>NW_028258457.1:2309345-3631095 GCF_053883595.1 Heterocephalus glaber | reverse complement strand
TTTGAGGCCAGGTTCGGGTACATAGTAAGTTCAAGCCTAGCCTCGAATATATAGCAAGACCCTGTCTCCAACCTCTTTACCCTATTAAAAAATAGAGCCCAAATCTCAAATGCCTATTAAGGGCCGGGGTTTAGCTCAGTGGTACCGCCGCCTGCCTCAAATGCCTATCAAAGGAGACAGAAAATTGGTTAAACAATGTGGTCTGTTCATATAATAGAACATTACTTAGCCATGAAAAAGAGTGAGGTTCTGACACACGTGGATGTTACTATTACGTGGGAGTAATTATCACATACATGGGTGATATCATTACAGATTATCATATGAAGGCCCTTGAGGCCATGCTGCTCAGGGAGCTGAGCCAGACGCAGGAGGACACACACCACAAGGACCCACTCCCAGGAGGCCCAGCACTGTCAGATCCACAGAGGATGATGGTGCTGGGCTGGGGAGGGGATGGGAGTCACCATTTCCTGGGGACAGAGGCTCAGCTTGGGGAGTCAGAAAGTTTTGGAGGTGGAGAGCAGGGATGGCGCACAGCCATGTAATTCACTTAATGCCGCTGAGCTGAGTACTCAGAATGGCTACATATACATGAAATTGTTTTTTTTCTTTCTTTTTTTTTTTTTTTGGTACCCGGGATCAAACTCGAGACCTTGCTCTTTTGAGGTAGGTGTCGAAACCACTGAGCTAAATCCCCGGCCCTCAATGTTGTAATTCTTTTTTTTTCTGGTACCAGGGATCAAACTCATGACCTTGCACTTATGAGGCAGGCGTGGTGCCACTGAACTAAATCCTGGCCCAATTCAGTTTCTACTAATAAATTATTTTGTTTCTTTGTTATAGGCTTTAGCTATATACTCCAGGCTGGGCTCAAACTTGCAATTCCCCAGCTCAGTTTCCCAGAGTGCTGGGATTACAGATGTGTACCACTCTGCTCTGCTTTTATGATTTTTTTCCGGTGTCTGGAATCAAACTCAGGACCTTGCGCTCACCAGGCAGGCACGGCACCATTGAGCTACATCCTCAGCCCCTATGATTTTTTTTTTTTCAGTACTGGGGATTGAACTCAGGACCTTGTGCTTTCAAAGCAGGCATGGTGCCACTGAGCTAAATTCCAAGCCATCCCCTATGATTTAAAAAAAAATTTTTTTTTCTTTTTCTTATTCTCCTTCCCTTCCTCTCTTCTTCTTCTTCCTTCTTCCTCCTTCTGCCTCCTTCTCCTTCTTTCAGCTCTAGCAATGGAACCCAGGACCTTGTGCACAATAGGCAAACACCACTGAGCTACACCCTGGGCCACACACCTCCACCTATACAGTTCCTACCCAATAAGATGATTACTCACAGCCATGTGATCCCAACCTGGCCAATCAGGACATTCCATTACTTAGCCACAGTAATTGGTTCCATAAGTGCATGTCCTGGGGATTTAGTCGGTGGCACCAGGCCTGCCTGGCAAGTACAAGGTCCTGAGTTTGGTTCCTGGTACCAAAAAATTAAAGAAAAATTTAAAAATAAGTCCATGTGACCCAGGTTGGTCCAATGACAACCTTCCTTGGTACTCTTGGCACTGGAAGAGATGCTAAGCCTCTGTTAGAGCTAATAAGCTGAAGAGGGCCTGAAGTTTACACCTGGATCATCTTTGTCCTCATAATGGGGAAACCCACTGGAGAAGAACACTAAGGGTACACAGCAGAGCTGAAGGATGAAGAGGTGGGCAAATCCTTGAGACTTCAAGGGTCCTGGATCCAACCAAGCTATAAACCACTGGGACTCACTCAAAAGCGATTCTGACCTGCCGAGGACAGTTGGCAATGTTACAAGCCACGTTTTGGTCATTATGAGTGGGTGGAGAGAGCTAAGCTACTGACATTGAGGAGGTATAAAGCCAGCCACACAGACTTTCAATCCAAGCATTGGGGAAGCTGAGGCAGGAGACTTTCAAGTTGGAGCCCAGTTGGGACAATTTTCCAAGTTATGGAGACATCAGTCAAAAACCAAGAACAAGAGGAGATAGAGCCTGGGGACACTGCTCCACATCCTGCAGCACCCAGGACACTGACCCCAGGAAACAATTAGCCTCAAATGTCCACAGTGCTCACTTGGGAAGCTGAGGCAGAAGGATCACTGGGAGTTTAAGGCCAGTCTGGGCAACATAGTGAGCTCAAGGATAATCTAAACTACAGAGTGAGACACTGTCTCAGAAAAAAAAAATGGGGCTGGGGATTTAGCTCCCGAGCCTGCCTCACAAGCACAAGGTCCCGAGTTCAATACTCAGTACCAAAAAAAAAAAACAAAACGTCCACAGTCCTGAGGGAAAGAGACCCTGAGTTTGATCCATCCCTGGGCTTTTCAGTTCCAAAAGCAAAAAAAAGAAGTCAGTTTCGGTTTCTGTCACTTGCAACCAAAACAATCTAACCAATACAGGGGACAGGCACTCAGGAGGCTGAGGCAGGAGGATCACTGCGAGTTTGAGGCCAGCCTGAACTACATAGCGAAACTTTGTCTCAGAAAAACAAAACAAAAATACAGGGGAGAAGACACAGTTGGAGTCCTTAGAGATATGGAAGTTGCAGATGTCTGAACTGGGTTTTGCAGGACCCATGCCAGGGTGGGCTATCGTGGATCAGAACTGAGAGTTTGTTTTATTTTTATTTTTTTGTGGTGCTGGGAATGGAACCGAGGGTCTTGTTCATGCTAGGCAAATGCTCATCACTGAGCTACAGCTTGGGCCCTTTGTGTATTTATTTTTGCAGCACTGAGCTACTTCCTAATCCTTTACAAAAATTTTAAAATTTTGAGACAGGGTCTTGATAATTTTTTCAGAATGGCCTTGAGGTTTTGATCCTCCTGCCTCTGCCTCCAGAATGCTGGGATTACAGGCATATGCCTCGGTGCCTGGCTAAATCATTTTATCTTTTTTTTTTTTGGAGATGGGGTCTTGAACTTGTGGTGATCTTCCTGCCTCAGCCTCCCAAGTGCTGGGATTACAGATGTGTGTCACTATGCCTTGGCAATTATCTTTTTTTTTTTTTGGTACCGGGGATTAAACTCGGGTCCTTGCGCTTGCGCAGCAGGCAGCGAAACCACTGAGCTAAATCCCCAGCCCTATCCTCATTTTATAGATGGACCTGGAGTCAAACATCTTGGACAGAAGGTCGGGATTTGAACGCTGGAAGTCCTAACTCCCATGTTCCTGGGCTCTTCTCCCTTCTACTAACGTCTCCTGCAGCAGCAGGGACAGGCAATGACCAGCAGGGGCCAGAGCCTCAGAGACATGGCCTGGGGGAGTCCAGTTCTTCCCAAAGGTGGGGGTCCTAGGGGTTCTGCAAATGCCTCTCTCCAACTATTGGCCCTAGAATGAGTCACCTGGGACCAGGTCAGCCTCTGGAATCTCCCTGGGACTGGGTGGCATCCACCTGGGGTGCCCATCCAGAAAGTCCCAGGGCGATGACCTCATTATTTGGGGTGGCTTGCCTGCCTCCTGGGCCCCTTCCTCATACTTTTTTTTTTTTGAGACAGGGTCTCCCTAAGTGTCTAAATTGCTCTGTTGCTCTATAACATTCCATGGCTCCTAACTGCCCAGGGTGTAAAGGCCTGGCCCCAGCTTCCCGGGACCCTGCCATACCACTGTCCCTTTTCCCAGTCCCGAGACCCAAGACCCTCACAGGCCCTGTACATGCCCTTGGCTGTGTCCCTGACCCGCAGGGGCCTTTGCCTGTGCCTGGAGCAGAGGTGGAAGGCCCAGCCCTGAAGACTCAAACCCGCTGTGCTGGTTCGCAGCTTCCTGATGTTGTCCTGGTACTGACACAGCCCTGAGCCTAGAGGCTGCAGGATTGAAGAGGGAGCCACGGGCAAAAGCTGAGGCAGGAGGATCACTGCGACTTCAATGCCAGTCTGGGCTACATAGTGAGTTTACAGACAGCCTGAACTACACAGCGAGGCCCTATCTCAAAAACAAACAAAAATAAAAAAGAGGAAAAAAAAAAGAGAAAGAAACCGACAGCCAGAGATGGAGAGAGAGAGACAGAACAGAGATAGCCAGAAGAAGAGAGATGCTGGGAAACAAAGACAGAGGCCTCCAGAGACAGAGATAGTGAGTGATAAAGGGAGCCAGGGGAGGGGCAGGCATGCCAGTGCACAGCTGCTCCTGCCTCAGTTTCCCCTGTGCATGCCAAGCAGGCACAGGGGCACTCCCAGGCCACTGGCTGAGAGGAAGCAGGCATGGAAAGCAGAAGTGGCTGGGGTGGCGGGCAGGAGGGGCGCCCGCGGTGGCCGGGATCGCCGGGACTTTCCAGGTTGAGGAGAAACAGGAAGTGACTCCTCGTCCCAGTGCTCCCACGGGGCTGGGCCAGGCTGGGGGCACCTGCCCCTCCCCACCTGCCCAGGACTGGAGCCTGCTGCTCCCCCACGCTCCTTCCTCCACTCCCTGCATCCATCTCCTTACCACAAGCTGGGCAGAGCAGGGAGGGAAAGGGAGGCTGGGGGCCAGGTGCTCCAGTGTGGGGAGTCTGAGGGCCTGAGAATGTCCTTATCGACAACCTTCAGGTTTTTCTGGAGTTTTCTGCTGTTTGAAATATTTAGGAGGGCTGGGGTAGGATGAGGTGGCGCTCGCTTGTCATCCCAGCTACTCTGGAGACTGAGACAGGAGGATCATCTCAAGTTTGAGGATAGTCTGGGCAATTTAGCAAGACCCTTGTCAAAATAAAAAGGACTGGGGACTGGTGAGCACTTGTCTAGCTTATATGCAACCCTGAATTTGATCTTCAGAATTGTAAAAAGGGAAAAAGAAGTAGGGGCTGTTTAGGTGCAACCCAGCAGGTAGCTACTATCACTATTCCTGTTTTCATTTTATAAATGAGGTGTTGCAGGTACAGAGAGGTAAACTAACTTTCCCAAGGTCACACAGCAATAAGCAGAGCTGCACCCAGAGCTCCAGAACTGGGTCCCTACTCTTCTCCAAGGCCACTTTGATTCCTTGGAAATCCCCAAATGTGACTAATTCCCTAGACATCCAGGGACTTGGCACATTCCTGCATGCTGAGCCAGCTCGACCTAGCCTGCCCTCGGCAAACCACCCCATTTCAGGCAGAACAACCCAAGACAGCTGCTCAGTTTTCCAAGTCAGACATGGCAAAGGCCAAGTCCAGTCCTTTTTCAGGTTCGTTGGTGATCTCTGGTCGGCCACAGAACAATTCTGTGCCTCAGTTTCCTGCCCTGTGGAAGGTGGGTAATACCAGTCCAGGTCTTAGGGGGCCGCTGTGTGCTACTCCACCCTACTGCTTGGGTTCAGAGGATCCCAGAGCTCTGGTGATTGCTTTGCTGCTGGCTTATTTATTTTTTTTGTACCGAGGATTGAAATTGGGACCTTGCCTTGCAAGGCAGGCAGTGGCATCGCTGAGCTAAATCCCTGGCCCTGGTTGCTGACTTCTTTAAAAATTTCTTTCTCTCTTTCTTTCTTTCTTCTTTTTTTTTTGCAGTTCTAGGAACAGAACCCAGGATCCCCCACATGCTAGGCAAGCACCCACCACTAACCTCCATCCCCAGCTATTTTTATTTTTTATTTCCAGGGTCTTACTAAGTTGCCTAGCTGGCCTCAAACTTGAGATTCTCCTGCCTCAGCCTCCCAAGTAGCTGGGATGACAGCCATGGGCTAGTCTGGCAGTTCTTAAGAAGTTTTGCATTAAGGTCCCTGTGTTTTCATTTTTCACGGGGCCACATAGCTCCTGTGTGGGAGAAAATGAGAAAGACTGACAGGGCACCATCCATCCATCCATCCATCTATCCTTCAAATCCACCTTTCTGGTCTTCAGTGCCTGTTGCTTGATGTAACTGCTTTGCATTAACTTTGGAAGAGGGTTTCAGCATAACACCCATGGGCCCCTGGGTTGGATTAGCAACAACCACCCCCCCAAAAAATAAGAAAATTAAGAGAAAGTAAAATAACTTCATAGTCAGGATTGCAACCCAAATTGCCCAAAATGGCATCCCAAAGTGCAGCTTTCTCTGGATAAATAGTTTTTCCTCTTTGGGTCTCAGTTTCCCCATCTGCCCATTTGTCCTTTCGGGCTTGGTTACAGGAAACCCTTAACCTAAATTCTCTTTGCCAGTCCCACATCGGATTGGGTCTTTTTTTTTTTTTTTGTACCAGGGATTGAACTAGGGTCCTTGCACTTGCACAGCAGGTGGCAAAACCACTGAGCTAGATCCCCGGCCCGGGTCTTTTTTTTTTGGTACTGGGGATCAAACTTGGGTCCTTGTGCTTTCGAGGAAGGCGGTGGCACCACTGAGCTGAATCCCTGGCCAAGATCAGGTCTTTGAACAGCTTTTACTTTGCCCAGATTGGAGTTCCTATTGCTGTCTATCTGGCAAACTCCTACTCGAATTTCAAAACCCCAGCTTCAGTATCCTCTCTACCATGCCACCATCCAGGATGTGCTAAGCAGAGACTTCATGTTTCCCTGGGCTCTGGGCCTGATGACGGGTGTGGGAAAGTCTGGCCACAGAACCAAATCTCCAAGTTCACTGAACGAAAAATCAAAGCCATAGATAAAGAAACTCCAACTTTGAGGCTGGAATGTGGTCAGGAGGTGTCTGCTGATGGTGACTTGGGTCAGGTGACTGTAGTCTGACACCAGGGTGGAGAGAACATGCCACCTGGATCTGTCTGCACCAGCCTGCCCACCCCATTGGGTCCAGTCAGCTCCAGGGTGGGCTTGAATTTGAGATCCTCCTGCCTGAATCTCCTGAGTAGCTGGATTTCGGGTGTGCACCACCATACTTGGGAATTCTTAATAATTTTTGCATGAAGGTTCCTGTGTTTTCATTTTTCACGGGATCTTGAAAGTTGTGTATCTCTGGGCTCTGGTCATGGCTGGGTCTCGCCTCCTTCCTTGCATAGGCAAATCCGGACAGTTTTCATCTGGTGGCTGGAAGCCTGAGGGGAAGGGCGTATGGGTCCTCACCATGCCCAGAAGGACCCTGTTCTCTTGGGGTAACACTAGGGCCCCTGTACGCTGCGCCGTGTTGGCTGGGCCTCAGGTCCGTATTTTGGGTGAGATTGATGGGTGGTTAATAGAACTATTGGAGAGGAGGCAGTGAAGGTACAGAAACATAGCGGACTGGGCGGCAAGGAGAGTTCGGCATGTGCAAAGGCCTGGAGGAGGCTGCGAAGGAGGACCCGAGTTGGATAGCAAAGCAGGATAGCTGGGGATTTAGCTCAGTGGTTCCGCCGCCTGGCCCGCAAGCGAAGGGACCCTAGTTCGATCCCCGGTACCGGAAAAAAAAAAAAAAAAAAAAGCAGGATGGAATTCACGTGCGTGTTGCAAGGGAGGAAACTGAGGCAGGGGAGATTGAGACACAAGCCAGGTCTTCAGCACCGCGCGGGTGTGGATTCGCACTCCACGCCCACCACAAACCACGCCCATTAAAAAAAGCCCCCCACGAAGCCCCGCCCCGCGGCGTGACCGGAAGTGCGCGGGGCCCCCCAAGATGGCGCCCGAAACCCGGAAGTGAGCGGCGACCGCCAAGAGGCTCGGAGAAACTGAGGCGTTGCAAGCTCCGCGTCTGGCCGCACCCGGCTCCGAGGTGAGGCGTCCGATCGCGACTCCCGCCACCGACCCAGGCCCCTCGCTACCCCTGCACGGCCCATCGCGGGGCCCTGGTGTTCCCCGTCGGGGTTCCGGGGTTCGCTGGGTGAGGGCATTGCGACCACCGCCCGGCCCCGCCCTCCGCGACCCCTAACCCCGCCCTTCGCCGCGACCCCCCTCCCCCCGCCCCCCGCGCTTTTCTCCGGTAATCCCTGTGCCGAGTTCCCTGTTAATCCCGACTTTTCGTTTTCTGGAGATCCTTGACCCCAGATTCCTTGGTGACACTGGAGCTCCTTGGTGACTCTAAACTCGTATTTCCTTGACCTCTTGACATCTCCCTCCTTGTGACCCTTAACCCTGTGCATTTGTTGGCCCTTTTCTCTAGATGATCCCAGATCTCTCTTATCTCGGTGACCCCAGACCCCTGGCTCCTTGGGGATCTAGGACCCCTTTTGGCCCTTCCCTAACTCTGTTGCTCCCAGCCCTCCTGGTTCTCAGCCCTGGCGGCTCCCTCCGCTGGGAGTCGGTCCCCGGTTTGGAAGGAGGCTCCCTGAGCATATCTGACCCCCCCCCCCCGGCGTCCTCGCGGCGTCTGCCCAGCCTGTAGGGTGGGAGTGCTCAGCCCGAGTGGCTTGGAAGCCTAAGGACCAGTGAGGTTGGCAGGGACAGAGGCCTCGCCAGGAGCGTCCTGCCTCATTACAGCTCTCCCAGAACCCTAATTCCTGGGCTGGAGGCCGGTGGGGCCTGGAGGGACCAACCCAGACTAGCCTGGGGATGTGGGAGCTAGGACCCATCTAACACCCGGAGAGGAGGTGTCTTCCTAGATGAAATGATTAACATTTTGTTAAGTTAAAAAAAAAAAGAAGAATCCAGTGTGTAAACTGCCACCCGGGCATCCCCCGACTCTGCTTCCCGGAATGCCTGTGGGTCACGCCTGCTCTGGAATGTCCTTCCTGCCCAGGAATGATCGGTGCCATTTGCTGCACCCTCCAGTGGTGAACCGGGGTGCCTGGCCCTGGAGCCAGCCTGTGGGACTCCTGTTGGCAGTTTGGGGGTTGGAGAATATCATTCAGCGTGACAAGGGGGTGCCTGAGCAAGGTGGGGTATCCTGAGCTGGGAATCTTGTGAACCTGCTGTCAGGTGAGGTGACAGGCAGGCCAGGAGCCTGGCACCTGGGGGGAGCTCCCTGTGGGACCCGAGGGCCCTGCTGGTGACAGGAATTGAACTCAGAGGAATCGCCAGGGACAGTGCCTTCTGGCTGTGAAAGTGAGTGTCCGAGCTGTTTCCAGCTGTGCTGGCTCTGGGGTGCTGGTCATCTGTGGATCCCTCCCCAGGACTTCTAGGGTGGCAGGGAGCAGGCCCCCTGGCGGCACATTATGACATCCCCACCCTTTCTTCCTGAGTGCCCTCCTCCCCCAGCCTTCTTGGTTGTCCTGGTCCTGGATTTTCCCAGGGGAGGCCCCAGAGGAGGGGAGGAGTTGCCTTTCAGACCCCTGGGGGGTGGGGCTGGTCCCAGGCCTCCTTGGCAGGGGAGGGATGGAAGCAAGTCTGCCAGCCTCCCCCCCCCCCAGCCCTGCTCACACCTGCTGGCAACAGGACCCCAGCATGGTGAAGGGCTGGGACAGAAAGGCATAGAGAGCCCTGGGGCCCAGACAGGAGCCTTTTCCAGGGGGAGTCTCCGAGGGCTTTGAAGTCTGGTGTGTAGGAGGGGATCCACGTCCTGAGTGCTCCAGCCTCTGTCCCCAACCCTGGTGGGGAAACTGAGGCCCAGAGAGCCTGCACCTGGCCTGTGTATTGGGCTACAGCCCTCGGGCCTGTCCCACACTGCCTTCCCATCCTGAGGTGTGACCAGCTCAGGCTTGGTCTGAGTTCTAGCAGTGTCACAGACACCCCCCTTCGAGGGCCTGGCAGGAAACGCTGACACAGCGGGAAAGCGCGCCCTAATAAAGAGGCAACTGTGTCTGCCAGTGAGCCTGGTCTCTGAGGGCCGCCCCCCTTCCAGGGTGGGATCAGCTTCTTTCCCTTTTCTATGGGGGAGGGAGTGTAACAGAATCTGAAATCATCGAGGTAATGGTGCCAGGAGGTTGACACAGTGGGGTGTGTGGAGGAGCCCCTGGACCCCATGGTGTCAACCCAGCCCCAGGTTGTATGTGTGCACTTGTGCGTGCTTGTAGGGACACCGGTGTGTGTTTGCAAGTGCTTACGCCAGGTGTATGTGCTTGTTTGGGATCTGCCTCTGCCAGTGTGAGCATGCACAAGTACCATGCACACCCACTTGTGTGTGTGTGCTTGCGGGGATGTGTGTGTGTGTCGCCTGTGCACACGTCTGTGGGATTCCTGATGGGCAGGCTTGGAGCCGAGGGCAGTGTAGTCAGATAGTTCGTGAGGAGGGAGGGCCAGGTGTGGCCAAGTGCTGGATGTAGCCCAAGGTCCAGGTCACCTGGGGTCCTTCCCTGGCCTTTTGAGTGCACCCCCATGGCTCTGCTGCGTGGCCCCCTCACCCCACGGATGTGAGTCCCACATCAGCCTAGTGGGATTGAAGAACAGACTTCCCCAGGGTCTCAGCCACCCTGAGGCAGGGTGGCAAGTGACTGCTACCTCTGGGTCTCCTGCTTCCCTGCCTGGGAGGTGTGGCCATGTCCTCCCAGTGCTGCCTTGGGCAGGGGGAGTGCCCTAGGGGATTTGGACTCCTAGTGAGTGGGGTCTGCCTGCATTGCGCATGTGGTCAGCAGGGCCAGCCTGACCTCAGGACTGTGGCTTTTGGCTGAAGCTTTTGCCTGAAGCTCTGTCCTTGTGGGAGGTGGTGGCCTAGGTTTCTAGCTCCCCTGGGCTCTGGATGGCAGGCAGGAGCCATGGGACCCTTTCGAGGACAGACCCACACCTATCAGGACCAGAGGGGCAGGGAAGTGACCTGGTGCTGTGGTGCAGAGTGTCTGGTGGCCCGCAGCTCCTGCTCCTGAGGCTCTGGGGACAGCCCAGCGGGGGCGCCCTCTCCTGTGCAGGCCCAGGGAGGCCCAGGCCTTGGGAAGATGTTCATTTGTCCCCTGCTTTGTGCTGAGCACCCGCTCAGAGCTGAGGAGCTGAGTGGTGCTGAATAGGTGGGTGGGCGGATGGGGCCCAGCCCCCATACAGTGGCAGTCTTTGTTTTTGTTTTTGAGACAGGGTCTCAGTATTGTAGCCCAGGCTGGCCTTGAACTTACTATGTAGCCCAGGCTGGCCTGGGAACTCACACCAATCCTCTGGCCTCAGCCGTTTTTTGTTTTTTGTTTTTTTCTTTGTTTGTTTATTTGTTTGTTTGTTTTTGGTACTGGAGATCGAACTCGGGTCCTTGTGCTTTCGAGGCAGGCAACGGAACCAATGAGCTAAATCCCCAGCCTTGGCCTCAGGCTCTTCTGGAGTTCTGGGAAGATAGGCATGCGCCATCACACCCTGCTCTCTTGGTGTTTTGTGGCTCATTCCTGCAGGTGCTGGCCCTTCTCCCTGTGTCCTAAACCCAGACCCTAAAGCCACTTTGGAACTTGGGTCCCCAAGAGGGGAGGGCCAGGTCGTGGCAGGTGTCTCCCAGACCTGGGGCTGTTGGTGACCCAAGTGCAGGCCAATGGTCCTGGAGCCCATGGTCCATCCCAAGCAGGAACAGATCCCTGAGTGAAACCGAAACAGGTGGTGTTGGTCGATGCGTTTCGAAAGTGACAGTAATGTGTCCAGATTCCTTCCGGCAAGTCACTCGATTTCCTGGGAGTCTCCCACCCCCGAAGGCTCTGGGCACCCAAAGGGCCGAGGGTCCAGGTTGGCAGTAAACCTTTATGCACTGACTCACCACTGCCAGGTGGGGTAGCCAGGCCACCGTGCTGACAGCAGAAGAGAAGGTCCCTGGCCCAGGCTCTGGGAGCACCTGGCCGCCCACCCTGAATGTTGTCTGTCCAGCGGTGGCCACGGGCCTGTCCTGGGGTGTCAGGTACACTGAGTGAGTGCTCGCCCCGTCCCCATGGGGTGGAGCAGGGTGAGGTGGAGTGAGTGTTCATGGCTGTGGTCTCCGTGTTGTGTGGGTTTGCGGGACCTGTCGGGGTGTGGGGTGTCCAGATGTGGATGGAGGTGAGCAGCAGAGCTTGTTGAAAGGTGAGAGGGTGGGCGGTGCTTTGCTTGGAGTGGGCAGAATGTCCTTGGAAGTGGGATGTCTGACTCTTCTGCTGCCCTGGTCTGGATGGGTCTCGGTTCAGTGCCTGTTGTTGTAGCCCAGGCCAGGGCGAGCTGGCCAGGGGCATTTTTGGGGTGCTCCCTCAGATTTTAGAAGGACTGGTCCCCCACAAGCTCAGACCTCCTAGATCCCCAGGTAGATGCAAGGGGCTCTCGGGGATGGCCCCGGGGGGGTTCCAAGGCATAGCTGGGGCCTGGTGGCAGTGCCTGGAACTAGAGGAAGGTGCCCAGCACTGGGGCCTGGGCCTGGCAGCCTGAATCACCCACTCTGAACCAGAGGAGGCCACCCCCAACCCAGACCCAGGGTTTCCCTTGAGAAACCAGCTGATCTGGAAACCCGGGCCACATTCCTGTGCGGGAGGCCTGGCCATCCCCTCCGCTGGGGCCCAGGTGTGCCCCAGCCAGGCCCTCCCCACCCACCCAGCTCCCACGGGAGGGCGGATGGTCTCCAGAAGGGGGGGCCGCCTTCCGGAGCCTGTTCCTGCCTCTCTCCCTGCTGGTTACTCAGGAGCCTTGGTTTCCCTGCACATGGCCTGGCCTCAGACAGGGACTGTGTGGCCGGCACTGCAGTGCTCTGGGGTTGGGCCCAGAGACTCCCATTCCTTTGATTCCCCACACCCTGTGGCGGTGGCACCTCCCAGGGCACAGGGGACTCTGCAGAGGGGTCCTGAGCATGGTTCTAGGTGGGAGGTTATACTGGAGGGTCGGGGGCCTTCAGCATCCTCGGGTCCTTGTGAGCAGAGGCCTCTCTGCAGAGGCGGAGGGCAGCTCAGAGGCCCCAAGCATTGGAGCGGCTCCAGACACGTGATGTGGGGGAGGTCCTAGCCTCTGGAAGCTGAGACCCACCTGCCCCAGAGGTCAGCACAGGGGGAGATAAGAGATAAGATCCCAGAGCCAACAACTTAGGGTGGAGCTACACTCACCTGGCCCTGGTGGCAGGAGGGAGGGTACCAGGATCACCCCACAGAGTCTGTGCCCCCTGTGTGGTGTTGCCAGGGCAGAGAGCCTGGGTCCCGAGCAGATGGAGATGCCGCGCTCTGGGTCCCTGTCGGGGGTTGCCCCACAAATGGGCTGAGCCTTCCCACTCCTCCTGAGCCCCTAGCCCCTGCTAGCGGGGACACAGCTCCTGGGTGATCCCGGCCCCTAGGCTGGATAGGGAGACGAGGATAGCAGAGTCAGGCCCCTCGCCAGGACCAGGGCAGCCTGGCCACCGCTGTCCGGGTGTCACATCTGACAGGAAGCGGGGCCAGTAGCAAGTGTGAGGGCCAGAGATGCCCCTCCATGTGGGCCTCATATGAACAAGGGCCTGTCAGTTTCAAAGATCCCGGATGTCGTGAGTGAGGGAGAGGCGACTTAACATCTGCTCTGGGAGAAGGCCAGGCTCTGGGGAGACCAGAGCTCAATAGTCAGATGCCCTTTTTTTTTTTTTTTTGGCGGTACTAGGGATGGAACCCAAGGCCTTTGCACTAAGCTACATCCTCAGCCCTTTTTATTTGGTTAAATTTTGAGACAGTCTTGCTAAGTTACCTGGGCTGGGCTCTAATTTGTAGTCCTCCTGCCTCAGCCTTCCAGAGTGTGGGATGACAGGCGTGTGCTACCACATCCAGTAAAGGCTGGCCCCATTGCACCCATTGGGTTTGAGGTCCTTTTTTTTTTTTTTTTTGAGCCAGGACTGGACCTCACTATGTGGCCCACAGTGGCTTCAAACTCACAGCAGTTCACCTGTCTCAGCCTCCCATTTGCTGGGATGACAGGTGTGTGCCTCCATGCCCAGCTTTGGGGAGCTTATTCTTATCCCTCAGATGGCACCGTCTTCCTGATGGTGTCAGCATCTGGTATGTGAGCCTGAGTGCTCATGCCTGCCCCACACTTGGTTGTCAAGGGGACCCAGCTGCTCTGTCCTTTCTTGCTGGTTCCGAGGACAGCAGCCCCCTCAAGGGGTGGCATGTGGGGTCCTCTTGTGCATCTCTGCCCACACGCAGCTGCTGCTTCTGGAACCTGGTCCGGTGCTGGCCCATGAGGAGTCCCCTGTCCAGAGCTTCCCTTGCTAACCTACTTCTTGGGCCTTCCTTTGGCCTCGTGCTGAGTGAGCCAGGCTGAACTGGGTACAGTTCAGTCCCTGTGTGTGGGGCTCCCAACAGTGGAGTCAGATGCAAGGCTGCTGTGTTGATGCCACCTGCTCCCAGTGAGCCAAGCTGTGGCTGCCCAGGGCTCACTTTGGTGTCTCCCTCCTGGCTTCCCTTTCACTGCCCCTAGCCTGGGATGGCCATGTGTGGAAGTGCACAGTTCTGATGCCCAGACTGTTTTTCCCTGTCTGGCTTTGCTGCTGGCCTTGCCCTCAGAAAGTCCTGGAAGGCAGGGGTGGGAGATTCCTCTGGAAATCAGGGTGCAGTGTGCAGTATCCCTCCCCTGGCCCCCGTGTGCCCCCAGGAAAGGGCCATGGCTGCCCTTCATAGGCCTGCTGTTCCCAGAGCCCACGCCTCCACCCAACCTCTGCCTGTGCCTTCCCTTATGGGAATCATCCTAGCTGAGGCCACCGAACTTCTCCAGGGGAGAGCAAGGGTGGAACTGGAAATTCAGGAAACAAACCTGAGCCAGGCTTGCATAGTGCCCCACATGCCTGTCACTCTGGGAGGCTGAGGCAGGAAGATCACAAGTTCCAGCCTCAGCCTGGACAAGTTAGTGAAACCCTGTGTCAAAGTTATAAAAACACAAGAAAAGCTTGGAATGTAGCTCAGTGTGAAGGCCTGTGTCCAATTCCAGTACCAAAAATAAAATTTTTAAAATCCTGTGCTCTCGGCCTCCTGCAGTTCTCAGTAAGCCTGCCTTGTCCTCATCCTTCAGGGAAGGGCCTCCTGCCGAGGCTGCTTGGAAAATCTCGGGCCCAGCACTGACTCGTGTGTGCGTGTGCCCAGGCTGTGAGGGCCCAAAGTCAGGCATGGTAGCCTGTGTCCAGCCTTGGCATCCCAGGGTGGCTGCATTCCAGACGCCTCCTGGGGACTCTGGAAACCCAAGGTCGAACCACTGGGCCTGTCTTAGCCTCCTGGAGGGATGACCAAAGGTCGGGGCCTGGTTGTGCTGGAGCTCAGACCCCCACAGGAGTTTCCGGGGCCTGCAGTCACCCCAGCCCGGGTTGCTGGAGAGCAGGAATTTATCTGTCACAAAGCTGGGCATGGTGGCGGACACTTGTGATCACAGCGCTGAGGCAGGAGGATCACTGTGAGTTTGGGGCCAGCCTGGGCTACACAGTGAGCTCAAGGGCGGCCTGGACTACATAGGGAGACCCTGTCTCAAAACAAAAACAAAAACAAAAACAAAAAAGTCCTGTCACTGTCTGGAGCCCAAAGTCAAGTATTCAGGTTGGGGGAGGGCCTGGGGAGGGTCCCACTCGTCTCTTCAGCTCCTGGGGCCCCAGCCATTCTGAGGCTTTTTTTTGTACCAGGGATTGAACTCAGGACCTTGTGCTTGCAAGGCAGGCATGGCACCACTGAGCTACGTCCCTGGCCCTTCTTGAGTGTCTTTTTTTTTTTTTTTTTTTTTTTTTGTACCGGGGATCGAACTCGGGACCTTGCGCTTTCAAGGCAGGCGCCAGAACCACTGAGCTAAATCCCCGGACCTTGAGTGTCTTTATGAGGTGTTATTAAAAAAAAAAAATACGGTGAATGCTGCTGCCGAGCTCATGAAAACATTATGTGTGCTCTCATCTACGTTATTCACTGGCTCTGGCCCACCGTGTGACTTCTGGCTCTTTTCCAAAGTCAAAATGATCATGGAAGGTAAATGTTTTGAATTGGTTCAGGACATCAAGGCAGCCAGAACAGTGCAACTAAAGACACGTGAGAGGGGCTGGGGTTTAGCTCAGTGGCATTAGGCCTGTCTCACATGTGCAAGGTCTTGAGTTCGATCCCCGGTACTGAATAAAAAGAAAAATGTAAAGATATGTGAGAAGACTTCCAGAGCTGCTTCAGAATGTAGCAAGAATGATGGGATGAGTATGTTTGAAGTGAGGGGGAGAATTTTGAGGGGGATTCATGGCAACATATCTTTTTTGTTGGTCCCAGGGATCAAACTCGGGACCTTGCGCTTGTGAGGCAGGTGCCGGAACCACTGAGCTAAATCCCTGGCCCACAACATATCTTTTTTTTTTTTTTTTTTGGTACCAGGGATCAAACTCATGACCTCAGGTTTATGAGGCAGGCGCAGTGCCACTGAGCTACATCCCCGGCCCAGTTTTTATAAAATTTAAATATTCGCTATATTTTTTGCACACCTCTTGCAAAGACCTTATTTCCAAATGAGGTCATACAGGTTAATTTGGCGATGCTTATTCGTTACCCCAGTGCTCTCCCCTGCCCCCTGTGTCCCCTCCTCCCGATGAGGACAAGTCCTCAGCACCATGGGTCTGATCCTGGCCTTGTGTGTCCCCAGCACAGTCTAGTCATGGGCCCCGCTCTGTCCCTGTTTGTGCGGGTACTGCTCCCTAGCCGTGTGGGGTCCAGCAGCCGCACCTCAGCCCTGTGCCTTTGGGTTCCAGAACAGGGCTGGAGGGCGACTGGAGCAGGTGTGCAGAGCGGTTGCCTGCAGCCCCTGCAATGGGGTGGGGGGAGGGCCAGAGTCACGGCCATGGCCTCAGTCTCCCTGGGGTCAAGTGACGGGTTGAATTCACCTGGGGAGCTCTGGGATGGCGTTGAGGGGTCAGACCGGCCCCTCTTTTCCTCCACCTGGCTTATTTGCTGGCTCCACCTCACAGCTCGGGATCAGAGATAGGGGAAGCTAGGCATGGCGGTGCACTCTGGGCTCCTGGGGACAGGCGCTGGGCAAATCGCTCAGTGTGTGTTGGCCTGGCCCTGGGCCTTGCAGTAGGGGCAGCAGTGCCCAGGTTCCCTGGACCCTGGGTTTGGGCCAGGAGGTGCCTTCTTCTGGGGAGAAGCTGGGGAAGAAGGACCTGGTGCTCAGGCCATGTGTGGGGTGGGGGCTTGCCGGGTGGGATACAATGTAGGTATGGAGACCTAGCCTCACTCACTTGCCAAGGTGGAGAGGTTGTGCCACTGCAGCCAGGTGGTGCTGGTGGTTCTTCCTCCTCCTCCTCCTCCTCCTTCTCTTGTTCTTCTTCTTCTTTTCTTTTTTGCAGAGTTGTGGCTAGAATCCAGGGCCTTGTGCCTGCTAGGCAAGTGTTTACCACTGAACTCCCACCCCCAGCCCTTTTCCTTTTTTTTTTTTTTTTTTTTTTTTTTGGTACTAGGGATCAAACTTGGGTCCTTGTGCTTGCTCAGTCCTTTTTTTTTTTTTTTTATAAAGTACTATAATAAAAACAGTGGATGCATAGGGCTGGGGATTAGTGGTTCCGGCGCCTGCCTTGCAAGTACAAGGTCCCGAGTTCGATCCCCGGTACCAAGAAAGGAAACAAAAAAACAGTGGATGGAGATGCTGTGAACTAAAAAAAACAACAACATGATAGAAGCCAGGCATGGTGGTGCATGCCTGTAATCCCAGCACTCAGAAAGCTGAGGCAGGAGGATCACTTTGAGATCAAAGTCAGCCTGGGCTACATGGAGAGACCCTGACGCAGGAACAACCAAAACAACCCAAAAACATATAAACTAAAAAATAACAAAGCTTATGTAACATTCACAAGGCCCTGGTTTCATTCCCAGCACTGCAGAAAATAATTATAATGCACTAGGTGACTTGAAAGAACCATGATTGTAGTGACACAAACACTCTTGGGAGATTTAGCCAAAACACAGGCACACACAAGTACACACACATCAACACACACATGGAAACCTGGGGAGGTGGCCACACCAGTGCCACATCATACAGCATTGGTGTTTATCATTTTTCAAATATGTAATGCTGAATGTGGTGGTGCAAGCCTTTCATCCCAGCTACTCAGGAGGCTGAAGCAGGAGGATTGCATGTTTGAGCCCAGCCTGAACAATTTAGCGAGACCCTGTCTCAACACATAAAAAGGGTTGGAGATGTCACTTAGTGTGAAGGCCTTGTTTGGTTGGTTTTTTTTTTTTTTTTTGGTACTGGGGATCGAACTCAGGACCTTGGACTGGCGAACCAGGTGGCAGAACCACTGAGCTAAATCCCCAGGCCCCGTGAAGGCCTTGTTTTTAATCTCCAGTATCATGGGGGGAAAAAAAGAAGAAAAAGCTGCTCTTGGAAGGGCCCTCTCTGCGCCCACCGAGGGGCCAGGCCTGTCCCCATCATCCTGCCTGTGCAGGGCTCCCCAGCCTCAGGAGGGGCGTGGGAGCAGCTGGTGGAACAATGAGGGCCTACATGGCTCTTGGGTCAGGAGGGTCGTCTGTCTGTCCTGCCCTGCCCCCCAGCACAGGGGAGGGAGTGAGGAGGGTAGCCGAAGGGTATCCCTGTCCTCAGCCAGTCCCCAGGCCCTGCTGCTCCACAGGAGGGGGAGTGGTAGGATTTCATCCCCAAGCGAGACCTGGCCATCCTGATAATTCTTTCATGAGCCTGCAGAGCCTCCAGAGGGAGGGAGGCTCCTCTCCTGCCATTCTCCGAGCTTTGCAGGCACCTCCTGGACACCGGGCGGCTACCTCCACAATTCTCCACTGACTTTGGCGGTGAACTTGAGAACTTTTTTCTTTCTTTCTTTCTTTCTTTCTTTCTTTCTTTCTTTCTTTCTTTCTTTCTTTCTTTCTTTCTTTCTTTCTTTCTTTCTTTCTTTCTTTCTTTCTTTCTTTCTTTCTTTCTTTCTTTCTTTCTTTCTTTCTTTCTTTCTTTCTTTCTTTCTTTTTTTTTGCTGTTGTTATTGTACTTGGGGTAGAACCCAGGGCCTTCACACCATCACCAGCCCTTGTTCTTTTGTATTTTAAGACAGGGTCTCACCAAGTCACTGAGTCACTCAAGTGGTGCTAGAACTTGCTATTCTCCTGCCTCAGCCTCCCAGAGTGCTGGGATGACAGGCATGTGCCACCATACCTGGCTTGGAACCATTTGTATAATGTGAAGTTATCCTTTTGCCTGCTGTGCTGGGTCCTCAACACCTGGCTGTGGCCTGGTCTTGGTAGATGGGATGCATGCGGGATCTGTATTTGAGGACTGTTCTCATGAGCTTTCTGGAAAGCTCCCTCATGATCCACTATCTGTCCCATTGAAGGAGTCTCCAGAGCTGGTCATCCTAGCACTCTGGGAGGCAGAGGCAGGAGGATCTCAAGTTGGAGTCCAGCCTGGGTGACTTAGTGGGATGTTGCTGGGGACACAGTGGGCTTGGGGACCCTGAGCTGTATGATGTGGCTGACCTGGGATTGCAGGGACCTGGGTGAGTGGCCGGTCAGCCTTAGGGCAGGCCAGGTAAGAGGTGGCTGCTGGTACCCAGCCCCGGAGGTAGATTAGGTCCTTCGAGGCAGCTTGCATTGATGCAGTCCTGGGATGTCTGTCTCAGCACCAGGAGGATGTGTGGCCTCCCAGCTGGGGCAGGATACATCCTGCACTTGGCCTGGAGTGGATCCATGGCTGCCACAGTCAGGACTGGTGGCCACCACATCCCAGAAAAGGACCCTCTCCTGACCCTTGCCACCCTCCCCAGTCAGCTCACCCTACCAGCTTCAGCTTCTTCCCCTCTGCCCACCCCAGGGGTCTGAACCTCTTATGATGTCCCTAGCTTGTGTCCCTTGCTAGGGACAGACCCCTGCCAAGTGGGTCTGAGGCCTCACAGAAGCCCACGGCTGCACCGAGGAGGGAGTCCCTGACCCAGGCACCGTGTGGAGGGACAACAGGGCTCTTCTGCATAGTCAGGCACCCTGGGGCCCGAGGTGTCCCTTCCTGGCCAGACAGCCCTGGCGCCCAAGCTAGGGCTGGCCAGGTGTGTGTGTGGCGGGGGCTCTGCCCCACATCACCAAGCCTTGTGAAATCTGCCTCACTCAGTCAAGTGGCTTGTCTGGGCTCCCAGGACCTTGTCAGGCAGATCCCAGGACATGGGGCACCTGACCCTTCCTGGTGGGGACCACAGAGAAAGGGACTTGTGGCCGAGGGATGACCTCAGGCCCTGTGGTCCTCAAGGTCTGTTCAGCAGCCTCCGCACATCTGTCATCACAGCTGCAACTGGCATCTGGGGCTTAAGCTGCTAAGTGTGGCTTTGAGCCTGGTCAGAGTCCCAGGACCTCCATCCCCATCAGTGCCAGGATGGGAGTGTGGAGTGTGGCTCAGTGGTGGGCACTTCCCAAGGGCTCCATCCCCAGCACTGGGGGAAGAAAAAGGCAGATGTGGTGGTGCAGACTTATAATCCCAGTACAGTACTTTGGGAGGCTGAGGTAGGAGGATCTCAAATTTAAGCCCAGCCTGGACAACTTCAGAAACCTTGTCTCCAATTAAAAAGCAAAGATGGATGTGGTGGCACACACCTGTAATCCCAGCACTCAGGAGGCTGAGGCAGGAGGATCACTGCAAGTTGAAGGCCAGCCTGAATTACATTGTGAGACCCTGTCTAAAAAAAAATAAATAAAAATAAAAAGTAAAGATCCTGGGATATAGTTCAGTGCAGACGCCCTGGGTTCAATCCCCAGCACTACAGAAGGAAGGAAGGAAGGGAGTGAGAAAGCAAGTGCGCAGCCTGTCTGGGGCTGGAGACAGAGGCCTTCAGGGTCTCACCATGGTGGGTCTCTAGCTTCCCCCGGGCCCAGGCCCCACCACCCTCCGGCAGCACAGGTAGTGGCGCTGGTCCCATGGCGCTGAGAGAAACAGGAGTTCTGGTGTCAGACGTCCAGGAGGCTGAGCTGCCGGTGCTCCCTGTCAGTGGTGGGACTCCGGGCCTTGTCCGGGGGTGTCTAGCCCCGTGCTGAGCCCTAGCTGGCAAAGAAGAACACAAGAGGGCTCGGAAACGGCAGGCGCGCGTGTCCTGGGATCCTTTCCAGGGACCCTGGTCTCTCCTGAGGCCCCAGCCGCCCACTGACTGTCCCAGCACCAAGGCCTCTCATGCTGTAATGGGTCCCTTGCCCAATGACTCACTTGGTAGCTTATTTCCGGAGGAAGCCACTCCTTCAAACGTCAGCTGAGATTATAAAGCGTGGCCCATCCTCTCCACTGGGACCCAGTGACCAACCCATGCCACGCCTGGCCAGAGACACCTAAAAATAAGCACCAGGCGGCAGAGTGGGGCCTGTGACACACTTCACACACCACGTCCCAGGCTGCTGCCCTGCTGGGCTTATTTTATTTTTTATTTTTTTCTAGTACTGGGGATTGAACTCAGGACCTTGTGCTTGCCAGGCAGGCGAGGCGCTGCTGAGCTTATTCTGGGGACAGCAGGGTGCCCCCCGGGACATGACACGGTCTCAGGCAGCCAAGGGGTTCTGCAGGAAGGGTGTCCGGGGAGTGCAGACCCCAGAGCCAAGGGTGTTAGGGTGAGGCTGGAGGGCATGTGGCAGAGACCAAGCCTGGGATCCTGGGAGGGGTGCAGAGTGTGGGGGTGTGTTCAGGGCAGCCCACCTCCTCCGGAAGGCACATGGAATACAGTACCCACAAGGCCACTTCCTGTCTGTGTTCACCTGTCCTGAGGGTTTCCTGTCCATGGACCCCACACACTGGGTCCTCTGTGTCTGGCATCTCTCACTGAGCACAGTGTCCTCAAGGTCCGTCCACGCTGCGGTGAGTGTCACAGCACTACTCTTCCTGGCAGAATAATATTCCAGTATGTGACTGGAGCTTGCTGTGTGTGTCCCTCCATGGACACCTGGACTATTTCTGCCTTTTGGCCATCATGAATGAGCCACTGAACATCCTTGTGCATGGTTTTGAGTGACATCTATTTTCCTTTCCCCACACTCCCAGCTCTTTTTCCTACCCCATCCCCCACCTTGACTGACACTTGAGAGCTGGAGCCACTGGTGCTGCTGATAGGAACCCTTGTCACCTGGGGGACCTGAAGGTGGGCAGGGCTCAGGACCAGGAAACAGAGGAGCCACCTGGCACACGGAGGTCCGCTCAAGGCCAAGCAGGGTCCCTCAGATACAGTGAACCTTGAGGACTGCCCTGGGATCATTTGAGCAGCACCCCAGGTGTCCCCTTTGGAGTGAGATGTGGCTTTCTAAGGGAGCAGCTGTGGGGAGGGCTCTTCTGGGGGTGGTTTCTGGGCCATCTGGCCCCTGGGTGGCTGTGCGCCTCTTGGAGGGTGTCCCTGTGCTGAAGCCTCTGGTGCTCTTAGGAAAAGGGGCTGCAGCTTGCACCTGTAGGAGCGCCTGGTGAGCCTCGTCCCTTTAGCCCCTTCAGCCCGTTTCCAGAGGCAAACTAAGGCTCAGCAGAGCTCAGGTGCCACCAGGGTGTCCCATGGGGTGTGCCTCTTATGAGAAGCAGCCAGGACTCCAGATGCCAGTGTGGGTCACTTACTGTGGGTTTTATCCCGGCCTGCAGGGTAGGAGGCAGCAGGGCCTCCTTCCCGGGATCCCGGCCCTTGGGAGGAATTGACGGCCCTGTGGCAGGCGGAGCAGAGCGAGGGCAGGCGCCCTGGCCCCTGAGCCTCCTGCCTGCTGTCCCCTCCCCCTGCAGTTGCACAAGCGCCCACACGTGTGGCTGCACGGCGATTACTGGAAATCCCAAGGATTTCTACACTCCAGGGCTTGGCCGGAGCAGTGGCCGCGCCTCCCCTTCCTGCTGCCACAGTGATTAATGCCCTGGGCCACCACCCTCCCAGCATGCCTGCCTGCCACCCCCGCAGGCCTGGCCTGGGGCTCCAGCTCTCAGCTGGTGGGGAGCCTAGGGATGGGGGCGGTCACAGTGATCCTCAGGAATCTGGCTCTGTGAGGGCTGCAGCCTGCATGCCCTCCAAGCAGGACTGTTCTCAGTGGAGCAGTGTGTCTCCTGACCCCAAAGTAAGCTCAGCACTCTTCCTGGCTGGGCTCAGCTCTTGACTGCCCTGGGAGACTGCATGGCCCTCAGTGGCTGCTGAGGACAGGCCTGTGAACCACCCCAGCTTGTAGTGGACCATCCCTCTGTGGCCTTAGATGGCAGATCCCAAGGTCAGCCTGACACCGCTGCTCATATCCAAGGGTTCTCTCTCTGTGCCTCACATTCACTTGTATAATCAGGGCTGAGCTGAAGAGGCTAGGGCAGGAGTTGCAGATGCCAGGGTGGGGTGCAAGGCCTGCAGGTCAGGAGGGAAAGGTGCCAGGTGACTGGTGTGGCCACTTCAGGATGACCTCAGGACACCTGCGTTTCTCTCTGCAGGGCATGATGCCACCACCGCCACCACTACCAAGGAGCTCCAAGCCCAAATAGACGTGCCCACCCGTGGCCAGGGGTCACCTGCCCCTGATGCTCGCAGTGGGGCCTGCCATGGACCGGGAGTGCCCACAGCACGAGCCCCCTCCCGCCGGCATCCTGTACAGCCCGACCCCACTGCAGGTGAGCACGACCCCCCAGTTCCCCAAGTCCTGACAGTGATGCTGCCCTGTGACTTCTTGCCAAATTGGCCTTCATGGAGGGCACAGCCCTTAGGAATGTAGCCATGACCTTAACCTTGACCTTGACCTCAGTCCAGAGCCGAGCTCTGTGAGCTTCCTATGGACCTGGAGAGGATCTCATCTGGATAGGTGAATGGAGGTGACCTTAGTCCCCAGCTTTGCCTTCTGGCCTGCACTGCACCTCCAGCCCCTGAACCTCACTGCCATTAGGTTTCTTTCGAGTCATGGCCTTTGGAGGGACACTCAGTGCACTCCCCCTCCTGCCAGGGCTGCCCCTACAGTGACTGCTCGAGTGGACCTTGGGAGACGGTCAGAGTGGAGCATTTAAAATGTTTTTTCAGGGCCGGGGATTTAGCTCAGTGGTTCCACCGCCTGCCTCACAAACACAAGGTCCTGAGTTCGATCCCTGGTACCTAAATAAATAAATAAATAAAATAAAATAAAATGTTTTTTCTAAGGGGCTGGGGATTTAGCTCAGCCGCACAGTGCCTGCCTGGCAAGTGCAAGGTCGTGAGTTTGATCCCAGTACTAAAAAAAAAACAACACATAAAATGTTTTTCCTGTTGGGTACAGTGGCACACTCTTGTGACCCCAGCTATGCAGGAGGCTGAGGCAGGAGGATTGCAAGTTCAAGCCAAGCCTTGGCAATTTAGCAAGACCCTATCTCAAAATACAAAATAAAGTGAAATAAATCAGTAAATAAAAAGGGCCAAAGCTGTAGCTCTGTACTCCTTCAATGGTTCAATCCCTAGTACCACAAAAGCAAAACAAAAAAACTTCAATTTAACTGACTTTTTTTTTTTTTGGTGCTGGACATTAAACTTGGGGGCTTCACACTGAGTTACATCCCCAGCCCTTTTATTTATTTCTTTAATTTCAAGATAGGGTCTTGCTAATCTCTAAATTGCTCAGGCTTAGTTTGAACCTGGGGTCTTTCTGCCTCACCCTCTTAGAATGCTGGGATCACAGGCCTGTGTCACCACGCCCAGTGACTATTTCTCAAGCCACTTTTTGGCCTACAGGAAAATTACTCAGAAAGCAGAGTTCCCGTAATCCTCATGCCTTCCCTGTCCCTGCACTAATACCCTGCATTAATGCGGTGAGCATGTTACAGTTAATATGCCCAAACTGACACATTATCATTAACTAAAGTCCAAAGTGTACCTTTGGATCTATTTTTGGTGTTCAGCATTGTCTGGGTTTTGATGGTGTAGGGGCCACAGGGGCCCCCACAGAAGAGTTTTGGGGCCCTGAAAATCCTCCCCAATCTGTCTCTCTTTTTTTTTTTTTGTATCGGGGATCGAACTGGGGATCGAACTTGGGTCCTTGCACTTGCGCGGCAGGTGTCGAAACCACTGAGCTAAATTCCTGGCCCTCCCCAATCAGTCTTATCCCAAGCCCCTGGGAACCGTGGATCTTTCCAGTTTCCAGGTTCTCTCTTCCCAGAATGCCACAGCTGGAATTGGACAAAGCCTTTACAGATTGGCTGTTTTTACTTATTAACATGTATTTAAGGTTCTTCCCTTTCTGTGTGTTTTTTTTTTTTTTGGTACTGGGGGTCGAACTTGGGACCTTGAGCTTGCACAGCAGGTGCCAGAACCACTGAGCCAAATCCCCAGCCCTTGAAGCTTATTCTTTTTGGAGGGGGCAGCATACTGGGAATGGAACCCAGGGCCTTCCTGCTGAGCTACATCACCAGCCCATTTTAATTCCTTATTTACTTATTTAGATTTTTGTTTCTTTACTGATTTAGATTTTTTGAGACAGAGTCTTGCTATCTAGTTCAGGCTGGCTTTGGACTCACTATGTAGCCCAGGTTGGCCTCAAAGTTACAGGGATCCTCCTGCCTCAGCCTCCTGAGTGCTGGGATTTCAGACGTGTGCCACCATGCCCGACTTAGGCTTTTTAAATTTTGAGACAGGGTCTTGCTAAATTGCTAAGTTGCCGAGGCTGGGCTTGAACTTGCAACCCTCCTGCCTCAGCCTCCCAGAGTCCTGGGATGACAGGCTTGTGCCACCACACCTGGCTTCTGTTTTGTTTTGTTTTGTTTTGGTACTGGGGATCGAACTCGGGTACTTGTGGCTTCTGTTTTGTTTTGTTGGTGCAGGGGATGGAACCTGGGGCCTCACTCATGCTAATCACACACTTTTCCACTGAGCTGGACCCCCAGCCCTTCCTTCGAGTTTTGATGACTGAATAAAGTGTCACAAGTCACAAAACTCCTAGAGATTGGAGCCTGGCCTCCTGTCACAGTGGCCATGAGGAGGAGGTCTCAGAACCCTCCTTCCCTGGGCAACTCGGGGGTCCTGCCACAGTGGAAAAGAAGACAGGGTGGGTGACCCGATGGGGAGACTCAGGCGGAGGGAGGCCAAGAGAGCAGGCGCAGAGTGGACCACTTGGGGTGCAGCAGCCGGGGGTCTACTCCACAGGACAGCACGGCCACTTCCTCCCCCTCCTCCTCTGCTACGAGCAGGGTCCATGCCCCTCTGCCCAGAGTGAGTGTGACACCAACGGGACTGGGACACGGATACTGTTCCAGAGGGTGCAGGGCTGGGTGTGTAGATGGCAGTAAGAACAAGCCTGGGAGCCAGGAGTGATGGCTCATACCTGGAATCCTGGCACTCTGGAGGCTGAGGCGGGAGAATTGCTGTGAGTTGGAGGTGTAGTGAGTTCAAGGCCAGGCTGAATTATATAGCAAGACCTTGTCTCTTAAAATTAAAAAAAAAAAAAAAGAACAAGCCTGGTTTCTGCTGAACTAGCAGATAGCCACCAGGGTTGCCCAGAGCCACAGAGGTTGGGGGGGCAGGGTGGGGACAGCGGGGACCGTAACTCAGCTAAGCATTGAATGCAAAGGGGGTGTCACAAACCCTAAGGAGCAGGAGCTAGGAATCCCTGGCCGGCGTCCAGGGCCTGCAGCCAGGGTCAGCGTGGCCATGTCCAGCTCCTCTATGCCCTTTCCTCTGGAAGGGGCTGTGCCCCACACCATCCCTGCACTGCCCCGCCTTCCCACCAGCTGTCACACTAACACCTTCCTGGGTCTCCCTCATCCTTCCAAAAATTCCTCCCTCGCCCTGCAGCCCGTCATTTGCTTAATTATTTCCCTGTTCTTGGCCTTTGGGGAGAGTCCAGTTTTCCTCCGCTATAAATAGTACCGCTGTTTTCCTCTCCCCCATGTTTAGTCCCTGGGGTGCTTCCCAAACAGGATTCCTGGGTCAGAAGGAGTGCTGGCAGCTAGCTGAGGAGGGGACTGAGGCTCCGAAGCCCCAACTGTGAGGACAGGGACACTGATCAATGGGGGCTGGGTGCACCCTGACTCTTCCCTGAATCTCCTCCAGACATCAGAGCCCAAAGAAGGTCCTCAGTGTTCTCTGAGCTTGGGCTGCCCTAGGGTATCTGCACAGTCGCCCCACAGGCCACGTGAGTGACTGGCCAGGGAGGGACCATGGGACCCATAGCCTTTTTTATTTTTTGAGCCATGATCTTGCTAAGTTGCCCAGGATAGACTTAAATTTGTGATCCTCCTGCCTCAGCTTCCCAGACCCTATACCACTTGAGTAGGCCTTTCCTGCTTCTCAGAAGGCAACCTCTCCGACTCCAGGGGAAAATCAAAAATATCCAGGCAGGCTCTGTTTGGGTGGCTAGGGTACCCATCTCCAGACCAAGCACATTCTGGGACCTGCCCTTTAAGAAGGAACTACCCCCTCTGTTTGCCAGTGGACTCTCATTGACCAGCCAAGGTCAGGTGCCCATCTGTGGGCCAATCATGTACCAGGGCCCACTGTCAAACTTTGAGTCACCCCTCTGGCTGTGAATGAGAAGCTCTGATTGGCTTGCTGTGCACAGTTTTTCTATTGGATGGGAGTAGAGTGCCCTGATTTGGTGGCCCCAGCAGAGGCCCAGACTGAGCGGGAGGAGGTTGGGGCAGTAGGGCTTTGACTCTCCCCCACTGTCCCACCTCCCAGGCCTGGCCTGGGGACTTCTCAAAGGCAGTCCCAGGCAGATGTGTGAGGGGACCCTCAATGTTGTCCTCTTGGCTTGACACCCAGGTACCCCTGTGCCCCTAAAGAATTTGTACTTTATTTTCAGTTAAACTTTTTACTGTGAGGTAATGGTAGATCCACATATAGTCATAAGAAGTAACACAGAGCCAGGGATTTAGCTCAGTGGTTTCCCCACCTGCTGCGCAAGCACAAGGACCCGAGTTCGATCCCCGGTACCAAAAAAAAGAAGTAACACAGAGTTGTCTTCTGCACTCACTGTGTTCTGCTCTTGGTAACATCTTGACAAACAGTAACATAATTTCACAGTCAGAACACTGTCATTGATACAGCCAAGATAGAGGACATTTTCGTTACTGCAAGGATCCCGTAAGTTGCTCTTTGCTTTGTATTGTGTTTTGGTTTTTTGAGACAGGATCTCACTATGTAGCCCAGGCTGGCCTCAAGCTCGTGGTGATTCTCCTGCCTCAGCCTCCTGAGTGCTGGGATGACAGGCAGGTGGCACCAGGCCCAGCTACCCATGACTTGCTTCTGTGTGGCCA
This sequence comes from Heterocephalus glaber, assembly GCF_053883595.1. Classification (NCBI taxonomy): domain Eukaryota; kingdom Metazoa; phylum Chordata; class Mammalia; order Rodentia; family Bathyergidae; genus Heterocephalus; species Heterocephalus glaber. Next base: position 3,603,349 of record NW_028258457.1, on the reverse strand, counting down.
CACCTGCCCGTCCACCCTACGCCCTCCTAATCCACTGACACCATTGCTATTTTCCATTTTTATAATTTATCATTTCCAGAATGATATGGAAATGCAACCAAACACTGTGACCTTTTTTGGGTTGGCTCCTTCCTGTTGCTCAGCACCATCCCTTGAGGCTTAGCCAGGTTGCCTCATATATCACAGTGCAGCCTCTCTTGTTGGGATGCTTAGAACCAGAATGTTTCAAGTTCAGGGCTTTTCAGATTTCAGACTATCTACATGTACATAATGAGATTCCCTGGGGAGGGGCTCCAAGCCCATTATGTTTCATATACATCTATACATGTGGCATGAAGGTAATTTTATAGAGTATTTTTAGTATGCTCCTGTTTTGCCTGGGACCTGACATGTGAGGTCATGTAGAATTTTCCACTTACCATATTGTCTGCCCTCAAAAAATGTTGAATTTGGGTTTTTTTATTTTTTTGAGCTAGGGTCTCACTATGCAGTTTAAGCTGGTTTTTAACTCACTATGTACCCAGACTGACCTCGAATTCACAGTGATCTTTCTGCCTCAGCCTCCCCAGTGGTGTTGTAGTGTTTTGTTTTGTTTTGTTTTGTTTTGTTTTGAGACAGGGTCTCATTGGGTAGTTCAGGCTGGCCTTGAACTCATGGTGATCCTCCTGCCTCAGCCTCCCAAGTGCTGAGATGACAGGTGTGTGCCACCACGCCAGGCCTGGTGTTGTAGTTCTTAAAGAAACTGCCAAACTGCTCTCCAGAGGGGCTATAACATTTTTTGTTCCTATCAGCAATGTATTAGTGATTTAGTTTTTCTACATTTTCACCAGCAGTTGGTGCTGTCACTATTTTTTATTTTGGCCTTCCTGATGGTGGAGTACCGAGCATTTATTGTGGTTTTATTTTGTGTTTCCCTACCACCCAGTGATGGTGAAATCTTTTCCATGGTGATTTGTCACCTGCATGTCCTCATGGGAGACCCTGTACCCAAATTCATGCAGGAGGCTGAGGGGCTGGGGCCAGCGGTCAGCTCTGGGAGACCTTGGGAAGGTCCCTTCCTCTCTGGGCAGGAGGGGGAAGGGCCCTAGACCAGGGCTCTGGAGAGACAAAGGTGTTTCTGGGGAGACCCCACTTGGGACACAGTGACCCTGCTTCTTTCTGAAGGATTCTTTTATTTTTTTGAGTCAGGATCTTACTATGTAGTTCAGGCTGGCTTTGAACTTGCTGTGTAGCCCACGCTGGTCTTGAATTCATGGCAGTCCTGCCTCAGCCTCCTGAGCGCTGAGATGACAGGTGTGCGCCATCACCCCCGGCTCCAGAGGCTCCCAAAGAGGATTTCTCATTAGGGTTGACGGAGCCGCAAGCCCAGGAGCCAGGGGCCTTGGCTTTGGTCAACACCTGTAGTTCTTTTTCCCTCTTTACTGTTTACTTTGAGTTCCATGAAGAACTAGAGGCTTGCCTGGCATGGTGGCCCACACCCGTCACCCCAGCACTCTGGGAGGCTGAGGCCGGAGGATTAAAAGTTCTGGGTAACAGACTTAGTGAGACCCCATCTCAAAATTTAAAAAAAAAGTGAATTAGAAAGGGGCTGGGGATGTAGCTCAGTGCAGAGGTGCTGGGTTCCACCCCCAGTACACCAAAAAACAAAAACGAAAAAACTGAAAAGACAGGAGGTCACACACAGCCCCCGCCTGCCCCCTCTCTGGCCTGTGAGACTGCCAAGGCCTCCCCTCTGGAGGTCAGCAGGCCCCCGGGGGGAGCTCAGGACTGGGGTGTGTCCTCCCCCTCCGTGCTGAGCAGTGAAGCGGGTGGTTCTCAGCCGCTGCCCCATTATGGAGGGAGGGCGGGGCTGGGCCTGGGGACTGGCACCCGGGTCCCATGGAGCAGCCCGGTGGAGGCCTTCAGGGGCCAGCGTGACCCCCAGGCTCGGCTAGGGCAAGCAGGATGGTGCCCCCCAGTCAGTAGCCTCTCCCCAGTGGGCTGGGTGGCCAGAGGACAGAAGCCAGGGTCCCCAGGGCAGGGAGGGGCCAACTGAGCCGCCCCTGGGCCCACAGCCCCCACAACCCAGGAAAGGGCTCAGGGGTCCTGTACGAGGTCTCGCTGTACCAGTGATGGGCTCTGCCATGGAACCCAGGGTCTCTTCAGCCGGGGTCCCCAGGCCACTGCACACTAGGCGTCCCCCTCTCTGAAATGGAGATTGTGGGCCCTGGCCTGGCATGTGGAATGCTCTGGTGGGTGACCTTCCTGCCTCTGCCTTCGGGCTGTCACTCAGATGGGGAAACTGATGTACTGCAAGGTTCACTAACTCCCCCTGTGACCAGAAGGGATGCCCAGGCTGACTGTAGAGCCCTTGCTCTCCATTGTTCTTCCTCTGTCCCATGGCTGGGATGGGATGGAATTGGTCTTCTGTCCCCACCTGCCCACGCTGACATCACTCCCTTGTGTTTCAGAATGGCCTCCTGCATTGTCCCTGGTGGAGTAGCTTCTCACCGCCGTCCTACCCAGGCTTCTCCAGTGACAGCCAGTAAGTGTCTCCACAGAGGAACCAGGAGACATCTCTTCTACACAGGGCAATGGCTGAACTGGGTTTTGGTGGATGGGTAGGAGTTTGTTGGGAAACATCCTACATCCCAGGCAGAAGCAGCAGCCTGTGCACAGGGCCTGGCAATACTGCAGGCAGAGCCTCGTGGGGATTCTAGAAGATTCTGGAGTGAGGACAGGAAATGTCCTCCAGAAACCTAGCAAGGGGAATGTTGGCAGCTTCCTGGACCAAGGCAGCCCGGGAGCATGGGAGCTGGGCGTGATGAAGGCCCTGACGGGTGCTGTCCCCTCCCCTCCTTCCTGACCAGGTGTGAGATTGACTCCTTGGGTCAAAGACTCCCTGGCCCTGCCGTGTCCTTGGCTCTCTGTGTCCCTGGCCATATCGAGTAACAGGGCAGTGGTGGACAGGGACGGATCCTGGCCTCCGAGTGAGGTGCCCTAGGTTCCGGGCTATGCTCTGTCCGCCTGTCAGTGTGAGCTGGGCCTGGGTGGCCTGGGTGAAGTGACAGTGGCCCGTGCCCTGCCATGGCCCAGCCCTTTGAGATGAGTTTGGGACTCAGCCCCAGCACGGAGCCACCATCCTCAGGGACAAGGCTGAGCACACTTTGGGCCTAGGAGGGCAGCCCTGGGCTCCACCCGAGCGAAGTGGGGCTCTGCATGCCTCAGTGTCCCCCCGATAGTGTCCACGTGGCCGAGCTCCTGTTTGGGCACCAGGAGGGGACCCCAGTGCCAGCCCCAGCGCCCCTGCTGTGCCCAGCAATCACCTTCTCTGTCTCCTCCTCCAGCGTGTTCTCGAGCTCGGCCTCCTTCCTGGGTGGCCAGCCCTGCCCCGATGCCAGCTATGCTACCACAGCCACCGCCCCTAGCTACCTGTCCAAGAGTGGCACCTTTCCTCAGGTAAGGGACGGCAGTGTGCACCTGGGGACGATGACCTCAGCTTGGCCTCAAGCAGGGTGCGATGGGGCGCAGGGAGACAGCTGGCTTTGTTACCTGGCCCTGAGAGCCCGAGTTTCCTGCGTTGGGAGGAGGCAGCTAGCTTCTCCATTAGACAAGAGCCGAGAGCACTGCAGAGGGCAGCCGTGTACACAGATGGCCTGCAGCGGCTGCAGGCCATCCCTGGGCCACACTGTCCTCACTCACATTGGAACCACTGCCTGGACTGTGGGGCATGTGAGGGAGGTCTCAACTTCAAGCCCCACCCCCAGCCCTGAGCAGTGTATCGACTTAGCAAGACCCTGTCTCCAAATAAACCAAATGAAGGCCCTGGTTCAGTCTCCAGTGCCTGTGGGGAGAAGAGGGTGAAAGGCCGAGAGAGGCTGAAGATGCCGCACTGCAGGTGCAGGAAGGGGCCAAGGGCCAAGGGCCAAGGGCTGCAGGGGCCTCTAGGAGCGAGGATGGGGTTACGGAGGCTCTGGGCAGAAGCCCTGCCCCTCTGCCTGAACCACAGACATCTGCCCTGCAGACCCCGAGAGGAGGCAACTGTGTTGCTTTAAGCTGCAAAGTCTGCATAGTTTGTTTTGGCAGCAAGAATGAGACACCAAAGCCCTTCCGTGGCCTGGGGCACATCCTGGCTGCTCTAGAAATGTTTCCGGCTGTTGTGTAAACTAGAAGGTGCCAGAATGGAAAACCAGAGTTGTTCTGTTGGGAAGAGAAGAGACACAGACCCACAAGCTTTTCACTGACAGCTGAACACGAAACTGGAGCCCTGAGTTTCCCAGCCGCTGAAGGAAAAAGAGAAAGAAGATGACCTAGCTGGCTCTTTTCCCCTGAGGGGAGAAAGCCAAGTCATTCTTGTTTTTGCTGAGCCTTTCTAGTCTCCCTCTGGGGCCATCGCCCCTGTGCTGGACTTCCAACCCTGGGATTGGTCTTGCCTTCACTTTCCCCTGGGCTGAATCACAGAGCTGTGAGCCCCTCAGTAAGACCAATGAATGGGGACTGATCACGCCTCTTCCTGGTCTCCACAGATACCCGGGGTGGGTGGGGAGGGGGGCTGCTCTTTGAATGCAGCAGTCCACTCTGAGAGTCCCAGCCCTGCTGTGGGTGTGGCTTGGGCCAGTGCCTGCCCCACTGTCCCATTCTGGAAGACATGGTACCCAAAAAGATATTTAACCAGTTGCAGTGGTTTATGCCTGTAATCCCAGCATTTAGGGAGGCTGAGGCAGGAGGATTGCAAATTTGAGTCTCACCTGGGCAACCTGACAAGATCCTATTTCAAAATTTTAAAAAACTAAAAAAGGGCAGGGGATGTAGCTCAGTGGTAGAGACCCCTGGGTTTGATGCCCAGTACCAAAAGAAAGGAAAAAAAAAAGCCAGGCCAAGTCACTAAGTTGCCTAAACTGCCCTCAAACTAGTGATCCTCCTACCTCAGCCTCCCAAGTAGTTGGGATGACAGATGTGCACCACTGTGCCTGGTTAAGATGTTTCAGATTTATAGGAAAATTCCAGAAACCAAGAGTCGCCAAGCACCCTCGCCCGCTCCCCGACGCTGGACAGTCATACAGCAGGGGTGTGCTCGTTGTGACGTGGAAGTCACCTCAGTACAAGGCCAGGGACTTGGTCCTCCCCACCTCCCCATGGACGTTCTCTGAAGGAACTGGCCAGCCCAGTCCAGGGTGTGCTGGTTGGGTGTGCCTGGTGGTGTCTGATGGTAACTCAGGTCCTGCCATCCCCAGGACTCCCACAGATCCGTGGTGTTGTGTCCTCTTCGGGGACCGTGTAGGGGCCCTGGTGAGGGTATATCTGATACCATCATTGACTTTGACCTCTTGGTTAGGTTCCTCTACTGTTGAGTGATTGCTTTGCCCTTCCCCCAAGAGCTTATGGAGGCCCTAGGGACGGCCTGGTCTGCCATAGGGCAGATCTGTGTTTTGAGACAAGGTCTCCCTGTATAGTTCAGACTGGCCTTGGATTCACTGTGTAGCCGAGGCTGGCTTCAAACTCCCAGCAAACGTCCTGCCTCAGCCTCCTGACTGCTGGGAATGCAGGGATGTGCCACCGTGCTCAGATTCTCCACTGTGGGTTTTGGTGGGTGTCTTCTGCATCCTTCCACCTCAAGCAGTGGAACTTCTGCAGGGCCAGCTGTCCCTCCTGCCTGCTACCTCGTTATTTAGTCATTTATTCCCACCAGGGAGGCTCACAGGTGTTTATTTTTCGCATGGGGGGGACATAGGCGCTGTCGCTTGCTGTCACCCCAGCGTGACCTCCCCTGGAGCCTTCCTTCCTCTCCAACCGTCAGGACAGTCCAGGCACCCTCCTCGCCACCCTGACCCTCGAACCACCACCGCCTTCTCTCCGTGGAAGGGCCCTACTCATCCCTGCTAAGGCTCTGTCTCCAGGGGCCACAGGAAGCCACTCGGGCTCTGATGTCCCCGGTCAGTGACCTGGAACAGCTCGACAGCCCCCGTGGGGATCGCCTGTCCCGGGGTTGCAGGTGCGTTGGTGGCCTTGGACATGTGGCTCTGCTTCCCTTTTTTTTTTCTTTTAAATTAAGATGTGATTCGTGTAACAGCAAAGCCACCATTTCAAAGCGCACAGCTCTGCAGTTCTTTATAAATTCACTGAGCTGTGCAGCCATTGCACTAATCCCAGAACATCATCATTCCACAAAACCCATCCCCATGAGCGTCACTCCATTCCCTCCCCAGCCCTGGCACCCATGAGTCCACTTCTCTCTCTGGAGTCGCCTGTCTGTGGAGCCCATGCTGTGTCCTCTGTGTCTGGCGACTCTCCCTGAGCACACCGTCCTCAGGGTCCGTCCACACTGTGGCGAGCGTCACGGCCTCGCTCCTGTCCTGGCTGAGTGATGGTCCAGGGTGTGGACGGACCTCGCTGAGTGGGCCCATGCATCCATCAGTGGGCTTCTGCGCGGTTTCTGCCTCCAGGCCATCGTGAATCCTGCCTGGGTGACAGTGCGTGTTCATGTTTCCCTGTGGACATGGTTCTCGTGTCACTGGGGTGGTGAAGTTGTGAATTGTGCTGTCAGCGACAGGTTTTGTGAGGGATGTGTGTTGCAGGCATGGTTGAGCCCGATGGAGGGCTCACTTGGAGACATGCTGGGGTCGGGCTGCATGAGACAGGCTCTCATGGCTCCCGTGCCGGTGGTCCTCCTCCTTCCGCCGCGCCTGATCTTTTCCTACCCTGTGCTGAACCCTAACCCAGGACCAGCCTGCATTTCTTGAGGCTGCCCAACCCCCCTGCACCCTCACAGCCTCCCCTCAGCTGTGCCTCTGCCTGGGGTGAACCTGAGGGTCCAAGCCACCACCCCACCCTCCATTGCTGCGCCAGTGCCCAGCTCCCCTCCTAAAGCCACTCACACCCCCTGTCCCACTGGCGTCCCCCCTTTTCCACACGCTGCCCCCTCATCCCTCGGTCTGGGAGCACAGCCTCCACAAGCTCTCCCGGGCCCTCCAAGCTGCAGAGCCATCAGGAGGGCATCTGTCCATCCATCTGTCTGGAAACAGCGCTGCTCTGCCAGGCAGCTGTGGTGCTGGGAAGCCGGCTGGCCACACAGGGAAGCACTGTGCAGATGCCTCGAGGCCGCATCTGCATCGACTGCTCCCTCGAAGATGCCGGGCAGCAGGCGCAGAGGTCTGGCCGCCAGCTCCCCGCAGTTACCGGCAGAGTAAGGGAGCCCGAGAGGGAGAGCGGGATTTCTTCTTCCAGGAAGCCCTTTGGTAGGCATTGCCCTGCCTGGGCCGTGCTACAGGAGGGGCTGTGGGGGACAGAGGTGAGCCGCTTCCCAGAGCTCAAGGGATGGAGCTTAAACGCAGAAAGGAGTGGGACCCTACTCTGAAGGTGGAGGTCCTGACCTGGGCTGTGAGGGGCGCCCTCCTCCCCCTCTCCCAGCACCGGTCCAGCCCGCTGCCCCAAGGCTGCCTCATCCTTTGCGCCCTTCTGTCCGATTAGGACTCCTGTCACTGGGTAAAGTCCCCCCTAACCTGGGTGACCCCGTTTTAACTCGTCCCCTCTCTCAGACCCCATTTCCAAATAAGGCCCCAGCCCCAGGGTCAGGACTTGATTTGTCATTTTGGGATTCAGTGTCCCACTCTAGAGGGGCCTAAGGCCACCACCTGGGCCTGTCAGTGCCCTCTGTGCGGTCTGCCCAGGGCCTTCAGGAGCTGCCTGGGCTTCCCCTGGAAGCCTTTTCTATTTCTCCTTCTTTCTAGTACTGGGGATTGAACCCAGGATGTTCACACCGAGCTACATTTCCAGCCCTTTTTATTTTATTTTATTTTATTTTTGTCTTTTGACATGGGGTCTTGGTATGTAGTCCAGGCTGTCCTCAAAATCACAGGAATCCTCCTGCCTCAGCCTCCCAGTCCAGGTATGCGCTGCCACACCCAGCTTGGAAATCTTCTGAGACTGTGCTGCTCCCCTCCCCCACTTCACAGTGGACCGACCACATCCCCCCTCAGTTTCTTTGCCATGACACAGGGGACACGTCAGCAAGCATGACCAGGCCCACCTGGAACCTTTTAGCAGGGAGGGGCAGAGGGGACCGGGGCAGGAATGGGAGAGGAGGGAGGAGGAAGCCCAAGACTAGACGGGTGGGGACAGAGCCCACTGCGCCCCACCTGTTGGTGGCTGGATTGGTGCTTGGGTCTGGCCCTGTCACCTCGTCCTGGGCCACAGTTACTGACAGCTGTGTGCCAGTGACTGCTGGGTTTGTCCTCAGCCCCAGGTCCCTGTGTACAGCAGAGCCCTTCTCCCCACCCCCAAGGCAGCCGCAGCCCTGACCACACCCAGGCCCGGCACCCACTCCCAGGTGCCTGGGCTGGCTGGGGCTGAGGGTAGGCGGGGACGGGGGTGTGGGCAGTGCTCCCCAGGCAGGGGACCCTTCTGCTGCCTCCCTGCCATGTCCTGAGTGCTCTGTCTCCTGGGCACCCACCTGGGCTGTCCCTGCCAGCCGGGAGGCCTCTGGAGATACGAGCAGAGGTCACAGCAGTCTTACACAATTAATCTGATTCTAAAATCTGTGCACATGCATTCAATTTCCTAGTATTTTTTTAATGGAGATGAAATCACATAGCATAAAATTCACTGTGTTGAAGTACAATGACAGAGCTGGACAACCACCACTTCAATCTTGTTCCAGAGTGTTCTGTCAGCCCAAAGCAAGCCCAGTTCCCATGAGCAGTCACCCTGTCCCATCCCCAGTCCCAGCACCCTCAAGTCCACTTCCTGTCTCTGGCGTCATCTGTCCTGGGCATTTCTTGTCCATGGAGCCCATGCTGCATGTCTTCTGTGTCTGGTGTTTCTGAGCATGGCGTCCTCAAGGTCTGTCCCAGTTCATCCCTTTTCCTGGCTGTATAATATTCCATAGCATGTGGCTGGACCTTGATGTGTGTATCCATTCGTCCATCTGTGGATACTAGGCTGACCCACCTTTTGCCTGTCATGATTGGTGCCCCTGTGAGCATCTGTGTGCATGTGTTTGTGGGGATGTGTGCCCCCCGGCCCCCAGCTGTGGCTGCATGCAGAGGAGTAGAGTTGCTGGGTTAGATGTTCATTCTGTGTTTAGCCATTTGAGGAACCACTGGGTGCTTCCCACGGTGGCTGGGCCCTCACGTTCCCGCCAACCCTCTGGCTCCTTTGCCTCCCAACACTTGTCATGTCAACTTTGCATCTAGCTGTCCTGGTAGGTGTGTTGCGTGTCTCACTGTGATTGTGAGTTGCATTTCCCTGTTTGTTCATCGCCTTCCCCACCTGCAGTGCTGAGGCTTCACTCTGGCTTGCACTTGGGGGCAGGAGGCTGCTGTGGTGGCCCCAGGGAAGGGATAGGGGTCTATGCCAAGTCTTGTTGCTGGGGACCCCCTCGTGGGGTCCCTGGGGGTAGGGGTGACAGGAGTAAGAGGGGGTCCCGTGTGCAGGTGGGGCTGCTGGCTCCCCTTCTCAGACCCTGAGAGGCACACTCCCGGTGAGGTTCCTGGGCAGCTGGGGTGCAGATTCCTTCCTTCTGGGGCCCCGTGCCCTGTGACCTCTGGCTCTCTCAGGGCCCTCGCCCCCTTCAGACGACCACCTCTTTGGCCCTAGGGTCTCCCCAGCACCTCCACTCCTTGTGGGCACCAGGAGTGGCCACCTGCAGTTCTGGAGCAGAGGCAGGACAGGGCCATGTGTCCTTACACCTGCCACATGGTGCCCTGTGATGCTCTGCGGGCCAGGGTGGCAGCTAAGCTGGCATGGGGAAGTCTCTGTCCAGTTCCCAGACAGGTGACCACACCAGCTTGTGCCTCTTTCCAGTTAACTTCGACCCGAGGAGAACCCCTTTCCCATGGGGCCTGTCTGTGCCCTCCTGGGCTGGGAAAGAACATGGGACCCCTGCGGCCAAGGGGGAGGGAGGGCACGGGGAGGGGCCACAGCCCCAGGATCAGAGCTTCCCCAGGGGAGCGGGTGCCCTAGGTCTGGGCACAGTGCGGGTAAAGGCCCAGAGGTGCACTCCGGAACAGGTAGGCAATGAGCTCCCCCATGTGGGGCTGTTGGGAGGCGCTGGGGAGCTGAGGGCCCCTGGGGGCATGGAGGGGTTGCCTCGGCCTCAGTTTCCTCATGGCCATCGCTGTCACACCAAGGACGGCAAAGCTGCAGCTGGCACCTGCCTGGCCCGGGGCGGGATGGGTAGAACAGAGCCCAGAGGCTCAGCAAGCTGGGGAAACTGAGGCTGGGGCCCCCACCCAAGCACCCCCAGGAGGAGCTTGGCCAAGGCCCGGCAGCCCTGGTTTCTTGTCAGCCCGCCCTTCTGTGGCTGGATTCCGCCCCGTACGGTAATTCTCCTCGCCCTGCCAGTAATTGCCCTGACTTACCAGGCAAGCATCATTTCCTGAAAGTCAGCAGGCCTTAGAGGAAGTAGGCGCGAGGCCGGTGACTAACCCCACATGCAAATGCAGCGGGCCTGAGAACAGCCGCCCCTTCCCTCCACCGGGGACCCAATGCCGCAGCCGCTGTCATGAGGGACGCGTTCCCGGGCAGTTCTTCCAGGGCGACCCGGGCGGCAGCCCCCTCGCGCCTCCACCATGTCCCAGCTGCGCTTCTGGCTGCAGTTTGCAGCTCTCAACAAGGTAACCTGAGGCTGGGGAGACCCCCACCCCACTGAGAGCGAGAGTGGCAGGACAGGTCGGGCTACCTGTGGGCTGTGGGGACAGGTTGCTCAGGGTCTCCAGGTTCCCCAGTCCTGCTCTGTTCTTTTTTTTTTTTTTTCCTTTTCTTTTTTTTGGCAGTGAAAGGGAATCCATGGGGATTTTCTGAGGCAGAGGCTTGGGATGCAGGCCGCTAGGGGTGACTGGGGGGCCAGATGTGTGGGAGGAAGGGGCCCCTATGCAGGGCTTGTGCTGGGCTGGTGGCCGGGTCTGCCCCGAGCCCTGCCATCTGCAACTCGGTTACAGAAGCCCGGGGTGCCCTGGCCCTGGGTGGGTGTCCCGTGCCTCCCTGCCCTGTGTGGGACTCAAATCAGACCCTGGTGAGGCAGGGTAGGGCACAATCTGAGGCTGACTCTGACTAGACAGAACCCCATCTTTCCTCGGGGACCCCCTGTGAGTCCACTCAGACCAGGGGACAGCACCAAACACCTGTCTCTGGGGGGCTCTTCTGGGCTTAGCTTCCTGGGCCAGGAGGGGAAGTGTCTTCCTGCTCTGGTGTCCCCACTGGAGCCAGTACTCCCCACCCACCCAAGTCTCCCCCAAATGCTCCAGAGTTCATAACTGCAGGAGGGGCCCCAGGCCCACCAGGTCCCCCAGTGCTGTTGGGTATGGCCAGCCTCATCCGTCTGGCTCCATTCCACGGGTCTGGGGTGGACGATATGCTGAGATGGGCCTTGGAGGGAAGTCCACAGTTCCCAGGGGAGCAGGAAGTCCAGTGGGGGGCAGAGGACAGGCCCCGAAGTGAGCTCAGTGGCTGGGGAGCTGAGGAGCTGTGGGGTTGGCGTGGAGGTAGCTGATGGCTGCCTGAGCTTTGACTTGGACGGGGCTCTGCTGGGGAGGGGTCTGCTCTTGTCCCCACATAGCCACCCGAGTGTGGGCCTCATGGGAGCCTGAGAACCTTTCGTCTCTCCACCCCTGACAATTGAGGGGCCCTTGTGCCTCATGCACCCATGGGTTGTGCTGCTCTGCTGGGGACAGGACCTTGAGGGTACAGGATGGATGTGGTGTCCAGAGCCCAGGACAGAGCAGGAGAGCTGATGGCAGGGAGTCCCAGGGCATCTCTAGTAGACTCGAGCTGGGCACAGTGACGCACACCTGGGAGGTAGGAAGACCACAAATTGGAGCTCACCTGGGCAGCTTAGTGAGCCCTTGGCTGGGGATGTAGCTCAGGGGCAAAGGCCCCGAGTTCAGTCATCAGCACTGACAGTATCTCCCTTGATTTGTAGAACAGTTGTAGATTCATGGGAAGGCTGCTCCAGTGGCACAGTGTTCGGGTAACATCACACCCCCGTCAGTCACAACCAGTAACCAACATGGCTGCATCAGATCCTCCCCTGATCCCCACCCCACGCCATGACATCACTTGTCATGTCTCCTTGGGCTCCTCTGGCCAGAGACTGAGTCCTTGGATGTTCTGTCTGCTGCCCTGGACAGTGTTGAGAACAGGCAGGGTTCAGGACGCCCTCCACAGGGGCTGTCTATGGTGTCCTTCAGGCTGTGACACCCACAGGATCAGGCGCCACTGCTGTTGGCTTCAGTCCTCCCTGAAGAGCAGGTGGGGGTCTTCACTGCGAGGCGGCATACCCTTCCCACACTGTGCTCTTACTGGTGTCCCCAGGGGCTGGCACTCTGCCCTGTGCTCCACCCATAGTGGGCTCCTTGCTGGCAGACCTCAGGCCTGAGCCGCAGACATGCTCCTGCCGTTGTTGTCCTTTGCTGAGGCTCCGGGAGGGGACTCTGGAGGCAGGGCCACCCTCTGTATGGCCAGGAGGGGTTTTGGCACAATTGGCTGCCCCCACCTGGAGTCAGAACCCCATGGGGTGACCATGTGGGCCCTCAGAACCTCAGTTTCCTCGAGATTGGCCCCCTTGGCCTGCTGAGTGGCTGGGCCATGCGGGAGGGTGCAGGGTGCCCCCCATTCCCACCACCTGGCCTGTTGGCAGCACCCTAGCCCTCACCAAGGCCTGTTTGCTCCAGGGATTTTCCTGCTGGAGGCCTCAGGCTGGGATCTGACCCTGGGAAGGTTTGGGCTGCCGCAGCTGAGGGGCAGGGTGGGGACAGGCCCCGAGCCTGAGCTGAGGCTGTGGCTGTCCGAACTTGCTCCTTGCACACCACAGGTCTGTACTGGGCCCAGAGCTTGGGGCCCTGCCCTCTGCCTACCGAGGGTACCCATCAAACCCAGGCCCCAGGAACCTCCAAGGGTGGCCTGGCTCCGTATCCAAGGGCCACACTGGGGGCGCTGGTGGCCGTGGGTAGCCCTGTGGTTGTTGCAGGACTGGGACCTGTGGGTAGGCCTGTCCTGCTGTCCCCAGGAGGCCCTGGGCAGACCTCAGCCTGATCCCCACACCAGGTGAGCCTGACCTGCCTGGGCCTGTGGGGACGATGCTGGCTGGTGGCTGTCACTTGGCTGGCTCGAAGTCTCAGTGTGGCTGGACAGTAGCCTGAGACCCACCCAGGAGTAGGAGCCTGGGCCGAGGGACCAGCCCTGCATGGGGCGCTCCTCGGAGCAGGGCAGGCCCTGGAGCCCCGGGCAAGAGAGACCAGGGCCCCTGTCCCCCATGACCTCAGGGTGTAGGGATGCCAGCCCCCAGCTGAGGAGCCCACAGGGCCTGTGTCCCCTGTCACTCTGCCAGCGGGATCCCAGAAAGGGCTCTGAAAGGTGCCCCACCCACACCCTGGGGGGTCAAGAGTCCACTCCTCAGCCCCTTGGAGCCCTGGTCATTCCCTGCATTGGCTGCCTCAGCCAACCCCCTGGGGCCCCAGCCCTGACCAGGAAATGGGGTGCAGGGCCAAGGTGACCACACGGTTCCCCTGATCTGGCCCTCAGGGGCAAGTGAACGAGGATGCCACTGTTCCCCAGTACAGGCCCTCGGGGATGTTGCCCTGGACTTGGTCCCTTGTCTGCTAAGCAGGGAAGGGTGTGTGCACACCTCAGGCCTGTGGGGCGCTTCGAGGTCTCTGGGAGGGGCGGCTGCCCTGCGTGTCTCAGGCTGGGTGCCTGGCCAAGAGTGGCAGTGGTAAGTGGCCGTGTGGAAGAAAGGCTCTGGTCCTGTTAAGACCTCAGTGACACCCAGCCCCCACCGCCACAGCTATGCACCATCTTTTTTTTTTTTTTTCAGTACCAGGAATCAAACTCAGGACCTTGCGCTTGCCGGGCAGCCGCAGTGCCACTGAGCTAAATCCCTGGTCCTTATGCACCATCTTTTAAAACTTAGTTTAGCCCGGCATGGTGACACACACCTGTGATCCCAGCACTCAGGAGGCTGAGGCAGGAGGGTCACTGTGAGTTCAAGGCCAGCATGGGCCACATAATGAATTCAAAACCAGTATGAACTATATGGTGAGACCCTGTCTCAAAAACAAAAACTAAAACTAAACTAAAATGAAATAAAACTGGTCTAAGCCAGGCTCAGTAATACACGCCTGTCATCCCTGTACTTTGGTAGGCTGAAGCAGGAGGATCACAAGTTCCACCCCAACCTGGGCAGTTTAGAACTTAGTGAGATTATGTCACAAAATACATTTTTTCTTTTTTGTTTGTTTGTTTGTTTGTTTGGTACTAGGGATCAAACTCGGGTCCTTGCGCTTGTGCAGCAGGCGGTGAAACCACTGAGCTAAATCCCTGGCCCTCAAAATAAATTTTTGCAAGGACCCGAGTTCGATCCCCCGTACCAAAAAAAAATTTTTTTTTAAATTTTTTAAAGCCAAGTCAAATACCTTTTTTTTTTTTCGGTACCTGGGATCGAACTTGGGTCCTTGCGCTTGCGCAGCAGGCCGTGAAAACACTGAGCTAAATCCCCGGTCCATCAAATACCTTTTTTTGTTTTGTTTCGCTTGTTTTTTGAGACAGGGCCTTGCTCTGTAATTCAGGCCAGCCTTGAACTCACTGTGTAGCCCAGGCTGGCCTTGAGCTTACAGCAATCCACCTGCCTCAGCCTCCCAAGCACTAGGATTACAGGTGTGCACCACAACGCCAAGGTTCAAAATAAAAAATTTATCGAGCTGGGGATGTGGGTCAGTGCAAAGGTCCTAGGTTCGATCCCTAGCTCTCTAAAAAAGAGAAAAAGTTTATATAATCTCTGCAGCAACCCCCATCTTAAGATGTCACCATCTCTGCAGGAAGGGATAAGTGCCTGTCCCTAGGGTCCCCTTGTCCACCCTCACCCCTGCTGAGCTGCTCCCTGTGCCGGGCTTTGCAGACTTGGAGTCTTGGTTGTTTTTTTTTCTTTTAGATAACTTGATTGAGATGTAATTCATATATAATTCATTTGTTTAAAACACATAATTCAGTAATTTTAATGTATTCATGGCTCTGTAAGCAACAGTTTGAGAACACTTTCATCGCCCGTTTTTCGGTTCCCCATGACCTATCACCCCCATCCCATCTCCAGCCACAGCACCCACAGATCCACTTCCTGTCTCTGGAGTTGCCTGTCCTAGGCATTTCCTGTCCATGGAGCCCACACTGTGTGTCCTTCTGTCTGGCGTTCCTCGCCGAGCATGGTGTCCTCAAGGTCCATCCACACTGTGTTGAGTGTCAGCCTCACTCCTTTTTCTGGCTGAGTAATATTCCACCACATGGTTGGACCTCAGCGCTCTTTGCCCCCCACCCTGCACACCTGGCCGCCTCCTCACCAAGGCCTGTTTTCCAGGACTCCTACTTCGAAGACCTCTCCAATGCCTCCATCTTCTCCTCATCAGTGGATTCCCTGTCGGACATCGTGGACACACCTGATTTTCTGCCAGCAGACAGCCTTAGCCAGGTGCCCACCATCTGGGACGTGAGCACTGCCTCATCTACCCATGACAAGGTTAGTGTGCAGGCACCCCAACCAGAGCCACCCCTAGGCCAGGCGGGGGCATGAGGGGCCACAGCCGCTCACAGATGTATGTGCTCATGTATCCTGTGCAGCCCAGGGATGGGGTCGCCTCCCCGAAGCCCTTGAATTCCGTGGCCCCCACCCCTCTCTGACAAATGTCTAGCCCTCCTCTGCTGTGAACAGGTGTACCCAGTAGAGAAGCAAAAATCCATTTTTGAGCCAGGTTTGGTGGGGCGTACCTGTAATACTAGCTTTCTGAGGACAAGGCAGGAGGATTATGAGCTCAAGGCCAGCCTGGGCTACATAGCGAGACCTTGTCTCAAACTCCCCTCCCCACCCCCAACAAAAGCAGTTTTGGTTACAAATTCTTACCCCAGGCTCTTTGGCCCCCCACGCCCTGGGCAGTGTCTGGAGATGTGTGTGGCTGTAGCACTGGTGGAACGCCTGGTGTGGAACTAGTAGAAGCCAGAGACACTGCTCAGCACCCTGCAATGCACAGGACACCCACTCCAGAGAACAGGTGTCACCCCCCCCCCTTTTGGTTTGGTTTTTTGTTTGTTTTTTGAGACAGGGTCTCCTTATGTAGCTCAAGCTGGCTTTGAACTCACAGCAATCCTCCTGCCCTAACCTCCCAAATGCTAGGGTTTGGTTTTTTGAGACAAGGCTTTGCTATATAGTTGGCCTTGAACTTACTGTGTAGCCCAGGCTGGCCTTGAACTCACAGTGATCCTCCTGCCTCAGCCTCCTGAATGCTAGGATGACAAAGTGTCTGCTACCTGCCTGGCTAAGCCACCTAATTTCACCATTGTGGAGAGAAGGACCCCATCCAGGCCTTTCCAGGGTCCTGTGTCCAGAGAAGCTTCTAGGATTGGGGTGTGTGTTAGGAATATATCTGGGGAGCCCCAGGTTGGGGGTATACAGCCTCCCCCCATGCTGAGAAGGATGTACCTGGGGTGAGTCTCAGTGCTCCCCACCCAAGACAACAGAGGTGACAGGCAAAGATGGGGTTGGGTCCAGCATGTGGCAGTATGGGGGGGGCACTGGGTACTGGCCCTGGCCCCCACATCTTCTTGGGGCCACTCAGGCCTGTCCCCTTTGGAATCTCGGCCCAGTGGGACACTGCCAGCCCTGCCTAAGGCCCAGCTGGCCTGCACTGGATGGTGTGAGGGCATCTGAAACCCAACACCCAGAGCTGCCTGGCCTGGCCGGGAACGTGACTCAGCCTTCCAGGAACCAACGAGTCTGTTTGGATTTTGTTAACTTAAAAAAAAAACGACAAAAAAACAACCCAGAGCGGGAGGGCTGAGCATGGACCTGGTAACCTTCCGGGGCCTGGCTTCCATGCTGACCTCTTTCAGAACCCCCTGGCTGTGTTCCTAATCTTGACAAAAGCAGGAGTCATGAGAGTCGGTCACCGTTTGACAGAGCCCCCGAGAACCCCTGTAGTCACACAGGCAGGTGCTGTGGGCTTCAGCCGTACCTGTCACTCCAGCTCTTGCAGCTCATATGAAAAACCCACCTTGACTGCGGGTAGGCGTCCAAGTGCAGGTGGGGATTAGGAGCCACCCTCCCCTCTCCGGTTTCCTTTGGTTTGTTACTAAGGACTGATCTACACCCTCCTTTTTATTTTTTTTAATTTTTTTTTTGAGACAGGTTCTCACTATTTAGTTCAGGCTGGCTTGAACTCACTGTGTAGCCCAAGCTGGCCTCGAACATGCAGTGATCCTCTTGCTTCAGCCTCCCAGGTGCTGGGATTACAGGCGTGCCCCACTATCCCCAGCTCCAACCCTTTTTATTTATGTATTTTTAAATTTGGAGACATGTTCTAAATCTCTAAATTGTCCAGACTGGGCTTGAATTTTCAATCCTATTGTCTCAGCTTCTCAGATTGCTGGGATTACAAGTGGGCTCTGCCATGCCCAGTGTTTTTTTTTTTTCAAACCAAAGCCATATTTTAGGGTCACACAGAACCTGGTCTGGACACCGCTGTGTCCTCAGTGTGGGTCTTTGGCCTCCCTAGCCTCAGTGCTGTGGTTTGGACATTGATGACCACGCTGCTCAGGGGTTGGTGGAGTAGGACAGGTGTTTTCCTGCCCATCCACAGGCTTTGGATGCCCAATCACTTCTCAGACCCCAGGATCTGACTGTGTCCCCCTGCACCCCACCGGCACACAGGCTTCTTCCAGAGCCCAGACCTGTCCTGCCTGCCAGCTCTCTGCACCCTGCCCTCCATCCCCTGCCCAGATGAGATGGGCTGCCCATCTCCCCAGTGTGCACAGTGGTCTGGGACAGTCTTTTGCTCTGGTCAATCTGACAGGGCGAAATTCTGTCCCCCCAGAGGACCTGCCACTCCGGAGAACACTCAGTGGTGTGACGGAGAGCACCACAGGGGGCACTAGGGAGCTTAGGAGCCCACAGCCACTGGACACCACATTAATTGGCCCCATGTGCCAGGCCCAGCCAAATGAGAGGCCAGTGTCACCACAGGGTCTGGTCACAGGGGCCAGTGGCCCAGCTCTCAGGCCAGGCCCACAAGTCTAGATGGTCCCTCTGGCTTTCACCCCCCCCCCAGGTTACCCATGTCCCCAAGGCCCAGCACAGGGCGGGTCTCAGCTGGCAGGTCCTGCACAGCCTCCCTGTAGCCCCTCTGGCAGGCCCCCGGGGAGGGTGTTGCTGTCTGTCAGAATTACGGAGCACCTTCCCGCCTTGGCTGATGTCCCGCCCTCCTCTCAGCTGTTCCTGCCGGGTGGACCATTCCCAGGCCTTGAGGACCCTGTGACCTCCTTGCCCAGCACCTCCCTTCTCGTCAGCTACCAGGTCAGCCTGGTCCCCTGGCTTGGTCCCCTCCCCAATCTGTGTGTCCTGGAGCCTAGGTGAGGTCTTGGAAGCTGCGCACCTCCAGCATGCCAGAGTGTGGGTACCCGGAAGCAGGGAGCACCCCACTGTACAAATGAGGAAGCCAAAGTCCCAAGGAGGCCCCAGGGGTTGCCGGGCCACCACCTGGGAGGGGTGCCAGGTGAACACAGGGCAGAACTGATGCCTGGATTTCGGCCCCCTTGCAGTCCCAAAGTCAGCCTGAGGATGAGGTGGAGGACGAGGAGGAAGAAGAAGCGGAGGAGCTGGGCCACACGGAGACCTACGCTGACTATGTGCCCTCCAAGTGTGAGTGGCCCAGGCTGGCGAGGACGCTCAGACTTCCTCCTTCTCATGCAGATGAGACCCCTCCAGGAGACTTCCCCACCAAGAGCCATTGAGGGCATGGGGTCCCCAGGTCCCTGGGGTGGGGTTCTTGGCCACTCTGTCCCTTCATGGAGACCTTCCTGCCATGCCCACCCTGGCCACGCCCACCTCCTGACCTCACCCTCTGCCCCTCCAGCCAAGATCGGGAAGCAGCATCCGGACCGAGTGGTGGAGACCAGCACTCTGTCCAGTGTCCCCCCACCGGACATTACCTACACCCTCGCATTGCCCACCT
Organism: Heterocephalus glaber; assembly: GCF_053883595.1. Classification (NCBI taxonomy): domain Eukaryota; kingdom Metazoa; phylum Chordata; class Mammalia; order Rodentia; family Bathyergidae; genus Heterocephalus; species Heterocephalus glaber. Next base: position 3,584,384 of record NW_028258457.1, on the reverse strand, counting down.
CGGACAGCGTGGCCCTGTCTGCCCTGCAGCTGGAGGCCATCACCTATGCCTGCCAGGTGACCTGCCCCGACTCCACCCGTGCTCAGTCCCCACAAGGCTGGGGGTTGCTGGGGAAGTGACAGGCCAGGCCTGACTGACCCCTCTGGCCGCAGCAACACGAGATCTTGCTGCCCAGTGGTCAGCGCGCGGGTTTCCTCATCGGCGATGGGGCCGGCGTCGGCAAGGGCCGCACGGTGGCCGGTATCATCGTAGAGAACTACATACGCGGCAGAAAGAAGGCCCTGTGGTGAGCTGCCCCACGGGGTGAGGGTCGGGAGCCAGCTAGGGAGTGGGGGGTGGGGCGCCCCTGACCCAGCTGCTGCCCCCAGGTTCAGCGTCTCCAATGACCTCAAGTACGATGCAGAGCGCGACCTGCGGGACATTGAGGCCCCGGGCATCGCAGTGCATGCGCTGAGCAAGGTAGGTGGACAGGAGGCCGCCGGCCTGCCATGCCCAGTTCTCAACCCACAGGGAACTGAGGTCCCCACGCCTGCCCTGTGTCCACAGATCAAGTACGGCGACAACACTACCTCAGAGGGCGTCCTCTTCGCCACTTACTCAGCCCTGATCGGGGAGAGCCAGGCAGGCGGGCAGCACCGCACGCGCCTGCGGCAGATCCTCCAGTGGTGCGGAGAAGCCTTCGATGGCGTCGTATCCTGCAGCCTTGGGCGGGCAGGGGCGGGGCCTGAGAGTGGGCGTGGGTTGGGGGCGGGACACGATGCAGGGTGGGCTCTGTGACGTGAGGGTGGGGCCGGGCCAGGCACAGAGGGGAGGGGCCAACCTTCGGACAGCGGTGGAGATCCCCCCCCCCCCCGCCCTAGATCTTCTGGATTGTCCCTAGGGGCACAACCCAAGTTAACTTTGTCCCCCAAACCTTCTAGTCTGGCTCTAGCAAGCCTGACAGCAACTACAGACTCAGCCCTGGCGTTTGCAATGACATTTGCGGAAGAGGTGGGTGCTGTGTGCCCCAGAGGCTGGAAGCCTCCCCTCCCCCGCATTGGGGGGCTGTGTGTGGACCGGCAGCGACCCATGCAATCTGCACCCAAGGCCCAGCGGCGGCATTGGCTTCCCAGCCCAGGGCATGCGCTGGGGGTGCTGGGAACACAGACCTACAGGTCGTCCACAGGGCCACCGCTGTGGAGAAAGATCAGAGGGCTTTTTCATTTTTTCTTAAAACTTAAATAACCTGCCTTATCTACAAAATTGTAGTTTTTGGGCCGGGGATTTAGCTCAGTGGTTCCGCTGCCTGCCTTGCAAGCGCAAGGACCCAAGTTCAATCCCTGGTACCAAAAAAAAAAAGAAAGAAAGAAAAATTGTAGTTTTTGCTTCTGGTTTTTGTACTAGAGAGTGAACCCAGGCCCTTCATCCTGAGCTACACCCCTAGTCCTTTTTATGTTTTATATGGAAACAAGGTCTCCTTAAGTTCCCCATGCTGGGTTCCAACTCGCAATCCTCCCAGTCTTTGCCCGTGCAAGAGTCTCCCTACCACGGCTCCTTTTCCCCCTAGTCCCTCATTTCCCCTGTCCCTCTGAATGAAACCTGTCTGCGTGCAGGTGCAGGTGAAAGGTGCTCTGGGCCGGGTGAGGGCTCTGTGCTCGCTCCTGTGCAGTTCCTGGATCCATTCTCCTGTGCCAGGCTGCCTGGCCCCCACTCAGGTTCTGTCCTGTCACCGCATAGTGACTTGACTTGCGTTGTGACCCTGCGTTATCGATAGCCCCACTGCCTCCTCCCCCATCTCCAGAAGTGAGTGACAGGGCTGAGATGGGTGCTCTTCTTGAGCCCTGGGCAAGGACAGATAAGAGGAAGGATGCTGGCCTGTGTGTGTCACTCCCTAGGAAGGCGCCCAGAGTGTTACAGTGCAGGGCATGGTGGCGCATGCCTCTGATCCCAGCACTCTGGAGGCTGAGGCAGAAGGATCATGAGTTGGAAACCAAGCCTACATAACTAAAATCAAAACAAAACAAAATAAGAATGTGCAAGTCAGATCTGTGGTGAGACAGTAGAGGTTGCTGGTGTGTCCCCAGTCCCCAGATGGCTGCACAATAGAAGCTGGGGATTTAGCTCAGTGGTTTTGCCATCTGCTGTGCAAGCGCAAGGACCCAAGTTTGATCCCCGGTACCGAAAATAAATAAATAAGAAATAGTCTTACAGAAAATAATACCAGCTTTACACTCTTGGCAAGCTGTGTGCTTGGCTACATGTTCAAGTGTTTACCTATTTTCACCTTTTTCCTCTGCCCTTGGCACACATATACTTCTCTGTAACCTCCCCCCCATCTCTCGCTCACTCGCTCATTTTTTATATTTTCCATACTGGCAGTTGAACTCAGGGCCTTGTCACTGAGCTACATCCCCAACCCTTTTTTATTTTTATTTTTTATTTTGAGCCAGGGTCTTCTAGATAAGTCAACTAAGTTGCTCAGGCTGGGCTCAAATTTGGGATCCTCCTGCTTCAGCCTCCCAGAGTGATAAAGATTACAAGCTCTTCTCCTTAAAATATTAACATCTTCAGTTCTTTCCTTAGTATTTTTCAGAGGGATTACAGTAGGTTTCCATGTAGTTTTGGGAAATGAAATCAAGATCCTGAGCACATATTACTCATTAACCCAATGCCGACATCCTGAAACATACTTGTACTGTCACAGCAGGGGTGTGGAGTTCACCACAGTCTCTCCATGCTGTGGGGCTTCCCTCCTTCATGCAGCTCTGTGTGTCTATAGGCTATTTTTGTTTGTGCTATGCTAGGGATGGAACCCAGGGCCTCAGAGATAGTAGGCAGGTGCTCACCACCTAGCCCCAAGGCTGTTCTTTTTTTTATTTCTTATTATTTTTTTATACCGGGGATTGAACTCAGGACTTTGTGCTTGCCAGGCAGGCGCTGTTCTGCTGAGCTATAGCCCTGGCTCTCCCAAGGTTGTTCTTAATACTGCATGAAGCCACCAAATCCTGTCACACAGCAATTACGAGGTGGGCCACTCCCCAAGTGATAGATTCCTCAGGCGTGACATTCAGTTACCAGTGCTCAAGGGCACCACTCTTGTGAAACCTTCCTTAACTCACGTCCACCCCAGATCGTGTTTGATGAGTGCCACAAAGCCAAGAATGCCAGCTCCACCAAAATGGGCAAGGCCGTGCTGGACCTGCAGACCAAGCTGCCCCTGGCCAGGGTGGTCTATGCCAGCGCTACAGGTGGGGGTTTGTAGGGGCCCCAGTTGGTCCCTGAGGGCAGCAAGTGGCTGGATCGAATGTGTGGCATCCATTAGCGATGCTTACCTAATGCAGTGGGGAATTCTGGATTGCATGAGTAGCATCCATTATTGATGTCTGCCTTGGCACAGCCAGGAGCAGCTGTATCCTTTGAGCTATGTGCAGTTTTTCTGTCTGCACCCTGCTGCTTTTCAGGGCCTGGGCAAAGATAGGCTGAGTTGTTCAGATCTCATTGTGGATGTCCCCTCTGCCAGCTGGCTCTGGCCAACCTTGGCAGGTGCTCCCTGGCCTGGCTGCATTGCCCAGAGCTTCAGGTCTCCCCATCTAGCCCTGCCCCATGGTCCTGGGGTTGCACCTAAGCTCTCTGCACCAGGTACAACTATCACCTCCTGGCTGAGTCAGGAAGAGCTGACAGCAGCTCTCCACCCCTGCTACCCAGGTGCCTCTGAGCCCCGGAACATGATCTACATGAGCCGCCTGGGCATCTGGGGTGAGGGCACACCCTTCCGGACATTCGAGGAGTTCCTACACAACATCGAGAAGAGGTGAGGCCCCCCCTCCCCCAGCAGTAGGAGTACTGAAGCAGCACATTCTCTTGTGTGGCCACAAGGCCTGTGGTGTCTGCACTCTGCACACAAGCCTCTTTCTCATGCTAGAGACCCCCTTCCGGGGAGCCACTCTGCCCTTTGCAGACCCCAGCGCTCAGGAGGCTGTGCTCATTTGCAGGGGTGTGGGTGCCATGGAGATCGTGGCCATGGACATGAAGGTCAGCGGCATGTACATTGCACGCCAGCTCAGTTTCTCCGGAGTCACCTTCCGTATCGAGGAGATCCCGCTACCCCCAGACTTTGAGCGTGTTTACAACCGGGCAGCGCTGCTGGTGAGCTAGGGGCCTCTCTGTGGGGACAGATGACAGAGGTCTGCCCCAGGGAGCCCAGTGGACTTCCCTAGGCTTCTGTGTCACTCACAGCCACACCTGTTGTCTTCAAGGGTCTTGCCCTTTAGCAGCCATAGATATTTGTCAAAGTACTCTAAGTAGTCCTTGTGGTAGTGTATCCCCGTCATCCCAGATCTTTGAGAGGCTGAGACAGGAGGATCTCAAGTTCAAGCTCAAACTGGACTACCTAATGACTTAGTGAGACCTGTCTCAACATAAAAAATAAAAAAGGTTGAGGGTCTACCTCAGTATGAAGGCCCTGGGTTCAGTCCTCAGCACCACAGGAAAAAAGAAAGTACGAAGCCACCCTGACCTGGCATAGTCACAGGCTGGATTCCAGCATGCCTGTTTTGTCCTGAGTCCCAGATTCTTATTGATACAGTGGGCATCAGCCTAAACCGTTGCCCTCCCTCCTAGGCCTCACAAGTACTTCACCCCACCTCCTGACCCAGACCCAGTGGCTGCACTCAGTGTCACTGTCACTGCAGGTCATGTTTATACCAGTGGCTACTTACTCATTTGTTCAGTGCCCAGGATGGAACCCAGGGGGTCGTGTGTGCCCTGAGCCATACCCAGCCATGCCCTGGTTCTTGTTGCTGCTGCTGCTGGGCTCTTTGTGAAACCTCTTCCCTCCTCACAGCCTGGCTGCTGGGGACCCCTTCCCCCAGCCTGGGCTCAGCTGGTGTCTTGTCTTTGCAGTGGGCCGAGGCCCTGGGCGTGTTCCAGCAGGCGGCTGACTGGATTGGCCTGGAGTCTCGCAAGTCCCTGTGGGGCCAGTTCTGGTCGGCCCACCAGCGCTTCTTCAAATACCTGTGCATTGCTGCCAAGGTACACCGGCTGGTGGAGCTGGCCCGAGAGGAGCTGGCCTGCAACAAGGTGAGCAGGGCCACACTTTCATCCTCCCAAGGGAAGGGGAATGTAGTGCATGGTCGGGGCTCCAAGTAAGGAATGTCAGGGTGGAAGGGCATGGCATAGCAAAGCTGACTTCAAGGTGGCCAACAAGCAGAGCAGGGGACAGAGCCACAGAAGGAGAGGCCAGGGTGCAGAGCCAGTCATGGTGGTGCACACTTGTAAACCCAGCATTTGGGAAGCTGAGGCAAGATGTTCAGTGGGAGTTCAAGGCCAGGCTGGGCTACATAGTGAGACCCTATTTCAAAAAACCAAAACAAACAAAAAGTGAGGGAACAGACATAGACCCCAAGGGCCCGCCTCTGACCTACCAGGATACACCCAGGAGCCCGGTTTACTGATTCATGAGGTGTTCCTTCTCCTCCTCCGCCTCCGCCTCCGCCTCCGCCTCCGCCTCCGCCTCCGCCTCCTCCTCCGCCTCCTCCTCCTCCTCCTCCTCCTCCTCCTCCTCCTCCTCCTCCTCCTCCTCCTCCTCTTCTCCTTCTCTTCTCCTTCTCCTTCTCTTTCTCCTTCTTTTTTTTGGTACTGAGGATAGAACTCGGGACCTTGTGCTTGCGAGGCAGGTGCCGGAACCACGAGCTAAAGGTGGTTCTTAATCCAGTGAAGCTGACACATCCGGGTTCACGGTCACAGTGGGGACCCTGGTGCCCTGGTGCCACACAGGCCAAGTGTGGTGGCCACGGTGGACAGGCCAGCTGGTGTCTCTATGAGAAGGGACGGTGAGGCCGTGGCTGGGGCAGGAGGTGGCCATCAGTGGGCCACGTTCCCTACATGAGATCGTGAGCTCAGGGCACAGAGTGTGCGTGAGAACCATGGTCACCAGCACCAGCTCAGAGCGACCGTCTCCACAGTGCGTGGTCATCGGGCTGCAGTCCACAGGCGAGGCGCGGACGCGGGAGGTGCTGGACGAGAACGAGGGGCGCCTCGACTGCTTCGTTTCAGCTGCCGAGTGAGTGATTATGCCACAGGGTGGATGGAGGGCGGGGAGTCAGGGCAACCACCCCTCACTATGCGACCTGGCAGCCAAGGGGAACCTCAGAGATCTTAAACTAAAGCGGTGACCCTGGCTCGGGCAGCGCAGGCAGGATCCACTAGGTGCTTCCCATCTCAGAAGCAGGCTTCAGGGAGTCTGACTCCATGTGGGGCGGCACCGCTAGGAGTCCATAGCTTTTCAGAACTGACCATTGTGCCTCCCCCAACTCCCTGACTCCTGTCCAGGGCTCACCCAGCCCCAGAGAGGGTCCCAGCACCCTCCTGGCTCCTCCGCAGTGCCAGGCCTCTCTTTCACTCCCCGTCCTTAGCCCTGGGGGCCGGCACAGCTGGCCATTGTTCTTGAAGGCCATCAGCTGTGTGGACAGAGCTGGGCGCAGGGCAGACAGGACATGGAGCTCAGAGGCATCCCCCAGCCAGGCCCTGGCACAGTCCCCTTTGTTCCAGCCAAGCATGGTGGTCCATGCCTGTCATCCCAGCACCCTGGAAGGCTGAGGCAGGAGGATAGAAAGTTGGAGCCCAGGCTGGGCAACTCAGTGACTTAGTGAGACCGTATCTCAAAAAATACAAAATAGAAAGGACTGGGGATGGAACCCACTGTGCAGGGCCTGGTTTCCACCCCCAGTACCTCAAGAATAAAAAGCTATCCTCGCTGTGGGCAAGGGCCCGCCCGTGGGCCCTGAGAGGCCCAGCCCCACTCGGGCGTTGGGGGGCAGCTGTTGCAGGGGCCCAAGCTGTCTTCTCCTTCCAGAGGCGTCTTCCTGTCGCTAATCCAGAAGCACTTTCCTTCCACCAAAAGGAAGCGGGACAGAGGAGCCGGCAGTAAGAGGAGGCGTAAGTCTCTGCCACTACCCTCTGCTTTCTACACAGCACCCCAGGCTGCCCCTGCATCCTCGCTCCCTACCCCATAAGGATTCAGCCTGATTCACCCTCCTCCATGCCCGCCAGGCAGAGTGCTGCTGCCCAGGCCTCCAGAGCTGCCCCAGTGGGCACAAGGAACATGGGGCTGGTCCCCCGAATCAGCCACACCCACAGCCTCCAGCCTCACTCCCAGCAGGCAGGCAAGGGACCTTCACCCCCACACGGGCCAGAGCCTCTCAGATGAAATTGAGCCTTGGACCCATTGGTGAACGGACTAGGCTGAGGTCCCCCAGAAAGTGTCACCAAGGCTGGGCTGTCACAGCACACAGTGGGAATCAGGCTCACAGGCTGAGGAACTCACTTAGGGCCACACAGCCAAGCCTCCTGCCTTCCCCAGGCCAGGCCTTGAGGGCACAGCTTTCTAAGAGGAAAGCCCAAGAAAGTGGCCAAAAGCTCCCCGAAGCCACAGTGCCGTTCACAGCAGATGGACACAGGACTCTGGAGGAGTCAAATGCAAGGGTGCACGACACCTGCAGTTTTAGCACTCTGGGAGGCTGAGGCAGGACGATCACAAATTCAAGCTTAGGCTGGGCAATTTAGTGACTTAGCAAAACAGTGTCTCAAAATAAAGAGCTGGGGATGTAGCTCCAGTACTAAAGTAGGGGGTGTGGCTCTTGGAAGACCCTGGCAGGCCCAGTGTGGGGACAGGTCTTCCTAGGAGCTCCTTCCCAGGTCAGGGGCTGAGCAGTTCCCAGCTCAGCCCCCGCAGGCCTCCCTGTTCCTTCTGCCGAAGCTCCCCTGTCCCTCCTGCCTGCCACTGGCTGCTGCCTCAGCCCTGGTGACCCCTACCTACTCTTACCTTTGCAGGGCGGCCTCGAGGCCGAGGGACCAAGGTACCTAGACTGGCACTTGAGGGGACAGGTGTGATCCGCATCAGTGATGACAGCAGCACCGAATCAGATGCTGGCCTGGACAGCGACTTCAACTCTTCCCCTGAGTCCTTGGTGGATGACGATGTGGTCATCGTGGAGGCCTCGGGGCATCCTGTGGACGACCGGGGTGAGGGCCCAGCCTGGGTCGGGCGGCACTGGACCCCTGGGTCCTCATCCTCAGTTAGGCCCCCTTCATAGATGGAGAGAGTGAGGCTCAGAGAGGCGAGGTCAGGACGGCACCGCCGATCAGAGGCAGGGCAGTTCAGAACTTGGGTCCCGAGGTCTCGGAAAGCACTGCAGGAATGCAGCTCCCACAGTAGGCCTGACCTTTTGCCCACCCCTCGTAGGCCCCCTGTGCCTCCCACAGAGGGACCTGCACGGCCCCGCTGTCCTGGAGTGCGTGGAGCGCCTGAAGCAGGACCTGCTGGCTAAGGTGCGGGCACTGGGCCGAGAGCTGCCTGTCAACACCCTGGACCAGCTCATCGACCAGCTCGGAGGCCCTGAGCATGTGGCCGAGGTGAGCACAGGTCACCTGCTGGCTCTGGTTGGCTCTGGCAGCCCCTGCTGGTCAAGTGTGTCACTGCCAGCCCTGAGGGTGTCAAAAGGTTATAGCAGAATTGTAGAGGCTGGGCTGCCTTGGGAGGCTTTCCTACCTCAGCCTCCAGATCCCCCAGACTCCCAGCCTGGCCTGCCCTAACAAGGTCTCGCCCATATGAGTTCCAAGACTACCCGAGTCAGGACTTGGACTCTGACCTCGCATCCAGCACCCCTGTGTGGCCCAGCCCCCGGGCAGCCACCCTACTGACAGTTGACCCTGGCCACAGATGACGGGCAGGAAAGGGCGCGTGGTGTCCAGGCCCGATGGGACGGTGACCTTCGAGTCTCGGGCAGAGCAGGGCCTGTCCATCGACCACGTGAACCTCAGGGAGAAGCAGCGGTTCATGAGCGGCGAGAAGGTGGGGCCCAGCATGTGTTGCTGGGGACTGTGGGGGGGCCCCAGCACCCTCTACAAGTGCCTGTGACGTGTGTCGCATGTTCTTGCCTGTACCTGTGTCTGCAGTGGTGCCTGAGCAGAAGGTGACACCCAGGGCTGCTCTGGCCTCTTGAGTGTCCTCTGTGCATGTCATGCTGTCCTGGGAACGCAGTGCCGGCCGGGGTGGGGTCCACACCCTGCTGACCACACTCTCCACCCACCTGCAGCTCGTGGCCATCATCTCCGAGGCCTCCAGCTCCGGTGTCTCCCTGCAAGCTGACCGCCGCGTGCAGAACCAGCGCCGCCGTGTGCACATGACCCTGGAGCTGCCCTGGAGCGCCGACCGTGCCATCCAGCAGTTCGGTGAGTGCCGCCCTGCCCCACTTGCCCGGCCCCCCAACTCTGGGCCGCCCCTGAACCCCCCTCTTCCTTCCCCCAGGACGCACGCACCGCTCCAACCAGGTGTCAGCACCTGAGTACATCTTCCTCATCTCTGAGCTGGCAGGGGAGCGGCGCTTCGCCTCCATTGTCGCCAAGCGGCTGGAGAGCCTGGTGAGCCGGGGGCCAGGAGGGTCCCCAGTGGTGGGGCAGGGGACCAGGCACCATACCAACAGCCCCCCTCCCCCCACCCTCACAGGGCGCCCTGACGCATGGGGACCGCCGTGCCACTGAGTCCCGGGACCTCAGCAAATACAACTTCGAGAACAAGGTGCCTGGAGGTGGGCAGGGGGCAGAGGGCAGAAGGCTCCCACCTGGCAGGCCTCCTGCTCACTCTCCCTACCCCCCAGTACGGCACTCGGGCCCTCAGCTGCGTCCTCAGCACCATCCTGAGCCAGACAGAAAACAAAGTGCCGCTGCCCCAGGGCTACCCCGGAGGGGATGCCGCCTTCTTCCGGGGTGAGCTGGGGGGCATATGGGGATATGTCTGGGGGGTCAGCGCAGCAGAGCAGCAGATTGGAGAGTTTGGGGCACCTGAGTTTGTAGGCGGGGGTCCTGTTGAAAAACAGCTCCATAGCTGGGTATGGTGGTATGTATCTAATCCCAGCATTCTAGGAGGCTGAGGCAGGAGGATCACCAAGTTCAAGCTTAGTCTGGGCAAGTGAGTGACTTTAGGGAGACCCAGTCTCATAGTGAAAAACAAACAAAGGCCGGGGCCTTGCAAGGCAAGCTCCTGAGTTAGATCCCCAGTACCAAAAATGAGGAAAAAAGGCCGGGCTTGGGTGTGACTCCATGTGAAGGCCCTGAATTCAATACCCAGTACTGAAAAAAAAAGACAACTCCGACACACACACACACCCCCACCCCCACCACGGGGATATGGATGGCGAAGGGAGCCGAGCATGGTGGCCTCCGGTGGTCTCCGAGGAGGGTTCCTGGCTGAGGTGTGTGGGGTCTGGACCTATTTCCAAGGACTCTAGTCCCACTCCTGGGAGTCAGAATAAAGGGGCCTCCTCCATGTCACCAGAAGCCTTGGCCCCAGGGCGCAGCATCAGCCCCCACTCCCAAGGATGTCCCTGGTGCCAGGTAGAGCGAGGGCAGATGGGGAAGAAGGGAGGGGCCTCTGGCAGGCCTGGGCCGTCCTGGGGGTTCTGGGGCTCAGGAGCGGCGCCCTCCCCACAGACATGAAGCAGGGCCTGCTGTCGGTTGGCATCGGCGGGCGTGAGTCTCGGTCCGGCGGGCTGGATGTGGAGAAGGGTGAGTCCCTCAGATCCAGGCACTGGCGGGGGACAGCGGGCCACCTGCCACGGCCTGAGACATGGTTCCTGGCCCCCCAGACTGCTCTATCACCAAGTTCCTGAACCGCATCCTGGGGCTGGAGGTCCACAAGCAGAATGCACTGTTCCAGTACTTCTCAGACACCTTCGACCACCTTATCGAGATGGATAAGAAGGAGGGCAGATATGACATGGGCATCCTGGGTGAGCCACAGGGATATTTGGGCGGGCTGGGATGGAGCTTTATCCCAAGCAAACCAGTGACCCAAGCACACACCCCGGCCTTGGTGAAATCCTTACACCAAGGTCTGTAAACCCTTTCTGATAAGGTTTCTTCAGTTTTGCTGGGCCAGACGGTCTCTGACATTACCTCATGACTGGTGTTGACAATGAGTACAAACGGAGGAGTACCAGTAAAACTTTATTTTAAGCTGGGCACAGTGGCACACACCTGTAATCCCTGCACTGTAGGAGGCTGAGGCAAGAGGATTGCAACTTTTTTAGCCCTGTCTTGGCAACTTAGTGATTTAACAAGATCCTGTTTCAAAATAAAAATTTAAAAAGGGCTCGGGATGTAGCTCAGTGGGAAGGTCCTGGGTTCAATCTCCAGTATGACCCCCCCCACAAAAAAACCTTAATTTTATTTATGAAATCAAGCCAAGCAGGCTCACTCACACCTGTCATACCAGCTACTCAGGAGTCTGAGGCAAGAGGATTGCTAGTTCAAGACCAGCTTGGATTTTTTTTTTTCCCGGTACTGGGGATCGAACTTAGTACCTTGCGCTTGTGAGGCAGGTGTGGTGCCACTGAGCTAAATCCCCAGCCCTCAAGATCAGCTTGGGCAACTTAGTGAGACACTGTTTCAAAATAAAAAATGAAAAGGGCTGGGGTGTAGCTAGGTGGGGAGCACTTGCCTAGAATATGTGGGGTCCTGGTTCAATCCCCACCACCACAAGGAAAAAGTGTAGGACTGCATGGTGGCCTGACCTATAACCCTACCACTCTGGGAGGCTGAAGCAGGAGGACTGCAAGCTCAAGCCCAGTGTGGACAAGACCGTGTCTCAAAAAATAAAAAGAGGGCCAGGGATTTAGCTCTGTGGTGCTGCACCTGCCTTGCAAGTGCAAGGTCCTAAGTTCAATCCCCAGTACCAAAATAAATAAAGAATAGCCGGGACTGGAGCTCAGTGCAAAGGCCCTGGCTTCTATCCCCATTATCAGAAAAAAAAAAAAAAGTGTGGAAGAGAGGGAGCCCCTCATGTGAGGGGCTGAGGGTCTCAGCCCAGGTAGGAATCTTCCAGGCCCTCACCTCCTGCCTTCCCTGCAGACCTGGCCCCTGGAATTGATGAGATCTATGAGGAGAGCCAGCAGGTGTTCCTGGCCCCCGGGCACCCACAGGATGGACAGGTGGTCTTCTACACGGTGAGCAGGCCTCTGCCCAGCACTGTCGCCCGCCCAGCCGCCCACCTGCCTGCTAACACCCTGTGTCCTGGCAGATCACCGTGGACCGCGGCCTGAAATGGGAAGAGGCCTTTGCCAAGTCGCTGGGGCTCACTGGGCCCTATGATGGCTTCTACCTCTCCTACAAGGTGTGTCTTGGCCTGCCTCCCCCCTTACACCATAGGGAGTGGGCGAGGGGGTGGGTTTCCTGCCCTGGGACCCTGGTGGGCCAGCTTCACACTCCCACAGGTACGGGGCAACAAGCTGAGCTGCCTGCTGGCCGAGCAGGGCCGCGGCAAGCACTTCACAGTGTACAAGCCCAACATCGGCCGTCAGAGCCAGCCCGAGACACTGGACAGCCTGTGCCGCAAGTTCCAGCAGGTACGGCCGGCCAGGCGCCGCGGGGCAGGTGGCCCTCGGCTTCGGGGCTGGGCTCACCTCAGGTTGCGTCCCCAGGTCACCGCAGAGGAAGCACAGGAGCACTGGGAGAGCAGCTATGCCTACTCGCTGACTCACTGCAGCCACATGGCTTGGTGAGCGCCATGCAGGGAGGGGACTGGGTAAAGGAACCCTAGAGGCGGCAGCAGAGACCCTGACCCAGAGTCCGCACCAACCCGAGCTCTGGGCCCCCAGGAACCAGCACTGCCGGCTGACCCAGGAGGGCAAGGACTGCGTGCAGGGCCTGCGGCTGCGGCACCACTACGTGCTGTGCGGTGCGCTGCTGCGTGTGTGGGGCCGTGTGGCCTCGGTCATGGCGGACGTCAGCAGCAGCAGCTACCTGCAGATCGTGCGTCTCAAGACTAAGGACAAGAAGAAGCAAGTGGGTGAGTGGGCAGCAGAGTGGGCTGCGAGGGTGCGGGGCCCTTAGGAAGAACCTGACCACCGCCCCCACCCGCAGGCATCAAGATCCCCGAGGGCTGCGTGCGCCGCGTGCTGCAGGAGCTGCGGCAGATGGACACCGAGGTGCAACGCCGAAGCCGCCCCGCCCCGCCGCCCACCCCGCGGCTCCCACTCGCGCTCCCCTGCGGCCCAGGCGAGGTGCTGGACCTGACCTACAGCCCGCCAGCCGAGGCCTTTCCACCACCGCTGCTGCCGCCACAGTGCTTCGCCTTCCCGCCGCCCACCCCAGACCCGGGCGCGCTGCTGCTGGGTGCGCGTGACGCTGTGCCCGACCCTGCGGCCCTGGCCCACCAAGGCTGCGACATCAACTTCAAGGAGGTGCTGGAGGACATGCTGCGCTCCCTGCACGCGCCGCCCGCCGAGCCCCCCGGCCCGCTGATGGCGCCGGGCGCCGGGGGCCCAGAGCGGCAGAGCGTGATCCGCTTCAGCCCACCCTTCCCCAACTCCTAGACGGGCACCCCGCCGCGGCCACCTTCTCCTGGATCCGGACGGCGGGGCCGCGCGCAGGCCCCGCAGTGCCTTTCCCCCCAGACCCGGCTGGCTGGCCCGCCCGCACTCTGGAGCCGGTGCGGGGCGCGCCCTCCGGGCCTGGGCAGGGCGCCTGCTGCCTCCCTCTCTACCCGGGCTGCCTGGGAGCCGTAGTCTGGCCGTCCGAGCTGCTCACTCAGGAAACCCCGGTGCTCAGGCCCCGCCTCGGGGCTTCTTGGGGCAGACCCCGTTAATATATGCAATCCCCTCCCCCTGCGCCCTAAATTATTGCCCGCCCACCTCTCCCCTAATCCACGGCGGGCAGACCCTGGTTTCTATGTGTATTTATAATGAATTTTAATGTATATATGTAAAGAGATCTTTTTTTAAATATATGTGCCTTTTGCCTACTTCCCACAGTCTGCACCTCCAGCCTTTGGTCACGGGGACCTGGGGGGCTCAGGGTCGCAGGGGTGGTATCCCTTGTTGAGGCAGCACCTGTGGGTCGCTGGGGAAAGGCACCCTCCCGGCTACCCGGGCAGACGCGGGAGGGCTGGGGACCTGGGCATATCCTGCCCAAGAGCTTGGCCTGTTTCCTCCCAGCATTTCTCCAGAGCCGTTGGTTCCAGCAGGGGGCAGGAACTGTCTTTCCTTATTGCTGAGACAAAATAACCAAACTTAAGGGAGGAGAGGTTTATGTAGCTGTTAGTACAGGTTTCAGTTTATAGTTGGCTGGCTCCAAGGCAGGGTGGCATGGCGAGGGGCATCCAGAGCAGCCAAGGCAGCAAGCAGCCCTATCCCTTACACAATACTTCATCCAGGTCACACCGGGCAAAGGCCTTCCCATTATCCTCCCCAGAACTCTGCCAAACCAATCAGTGGACTAAGTAATCACGAACTCTGCATCCCAGCCTCACACTAGAGAGCCACCTCCGAAAAGCTCCACTTAAGGCTGCATGAGGCCTTGGGGGACCTCTAGACACAGCCATGACAGGAACCTAGGTACCAGATGTGCTGCCCATGGTGCTGCTGACCTCTGGCCCAAAATTTGGGGCCACTTCACCCTGAGCTTCTAGGGCACAGGGATCACAGGTGTCTAAGAGGTGGGAGGACAGGAGACTCCATGAATCAGCTGAGGCAGTTCCTAGGGACCCAGGACCCCCATGCTGCTGACCCCTTCTCCCCTGGCACAGCGGTCCCCACCCAGCTGCTGGTCTCCCTGGGGGCACTAGAACTTGGTGGAACAGGGAGCAGCTGGGCTCAGCTCTGCAGAACTCCCTGGCCATAGTCCACCCCTCACCCTCTCAGGAGACAATCTGGCCAGGGATGGTGGGGCAGGCCTGTAATCCTAGTGCTCAGGAGGCTGAGGCAGGAGGATCCCTGGTATCTGAGGCCAGCCTGAAGTATCAAGTTATAGTGAGACCCTGTCTCAAAAAACAAAAAACCCAATCTGGACAGTGATCCTCCCTAAACACCAAGGACTTAGCACCCACACCAGCCCAGGTCTTGACCTCCCCAACTCCCCTGGAGCTGCCCTCAAGGCCTGGCCTGGCCTAACAGGAAATCAGCCACTTACAGCATTATCTCCTCTCCAAGCACCTGCCTGTCCAGGGCTATGGATCAGCAGGGCCCCGTGACCAGCTGACCCAGATCTACCAGGCACGAGGCAGGGAGCCCACACACACACCAAAGAGGACATAGCCGCTTGCTTCTATGTTTTATTCCCACAAGGCAGCAAGGGTGGGCGCCCAGCCCAGGCCGTCGCCGCTCCTCCCTCCGGCGGTGCACGCATTCTCAGGTCTGCCCCACCAGCATGCTGGTTTGCAGGCAGGCCATCATGTTGCCAGGTAGAAGGCTCGGGTCGGGCAGGAGCTTAGCGGGGTGCAATTGTGGGGCTACAGGTAGCAGGTCAGGTCCTTCTCTATCACCTGCAGGGACAGGGTCATTTGAGAGAGGTGTCCTCTCCCCAGGGGCCCCCACCTCTTGTCAGGAAGCACCTACCAGAGGCTCCTCCATGGGGCCGTACCGCTTCACCACACAGCCATTCTTGTCAATGAGAAACTTTGGGAGAGGGAGGATGTGTTGGTGGAGGGTGAGAGTTCCCTGGGATAGGCAGGGCCCCCTACACCCTCCTCTCCAGCCCTTACCTTGGTGAAGTTCCATTTGATGGCGCTGTAACACAAACAGAGTCTGAGTAAGCCGCCGCCACCAACCCCAGGCCCCACAACACCCCATCAACCCAGGGCACTCACTTCCCCAGCATCCCCTTCCCCTTGGGCTGAACTTTCATCCACTTCCACAGCGGGTGGGCATCATCCCCATTTACACAGATCTTGCTGAACATATCGAACTTGACGTTGTAGCCAGCGGCGAAATGCTTGACCTCCTCGTTAGTCCCTGGCTCCTGGGAGGTGGGGTGGGGAAAAGGTTTGGCAGGAGCAAATACCTGATGCCATCCCTCTCCTTGTCCCCTTCCCAGGCATAAGCACACACCTGCTTCCCGAACTGGTTGCAAGGGAAGGCCAGGATACACAGACCACACTCAGCATACCGTGCGTGCAGGTCGACAAACTGAGTGTAGTTCACTTCGGTTTTGCCTCATTGTGAGGCCACATTGGTGACAATGCACACGAAGCCCCTAGAGGGAGGTGGTGGGTGGCAGTCAGGCGAGGCCAGAGCTCACCATTGCCAGGTGCGTGCGTGTGTGTGTGTGTGTGTGTGTGTGTGTGTGTGTGTTTGTGTATGGGGGCGCGGCGGCGGCACCCCTACACCTCCCAACGGCAGGCACTCACTTGTATTTGTCCAGGCTGACCATGTGCCCGTCAATGTCCTTGGCGGAGAACTCGTGCATGGAGTGTGCGCTGCGCCAGTCATCCCGAGAAGCGCACTGAAAAACAAAGGGCTCGAGTGGCGATGGCAGGATGGGGCTGACACGCGAAACCCAAGGTGCCCGGAGAGGGGACCTCAGGCTAGTGGACCCCAGGGCCCGGGTACAAGGGAAATGTCGGGGCTCCTCCCCCACGCAAGCCCCCTACTGGAGACCCTAAGGTTGGGCGAGACTGAGGATCCCAAAGGATGCCAGGCCGGGCAGCGGGGCTGGGAAGCGATGCGCACTGGGCCTCCGGGCCCCGAGCAGCTACTCTCCGGGGTCGCCCGCACCTCCAGCCCGGAGCTGCGTGGACGCGGGCGAGCTCTCCTCCCTCGGCGTGCGCAGGGTTGGCGCCGCCTAGGGCGCCGGCGCCTCTGGCCTCCCCGGCCTCGGCCCCGCCGCCGGCTGGGCCCGGGGCAGCACGCGGCCGCACGGCCCATGCCCGCCGTCTGGCCTGCGAGCGCTGGGCCGGGACAAGGGGCAGTGGCCGCGCGCCGGGGCCTCTGTGACGCACGCGCGGGCCAGGAGAGGTAGGAGGTGGCGCGTGACCTGCCTTCCAGCCCCCGGGGGTTCCAGGGACACAGCGGAGCCAGATACCCCAGACACCGCCCCCAGCCCTGAGGCACCGCCACTCCCCGGCCTGGCCTCCAGCCGCAACCTCCGCCCGCAGTCCTGAGCCACATCCCACCACCTTTTGTTATATTTTTGAGACAGCCTTGCTAACCTGCCCGCGCTGGCTCGAACTTGAGATCCTCCTGCCTCAGCTTCTGGAGTAGCTGGGTGACAGGCCCGCAGTCTTGGTCATTATCGACCCCCGGCCCAACTGACCGCGCCCTACCCTGGCTGACGCCCTGGCCCCCGCCGGCCATCACGGACCCCGACCTGGACCTCAACCCCGACCCCGACCCCGGCCCGCCTTTGCAATCCCTGGCCCGGCCAGGCCGCGGCGGAAATAGCTTCCAGCCACGGTCACCGCGTCCGCGTGCCCAGGTTCGGCGGGGGGTGGGGGCGCTGATCCCTCCAACGGCCCTGGCGAGCCACGACCGGCGGAGAGCGGCCAGCGGCAGGCGGCAGGCGGGAGGCGGCGCTCACCATGGTACCAGCTAAGCCAGGGGCAGTCAAAGCTCCACACAGAAGCGCAGGCTTCAGCAGGCGGCTCAGGCGACCCAGGAACATAGCGACGGCTAGAGCCAGCGGCTCCTCCTCTCGCCCCGCCGGCCAATGGACGCGAGCCGGTGTGCCTTGCCACCCCGCCCTCGGTCAAGCCTACCCAGTTTCCATTGGTCAGCTGCGCCGTCATGCAGAACGCGGCGCTACCCAATGGGAGCCGGGGGTGAAGAGCAAACGGGGGCGGGGCGCGGCCTGCGGGTTTGTTGTCGTCAGTGACTGCGCATGCTCGTTGCGGGGTTGTTGGGAGCTGGAGGGGAGTTCACGCGGGCGGCGCATTAGTTGGCTGCGGACAGTTGTCTGGGCTGTTGCCTGCAGTGTGGCCAGATTTCTTGGAAAAATCCGTGGAAACTTGGGAGCGGGGCCTCAAAATCGCGGACGAGGCTCCCCTCAAAAAAAAAGAAAAAAAGACTTTTGAATGTGGAAGTTTGACTTTTCCTTTTTTGCAGTAATGAGAATTGAACCCACGACCTTTACACTGAGCTTCATGCCCAGGCCTTTTTCTTTTTTTAATTTTGAGACAGGCTCTCCTAGGTTGCTAAGTTGCCCAGGCTGGGCTCGAACCTGAGATCCTCCTGCCTCAGCCTCCCAGAGTCCACAGGCATGAGCCCCCACTCTCCGCCACCAGTGCAGAGGCAATTTTAAAAATTTTTTTTGGTACCGGCTACCAAACTCGGGCGGGACCTTGCGCTTGCGAGGCAGGCGGAGGCACCACTGAGCTAAATCCCCGGGCCCTAAGTGCATTTTGCTCCTGGGAATCCTTTGTCTCTTAAGAATTTTAAGTCTCTTAAGCTGCTCATAGAGTAGCGGGCGTCCCTGGGGACGTCGGGTCAGTTAACTTCAGAGATCCCACCCCAGAGACCGGGCACTCAGGGCGGGGGGTGGGTTTCCTCGGGTCTTTGCCCAGCTCACACAGCCCGCGTGTGTCTCCTTTTCTGTCTGCCCAGACCTTGGCCACAGCTGTGCCCAGAGCCCCACATATTCCTTGAAACTAAGTCACTAAATTCCTGTCCACTCTCACTTTGGAACTTAGACCTGGTGCCCGCTGGTGGCTTGGATTGTGTGTTACCCTGGCTCTGCTGACCCCCAGAGTCCACTTCTGCAAAGGCAGCTGGAGACGGGGTCCCTAGCCAGGCCCATTGGTGGAGCCAGCCCTTCCTCTGCCTGCCCCAGGCTGTGGAGGCGGCAGGGGTGGCAGATGACACAGGGCTCCAAGGTGCCACAGTTCCTGTCTTGCACAATGTTCTTGTGACTCTGCTTCCACGGGAGAAGGCTCTGGGAGGCCTTTGGTGGGGAGTCCCACATGTCGCTGATGCTAACTTCCCTTCTCAGGAAGCCCCCCCAGCATCGTTTCCTTCTGGCCAGGGATGGTGCTGAGTGATAAGGCACTGTGGCCAAAGATGACAGCTTCAATTTTGGTGGGGTTTTTTGGTTGGAGTTTTTGATTTTTGAGACCCAGTCTTGCTACATAGTCCAGGCTGGCTTGGAACTTGTGGTGATACTTCTGCCTCAGCCTCCTGAGTGCTGGGGTCACAGGTGTGCACCACCACACCTGGCTAGCAGCTTCCACTTTTTCTTGTTTACTATCACCTTGCCAGAGACCATGCACGAAATGGTGGTTTATTTCAGGGCTTCCAGAAAAACATCTCAGGGTGATGCCCTCCCAGAGCACCCTGGGAGGAACAATTTCACCCACCCATCGTGTAGAGTAGATTGTGACAAGGGCAGAGAAGTGGCCCTGGGGGCTGCGGCTGCACAGAGGTGGTCAGAGGAGCTGTTCCTGGGAGGGATCCCCCGCCCTTTCTCAGTTTCTCCCCAGTGGACCCCATTCCCAACGGGGAAGTGAAATTGTGGGGCATCCACAGCACCCAGTATGTCCTGATTTCTTCTTTTTGGAACTGGAAATGGAACCCAGGGCCTTGTCACTGAGCTACATCCCACCTTTTTTAATATTTTTTATTTTGAGACAAGGTCTCAATAAATTGCCCAGACTGGACTCAGTCCTTCTGCATCAACCTCCAAATACCTGTGATTATAGGCATGTGCCACTGTGCTCAGCTTGATTTCTTCTTTTTATTATTTATTTTTTCCTCTTTTCTTCCCTTTTTTTTGGTATCAGGGATTGAATTTGGGACCTTGTGCTTGTGAGGCAGGAGGCGGAACCACTGAGCTAAATCCTCAGCTGTTTTCTTTTTGTTTTGTTTTTTTGTTTTTTTTTATTTTTGGTGCCGGCGATTGAACTCCGGACCTTGTGCTTGCAAGGCAGGCACCAGAATCACTGAGCTAAATCCCCAGTCTTTTTTGGAGTTTTGGTTTTTTTGGGGGGTACCGGGGATCGAACTCAGGTCCTTGTGCTTGCGCAGCAGGCAGCGAAACCACTGAGCTAAATCCCCGGCCCTTTTTTGGTTTTTTGAGACAGGGTCTCACTGTGTAGTTCAGACTGGCCTTGGACTCACTATGTACCCCGGGCTGGCCTTGAACTCACGGGAACCCTCCTGCCTCAGCCTTTCAAGTGCTGGGCTTATAGCCATGTACCACCATGCTCAACTGATATTTTCTTTTTATATTGATATTTTTCTTTGTAGCCAGGGGTGATGGTGTACACGTGTCATCTCAGCTACCCATGGAGGCTGAGGCAGGAGGATCACAAGCTAGAAACCACCCTGGGCAACTCAGTGAATTAGTGAGACCCTGTTTCAAAACAAAAAAAATTTTTTTTTAAAAGGCTAGCATGGCTTTCCTCACAGTAGCCCACCCTGCTTCCTCCAGGGTGTACTTTTGGTTTTTCCTCTTCTACTCAGCCCAGTCGCCCTGTAGAGCCAGTTTCTCCCTCACTCTTCACTGTTACTTTTTCAAATAAACTTTATCACCATAAAAAAACCAAAAAATTAGGGCCGGGGATTTAGCTCAGTGTTTCCGCTGCCTGCCTCTCAGGTCCCAAATTCAATACCAGGTATCAAAAAAAAAAAAAAATTAAAAAGGGCTGAGAATGTAGCTTATGGCAAAGGCCCTGGCTTCACTGAAAAAAAAAGTCTTGTTCAAAGCCCCAGTTCTCACTTTGTAATGTAAAATATTCAGACTGCTGCAAGTCTCCCACAGTCTCCAGCCTGTTTGGAACAGTGGCTCTTTGTGTAGGGTGTTCGGGCACATGGTGCCAGGAGCAGGGAGGCAAGGCCCTGCCCAAACCGAAGTGCTCACGCCAGGCTGCCCTCGAACTCAGTGATCCTCCTGCCCCAGGCTCCTGAGTGCTGGGATTAGGGGCATGTGCCGTTGTGCCCGACTGTTGTGTTTTTCAATAAAGTTTTGATTCTGGGGGAAAAAACTTTTTTACTAGTTAAGAGACTTAAATAGCTATAATTACAGTGCTTTTGATGTGAAAACTGAAACCAAGTATACAAAACGGTTGATTACTAATCGTGTATTGAAAGCAGTAAGGGGTTCCACAACACCAAATAAACCAGTTCTTAACTTTCCCCGAGATAAATTTTACAGCTCCAGCTTCTTCAGTGTTTATCAATATACAAAAGAAAACAGTAGACATCTTCTTTCCTGATGGCAAATCGGACCCCTGCAGGCTGAGGGAGGAAGCTACTTCACACATGGAAGTGGGTGGTCCGGAGTGGACTGCCAGACCCATCTTGGGTGCACTTCTGCTGGTGAGACCCAGGCTTTGGCTGAGGTGTCCTAGTGGGCACTGTGAACAGGGGCTGCCACTCCAGCTGCACACTGACCAAGGCAAGGCTGAGGCTGGTCCCCGCACCCTGTCACGGTCCTCCCAGGACACCTCAAGGCGACCCTGTGAGCATGAGTACAAGTGCAAGGCTATGGAACACAGGTGACCCAAAGACAGGCAGGCCATGGGGTCTCTGCTGTGACCACACAGTGGGTGTGGTTGTTCGTCACATCTCTGGCTTTCCCAGAGGAACAGCCGATCTGATGACTCCTGTTCCCGCCAAACTGCAAATCCTGCACTACACAGAGTCCCCTTTCTGTGTGTTCAGATGTTCTCCTCATTTTGTCATTTTTAACTATTTTTTAAAAAACACTGAGGTGGGCCAGGGATTTAGCTCAGTGGTTCCATGCCTGCCTGGCAAGTGCAAGGGCCTAAGTTCGATTCCTGATACCAATAAATAAATAAATAAAAATGCACTGAATTTGGGTTAAAAACCAAATGGATCTTGACACCAATCTACAGCCCAGTAACTCCTGGAAGCCAGGTACCCGTGCACCCCAATCCCTTCTCAGTATTGACAGTGAGTTTTTATTTTTCAATAAAAAAGCTGAGTAATATTGTACCAGAAATTGCCTCAGTGGAAACAGGAACTATTTACATTAAATAAAACCTAGAGAGGGCTGGGGATTTAGCTCAGTGGTTCCACTGCCTGCCTCCCAAGCACAAGGACCTGTGTTCGATCCCTGGTACCAAAAACAAAACAAAACAAAACAAAAAAAAACCTGGCTACAGGCTGCGTCTGCACATGTACGGCACGGTGCATGCACACTGACCAACCAGGGAGACAGCTTGTAGCACTCGGGGCCACAGAGTCCCATGTTTGCCATATGAGAGGAAAGCAGAGGCCAGAGAGGAAGTGAGGGGAGGGGGTTCTGGTTCACTTCTGGTTTTGGAGACTGGACAGCTGATCCAGTCCTTCCCAGAGCCTGTCCCTGCTGGTGGCACAGGTGGCCTGAATGGACCAGTTCCCGTGGTGCAGAGAGTGCAGCCCCAGCTTGTCCGTGACTGCAGCTGCAGTCATCTCGAGGAGAGGTCCTGCTTGTCAGCGAGCACCCTCATGAGTGCCCACGGGCCTGGTTCACATGCTCTCTGTCACTGCTGTCCACCACAGAGATCAAGCCTGGGGTGTTCTGGAAGCACTGGTGCCACAGTGGCTGGATCTTGTCCTGGCCATGCACATCCCACTCAGTAAAGCTCATGTCCTTGTATTCGACGGTGTCCACACTGAAACCCATAGTAGGAATGATGGTCACAACCTCACCAAGCTTCAGTTTACACAGAATCACGAGGCCCACCATGACAATGCGCATTTCTTTTTTGCCAAAAAGGACCTTGAAGAGGTTGTCGAAGATATCCCCCGTGCTTGTGGATTCTTGGAAGGACACTGGTCAGAGGTCTCAGTGGTGGCTGCTCTGAGCCAGGCATTGGTTTCGCTCCCACAAGATGGTGGCACTGACCTATGGGGAAAATACTTTTTTTCTCTCTCTTTTTATTTTCTTTTTTGAGACAGAGTCTCACTCTGTAACCTAGGTTGGCCTCAGCTTCCGGCAGTCTTCCTGCCTCAGCCTCCAGAGTCCACCACACTTGACAAAAACAGTTTCTGACATTAAGATAAAATATAGTACACGTAATATAAATTCATCAATTTGACTTTTTGCAAGTGTACAATGCAGCATTTTTAGTATATTCACCATGTTGTACAATTATCACCTCTAATTCTGGATTTTCCATCACCCCAGAAAGAAGCCCTATCCATTCCCATAGCAGTCACCCCTCCCCTCCCCAGCCTGAGCTCCCACAAGTCCACTTTCTGTCTCTGTATTCATCTGTGTTTCGTGTTTCCTATCTATAGAGTCCTTCACTGGGCGTCATTCTGTGTCTGCTATCTCTCACTGAACACATCCTCTTCAAGGTCCGTCCACGCAGTGGTGTCACAGCCTCACTGCTTCTGGCTGAGTAATATTCCAGCATGAGATGGACCTTGCTGTGTGTCCCCATTCATCATTTGATAGACAATGATGGTTTTCACCTTTTGATTTTGCGGTGCTGTATGAGGTTTTTTGTTTGTTTGTTTTTGTTTTTTGAGACAGGGTCTTGCTATGTAGTTCAGACTGGCCTTGGACTCACTATGTAACCTAGGCTGGCCTCAATCTCAAAATGCTGCATGAGTTTTTGTGTGACCCTATGTTTTCATTTATGCTGGGTCTTAGGGGAACCCTGTTTGAAGAGTTGTCAGAATGCTTTCTGCTGTGACTTGTATCTAGTTGTCTCCCCAGAGCCTCATGTGGTCTTAGGCAGGACTTTTTGGAAGTGGCTAGATTTAGGTTGTGTGATGCTGGGATTAAGGGTGTCCCACCTTGGGTATGGGCAGCACCAATCAAAAGGTGTGTACCCTGGATGGGATAAAAGGGAGAGGCAGGCTTGCTGTTGCTGCTTCTGCTGCTGCCTTCACCACTAGCTGCCTTTTTGCCTGCCCTGCTTTGCCATAGACTATTTCTTCTCTGTGATGCCCCTCTGCCATACCACCATCTCTTGGAGCTTGCTGGCTATGGACTGGAACCTCTACAAACTGTGAACTGGAATAAACGTTTCCTCCTTTAACTTTGGGTGTTGGGTATTTAGTCTCAGCAAGGAGCAAAGTAATTAAGCCACTTTCCAAACAGCTGTGGCACCTGACATTTTTAACCTGGCCGGTGTGGTGTGTGGATCGTGGCCTGACTTCGCGCCCTGTCAGGCAGTGGGTGTGGTGGGTGCGAAGCAGCAGGCTGTGTCTTCACTCCCCGTGCTGAGGCCTAAGGTCACCAGCTGGACTCTGAACCACCAGCAGTAGGGTGGCCGGGCCCTGGCAATGTCCACAGGTCCCATGGCTCATGACTGCCTGCTCCTCTCCACCCCAGCACCTCTGCCCCACCTCCACTGCCCCAAGGGGCAGCAAGACAGCCACTTCTGATCCACTGCCACCCACTCACAGCCCTCCCACCTCTGCCTTCCCAGGCTGGCTGTCACTTGGGCTCGGGCTCTCTTAATCTGCCTCCGCTGCTCATCCCCATTCCATATCTTCTCCCATCTTAAAACTTGCCTCTGAGCCAGGTACAGTGGCTCATGCCTGTCCCAGCTACTGGAGGCTGAGGCAGGAGGATCTCAAGTTTGAGGCCAACCTGGGGAACTTAGCAAGTCTGAAGACAAAAATTAAAAAAGAAACCACATTTGATGGAGCACACTGGTCATTCCAGCACTCTGGGAGGCTAAAGCAGGAGGCTCAAAGTTCAACCCCAATTTGAGTCTCTTCTACATGATGCCGCGGTCCACTTGGCCTGGTCCCCCTGAGGAGCCCGGGTTTGGTCCTCAGGCCTTGTCTGACCTGGCACCTAGGTAGCAGGTGGCGATGACTCCCTCCTTAGCCTCCAGAGACCCCCACCTGGTTCCCGGGGCACCTGGCAGCCTCCTACCCTCGGGTCTATTCAAGGAACATTATGCAACTTGGGTATTCAGAGCAAGCTAGGATTGTTAGCCAGTTCCCAGAAAAACAGGAGGTTCTCTGGTCTCTATGTCACAAGGCAAGGAGAGAGCAAGTCGCTAAGGCACAGAGAGGTTAAGCCATGTGTCTACCGTCACACAGCGGAATGGAGCCGGGGTGCCTCTCTAGGGTCCTGACTGAGGGTCTAGGCCAGTGGTGGTGAATTCATGACTGCGTGTGGTGGACTGTATGTATCACTGAAAGCTCTAAAAGGTTTACCACCGCTGATCTTAGGCTCTGGACCTGGCCTGGATGGACTCAGCCCCCAGTCTGGACTCAGAGTGGTTCTAATTGCACCAGCACCCGTGATCCCTGAAGTCCATCTCCTCAGGAACCTTGGGACTCCCCTGAGCTCTCCTCCTGTCCCAATAACTTGAAGTCAGGAAACCACAGCCCTCCTTCCCTGCCCCCCCAGGAGCAGAAAGACAAGACACAGGCCCCGCGTGGTGGCACCCACCTGTAATCCCACCACTCAGGAGGCTGAGGCAGGAGAATCACTGAGAGTTCAGTGCCTGTCTGGGCCACATGATGAGTTCAAAGCCAGCCTGAATCTCAGCGAGAGCTTGTCTCAAAAAACAAAACAAAACAAAACAAAAACAAAAAACAGACTGAAGTCCAGACACAGCCACTGGCCAATACACTCCCCAGCCCCTCCCTGGTCTCTGCTTCTGCTCTGGTTCCTGATGGTCAGCTCCCAGCCCTATAGCTCCAAACATCTCAGTGGCTGCGAGCAAAAATATGCTTTTCTCTTTTTATTTTTATTTTTTAAATTTTGAGACAGATCTCGCTAAGTCCAATCCTGCAGGCACAGACCACCCCTCACTTCACCTTAACTTCTCCTGAGACCACCCTGCCTCTTCATCCCATAAATGTCCCAAACCCAATCCTTGGGGAGGTAGGCAGATTTGGGTCTTGGGGCTCCCACCTTCTCATGTTTGGTTGCTTCTTGAGTAAATTTTCATTTGTAAAACTCATTATTTCAGTGACTGGATTAAGCATGCAGAGGGCAAAACAGGCCTGGCTGGGCCTCCCAAGACAGGGCAGAGGCTAAGTACTTCATAAGTACCTAGAGCTGCACCAGTCTCTTCCCAAGGTGCCCAGTTCAGCCCTTAAAACATTTTCCCTGGTGTGGTAGCACATGTCGCTCGGGAGGAGATGAGGCAGGAGGATCGCCGTGAGTTCAAGGCCAGCCTGAACTATTACAGAGTGAGACTCTGTCTCAAGAAACAAACAAACAAACAAACAAACAAAAAACTCCAACTTTTTTTCTTTTTTCTTTTTCGGTACCAGGGATCCAACACGGAATCCAGGCAGGCACCAGAACCACTGAGCTAAATCCTCGGCCCAAAACTCCAACTTTTAAAATTTGCCTATTTATTTTTGTACTACTGGGGATTGAACCCAGAGCCTTCACACTGAATTACATCCCCAGTTTGTTTTTTCTTTCATTGAATTTATTGATACATTTGAGGTATAAAATAGTTACATTCATCCTTGGGATCTCGTACCTTTATATGATGTATCTTGGTTCTTATTTTTTCCCCATTCCCCTCCCCTCCCTTCACCCCCTCCACCCTTCCCTATTTACGGAGACTTTGTTTCCATTTTTTCCTTTTCTCATATTCTTTTCTTTTCCCTTCTTTCCTTTCCCCTACCCTTCCCACTTCCCCAACTCCTTTAGACCTTTTCTTCCTATTTCACATTATCAATGATATCATTTGAACCTTATTTGCACTTTTAGTATTTCACACCAGAGAAACTATTCGGTATTTACACGAGTGTGTCCTATTTATTTCACTTAAGAGTATGGCCTTGATGTGCATCCATTTAGCTATAAATGTCTTTAGTTTCTCGTTCTTTATGGCTGAGTAGTACTCCATTTTATAGAAAAACCACATCTTCTTTATCCAGTCTCCACTTGATGGGCATTTGGGCTGTTTCCAAGTTTTAGCTCTTACAAACTGTGCCGCTATAAACATGGGTATGCATATATCACTGTGGTATGATTCTTTTAATTCTTTTAAAAGATACCCAGCAGAGGGATAGCTGGGTCAAATGGGACCTCTAATCCTAGTTTTTTGAGGTATCGCCATATTGATTTCCACAGTGTTTGCACCAGTCTGCACTCCCACCAACAATAAAGAATTTCTCCCCACAGCCCTGCCAACGTTTGTTATTGGTTGATTTCTTGATAGCAGCCATTCTTTCTGGAGTGAGGTAGAAACTCAGTGTTGTTTTCATCTGCATCCATCCCCAGTTTTTTGTTTTTGTTTTTGTTTTCTCTCCTTGCAAGGCAGGCACAGTGCCACTGAGCTACATCCCTTGCCCACTGAGCTAAATCCCCGGCCCTTGTTTTGTTTTGTTTTTAAACGGTGTCAAATGTTTATTTGAAAAGTGCAGGGTAATTGGATATGGGAGAAAACAGCTCTGCAGAGCCAACTTGGGCCAAAGAGAAAAAGAGGGTAAAAGCAAAACTGAAATTACACACTGCATCTTGAGTAACATGGTGCAGGCTACTGTGCAAACTCAAGTGCAATAGCTTACATCCTGTTTTGTTTTGTTTTGAGACAGGGTCTTGCTAAGTTACTAATTTGCCCAGGCTGGGTTCCAACTCCAGATTCTCCTGCCTCAGCCATCTGGAATGCTGACATTACATGCGTGGGCCATCACACACAGTTTACATTTTATTATGACATCACACAAAAGGGAAAGCTAAGGCTGGGGGTGGAACTTGGACATTGCACAGAGCCCCAAGAAAACTCCGCTTAAAGTCTGATGCAAAAATACACATAGACAGGGTGGGGGATTTAGCTCAGTGGCACCTCACCTGCCTCAAAAGTGCAAGTTTGTGAGTTCGATCCCCGGTACAAAAAAAAAAAAAAGGGCTGGGGATTTAGCTGTGTGGTTCCGGCACCTGTCTCCCAAGCACAAGGTCCTGAGTTTGATCCCCGGTACCAAAAACAAAAGAAAGCGAAAATCACATAGCCTACTAGGTTTCCTGACCATCCCTAGGAGCCAAGCTGACCCTTGACCCCACCTGGGCCTCAGTTTTCAGGCCCATCACTCCTGGGATTTTTGGGTTCGGTTTTGGTTTTTTGGGGGCGGGGGGGTACAGGGGATCAAACTCAGGACTTTGCGTTTGCGAGACAGACGTGGTGCCACTGAGCTAAATCCCCAGCCCTAGTTTTGTTTTGTTTTGAGACAGGTTCTCGCTACGTAGTTCAGGCTGGCCTCGAACTCGCGGTGACCCTCCTGCCTCAGCCTCCTGAGTGCTGAGATTATAGGATGCGCTGCCACTCCTTGGCCTCGTGAGATTTTTTTTTTTTTTTTTAATTTGTACCGGGGATCGAACTCAGGACCTAGAGCTTCTGAGGCGGGCGCGGCATCACCGAGGTAAATCCCCGGCCCTGGTGAGATTTTACATTGCCACGGGGAAGCGAGAATTGAACGGTAACTACCACTCCCAGAGGCCTTGAGTCAAAATCACGCGAGAACTGCCGAGACGCGTGACTAAACTCCGCTCTCTCTCGGAAAATTTAGGCTGTCTTTGAAGCTGCTGGTCCCGGACGTCGCTGTATTCAGGAGTTTGCCTAGAACAGCCCTGCGCGGGGCGGGGTAATGGGGGCCTGATTGCACTTCGACGCAGGCGCAGTGAGCACTGGTCCTGAGTGGCGCATGCGTGGTGTTGTGCGAGCTGCGGCGCCATGGACGACGAGGAGGAGACTTATCGGCTCTGGAAAATCCGAAAGACCATCATGCAGGTAAGTAGCGCGTGGAACTTTGTTAAGCGGGAGCGATGTGGAGCGCGTGCGGTGTGTACTGCGGCCCATGCGGGGCCCCAGACCTTCCGGTCCCCGGCTTTGATCGGCCCTGTGTGGTGACTGAGGCAGGCGGGCTGCGCCAGACTCCGAGGGTCCTGAGTGTGGGCTGGAGGGCGGCGCCGCTTCGCCCCGGTTAGCCCAGTTTCGTCTCTCTCCTCTCCTGCATCTCCCGGGCTGCCGCACTGTCTAGCTTGGTCGTCACCGTTTTTCCACCTCCTCCTGCTGACTCAGCTTCTGCCCTTTGCCCCTCGAGACTCTCCTCGGGGTGGGGGTTGTGCCCCCAAAACAAAGACAGGACAAGCGGGAATAAGGAGCGGGCACACCCTCAAGAGAGCCCCTTGGCGATCTCTGTCGCGCTGCGCATCTTGTTCCTTCCTGAGCCTGGGGAAGGTTGCGTTTCGGAGGCAGCGGCCCAGGCGGGGATTTAGACGGTTTCCCCGAGTCAAGGTCCGGCTGGGTTGATGGTGCAGAAATCAGGCGAAGACTGAGGGTCAGCAGTCCTGGGCCTTGCCTACGAAATTGGGGCTCCTCGACGGCCGTGGTAGCGCATCCCTGTCAAACCCACCACACTCGGGAGGCTGAGGCAGGAGATTCTCCATGAATTTCAGGCCAGCCTGGGCGCAGTGATTTCAAGGCTAGGCTGAACTGCACAGGAAGATTCTGTCTCAAGGAAAGAAAGAAAAAAATCGGGGTTCTTAGGTTGCCGGTGGAACTCTGGTGAGCAGGGCTTGTCTAGCATGCACAAGACCCTGAGTTCCAACCCTAGCACCGAAAGAAAAAAAGAAAGCTAGGCGTGGTAGCACACACCTGTAATCTCAGCATTCTGGGAGGCTGAGGCAGGAGGATCTCAGGTTTGATTAGCAAGACCCTGCCTCAACATTAAAAAAAAAAAAAATTAGGGGTTTTTGAGTAGGTGGGCCAAATAAAAGACCTGGTGAAGGAAGAAGTCAGAGCCTTTTCATAACCTTGTCTCCTGCCCCTCTTGGTTGGTTTTTTGTTTTTTTGGTGCCAGGGATTGAACTCTGGTCCTTGCACCTGTGAGGTAGGTGGCAGAACTACTGAGCTAAATCCCCAGCCCTGTTTTTTGTGGTTTTTATTTTGAGATAGGGTCTTGCCATGTTGCCCAAGTGGGATGTGAATTTGGTTTCCTGCTACCTTAGCCTCCTGAGTAGCAGGGATGACAGGCCTGTGCCACCTTGTTTGTTTCTTTGTCTTGCTGAGGTCCTGTGCCCTAGTCTCACTTAGCTGTTTCTCTCTGCAGTTGTGCCACGACCGTGGCTACCTGGTGACCCAGGACGAGTTGGATCAGACATTGGAGGAGTTTAAATCCCAGTTTGGGGACAAGCCGAGTGAAGGGCATCCACGGCGCACTGACCTCACCGTGCTGGTGGCTCACAATGATGACCCCACAGACCAGATGTTTGTCTTCTTTCCAGGTGAGCGCCTGTCCTGGTCTTTGGTCTCGTAGTGTTCCCCAAGGGTCACAGCTCTGTGGTGTCAACTGTGGTGTGGCTTACGTACCTCACCCTTTGGCAGTCTCTTCCCCTCAGTCCTCATCTCCTGCCCCTGCTGGCCAGCCCTGAGTGTCACATGGGCCTACCTATGTCTCCTCTGCTCCCCAACCCAGCCTGGGCATGTCTGACCTGCCTTTCCCTGAGAGGTATGATAGGCTTCCTGGTCTGCCCATTTCCCACTGATTTCCCTCCTCAATCTGCCTGGCAAGCGTGCTGTGATTATCTCTTGAGATCCACCTTGGGTACCTTTTCCAGGAAACACCCTGCCCTCCTGTCCTGCCTCCCACCTGGGGCTGCTCCTAGGTGTCAGCCCCTCCCCCAGCCAGGCTCCAAAGCCCTGGAAGGTTGTTGGCAGGGATGTTGAGACACCTTGGAGACCCAGGTGGCACCAAGACTCTGGGACATGGGCCAAAGATGCATGGTAGCTGGCCCAGGTGGCTCTTCTAGAGCAAGCATCCCCTGTGTGTGAGATGTTTATCAGAAAGCCTGGTGCTGATTACCTGCCTCCCTGTGGAGCTATCTCCTCTCCTGGCCTCAGGGCCTCCGCAGGATCAGAGGTCTCACCTTGCTCCCTGGTCTCTGGGGGACTTTTTGGGAGTCACTGCTCCTGACAGGACAGGATTGAGCTTCCTGGCTGTTGGTACAAATTGTCAGACAGGGCTTCAAATGCTGACATCTATTTCTCACAGTTCTGAAGGTGAGAAATCCAAGGCCAAGGTGTCATCTGGGCTGTGTCTTCCTGAGGCCCCTCTCTTGGCCAGGAAAGGGTACCTTCTCCCTCTGTTTCCCCATAGTTTTCCCTAATGATCTTATTGTACCTTAATTGGTTTTTTTTTTTTCTCTTGTGGTAGTGGAGATTGCACCCATGATCTGCACAAGCTAGGCAGGTACTCTCCCACTAAGCTGTGTCCCCAAGCACTTTTTACACACACACACACATATTTTGGGGGGGGGCAGGGTACCAGGGATCGAACTCAGGACCTTGTGCTTGGGAGGCAGGTGCAGTACCATTGAATTAAATCCCCGGCTCTTTTACTTACATTTTTGAGATGAGGTTTCCCTAAGTTGTCCAGGCTGGGTCTAAACTTGTAATCCTTCTGTCTCAGCCTCCTGAGTAGCTGAGATAAGAGCTATGCATCAGCAGGCCTGGCCTCTGTTTTTTTTGTTGTTGTTATTTTTTTTTTGTACTGGGGATTGAACTTGGGTCATTGTGCTTGCAAGGCAAACAACAGAACCACTGAGCTAAATCCCCAGCCCTTTTTTTTTTTTTTTGTACTGGGGATCTAACTGGGGACCTTGCGCTTGTGAGACAGGCACTGGAACCACTGAGCTAAATCCCTGGCCCGATTTTGATTTTTTCTTTTCTTTCTTTTTTTTTTGGGTATTAGAGATTGAACTTGGGACCTTGTGCTTGCGAGGGAGGTGGCAAAACCATTGAGCTAAATCCCCGGCCCCTATTTTGCTTTTTTGAGGCAGGGTCTCTCCATGAGTTTAGGCTGGCCTCAAGCCCACTGTGTAAGCCAGGCTGGCCTCTTTAAGTGCCTCAGTTGCACTCACATTCTGAGGTCCTGGGTGTCAGGGCTCTGGCCTATCTCTGGTGGCCCAGGTGGGTGGGGCAGGGGCCTGAGGAAGGAGCCTGAGGCAGAGGCTGAGCAGCCGTCCCTGTGGGAGCTTGTCCCAGCCCCTGGGCTCTGGGGCCCCCAGTTCAGGGCTGTTCCACCTCCCCAGCAGCTCAGCCAGCTTCACCCCAGTGTCTCCCAAGCCCCACCCGTTGGGGCACCAATCCCATCCTCCAGGAAGGGGTCCCCAGGTTACGCTGGGCCTCCTGGGGTCCCTCTGGTTCCCTCATGGTGCTGTTGAGGCAGCGAATCCTATCCTGGGATCCTGCTGCTTGGCTCTGAGCAGGGAAACTGTGGCCCCAGAAGGCCACTGGTGGCCTGAAGCCAGGCTAGACCCCTGGTGCAGGGCTGGGATGGGGCTGCCGGGCAGAATGTCAGCACACATCTGTCCCCAGAGGAACCCAAGGTGGGCATCAAGACCATCAAGGTGTACTGCCAGCGCATGCAGGAGGAGAACATCACCCGCGCGCTTATTGTGGTGCAGCAGGGCATGACACCTTCTGCCAAGCAGGTAGGCGCCCGAGCCACACACCTCGCTTCCCCTGCTCCCCCCTTGGGCCCACTGTGCCATGCCCTTGCCTTCCTGGGCATCAGGTCCTGACACAGCTTTGGGGACTCAGACTGTCCTGCTTGGCAGTGACAGGCAGCGTCCTGGAGGGCCTAGGTTCCCGCCCCCTTTGCCTAGTGGCCAGAACAGGGCTAGGGTCCCTGTCATGTGCCACTGTTTCCCATGTGATATTTGGACAGAACCGACCTGGTGTGGACTTGTAAGGACAAAGGGTGGCAAGCTGTCCTGTCACTGGCCAGCCTGGTCACCACTGGTCATGTTCAGTGGTGCCACTTTATTGGGGAGGGGTCTCTGGGCCACAGGGCAGTCTGACAGATCAGAGGGTGCCAAGGCTCCATGCTGGCTGTGACCCCATGCCAGCTCTGACACAAGGCCTTGGAAGTGTTCAGAGGGCCAGGGTGAGGGGTGTCACACTGCAAGACATGCAGGCCAGGTGCTTCCATCCTGATCTGTGCTGGGGGTGCATGGAGGCGCTGCTGTCCAGACCATGTGTTGCCTGTGTCCCCCCCACAGTCTCTGGTGGACATGGCGCCCAAGTACATTCTAGAGCAGTTCCTGCAGCAGGAGCTGTTGATCAACATCACGGAGCACGAGGTGGGGCCCACAATGGGCAGGGAGAGGGAGGGGCACCCGGGTTGGGGTTCCTGACCTGGAGCTGCTCTTTGTGTGGGCCCAGGCTCCCCTGCATGTGGTCGGGGTGGGGGACTCACCCAGGGTTCTGCTAACACCCCCTGAGCACCATGTGGAGGTTCTTGCCCAGTCTGTGTGTCTGAGGGGTCACCTGAGGGTCTGTGAATTCTTATTGGTATATTCATTTCGGCAGCTGGTACCAGAGCACGTTGTCATGACCAAGGAGGAGGTGACAGAGCTGCTGGCCCGATAGTATCCTTTCAAGCCCCTGGGCTACCCCGTCCCCTCCCTCCCCCGTCTTGTCCCTCTCCCTCCGGGCTCCTTGAATTCCTGCCCCAAGAGCTAGCCAGCCTTTTCCCTGACGACTGCCCAGTAAACTCCGGGAGAACCAGCTGCCCCGCATTCAGGCAGGGGACCCCGTGGCCCGCTACTTTGGGATAAAGCGAGGGCAGGTGAGTGGCTCCTGGGGAACCCTTGCATCTGCCCACTTGAGGCCTGCCCTTCATCTCTCCCAGCAGCCCTTCGGGAGCCCTGGCCTAAAGGATCCTCAGGGCCACGCCCCCACCCCCTTTAAAGTCAGGGCTGCCTGCGCCCAGAGAAGAGAAACCCTGGGCTTGCCAGCTGGCCTTCGCCCACCTGCAGCTTAGCCCCCAGCCCTGTCCCATGGCCCTGCAGGTGGTGAAGATCATCCGGCCCAGTGAGACAGCGGGCAGGTACATCACTTACCGGCTGGTGCAGTAGCAGCGGAGTGGGAGGTGAGAGATGGATGGACAGACAGCCCCTGCCACCCGAGGCCCCTGTGTCTTGGCCACGGTTGGGCTTTAGCCTCTTTGGAGGTCAGGGCCCGCCTGGCTCACATGACTGTCACCTCCCTTCTGGCAGCCCCTGCAGATGGACAGATGGACACAGTCTCAGTCGTCTCCTGTGGAGACTGCCCCAGCCTTCTTGCTGCTGCGCCTTTGGGCTCCCTAGGACAGCAGCCACTGTCTTGGTTTACCTTATCTGGATGAGGATTTCAGTGGCTGCATCTGGCTGAGGCCTCAGAAAGGACATGACTCTGTCCGAGGAGGCCACCTGGGGGCAGCTGATGTGAGCCCTGGTGCTGGGACAGCTGGCTCTGGCTGGGCTGTCCATGAGCGCCTGTGGCCTGTCCCACCCAACCTCCTGCATCCTGACTCTGTCCCTGGACTCACTGCAATCAGCAGGGTGCAAGGTCACAGCTCAATTGAGTTCTGAGTTGAACAGAACATTGTGTGTTCTAAAAATTAAGGCTATTTTGAGTAAAATAAATTGTTTCAAACACCAGGGCCAAGTCCTGGCTTTCCTCGGGGTGGCCTCGACCTGAGCCTCAGGGTCAGCTGGCGGGACCTGGTTTGTAGGTGGATGCCCCACCGCCCTGCTCTGCTCCTGTGGCTGCAGGTGGATCTGTGCCTGGTCCCCTGCAGGAGCTCATCTGCCCTTTCCAGGTCAGTCTGTCTACTTCCTTCTAGTGTCTTATTTCAGAGGCTTTTGTCTGCATGGGGTAACAGTTCAGTTTTGTTTTGTTTTGTTTTGTTTTATTCTGGGGATCAAACCAAGGGCCTGATACACCAGCAAGGCACTCACCCCGAGCTACGCCCTCCTCCCAGTTCGTGGATTTTCATCAGCTCATAAGATGCTGCAGCCCTTCTTCATTTCTAAATCCAGAATATTCTGTTATCGCAGTAGGAAGCCCTGTTCCCATGAGCAGTCACCCATCCCCTCCCCACCCCATCACCCACAAGGCCACTTCCTGTCTCTGAGGTTGCCTGTTCTGGGTGTTTCCTGGCTGTGGAGCCCACGCTGTGTCCTCTGTGCCTGGTCTGTCAGCAGGCTGTGTCACGGCCTCACTCTTGTCCTGGCTGAGTGGGGGGCTGGAGCACCATATGTGTTTCTGTTCCTAAGTCGTCTTGTGTGGCTGTTTACAGCTTCCGGCCACAGAACAGCACTGCTGTGAACACATGTGCAGGTTCTCACATGGAGAGGTGTTTTGTTCTCTGGTGCACACACTGTTGGTGTCACAGGCACGTGGTGACTGGGAGGAACACCTGAGCCCCACTGTCTCACACATTTATCCTGCCATGCCAAAGCTTGGGTTCCTCAGCCTCCAGCCCCTGGTGCTTTTGGTCACAGCTGTCCAGGTGGTGGGAAGGGATCTCCTGGCTTGGATTCGCTTTTCCTATCAGCTAATAGGGTTGAGCACCTTCTCTTTTGCTCTTTGGCTGTTTGGATAGCATCGGTGGAGAGGGTCTGTGTACATCCGCTACCTGTCATCTCATCGGGTTTCTTTATCTTATTTTTTGAAACAATGTCTTGCTAAGTTGCCCAGCCTGGGCTTCCATTTGCTGTCTTCTTTTGTTTTTTCGTTTGTGTTGTTTTTTGAGACATTCTCCGTAGTTTAGGCTGGCCTTGAACTCATTGTGTAGCCCAAGCTGGCCTCAAACTCAAAGTGATCCTCCTGCTTCAGCTTCCTGAGTGATGGGGTGACAGGTGTGCACCACCACCTGGCTTTCCAAAAGTTTTTAAAAAATACTTTCTAAATACCTAGCAACGCTGGGCATGGTGGCACAACCCTGTAACCCCAGCGGTTTGGGAAGCTAAGACAGGAAGATTGCCAAGGTCAAGCTCAGCCTGAGCAATTTTATTTTTTACTTTATTTTATTTTTTTTGATACTGGGGATCGAACTCAGGTCCTTGCGCACGTGCAGCAGGTGGCAAAAACACTGAGCTAAATCCCCGGGCCCCTGAGCAATTTTATAAGACCCTGTCTCAGAATAAAACATGCATGGAGATGTAGCTCAGTGTCTAAGCCTTGGATTCAATCCCCAGGACTGCAGAATAACAAGAACCCAAAAAACCATTGTTACTTTGGGCATGTCCAAGTGGGGCTTCAATCTCTTTGGAGCCCACTTCTGGTACCCGGTGACTTGGGGACAGCCTGGCCTGGGCAGACCCCAGTCCAGATGCTTTGCTGAAGCAGATGAGTGAGTTTACACACAGGCTGTCTCGGGAACCTCTCTTCTCTTCCACGGATCTGTTTAGGTTTGTTGAGTTTTATAGAACACCTGACAGGTTCAACAAGTTTCCTCTTTCTCTGCAAATATATAACACAGTTTTACAAGGTCATCTTGGTCAAAATAAGCCAGACACAGGAGAACACGCACTGCAGGGTCCCACTCCCAGGAGGCCCAGCGTGGTCAGATCCACAGGGACAGGAAGGAGGATGGTGGTTCCAGGCTGGGGAGGGCACGAGGGAGTCAGCGTTTCCTGGGACAGAGCTCAGCTGGGGAGATGGAAAGTCCTGGAGATGGACAGCGGGGATGGCACAAGGCTGTGGGATGCACCCAATGCCACTGAGCTGTGATCTCGGAAATCGTTAAGGTGAGCTGGGCACAGTGGCATGCATCTGTAATCCCAGCACTCAGGAGATGGAGGCAGGAGGATTGCAAATTCAGGGCCATCCCGGACTACATACATAGGGAGACCTTATAGTGAATTTACAATCTCAGTTTTTCTTGAGTATTTTGTACATGCATTTGGAATCATCTCTGGCAAGGCCCAAGAAGATCGCTTTGGCATTTTGTTTGTTTGCTTTGATTTTGAAGCCTGGCGAGAGCATGCTTTGACTTCAGGTGCCAGTAGTTAGCTTCCAGATCTTCAAAAGTGAAGGAAATTTGCTGTGTGTCATCTCCCACCTCTGGCTTTCTTCTTTCCCACCAAGCCCTGCCTGTTCCTAGTTCCCAGGATGGCCCAGGAGTAGCCATTGCCCAAGCAAGGTGGACAGGACTATGTCCAGCTTCGGGCTCCTGGGGTGACAATAGAGGGGCCCTGGCTTTCAGGAGGCTCCCTGACCACCACTTCGTGGGCACCAGGGTCAAGCTGGGTCGAGCCTTCCCTGAAGCTGGTTCTAGCTGTGAAGTCACAGGAATTGGTGAGCTGCCTGTGAACTGGTGCTGGTGTCCTGGTTCTGTGTGAGGTGTTCAGAGGGGTGGGATGATGCTCAGTGGCAACCATTGGCCTAGTATGTGAGATTCCAGGCTACTGCCCGAGCACCCTCCTTCTAAAGAAAGGAAAAAGCAGCACTTCAGCCACCCTTGCTGGCTTATCCCGGCAAGGAAGGGATTTTCCATGATGTTTATTCCGGCTTTGCATTCTTTGACATTTGTAAAAGGCAGATCAGGGGTTGTACTGAGGTATGTACTCAGCATACTGAAGGCCCTGGCTTCCATCCCCAGCACTGGAAAAATAAAATATGGCTAGGTGTGGTAGCATAGGCCTGTCATCCCAGCACTCTGGGAAGCTGAGGCAGAATAGCAAGTTTGAGGACAGCCTGGACTATATAGTGAGAACCTGTCTCAAAAAACAAAAAAATAAAAGATAAAGGGCCAGGGTGTAGCTCAGTGGGTCACCCTTGGGTTCAGTCTCTAGTACTGCAAAAATAAAGAACAGTTGAAGGTCAATAAATTTTGTTTTGTTTTGTTTTTTTGAGATAGGGTCTTGCTAGAGTTCAGAATGGCTTTGAACTCAATAAGCCCAGGCTGGCCTCAAACTTGGAGGGATCCTCCTGCCTCAGCAGTCCCAAGTGCTGGGATTGCAGGTGTGCACCACCACACCTGGCAAACAAGATGTTTTTGGTAAAGTGTCAGTAAATACTTTCAAGTTCACAGACAAAGCAATCCCTGTCAGTTCCTCGACTCTGCTTGTGGCAGAAATGACAACCACAGGCAACCTGCAAACCTGGGCTGGCTGTAGGCCAAGGCGTCTCTGTTTACCAGAGCCAGTTCTGAGCCCCTGTGACCTGTGTGTCCTCTTCCTCTGAAGCCTCTCAGTGTCGCCCTTTGGTGTTGAGGTTTCTGGTCCGTGGCTCGGGTTTCGCTGCAGCTTTCTGGTGCTGCTGTTCAACAGGAAGATCAGGGCCCTTTGTGTATCCCACCGTTACCATGAGCGGCCCCAGTTCTGCCTAGTTCTCTACCGCGGACAGAGCTGCCGCACGCCTGTCATCCCAGCTATTTGGGAGGCTGAGGCCAGCCTGGGCAACTCAGCCAGACCCTGTTTCAAAATAAAGTGCTGGGATGTGGCTCAGTGATGAGCCTGGGTTCTATCCTGAGCATTTCAAATAATTTTTTAAAACAGGTGGCAGTTGTCTTCCCAGGGCTCAAGAGCTGGGTCTGGCTGTAGCTCTGAGCTCAGTGTGCAACGCTCAGTTGCATTGCCGGCACCCCACACAGAATGAATAAAGTAACTGGAAGTTGCAACTTGTACTCCTGCAAGCCCACCGGCCACATTCCCAGCTCTTGGTAGCCACGTGGGGCCGGCTGGGGACCTGGCAGCTGGAGAATGTGTCCATCATGTGGCCAATCCCACTGCATGCCCCTGAGCTATAAGCCACACAGAAGGGTTGCCCGTGTCCAGCACCACGCCTGGGGTCACCACCCTCCGCAGCGAGGACACCAAGGACATTGCTGTAGGACCTCTGTCCCCTCAGCCTTTGTCCCCCTACCCCAGCTGTCCTCACAGAGAACACCAGATTAGCTGGGTGCAGGAGTACACATCCTAGCACTCTGGGAGGCTGAATCAGGAGGATTGCAAATTTAAGCCCAGCTAGGGCAACTTAGACCCTGTCTCAGAATAAAAATTAAACACTAGTGTGGTGATGGATCCCAGCCTGTAATCCCAGCACGGTATGCTAAGGCAGGAGGGTCGTCATGAGTTCCAAGCCAGCCTAGGCTATGAGGTGTTTCAAGGCCAGGCTAGACCACATAGTGAGACCCTGTCTCAAAAACGTAAATAAATAAAAATTAAAAGAGCTGGAGGTGTAGCTCAATGCAAAGGCCCTAGGTTCAATTCCCAGTGTCATCAAAAAAAAAAAAAAAAAAAAAAACCCACCAGATTAAAAGGTTTATTTTAAGCAAAAAGAAGTTTGGGTTTGCAAGAAAGACGTGGCCTGTGAGGGACTCCATTGTGTACCTAAGCCCAGGTGTCCAGTCCAGCTTTACAGAAAGGTGACAGCTTCCTGGAGCCAGAGCTCCAGTGGTCGGATCAGGGTCAGCAGTGGCCTCCCTGTGGGGCCTGAGTCCCAGGGAGGCCAGGCCATGGGGAAGGCGGTCATGGGGCAGGGCTGCTTAGCCCTTATGGCAGTAGGTGACTTCCCCAAGGCAGGAACCCCCAGCTGGGCTGAGCTGGGCCTGTCTGCATGGCAGACACAGGGTGGACCCCAAGCCTGCTGTCCCCAGAGAGGTGACCAGTGTGGCCTCAGCTGTGTGTGCATCCAAGCCCAAGCCCCCTTGGCA
Source organism: Heterocephalus glaber (assembly GCF_053883595.1). Taxonomy (NCBI): domain Eukaryota; kingdom Metazoa; phylum Chordata; class Mammalia; order Rodentia; family Bathyergidae; genus Heterocephalus; species Heterocephalus glaber. The sequence continues at coordinate 3,545,271 of NW_028258457.1, read as the reverse complement.
ATGACCCAGGGCAGGCCCAGGGCCCTCCAGAGGGGCAGGAGAACAGCCAGCAGTGCAACATCCCCACCCAGTTCAGACGAACTCTGGCCGCCTGTGTCCACAGCTGGCCCCTGAGATGCACTTGGTGCGGAGCCTCATGGGCAGCAGCCGGGCAAGCGCCACATTGTTGGACTGATTGGTGTTGTATGTGGACAGCTGCTGGGCTGGGCCCTCTTCATCCTCATTCCCCAGCTGCTCCTCGCTGCCACTCCGGCTTCGGGGACCCTCCTCTGGGCTGGCCTCCCCTTCCTGCTTCTCCAGGAAGCTGAGGCGGTGCAGGGCACTGGCATCTGACAAGGACAGGGAGTCCGAGGCTTCCTCTAGCTCTGAGTCAGAATCATTGGATGCCACTCGGGATTCTGGGAAAACCGGACAGAGAATGAGGGGTGCTCCCCAGCCACCAAAAACTGAGGCTGTCCCCAGTTGAGTCAAATTCCCAGGCCCCACCCCAGCCCCTGCTTCACATCTCTTTCTGTCTGTTCCTTTCCATGGTACCGGGGATTGAACCCACATTGAGCTACATCCCCAGATTTATTTTTTATTTTGAGACAGGGTCTCACTAAGTTGCTGAGTTGCCCAGGCTGAGCTCGAACTTGGGATCCTCCTGCCTCAGCCTCCCAGAGTGCTGGGATGACAGACATGTGCCACTATTTCTGGCTCATGATCTGTCTCTTGGACACCACACTCCGTCTTCTGCACTTGGTGCACAGCATCCCCTGGGGCCCATCTTGGCCACCACTCACCTCGGCCCCTGTCCTCCTCCTGCAGGGCATAGGTGGCAGCCTCCCTGGCCTCCAGGTAGGGCACTGGCACCACCACCTCTGAGCGCTGGCTGCTTGCCTCGTCCTGGGGGTAGGGGGTGTTAAATTACAACAAAACCCTAAAGGATTAACTCCAACTGCTTCCAGTTGTGGCTGTCTGCAGCTCCAAAGACAGTGCAGTGCTCACGGGGCCTTTGGACACCAGGGCTCTATTTTCATCCAGTTCTTTGCTAGAAAGACCACCCAGCAACCTCCCCAGGTTCCCTGTCAAAACCAAAGCTCTCGCAGGGCTGTGTCCATCCTTCTCCAGCACAGCCCTGGGTGAGACCTACCTGTGCCCTGAGTCCCTCTTCTGGCTCGTCCTCAAACACCAGGCTATAGTGGACGATGAGGGTCTCGATGACACGAGCCTGGTGGGGGTAGTCTACCAGTGACGACAGGGAGACAGTGGCTTCGGTGGGCCGCGGCCGCAGCAGCGTAGGCCCGAACACGATGCCTAGGTTCCCAGGGGTCATCTTGTTGTCCTGTTCCACCTCCACAATCCTGTGGGCAGGGAGGGCCCAGGGTGTGTCAGTGGCCCTGCGGAATCCTGCCACCCCAGACCCCTGCCTGGCGGCCTTCACCTGCGCAGGTGCCGCAGCAGGTACCGCAGCGTGGCCTGGTTCTCCGGGGGCAGGTCCCGCAGCAGCTCCCGCAAGCGCCCCGCCATGGCCATGGCCGCCGCCTCGCTCTCAGACCCATCCTGCCGGGCCCCCCGGGATGCTGCCTTGGCCTCAGCCTCTGCCTTCAGGCTGTCCTTGGCCAGCCCTACCAGCTCGTGATAGAGGCGGAAGGAGATGAGTGGCTCCGGCAGCTGCAGGCCAAGGGAACGGGATCTGGTCAGTGAGACTGGACTAAGGGAGTGCACACCTGCTAAGGCCCTGTCCCTCCTGAGCTCTGGCCACGCCCAGCCGCTAGGTTCCACCCACTGCAGGCTGTGACCCTGGCCCCAGCTTTAGAGCAGCCCGCCATGGCCACGCCCCTGAAGGGCTCTAGCCACGCCCGCCCACCACAGCATCTGACCACGCCCCCAGCTCAGCCTCAGACCTCCTCCGCCAAGACTACGCCCCTCCCAGCCTCTGGCCATGGCCAACCACTCTAGGGCCTGAAATCAACCCAGCACTGGCCCCGCCCCCTAGACCAACAATCCCACCTTCAATCTGACTCACCTGGCGCAGGTAGAGCTTGAGGACATTGCTAATGTCATGGGGCGAGGCCTGTGATAGCTCCACCAGCTCCTGGCTGGTCTCAAAGGCCTGGCACAGCTTCTCCACACGCGTCTTCACCCCGTTGACCCGGTAGATGCCCTGTGGGGTGGCAGTGAGCCCCCGCCCACTGGCTCTTGCCCACCCCTCCACCCTGCTCCCTTCTGCTCCGCCCTGGGTCTCCAGGCCACCTTGGTGCGCAGCGCGCGCCGCTCGATCTCACACAGGCACCTCTTCACGATGAACGGGATGCCATCCGGGGTACCCCAGGTCGCGCGGCTGAAATCCTGTCCGAAGAGCTGAAGGCGGCCCTGCAGCTTTTTGTGGCCACATTGGATGGCCAGGGTCTCCAGGCACTTCTTGTGGCAGGCCAGACAGCACTGGGGGAGGCAGGGAATGACCCCTGGCCCCTGGGGATGCCCAGACCCACACAGATGCCAGATCCATCTGCCCTCCCCTCTGGACTCCTCATAATCGCCTGGTACCTGCTAAAAACACGGGCCCTTCTTGCACCCCTGGACCCTGTTCACTCCTCCCTCCAGACCCTTTTTCTTCTTTTGAGACAGGGTCTCACTATGCAGCCCAGGCTGAGCTCAAAGTCAGTGATTCTCCTGCCTCAGCCTCCAGAGTTCTCGGATTATAGGAGTGTACCACTACAGGCAACCAGTACCTCTCGTTCTTTCTGCCACAGCCCCAGGCCCATTGCACTGGCTGTGCCTCCGTCCACCTGTTCACCCCCAGCCTCTCCCCCAGGATACCCAACACTAAAAGAACTTCCCACTCCCTCTGTTTGCTGCTCCCCCTTCCCTCCTGTACTGGGGATTCAATCTAGGACCTTCACATTGAGCTATATCCCCATCCCTTTTACAAATTTTTTATTTTTGTTTTGTTTTTCTGGTACCAGGGATCGAACTCGGGTCCTTGTGCTTGCGAGGCAGGCAGCAGAACCATTGAGCTACATCCCCGGCCCCCTAAAAATATTTTATTTTGAGAACAGGGTCTTGCAAACACAAAGGTCTTGCAAAGTTGCAAGCCTCCTGCCTCAGCCCCCAAGAGTGCTGGGATAACAGGTGTGCGCCCCACACACCTCCTCACACTCAGCTCCCTGGAAGTAGACATAGCTGTTACATTCCCGGCACTTGGCCGGTGTGCGGAGCTTCCGGAGCCGGTGCGTGCGTGCTGCCTTGGACAGCCCGACATGGCGAAAGGGCCCACTGGGCACAGCCACTGGCAGCTGGGGGGCCATGCTGTTGATGTCATCTGTGGGCAGGACGAGGAGTCCGTGTCACCGAGGCAGGAAGGGGACAGACCCAGACGGAGACCACGTCCACACCCCCCGCCCCTTTCCTGCGCGGCACAGGCCCTTCTCACCCTGTTCAAACTCCGCTGTCCCTGCTCCACCCTCTTGGTCCACCAGCTCCTCACTGGATGACACAGTGCCACTGGATGACATCCGCTGGAACTTCTTAAAGTCCCCTGGCCGGGAAACAGGGCTGTCAGTCCCAGTGTGAACAAGACCAAGGGCAGGCTGGACACTGTCACTTTCCCCTGGACAGGAGGAGGGACAGGTTGGCCATCTCACCTGAGCCGTCGCTGGGGGCCAGGCTGCCGTCCGAGTCTGAGACTGAGATTGGCCACGACTTGTGCACCTGGTGTCCCCGTCCCCCTGGGGAGGCAGAAAGGGGAGTCTCCTGTGAAGAGCTGGAGGGCCACAGGGAGCCAGTGCCCACCCAGGATGCCTGCCAGGGCTCACCCCTGTGGTCTTTGGCAGATGTCCCTTCACTGGGCCCTCCTTCCTCTGAGGGGCTGCTGCTGGTGGCCTCTGTCCCCAAAGTGTCGCCAATGTTGAAGCTGTTCTTCCGGGCACGTGTGACAGGGGACCTGGCAGGGGACCCAGGCAGAGTGAAAGGTCACGATGGTGGCCACCCTGCAGGGCGTGCGAAGCAGGGCTCTGGGGCAGGGACTCGCGGTGGTACCAGGCGTTGGCAGACACATGTGGTTCGAAGTCGTAGCGCACATCGGGCTCCTCGCCACGCTGCAGCTGTCGCACATGCGATGCGTACTGCTGGCCAGGGTCATAGAGCTTGCTGCTCTCACACAGCATCTGGAAGTGCACGGGCAACGGCGCCGTCTGCATGTGCATCATCTGGTAGTAGGAGATGGTGGCCTGTGGGCCCAGACGGAAACAGGTCAGGAGCAGGCCCGCAGCCGCTTCGCCCTGGGCCACACACCCAGCGACGGCCACCCACCGACTTGATGGTCTGGTCGCTCTGGCGGATGACCTCCTGGATCTGCCGCAGCGCGGTCACCTTTGTGTCCTCCAGCTCCTGTTTCTGCGTCTTAGCATCTGCCACGCACGTGCGGTACGTGGCCATGGCTTCATCCGCCTGGAGGGGGTTGGGATGGGCACATGCAGGCTCAGCCCTGGGCTCAGGCCTCAGCCAGGAGGTGGCCAGGCCTGAGAGAGAAATCTCCAGAGAGCTGGGCATGGTAGTCCACTCCTAATAGCCCAGCACTGGGGAGGCTGAGGCAGGAGGATCACCAGGAGTTCAAGGTCAGCCTAAGCTACATAGGCCAGCCTGAACTACATAACAAGACCCTATCTCAAAACTAACTAAATAAATAAATAAATTCCCAGCCCAGGGATTTAGCTCAGTGGTGCCATCACTTGCCTCTCAAGCACAAGGTCCTGAGTTCGATCCCCGGTACCAAAAAATAATAATACTAATTCCCAGAAGGAGCCAGGCAGGAGAGGATGGGAAAGGCATTCTTTATTTTTTTTTCTCGCCCCTTTTTTATTTGAAGATACCATACTCTTCTTTTCTTTTTTTTTTTTTTTGGTAGCAGGGATCAAACTCGGGTCCTTGCGCTTGCGAGGCAGGCGGTGGAACCACTGAGCTAAATCCCTGGCCACCCCCTTTTTTTATTTGAAGTCAAGGTCTTGCTAAGTTGTCCAGGCTGGGCTAGATTTTGAGATCCTCCTGCCTCAGCCACCCAGAATGCTGGAATGACAGGTGTGCACCACCACACACACTGGGAAGGGCATTCTTGGGAAGATGGGAAACTGCATCCCTGGGTCTCATCACCACCACCCTCACCTTGTTCTTGGCTTCCTCCTCCAGCCGCCGCCGCTTGTCCAGCGTCTTGGAAGCTGTGCTGCCCGCCCCAGGTGAGGTGGCCGCCTGCTCGTCCTCGGCCTTGGCCACTTGGAGGCGGGCCTTGTCGTGGTCCTCGCAGCGCTGGACATAGCTCTGCTTGGCCTTGCGCAGGTTGGCCTCGGCCTCTTGCTGCAGGTGTGGGAGGAAGGGACTGGCTCCAGCCTAGCCCACCCAGTCTCTGGCCTCTGGAAACCCACAGCCCACTCTGGCAAGCAGAATAGGTGCGCATTTCTCAGCCAGGGAGACTGAGACACGGCTCAGCTCTGCTTCAGACAGTAAGACTCACTGTCATCCAGCCCCCCCACCCCGGAAGGCACAGGCTGGTGCCTGCACCTCAGCTGATTTCACTTCCCTTCCGAGAGATGAAACGGGCCGCCCAGGCCGGAAGTCGGCAGCCATGAGGCTCTTCAGGAAGTGCTTGGCCAGAAACTGGGGGGTGGGCAGGGGGACCTCACAGCCCTCTAGACCGCAGAGGCTTCAACATTCAGAAGAGAACGAGGTGTGCTAGGGTGCAGCTTGCTTGTGCTTAGCCTGGGTTCAATACCACCACCACCCAGAAAAGAACTAGTGCAGTTAGTAAGGTAATCATTAAAAATAACCCTAGTGAGGGCCGGGGATTTAGCTCAGTGGTTCCGCAACCTGCCTCAGGAGCGCACAAACCCGAGTTCAATCCCCAGTACACCCCCCCAAAAAATAACACTAGTGAGGGGAAGGCCTTTTTGGATGAGTGACACAAAATGTCATTAAAAAAAAAAAGCGAGGGCCAGGGATTTAGCTCAGGGATTCCACTGCCTGCCTCAAAAGTGTAAGGTCCTGAGTTCAATCCCTGGTACCAAAAAAAAAAAAAAAAAAAATCGAGGGCTGGGGATTTAGCTCAGTGGTTCTGGCGCCTGCCTGAAAAGCACAAGGTCCCAAGTTCCAGTTCAATCCCCAGTACCAAAAAAAAAAGCGGGCCGGCAATGCAGCTCAGTGGTGCTGAACCTGCCTGGCAAGCATAAGGTCCTGAGTTCAATCCCTGGTACCGAGAAAAAAAGGCTGAGCTTCGTGGCACACGCTTGGCATCCCATCACCCTCCTGGGAGGCTGAGGCAGGAAGATCACAAATTCGAGTCCAGGCTGGGCAATTTAACAAGACCTGGTCTCAAGTACAAAACATTTTGTTTAAGACAGAGTCTTGCTATGTAGTTCTGGCTGGCCTTCAACTCACTATGTAGCCTAGACTGGCCTCGAACTCTATGATTCTCCTGCCTCAGCTTCCCAAGTGCTGGGATCTCAGGTTGCTGCCACTATGCCCACCTTCCATAGTGCCTTTGAGGCATCCGGGAAGAGAAGCGAGGAAAGAATACTACCCAGAAACTTGGAGCCTATACCTAAGTGAGTGAGCCTCAGTTTCCCTCCAACCTGGGAACCCTCTCAGTGTAACCCCTGGGACAGGCCATTTCTGAACCTCTGACCAGCGAGGGCGCACGGTCTGTGCAAGAGCACTGCGCCTGCGCAGCCACCCCTCCTCCCCACCCCGGCTCCTACCAGCTTCCGCTGTGCGCGGTGCCAGGACTCCTTGATCTCCTTCCTGCGCCTCTCATGTTCCAGCCGCCGCAGGGTGAGGGGCTGGGGCGAGACGGGACATGAGTGGAGACCCCGGGGACGCACCCACCAGCTGCCCTCCATGCCCCACAGCCCACCTGCATGAAGGTCTGGGTCTGCAGTGTGCCCACTGCCTGCACCATGCCATGGCCAAACTCCAGGTCCTGCTCCAGGGCCAGCGAGTAGATGGACAGCAGGGGCATGTGGGGCTGCAGGGAGCGATCACTGCATCAGGGAGGGATGGGGACAGCGGAGGGCCCAGCATCCCCAGGTGCTACCTCCCTGCCAACCCCCTCCCTGGAGTACTGCAATATCAGGACCCACATTTTTTCAGAAATTGTACTGGAGATGGAATCCAGGCCCTTTGCACTGAGCTGCATCACAGCCCTTTTTATTTTGGCACAGGGTCTTGCAAAGTCACTTAAATTGCCCAGGCTGGGCTCAAACTTAGAATCCTCCTGCCTCAGCCTCCCAGAGTGCTACGATTATAGGTTACACCATATCACACCCATGATAAACTTTGAGGCTTTTGTTTTGTTGTTTTGTTGGGGGTTTTTTGGTACCAGGGATCGAACTCGGGACCTTGAGCTTGCAAGGCAGGCGCCAGAACCACTGAGCTAAATCCCTGGCCCTGTTTTGTTTTGTTTTGGTACCGGAGATCGAACTCAGCACCTTGAGCTTGCCAGGCAGGCGCCCTGCCACTGAGCTACATCCCCGGGCAAGATTTTTTCTTTTCTTATGTTCTTCTTTTTGTGGTTTTGGGGATGGAGCATAGGAGCCTTCTACCACTGAGCTACATTTCCAGTCCTTTTTTATTTTGAAACGGGATTTTTCTAAGTCACTAAGCTACCGAGGCAGGACTCTGGAACTTTCAATCCTCCTGCCTCAGCCTCCCAAAGTGCTGGGATGACAGCACCCACACTATAGAGGGAAGGACCCTGCCCCGTGCCTGCTCGGAGCCCACCTCGTGCGTGATGTTCTGTCTGGCACCATGGATAAGTTTCTGCAGACCTTTGGCGAGCTCCATCTCTGGGGGTGTGAGGGGGCGTGGTCACGCGGGGGTCAAAGGCTCCTTCCTGCCCCTCCCACCAGACCCTCCACGCATGCGCTCACCCAGCGCAGTCCGCTTCTCCAGGTAGCCAATAAGGTCCTTCATGTACTTGGCCATATTCTTGGCGTACTGCAGAGCCGCGTCCACGCCGCCCTCGCAGCGCTGCAGTAGCATGTCCACTTCCTCCGGGGGCGGGCAGCCTGCGGGGCGCCTGCTCAGCTCGGGAGCCGCTGGAGAGTACGCCCCCCCCCCTGCCCTTCCGCCCCCGGGGACACTCACCCTCCTCGCAGTCCTCGGCGCTGGGCGGGGAGCCCTCGCTGCCCTGGTACAGGCTCTCCATGGACTGCTTGTGAGGGGACACTGGTGTGACCTCCCTACCCTGACACACCCCGAGGTTCCCGGGTGACAGGGCGGCCCCGCTGCCCTGCTCACCTGGCTGGGGTCCCCCGGTGGCACGGCCAGGAGTGTGCTGCTGTCCACCTCGCCCATGAGGAACTCAGACACACTGCGGGGCAAGGGGGTCAGTGTCTGGGGACCCACGGCACCCCCATTCCCTGCCCCTGGCTCACAGATGCCCCGCTCACGTGCTGCTGAAGGATACTGCAATGGTCTCCAGGGCCTTCTCGAACTCCCTCTTGTCCGACTCATTGTTACATTCGTAATGGAAGGCTGGGCGGCAGAGACGAGACACACTGTTGGCCCACACTATCCTTGTAACTAACTATCTGGTCTGAGCCTTTAGCCCAGAGGGGGAGCATCAGGGACCAATTGTGCCTGTCAAACTCCTATCCATCCTTGAAAACTCACTTCAGATCACCCCTCCTCTGGGAAGCCCTTCCAGGCCCGGCTGCCTTTGCTGACCTTTAACCTTGGCGATGAGTGTGCCTGCAGCAGTCAGTGTCTCCACAGTGTTCAGCAGCGGGTACTTGGAGATAACCTGGCGCATCACACGCAGGGCCTCACCCAGGCACTCGTGGGCCAGCGGCCGGCGGGCCTCCAGGAGATCTGCTGGGCAGAGTGGGTGTGAGGTGGGAAGAAAGGAGGATCATTTAACACCGAACAGCTCTCCCATCTCTGCCGGCTACCAGTGTGAGGGGGGCCCTCCCAGGCTTCAGCTCCTGGGCCACTGGAACGCATAGCAGGTATCAGAGCAAAGAAGAGGTGTGGTCACATCTTCCTGGTGCACCAGGACTTTAAATGCCCTCCCCAGATTCTCTAAATTGGAAGATTTTTTGAACAAACATGGTATCTAGCATGGCGCAGTGGTGGTGCACATCTGTCAACCTAGAACTCGGGAAGCTGAGGCAGGAGGATCTCTGGGAGTTCCAGGTCAGCCCTGGCTACATACTGAGACCCTGTCTCTAAAAACCACAGAATGGGCCGGGGATTTAGCTCAGTGGTTTCGCCGCCTGTCTTGCAAGCGGGAGGACCTGAGTTCGATCCCCGGTACCAAAAAAACAAACAAACAAAAACCACAAATCACAGGAATTTGTGAAAGGGGCCAGGATGACCAAAGACATGGAGACCCAGGAGTGGGCCAGATCCTCGCTGAAGGCCACCTCTGGGAGATGGTGCGTCCACTTGGACCTCGGTGGGAGGCAGGCTATTAGCTGCCCACTTGGGAGAGGGCGGGACCTCAGGAATCCGGGAGCCCCCGCCCCTCCCCGGGCCATTCTTTCCCCACCTGACCCCTCAGGTCTCCAGGGCCAGGGCCACCAGGGGCCCCACACGTCTGCCCAGCCTGGAAGCTGGCTGCAGGGGCAGCTGTGGAGTTTGGCCCTGCGCCTCCAGAGCCACGTGTGCCACACCGGCCGGGGCAGACTGGGGGAATGAGCCCGCACTGAGCCCTCACGTGGGGGCCGCGCCCGGCAGCTCCAGGGGCCATTGTCTAGAGCTGGATGCCTGGTGCCACAGATGCACATGGCGCGGGTCGGTGAGCAGGGATGGGGGTGCGGGACCTGGGGTTCAGATGTCCCCCCGCCCCTGTGTCCTGGAGGCCTGGGCCCGGGGTCCTGGGCTCCCCCTGCTCGTGGTTGGAAGGAGTCCTGGCTGGAGCTGTGGCATTCCATGTCAGGCAGATGGAAGACAGATGGGGAAACTGAGGCCCAGAGTCCAAGCCCAAGGCGTGAGAAGGCTCAGCTGAGGGGCAAAGTCTGTGGACTGCACCCACCTGTGGTGTGAGACCCAGAACAATCTCAATGTCCTTTGGCCACCTGGTGACCCACACATCAACACTGCAGGGCCTGTGATCACCATCCCATTTCTTTTATTTTGTTTGGTGTTTTGAGACAGGATCTTTGTATGTCATTCAGGCTGGTCTGGAACTCACAGTGATCCATCCTCCTGCCTCAGCCTCCTGAGTGTTGAGATTACACCACCATACCTGGCTCTCTTTCTCTCTCTCTCTTTATTTTTTCTTTTGCGGTACTGGGGGTTGAAACCAGAGAGACTCTTCCATTGAGCTACATCCCAGCCCTTAATTTTGAGACAGAGTCTTGTTAAGTTGCTAAATTCCCCAGGCAGGGTTGAACTTGGGATTCTCCTGCCTCAGCCTCCCAGAGTGCTGGGATGACAGGCGTGCATCCTGATTCCCACCCCATCTTGAAGACCCAGACAGAGCAGTGGGTGGTCCAGGGTGTACCAGCCACACACACTGGGCAGCCTGGGACTCTAACCATATCCCATGCCCCTTCCTGAGAGGCAAAGACCCCCTAGCCCCTCCAGAGTACCCGCCCACAGGACGCCCCTGTCCGCCCCGCCCAGGCCAGGCCTCCAAGGAAACCCAGGATCGGAAAGGAATGGAGATTAGAGTTTCCCCAGGAAACGGACCTCCGCCCTGGGACCAGATAACCAAGGGGCTCACACCCTCCCATCAGGGGCGCAGAACCCCCTCCATCACCCTGTAGGCTGGGATTGAGCCTGCTGGGCCTCAGTTTCCCCACTGTGGAATGGGCGGCTGAGGGGAAGCCATCAGGGCGCTTGGCACTGCGGTTTCCATGATCACTGGTGGGGCCTGAAGATGGCACATGAGATGCTGTGCCTGCCCCAGCTCGAGGTGCCTGCCTGGCTGCCAGGGACAAACAGGAAGCAGATGAAAATAACTCAGCAGGAAGCTGGGCTGTCATAGCCCCTTGGAGGAAAAAACGGAACTATCTATCTCACAGGCCCTCCTGCCTGGCACATGCACTCCTGGGGTTCTCCACCACTCAGGCCACCTCCAGTCCACATGGTTCCAAATGCAGAAGGACCCTACACAGTCCTCTTCTCTAACACCTTGTATGTCTCCCTACTGCCCATGGGATAAGATCCGGGGTTCCTCAGATTGGCCTTCTCATTCTTCATCCTCGTAGGCCACATACCTTTGAATGCGTTCTGCATTTCCATACTTCTCAGCTCGTGCACAGGACATTCTCTCTGTTCCAATTCCCTTGCCTCCACGTTCCACCAAACTCCTACACATCCCTCAGAACCTTAGCTGTAATGGCCTGGTCCACACAGCCCTCTCTGCAATCCAAGTCCTTTTCTCAGTACTTTGTGTATTTGGCCCTGCCTTCCACCCACCCAGGCTGCTCACCATCATGCAATACACACTCCTTGAGTTTTTCCAGACCCTCTGCGAAGCGAGCCACATCAGCCAGCAGGTTTGAGATGTCATCCGTGGCCTCGGTGCCAGGCCCCTCGGTGGGCACCTCTGCAGGGCTGGCGGCTGTCAGGGGGCTTCGGTAGCCCCGGCCTAGTGTCCAGGAGCCAGCGCCAGAGAGTGGGAAGCCAGCAGCACTGGCGTGGCGACTGAGGCTGGTGGGCCGCTTCAGGGTGGCTGTGTTCTTGACACCAGAGGACGTGACCGGAGGCTCCAGGCCGGGTCCAGGGAACACAGCATCAAGCCCATCTTTCCTGGGCAGCTCCTGGGAGGGCGAAGGCGGTCAGTGGAGGGGGTGCCACATCGTGCACACTGCCTCAGCTTCCTCAGAAAGGCAGTGGGGCCCTGGAGGGTCTTTGGCCCCACTCCACAGGATCAAAGGCCGGGTTCAAGGGGCTGAGATTTGGGGCTGTCCCCCCTCCCCCCGCCACCTGTTACCCAACATCCTCTTCCCTGGCGCTTTCACAAACAACGGTCCCTGCCCAAACCGCAGGTGGGCGGGGCCTGTGGAGGGTGTGGGGGAGGGGCGCCCGGCTTCCGGGTGGGGCTGAGAGGATCCTCGGCCCTCCCCCACCCCGTCCCCACCCGGTCCCCACCCCGTCCCCACCCGCAGATGGGGTCTCTTTCCAGGAAAGGCAACTCGAGGATCCCTGTATCTAACCTTGGCGTCCAGTGGACCCCTAAGTCCTGGGGCCACCCAGGGGGCTCCTATACATGCATCCCAAACTTAACGGGCACCCCAAACCTCGAACCTCGCAGATACCCCTAAGATTCATAGACACACCCAGGTCCCCCGAAGCACTCAGACCTCGGTAGCCGATGGGTCCCATTAAATGATCCCCTGTAAGCCTTCAACCCAGTGCCAAGACCCCGTCTCCCAACTGCTCCTGGGACTCCCAAGCTCCTGAGCCCCCACGGCCTCCCCCCGACACCCCCCCTTCCCTACCCACTCTGGACTTCTAAAGGGTGCAGGTCAGGCGGCCACACCAAGACCCCCATACCGATAGCCAGACACCCGGGTGCCAGGCTGCCCTTGCTGGTCCCCGCTGTTCTGCCTGCCGGGGGCTGTAGCTGGTGCGGGACCCCAGGCGCTGACCCAGCATGGTGGCAAGGTGCTGTCCCCTCGCGCCCTGCGTCTTGGCTCCAGCTCCGACCTGCTCTGAGCCCTGCGTCCTGCGCCCCACTCACCCCCGACGGCTGCGGGCTGGGGCTTCCCGCGCGGTTCTTTTTGGAGATGGAAGGGGTTTTCATGAGCTCGCGTTTCTTCCTGGAGAACATGGTGGGGCCGGCGGGGCAGCCCTGGGAGGGGGCGCGCCGGGGTGGGGCAAGCGGGGCTGGGGTCCTCGGTGCTGGGCTCCTGGCGCAGGCCGCCCTCAGGCCACATTGCCGCGGGCCACCCCTCCGCAGCTGTCACGCCCACGTGACAGGCTCGGCCCTCATTCGCCGGCGACCCAGTATAGGAAAGGACTCCGGAGGCGGTGCCAGGACCCGCCCCCCACCCTCCCGGCCTCAGCTTGTCACTCTGCAGTGTGGGCGCGAACGTTGGTCCCCGACGCCCCGCCCCGCGCCCCAACCCTGGCTTCCGCTTTCACGAGCTTCATGCTTGCGCGGTGGGGAAACAGACAGGACGTGCGTCCTGCTTGGCACGCGCGCCCTCAGTGGGCACCGGGGAGGCGGGCATGCACCGCGGACCGCAGGACACTGACCCTCCCTCGGGCACAAGCACCCAGGTGCGACTAGCAGTGCGCAGCCGGCTTAGGGTCGCACGCCTGTCATCCCAGCACTCGGGAGGCTGAGGCAGGAGGTTCGCTTCGAGTTCGAGGCTGCCCAGGGTTACATAGTGAGTTCAAGGCCAGCCTGAACTCCATAGAGAGACCTGTGTCACACACACACACACACACACACACAAAAGGGCTGGGGATGTAGATCAATGCAAAGATCCTGGGTTCAATTCACAGTACTGGGGAAAACAAACAAACAGGAGTGCATAGAGCACACATGGGGACACAGATTTGCACACACACTCAGATGCCATGAAGCTCTGCAGATGAGACAGACAGAGCTCCATGCTCAGCTCTCAACTCCAACAATGGCCAAACTCCTTCTCCCTGCAGACTGACCCACTGCCTCTGCAGGGGAAGCGCTATGTCGGAGGAGGTGTCTCCCCAGCTCTCTGCCCAGCATCCACAGCAGCTTGGCTCAGCCGCCCACCTCCCGCTGTCCTCCCAGGTACGTGGTGGAGCCTCAGGACAGGGACCAGACATAGGGGTGACAGGACACACAAGAGAAACTGGTCTCACTGCAGGAGCCATCAGTCCCAGAGCTGAGGCATCTACTGCTTTGCTGACCCCTCCCCAAACCTGTCCTCCTGGCTACAGACTTCTTTCCTTCCCCAGTCTCAATCCTGTCCTATGATTGAAAAACCCAGATCTGGGCATGGTGGCACATGCCTGTCATCCCAGCATTCTGGGAGGCTGAGGCAGGAGGACTGCAAGTTCCAGCTATGCTGTGCAATTCAGTGACTTAGCAAGACTCTGTCTCAAAATAAAAAAAAATAGTTAAGGCTACAGCTCAGTTCAAAGGCCCTGAGTTCAATCCCTAGTATAGCAAAAAGCAAAAACAAAAAAACCCACGTTACTCTCCCCACCCCCACCCCTAGATATCCAAACTGACCTTTGGAGGATGGGGTGCCTGTCTGGGGCACAGGCCAGGAAGCCCACAGCTGCCTGTCCCAAACCCAGCTCTCCAGGCCTTGGTCCAACCACACACCCAGCCCAGCAGCCCCCTGAGGACCATCCGATGCCCACTCATTGCTCTGGGGCAGGTAAGGCCAGAGAGCAGAGGTCTCCGCGCCGGCAGGAAGGCAGGTGCTCCAGGCGCTGCTAAGGCACCTGGGACATTCCGGAGCCCTGACCTCATCTCCACTTCACAGTCCAGAGCACTCCCAGCCACCACTCTTAGGTGCCAGGCCCATGGGGGCACACAGGGACGAAGAGACAGGACACCAGGCTCCTGGGGGGCCCCATATGCCTGCCACAAGACCCACAATGTCACCACATCTTTCCAGCCTTCTCTTTATTACTCCAGGGGCTTGGGTTCAGTGGGAGCTTGGTCCAGCTCCTGGGCCTTTCACTTCCCCTTTGGTTTTTTTTGTTCATGTGTTTTGAGTCAGGGTCTTGCTATGTAGCCCACACTAGCCTTGACCTCACTATGTGGCCCAGGCTGGCCTAGGCTGGCCTCCAACTCTCAGATCCTCCTGCCTCACCCTCCTAAGTACTGGGAAGACAGATATGTGCTCCCATGCCCAGCAACCTGGCCTTTTTTGTTCTGGCGTTGGGGGCCTCCCACCAGCCCCCAGGACAGGGAGGCTCACAGCACTGTCTCCGCAGTGCTGGGGTCATCAAGAAACCAGCTTGAGGTTCGTTTGGGGCACTGCAGGCCTGGTGTGGGGTCCACCCCCACCTCCACTTCCTCCTTCTTGTCCTTTTCCTCATCTTTCCCCTGGTCCTTGGAGAAGTACAGGAATACCTGGCCCAGAGAGAACAGAGAGAAGGAGGAACTGTGAGCCCAGGGAACTGGCCCCAGACGTCCTCCAGCCCTGGGCAGCATCGCGGTCACCTCCTCCAGCGTAGTCTGGGTCACAGAGAAGTCCTCCACGCCGTGGTCAGGGCCGTGAGCCGCCAGCTCCCTGAACACTCGTGCTAGGCCACAGCGCCCTCCCGGTGGCAGCTGGAAGCGTAGGCGGGCCCCGTGTGCTTCCCGAAGCTCAGCCCCAGGGAACTCTGCTGTCACGAAGGCTGCTGCCTGCTCTGGCCGGTTCGTGGGCACCCTCAGGGTCAGCGTGTGGCCAGCCCCAAACCTGGAGAGGACAGCACCAAGGGTGCTAGACTTGCCCACAGCCCAGAGGGCCCCATACCCTGCCCACATCATGGTGGGTTTCTTCAGTCCCAGCCGCATCTGACAGCTCCCACCCTGCACTAGGCCTGTGCCCGCCTGACCCGCTTCCCAACACTTGTGGCTCCACCCTACGAGCCCTAACCCTGATATATCACCACTCACCACTTTCCCAGAGGTCCTTACCTGCAGATCCCACCCACTCACTCAAGCCCTGCCCACAGCCTAGACCCCACCAATCAGGTCACATCTCCCTCCTGGGCCTTTCTATCGAGCCCCTGACTCCACCCCCTGTCAGTCATGTCTGGGACAAGCCCGCTCCCTGGCCACCTCTCCAGTTAGAGCCAGTTTCCCCTCTGGCCCCAGGTCTGGTGGCTCCCTTGTCCTGCCCACATCCCCACATGGACTTGGAGACCTCTCACCCGGGTGCTCACCTGCTCTTGAGGTGCTGCGCGCTGCCCAGGCAGCGGAACCGCCCATTCACCATGATGGCCAGGCGTGTGCAGAGCACCTCGCACTCCTCCATGCTGCAGGAGGCCGATCCATGAGCGGTGGCCGCGGGCACCTATGCCGTCCTGGCCAGGACCCTCCCTCCAGAGCCAGGCACCCTCTGCCCTGGGATTCCCTCTGGGCCCAGATGCTCTTTTCCTGGACTCGGGACTTTCACCCCCTGCGCATGGCCCCGTGCGGTGGACAAACTCTCCCCGGGCCCGGACCACCTCGATCCTTCGCCCGGGTGTGCGGTGGCGCAGGGCCCACCTGTGCGAGGTGAGCACCACGGCGCGCCCCTCCCGCACCACGGCCAGGAGGCTGTTCCACAGGAAGCGCCGCGCGCTGGGGTCCATGCCGGTGGTGGGCTCGTCCTGGGAAGGGAGGAGGGCACTAAGTCGAGTCTTGCCTCCCTCCCCCACCCCCACCCCGACCCGGCCCCCACGCACCAGAAACACCACTGCCGGGTCCCCCACCAAAGCCACTGCTGTGGCCAGCTTCCGCTTGTTGCCTCCGCTGTAGGTGCCTGCGGGTCTGTCTGCGTACTGCGGGAGCCCCAGGCGCGCCAGGCCCGCGCGGGCGGTCTGCGGGGTGGGGCCAGGCCAGGCAAGGGGCAGGACCAAAGTGGACAGGGGTGTGGTTAGAGAGAGCAAGGAGGGGCAGAGTGGGAGAGGGATGGGAACAGAGTGGCTATGGGCGGGGCCAGGGGTAAGGGGCGGAGCCATACTGGAAGTGGGGCAGGCCATAGGGAGTATGGGGAGGGACAGAGTGAGCAAGGGGTGGGGTCAGAGTGGGTAGAGTGGGTAAGGGGCGGAGCCAGAATAGAAGCGGGGCGAGGCCACAGTGAACATTGGTCAGGGCTACAGTGGGCATGGGGCCAGACTGACCCAGGGCTGGGGCCAGAATGAGCATGGGGTGGAGCCCCAGTGGATGTGGGGAGAGGTCTGAGAAGGAGCAGGGCCAGAGTGGGTGTGGGGCAGGAAGAGAATGGGCAGAGCTGGGGTGAGCATGGAGTGGGGCCACCCTAAGGATCAGAGCATGCGCGGACCAAGGCCAGAGACAGGTCAAGTGTGGGTAGTGGGGATGCAACCTAAATGGCAAGAGGGAGCCACGAGGGGACCTTGGGTGAAAGACACGAAGCTCTAAATCTAAATCGAGGCCACAGCTGGGAGGTGCATGAGGCAGGGGGGATGAGCGAGCAGGCCAGAGGGGGATGGGGCGGGGGAAGAGCTCGGTAGGGTGGGCGGAGGAGGAGGGCCGAGCTTTGGACCAGGACAGCTGGAATCAGAAGGGTCTTGTGAGGGGTCAGAGCCAAGGCTAGAGGACATTTGTTTGGGTCCGAGCCTGAGAGTGGCCAGGAGGAAATGAAGTACGTCCTGGGGCGGGGGCGGGGACCGACCAAAGGGAGCAGAGATTGGATCTGGATGGTAACTGGGGGCGTGGTCCATAAGCAGGGGCGGGGCTGCCGGGGCGGGGCGGCTCACCTGCACTACCTGGGCCTCTGGGACTCCACGCAGGCGTGCGAATAGTTCCAGGTGCTCACGCCCCGTAAGCAGCTCGAAGATGGCATCCGACTGAGGGCAGTAGCCCATGCGGCGGTGTGCGGCGGCTGGTTCTTGGGCCACGCTGAGAGGCAGGGGACAGGAGGCTCGGGGAAGTGGCCATCCTGGGGCCACATACCCAGGTCTCAGGATCTACCCATCCAGGCCCACTCTGGCCATGGCCGCGTATCTCAGGGCCCAGTCCACAGCCAGGGGGTATGTGGGGACCATGCTGGTGTGGAGCTCTGGCCCTGTCAGCTCCCCCGCCCACCCCCCAGAGTCCCCTCACCTGTGACCTGCCAGCACTGCCTCGCCCCCGCTGGGTAGCGTGTCCCCCGACACCATGCGAAAGGTGGACGTTTTGCCTGCTCCGTTGACCCCCAGCAACCCAAAACACTATGGGATGCATACAGAAGGCGCTCAGTGAGGCCCTGGTCCTGATTTGGCTGAGGTTCCTCATGGGGGGCTGGGGCCAGGGGGAGCCCCAGAAGGTGACTGGGATACATCAAGAGGCAGAGCTGGCATTTAGTGGGGGTGCTGGGGTTTGTCTAATGGATTCAGGCACACAGCAGGTGTTCTATGAGGTAACGCACAAATACCAGGGGCAGAGACTGCCATGTGCATGCTGGACCACAGTGGGTACGCATGAGAAATGCCACCTGCTCCCCATCTCGGCCGGGTGTAGTCTGCCCGAACTGAGAGCATGGCTACCGCAAGGCAGGTGCTTGGGAAGAGGTTCTTAGTGTATGCTAGCATCTAGGGTGTTTGCAGATGTAAACAGATACCCGATAGGTGCCACTGAATGGCACGCGGTAAACAAGTTGCTCAGCACATAGGTGTGCATGTGAATTGGGACAAAATGGGCTGCTTAAGAAGTGTTAGCGCCCAGGGCTTTAGCTCAGTAGTTCTACCGCCTGCCTTGCAAGTACAAGGACCCAAGTTCGATCTCCAGTACCAAAAAGAAAAAGTGTTAGCTGTGAGCAAGTGCAACATATGGGCCTGTATATAGTAGGGGCTCCATAAATGCTTGATAAAAGGTGACTGACACAAAAGTAGTATTCAGTACACCTTTGGTGACCATATGGGGTGTTCAGTAAATGTAACTATAGACCAAAACAAACAAGGCCAGGAGTAGTGGCACAGGCCTACAATCCCAGTACTAGGGAAGCTGAGACAGGAGAATCACCATGAATTCGAGGCCAGTCTGGGCTATGTAGGGAGATCGAGTCTCAAAAAACCAAACCAAACCAACCAACAAACAAACATAAGCATGCAATAGGTGCTTTTTTTCTTTGTGGTCCTGGGGATGAAACACTGAGCTACTTCCCCAACCTTTTATTTTTTTCTCCCTCACTTTTTTTTCTTTCTTTCTTTTTGTGGTACCAGGGATCGAACTCGGGTCCTAGCGCTTGCATAGCAGGCGGTGAAACCACTGAGCTAAATCCCCGGCCTCCCTCACCCTTTTTTTTTTTTTTTTTCTTATTTTGAGATGGGGTCTTGGTAAGTTGCCTGGGCTGGGCTTGAACTTGCAATTCTCCTACCTCAGCCTCAAAGAGTGCTGGGATTACAGGTGTGCACCCCTATGTCAAGCCTGCAGTAGATACTTCATGAGTCTTTGTTAATGTGGCTTCAAACACGGCTCACAGGAGACTGCTGGGTACACAGTAGTTCTCATAGGAGTTGGTAAATTGTGCTCAGCACAGAGATTCCTGCAGCCACAGCCCTGGGTCCCCTCACCTCTCCAGGGGGGATCCCCAGGCACAGGCGGTCCACAGCTGGTGTCCTCTGCCCATGGTACACCTGGGAGGGACACAAGTCACCGAGAAAGGAAGGAGGCCAGCAGGGGCCCAGCCCAGCTCTCTGCCTAGCTATATCTACCTTTGTCAGGTCCTTAAGCACCAACACGTCCCCCTGGGTGGCTCCTCTGGTCACCCGCTCCCGTTCCCAAGCCACGTCCTCATCCTCCTCCCCCAGGGGTGGCAGCAGCCCCAGCTTTGGGCTAAGGACAGAGACATGAGTGCACTTCAAGTAGGTCCCTGGCCTCTGCCACCCTTCCCTGGTCCCCACTGACTGTGGTAGGAGGTGGCTTCGGTGCTGTAGCAAAAGTGTGACGAAAAGGAAGAGGGGCCCCTGTACCACCATGGCCAAGAGGTTCTTGCCAACCACCTCCCAGCGCAGGGGTGACTGGAATTGGCTGTCTCCTGTGGGGATAAGAAAGAAGGTCCTTGGGACTTAGTGTCTGGCACCCTCTCCAGTTCACCCTGGATTCTTTTTGTTTTCCTGTGATACCGGGGATCAAACTTAGGACCTTGTGCTGGCGAGGCAGGTGCAGTGCCAGAGCTAAGTTCCCAGCCCTTCACTCTGGATTTTTTTTTTTTTTTTTTGGTACCAGGGATCGAACTCGGGACCTTCTGCTTGCGAGGCAGGCGGTGGAACCACTGAGCTAAATCCCCAGACCTCATCCTGAATTCTTAAGAGAAAGGACCAAGATCTGGGTAGGCTGCTCAGCTGGGATCTAACTTGCATAGAAAATAGACATATCACCTCCCTTATTTAGACCACTTGTGATGTGACCCAAGATAGAATTAGCTTTTACATGTTTGTACCTCTAACTCAGCCCAGCCTTCAGGCTGTTTAAAGTCCCTGGTTCTCTCCCTGGGGGCAATTTGCTCCCCTACCCCCTTAGATCCTCACCCCACCAGACAGGAAGTTCTCACCCAAGCGCTCAAAGGCATCAGCCATGGCCTGGTTCCGCACCATGTCGATGAGTCCTCGGCCCAGGCAGAAATGGGGAAAGATCAGGAAGACCCATTTCAAGATTCGGCTCACATGCTGCAGGTTCTGCTCAGGAGGCCAGAAGAAGCTATGGTTCAGAGACTGAGGTCCTCCAACCCAGCCCAAGCCCACCCACCTTGCAGAGCCCTACCTGGTCAGATAAAAGCTCAAGGACAAAGGTGGCCATGCTGCCATTAATGCCAATGAAGAGGTTAATACAGGTGAGTACCACATAGGCCGTGCTGGGCACCGAGAAGAAGAAGGAGGCCGGGTACATGAGTGGTGTGATTGACCAGCTGTGGGGGTAACAGGGGACACAGGTGACTATACTCAGGCTGGGCTTGAACTTGAGATCTTCCCGCCTCACCCTCCTAGAGTGGTGAGATTATAGGTGTCACTGTGCTTGGCTCATGATGAGCTTTTAAGGCCACATTAGCACACCACTGAGGCCAGTGTGCCTGTGATCACCTCCAGTCTCTCAGGAGCTGCTGTGAAGTCCTGTGTCCCTCCCCAGCAGTAGGTAGGGCCTTTACCCATATAGCAGCAGCAACAGTAGGAGTGCAGGAAGGTTCTCGGGGGCCACATAGGCCTTCTGCTGGAAGGCCAGGAAGATCAGGACCACAATGCATGCTGTCACCAAGTAGTTACACTGCAATAGAGACAGGAGGCAACCTTGGGTAAGAAAGGGTAGTGATTCCCACCCTTACCCCTGTGCCCCACCCCAACCTCTCTGCTGCTTTTTTTTTTTTTTTTTTTTTTCAGAACTGAGGATAAAACCCAGGGCCTTCACACTGAGCTCCATCTCAAACCATTTTTATTTTTTATTTTGAGACAGGATCTCACTAAGTCACTACGTTGCCTGGGCTGGGCTCAAACTTGTGATCCTCCTGCCTCAGCCTCCCAAGGAGCTGGGATGACAGGTGCGTGCCACCACCCCCAGGTGCAACCTCCCTGGCTTTTTGGGGAAGGGGTTGTGAGACCTCTCACCACCCCCCAGACCTCACTCAAGCCATTCCCAGCAGTCCCCACCCGCACCATGTCCCAGAGGAAGTTGCCCAGCCAGTAGAGGGTCGGGGACAGGCCCCCAATGAGCTGCAGGTGTTTGGCACGAGAGACACGCTCCTCAATAAGAACCAGGATGAAGCTCGCTGGGACGAAGGACATGGCGAAGACCACACAGATGGAGATCAAGACATCCACTGAGGAGGCCATGCTGGGAACAAGGGCACCTGTTTACATGGCCAGCATGTGGCAGAGTTCAAATCCAGCCCCATCACCCAAAACAGCAGGGACACTGAGGCAGGGAAGGGTGCATGGGACCAAGACTCACAGTGCAGCCTCCGACAGCTGTTCCTTGGTCATGTTCAGGGGGTGGTTGAGCGTGATGATGCTGTGGGCATGCTGGGCAGGGCCCGCGGGCAGGTGGGCATGTAGGAGTGCATTGTTGGCGCGGTTGACAAAGGCCACCATGGCATGCCAGCCCTTGTTGTTGAACCAGATCTGAGAGCAGTCATGGTCACGGGGTCAGGCTCGCGGGGTGAGGGTAATGGAGGGGGGACACCCACCTGCACCCCAGTTCCCACCTTGAGGCTGTTCTGAGTATCCAGGCCCAGAGCCCACACAGTGAGGTTGTTCAGGATGCGGTCCAGGGCCCCACCGTGCTTGGGGCTCAGCAGCGCCCGCAGCTCCTCCACCAAGTGGCCCAGCTCTGGCCCCGAGGGCAGGCGCGGGTCACGGCCTCCCAGCGAGAAGCCCCCATACCTGGGCAGCAGTGGGGGTGGCACCTGAGGCCCGGGGAAAGGCAGGGGGCATGGGAAAGGAGCTAGGCCAGGGGACCCCGGGCCAGGTCCCACCTCACCTGATCTCATTCACCCACTTCTTGGTCTTCAGACTGTGAGAGGGACAGATGGACAAAGGGATGTGGAGAGACAGAGACACCTGAGAGTTAAGGGCAAGATGGGGGAGAGGCCCCCAGCGGACATCCAAGCCATCTGGCACCCAAGCTGCTTCCCTAAGCCAGGCGGTGCACGCCTGTCATCCTAGCACTCTAAGAGGCTGAGGCAGGAGGATCTTGAGTTCTAGCCCAGCCTGGGCAACTTAGTGACACAGCAAGACCCTGTCTCTAAGTAAAAAATAAAAAGGATTGGGATGTAGCTCAGTGTGAAGGCCCTGAGTGTGATCCCCAGTACTGAAAAACAAACCCAACCTGTGCCCCCAGTGGCCACTCACCCCTGGTGCACCAGCCTTGGGTAGGTCTTAACCAGGAAGTCGGATATGTTCCGGCCCGTCAGGTTCTGCACCACCTCCCTGGAGCTGCTCAGGGCCTGGGGTGGCGGGGGTCCCCCAGCTGCAGCCGGGCAGTCAGGCAGCAGGCGGCGGGCACCAAGTTGGCTGCACTGGCAGGCCGGGGACGGGGACTCTGGTGTCCAGTTACCACTGGCCAAGACCTTGGCCACATTCGTGGGAACCTCGGGGACTGAAAAGAGGCACGAGAAGCCCTGCAGACACTCAGGTGCCCTGTGGAATTGGAGGCAGGGTTGTCAGGGATCCTGAACACCCTAGGCCTGTGGGCCAGAGCCCAGAGGAGAAACTGAGGCAGGGAGGAGTGGGTGTACCTGGTGGAAGTGTTGTGTACTTCTGGCTGCTCCAGGCCAGCCTCCTCCAGCAGCGCCTCGAGCAGGCGGGCCCGCGCTGGGTCCCCTGGGGCGTCCTCACTGTGTGTGGAGGTGATGTGGGTTCCTGGCTGCACCCTAGACCCCCAGTCCAACCCACATCCCACACCCCCCAGCCGCCTTCTGTCCCTGGCGCCCACCTGAAGAAAGACACCTGGGGACCATACATGGCCGGTCTGAGTCGCAGCGCTGGGTAGTACCCGAAAGGAGGCACGATGAGACTGAAGACCAGAGCGAGGCCCACAAAGAGGGCAGGGAGTACGATCTGAGGGAATAGCTTGTCAGCTGCCACCTCCACCCCATCCCTCCCCGCTCCTGCTATAGAGCTCTCTATGCCTCCCCAGCGCCCTCAGTAAGTACACATGGGCCTAAGCTGTTGAATGAAGCCAGTGAATGGATAGCTGGGGTGAAGACAGCACCCAGGGAACCCTGACCCAAGACACCCCCCCCCCAACGCTGGCCGGGCTCCCTTACCTGTGCGAACAGGCTGCGGCGGCTGCGGCGAGCAAGCAGAAAGCGCTTAAGAAGCAGGGCCCGGAGCTGCTGGTGGGTCAGCGCCCAGCCCTGTACCCGGCCTGTGGTGTCTGGCCCAGAACCCTGCAGGGCCTGTGTCTCTGAGGCCAGCCCAGCTGTGGGGAATGGGAAGGTCAGAGGTCAGGCCGTGGGGGACACAGGAGTCACAGCAGGCAAGGGTGAGACTCACCTGGCTCTCCATTCCCCAGGGCTGACTCGTCGGGCAGTGTCAGGGGCCGCGCAGTAGCCATGGACACATGTGGCCAGTGGGCAGCATCTGTGGGGTCAACAGGAGTCACAGGCAGGGGTCAGTACTCAGCTGGGGGTCAAGGTCAAGGGTCACGGGCAAAAAATGTCAGGACCAGGGCCATGCATTGGGGGATTGGGGATGGACTCAACCAGGGATGGAGACTCGGCCCAAGGTCACATCTGGGTCTGGACCAGGGTCAGGGTTCAAGGGTCGGGAAGCTGCAGTGGCTCCCACTGGTTCTGTGTCTATGGCGCTGTCTTCTACCACCTTCAGGAAAATCTAGGGAAACAAACAGGGCGCTGAGAACCTGGGGGCCACTGGAAGGAACCCCTCATCCACTTCAGCCCCCCAGCCCTCCTCCTGAGCCCCACCTGTAATGGCTCTGCTGTCCATAAGCAAACTCCTATTCACCCTTCAAAGACCCAGATCTCCTCTGGGTCTCCCTCACTAGCCACACTGGACACCCCCATGAGCCTCTCCCAAAGTCCCCTTGCACCTCCTCCAGGCTGGTGTCCGAGATCCCATAGCTGGCAAGCCGCAGCGCCCCTAGCTGCCCATCCAGCTCCTCGAAGAGCTTGGCAAAGCTGCCATCCTGAGCACCTCCGGAGGGCATCGCCAGCACCAGCTCGTGGGGCAGCTCCTCCACCAGCTGTGCCCCCGGCACCCAGCGCTGCACCAGGCTCAGGAGTTGGGGTGCATCTGGGTAGACCGGGGCCTGTGAGAGCCCCATCCCTGGCCCTGCGGGCAGAGGTCAGGGCAGCTCTATGTTCTGGTTCACACAGGGTTTGTTTTTGTTTTTGTGGTAACAGGGATGGAACCCAGGGCCTCTGCCCTGAGCTCCATTCTCAGATTTTTATTTTTTATTTTTTATTTTGACAGAGACTCTCACTGAGTCACTATGTTGCCCAGGCTGGGCTCAAATTTGAGATCCTCCTGCCTCAGCCTCCCAGAGTTCTGGGATGACAAGATGGGTTAAAGGTCAGGACCAGAGTTGGACAGAGTCACTGTTTAGATGTATCCCAAGGCTGGGGGTCAGAGGTCCACTTTGGGGTCCCCCTAATATTTGTTTGGCTTTTTGAGATAGGGTCTCAATATGTAGCCCAGGCTAGCCTTAAGCTCATGACGATCCTCTTACCTCCGCCTCCCTAGTGCTGGGATCACAGGCATGCACTAGCACCCTTGGCACTAAATTAAGCCACACAGCTCACCACCCCTCCTTTGGGTCACCTAGGGCAGCTCTCACCTGCTGTGCTGTCCTGGTTGCCTGGCCCCTGTTCTTGTCCAGTGTCTAGCCTGTCCTTGCGGTCACTGTCACCCTGCAGGCAGGGGCAGTGGTTGGTGTGGCAACTGGGCTGGAAGGACCCGTGGGGGTCAGGGTTCCAGGGTCCTCACCTTCTCTCTGGTGGTGAGGGGCGGAGTCTTCACCAGTGTCAGGTAGTAGCCAGAGCCCAAGTGACGACGCAGAAACAGTGGTGACCCACAGCAGCACAGGCGGCCACCTGCCACCACGGCCACCCGGTCTCCCAGGAGCTCAGCCTCATCCAAGTGGTGGGTGGAGAGGATCAGTGTGCGGCCTGAGCATGGGGACCCAACTCACATGAAGCATCTCAGGCTACCAGGGATTCCCCACTATGGAATTGCCTACTCCGGGTGGCTAACTCCTACTCATCCCTCAAAACCCCATGCTAGCACTGCCTTGCCAGAAGCCCTTTCAGGATGCCCAGAAGCAGAATCCTGGGGGACCCTCAGGCTGCCCAGGCTCTCACCTTCTCGGTATTTGAGCAGCAACTCCCAAATACTGCGACGGGAAGCAGGGTCCACACCAGCAGTGGGTTCATCCAGGATCACCACACGGGAGCCGCCCACAAAGGCAACGGCTACTGAGAGTTTCCGCTGCATCCCACCTTAGGGGTACAGGGAATCTCAGCCACCCCTGCTACTGGGACCTCAGTGCCGGATCTGTCCTCGCTCCCCCACCCTCTGGGCGAGCTCACCGGAGAGGTGGCGCGTCTGTGTACTCCGCTTGGAGACGAGCCCCACGTCCTGTAGTAGCCGGTCCTGCTCGGGGCCCACAGCGGCAGTGCTCAGACCCTTCAGCTGGCCGTAAAACCAAACGTGTTCATCCACCGTCAGCCTGCGCCCAGGGAAAGAAGCGTGGCCATCACGGTGGGCGGGGCCGCAGGGACACGCCCCCCCAGCCACCAGTACGCACATGTCAAACAGGACGTTGTACTGCGGGCACACACCCAGGTGAGGCCGCACGGCCGCCATGCTGGACTGGACATCGTGACCCAGGATGAAGGCCGAGCCACCGCTGGGCGGGAAAAGGCCACTCAGGATGGACCTGGGGGTGCAGGGGTCTCAGAACAGCACCTCTTACTACATGCTCACGCTAAAGGTGTGTTTTGTTTTGTTTGTTTGAGGCAAGGTCTTGCTATGGAGCCTAGGCTAGCCACAAACGTGGCCATCCTTCTGCCTCAGCCTCCAGAACGCTGGAATTACAGGTGTGTGGTACCACATCTGGCCTCCAAAGGGGTATTATGTGCACATTTTCCGGGAGGTATCTGAGGCTGAGAAAATACTTTATCCCTTCTATTGTATGCCCAAAGTGAAATGAGGCTGCCACCCCCACAGTACGTGCACCCCAGGACCCAGGGCCTTCACACTGAGCTCCATCCCCAGTCCTTTTTAAAATTTTGAGACAGGGTCTTGCCAACTTGCTCAGTTACCCAGGCTGGGCTTGAATTTGGGATCCTCCTGTCTCAGCCTCCCAGAGTGCTAGGATGACAGGTGTGGGCCACAAGCCCAGGTTATACCCCAGAACCTTCTGGCCCCAGATGTGTTCCCCACTGGACAGATGAGGAAACTGAGTTCAGGGGAGGGAGCAGCATGGCTGGCAGCTCACAGTGTGGTGGTCTTGCCCGCGCCATTGTGGCCCAGGAAGGCAGTGATGTGGCCTTGGTAGAAATCCAGGCTGAGCCCTCGCAGGGCTAGCTGTGGGCAACCCGGGAACCGCTTCTCCAAGCCCCGGATGGAGACTCCAGGACATAGGCCAGGCGGTGCCCCTTCCACCAGCACTGCAGAAAGAGGCAGAGTCAGCAGGGTGGTCCCAGGGTCCCTTTAGAGCTGGAATTGGGTCAGGCTGGAGTCTGTTAAGAGTTAGGGGACAGCCAGACATGGTGACATGCACCTGCAACCCAGTGCTCTGGGAGGCTGAGGCAGGAGGATCTCAAGTTTGAGCTCAGCTAAATTTCAGGGAAATTTAGCAATTTATCAAGACTCTGTCTCAAACACAAAATACAGAAAAGAGTTGGAGGGGTGTAGCTTAGTGTCAAGGACTGGATTCAACCCCCAGTACTACAATTTGAAAATAGTTAGGGGAGCCCCAGGGGGCTGCTGCCTGAGCTGGGGTATGCAATTGGGACTAGAATATGCGGAACCTGGTTTATTTGGAGGTGAGGGGCACTGGGGAGTCCAAACAGGAAAGGAGCGGGTTAGGTTTGTGGGGTCTCACCCTTTGGGTCCTGCAGGGTAGGGGCTGGAGCAGGACCCTTGGGAGGTTCAGGTCCACACCAGTAGCTCTTTCGAAAGGGGAAATTCCATGGTTCAGGGATCCCGTACTGGCCTGGGGAGAAGCAGTGCCCAATTATACTTGCCCTCCACCTAAGTCCAGCCACACTCCGAGAAGCTGGGCATCCAGGTGGGCAGGGCTTGGCTCCCAGCTTCCCTAGAGTCGCCCCCTAGAGTCAGCCACCTGTGCGTACAGGCCAGGAAGCTCTGCCTTCGAATCTGGGGCCTGAGCCTTCAGGTACAAGGAGGCCTGCTGGCCACCTCCTTTTTTGTTTTTGTTTTTTTTTCCCAGTCTGGGCTCAAAATTGTGATCCTCCTGTCTCAGCCTCCCAGAATGCTAAGGATGACAGGGGTGAGCCACTATCCCTGTCCTGAGTCTCCCGTGCAGTCTTGTGGAACTCTTGTGGGAACCTAACCTGGGGGCCCAAAGGCCAGAAGTCCCCTGGTGCTCATTCGTGTTCCCGCCCAGGGCCCTACCCACTAGGCCCACCTGGAAACACGGCCTCCAGGTACCAGATGGTTAGAGCATAAAGCGCAGCGTCCAGCAGCAGGAGGCCCAAGACCTGCGCTAGGCTGAAGACGTCTGCTGCGGGTGCCCGGCCCAGGTTGTGCCATTGCGCGCCCTCGCCCTGCTCCTCCAGCAGCGCCAGGCTCTCGCACCCGAAGCCGAAGGCCACGGGGGACAGCAGACTCTGCAGGTGGTGGCGGGTGGGTCAGCAGGCAGGCCTGGCCAGGGGTGCCCCTTCGCCCCCGCCCAGCCCCGGCCCGGCCCTCACCGCAGCCACGCGGCCCCCCACAGGGAGCCGGTCCCGCCAGGCCACGCACAGCACGTAGGGCAGGTAGAGCGTGAAGTAGGCCAAGCCTCCGCAGGCAGCCGCCAGGTTGGCACGGGAGAAGAAGGCGCTTAGCAGGAAACTCTGGACCACAGTGGCCACTGCGAAGGTCGCCAGGAAGAGGAGCACCACAGCAGGGTGGCTGTAGGGGAGGATGTCCCCCAGCTGTGGGGGGCAAAGGGAGCTCAGGGCTCCATCCAGGCGCGGGATTTGGGGCTTACGCAGATCCCAGGCTCAGAGCCTCTAACTCCCACTCGGAGGACGGGGTGCGCACCTTGAGCACCAGCACTAACAGCGCAGCGCTGAGGACAAAGGGTGCGAGGCAGCTGAGGAACCAGCCGAGCCAGAGCACTGCGCGGCCCAGCCCCATGGAGCGCATCGTGTCACGCAGCCGGGTCTCTTTCTCACGCACCACGGCCTTCACGGTCAATGCCACCGAGTAGATCCAGGCCAGCGTCAGGAAGAGTGGCAGCGAGCGGCTCAGCACGCGCAGGAAGCTGGAGGGGACACAGGGATGAAGTTGGGAACAATGCGCCCCCCGCCCCAATGTGGGCGACCACTTGCCCTGGAACTCCGAGCCTGATGCAGTCTCTGAGGTCCAGGTCTCAGTACAAAGCCATGTTTCCTCTGTGTCCCAAGATCCTTGAAGACCCCTGCCCCCTCCCCCTGCTGGGGGTCACACGCATGCTTGCAGCCTTGGCTGTCCCCTAAGCCTCGGGACAGGGGGCTGGGGGCTGAGTGGGGAGGGTAGCGCTCACACGTCGTCCACATAGCACGGGTAAGGCATCTGCTGCAGGTAAAGGCCCGTGCGGAGGTTGGCGCCGCTGAGCACCCGCACAGCCGCCTGCTCCACCAAGTCCTGCAGGTACACGAAGCCGCCCCACACGTACCGCAGGTCCGACAGAGGGTCTGCGGCCGGGCCCGGGTCCCAAAACCTGTGAGGGGGGCGTGGTGGTCAGTGGTAGAGAACTGGAAAGTCCTGCCTACAATAGTCTTAGCCCTGTGTTTACTCTGCCAACGTAATATTGCACTTGGCCGGGGCATACAACCCTCTACCTACTCCTACTCTCCTTTTATACTTCAGGATGCCAGGCCAAGCCCTTCAATACTCCAATTGGCCTAAGGCACTCGGGGCTCCGCCTACCATACATATATGGATAACACCCAGGTTCCGCCCATCACGGTACCCAATAGGCTGAATGAACACCCTCGCCCCGGTCCACACTGCCCTCCACTTATACCCCCTGATAGGAGGGCCTTGGCCAACCCCTCAAGTGCATAGGCCACGCCTATCATGACCCCAATTGGTCTAAGGTTCCCTAGGCTCCGCCTAGCATGCCTTTTATAGGTTCTACCTAGACTCCGCCCATCAATCTCCAATACGCTGAATTGCCTGGCCCCACCTACCACGCTGTTGACCCAACCCCACCCCCCACACTCACTTGTCCATGATCCTATTGGTCCTGGTGACGTCATCGATGTCCATGCGAATCTTGACTCGCAAGTGTCCAGGACTCAGTCCCGGCACCGACACCTCTGCAGGGTCTGGGGCGTCCTCTAGCCCCAGAAAGATGATGCCGGCCCAGAGGCGGCGCTCAGCCAGCAGCTGAAGGGCCCGAGACACCAGGGCAGCCTCTGAGGGTGCAGCCTCCAGCTTGTTCAGAGACACACACTGCAGGGGACACAAACCTGTCCTCTCAGGCCCTCCAAGGGACAAGGCTACCTTCCTCTGGGTCCCCAGAGCAGCGCTAGCTTCCACCCTCAGATCACTAGGTTGGAGCCTGCCTTCCTTCCAACCTCCAGGGCCTCACCTCCACCATGTCACCCAGCATGCGCACCACTCTGTCCACATCAGCATGTGCCTCCCGCCAGCTGTAGCCACCCCTGCTGGGGTCCAGGAAAGACTGGAGGGCCTCTTTCCCGGCCAGCCCTCCAGGTCCCAGCTGGCTCCGTCTTTTCTCTTGCACACTCAGGAGACTCTAGGGGAGGTGTCAGGTGAGGTGGGTCTGTGGCTCCCACAGGGAGCCCGTAAGCCCCGTCCTTTTCACTGTGGGTCCCACTTCCTACCTGGAGTGAGGCCTCTCCCTGCTCTGCCTCCACCCCAGCCCTACCTGCAGCATGGCCACATTTGCACTGTTGTTCAAAAAACCAAAGAGCTGAGGTCCCAGCGTGCCCCAGACCTCCTGGATGTCCCTTAGCAGGGCCAGCTCTTCAAAGGTCCGGTTCACCTGCAGGAAAGGGTCCAGAAGATCTGTCCAGGCCCTGCTCAGTCACCACCGCCCTGTTTGCTGAGGGCCCCTAAGCACTTCCCTTGGGTCCTCCACCTTTTTTGTTTTGTTTTGTTTTGGCAGTACTGAGCTACATTCTCGGCCTTTTTATATTCTTTATTTTTTAGAGACAGGGTCTCACTAAATTGCCTTGTTGCCCAGGCTGGGTTCAAACTTGCAATCCTCTTGGCTCAGCCTCTCCGAGTGCTGGGATGACTGGTGTGTGGCACTAGGCTAAACTCCTACCTCTCCCGAACACAGTATCCGAGACCCTCTGCCTCCCCTTTTCCCCCAGCATCAGGCCACCCTCACCTGCGCCATGATCTGCCGGGTGAACTTCGTGTCAGGTGCAAAGAGCAGCTTCCCAAGAACCAGCGGCTTCAGGCGTCTCCAGAGCAGGCGGGACAGTGGGTGGTCACTCAGTGTCCCCATCAGCTCTAAGCAGGCAGAGCCTGAGGTGTGGATGCCATGAGGAACTGCTCCATACCCACCACCCCACTTCCCAGCTGGGGAAACTGAGGCCCATCACTCACTCAGGCCGTGGTCTGGCAGGTCTGGTGCCTGCTCCATCCCAACCAGCTCCTTCAAATCTCCGTTCTCGTACCAGTTGAGGGAGAGGCCCCCGGGGCTGCTGGGCCCCTTGGCACTGCACAGGGCTTCGGACACCAGCTCCAGGGAGCTGCTTGTCCCCCGGGCCCTCTGCAGCAGAGCCCGAAGCTCCACCAGGCTAGGCAGTCCCAGCAGCTAAGGAGAGGTCACCAGAGGGCGCTGGAGATCTTCCTGCCACTGGAGCCACCACCAAGCCCTGACCAGGGGCAGGCATCCCACTGGAAGCCCCTTCTCCTAATCCTGACTTTCACTCCAACTACACAGAAAAATCGACCTAAGGGATGGCCTGTCCTTATTGATTCCTGGCTGAGCTTGATGCTGAGTAGAACCTCTTTTCTTTTCTGTATTGGGGATGGAACCCAGGGCTTTGGTAATGAGCTATATCCCTAAATCTTTTTATTTTTTTTATTTTGAGACAGGGTCTCCCTAGGTTGCCCTGGCTGGGCTGAACTTGAGATCCTCCTGCCTCAGCCTCTCAGAATGCTGGCGTGACAGGCAAGTGCCACCACACCCAGCTTGGCTAGCAATTCTCACCTCCTGGGCCAGGTCCTCTGCGGCCTCCACAATGCTGCCCATGGACTCCTGCGCTTGGCTCAGGATGGACCTCAGGGATTCCTGGAGAGAAGGTGCCAAGAGTGACAAGGACCTAGTCACCTAAGAACAGCACTCCACTAAGTTTCCACCATGCTATCTTTGTGTCCATTTTACAAATGTGGAAACCGAGGCTCTGAGAGGTGCAAGGACTTGCTCAAGGTCCTTTGTCACCATGGCAGACATTTCTTGCTTAGGCATGGGATGAAGAATGTCCCTTCCTGGACCCTGGCATCAGAGGTTCCCAACAGCAGCTGGTCCTTCAGCCCTGCTCACCCCTTGCAGAAGTGTTCCCAGGAGCTCAGTAGGCAGTGAAGGTTGCTCTTGCTGGTCATTGTGCTGAGGCTGGGCTGGGGGCAGAACACATAGAACAGGGCTATGCAAACCTTGGCCAGAGATGCCCCTATCCACTGTCCCATCGTGCAGCGGGGTGGGGGGAGGAGACCTCAGCTGCCTCACCTGTGCTGTGGGCAGCTCTGAGCATGGGGATCAGTGTACCCAGGCCAGCCAGCATCCTGCGGGCACTGGGGCCCCCCAGTACAGCGCGGGCATCCGCTAGGAGCCTGGACACCCTGGGGACAGAGACAAGGCAGGAGGCTCAGCCGCACCACCCCCCAGCCCTGAGCCCCCCAGCTGGCCACACCACTGCCTCTTGCTTACAGGGACTCATTGAAGTTGCTCAGAAACCCCGGCTCCTCTCCTGGTGTGGGCTTCGGGAAGCAGGAGTTGTTTATGTTGCAGATGAGACCCTGGAGCCAGGGGATGGTGCCCGCGGATGGCAGTGGCTTGTTGGGGAAGTGGCCTGCGGACAGATGCCAGTTCTGCCTGAAGCCCCACCTCTGCAGGCTCCCCCCTCCATTGCTCTATGCCCTCAGCTATGGCGAGCTCACTCCCGGGGAGTGTCCTGGCTGCCGCTCCTGCAGTCTCCTTCGACGAGGACCCCATGGGCCATTCCCCATACACCAAGTCCCGGTCCTTGGAGCTTACATTCATGTTGCTCCAGAGGGGGATGCGAGTGACGGACGGCCACGAGGATGAAGAACAAGAAGAGAGGCCATAATAACTCGACCAGGAGCTGGACCTGGGGGGCAGGATTGGCAGGAGATCGAGGGAATTGTGGAGATCATGCCTGTGCCCCAGGCCCACATCCCTGGGCATTACCGGCTGTCTCCTGCGATATGTGAAATTCTTCCAAAGCAGCAGCATCAGCTGTGTTCGGAAAGCCATGGTGACACTGGACAGGGGACAGGACGGAGGGGTCAGTACAAAGGTCGTGCTGTGTGGTTGCGGACAATGCCCTGTCCCTCTCTAAACTCATCCCTCTCACTATCCCACCGCGTAGGGTTCTGGGAAGCTCTATTAGAGCCAGGGTTATAGCAGTTAATAAAGGATTCTCCTCCTCCCCGGTGGAGTAAACCAATGGGAGCCCTGCCCGAAGCTGTCTTCATAGCTGATTGGTTGCCAGGGCTGTCGCTCTCACAAGGGATCCTAAAAACTATCCCCGAATCTCCCGGAGGCGGAGCTTTCGGCTTAACGCTTCCGTCACCAGGTTCCACCCCATGCCCCACCCAAGGACCCGGTCCAGGTCTGGCGCTTCTCACTCCAGACCCAGGGGAGGGTTCCTCTTGCCCGGCCTGTCCAACAACGATAACAGCAACGAATATTTCCTGTGCTGAGCATGTCAGGTGCCCGACTGACAGTGCAACTAGACTATCACTCCAGTTACAGAATTGGAAACTGACGCTCAAGAAGGGACAAATCGGCCAGACCTGATGGTGCAGGCCTGTGATCCCAGCACACTGGGAGGCTCAGGCAGGAGGATCGCAAATTAGAGCCCAGCTTGGGTAATTTAGCAACTTAGAGACCTTATCTCAAAAATAAATAAATTTTTAAAAAATAAAAAGTACTGTAAAAAGGGCTGGGGATGTAGCTCAGTGTGAAAGCCCTGGGTTCAATCCCCAGTACCAGAAAAGGTGGGGGCAAGTCCAGGTTCCAAGAGAGCTATTACATCCCAGCTCTGTCCATCCCCTCGTGCATTATTGATCCTCAGAAAAACCACAAGATTCAGGAAATGGGTCAGGAGAAGGAGCCGAGCTAGACTTCTAGTCCTGTCATTTCCTTTAAACCATATGGCTGGGGTCTACTTTATTGTGCAGATGGCAAAACTGAACCCAGGGGCACTAAGTCACCAAAGGCCAACCATGCACTTGAGAATTCGAACCTGGGCCCCCGACCTCCACACCAGGGCTCCTTAGACAGTGGGATGTAGGACCTGGGGTCAATGGGGACTTTGCAGGTGCAGGCGGGCACAGGCCCGTCGAGTAACCCAGAGACCCACCCCCTTCCCTTGATACTCGCAGGAAGGAAAGAAAGGGTGAGAGTTGGGGCGCGGCCAGCACTCCCTACTTTCCAGGCAGCTGGCCTCTGGG
The DNA here is from genome assembly GCF_053883595.1 of Heterocephalus glaber. Classification (NCBI taxonomy): domain Eukaryota; kingdom Metazoa; phylum Chordata; class Mammalia; order Rodentia; family Bathyergidae; genus Heterocephalus; species Heterocephalus glaber. The sequence goes on along the minus strand of NW_028258457.1, from coordinate 3,511,362 downwards.
CACCTCCAAACTCCACCCTTGCATCCTCGAGTCTCCCTCCTTCGTCTTTGGGTCTCTCTCACCATTCGGCCCCCCAGCTCCAGCCGCCTTCCCTCCGCGGGACAGCAGCCGGGGAGTGCGGCCCTTTTAAAAGGAGACCCCGGCGGGCGCGGCGCCCCGGCAGCCTACTGAGCTTCACAAGCGGGCGCCGGCGGCAACGTCCCGCCCTCAGCCGCTACTATTGGTCACAGTGCCTGCCACTCACAGAGCTGCCCATCCGGAGCCTCGAGCGCCTGAGAAGGCGGAATTACCGCTAGTCACCTTGAGCCGAGTTTCTTAAAGGGGACAGCACGCATGTTACGGCATCCTGTCAGGGTGGCAGCATGCCTATCTCGCCCCTCGCAGCCAGGCCTCCGGACACTGCTCTTCGCATTGCATAGCTGTCGCCAATACTGCAGCCCCGCCCCCGTAGGAGACCCCTGTCCCCGGGGAACCTGGATCCTAGCCAGACTCAGGGATACCCTGAACATCCTTGGTCAGGGATTTGCCCTCCATAATAGGGAGGTTCTGTCGGGGGATTTAGCTCAGTGGTTCCGCCGCCTGCCGCCTCGAAAGCGCAAGGTCCCGTTCAATCCGCGGTACCAAAACAAAACTAAACAAAAAACATAATAGGGGGGGTTCATGGTGGTACACGCCTGGAACACTAGCACTCTAGGAGGCTGAGGCAGGTGCAGAGCAAGTTAAAGCCCAACCTGGCTAACTTAGCAAAATACAAAATTAAATACAAAATTTTTTAAAAGGACTAAAAATAAATAAATAAAAAAGGACTGAGGATGTAGCTCAAAGGGAAGGCCCTGAATTCAATCCTTACTACTGCAAAATTCAAAGGGAGAGGTGGCACAGGCCTGTGATACCAGCACTCAGGAGGCTGAGGCAGGCGGATTGTGACTAGATCAAGGTCTGCCTGGGCTACACAGTCAATTCAAAGCCAGCTTGAACTAGAGACTGTCTCAAAAAAACAAAAAACAAAGTGGTGGGGGGTTTGTGGATGATTATTTCCGACCCAAGTCTTCATTCATTCATTCAACAAACATTCCTGCGGGCTTATTTTGGGCTGCATGATGGCAGAAGGTAGGAAGGAGCCCCCAACATTCTAAGATTAGAGTCTTGTGTGGTAATGATTACAGTTTGTGGAAAACCAGATGGTTCCTGGTCTGAAAAACAGGCATACTTCACAAGATCATGGTGAGGAAGAGACAGTTGTATGTAGACACAGCTTTGAGAATGCCAGAAAGGGGCAGGTGCTCCATTGAGGAAAGTGGCTTTGTTTTTGAGGCTTTGAAGATGTATCAGGGAGACAGGCTCAGTCAGAGGCCAGGAGGCTGAAAGCGGGCATGTAGCACAGTGCCAGAGTTATTAGGGCAGGGAGAGATCCAGGTCCAGCTTCCTGGGCTTTCTTCCTTCCTAACTCTTCCCTTACCCAAGTTCTGGGCTTGAACCCAGACTCACCTTATGGGCTCAGGGGTCAGTTTCCCCTTTCCCCCCCAAGGCTGCTTCTTCTCCCAGAGCCTCTCCTCCAAAGAATCAAAGCAAAGCCACCCTCCACACCAGGGTCACCTGAAGGGACTCCCAAAGTTCAGGTATTCTTTCTTAAAAATGGAGGCTTTTTTATTGCTTTTGGTCCACATTCATATTTCACATTATCTCATGGTCCAGGGCCCCTTGAGTGGGGGTCCGTGTCCAGTACTTGTTGGGGCAGCGAGTGCAGGGATCAGAGGGGTAAGCACAGCTGGTCAGGCCCAGAGTGGGAAAGAGGGGCTTTGAATCCCAGCGGGGGCCAAGGTGGGGCAGGCTAGGGATGCAGGCTGGCTTTGCCTCAGCCGCTCTGCACTTCATTGTCCTCCTCTCCCTTGGCCTCGCCTGCCGCAACCTGAGAAGGCTCAGGGTGGCTCACCCGGGGCTCCTCAGGACACCTACATTTTAGGGCTGTGGCCCGTCCCTTTCCCAGGGGACCCACGTCCTATCATCTCCTCCTCCACCACCCCTAACCCAAACCCCCTGCAAAAAAGAAAAGAAAAGAAAATTTACAGTTGTCTTTCGTTCAAACAGCCTGAAACCTTTGCGGGTACAGAAACCACAAGCTGATGGGGGGAGGAAACAGGAAACCACCTGGGGGCAGTTTCCTCTTCCTGGTCCTGCCTCTCCCCCACACAGCTCTGCCCAAAGCCTGCTGGGAAATCTGGGGCCTGGGACTCCCCACCCCACAGCACCCCAACATGGCCAACTCCTTCCCCACACAGTGGCTCAGTCCTGAAAAGGTACAGAAACAGGATGGGCAGGGCCAGGGTATAGTGATGCACACCTGTCATCCTAGCACTCGGGAGGCTGAGGCAGGAGGATCGCTGTGAGTTCGAGGCCAGCCTGGGCTACACAGTGAGTTCAAGGCCAGTCTGAATAACATAGCCAAGTCCTTGTCTCAAAAAAAAAAAAGGCCCGGGGATTTAGCTCAGTGGCATCGATTTGAGCTTGCCTTGCAAGCGCAAGCTCCTGAGTTTCATCCCCAGTACCAAAAAAAAAAAAAGAAACAGGATAGGGGAGCTGGGCGTGGTAGTACACACCAATAGCCCAGCACTCAGGAGGCTGAGGCAGGAGGATCATTGCAAATTCGAGGCCAGCCTGGGCTACATAATGAGTTTGTTCTAGCCTAAGATACATAGCAAGACCATGTCTCAAAAAACAAAAAAAGGAGAAAAAAAAGCCCCCAGCCACCCCATCCCACCCAACCCCACAGCACTGAATATGTTAAAAAAAAAAAAAAAAAGAAAAGAAAAAAACCACAGAAAAAACAAAAACCCGGATGGAGGGACCATGGAAGGGTCAGTGGGGTGCCTCAGCAGCCAGCTTCCTCCTGATAGTAGGGCGGGTACTCCGAGGCATCCTCTGGGAGGTTGCTGGTTCCAGAGGGTACCCCATCTGCCACTGTGCCCTGAGGGCAATACTTGGGATCATAGATCTGGCGGCCAAGGCCGAACACCTGGCCACTCTGGTTGGCGCCCTGTGTGTACCCCATCTGCAGGGACATGGAGGAGTTGTCACACTTGTCGGTCCCCAACTTGGTGTCATAGATGTGGCGTCGGGTCCCTGGAGCCTTCATGCCCACCTGGAGAAAGAAGCGAGGGGGTCAGTGTGGGGCAGGAAGGGAAAAGAGTCCCCCAGTTCCTGGGTGGTTTCCTCTGCTGCTTTGACATCAGGTACAAAATCCCTAGGGGGCCATACACCATGGCACACACCTGTCACCCCAGCACTCTGGGATCCTCGGGGCTTGAACTGGGGATCCTCCTGCCTCAGCCTCTCAGAGTGCTGGGATGAGAACCGTGCACCCCCACAACCGGCTTCCCAGGATCTTAAAAATTGAGAAGAATCTCGAGCAACCTTTTGGGGGAAACTGAGGCACGGAGTGGGGTGGACATTTCCCCAGTGAGAGAAACAGAGCTGCGGCTGGACTCTGAAGCCTGCAGTGCCCACCTGGCTGGCGCACTTGTTCGTGCCCATCTGCAGACTGATGGTGGAGTGGTCCATGGGGGGCAGGATGTGGTTCTTGGGGTCGTAGAGGTGCCGCCGGGTGCCATAGGCCGTCATGCCCGACTGGCTGGCGCACTTGTTCGTGCCCATCTGCGGGAGGTACGGGAGGGGTCAGGCTGGCCACCAGGCAGACTCCCCGGGAGGACACCAGGGCCCGCGTCACAGCAGGGTCACCTGCAGCCCGATGACACACTGCCCGGCCTTCATGGTGGCATCGTCAAAGTTCCGCTGCTGCTTCTCTGAGTACTTCACCCCGATGTCCACACCGCTCTGCAGCCCCTTCGTCTTGGCCTGGGGAAAAGAAGGTAGAGGAGAATGGAGGCTGGCTAGCACATCTCGATTCAGCCTGAGCTACACAGAGAAACTGTGTCTCAAAAAAATGAAAGAAAAAAAAAAGAGAGAGAGAGAGCGACTGTGTACATTGACCCCCACCATGCTGTGCAACTCCAGGCAGGCTGCCCTCCCTCTCTGAAGCTCACCTTCCCCGCCAGCGCAAGCAGAGACACCTGGACCTGCGTCATGTTCCCGCTCTCAAACAGGTCATTGGCCTCGAATAGGTCCACGGGGTTCATGCCATAGCTGACCATGGCCTTGATGAAGTTGGAGAGGTTTTCTAGCTGGGAGGAGGAGGGGAAGGGGATGAGTGGACCTCAAGTCTCACCCCGTCCCTGGGCCCAGGCCTGTCCTTCCTGCTCCCTGGCGGTGCCTCACCTGGTGCCAGTTTTGCATGGAGCGGTTGATCTTGGGTACAGAGCCCGGCTGCAGCTTGTTCATGAGTCTGGGGGGACAGGAGCAGGGTCCGCGTCAGAGCTGGAGCCTCAGAGGCCGGGTTGAGACCTCCCCAAGCTCAGGTCTTCTGGGCAGCCTCGCTGCCTCTCTTGATGTGACTGACTTCCTCTCTCTGTCTTTTCTTGTACAGTGTGACCCAGGACCATCACACTGAGCTTGATTCCCAGCTCCACCCCCCTTGAAACAGTCTTGCTAGGTTGTTCAGTTGCCCAGGCTGGGCACAAACTTGCAATCCTCCTGCCCTCAGCCTGCCAGAGTGCTGGGGTGACAGGTGTGTGCCACCGCACCTGGCTCTGTTATTTTTTTTTTTTTGGTACCGGGGATCGAACTCAGGATCTTGTGCTTGCAAGGCAGGCGGCGGAACCACCGAGCTAAATCCCTGGCCTTTGTTACCATTTGTAATGTGCAAACTGTGGAAGTCTGAATGATGTCCCATGAAATGGGCACTGTAAGGTTCGGATGTTCACCACTGGAGATACCAGATGGGGCAATAAGACAAACAAAAGCCCAGTGCAGTGGTCTGCCATCCCAGATACTCAGGAGGCTGAGGCAGGAGAATCTCAAGTTTGAGTCCTCCCTGGGCAACTTAGCAAGACCCTATCTCAAAATAAAATAGAAAGGTCTGGGGCTGGGGTGCAGCTGAGCAATAAGTGCCTGCCTAGCATGTGCCAGGACCCTGGTTTCCATCCCTACCTCTGAAGAAAAGAAAACAAAGATGAGAGGAACAAAGGCACCCAACCCACACTTAGTGGAAGTCAGCCCCCGGTCCACTCACGTGCACAGGATAACCCCATCCTTCAGGCCCTTCTGGAAGTCAGGGCCGATGGCGAGGCCTGTGAGGCCCTCGATCCAGCTGCGGAGCTCGGCCTCCTTCTGCGGGTTGTACTTGGACAGGAGCTGGAGGAGTGGAAGGAGCAGAGGGCGAGGGCTGAATGGTGTGGCCAGGGACTCCAGGGAAGGAGGAGACAAAAGGGCCCAGAGGCCGCGGCCCTCCCAAGCACTCAGGCTCACAGCTCACACTGGCTCTGAAAAACCTCTCCCTGGAGCAGGGCGTGGTGGGGCATGTCTGTCACCCAGCACTCTGGGAGGCTGAGGCAGGAGGATTGCAAGGTCAAGTCCAGCCTGGACAATTTAATGACTCAGAGAGACCCCATCTCAAAATAAAAAATAAAAAGGGGCTGGGATGTAGCTCAACGGAAGGCCCTGAGTTCATCCCCAGGGCACAATTCAGTGGCAGTCAGTACATTCAAAATCATGTGCAGCCACCGGCTCTAATTCCAGACATCCCATCACCCCAAAACAACCCCTTCCCCATGAGCAGCACCAGTCCCCTCCCCAGCCCCGCACCCCCAAGTCCACTTCCTGTGTCTAGAGTCGCCTGTCCTGGGTGTTTCCTGTCCATGGAGCCCACACTGTGTCCTCTGTGTCTGGCGTCGATCTCTGAGCGCGGCGTCCTCAAGGTCCCTCCACGCTGTAGCGAGCGTCACAGCCTCATTCCTTTTCTTTTTTCTTTTTATTTTACTTTTTGGTTTTTTGAGACAGGGTCTCACCAAGTTGCCCAGGCTGGCCTCAAACTCACAGTGATTCTCCTGCCTCAGCCTCCAGAGTGCTGGGGTGACAGGTATTATAGGAGTGTCTAGATGTCCCCCCAAAGCCTCACGCAGTCATAGGTGGGGCTTTTTCAGAAGTGGCTGGATCTAGAGTGTGTGATGCTGGGGTCAAGGGTGTGTGTTGACTAAATTAGTCCACAGACGGGTTTGGCATAGTTCTGGGTAGGATTAAGGGTGCCCCACCCTGGGTGTGAGTGCTACCTGAGTGTAGCCTGGATAAGATATAATGGACAAAAAGGGTCATCACTTTGCTTGTCACTTGTTGCTTGCTGTCTTTTGCCTGCTCTTTGCCATGAACTGTTTCTCCTTTGTGATGCCACCCTGCCTTGGAGCCACTATGGACTGAAACCTCTACAAACTGTGAGCCAAACAAACCTTTCCTCTTTGAACTTTGGGTGTCGGGTATTTTGTCTCAGCAAAGAGACTAAGACAGCAGGTGTGTGCCACCGAGCTCGGAGCCTCACCCTTCCCTCCATCGCCCACCATGTACACCCAAGTGCTTCCCACTCCCAGCTACTGCCAGTCCTGTTGGTATAAACCCAGCAAGGCAATGTCTGGCCACCTGTTTTCCATCTCTTGCATGTGTCTCAAGACAGCAGGGTCCCATGGGGACTGTCCAGTGTCCCTGCCTCCCATACCAATCCATATTCCTTCTGGCGTTTATTGCCACCTGCCAGTACACTGTGCACCTCCTTGCTTTACTACCTACCTGGGCACGATGGCACACACCTATAATCCCTGCACTAGGGAAGCTGAGGCAGGAGGATCTCAAGTTGAAGCCCAGGCTGGACAACTTAGTGACTTAGCAAGTGAAAAAATAAAAACAGGGCTGGGGATGTAGCTCAGTGAGAAAGCCCTGGTTTCCATCTCCAGTACTGTACCACTAAACAAACAAACAAACAAACAAACAAAAAGAAGCCAGTTGTGGCTGTGCCCCCTCCCCCCCTCTCAATGGAGAGAAAGGTCCCTTCCTTACCTCCCTTTCTAACTCCCCAGGGACTAGAAGGTCCCTCGAGGCGCCCTTCCCAGGCCTGATTCCTCCTCCCAGCTCCGAGCCCAGCTCCCCAGTGACCAAGGACAGCTGCTTCTCGTCTGAGCCTCAGTTTCTCCATTCGCCTGCAGAATCAGTTGCATCATGGCTGTATGTAGGGGATACAGGAAGTTGAACCCAGGGCCTTCGAACTAAGATACATCCAGCCCCTTTTCACTTTTTATTTCCACACAGGGTCTCGCTCGGTAGCCAGCTTGTCTACCTTTCGACCCTCCTGCCTCAGCCTCCCGGAGTGCTGGGCTGACAGCCATGAGGCACCATGCAGGGCTGCATGCGCCTCAGGCTCTCCTTCCAGGAGCCCCACTTCCTGCTTCCTGCTCTAAACCTGGGGCACAGGATTAGTGCACCCAGGACAGAAGACAAAGTCGGACAATCCGCCTGGCCAGCCCACTCTGGGGGCCCCTCGATTCTCACAGCCCAAGCTATGGTTGGGCAGCTGGGTGTGCCTGGCCCAGCTGGGCTGTATCCCTGGGGCAGTGGCTCTGGGGACCCACGTCCAGGCCCCACCCGCGGCCCGCAGTGGTCACCTCCCTCCCGCCCCTCCGCGCATTCCAGCTGCCCTCAAACTGCCAGGAATGCGGCCCTGGCCTCTGAGGCTAAATTGGGACCAGCTGTTCCCAGAGGCCTGGACCCCTGGCAGGGACGGCACGGCACGGCTGCTCAGAGTCTCCCTGGGCATGGGCGGCCTGCCACGGGTAAACTGAGCCACGGGCATCACGCAGAGGTCTGTGGATCCCCTGGGCTGAAGCAGCTGTAACGTGGACCGGCTGCGTGCTGGCAGCCACTGGAAGCGCGTTTCCAACCAGGGCGTGACCTGTGCGTGACCATGGCGGCCGCCAGCGCCACGCCCACCCTCCGGCTGGGCAAACTGAGGCCCGCCTGGGCTCAACTGGGTAGAGCAGCGGACCCCCTTTCTGTCCCCTAGGCTGTCCCTCCCCACTCCCTCTGCCACCCAGCTGGGTCAGGGGCCGTCTGGGGTCCAGTCTTGGCTCTGCCCCTGGGAAGCTGTGTGGCTTTAAGCAGCCCAGCAACCTCTCTGGGCCCCAGAATCTTAACCTCGCTATGTGTCAGGGAGATGCTTTCTGGGCTCTGAGATAGCACCCTGAGCTTGCAGAGGACCCCAACCCCATCCTCGACCTCTCCTGGCCGAGGTGGCCCCAGGAGCCCCAAGGCAGGCCTGGTAAACTGCGTGCTGGGACTGGCCCGCTGGGAGGGCATATTCCCAGATGCCTGTGGGAGCCTGTGCCCCCCCCTCCCCCGCTCAGGGATGACTGCACTCAGAAGGTCCCCCGCATGTCTGGCCCTGTATCTGGGATCAGCACCTACTCTTTCCCAAAGACGCTCTGCTGTGTGACTCTCAGCCTATCTGCCCTTCTCTGATCTAGGGCCAGAAGCACTTTCTGTCTTTACATTTTTTTAGTATTGGGAATGAACCCAGGGTCTTCACGCTGAGCTAGACTCCCTGCGGGTTTTTTTTGTTTGTTTGTTTTTTGGTACGCAGCAGGCAGCAAAACCACTGAGCTAAATCCCTGGCCCTCCCTGCCCCTTTTTATTTTGAGAAAAGTTCTTGCTACTTTGCTCAACTGGCCAGACGGGACACGACCTTGCGATCCTCCTGCCTCAGCCTCCCAGAGTGCTGGGAAGACCAGGTCCACCAAGAAGCACTTTCTGAAACACTCCCCGGGCCACGCAGCTTCCAGGTGATGAACCCCATGCACGGAGAGGACCCCGTGCTGTCCCTAACCTCATGAGACTGAGACGGGAGAAAGCGCGCAGCGGATCTGAGTCCTTGGTCCCACTACCCCAGGTGTGAGTGGCTGGAAATTCCGCTGGGGCCCCCCACACCCTCTCCAAAAGCCACCAGCCCCGCCCCCTTCCCCTTCCACACCGGAGCACCCCAAACGCGGAAGTGATAAGGAACGGACAGCTGGGGTCCCTCTAGACCCTCTGAGCTTTCTTGGGCCTCCAACCTTCAGGAGCCCCGTGGGCGGGGGTGGCCCTGGGCAGGGGCCAGGATGCAAGAGGTCAGACCAGGGCCCCCTAAACGTTGGGGACATGAGTGGTCACTCCCCCTCCCCACCCAGACCTCAGACCCAGGCGCCCCCAGATGTGCGGGAGCCTCAGGGCAGCCTCGCGAACCCCCAGATGGCAGGGAGACAAGGTCTCCCTGTCCCCCACGGTGCCCGAGGTCCCCGAGGGCTGCTCCGCAGGTCGGAGCTCGCCCTTACCCGGTTCTTGACCTCGGCCGACAGCCCGTACGAGGGTCCCTTGTTGAACTGCGTGGAGCTCATGGCTGGGACGCACGGGCGACAGACACGGACAGACGGTACAGGGACCCGGGATGGGACCCGGGCGAGCGCCGGACGGGACAGGGCGGACGCCGCCCCCCGCCGCTGATTGGATCGGAGCGCAAATGCCCTTATAAGGCCGGGAAGGGCCGAATTCCTGCGGCCGCAGACTTCCTGAGCCCCCGGCCGCCATCGACCCCCGCCCGCCGGCGAGGCCACCCCGGCACTGCGGGAAACTGAGGCAGGCAGGGCAGCGGCTGTGGGCTGGCCCGACAAGGAATTACTCCTGCCCTGTTCGTCCTGCTCTGAAGTCTCCCTCTCATCTTTTCTGGTTCTCAGTTTATCTATTTGCATAGTGAAAATGAGAACCCTTCTCTGCCACTTAAAGGCACCTCCCAGACTGTGCCTTTCCTCCCAGGAACTCTCACAGCTGGGGGATGGACAAGGGGACAGGCAGGTTCTTCAGTAGAGGGGCCAGGGTGGGGCTGGGGTTTTGATGGATGCATAGAAGTTTGCCAGTGCAAAAGGGAATGCTCTTTTGGTAGAATAAAAGGGTGGCGGGAAGGTTGTGGCGATCCAATCAGCTGGGGAGACAGGGGCCTGTGTAGGAAAGAAAGGGCTTTGAGTGGAGGGCTGAGGGCTGATGGGAATCAGGTGAAGTGGTGAACGGAAGTGAGTTCAGGTTAGGTCGGGGGTGACATCGGGGCAGGCACACAATGGCAGTTCAATAGGTGCTTGAGCTCAGAGGCTTCCAGTGGATCAATAAGTTACTAAATGTCAGTAGTTTCGCGGCCTGCTGCGCAAGCACAAGGATCGGAGTTCAATCCCCCCAACCCACCCCGTAACAAAAAGAAAAAAAAAAATTAAAATTTGGGCTGGGGATGTAACTCAGTGGTTCCCGTGCCTCCCTCAAAGCGCAAGGTCCCGAGTTCGATCCTCAGTACCAAAAAAAAAAGTTACTAAATGAGCTGGGCATAGTGGCGCACACCCGTCATCCCAGCACTCAGGAGGCTGAGGCAGGAGGATCGCCATGAGTTCCAGGCCAACCTGGGCTACGTAGGTAGATGAAGCCCAGCCTGGACTACATATCTAGTCCCTGGCTCAAAAATAAACATATAAGGGGAAGGGATTCAGCTCAGTGGTTCCGCTGCCTGCCTCGAAAGCACAAGGTCCCGTGTTCGATCGCCTGTACCAAATATATAAATAAAAATAAATTACTAGATGAGTAAAGGAGCAAATGAATTCTCCTTCAGTTCGTTCCCTCACCTGTGTGCTGAGCAGAAGCACTGCCATGTCGCTAGGACCCCCTCCCTCAGAGGGGCGTCTGCAGGGGAGTCTACTTGAAAACTGCTCAAAGAATATTGCCTGTTAAAGAGGGGATGGGAAGTGGGGTTTTGAGGCTTGAGCAAGAGTTGGACACAGCTGGTAAGTGGCTGGCTGGGCTCCTCCAGAACTCAGGGATGACTCCCCCACCCCTCCTGGGAGATGGCTTCTCCCATGCCCTTCCTCTGGGACATCTGTTTGCTCTTTTGCCACCTGTCATTCTCCCATCCCATCTCTCTGAGTTTGAGTCCCAGCAGGGTGGTTTTAGGCAAATCCTTGTCCTTCAGGGTCTCCAATTTGAGGTCTTTGGGGAATGGGCCTTGGGGCCCTGGACACCCCTGGAGGGCCAGCTGTGGGGCTAACAGGCAGCACTGTGGACCCCTCAACAGAGATGCAGGGGCAGCTAGGGGGTCCAGGGAGGGCCCAGGGCTGGCCCAGGGCTGGCTTGGACCCTTCAGGCTGCAGGGATCCTCCTGCTTCAGCCTCCCTACATGTCCTTGACTGCAGGTGTACACCACCTCCACTGGGTTTCTTTCCTTTTAATCAATTTTAAGTTCAAATTAAAAACTGGTGGGAGCCAGGGATTTAGCTTAGTGTTTCTGGCGCCTGCCTTGCAAGCACACGGTCCTGAGTTCGATCCCCGATACCAAAAATAAAATAAAAAAAAAACTGATGGTGCATTTCAGTGTTTGTTTAAAGAGAGAGCCTTACCTTGCTCTGTTGCCCAGGCTGGGCTTAAATTTGCAATCCTTCTGCCTCAGCCTCCCAGAATGGTGGGATGACAGACACATGCCACCTGTGCAGAACTTTTCTACCTTCTGTGTATTCTGGTGTGTTGGTTCCTCTATAAGGGCACAGAGGACCAGTTGCTCTTCGAAACAGGACTGAAAAGCCAGTTGTGGTGGCACACACTTGTCATCCCAACACTCAGGAGGCTGAGGCAGGAGGATTGCTGTGAGTTCAAGCCCACCCTGGGCTCCATAGTGCATTCAAGGCCAGCCTGAACTACATATCCAGACCCTGTCTCAAAACACCTAAAACAAACAAAAATCAAAACAAAACCAACCCAAAACCAAAACAAACAAAAAACAAATCAAAGCTGAACATATGGTCTGTTTGTCTTTTTACACAAAAAGTTTGCCGATCTTTGGTCTTAACTCTCAGCATCCCAAAACCCAGGAATCCTCCTGACCCAGACATCCCAGAATTTGAAATCCTGGGGATCTGGCACTTCAGCGTGCTATAGTTCCAGACATCCAAGACCTCAGATTTCCAGAATTCCATGCCTCAGTCTAACCTGATGATTTCTTTTTAATCTGATGATCTTGATGCTCCCTATTTCCCACCTTACAGATCCTGGCTGCACACTCAGCTGTGTGGTTTTATCACCAAATCCATACCTCTCTGAGCCTATGTCTCCATATCTGTAAAATGGGCATGATAGAAGTGTCTTTCTGGGGCCAGTGTGAGGGAGAAATGGGTGAATATTTGCAAAGTAAGCTGGGCATGGTGGTTCATATCTGTCATCTCAGCGACTTTGGGAGGCTGAGGCAGGTGGATCACAACCTTGAGGCCAGCCTGGGCCACCTAGAAAGACACTGTTTGAAGCCTTGAACGCTGTATTCCAGGCTGGCCTCGAACTTGCAGTGATCCTTCTGCCTCACAGGCGTGTGCTACCATGCTCAGCTCACTGTATTGAAATTTTACAAAAAATTGTTTATTTGTTTACTTTTGAGACAAAGTCTCACTACTCGGTCCCAACTGGCCTTGAACTCACTATGTAGCCCTGCTTCAGCCTACCAGGAGCTGGCATTACAGGCATGCACCACTAGGCTTCGCTCAAAATTTTAAATTTTTTAAAGGGCTAAGGGTGTGGCTCAGAGGCAGAGTACTTGCTTAGCATGCATGAGGCCCTGGGCTCCATCCTCAGCAAAAGGAAACACAAATATTACCAGAGTGCTAGGCAGACGCCTGGTTAGAGATAAGGGTGGACTTCCTCAACAGATAACAGAAATTTAGGAATTTCAAGCTGGGAAGCAGGAACCTGGTGGGTCTCAAGGACTTCTTGGCTTTGAGAAGAGCAGGCTGGGCCTCTGGGCCACCTGGGCTCCTCACCCTAAATGTCACCGTCTGCTCAGATCTCACCATGGGAAGGTTCCCGGCCCTGGAAGAACAACGGCTGGGAGAAGCGTTTTGGAGACCCTGAACTCTGCTCCATGTGATCCCCGGGCCCGGGGGAGCCCAGTGAGGACTGGTCACTTACAGCCACAGACTGGTGACAACGACAGCAAATAACAGTAAACAATGAAGTAATCTCAAGCCAGGCGAAATGGGTATGCTGGTAATGCCAGTACTCTGGGAAGCTGAAGCAGGAGGATCACTGAGAGTTAGAGGTCAGCCTGGGCTACATAGGGAGACCCTGTCTCCAAAAACAAACAACAAACAAATAAATTAATGTCTCTGCTGGAGACTCGTCCACCCCGTCGTCCCCAGTGGGATGTCGAGCAGGTGGCACACAGCAGATGCAGGCTTGGTCCCCGCAGGCTGGAGGCGGAGAGTCCCAGAAATGAAGGAAGACGGTCTTCTTCAGCTGTTCGATTCTCAGAATTTCCAAGAAGAGCACTGGAAGGGCACAGAGGGCAAGTGGAGCAGGTAGGTGTAGTGAATACCGAAGATGGGCTGGCAAAACCATGCTTTCCCTCTCTTGCATACAGTAGGCGTTCAATAAACGCCTCGGTCAGATGTCGTTGAGTCCAGTGCCTTAGCAGCCCTGCCAAGGTCGGGGCGGCCGAAGGCTCAACCAATCGCAGACTTCCCCGAGAAGAGGTGAGGCGGAAAGAGGCCCTCTGAAGTCGAAGACTGGGAGCAGTTGTGTGTTTTGTGACCTCACCCCCACCCCAAAAAATATGGAACGCTTCACGAATTTGCGTGTCATCCTTGCGCAGGGGCCATGCTAATCTTCTCTGTATCGTTCCAATTTTAGTATATGTGCTGCCGAAGCGAGCACATGAACTGCTCTGTAGCCTGAGGTATTTAAGGACTCATACCAGGAATACTTTACACTTAGGCTAATTTGTCATCAGTTTATACTTGATATATTTTCACAAAATATCTCCTCTCATCGTTTACTTTGAATTTTTCTAAGCACACTAAAAGCCTGAGATGTTGACTAACTTGATTTAACAAGAGAGGCCTTGCAGCCGCCTAGGCTTATGGGACGCTGTATGCAAAGACAGCCAGCGACTCCGCCCTCCTCCCTGCACCACCGAACCTGGCCGCCCGCGCCAGGGTGGAGCCTCCGCGGGCGGCCGCGGGCATCCCAGGGTGCCCCGCGGACCGGCGGCGCTCTGGTCGGCCGCTCTCGCTGGCGTCGTAGGGCCCGGTGGAAACGCGAGCGAAGGCGGCGGCGACCGTGGGTGGCGGCGGCCGGGAGGCGTCTCAGGCACCAGCTGGCCGGTAGGGCGACACGGGGAGGCATGTCGGAGCACGAGACGCCCGCGGCCCCGGAACCCGGGCCCAACGGCGGCGGCGGCGGCGGCGGCGGCCCGGCCCCCGCGCGCGGCCCGCGCACCCCCAATTTGAACCCCAACCCCCTCATCAACGTGCGTGACCGGCTCTTCCACGCGCTCTTCTTCAAGATGGCTGTCACCTACTCACGGCTCTTCCCGCCCGCCTTCCGCCGCCTCTTCGAGTTCTTCGTGTTGCTCAAGGTGACCGACCCCCCGACCCCTAACCCCGGCGGCCAGGCAGCGCCTGGCCTGCCCCCCAGGCCTAGATCGGGCCGACCCTTTGGGATCCTGATGCTTGAGACCTCTGACCCAGGTCTTTTGGACACAGTGCTGCCCTGAGGTTTCCATCTCGGAATTCCTGTTAGTAGTCGCTGGACCGGGCTTCTGACCTAGATCCTCACCTTCCACAATCCTGGAGCCCCACCCTGACCTGCTAACTCCAGGGTCCTCCTCCCCACGCCCTTTGACCCTGACTCTGCAGCCCGTGATCCCAGCCCCAGGACCCCTGTGCTGTTACCTTCCACCTGGTGGGGGTGTCCCCCTCCTGGCACCTTCCACTGCCCGCACTGCCCTTCTCCCTGCTCTGAGCCTCGCAGCCATGTGTAACTTAGCTGAGGTCCCCTCGCTAGGGTTAGCAGCAAAGTCACAGCCAGCACCAACTCCTCCGGGCCTCCTCCGATTGAGCCTGCCGTGATCCCTACCTGCTCTGGCTCTCACTAGCTGTGGTTCTCAGGTGGTGCTCAGGGCCCTAGGGAGGAGTCTTGCTGGGGTGACAGCACTTCACAAGACTTGCAGCTGGCCAGCTGCCTGCATTCAGGGTTTCCCACCCATCAGGGAATGGAGAAATAGCTGGGCATGTGGATATCGGATGTTGCTGGGCAAGCTTTTGCTTCCTTGTCTGATGAGAGGGATGTGGCCAGTGAGGCTGTGGACAGGAGCAATACTATTTGGCGTTTGGTGTAAGGAGCTGTAGCCTGGCCACTGGACAGACCTGGCTGAAGTTCTTGGGCCCCACCACAGCCTTTGGGGGAGCCTCTCTGAGCCTCCAGTCCTGGGTTATAGGGGACTGATGCATCCATGCTGGTGCTTGGCCTGTCTTTCTTCCCCTTTCCTCCTCCCTGTGGGCCCCAGAAGGGCTTGGTCACTTGAGCACAGTGTGGGAGGTAACACAGAATCCAGAGTCCTTCATCCAGGTCCTGGGGTCTTTAGGTGGCCTGACATTGTGGACAGAAGCCAGTCTGTGAGTGTGTGTTTTTCTTGGGACACTGCATCTGTTCTGAAAGAAGCCATTGTGCCCCTAGGCAGAGCTTGTCATTGCAGGTCCTGTGCCCAGTGATGGCCTCTCCTGAAGGTGCTTCCTGGTGGCCTCTGCCCTGGTCCCACTGCTCACTGGCTTGGAAGTGATGAGTGTTGGATCATTCTGGGAAGCCTGTGCCCATCTCCAGGCAGGCGGCACTCTTGGGACCGAGGACACCCCACACACACTGAGGGAGTCCTTCCTCTACTGGGGGTGCCAGGTGGATGTACCCAGTGTCCCAAGCTCTGGGGTGTGGAATCAGCGCTGTGCTTCTTTCTCTGGCTGTGAGGCAAGGCCAGGCCCAGCTGGTCACTGAGTTCAAGGAAGCTCTGCTCTCCTCTTCCTGCCCACCCAAAGGGCTGGGCTTCCGAAGATTCTGCAGAGGGGTGGCTCACTGCTTCCTGTGGGGCCAGTGCAGCTGAGTGCCCTGTCCACCATGCCTGGGATGTTGCCAGATTCTGGGGGAGAGACGGAGTGGCACCACTGAGCTAAATCCCTGGCCCATGGGGAGAAGTGGCACCCAGGCCAGTTTTGGAGGGACCTTTGGAAGACCACTCTTGGTGCCCTCGGCTGGTTTCATGGTGCTGAGGCCAGAGGGGCAGAGGTGGGTTGGATCTGGGACATTAGGCTCAGTGCCCAATGCTGGCCACCAGCAGGGGTGTCTTCGGGGCAGAGAGACCCTGGCACATGCCACCCCTGGATGTGGGTAGGTGCCCATTCCTCTGGTGAGTGGAGTGGACAGGGTACCCCTCTCGGGGTTATTGGGAGAACTTTCATGGTGACTGTCTCCGTGGAAGGAGTGACCTGTTCCCCCGGGATGGAGGCTGGGATACCCTGAAGGTTTTCCTGGCTGGGGTTCAGGCTCTGTGACGAATCCCTGGGGAGGAAAGTGTGGCCCGATGTACTTGTTCCTTAGTCAGTCAACATTCAAACTGAGGCAACAGTTGGCCCTTGGTCTGTGAAGGGAGAGGGAAAGACCTGCTTGGAGGTGGCGTGTTGCTGTGCCTGAGCCCAGGATGGGGACTTGAGGACCTCCTGGAGGAGGTGGTGGAGTGCAGCCTGGATTCGGGTATCTGACCTGGGCATAGCACTCCTCCTGCGGGGCTGTGGAATGCAGTGCTGACCACCAGATCTGGAGATGTGGGGCAAGGTGGGGCTGTGCAGGGTCACTGGGGAGGGCTGGGTGTCCAGGCAGCAGGGCTGGGGACGGATGCCAGCGCAGGGGTTGGGGTGTGGACCACCCCCACTGTGTGGAGTGGCTGGGGGAGACTGTATGTGGCAGAGGGTGACAGGGCAGGTGGCACAGGGCCAGGGTTCCAGGCTGCTTCATGAGGCTGCAGGAGGTCTTGGGAAGGGAGGGCAGAGGGTGTGTGGTAAGCGTGGCTGGGTGCTCCGGCTCACAACTCTGCAGAGGGGGAACTGGGGTGGGGCTACTCAGAGCTGCTAGAGCCAGCACCAAGGTGATGTCTGAGTCACAGTCGAGTCCCTTGTCCTTGAAGGATGACTGGTCACCATAACCTGTGGTGGACGTGGTGGGTGAGCATCCTGCCAGGGCCCTGAGGAACGGCCCGAGACTGCTCCCCGCGGCCTCGTGTGGTCCTGTTCCCTCACCCACAGACCACAGGCCAAGGGAGTGTGTCCATGAGAAGCTCTGGGGAGCCCCTGGCTCAGCACCCTCAGGTGTTGGCACGGCACCAGTGTTGTCCTTTGCTCCAGTGGGTGTCCATGGCACACCTGCTGGGCATCCCAGCCTGGAGGACAGAGTGCAGCCAGCAGGCTCCCTTGGAGAGCCTGGCTGACCGCATGGTCCATCTCCCACCAGTCCCTCCTGCCCAGGAGGCTGAGCAAAGGGACTGGGGTCTGCTCCTGCTGCCACCTCCTTGGGACAAGCTCCTTCCCTGTTCTTAGTTCCGCGCATCTGGCTGCCCACGGCTGGGTGGCTCCTGCTTTTGTTCTATCTCAGTCATGCATTGACCCCCATCTCTGATGTGTCTCAGGCTGCAAGAGTGGAAACTCAGTTCCTGCTGGCCCAGGAGGCAATTTCGAAGCTCCCAGCTGAGGAGCTTGTCAGGGCTCAGCCCAGCATCAGGTGTGGCTGGGTCCAGGCCTTCCACAGCGAGCCCAGCCCCGGGCCGCTCAGGTCACAGCAGCTGAGACAGTGCAGGGTGGGGCGCTGTGCTGCCCATCCCTGCACCTGGCCACAGAGTGGAGGGCAGGCTGGCGGTGAGCACTGGAGGGAGGGAGGGATGGTGCTCTGGGGTCTTCTCTGCCTGCCACGTGCTCAGTGCACCTCAGGCTCACTGTCAGCAGGTCAGGCGGGCACTGTGCCCTGGCAGCTCCTCCTGGAAGAGCCTGGGAGCTCGGGGTGGTGGGTGCGTGGAGCACATCAGAGGCTGTGCTGCAACCTAGCTGAGCGCCACATGGCGCCCTGGCACCCATTTTTTCCCCAAGGGGACCTCACTGCACCAGTGGGCCCGATGCGCCTTGGAGTAGGGTGGCAGATGGCCCAGGTTAGTGCCACCTGTGGACATGCATCCTGCCTGCCAGGGCGGCCTCCCCACAGTGCTGTGCACTCTGAGGCTGGTGAAGGGGCACAAGTGTGTTCCGGGCACTCAGGTGCTGAGCAGCATCCCTGGGCTCCACCTGCTCCATGCAGGCATTGTAACAACCACCAATGTCCCTGGACATCGCCCAGTGTCCCCCTAGGACAGCGCCGCCCTAGTTGAGAGTCGTTGGGTTGGGGATCCCGTATCCCCAAAGGCCCCCTTTCCCTTGATCACCTGCCCTGCTGAGCTCCTAGGACGCCGCCCAAAGTGCCACCCACACACTGAGTGGGGAGGGAAGGAGGGGTCGGTCCCTGGTCACACTGCAGGCCCCAACAGGATGTGACCTGCTGTCTTGTGGGTTTTCCCCAATAACCAATGCAGAGTTTCTCTGTGGCAGCTTCAAACAGGGTCCTCAGGGTGCGCATCCTGGGCCCTGTAGGGCGCTGAGCAGTGTCCCTGGCCTCCACCTGCTCTGTGCCAGGAGTAGCCTCAGTTATGACAATCACCAGTGTTCCCCGAGGGCAGAGTTATCCTGTGAGAGTGCCTGCTGTCCCATTTTACAGATGAGGAAGACATGCGTCCCAGGCAGAGCAGCCTGACCCTGCCGGGGGTGCCTGGCCCACCCGTGGGGCTCAGCATGTCCCGGGCAGCTCTGCTGGCCCTGCAGAGGGGGCACTATTTTTAGCTGGTGAGATCAGGGGCTCCAAGGACATCTCAGGGCAGAATGTGAGGCAGGAAATGGCTGTGAGGCTGCGGTGGACTCAGCCCAGTGGGATGGGGATGCTGGTTGGTGGTGCTAATGGACCTTTCCCAGGTGGGAGCCACACATGAGGGCTGGGAGGCCTTCAGGACGTGTGACAAGGGTCCCCCAGAGTCCTCAGTCCCTCTCACTGCCTCGGTTCAGCCCTCACTGACCACTGTATCCCCCCAGGCACTGTTTGTGCTGTTCGTGCTCGCCTACATCCACATCGTCTTCTCACGCTCCCCTGTCAACTGCCTGGAGCACGTGCGAGACAAGTGGCCACGCGAGGGCGTGCTGCGCGTGGAGGTGCGGCACAACTCCAGCCGCGCGCCCGTCTTCCTGCAGTTCTGCGACAGTGGCGCCCAAGGCAGCTTCCCTGGCCTGGCCATGGAGCCGGGTGGCTTGGAGCTGGAGGAGGAGGAGGAGCTGACCATGGAGATGTTTGGGAACAGCTCAGTCAAGGTAAGCCAGCTCTGGAGGACCAGGGTGTGGGCCTTGGTGGCCTCAGCTGGTGGAGGCTGGGCCTCTGGAGAGGAGAGCTGATCGCCTGCAGGGGGACTGGGGCCAGGGCATAGCTGTGGGGGGTATACAGCCTCACGCACTGGTGGGTCCCTCTGTGCTGGGGTCCTGGCCTTGCCTCCATCCCCAGCTGATGGGGGCTTGGTGTTAGGTGGGGTCCTGACCAAGGCGGGAGATCCAGGAGTTGGCTCTGGAGGTGACGGACATCCCAGCTGTTCCAGGACCCTGTCCTCCAGGCCTGGGTGAGTCCCACTGGATGTGCTGATGCCTTGTCCCTGGTCGCCTGCAGTTTGAGCTGGACATAGAGCCCAAGGTGTTCAAGCCGCCCACTGGCACTGAGGCCCTGAATGACAGCCAGGAGTTCCCCTTCCCTGAGACGCCCAACAAAGGTACAGGGGTGCCTGCCCGTGAGGTGGGGTGGTGAGTGCCGCCTGGCCGCTCTGACCAGCCTGTTCCCACAGTGTGGCCGCAGGACGAGTACATTGTGGAGTACTCGCTGGAGTATGGCTTCCTGCGGCTGTCGCAGGCCGCGCGGCAGCGCCTCAGAATCCCTGTCATGGTGGTCACCCTGGGTGAGCCTGGCGCCCTGAGGGGCTCTCGCCACTGCTGTGGGGTGGGGCTGGGCCCAAGGCCCCAGCTGCCCTCCCTGACCCCCGCCCCTGTCCCACAGACCCCACACAGGACCAGTGCTTCGGAGACCGCTTCAGCCGCCTGCTGCTGGACGAGTTCCTGGGCTATGATGACATCCTCATGTCCAGCGTGAAGGGCCTGGCAGAGAACGAGGAGAACAAGGGTGGGGCCCGGCCTGGCCCATAGCAGTGGGCTCCAGGGTTCTGGGGGTCTGTTGTCAGGGGTCAGGGCACGGCTCACTGCCTCCCGCACAGGGTTCCTACGGAATGTGGTCTCGGGGGAGCACTACCGCTTCGTCAGCATGTGGATGGCGCGCACGTCCTACCTGGCTGCCTTCATCATCATGGTCATCTTTGTGAGTGCCTCACTGGGGGGCAGGGTGGGCTGGGGCGGGCTCCCTGTGGGTGCCCCTGACCACCTCCGGGCCCACCCACTCCCTGCAGGCCCTCAGCGTGTCCATGCTGCTGCGCTACTCACACCACCAGATCTTTGTCTTCATCGGTGAGTCCCGGCTGGCTGTGGGGGGTGGGGGAATTCACCCCCAGGCCCTCATGGGTGGCCCCATGCCCTATGCCCCCAGTGGACCTGCTGCAGATGCTGGAGATGAACATGGCCATCGCCTTCCCTGCAGCGCCCCTGCTGACCGTCATCCTGGCCCTCGTGGGTAAGGATCCTGCCTGGCCTCCGCCCTCTGCCCCACCCCGCCTACTCCAACCCAGCGCCTGTCCCCACAGGGATGGAGGCCATCATGTCTGAGTTCTTCAACGACACCACCACAGCCTTCTACATCATCCTGATCGTGTGGCTGGCCGACCAGTACGACGCCATCTGCTGCCACACGAACACCAGCAAGCGGCACTGGCTAAGGTGAGCCAGCAGAGGAGTTGGGACCGGGCAGTGTGGGGGCCCAGGTCGGGTACAGCTGGGTGCCCACATTCATACCTGGCCTGCAGGTTCTTCTACTTGTACCACTTCGCCTTCTACGCCTACCACTATCGCTTCAATGGGCAATACAGCAGCCTGGCCCTGGTCACCTCCTGGCTTTTCATCCAGGTGAGGCCCAGGAGGCAAGGGGGACCTGCCCTGCCCGGTTGTTGGCTGGTGGGAGAGGGGAGACTGAGGTCGTGAGGAAGGCCGGGTTCGGGAGTAGGGTGGGAACCTCTTCAGGAAGGACTGAGCTTCCCTGTTACCCTGCCTGGGCAGCTCGGGGCGTCCTTGGCCCTGAGTCGTGGGGCGGTCAGAATCCTGCAGGCTGTGGGTACAGGCGAGCTCCCTTGTTCAGGAGTAGGCGGGGCCGCCTCTCGAGCCAGGATGTGGGCGGGGTTTTAGGCAGCGTTCAGTTCTGCGCAGGCGCTCCTGTGGCTGAGCAGTGGGCGGAGCCTCTCTGGTTCTGGGCTCTGCTGCCCACCTAACTCCCCCCTTTTCCCCGCCCCCAGCATTCCATGATCTACTTCTTCCACCACTACGAGCTGCCCGCCATCCTGCACCAGATCCGCATCCAGGAGATGCTGCTGCAGACCCCGCCACTGGGCCCCAGGACCCCCACGGTGCTACCGGATGACCTGAACAACAACTCCGGCACCCCGGCCATCGCACCCGACCCTGCTGGCCAGCCCCTCGCCCTAGGTCCTGGTTCAGCTGGAGCCGGCGGGGTGCCTGGGCCTGGGCCCGCGGTGCCCAACACCCTAGGGGCTGTGGCTGCCTCAGTGGCTGCCGCGGCCGGGGGTGACCTGGGCTGGATGGCTGAGACAGCCGCCATCATCACTGATGCCTCCTTCCTGTCTAGCCTGGGCGCCTCGCTCTTGGAGCGGAGGCCCGCCGGACCCCTGAACCCCAGTGGGGGCCTTCCCCACACCCCTCAGGACAGTGTCCCCCAGAGCGACTCCTTGGCACCCGACACAGCCTTCCTAGTAGCCACCGGGACTGGGCCGGGCACTGCACCCAGGACCCCAGCTGACTCGCCCTCCGAGGTCTGGTCCTGAGCATCCCAGCTGCCGGGCGTGACATCAGAGCCCGTGGTAGGGAGGCTGTCCCTCATGGGGCCTGGGCCATCCCCCTCCCTGACTGCCTGCCTGTGCTTTGTGGCCAGTGGCCACCGAATCGATCATGTTTGGGAGGGCTGGCCTCCCCTGGTGCGCCAGCCAGGACTGCCCTGCTGGAAAGCTGTGTGTGTGGTGGTCTTAGAGGAGTGGGAGAGGGCCACTGAAGGCTCTGGAGGGGCTCAGTGGGAGGCCTGGGGCACCGTCCTGGGGCAGGGCTCAGCAGCAGGTGACAGGCGGGGAGTGGTTGTGTCGGGCCACGGGGCTCGGCCAGCCCAGCTGCCAGGTGCTCCCCAAGCAGTGCCTTCCCGGCCGCCCATCTCCAAGCGCTGCAGCCTGGGTTCCCTGGGTGCGGAACTGTGCCACGGGCACGGCGGGGTCCAGGTGCCAATGTCAGCCGCCTGGCGTTTGTGAGGATGGGAGCAGCGTTCATTCCATTCTATTTAATTGCAGTGTACAAAGTTGTGTTTGTATACAGAATAAACTGTCCATGGACAGCATCTGGTCTGCGCCTGCATGTGGGCAGGGCTGGCTTCACCGTGCCTCCTCCAGGACTGTCGAGGCTTGGAGCAGCTGCAGCGGCCTGTGGCGGGTGCCATCCCCAAGCTGGGCTCGGAGCTCGCCACGCCGCAGTAGGGCCTGGCGCAGCCGCTCTCGCACGGCTTCGATGTGCTGCTCCAGCTCCTCCAGCTCTCCGGGCCGCGGTGCAGGCGACTGCCCATTGGAGCACAGCCAGACTGAGCTCTCAGGTGGCCTGGGCTCCGTGTCCTGGGCCGCAGCCACTGCCGGCTCCAGCAGGAAGCGCACGCGGCGGCGCTCAGTGCCCACAGCCCGGCGCACGTGTTTCCAGCGCCCAGGGCTCTTGGGGGCCGCCTGAGTGGCCTGCTGCCGCTCCTCTGGGCCACTGGGATCAGAGAACGGGGCTAGGCAAGGTCCCAAGGCACCTACTCCCCAACCCCGTTTCTGCCTGGGGCGCTGATTCTCTTGTAGGGGCGGACTGGACTGGAGCATGTGAAGGGCCTCCCCAGGTCCCCACTCACCTGGACTCCGCCTCCCG
This sequence comes from Heterocephalus glaber, assembly GCF_053883595.1. Taxonomy (NCBI): domain Eukaryota; kingdom Metazoa; phylum Chordata; class Mammalia; order Rodentia; family Bathyergidae; genus Heterocephalus; species Heterocephalus glaber. Next base: position 3,488,401 of record NW_028258457.1, on the reverse strand, counting down.
CTTCTCCTGCGCCAGGGGTCTGTCTGTGTTGAGAGCGCGGTGGATTTTCTAGATCCCAGACAGAGCCTGGTGGGTTGGTGATGGGCCAGTGATGGCAATGTTGTCCCACCCGCTCCCCCAGCGCCCCTACAGCCGCCCACCTGGCTGGTGTGCAGCCAGTACTGCAGTCGGTTCCCCCTACGGATGCGTGGCAGCACCAGGCGGTAGAAGAAATGCTCGCCCAGTGAACTGAGTAGAGCGCTGCCAAGGCCTAGGCAGAGCAGCAGAAATAGGCCGGAGAAGTGGTAGATGCCCATCTGGAGAGTCTAGGGGGTGGGACACAAAGTGGGTTAGGGGCTGTGCACCAGGCGGGTTGGCAGAGGCATCAGGCTGGATGTGAAGTACCATGGAGGGGCACTGCGGTTGGGGTTCTGTGGGACAAGCAAGAGTACACAAAAGCAAACCAATGTCCACTTTGGGAATGACAGGAAGTTGGGTGCCTCAGACAAGGTCCAGGGGCCCCATGTCTAACACAACTCTGAGCATGGGGCCCTAGCTCACCTCTGTAACTGCAAAGACCCGCTTCCCACAAGGCACCATCTTGTACCACTTGTCATGCAGCAGGTCGATGAAGCCAGACGATTTGTAGCGGCTGATGAACTCAGACAGGTTGGAAGTGAGCGGAGAGTTCTGGGGCAGTCCAATGCCGTAGCCTGGGGGAGGTGGGTGGGATGGGGTCCTGGGGCGGGGCAGCCTCGCACACGCCCCAACCCGGCCCTCTCGCGCCCCCTCATCCCCCCTCACCCTCGATGGCAAAGGGCTTGCCCACGGTCAGCAGCTTGCAGTCGGGGTCGATGGACACCTCGTAGTCCAGGAGTGACTTGTCCATGATGAAGGCGTTGAGCTTTGGGGGGTCGCTCCTGTGGATTCGGGAACGTATGAATGTCGACAGAAGCCCCGCCCGCCAAGGCCCCGCCCCGCCGACGCCCCGCCCACCGCTCACGTGAGCATGGCGACGCCACCTGGCGTGGTGGGCGCGCTGTGGCGCCGCATGTGCGCGTGCATCTCCGGGAAGCTGGCTTTGATGTAGGCCTCGGCGCTGCTCTCCCACACCGTGCCGAACCGGAAGCCCTGCGGCGGGTGGTGCAGCTGCCGGGGAAGAGTGCAGGGGGCGCTTTCAGTTGGAGCCGAGACACTTCACCCCACCCTGCCCCGGATGAGACCCCTATCTTGAACCCTTGCTCGTGCATCTCACCACCTCTCCATCTCCCCTCGGCTTCCTTGGGGTCCCCTGGGAGCCCCAAACGCGCACTGCTCAGACCTCCCCTGCACCCCGGGGCAGGCCACCCCACCGCCCAAGCTCCCAACGCCCGGAGCTGCTCCCTGTTCTTCCCCAGCATCCATCTCGCCAGTTTGATCCGCCCGCCGCCTTCCACCCAGCACCCGTCGCACCTCCGGTTCAGGCATCCACAGCCCTGGACCAGCTAAGTTACACTGCCTAGGTTTCCTTGCGCTGACTCTGGGCCTCTTGTCCAGGAAGCCACCAGAGGAGGCTTGTACGAAAAGTAAAAGTCCCTACCAAGCTGTGGTGTCCCACACCTGACACCGCAGTTCTTTGGAAGGCTGAGGCAGGAGGATCACAAGTTCAAGCCTAGCCGGTGCAATTTAACAACTTAGCAAGACCTTTTCTCAAAATTTAAAAATAAGAAAGTCTGAGGTTGTAGCTCAGAAGTAGCGAATCCTTAGGTTCCATCCCTAGTAGCACAAAAGTACAAGCAAATAAGGAGGCCAGACATGGTGGTACATGCCTGTTATACCACCACTGTGGGAGGCTGAGGCAGGAGGATGGTAATATGAGCCCAGCCCGGGCAACTTAGCAACTTAGGGAGATTCTGTCTCAAAACAAGAAAAGGGTAGGGCCGGGGATGTAGCTCAGTGGCACCACACCTGCCTGGCAAGTGAAAGGTCCTGAGGTACTGGAAAAAAAAAAATTTAAAAAAAAAGGAAAAGGGCTGGAGATTTAGATCAGCGGTTTCGCTGCCTGCTACGCAAGTGCAAGGACCAGAGTTCGATCCCCAGTACCAAAGAAAAAAAAAAAAAAGAAAATCATCTCAGCAACGGGAGGCTGAGGCTAGAGGATCGAAAGTTCAAGCATAGCCTGCACAACTCAGCAAGACCCTGTTTCAAAATAAAAAATAGCAAGGGCTGGGCGTGGTGGCACACAACTGTAGTCCCAAGCTGAGGCAGGAGGATCACCATAAGTTCGAGGCCAGCCTGGACTACATAGCGAGACCCTGTCTCAAAAAAAACCCAAAAAACAAAAACACAAAACAAGCAAGGGCTAAGGATGTTGTGTGTGAAGGCCCCTGGTTCCATCCCCAATGGTGGAAAAATTTAAAAGTGTAGGCCAGGGCTCACTTCTTCTCTGCTCTCAGCCCTTCATGGCTCCCACCTTACTTGGACCCAAAACCCAAGTGCTCCCTGCAGGTCACAGGGCCCTACATGGCCTGTCCTGTCACCTCGCCACCTCTCCTTCTTCTGTGCTCCTTGATTCCCCTGCTCCATCTACAAAGGCTCCTGGCTGCCCCTGTACCCCACTGGGTTATGTCCTGCCCCAGCACCTTTGCACCAGCTGTGCCTCTGCCTTGCTCCAGATGCCCACAGGCCCATTTCAGGGCCAGGGATTTAGCTCAGTGGTTCTGCTGCCTGTCTCACAGGCCCATTTCATCAAATGTTTTTGGAGAGTTAAGGATCCCTCTGTGAGGGACTTTTTTTTTTAGTTTTAGGGGGTTTTTTTTGGGGTTTTTTTGTTTTTTTTTGAGATAAAGTCTTGCTATGTAATAATCCGGGCTGGCCTTGAACTCACTATGTAGGCCAGGCTGACTTTGAGCTCATGGGGTGATCCCCTTGCCTCAGCCTCCTGAGTGCTGGAATGGCAGAGGCTGTCCACAGAGCAGGGTACACACTGGAGGCAGGGTGTGGCTCAGTGGCAGAGTGCTGGCCTAGCTTGCCTCGAACCTTGATGACCCCCTGGTGCAGCCCACATCTTTGGGGCCACCTACCTTGGGGTCGTGGATCCCTGAGAGCTCCTCGAACGTCTTGTCCCCGACCATGACAGCAGCCAGATTGGCTGTATAGCTGGACAGCACTAGCAGGCAGAAGATGGCCCAGAGGTTCATGAGGAAGCGCCCAGTGGGGCACTTGGGGGTCTTGCTGGACACTGTGCGGCCGAAGAGGATGGCGTAGCAGAGGTTGAGCGCTGAGGAGTAGGAGAAAACCGTGCTGCGGTTGCGACCGCGCGGCGTGAGGCCATAGGGGCTGCGCCACTCGTACAGGGTGAGGAAGAGTGCGGTGAGGTGCAGGGCCGCAAAGACGCCCAGCCACATGGTCCAGTGAAGCGGCCACATGAAGGCGCCGATGGGCGAGGCTGTGTCGTGCGTGCGGACCATGATGCCCAGGCTGGTGGAGAAGAAGGGGCTTGTGAAATCCACCACGCGCGAGCGCGCCGAGTTGATGCTGAAGCTGGTGACCGCCATGTGCGCCGTGCCGGCCAGCAAGTCGCCCACCAGGCCGGTCCAGCGGCCGTCTCGCAGGGCACCGTACTTGCCGTCGCCCACGATGTACAGCTCGAAGGCGAAAGGCGCGTCCTCAGCCAGCCGCTCTAGCAGGTCCATGCAGTAGCCGTAGCAGCACTTGCGCAGGGCGCGTGGCACTGAGCCATTGGCCAGTGCAGCGAACAAAGTGTCCAGTGTTGCAGAGTCGTTGGTGCCTGGGTCCAGGCACAGGTGCCCAGCTGGGCACTGCCCGTCTTCATCGGGCTCCCGGGCAAACACGAATGGGTGCTCTATCAGTGTCACCACGCGCAGCTTGGACCGGGCCTGGGTGCCTGGTGGGGGCAGGGGTCGTGCAGCTACCACGCCTGGGTCCAGGTCCAGATGCCCATCTCGCCAGCTGCCCACGGTGGCCCAGGCTGGGGTGCCCAGTGGGTCCTGGCGCAGGCTCCACACTCTGAACTGCCGTGACATGTGCACCTCGGAGGTGGCCGTCACCCACACCGGCCCCGTGAGGCCCTGGAAGGATGTGTTGGCCAGAAACCTAGGGCGGGTGGGCAGGGGGGTCACACTGGCATCTCACCAGGCATCCTGGTCCCCACAATGGGGACCACAGTTCCCCAGCTCCCTCCCCTGCCAGAGAGGCAACTGTCCCCAGTCTTGTCACTGAACCACCAACCTCCATGGGTCCAGGACTAGCCACACAGGAGCAGTCACGCTGACAGGGTGCAGCCTGGCCCTGCTGCCTTTCTTTCGAGACAACTTCTCACTATGTAGTTCAGACCGGCCTTGAACTCACTGTGTAGCCCAGACTGGCCTCGAACTAATAGCAATCCTTCTGCTTCAGTCTCCCAAGTGCTGGGATTACAGGTGTGTGCCACCATACCCAGCATTTTTTTTTTTTTTGGTACCAGGGATCGAACTCTGGTCCTTGCGCTTGCACACACACCCAGAATTTTTTATTTTGAAACAGGGTCTCTCTAAATTACTCAGTTGACTAGGCTGGTCTCAAACTTGCAATCTTCCTGCTTCAGCCTCCCAAAGAGCTGGGGTGATGGGAGTGTACCACCACACCTGGCCATTATGTTGTCTTTTGTGACCAAAAGGTGGCAAAGGTGGCTGTTGGACTCCTCCCACCGCAGAGCTGTACTCACCGTGCCAACAAGCGCCCCCGGGACTCTGGTCCTGCTGGCTGAGGGTCATCACAGCTGACTGCGGCTGGGAGCAGGGTGCGTTCTGGCTGCACTTGGGCAGCACTGCCCAGCGCCTGGGCCACCAGCTCCACGGCATCCTGGATGGCGGCCTCTAGCGGGGGCCGGGCCACCTCGCCCAGTGCCAGCAGCCCAGGTGGCAGGCTGGCCGTGGGTGTGGGAAGTGCCTCTGGGGACAGCGGCGTGCCCAGAAGCCAGTGGGGGCCAGGTGGTGCAGCCTCCAGCACCTGGCCAGCATGGGCAGCATCACAACCCAGTAGGACGACCGTGGATACTGGTGTGTCCCCTCCCACGGGTGTCCTCAGGGTGGCCAGGCGCACCCCCAGCCCTGCATCCCCAATGTCTGGCTGGCTCAGGTCTAGCACAAGCCTGGGGGCGCGACCAGCCCGACTTGTCCAGAGGGCCACCAGGGTGCTGGGGTCACGGACGCGGCAGAGTGCCAGGCCCACGTCTTCCCAGGTGTGTGCCTGCAGCACGGACACCAGAACATCCAGTAGTGTCTCCAGGGGGCTGGCCCAGTCCAGCTGCAGGTGGAACGGTGTCTGGGAAGCAGGCAGTCACAGTTAGGGTCGATGACCTCCACCAACTCCTACACATCCTTCAAAACCCAGCTCCATTGCCCCTCCTCTATGCAGACTTTCCATCTTCCAGGCACAATCTCAGCTCCCCTTCTGAAATCCCCCAGCCTTCAGTCACTCCTGCCAGGCCAGCAAGGCTGGGGGGCCCTCTACCCAGGGCAGGCACAGATTTCTCAGGGACCTGCTCTCAGATCAGGGGCGAGGGGATGGTTTACCTGAAACTCAAGTGAGCAGGGTACTGACGCTGGGTGGGGACAGGGCGCTGCATGCCGGGAGATTGAGGGTAGGGATGCAACTCTGTCCCAAGCAGGGGTCCCAGGCCCCTTTCAAGAGAGGCTGGGAAGTCCCAAGCCCAGGACAACGCAGCCCAGTGCCATGCAGTGCCTGTGCTTGGCAGCAGAGGGCGTCATAGGCAAGGGTTTGGGTTCCCTATCATTTCCCCAGACCCTGGGGGTCGATTGGGGGAGACGAATGAGGATCCTAGGGCTGAGCCCCAGAGAGAGGGGCAGTGGAAAGGAAGAAGGCAGGCGGGTGGGGCTTGGAGTAGGGTGGCCCCAGCCCCTGGAATGAGCCGGCCACTCACTTGGTCCCTCCTTGCTGGCCCTGGGTGGGGGTCTGTCTCTGGGCCCTGGGGTCCCTGTTGGGGTCCTGCCTTCTCTACTCCTGAATCTGGGCTTGGAGTGGGGTCCGGAAGTGATTCATTTCCAGGACCCGCAGAGGATGCAAATGGAGGCGTGGGAATGGCAGTTCGCCCCGGGGACCCAAGGGCGCCTCGAAGCTGTGGGGTAGGGGAATCATTGGGGATGGAGGACTGGGGCGGGGGGAAGGGGCTAGAGAGACCCGCACCCGCTCACCCCCAAACTCCACCTCCCGGAGAGGAGAGGGGGGGACCCGCCTGCCCTCCCAGATAAAGGCAGGACCTGGGGGAGGGCAGGGGGCCCCACGGAAGACCCGCTGGTGCCCGCATCCTCGCGCACAGGCTTCCAGCGGGGTCCTCGGGCGCATCTGATCCGCTCGGGTCCCCCGAGCCTAGGTCCCCACCCTGCGCCCCCAGGGTGAACCTGACGTCCAGCGAATCCGGTCCCTCGCGCTCCGGGGCACCCCCGGAACCTTCCGCCTCCCCGGGCCCCGTCCCCTCGCGGCTTGGGCGCGCCGTCCGCGCGTACCGGGGCGCCGAGGGGCGCACGTGCCTCGCGCCGCAGCAGGCTGAGCACGGGGGTCTCGGTGGCGGCCGCCAGAAAGTGGAGCTGCAGGAGCTCGGGCCGCGCCTCCGGGAAGGCGAGCAGGGCCGCCACGCCCGGCGCCGCCAGCGCCCGGCACAGGCCGCGGGCCAGCGAGGCGGGGTCGCGGGCGGGGGGCGCGGCGACCGCCAGCTCCAGGCTGAGGTTGTAGGGCAGCCGCGGCACCAGGGCGGCTCGCATGAGGGCAGCGCGGGCGAGGGCGCGGGCAGGGGGCGCGCGGGGCAGGAGGGCCCCCAGACGCACGGAGCCCCCGACGCGCGCCAGAACGCCGCACGGGTGCGGGTGGCCGCGAGCTGGCTTCATCCCCAGGGCCAGCGCCAGGCCGAGCCACAGCGCCCGCACAAACTCCATGGCAAAGTTGCGGGTCAGAGCCGGGCGCCGCTTCGGGGCCACTGCGCCGGAGGGGACCGCCCCTGAGGGATGCGCACCCCGCGCTGTTCGGCTCTTCCTCCTGCCCGCCGCCCGAGCGTCCCCAGTGCCAGGGAAGAGCAGGACCCACGCCTGGGGTTTGGCGATGGCCACGTTGGGCAGGGCCAGGAAATCGTGTCATTTTATTTATTAATGTGGGGTGTGTGTGTGTGTGTGTGTGTGTGTGGTTTTTTGTATCTTTTGGTACGGAGATCGAACTTGGGACCTTGTGCTTGCGAGGCAGGCGGTGGAACCACTGACCTAAATCCCTGACCCGTGTGTGTTTTTTTGACAGGGTCTGGCTACCTTGACAGGGTTTAGGCTGGTCTCAAACTCGCTGAAATCCTCCTGCCTTAGCCTTTCTAGTGCTGGGATGACAGGTGTGTGCCACTACACCCAACATCATGTCCCCATTCCACAAGGGGGAATGCTGGGCCGTAAAAACTGTCCCCACACCCACCCCTGCTCTCCAACATCTTGGACCTCCCCAGCTTACCAGTCTGGGAAATGCTGCCCATTGCTCAGACAGGGACACTGAGACTCAAGCTGACATTTGTCTCCGTCTCTCAGGGAGCAGTCTCTACCCAGACCAACCCATGAGTGCGTGTTAGCATTGTGTGGACTCTGGAGAAACTGAGACAGACATATCTGTGGTTTGTTTTTTGTTTTAGTACCAGGGATCAAACTCCGGACCTTGTGCTTGTGAGGCAGGTGCTTGGAACCACTGAGCTAAACCCCCGGCCTGAGGCGGGCATATCTGACTGTAACCTATAGGGTAGATTTGCCCTCCAACCCCGGGGGCAGACAACTTGGACCACAGAACATCTCTTCACCCATCAAAACCCAGTGCCAAATGCCCACTTCTGGGAAACATTGCTTGTTTCTTAGTCAGCGACACGCTCACTCATCTCCAGTACTTTATTTGCACACACTAAGCACTCTATAATTGCTGACTGCCTGAGGGTGGGCTCATAGGCCCCAAGCTTCCTGTGTTCCCCCGGCCTCCTCATGTCTGTCCACTCACCAGGACCCATGGGTGGTCCTGGCATGCAGTGGGTGCTCAGTGGAAAAGGCCAGCGGCATGGGGGGATGAGGGACCTGTTACCAGGAAGCTGGGAATTTTCCTGTCATCCACCCTGGGATTGGGGAATGGGGGTGGCAGGCAGGGACACCCAGCCCTGGTGAATGAATCTGCCCTTGTAATGTCTCCACATGCAACCCCTTCTCCTCTTGGAGCCAAAATAAGAAAACATTTCATTAACTGCGTGATGGCACTGGATGCCAGCAACAAGATGGACTGGGTCTAGGGATGACTTCCCTGAGGGGTGGTAACGGGTTCAGGGGACAGAAAGGCCACCTCATCCAGCCATAGGGTCCTCAGTGCCCACTAGGCCCTGTCACCAGTCCTCAGAAATAGGGACAGGTTTGGGGTCGGGTCACTGAACAAATGTTTGCATGTGCAGATTCTGGGGAGGCCCAATCCCAGCCCTTCATGCTCTGGGCCTGTTTTCAGACCCAGCTGCTGTGAGGCCTGAACAAGTGAACATGAGGTAAGGCTGTGAAGTTTTTATTACAGTAACTTACACAGAAGACTTTGCCTTTATTTGTGATGCCCCCATTTAAACCCAGGGCCCAGCCTTTTTAAAAAAATTAAGAATTGTAAGACAAGTTCTCGCTAAATGGCTAAACTGCCCAGGCAGGCTCTAAATTGTGATCCTCCTGCCTCAGCCTCCCAGAGTGTTGGGATGACAAGTGTGAGCCACTGCGCCCAGTTTTTTAGTTTGGGGAGTTGCAGGACCCCTTTCCACACTGGCCACCCCATTTCATGTTCTCCCCGGCACTAACTAAGGATTTGGCTTCTCCACAGCCTCACCAATGCCTGTGACTTTCCACCTTTCAGAAAATAGCCACCAAGGTGCATGAGGACTGGCATCCTGGGGACAGTGGCGGTCCCAGAAACTGCCTTCATCTGGTGGGCCTCCCTGGGGGCTCAGGGATGGACTCACTGTCCCCTGGTTCTCATCCACCTCTAACTGCACACAGGATAAACCCAAGGTCTCCCTGTGCAGTTCATAGGGTGACCCTTCCACCTCACTCCGGCTTTGAAGAACTGTCCTTTCTTGTTGGACCGAGCCTGGATTCCAAAGGGCCTCAGGCTGGCTTGTGCTGCGGGAACTCTCCTGCTGACCTCAGCGCAGTGACCAGCAGGGCAGGGTGGGTGTGGGCCTGGGAAGCCGTCTGCATGTCAATGCCAACTGTCCCGGAGTGCTCCCGGGGTCTGGTGTCCTGCTGGGCTGGCTGTCCTACTGCAACCAGCAGGGGGTGGGGCGGGGAGGGAGCTTCAGGCCCAGGCTGATGGCTGGTGCCTTTAGCTGTGGGGACCTCTGGGGGCAGGGAGGGACGTGGACCCCTGTGAACTGCTGCTGCCTCCCCACAAAGGAGGTTCCAGGCAGCAGGGCCAGTGCCCAGGCAGCTGCGCAAACCCACCTGACAGCCCCTGTGTTCTACAGCTTTAGGATGAGGACTAGGCTCAGCCCACAGGTGGGGAAACTGAGGCAGTACTCTGGGAGGGGCCTAAGGCCCCCACCAGGACCCCACTGTGCACTGGGCTCTAGGGATCATGGGGACCGCAGGGTACACACAGCCTGGAGAGGGGAAGAGGTGGTGATGGAGGTGCCATTGCCCAAAAGCGCAAACTCAGGGCTGGCTCTGCTTGTGGTGCAGAGATGACAGCACTGCTAAATCACATGGCGCTCCTGGGCCATTAACCAGGGCTGGCGGCTGGAGAGGTGCTCTGGAAGGTTCCAACGGTGTCTGGGCTGTGCTCCAGCTCTGGCTGGCAGTGTCCCCAGAACATCGGGGACCGAGCCTCCCTTAGGCCCGTGGTGCCAAGAGGTGTATCCTCGCCAGGTGGCTGGAGGGCACGTCTGTCCTTCACAGGGACCTGGCCTGGGGGACGCTCCTAGCAGCCGCAGCCCTGACCCAGGCTGTCACTCCTGCCCCACGGTACCCTCTGGGTGACCCCACCACGCCCCCACGTATCAGTGAGGGGACCTGGCCCTGGGGAGCCTCTGCTGCAGGGTGCCAGCCACACCCCAGGGTGGCCAGAGGACCCCACGCTAACTCCCACGGTGCCCCCTCACCACACTGCCAGCTCCCTCTGCGGCCTGGGCCCTCGGAAAATCATCGGGACACCCAAGCCCCTCTGGCCAGTGGGGAGGCCAGACCCACACTCTTGACACCTGCCCTGTTAGGGCGACTTTGGATGGGGTCCCCCCAACCTGCAGGGGTCCCCAACACCGGGAGGCAAGGGGAGGCCTTTCCAGACCATCTTTTGTTAAAAACCGAATAGCACCAAGTGGACAGACGAACACATACCACTGGGCCAGAAGAGGCCAGACATAAGGGGTAAAGTCTACAAACACAAAACTGGGGCGCCCTGACCGCCAGCCCACAGTCTGGAGAGGCTGGCCGGGGCTCCCTGGGGCGGGCGGCGGGGGCTCCTCCCAGGGCGCATTCTGCCCCTTGGCGGGCGTCCGGCCTGGGGCGGCTGCACCCCTCACTTGGCTGGCCTGGTGATGATGTGCGTGGAGAAGTCGAAGAGGTCCCGGTTGATCTTGCGCAGGTTGCGCACCTCGTCCTCCAGCTCGCTCACACGCACCCGCAGCTGGTCCTGGCTGCTCTGGGGTGGGTGGGGACCAGAGGGTGAGGGCCACGTGGCTCTACCCCGGCAGCAGCTGGGACTCCAGGGGTGCCCCAATGGCCTACCTTCTCAAGGGTGCTGCTCATCACGGCCTGCAGGTGCTCCAGCCGCCCCAGGTAGCTGGGCTCCGAGCCCTGGGAAACAAGGACAGGGGCCTTGGGCCTGTGTCATTCCAGGGAGAGGCCCTGGCCAGGCCACCTACAGCTGGGGAGACTGGGTCAGGAGGGGGTTGGCCAGAGGACCCCACCCAGCAGGAAGAGAGACCAACACACTGTGGAAATGGGCCTGCCGGGCCCAGGAGGTCGGGACAGGGGCCAGGTGAGGCGTCTGTCGGCAGGGCACATCTGGGATGGTGTCCTGGGTGGAGGGCTCTGCCGCCTGTCATTGTGGTCCCAGCACAGTGATGGTGCGCAGCCTGGTATGGCCAGGCCCCAAGGGCAGCCAGGGAAGGGTGCCGAGACCCAGGGCAAGAGCCCTCGGGGGACACTGGGCAGAACCAGCCGGAACTGTGCTGCCCGCCTGGGGAGGCAGGGGCCAGGCGGATGCTCTCACATGGCTCGTGTTTGCAGCAGGAGGCCCGGGCTGCTGTCTTGACCTAAGCACAAGCAGCCCTCCGCTTCTGGCGGGCCCCACTTGTGGTCAGAGGCCCCACAGTCCCCATCTTCTGGGAAGACAGTGAGTGGCGTCACAACCACCTGCTGGGAGGACAGAGATAACGGCCTGTCCCGCACGTGGGGCCTGTCAGCCAGAACCCTTTGGATAAACAGGAGAAAGAGCTATGTGGGGAGAAATCCTGAGTGTCCCAGAATTCCAGCCGGGGAGACAGATGGTGACAGAAACAGTGGTGGTGGGGCAAGGACGGGCGCTGGCCAAGGTCACAGGTGCTAGGTGGTGGGGCAGGGCGGGTACCTGCTGGTGGAGGCCCAGGCGCAGGGTGAGGGCCCCGCAGCGCGGCTCGTCCCCATGCTCGGCCCCCAGCAGGTGCTTGTTGAAGTGGGGCAGCGGCAGGCTGGGCCTGAAGTCGGAGCTCAGCATGCTGATGGGCGCCAGCATGATGGCTGCGTTGGTCACTGGGCCTGTGGGACACGGCTGTCAGCCCACCCCAAGGACCCACTGTGCCCCGCGCACGGGAAGGACCCCGGGTGGCTGGACGCACCTTTAAGGGTCACCGTCCGGATGCACTGCTTGCTCTGCACGTCCCACAGGCGCACAGTCTCGTCATGGGAGCCGGAGAGCAGCACGCTGCCGTCCGTGGACACCGACAGGCAGGTCACCTGGTTCCTGGGACAGGTGGACACTGGCGTCAGGTCCTGGTCGGGTGAGAGGGGGATGGCGCGGCCCCTTCCCTGGTGCCTACCTGTGGCCTCTGAAGACCTTGCCAGGGTCCTGCTCGGGCTGGAAGCTCCGCTCCCTCTGTACAGGCTGTGGAGGCTGAGACAGGCATGAGTGCCAGAGGTGGCGGTGATGCAGACGCAGCCCCAGCCCGGAGACGGGGAGCCATCACCCCGTCACGGCCACCCCAGCCACTCACCCGGGTGCAGAGGTCCACCTGGAAGACGGAGCCGTCGCTGCCCCCACAGAACATGTGGTGCTCGGCCAGGTCCATGGTCACGGCCATGATGCCCACATCAAACAGGACAGAGAGCAGCAGCTCGCCCGAGGAGATCTCCCACAGCTGGGGGTGGCAGAGGTAAGGGGTCAGAGGTCGGCAGCCCACCCTGCAGATGCCAGCCCTGGGTCCCCGCCCTGGGAGCTGGATGGCCAGGGGGGGAACCCAGGGCAGGTCGAGTCCCCATGGGCCTGGCCACACTGGCCATGGCTGGCTGAGTGGGAATTTCCAGGAGACAGAGGCCCGGGCTGCCTCCCGTCTGAGCATCCTTGGGCTGGGAGCCTGGGGATTACAGGCGTCTGAGCCCTGCCGACCTCAGCTGGTCAGGGTGGGGGTGGGACTGTACCTTCACTGTCTGGTCCAGTGAGGCCGTGGCCACCCGGGCCAGAGGACCCCCGAAGCCGCAGTGCACGTCAGTGACAGGGAGCGTGTGATGGGACCACACGTGCCGGGGGGCCGGGATCCTGGAGGGGTCCACCTGCAGCACGCTGCGGAGGGTGGGGGTGTGGTCACCACCCTCCTGCTCCCTGGGCCTGCCCCCCCGGGGGGAACCTGGGATGGGCACCACCTCCAGAGGCTCCAGGCCAGCACCAGGCAGTCCTTGCTCCCTGAGACGAAGTGGCTGCTATCGCCTGTGAATTTCAGGCAGGAGACGTCCTGGTAGTGGCGGCTCAGGATGACCAGGAGGTTCCCAGTGGAGACCTGGGAGAGGTGGGGGTGCCAGGTCAGTGCGGGAAGCAAGGAGCGGTTCCCGGGATCCCCAGCTGCCATGATGCCAGGGTATGGCGTTGTGGGAACCTCCTTGTGCCAGGTTGGGGACAACAGTGTCAGGTGAGGGTGGGCAGTTTCTGTGGGCCTGGACTCAGCTATGCTGCTGGCAAGGTGTTCCCACCTTGACCCCAAGTGTGTGATGGGCCCAGGAAGGAGGATAGGTTTTCTGCCACCCTGACTGCCCACCCTGGACTAGCAGTGACCTCAGGGACAGCAGCACTGTCCATGTGGCCTCTTCAGGATTTTGTCACAGTGGGAAGCGACGCTGGAGTAGGCTGTGACAGCTGCAGGCAGGCTGGTGATGAGCTGCCTAGGCAGGCACACAGCCTAGAGGAACAGGAGGCTGCTGGTGGCCGAGATGAACCTCTCGCACCATACCTGAGAAGGGCCAGGGCTGGGGGAGACGCTGCTGCAGGGTGAATCGTGTCCCCACCAAAGCACATTCAAAGCCCTGAGCCCCAGGCCTGGGAATGTGACCTTACTAAAAATAGGTGGGGCTGGGGTGTAGCTCTGGGGAGCACTCGCCTAGCACTTGGGGCCCTGGGTCAGGGCACGTCCTGAATCCAGCGACTGTGTCCTCTCTAGGACACGGAGATGTGGACACAGAAGGGAATAAAGCTGTGGATGATGAAGGACTGGTCAAAAGCCAGGGGACACCCTGAGCCCTGAGAGCTGGCAGAGGCCGGAAGCACGGGGTGATCACATCACCGCCAATGTCAAGTTTGGAAGCTGGGACAGACGGGGCCACATCACACCTCTCAAGAGGCCTTTGTCCCCAGAGCCTGAAGGACAGATCTGAGAAGCTCTGAGTGCCACAGGCCGGCCACTGGACCCACCGTCTGTCCAAGGTCAGGCCCCTCCTGCCAGACCCCTGCCCTGGCTCTTTACTGGAGCAGAGAAAGGGACCGAGCCGCAGGCGCCCCCTTCTGGTCACAGCGCAGAAGTCCTTGGAGAGTTGCTCCTCTGAGGAGCAGGGCCAGGCAACACATACCTGCTGCCACTGGACAGGAGGTCCCCGAGTGCCAGGCCACCGAATTTCTGCCCCCACACAGCCCAGCCCATGGCAGGCTGTCGGTGAGCCTGTGAGGATTCCCACTCTAATGTGAGCCCCATCACCTCCTTTTCCCTCCTGCGCTTGAATGGTTTCACACTGGCTTCAGGATGAGGTCATGGCCCCTCGCCCCCATCTTTGTGGCCTTTGCCGGCTCAAAGAGCTCTCACACCCCGGCCTTCAGCTTCCTGGACACCTTGGTGTAGTCAAAGACTGGATCGGGAAAGGCAAAAATGGGGATGCCTTTGGCCCCAGACCCCACACTGTCTGGACTGCTCCAGATGGGGGTGAGGGCAGGTCTCTCAAATATAGCAGTGTTAGTAACAGGTCCAGGGCCAAACTCTACCAAGGCCCAACAGTAAGTAAAGCTTTACTGACACTGCCGTGAAGCCCAGCACCACCTGCAAGGCTGGAGCATGTCACAGCCTGGCCACAGTCTGACAGTTGGCCCCAGGCCCCTTGCAAAAAGGGCCAAGAGCACGTGGCAGGGCTGCGTGGTGTGTACAGGTAGCACTAGCACCAGGTTTCCCAGCAGTGAGAAAGAGGGGAGATGAAAAATGTCATGCTGCCCCTTCCTTAGAGCGTTAAAGTCAAAACCGCCGGGTCTCAGGAAGGAGTGCCTTGTCCACTCTGGGTCCTGCAGAGTGTGTGTCTGTGGCTGGCTGGTGGCAGAATTAGGGCTTTGTAAAAACTGAGGCCTCTTTGGCACTTGCAAGAGTCTGGAGGGAACCAGAGGATGCAGGCAGCAGGATGCAGGATAGGTGAGACCCTGCACTCGCAGCTCCCAGCCCCTCCCAGCCTGGGATCTGGTCCTCATGGTTGCTCCCTGTGCCCCCTAGGTGAGGTGCACACCCTGGCTCCGCTCCTCTTACCTCCCACAGGTATATGTTTTCTCCAATTCCCGCCAGGACGTACAGGCCATTGGGTGCCGTGGTCACACAGGTGACAGGCCCAGGGCACATGATCTTTTGCTGGAGCTGGTCCTAGGCACACAGAACAGACTGGGAAGCAGGGGGGAGAGGAGATGCCTGCGGAGCTGAGAGAGGAGCTAGGCACAGCTGGCCTGAGCAACTGCACCATACAGCTAGGCAGGGTTCACACCTGCATGAGCTTTCTTGTTTTATTTTGTTTCCAGTAGTAGGGAATCGAACAATTCGAGCCTTCAGGCCCTCACCCGCTTTACATTTTTTAAGACATGATCTTGCTAAGTGGCTAAATTGCCCAGGCTGGGCTGGAACTTATCCCTACCAGATGGTTGCAATTATAGGAGTGTGCCACCACAGCCGGCTCACACCTGCATGAGGTTTTGCAGGCCAGTGCTTCCTCTGGACAAAGGGGTAGGCAAGGAGGGCCAGGGAGGGGACTGGGCAGAGCTCAATGGCCAGTAGAACTGCACCTTAATACCCCTTCCCCTAATGTGCTCCTAGGGCTCGTTACCTCCTCTCTAACACCGGAAAACATCACAAGTTTTGTGTGAACTTCACCAGGCAGTGGTTACACACAGCGGTTGCCTGGAGAGAGAGGAGCAGGCAGACCAGGCACTAAGAAGTTCTAGGCAATACGTAACGGGGCTGCCAATAAAAACAAAGATATCAGGGGGAACTATGGCGATCAGTGAATGCATGAGGTCCCGGGACTACCCATTCAAGGGGCTCCCTCAGACCTCAGATCTTCTTCATCCTCCAAAACCACAAACCCCAAAGGACCTAATTTCTCCCCTTAAATTAAATTTTGCGCTCAGGAATCTGTGCATGCGCACTTGCTCCAGGGTGCACCCGGCGCTAAGCTGCACCAGGTGCCGGAGACGCACTCCCCCAGCCCCACGTGTGCCCAGGATGCCCTAAAGTGCCCACCACCCTGCGCACGCGCAGATTCCCTACAACGACTCGTCCCTCCAGGTCGTCCCGGTCGGGATCGGATCCCAATTTCCCTTCCCCCCGCTTTCTTTCGCGGGCTCCCTCACCGAACCCCCAGGCCCGCGCGCCGCACCTTCCGCTGCAGCTCCCAGACACTGATGTAGTTCTTGCCCAGCTGCGCCACCAGCAAGTACTCGCCATTGAGCAGCGCGAGGCCGCGGGGCCCAGCTTGGCCGCCGCGGTAGGTGAGCAAGTTGGCACCCGAATGCAGTTCCCACACGACGCAGGTCCACAGCTGTGCCGTCGAGTCCGTACACACGGCCACCTCCATGGGCGCCGCCATCTTACCGCCCCGGCCACCGCCCCGGAAGTGCATCGTCGCCAGCGAACCCCGGTGAAGGCATAACGCGCACTAGAGCGGCGCCTGTGCTGCCTCAGGGGCGGGGTTGGCGGACCCGCGCGTGCGCAGAGGCTTCGGGAGAGGGCTCTGCCCCAGGGAATGGGTTTCTCTGTCCAGCAGAGAATGGAGGGTCGCGTGTTAGGGGTAGAGGTCTTGGACGGTGCCCTGTTTCGCGGACTAGGGTCTCCTGCCATCTGTTAGTATCTCCAGGGCCCTGAGGTCTGACTTGGCCATTCCCTCCGTCGCGCTTTTGGCCAAGTGACCAAACCTCTCTGGTGGATTGTTTGTTTCTTTTTAAAATATGTACAATTAAAGTACTGAGCTCACAGGCTCAAAGGAGACCTGGCAAAAGAGCAGACTCCACACCAGAAATTATTTAGGGGTAGGAGGTGCGGCTCAGTGGTAAGCGCTTGCGCCGCCCCGTGACAGAAAAGGAAACAAAACCCCCAGTGTATCTACTTGACTCACAGTGCCTGGTGATTACCTATTGATGGCTGCCTGCCTGTCCTTTGACCTCGCTTTTTGGAGCCACAAAATTCAGATGTCTATTTGGGCCACTCGGTCTCGGCCCAGCAAGTCCCAGCTGCCAGTAACAGGAACCATTTCTAAAAACAAATTTTTCTGGTTTTTCCTTGGTGCTGGGGATGAAACCTAGGGACGTGCACATGCTAGATAAGTACTGCTACTGAGCCACACCTCCAGCACCAAAACAATGTTTTTTCAAAAAATGTAAATGTACACCCGACACAGTGGCGCCCACCTGTCATCCCAGCTACTCAGGCTGAGGCAGGAGGGTCGTAAGTTGGAGCCCAGCCTGAACAATTTAGGGAGACCTTGTCTCAAAATTGGAAAAAAAAAAAGAGGCCCGGGCGTGGTGGCACAGGCCTGTAATCTCAGCATTTGGGAGGGTGAGGTAGGAGGATCATCACGATTTTGAGGCCAGCCTGAACTACATAGTGAGACCTTGACTCAAAACAAACATACGGGCCGGGCCGGGGCCGGGAATTTAGCTCAGTGGTTCTGCCGTCTACCTTGCAAGTGCAAGGTCCCGAGTTCGATCCCCGATAAAACAAACAAAAGACCCAAAAAGCCAAACACAATTTTAAAAGGGTGGGGAGATGCAGCTCAGTAGTAGAGCCCTTGACTGCCTGGGTTCCAGGACCGGAAACAAAATCAAATTAATCCCCAAAAGGCAGAGTTCGTGGTCTGGCTTTGGAAAGGAATTCATCTGAAAGTGGGACCTGTCTCCACGGTGTTGGGCTGGGTGCCCCCGTCCCAAGCCCGCCGGGAGCTCAGTGGGGCCTGCAACCGAACGGAGATGCAGGCGGGGCTGATTGGGATGCTGGGAACCCCGGCCTGGGAGGAGATGTGGAGAGAGGGCAAGTGTCCGGGCGCGGGAACCGCACCAGCAAGCAGCAAGCGGTGGCCGCTAGGTGGCAGGCGCGAGCCGCGGACGGAGCGAGGGGCGGGAGCACAAGGAGCCCAGGGGAGGAGGGGAGGAGCCTCTGGGAGCGGGGCGGAGCCCCGAGCAAAGGCCCTGAGGCAGTTCCATAGCAGGGAGCTGACTGGGCAGAGCCTGCCCTAGGAGGGAGAGAGTCCACCCACCCCAGGACCTGCTCAGGACCCCAGTACCCTCGATTTTTAATTTTTGCTGGTGCTGACGATGGAACCCAAGACCTCGGCAAGCGCTCAACCCTGAGCTGCATGCCCAGACCGTCGTATGTTATTTATAGATTTTATTTTTTTAATTAATTAATTTTTTTGCGGTACCAGAGATGGAACTCAGGACCTTGCACTTGAGAGGCAGGCGCGGTGCCACTGAGCTAAATCCCCAGCCCCTCGAATGTTATTTATAAAGTGAATAAGAAAGAGAAATCGGGCAGGCAGGGATGTTGTTCAGTGGTTGAGCATTTGGTGGTGGCTTCAAGCCCCAGGGCCCCCACCACATAACCTTAACCCTTACATTTTTTTGAACATTGGAACTTTTTTTTTTTGGTACCGGGAATCGAACTCGGGACCTTGCACTTGCGAGGAAGGCGGTGGCGCCACTGAGCTAAATCCTCGGCCCTTTTTTTTTTTTAAAGATAGTGGACTCTATGTAGCCCAGGCTGGCCTCAAACTTGGCGGCGATCCTCTTGCCTCTGGGGTGACAAGCGTGCGCCACCACTTGAGGCTGTTTGCCACCTTAGTGCCTTGGAACAGGTCATTGCGCAGCTATGGTTCTCAGCTTCCCCAGTTATATGCGGGGTGCGTGCGATGGCTCCCAGAGGCGGGCTAGTTTGTTCCGCCCGGACCTTTCTGAATTTCAGGGGTCCGGGGGTGTGAGGAGGTGACCAGCTGTGCCCTGGGACCCTGCAGCCAGAGTGGGGATAAACTGGATGCCCAGGCCCCGGCCAGCGGTGCACATGTGCCCTTTCTCCTCCCCTCCCTGGCCCGGGTGGGCCTCCTTGTGAGGTCAGAGGTCGCCCCGCCCCCTCCTGGAATGGGGACAGACCAGTTGTGCAAGAGCCTCAGACAAAAGCCACCCTTGGGGGCATCCAGGACCACCCAGTGCTGGGACTCAGTGGCACTTCGTTGGGGGGCAGGGAGCAGCTGGTCCCTGATCTGAGGCTGGGAGGGCACGGGCGTGGGGGGCACGCCAGGGAAACCAAGGCAGGGAAACCTTCCTGTTCCCCAAGTGAGCCAGGACCATGCACGGACCCCGCCATTCCTTGGGCTCCTGTGGGGCTGGTGGGTGACCCCAGTGGAGCCCCTACGGGCAGCAGCTGGGCTTTGGGAAGCCAGGAAGGAGGGCGCAGGCCCCCTCTGTGTGTCCCCAGGGCCTGTGTGGCCTCAGGGTCCCTGGGGTCCCTCTCTGAGGCACTTGAGCAGCTGAGGAATGAAGGGAAAGGACTGGACCATCCAGTTGTGTTTGTTTGTTTCTGCTGTTTTGTTTTGTTTTCCAGTCCTGGGGATTGAACCCAGGCCCTTCACACTGAGCTACATCTCCAGCCCTTTTCATTTTTGATTTTGAGACAGGGTCTCGCTAAGTTGCTAAGTTGCCCTGGCTGGGCTGTAACTTTGACCCTCCTGCCTCAGCCTCCCAGAGTGCTGGGATGACAGGCATGTGGCCTACCACATCCGGCTTTTTGTCCCCTAGGGGTCCAGAGGCTGCAGCTGGACCTCAAAGGGCCAGGAATGGAAAATGTCACCTTCCCCTCTTTTTTTCTCAGGTCACAGGTGAGTCGCAGCGACAGGGGCTGTTTTCCTCTCCTTCCTGTGCAGCTTCTGGGAGGGACCAGCCCAGGCCGGCCACAGCCGGAGCTAGTGGGAACCAGGTGACTGCAGTCTAGGCTGTCCACCAGGCCACTGTGACCTTGGTCCAGTCCAGTCCCCTGAATACGGAAGTCACAGGTCGGCCCCAGAGAAAACTCTCCCAGCCTGGTGCCCATGCTGTGGCTTTTTGGGGTTGGAGGTCGAGACCTCACCAGCATTTGCAACCTGGGAGCAGAGCTGGCCCATGTCCCATCTGGCTTCCCTGGGGCCATATCGTGTTAAAAGCCACACCTGCAGAGGCCAGTCCCTGGGCACTGTGGGAGGCAGGTGACAGGCAGCCATGGAGGGAGGCCCCTCAGGAGCCTGGTTGTGACAGCAGCTCCATCTGGGTGTCTCCCAAGGTGAGGGGGAGTCACATGCCTCTTTGCCCAGAGGACAATGACATCGGGCTATGAACAGCAGGTGGGAACTGCGTGTCTCCGTCACACACAAGGGAGTCTTTTTTTTTTAATTGGAGCAAGGTGAGAGGCCAATTTAGCATGTGCAAAGGCCCAGGGACATAGCCACACCACAGTGCTGGGGCTCCAGACAGAAACCTTGGAGGTGACAGGACACTTCTTAGGAGGCCAGGCACTGCCCACCTGGGTTGTTAGTAGGGACACCGGGGCTGGAGTGTTCTCTGTGGGGTGTCTTGGACACTGCCGGGTGCTGAGCAGCTTCCTGGCTTCCACACACCCTATGCCAGGAGCTCCCCTAGTTGTGACAGCCACACATGGCCCCAAATATGGCTCAGTGTCCCTGGGGGTGCCTGGTCTACCCTCCCCACGCTATGCTGGGTGAGGTGGAGATGCCTAGGTTAATAATCAGCACAGGAAATCAGCTGTGGTGGCATAACCCTGTAATCCCAGCACCTGGGAGGCTGGGGCAGGAGGATTGCTAAGAGTTCCAGGCCAGTCTGGGCCACACAGTGAGCTCAAGGCCAGCCTGGACTACACAGTGAGATCCTGTCTCAAAACAAACATGAACACACACACACACACACACACACAAACACAGAGAGAGAGAGAGAGAGAGAGAGAGAGAGAGAGGGAGGGAGAAACCCAGCGGAGACATTTTCTGTTAAAGTCAGAAGTGTTTTGTTTTAATCTCATGAGCTTTTCTGGGTTACAGTTGTCTTAAATATTTCTGAAGTTTAAATACAATTTGCATAATAATGTTATTATAAAATGTAAACTTTCAGTGTTCTTTTAAATTTCAAAATCACACCTTTTTTCCTCTTTTTTTTGGTATTTTTATCATTTTATTATTTTTTTTCTTTTTATTACCTGAATGATCTGCAAAAACTGAACATTGTTGTAAATCACCCTGCAGGTGACCAGGGTGTGATGGCGGGGCCCAGCTAAGAGGTAGACAGCAGTTTTACCTTTTTTTTCTGTTTTTTGGAGGTTTTTGAAAGTTTTTTTTTTTTTTTTCCTTTTACCTGAGTCTGGCGTGATCATCACACCATGTAAGAAGCCCCAGAGAAACTGAAATCAATTTCACATATCAAGAATAAAAAGCTTGAGTTTGTGTTTGCGAAGGGGGAGTTAAAAAAAAAAAAAAGCCAAAAGTTAATGGAAAAATAAAAACAAGAACAAAATGGATAAAAATGTTAAAAAGAAAAAATGCAACTGTACAAATGCACAACTTTTAAAAACACTAACCCAGCTGTCCCAGGGTCCCGCCCCACCCGCCTGCCTGTCCTTACAGCCAGAGCCCTGCAGCCAGCCTAAGGGTCCCAAAGATTCCAGAAGCAGCCTGTCCAAGGGTCCCCACAAAGCCCCTCCTTACCCTGAGTTTGGGGGTCCCCGCCTGCCACACGCCAAGCCCCACGTGCACAGCGCTCTTGGCCAGGCCCCAGTGGCTGCGATGGCCACCCCCCTTCCTTGCGCCTCTTTGCATAAGGGGCTTCTGTGCTCCCCCAGATGTCCCTCCCACCCCCACCAGCAGGCGATGTCTGGGACACATATGAGGCAGCTGAGGCAGAGACAGGACACCCAGGGGCCACAGGTTCTGCCTGGCAGGACAGGGGTCCCAGGGATCCCCACATCCCACAATCTTGGGGCCACCCCAGGACACCCCGAGTTAGGATCCGGTCTGCTCACTGAGGCTGGGCGCTCACACATGCCACACATACACCACCCGGGGGCACCCCGAGACCTGAGCAGGAGGGACAGGGAAGTGACCAGGGCAAGGATTTTTGGCATCAAAAGTCAGACCTGAGGTAGAAAGAAATGTGCAGTGGACATTTCCCCGAGGTGGCCCCGAGGGGCCTCGGCCAGGAGGGGACAAGAGTGGCTGGCCAGATAGTTCTTGGAGAGGGGGCAAGATTGAGTCTTGGGATAGGAAGACCCCCCCACCCAGGAATGATTGTGCTAAGACACCAGCCCCCCAAAAATGGGGCAGGCAGAACCTTCCAGAAGGAAAAGCCAAGAGAGCCCCCCCACCACCACCCCTCCTGGATGGGCAGAAAGGGGCACAGCAGTGACTCTGAGACAAAGAAAGACTAGGTCCCCTTCCCAGAGAAGGAAGGAGAGCCCGGCCAGGGGCCTGGGGGAGCCCCAGCACTCCCCCCACTCCCAGCCTCGTTAGCACCGACTCTGGGGCCCAATTAGAGCCCAGGCTCACCTAGGCGCAGCTGCCACAGTCCCCACCTGAGGCCGGACGCAGCCCCAGGGACAGGGGCAGAGAGGCCCAGAAAGCCCTGAAGACCCTGCCCGGGCTACAGAGGCTGGGTTTCTGCTCCAGCCAGGCTTCGTCTCATGGATACCCCCCAATTTTCTGACCCGGGTGGGGGGATCCGTGGTCCTTTCTGGGCCTCTGTTTAGTGACTGTCACTGCAGAACCAAGACATGTCATAGCCCCTGTGCGGAAGGCATGGAGAGAAGGGCAAGAGGAGGGGAGAGAGGAGAGGGGTTCGGGTTGCTCTGGCCCCTAAATCCTCACCCTGAGTTAGGCCTGGCTGCCCCCAGTTCCCCCTTTATTGATCGTCCCCCAAATCATCCCTGAGACAGGAGCCTGGGGCCAGGACTCATTCTACCCCCTGGTTAAGGATTCCCTGATCCGAGTGCCCAGCCTGGAAAAGAGGAATCTGTTGCTGAGTTCCAGCGTCCTGGGCTCGCGGGCCACCCATCGGGCCACCAGAAACACCCAAAGGAGCCCAAACCAGTCACAGAAAAATTTTAAAAAGGTTATTACCGGGGTTGGGTTTTTTGTTTCACTTTGCTTTTTCTAGTCCCTGAATGAGCACAAATATATAGATATATAGATATATAGATATCCTTTTCCTAAAGCTCCACCCCCCAAGAATAAAATAGAGTATTTACAGAACAAAACCCCCAAAACCTCTTAAAAGCCCTATAGGAGTTTGAGTGTCACTATTTCTTAGGAAAAAAAAAAAAAAGGAAAAACACATTTCCCAAAGCAACAAGGAAAAAAAAAAAAGGAAATAAAATCAGTGATCTTGGCTCAGGGGTTTCATTCAACACAAGGAGCTGGGTGTGATGAATGTGTCACAGATAAAAATAAAAAGTGAAAATAAAAACGGACAAAAATGCTAACACACAGTGCAGGGATGTATGAGGTAAACAGGGTTGGCTTTGACATCGCAGCTGTTCCATGCCAGATGCCACAGCCGCTTCCCTGGGAGCAGAAAAAGGCTCCAGCGGCTCCAGCAGCTCCAGCGGCTTGGTTTTCCTTTAGGTTCTTTTCACAGTCCTCATAATTCATCTCTGAATGTCCAAAACCTGAGAAATTCAAGTGTTCCTTGGTTCCCCTGTTTTATTAAATTTGCTTTATATATATATATATATATATATGTATATATATGTATTTTTTTCTCTTTCCTTTTTGGCGTCAATGTGGTTTCGTGGTGAAGCTCTGCTCTTCCCACCTGTTGCTTCTGCCTTCCTGGACCCCAGCCGGGGGACTGTCGGGCTCCTGGGGTGGGGCGGCAGTGGGCAGGAGGGGAGCCACGAGGTTAAGGCAATGAGTTATTTGAGGTAGAAGACGTGGGGTGCGGTGCTGCACCTGCCTGGCTGCCCGAGCTGGTCCCTGCGGGTCCTCCCCGGCCACCTGAGTTGCTGCTGCTGCTGCCACCACTGCCACCACCACTGCCTTTGCTGGGTGCTGAGGGTGGCGTGGGGGCTGGCGGCTGAGCAAACAGGACCCCTGGTGCAGGACAGAAGAGAGACTTGTCATGGAAACTGGCCAGGCCACCACTGTCCACTTAACTTCTCGGCTGTGTCCAGCAATGTGTTGACCCTGAAGGTGGATGCCAGTGACCTCCCAGCCACTATCCACTCTGCAACCAGGCTGCCCTCTGCCCACAGCGCCACACAGTGCTTGCTATGTGCCACTGCATTTATTTTCATTCTGAGGATTGGACTCAGCTACCCCCAGCCCATTTTTTATTTTTGTTGTTTATTTTGAGATAGGGTCTCATTAAGTTGCTAAATTGCTCAGGCTTGACTCAAACTTGAAAGCCTCCTGCCTCAGCCTTCAAGAGTGCTGTGATTGGGGCCGGGGATTTAGCTCAGTGGTTCCGGTGCCTGCCTTGCAAGTGCAAGGTCCCAAGTTCGATCCCCAGTACCAAAAAAAAAGGAGTGCTGTGATGACAGACAGGCATCACTACGGCCAGCTACCACTTTTGTTTTGTTTTGTTTCGAGACAGGGTCTAGCTATGTAGTCCAGGTTAGCCTCGAACTCTCAGGGACCCTCCTGCCTCAGTCTCCCATTATGTGAAGACCTCACCTCTCAGCCCCTAGCTGCCCTCGCCCAGCTCTTGCCTCTGGTCCCTGGCCAGGGACAGCCCAGGGGCCCTGCGTTCAGCAGGGACAGCAGTGGCCCGGGTGGCTGAGGCCTCGGGCACCTACCTGTGTACATGATGCCGTTGAGCTCGACCGACATACTAATACTGTTGCTGCCGTTGGCGCCTGCGAGGCTGACAGCCGAGTCCTGCCGGCTCTCAGAGGCTGCAGGGAAAAGAAAACCGCAGAAATGTGTTGGCTTGGTGGCTGTCTGCCCGCTTGACAGTAAGCTCCAAGAAGGTGCAGGCTGCTTTGTCACTAGCACGTGCAGCAGGTGCTCAGTGGGCTGTTTGTCTCCCTCTGCTATTTTTATTTTTTTGGACACAAGGTTTCACTAAGGTGCTTGGGTAGAGACTGAAATGATCAGCCTGCCTCAGCCTCCAGAGTAGCTGGGATCACAGGGGAGTGCTCGGCTATATTTATTTGCCCTTCCTTCCTTCCCTGAGGTGGGTTGGAAACCGGGTCTTGCCATATAGTTCAGGCGGCCTTGAACTCACTACATAGCCCAGGATGGCCTTAAACTCCTGGTGACCCTCCTGCCTCAGCCTCCTGAGTGCTGGGGTTATAGACATGCACCACCACACCTGACTACACATTTTCTTTTCTCCTTCCTTCCTTCTCTCTTTCTTTCTCCCCCGCCCCTTTTCGATACGGGGACTCGAACTCAGGACCTTGCACTTACCAGGCAGATGCACGCCACTGGGCTAAATCCCCAGCCCTTTTTTTGGTTTTTGGTGATAGGGTCTCATTATGCAGTTCAGGCTGGCCTTCAATTCACCGTGTTCCCCAAGCTGCCCTTGAATTTGTAGCAATCTTCCTGCCTCAGCCTCCCAACTGCTAGGATTACAGGTGTCCGCCATCATGCTGGGCATTTTTTTTTGGTACCAGGGATCGAATTCGGGTCCTTGCGCTTGCGCAGCAGGCGTAAAACCACTGAGCTAAATCCCCGACCCCTCATATTATTTATTTTAAAAGAGATTGCCAGCCGGTTACAGTGGCCTGTCATCCTGGCACTCTAGCAGGCTGAGGCAGGAGGATCACAAGTTCCAGCCCAGCCCAGACAATTTACTGACTTAGTAAGACCCTGCCTCAAAATTTAGGCTGTGGATGGAGCTCAGTGCAAAGGCCCTAGGTTCAATCCCTAGACCTCTCTCCCCCAAAAGGAGAGAGAGATAGCCAAATTGTCACCTCTTTACCCTCCTGCCCATAGGACCAAGGTCCCTATACCTTAGCCAACCCCTGAGGCTAAACTCATGGGAGGCACCCTGTTGGTGTAGATGTGCAGTCCGCCAACTAAGTGGGCTCAGCATCTTTAGGAGCTTTTTAGTCCCCGGACCCCCCGTCGCCCGCTGGCTTGTTGGCCTTTTGTTATTGTGGTCGGCTCTGAGGCCCTTGCTGCTCGGGCGTCTGGCTGGTTGGTACCTTGGCTGTTGATCCGGATGCTCATGGGCAGCTGGGCAGTCATGGCCAGTAAGTTCTGCTGCAGAGCCCGGTGCAGGAGCCGCTGCTGCTCATCAGCGACCAGCACCATCTTCTTCTCCGGGGGCTCCCCAGACTCCAGCTTCTCCCGGATGTGCTCCAGGGCCGCTGCCTGCGCTGCCACGGCTGCCTGGGCCGCTGCCGCTTGCACTGCTGCCTGGGCTGCCACCACTGGGTGGCCAGCCAGGGACACAGGCAAGCGGCTGGGGACTGTGATGGGGATGGCTGAGTCCTCCTCTAGACACACAGGAGAGAGCAGCGGTCAGAAAGGAACCCAAGCGGCCTGGCCCCGGGGAGCTTGCTTCCTCTGCACAGAGACAGATGGCTTTACAAACAGGTGCGAGTGCCATAAAACCCCTGTCATCCCAGTACTCAGGGGGCTGAGGCAGGAGGGTCACCCCAAGTTTGGGGTCGGCCTGGGCTATATAGTGAGTTCAATGCCAACCTGGACTACATAGTGAGACCCTGTTTCAAAAAACCAACCAACCAACCAACTAAATAAATAAACCCTCTGTAACAGCAGATGTGCTGCCAGCAATATCACTTATAACAACAGCATCCACTGGTGTTTAGCATTCATACTTTTTAAATTTTTTTTACAGTACTGGGGATGGAACCCAGGGCCTATGCACTGAGCTACATCCTTGGCCTTTTTTTATTTTTTATTTTTGGTACCAGGGATCGAACTCAGGTCCTTGTACTTGCAGGGCAGGTGGCGGAACCACTGAGCTAAATCCCCAGCCCCCTTTTTATTTTTTATATGGAGACAGGGTCTTGCTAAGCTGCTAGGGCATCCTGGCTCAGCTTCCCAGAGTGCTGGGGTCACAGCTGTGTACCACCCTGCCTGGCACCTTTCTGGATGCCCACCTGGGATTTCTCTTGGTGATCTGGAGGGGGGAAGGATTCCCCACACCCCAGAGCCATGCTGGAATGTGGCCCGGGGCCCCACACAGCCCTCACCTTTCTTGATCTTGGGGGCTGGGGTGATGGAGCTGCCGTTGGTGCTGGCGGCCAGGCCCAGGGACTGCACGGGCAGCTTGGGTGAGGACAGCATGCCGTGGGCACTGCCTGGCGAATAGGCGAAGAGGGAGCCGCCGAAGCTCTGGCGCCGGCCTTCCCTCCTGTTGCTATCGATGGCGGCCTGGAGCTCGTTGGGGCTGCTGAGGCCACGCCGCTCACACTCGTAGGGATACAAGTACTTCATATACCTGTGGGTGTGGACAGTGTGGCACTGGGCTGCCCCTGACCGGGCACAGGGGCAGCACCATCCCGTTTCCCTGTGACCAGTTTTATTCTGAGACAGGGTCTTGCTAAATTACTAAGTTGCCCAGGGTGGCAGTGAACCAGAGATCCTCCTGCCTCAGCCTCCCAGAGTGGTAGGATGACAGGCGTGCAGCACCAGGCCCAGCTCTGTGGGGTCTTTAAACTAACCACTACTGAGCTGCACCCTGAGCCTGATGTCCCCCTGGCCCAGCAGCCCGGCCCGGCCACTCACTGGGTCCTCAGCGTGAAGGCAGCGCTGGTGATGGAGGTGGGCAGGTTGAGGCCCTTAGTGATCTCCCGCCACAGCTTCTTGTTGATGACCTCCACCAGGCCGCCCTTCTCCGTCACCAGAACGTACAGCATGAACAGGTCAAGCACCTGCTTGGCCATGATGGGGATGCGGTTCACGGGTGTGCCTGCGGACGGCAGGGCGCAGGTGAGGCGGGGCATTTCGGGCTCCTACCCTCAGCAGGGGGCGCTCAGGGCGGGTCCTCTCCGGTGTCCTGGGCATTGTGGCGTCCCTGGCCTCCATCCGCCCTATATCAGGAGCTCCCCAGGGTGATGGCCACAGATGTCCCCGGACATCACCCGGTGTCCCCTGGAGAGCAGCATCACCCCAAGGTGAGAACCAACCCTGCTCGACAGCACAAGGAGGCAGTACTGCCTCAGTTTCTCCACAAGCCACCTGGGCTCATGAACAGCACAGATCTCATTGCTGAAAGGGGTTTCTGAGGAGGCCCCCGAGGGGAGTGCTGGGGACAGGCAGGTGTCACAGGGTTATTCTACAACAGCTGCCAGGAGCTCAGCCTGCCTCCCTGGCTGTCTGTCCTGCGCTCCCGCCGGGTCTCTGTGCTCTGGCAGCTTGGCCAGGCCGACCACCTCCCCCCGGCCCGCTCAGACCTCCCCTCCCCTACTGACTCCCCCAGACCCCGCCCACAGCCCGGAACACCCCAGCTCGGCTCACCTGACCTGAGCCTCCTCCCACCCAACTCTGGGCTCAGGAGACCCCTTGCTCACTGACCGCCCCCGGCACGCGGCTGGGATTTCAGCAGCCACTCAGTGAACAGCAGCGAGGGCACAGGGCCCCACCATGAAGGATGAGGGAACTGAGACTCGGGGCAGGACCCCGAGAGTAAAGGGCCAACTCGCTACCCTCCCTCCATCTGGGAAGCACCTCTTGTCCACTCGGCCAGGTTGCAGAGTCCTGGGAATCCTGAGGACATGGGGAGGCCAGGCTCAGACCTGCTGCCCACACCTGCTCCATCTTGGCCAGCAGGGCCCACACCAGCCAGGCCAGGGTGGAAGGATGGTCACAGAGGAGGTGGAGGCTGGCACAGGGAAGGCAGGGAGCCCTCCAGAAAAACAGCAGGGCTGCTGGGGCAGGGCCTCCCCTCTTTTCCAGTCCCCAGGGAATTGTGAGAGAAATCTGGGTTTTACTTTCTGATGTAGGGAAAACAAATAAAACAAAACAAAAATCCTCTCCCCGTCTAGAATAAAGGAAAAGGGGCTAGGAGGGGGTGTTGTCCAGGGTAGAGAGTGATTCTCAGTCCCAGAGGATCCCAACTATAGGAGGGGAGGGTCCAGGGAGGGAGTCAGGAGGGAAAAGGAGCTTTGAGGTGGAGTTTTGAGGGATGTATAGGAGTTTGTTGTTCCCTGCTCTCCAGGTACTCTCAGCTTGGGGAGGGAAGACACTCATGTTCCTGAGTGATCAGAAGCTAAATAGAAGCATCTGGGAGCCCCACCTCACCCACTCCCACCAACTCCCTCTACTTCTGTGCCTTGAGGAAACCAGCCATCATGCCGAGCACTGGGGACCCAGCAAGGTGGTCAGCTTGGGGCCTGGGAGCTGGGGCCCCCCCAGCAGATGGCCAGGGGGCTCAGGCAAGTGTGGACAGGATGATAAAGGGAGTGGGGCGATCTCTCCTGCCACACAAGGTCCAGCAGGGCCGGCTGGGGCTGCGCTCTGAGGATAACGCAGGAGGGGCCCCCTCCCAGGGACCCAGCTGCTTCCCCGCGTGGCACGGGAGGGGTTAACACGGGGCCACTGGGCAGCGGGGTCTGGGAGCCGAGGCCCCTTCTCTCCCTCCTCCCTCCCTTCCGGTGGGGGTGGTGTGGCTGGCCTCTGTGTTTACAGAAGCCAGGGCGGGCCGGCCTGGACAAAACTGGCTGTGCAGGGGGCCTGAGCTGGGACTCAAGGGACCCAGGCTAGACTCCGTCCCGCTCTGCCCAACCTTCCTGCCCCAGGGCCCCAAGGCCACAGCCCTCCCCAGGCCTCAGTGTCCCCGCCTGGGCCTGGGCCCAGATCTGCCCACCACTGGACGTCGCCCCTCTTTAGGCTCGGTCCCCCTGACCCCCTGGCTGGGCTGTTGTCAGTCTTGCTCAGCCAAGGACGGGGCACTGTGGGTGCTCAGTATGTGAGGATGAGCAGGGCACACTCGTCGTGTTTGGGGTCCCTGCTGGGGCCGAAGACTGGGGCCTCGGGTTAGATCCGCAATCATGGGCCCATCCACCACTGGGCCTGGGGGCCTCTAGGGTCTGATGCTGCTCCCCCAAAACAAGCCGATCCTGCCCCCGACCTATGGGCCCTACCGAGGGGTCCTAGGAGCAGAGACAGCCCAAGATCATACCTGGGGTTCATAGGGGGCTGGACATTCAGTTTGGGGCCCCACAGTAGGACCCTCCTCCTCCCTCAGCTTCAGCTGTCCCCACAGTGCTGCCTGCAGACCCAGCACTCACCTCGCTTCTGCATGAAGCTGAACAAGTCATCCAGGAACTCCTTCCTCTTAGGGTCCCCATCGAGTTCGTAGAGCTGAGGGCAGAGGGCAAGGTCAGCGGACGCCAGAGTGGGCAGCACAGGCCGAGGGCCTCCACCAGGGACGGGACCCAGGCCCATTCCTCCCGAGCCGAAGGGCATGTGAACACCTCACTGCCGGGCAGAAGACGCAGCTGGCGCGCAGCCTCGGGGAAGTCCCCGGGTTGCAGGGTTGGAGCTCAGACTGGCGGCTTGAAACCGGGATCCAATCCCCACCATCCAGGAGCCAGGAGCCAAGCCTGAGACCCAGGTCTGTGCCGGGCTCGTCTGTCCCGCCTGTCCCGGCATCCCTGGGCTTGTGGCTGTCATGCACCACACCCCACACCCCCCTGCCCCAGCTCTGCCTCCATCACCCTCTCTTCTCCTCGAAGGACACCAGCCTGCTAGGGCCCCCTCATCTCCATCTCCAACCAATTATATCTGGAAAGACCCGGTTCCCAAATGAGGTCCTCTCTTGGAACTAGAGAACACAGTTCTTTTCATTCATCCATTCAAGGTGCTGGGGATGGAATCCAGGCCTTTGTACTGAGCTCCACCCCCAGCTTTTTAGTTTTTATTTTGAGACAGCGTCTCACTAGGTTGCTAAGTTGCCCAGGCTGAGCTCAAACTTGGGATCCCCCTGCCTCAGCCTCCCAGAGTGCTGGGATGACAGGTGTGCCACCATGCCTGGTTCCAGGGGGTGGATTTCTTGGAGGGAACATGATTCATGCCACAGTGGCAGCACCCAAGTAACCTCACGGGATCATCCTGATGGATGAATCTTCCCTGTGCCTTTGCTGACAGGCACATACAAGCGCATCTACTCCCAAGAGCTGACTCTGGTTTTGTTTTGGTTTTTTTGTCTTTTTTTTTTTTTTGGTACCGGGGATCGAACTTGGGTCCTTGTGCTTGGGTAGCAGGCGGCGAAACCACTGAGCTAAATCCCCGGCCCAAGAGCTGGCTCTGTTTTGCAGATGAACAAACTAAGGCACGGCAGCAGGGGAAGACTGGAACTGGGGAGGACTGGAGACCCGGGGCATAGCCAGGTCCCCTGGCCTCATCCCTGTGTGTAGCATGAGCCAGTGAGCAGGGTGATCCCAGCATCTGGGAGGCTGAGGCAGGAGGATGGCAAGCTTCAGCCAGCTTGGACAGCTTACCAATACTCTGTCTCAAAATTAAAAAATTACAAAGAAAAGGACTAGGAATGTAGCTCAGTGGGAAGGCCCTGGGTTCCAGCCTTAATACAAATAAATAAATAGCCAGTGACCATCTGCGTCCCACGCAGGGCAGGACTGGTTAGGGAGGAAGTGACAGGATGTCACCATAGGAGGGGAAATGCTGTCTGGGGCACCCGCTGGGGAACTGGGGGGCAGGGGGAGCCCTGGCCCCAACAGCCAGCAGCTCACAGTCCCAGAGGGCGGGCAGGCAAGGCAGGCAGGGCAGGGGGCAGCGGGCAGAGATAATTAGAAAGTAGAGCTCAGGTGGGGGCCAATTTGCCGGGGAGAGGCAAGGGCAAATACCAGGCTTCAAATTAAGCTCCAGGGAATGTGGCTGACTGGGCTGTGGGGGGCCTTGAAACCACCAATTAGGCCTAGGCTGGGATAATCTGTCATTAGGTGCTCAGGAGCGTGGCCGAGAAGCTCCGGGCTGGGAAGCTGGGACCTTCCCCCGCCATCCCTTCTGCCAACCTGCCTTTCTCTGGGTCTCAGTTTCCCCATCTGCGTAATGGAGACGGGGGAGGGGGTGCTTCTGGAACAGGGTCGGGAAGACAAGGCATCCGGACCTCATCCCTGGGTGGTCAAGGCCCAGCAGAAGGCCAGCTGTCCGCCTTTGTCTGCGCCCCACCCCGGCCAGCGCCAGACTGGCCGGCCTGCATTCCTGCGCTGATTTATGGCGGCCTGGGAGGCCCCTTTCCCCTCAGCTGCCCGAGGGCTGCGGGGCCTGCAGGTAGACCGGGCCAGACCAGCCAGGCCTTGTCCTTCCAGCCCTGCCCAGCTCTACCTGCGCCTGCGTCGGCCCTGGGTGCCCCTCACCCACTCACTCCTCCTCCTCGCCCTTCGGAAAACCTTCCCAAAGCCAAGCCCAGGGACTCAGTGTGTGTGCGCATGTGTGTGTGGGGTCAGTCCTTGAGCCAGAGCCTAGAATCCAGCCAAGCACAAAGCGACAGCTTAATAAATGCTCCTCGAGCCAGGTGCAGTGGTGTCCGCCTGTTACCCTAGCTACTCAGGAGGCTGAGGCAGGAGGATCTCAAATTCAACCCCAGCTTAACAACGTAGTGAGACCTTGCCTCAAAATTAAAAATAAAAAGAGTCAGGGATATGGCTCAGCGCAAAGGCCCTTGGTTCCATCCCAGCACTGGCCGCCCATACACACTCACAAAGGCTTTATCCAGGACACATAGAAACATTAGGCTCATTAGTGTTGTAGATGAGGAAACTGAGGCCTGTACAAAGAGAGAAGAGCTTGCTCAGGACAGGAGGGGAGTGAGGCCATTAACCCCCAGGCCAAATGGTGGGCTAATAGGCCAGTTGCTGGGCCTGGTAGGACACCCATGAAGCCAGGGCATTGATTCAAGGTCATAAAGGGAGCATCCATAGAGCCCTTCAGCTGCTGGTGGACACGGCAGCCTTAATAACCGTCGCTGTGGGCAGCTAACAACAAAAGCTGCAGTAAAGGCCGCCCCAGCTTTATGGGGCTCTGGCCCCTAGTTCCGCTCCCCTATGGGGCGTGTCCCGCCCTGACCAGCTGGTTGGAGCCCCAGGGGACAGTGTCCAGGCCCAACCCCAGCCCACCCCCACTTGTGGGTGAGCGGGTACAGCTGCTGATCATGGAAAGGCTCTGAGGATACACTGCTGGGCCACAAGACAACCTGTGTCATATCCAGGCCTGGAGCCCCGCGGAGGGTCTGAGATGGACCTGGCACTGTTCTAAGGGGCCAGAAAGCACCGAGTTGGTAACCCAGGCATCCCAGAGCCCTGAACGGGTTAGGAGAAGCTGGGAAAGCCCCTTCGGAGGCCGAGGGCTGAGACACCTGCCCCTCGCACTGGGCAGTCTGATCCCATCAGGGCGGCCGGGGGCCTGCACCGAGGGTCCCCCTGCAGTGCCCCAGGTCCTCTGAGACCCACTGTCCCCTCCCTGGGCTGCCGTCCTCAGCTCTTTTCACGCTGGCCTCCAACGGTGCCCCCCATAAATGCCGCACCTCCAGGGAGTGGCCCAGGGCATCGCACTGGCACCCCCACCCCGGTTTCGATTTGACAGACACCCCTACCTTCTGGGTTGGCCTTGTTTCTCCCCCCCCCCCCCCGGCCTTCATCATCAAGGTCTATGGGTCTTCAGGTCTGGTTTCTGGGCTGTCTGCTTTGGACCGTGAGGGATTTTTATCTGATTTTTTTTCCCGGGTCTAAAACCGCACACACAACCGCTTAATAAATGCTTGTTTTGTTGTTGTTGTTGTTGTTTGGTTTTTTTGGTACTGGGGATTGAACTCGGGTCCTTGGGCCTATGCAGCAGGCGGTGAAACCACTGAGCTAAATCCCCGGCCCAGGAAACGCTTGTTAAATGAACTTCATTTCTCAGCCAAGGCATGCGTCCCCCAAATTGGTGCCCAACTGGATTCAGCTTGGGGCAGGCAGGGCCTGGTTTCCCCTCAGCCCTTTCCATCTGAGATACGGGTGCAAAATCAGAGCAAGGATGGGGGTGAGGGCTAGGTGGGGCATCCAGCAGGCACTGGCTAAGGGCACATCTTGCTTCCCCACTGTCCGCCCAGGAAGTGGGGGTGTCGCACCCCCTGGCTCCTGGATCAGGCCTCTCCTGGAGGCCCTTATTCCTACCAAGGAAAGGACCCTAAAACACACGCGCTTGCCCACCCCCAGGCCTTTGTACTGCCTGTGGCCTCAGCCTGGAATGTGGGTCCCAGATCTCCACAGGCTCCTTCTTCCCCATGGTCCCCTTAGGCCCTCCACACCCTCTGACCCTTCCTTTTGCTCTAGGGCCTGCCAGGTGAATGAATGAAAGAATAAATCTCCTTGGTCCCAGTCAGCCCTTGGCTCTGCATGCTGGGAGAGCTGAGGGGCAGGGATGTGGGGGGCTTGGGGATGAACAGTCGTGGCCCTTCTAGATCCTACCAGGCATCCCAGACTCAAGCGTGGCCTGGGAGGAGAAGGGTGGCCCTAGCCCTGTGGGCAAACTGCAAGTTCCCCTTGGGGGTGGAGGTGCTGCTGCCCAGGCCGAGGCAACTTCAAGCCCCCCAAGCAGGCAGGGGGTGTTAGCCAACAGCCCTGCAGGGAGGGGACCCCTGGGGACGGAGGGTGCTTAGTCCTGGCTCGGGACCCTGGCCTAGCCCGGGGGAAAGGCCAGGAAAGGGCCCTGAGGCGTGCAGAAAACCCAACAGCGAGAGCCTGTCTCAAAATAAAGCATTTCAGCCGGGCATGGTGGTGCACGTCCACGATGCTAGCTAGCACTCAGGAGGCTGAGGCAGAAAGATTGCTACGAGTTTGAGGCCAGTCTGAGCTACATAATGAGACTCTTATCTCAAAACAAAAAAACTACAGAGTGACCAGGAGACAGCTGTGTTGGGACAGGCTGCCGTCGCCTGGGTCCCAGGTGGGACCGGAGATGGCCACCCCAGCTTACATCTCTGCCGTGGGCCCCACCTTAGCATCTGAGCCAATTCCCACTGGCGTGGGAGCCCAGGGTGGCGTCCCCAGCCAGGGGCCCCAGCTATAAAGAAACGGCCTGTCTGTCTGTGGGGCCCCGAGAACCTTTGTCCCCCGCCTGCCCAGGCCCTGTCTGCTCAGCCCCCTGCCGCGTCCAGGTGGCTCCAAAGTCCTTGGGGCCCCACCTGGGGACAAGGCCACCGGGCAGGTGGGTGGGGTGGACCCCAGGGACTGCAGACGGCACCCAGGCCACCAGGAAACCAGGGAGAATCAAGAAGCCACCCTAATGCCTGGGGCTCGGAGCGCAGAGTTGGGGGGGAGGCTTCGTGGCCAGTGGGGCTGTGGGGAGCATGGATTTCTAAAAGCACTGCTTTGTCCCCACCGACTCGGTGCAAGGGAAATCAGAGCTGGCTTCCCTTGGGGTCCAGAAAGGGGTTCGAGAGCACTCAGAAGACATGTGGAAATGAGTCAGGTCTTACCAGGCAGCTGCTCGGGAGATAAACCACTAGGGACAGGGACCTTGGGTGGGAACCTTGGCTCTGCTGGGGGACAGGAATGAACGAGGGTAAGAATCTCGCAGTCACTCAGGGCTGGGGCGTCCCGGCCTTTCGTTTTAAAATCTCAACTACTAAAAAAACTCAGTAAAATGGTGTGAAATTCAGATAACAGAAAATTGAGCAGTTTACGGTGGACAATTTCATACATTCGTCAAATTGTGTGACCATCACTTCTACTGAGGTCTGAACATTCCTCTGTCCCCAAAAGAGGCCTTATCCCCATGAGCAGTCACCCCATCCCCTCCTTGGTCCCGGCATCCATGAGTCCACTTCCCGTCTGTGCTCGCCTGTCCTGGGCGTTTCCTGTTCACAAAGCCCCACACTGTGTCCTCTGTGTCTGGCGTCTCTCACTGAGCACAGTGTTCCCAAGGTCTGTCCACGCTGTGGCAAGCATCACAGCCTCACTCTTTTTCCTGGCTGAGTAATATCCCACCATGTGGA
The DNA here is from genome assembly GCF_053883595.1 of Heterocephalus glaber. Lineage (NCBI taxonomy): Eukaryota > Metazoa > Chordata > Mammalia > Rodentia > Bathyergidae > Heterocephalus > Heterocephalus glaber. Next base: position 3,452,755 of record NW_028258457.1, on the reverse strand, counting down.
TAGACCATGCTGTGTTTATCTATTTGTCCCTCGATGGACACCGTGGCTACTTCTGCCTCTGGGCTGTTATGAATTGTGCTGCTGTGCGCATGAGGGTGGATCTTACCCATTTTCATAACCTTTGGGTTTTGGATAAGAAATGACTCACTGCTACTTCTATAACCCAAGTTAAACTAACATGGCTGTTTTTTGTCTCTTGACCTTCCTACCCCCCATAAAAGCCTAGAGGAATAGGCCAATGAATCAGATAGCAATTCTTTCTCTCAGCCCCAGGGAAGAGAGTCCTGGGGCTTGGAAATCTTTACATCACCAGGCATTGGCTGCTCATCTTCCCTGCCCCACAACCCTCCAAGGCTCCCTATTGCTCTCAGGAGAAAGCCCACTCCTGGCTTGCCCCAAGCCCACCACTCCTCCATTGTCTCCAGCTTTTCTCCCTCTCTCCAGCTTCCTTCCTGTTCTCTGGCCATGAAGGCCTCCTGGCTATTTTTGCCTCCTTGCTGGCCCTGCCCCAGGGCCTTTGCACTCACAGGTCCTCCCCCTCTAGAGTCCCTTTTCCAACTTCAGCTTCTGTAACTGCAGCTTGAGGGCAGCCTACTCTGTCCCCAGGCCCGGGTGGTGCCTCCTGTGGCAGCCCTGACCAGCATCTGTCACGGGGCCTGTGACTGCTGCTTCGACGTTTATTTTGGGATCTTTTTTCTTATCAATGTCTATTTTTCTCATCTGCCTCCCTTCTTGATGCAGGCAAAATCAAGGTGAGTGTCTTGAAAGTGGGCGCCCCCTAATAAAAGCAAAAAGGAAAAACTAGCACCTCTCATTACCTCCGACCCTAACCCAGCCCCTCAGCTCCGCGCCTGTGTTATCTATGGTGGGATGAGGCCCCGGGTAGCTGAGAGAGATGACTCAGCATGGCGGCAGTGACACTGGGGGTTGGATGGGCAGAGTCCCTGGGGGCCTGGCCAACTCCCCTTCTCCAAAACACCCACGCTGTCTGCCTGGTGGGGCCATGAACAGCCTTCACACACCCAAGGGGCCCCTCTCTACACTTGGGGAAACTGAGGCGGGGAGCGAGGCAGAACAACACAACCAGTCCTTTCCACGGCCCTGGGAGGCAGGGAAGGACGTGGCCAGTGGGGACACTCCCTGGGGGGAACTCAGCCCCCAAAAGGCAAGGAGGCCCGGGGAGGAACAGACAGGAGAATAAATGAATGAGAATAGGTGATCGAGGGCGGAGCGGGCATGGTGGGGCTGCAGAAGAGGAGAAGCCAGCCGGGCCTCAGTTTACCCTTCCAAGGGTTGCAGTGCTCAGGAGGCAGGCGCTGAGGTCCCTTCCAGAAGACCCAGCTGGCACACGCAGGGGATTTCAAGTTTGAGGGTTTTTTTTCCCATCCTGGAAACTCCCCGGAGGGTAAAGTGGGGACTCGGAGAGAGCCACCCAGTGAAAGGGACAGCGGCGCAGGGTTATACCAGGCCAATGCACCCTGGGGCCGTTACCCGGGGCTTCTGGGGTGTCCGGGCCTGTGCCAACTCTGCGGACACGAAGTATCCAAGATGGACCAGGATTTCCCCTCACAGGGAGCCCCAGCCAGTAGGGAGACAGAAGACATCAAACTGGGGTGCTGGGAGAGCTGGGAATGATGGATGGCACACGCCTGTGATCCCAGGACTTGGGAGGCTGAAGCAGGAGGATTGTTGTTAGTTCAAGGCCAGCCTGAACTGCACAGTGAGACCCTGTCTCAAAACAACTACATCAGGGTGCTGGGAAGAGTTGGCTGAGGTGATGGTCTACAGTTAAACTGGTGCCCAGGAATCAGATGGGCCGGGCACTGTAGTACAGGGCTGCTGCCCTGCATTCAGCAGGGGTGTAACCAATGCCCTCTGTGCAACCTCAGGGCCTTCAGCCCTCTCTGGGCACTGCCTGGCCATGCACAGGCCTCGGGGTGCACCTGACAGGCTGGGGGCTTCCCCATCAGCTTGGGCCACACGGCCGTTTCATTTCCCGTCAGCTCCTTGGGCTTCAGGAAATTGGGGAAGTGATTCTGGGCAGGGCAGAAACATCTGTCCCCGGGCCTGGGCCCCTCCAAGCCCTCGGCACCCCACCCACGGGCCGGTATTAATAGCGCTCCCGAAATGACCAGGCGGCCCCCAGCGCTTCCAGGTGCTTCTCTGATTTCCGGATCACGAGACTGCGGGGCAGAGGGGGAGGTGCTGACCCCCAAACTCTTCTGTTTGTCTCCATCTGCAGTTCGGGGGCACCTAAGAACCTCAGGTTCTACTGTGAAGTGGGCCATGGAGACCCAGGTGTGGCAGCAGCAGGGTCGGCCTCAAGAATGCATCCAGTCCCAGCATTCAGGAGGCTGAGACAGGAGGAACATTACAAGTTTGAGGCCAGCTTGGGCTATGTAGTGAATTCAAGGCCAGCTTAGATGACATAGTGAGAACCTGTCTCAAAATAAAAATTGGAAAAGGCTAGAGGTGTGTGTAGCTCCATGCAAAGACCTTCTGTTCCATCTCCAGTACCAAATTTAAAAATCCTATTATGGGGCCAGGGATTTAGCTCAGTGGTTCAGCTGCCTGTCTCGAAAGCACAAGGTCCTGAGTTCGATCCCTGGTACCAAAAAAAAAATCCTATTATGGAAGGAAGCACCCATTTCCCTGAAGCCGAGACCTGGACATCCCCAAAAGCACCAGAAGGGTTTCTTCCCTTGTGCCCAGCCGTTCCCGGTGTCCCCCTGAGGTCTCCGAGGCTCCCAGCCTGGATTCTGAAGCCACCTGCGTCCACCTCCCACTGCAGGAGCACCAAGGAGCACATGGGGAGACGCACGCCAGCTCAGCCTGGCACATGGCAGTGCCCACAACCTCCCTGCCCTTCACTGTGGGAGCCGGAGCAGGGGGCAGAAGTGGGCAAATGGCAATTCACGCGGGGACAATCCTGGTTACAGATGGGGACACAGGCACAGCAGAGAGGGACAGGCAAATGTCACTGATGGAGGACACACGGGGTGAAATGGGGGGCCGAGTCAGAGAGAGGGGACAAAGGAAAAAGAAGAGGCAGGCATGGCCCAGGTTGGGGTTGTTCCCCCGTGGAGAGGCGGGGGACCCTGAGTGGGTGGCCATTGTGGCCCTGTGGTCTCCTGTCATGTCCCAGTCCCTCCAACAGCCCCCGGTCTTGGCCGCCACAAAGTACCCTGGGAAGGGTTTATAAAGGGGGGGACCCCAGGACGATGTGGATGGAGGGAAGGGATGGGGAACAGTGGGAGCCCTTGGAGGAGTGTGGGGTCCAGGTGGGGACTGGAGACTGTCACCTGGGCCTGGTGCCCCACACGGGTTGGTTCTCCCGGGCCCTGATGACAGGTGGAGGCTGGGGTCCCATGAGACATAGATGTCCCCAGCCTGGACAGACTCGAGCACAGTCAGACCCGGCACCGGGCACTCAGACAATGCGTGGACACCCTCGTCCCCTGCACTGTGCGCCCTCTTCCCACCAGCCAGGGGCCCCCATGCCTGCTTTGCTCAGCCCCTGGGCCCCAAGCGTTGTCACATGGCCGTCTCCCTGTGTCTGTGTACAAATTTCTTTTATCAGTACCAGGCACTGAACCTAGGGATTTTGCTCAGCTCCATCCCGAGCCTTTTTAAATTTTTTATTTTGAGACAGGGTCTCGCTCAGTGACTAACTCGCCCAGGCTGGGGTGGAACTTGTGGTCTCCTGCCTCGGCCTCCTCAGTAGCTAGGGTGTCACCAGGCTGAATTTCCTTGACACCATCACTGCCTCCACACCCCACCCTGGTGATGCTGTTGTGACTTCCAGCACTTGTAGCACCCTGATTCCAAACAGTCCCATTCTGAGGTTCTGGTGGATTTGCGTTTGGGGGTCACTGTTCACCCCAGGCACACTTCCTCAGGAACAAGGTGTTCATGGCTCTTCCAGGACAGGAGGGCAGGAGGCTGGGGTCAGGGCCAGCTCCCGAATGGCACTCTCCCTGCCCGGCCCCTACAGTGCCCCAGGCCCCCCAGCCAGCCCTGACCACGGGGCAAGGCCTCAGCCTGGAGCTCAGCCTCAATGGACAGATTAGTTACCGTTTAACCCTGTGACCCCCAATTGTCCTCCAGCCATGCGCAGCGGGCAGGCGGAGAAGGGGTAGGCTCGTGCGCCCACCCACCAGGCTGAACCCCAGCAGCGCCCCCGCCTGGAGGGGGGCAGACAGGGCTGGAGAGGCACCTGGGCAGTAAGCGGGGGTGGCTGGGCATCTGGCAGGGGTCTGGGGACGGCTCTGCAGCCCAGCATCTCCCACAGGGAACATGTGGCCCCTGCCTGGTCAGGGCTAGGCAGGGAACTGAAAAGGGCCCCAGAAGCCAGGCATGGTGGCCCACGCCTGTCACCCCAGCACTCAGGAGGCTGAGGCAGGAAGATCACTGTGAGTCTGAGACCAGCCTGGGCTACACAGCAAGTTCAAGGCCAGCCTGGACTATACAGTGAGACCCTGTCTTAAAAATTAAAGTGAAATAGAAGGAAAAAATGGAAACAATGATTTTGTACATAGGGAAGGAAGGGGGCTTGGGGGGAAAGAGATAAAATAAAATTTATTTAAAAAATTTTTAAAAATGAATAAATAAAATAAAAGGATATCAGGAGGGGAAACTGAGGCCTGCCCAGTGCCTTCTCCAGAAGGTCAGTCCCCGTGGCTGGTCCACATGTCAGTGGTCACCAGGGCTGAATCAGCAACTCCTCCAGGACCCATGTGGGTGCCTGACCTGTGCCCGGTCACAGCAGTGACCAGATGGTGGGCTCAAGGCTAATGGTTAACAGGACCCTCAGTGACCTCAGGGGCCACAGTGGGCTGCAACACTGTACATACACACACACAAAGGCATGAAGACACCACAGCATGTGCACACATGGCCACATGCAAACACAGAGGCCATGGTGGTGCACACCTGTAATCCCAGCACTCAGGAGGCTGAGGCAGAAGGATTGTCACAAGTTCGAGGCCAGCCTGCACTACATAGTAAGACCCTGCCTCAAAAAACCAAAAAAGCAAACAAAAGACTGGAATATATCTCAATGCAAATGCCCTGGGGTGAGTTCCCAACTGGGGAAAAAACCCCACAAACAAACAGGGACATACAGAGCTTGTCAGAGGCAGCTGGAGACAGAGGCAGAGGGCTTAGATGACAGATATACACACAGATGCCACCACGTGGGTCCCTGGGTCCAGAACTTGACCCACACAGGGCCCCACATGCCGCCAGCCACGTCCCTATGCCCCTCCCCACCTGGCTGAGTTGGGGACACTGCCCACTGGGCACCACTCCCGCCCACAGCGGCGTGTGTTATTAGAAGGCGTGGGGCGGGGCCAGGCACTTGGCAGCAGCCATGGGGTGGGGAGCCAGGCTATGGTGGTGGCGGCGGTGACCCTGTGGCGGTGACCTGGCGGCTGGGCGGTGGCACAGGGGCCAGATAAGGTCCTTCCGGCTGAGTCAGTGTGGTTCCTGGGGCTGGCATGGGCCAGGGCACAGTGCCAGGGGCTGGCGGGCAGGAGTCCTCCTGGGCCCGCCACAGCCCAGCTGGCTGAGTGCCAGCAGCCACAGCCACTTTGATGAGGCGGAGCTGCCCGGTGAGGGACTCCCCGCCCCCACCCCGCCCCTGCCCCTGCCCTGACTGGACCACTGCTGGCTCCAGGCCTGCTGGACAAACATGCCCCGTCTGGCACATATCCGACGGCACCACCAGCAGCACCCTCTGTCCGACCTCCAGGCCTCTGCCAGGCGGCACCCTCCGCCCGGCACACCCAGCCCGGCTGGGAAAACTCTGAGTCTCCTCCCCTGGCTGCCCACAGCAATGGCCTCTTCGCCTCCTGCATGGACTGGAGACTGCTCCATTTTGTCGGAAGCGTGGGCCCAAGGAGAGAGTCCTTTGAGCCCTAAATGTTCTGGCAAACTCTTACATACCCTGCAAAGCCCCAGTTCCAAAATCCCTTATTTCTCTGGCAGTTTCCCCTCAATCCTCTTTACCTGACCCCTCGGAACTGTGCAGAGCTCTGGCTCCTACCAGCCTGGGGGTCTCCGTGGCACAAGAGGAAAATGTCTGCCCACTCCCTCCCCGATTCCCACCCCACACAGCCCCAGCAGAAAGTTCAAAGTGCTTGTTTACTGGGAAGAACAGAGGGGCACCAATCGACCACAGCACCTTGAAAAAAACCAGCCTGCTCAGAACATTCTGACCCAGCGGCAGGCACAGAAGGGACAACTGCAAAAAAAAACCCCTAGGAAAACAGCAGCTCACTCAGAGCTGGGGACCACTGGCCAGGCCAGCGAGGAGGTCACACCTCAGCAGCCCCAAGATCCCATTTCTGGGGCAGGGAAAGCCCCAGGGCCTCCAGCCACCTTGGAAGCACAGCAATTCTTCCTGTCTGCAACAGTGCTGTCCAGCATTCCTTCTAGAACCAAAAGTGGATTTTCCATCTGTCCCCAGGAGCCAGCGTGGTGGCACGCATCTGTCATCCCGGGACTGGGGAGGCCGAACCACAAAGATGGCAAGTTTGAGTCTAGCCTGGCCCTTCACACTGAAGGACATCCCCAGCCCTCATTAGTTTTTGATTTTGAGACAGGGCCTTGCTAAGTCACTAAGTTGCCCAGGCTGGCTTAGGACTCTGGATCTTCCTGCCCCAGCCTCCCAGAATGCTAGGATTATAGACATGCACCACTGTGCCTGGCTACAAATTGTTTCTGCGTTTTTGAGCTCAGTCGCAAGGCCTATGGTGTGCAGGCTTCCCTTTAAAAAGCAGGAAAAATCCGGACATTTAATGCAAATTAGCACCACAGTCAGAAGCCACTGGGCCCCCAGAGGCACGCCAGTCACCAAAATCTAAGTCAGCAGGAGCTGGAGAGGACGTGGAAGACGCCAGCACACACATCCACACCCAGGGCTGGGGGTAGCTTCCCTAGCAGGTAAATACGCGATTAATATCCTACCCAGCAATTCCACTGCTGGATTCACACCCACAAGAAGAAAACTCACGTGTCTACATGGAAACTTGTACAGCACTGCAAAGCTCAAAGGTACAAATAGCTTAGCTGTCTATGTGTTCAAAAATGGATACACCCAGCATGGTCCATCTGAACACCAGAATATTACTCAGCCAGGAAAAGGAGTGTGGTTGTGACACTCGCCACAGCATGGATGGACCCTGAGGACGTGTGCTCAGTGAGAGACGCCAAACACAGAGGACACACAGCACAGGCTCCATGGACCAGAAATGCCCAGACAGATGAACCCAGAGACAGGAAGTGGACTTGGGGGTGCTGGGACTGGCGGGGATAAGTCACTGCTCATGGGACAGACAGGGCTTTCTTTAGAGGCAAAAGAATGTTCTGAAATCCACAGAGACCCTGGTTGCAATGTCCCGAAAAGCCACTGAATTGTATACTTTCAAAGGCGAACTGCGTACGTGTAAAGCAGATTTCAGTGAAAACTGAGTCAACATTTATCTGAGTTGTTGAGATTCAAGCGTCAAGCCCCAAAGCAGCTGAAGATCTGGAATTAAGAGGCCGCCAGCTCAAAGCCACACAATGGCCACTCCAGTGCTCGGGTGTGGCCATGTGGGTGACAGGAAGCCGCCAGGATGCACTCCTAGTGCCAAGATTCCAATCGCAGTCCATGACGCACTGGAGCCCGGGCCGGGCTGGGAGCTCTTTCTCCAGGACAGGTGGCTCCACCCCCACCAGGCCCTTGATTTTCAAGGAACTCAGCCTGGCCGGCCCCCCAACCCTCGGGCCTCAGCAGAGTCTCCCAGCTGCGGGGCAGAAGTGTCAGCCCCGGGCCCTGCCAAGACCAGAAGGAGAAGCTCAGACAGTGCCAGGTGGCGGCGGCTGGCCAGGGCTGCCACGTGCCAGGAAGGCAGTGGGGCCAGCGCCAGAGTCAACACGGCCGGCAGCCCAACATCTGCCGGGCTGGCGGGGCCCAGACTGCTGCTGACAAGCCCGGCACCAACGCCTGCCCAGCTGGGAGGAAGGCAGAGCCAGCCCCAGCTGGGCAGAGAACACGGTGCCTGGACTGCAGGGCCCTCCCCGTCTCCCCACAACATCCACATCCAAAATCCAATCATCATACAACACCCACTTCCCAGACCAGACAGCCAGCAGCACCGGCCTCTGCACACACCGAGCCCTGCCCACCTCGGGACCACGTGCGGCTGTCTCTCCTGCCAGGTCACCTCTCGGCCACACTGTGCTCTTTTTTAATTTTTTGCATTGAACCCAGGGCCTGCATACTGAACTACATCCCCGACAGGGCCTCACGATGTAGTTCAGGCTGGCCTTGAACTCACAGCCATCCTCCTGCCTCAGCCTCCCAGAGTGCTGGGGCTGTAGGAATGCACCTTAAGCCTGGATTCCTGGCTCCTTTTTCCCATTCACTGCTGTTACAAATGTTCCAAGTTGAGGGGCCTTCCACTCCCCCATGCTGCTCCCAGATGTGCTCTCATCCCTGATGTCCTGGTCATCACTGACTTTCCCTGACAGAGGGAAACTGAGGCACAGAGCATGGTGGAGCTGACCAGATAGCCAGAACCTCCCTCTTGGGCCTGGGCCCAAGGTAGCAGCTGCAACCAGGCATGGGGTGTGGCCCAGTCACACCCAGAATCGGTGACGTCTCCCTGAAGGTCTGCTGGCTGTCTGCCCACCTTGTACCTCCACCTAGGACCAGGGGCCAGGAGGGGAGGCTGCCACAGCTCCCTCGGGTTCCTTGAAACTCTCCCTCCTGATTCCTCAAAATTCTCCCTTCTGCCTCTGAGCCTTGCTTGTCCACCACTTGAAGCACTGTCCCCTGCCTTAGTAACTCCCGTCACAACCAATGGCACCATCATCCAATTTCCAGGTACCTGTGGGTTTTATGGCAGCCCAAACTGAAGTCTCCATCTCTCCTGTTTTTTTTTTTTTGGTTTTGTTTTTCCTTTCTGCAGTACCAGGGATCAACTATGACCTTCACACCGAGCTCCATCCTCAGCTCTTTTTGAGACAGGATCTCACTAAGTCACTAAGTTGCCCAGGCTGGGCTGGAACTTGAGATCCTCCTGCCTCAGCCTCTGAGAGTGTTGGGATGACAAGAGTTCGTTACCAACACCTGGCTCCAAACTTACACCTCTTCATCACTGACAAATTGCAATGCCCCTTTCCACCAAGACAACACCCAGGGAGGCTCAGAGGGTGGAGCCTCTGGCGGCCTGGGACCTCCAGGCCTGTCCCTCGCAGCTACTGTGGGCAGTCAGAGTCCTCTGCTCCCTACCTAGGCCACCAGGCTGCGGCTGTGGCTCCAGTCCTGACAAGGAGGTGAGCTCCCATTGGCGGCCTCGAGAAGCCAGGCAAGGCCCAGCTGGCCAAGGGCTGGGACGAGAGCCCAGCCGGCCACCAGCCACCATCTGCTTTCCATCTGCGCGGTGGACTTCAAAGGCTCCTCCGTCCGCCCGGCCACTTCCTCCAGCCTGGCCGCCCGCGGGGAAGGGCCAGGGCTACCCCCGCTTCCTCCTTGACCCTCAGGGGCCCAGGAAGCTCTGGGGTGACCCCGAGAGCCCCCACTGGCCCTGCTTACTCCCAGCCTCCCACCACCACAGCCCCAAACGCCTGGTTCTTCTGAAGTCATATCCAAGTGGCCACCGATTGTCCCCAGGGCCGCTGCCCGGGCTGGCACCACCATCCCTGGTTTCCCACAACCACAGGAACGACTGCTCATCTCAATGTGGACACGACTCGCACAGACCCCATGTACCCCGTGTGATGGATAGGATCCCTATCCCTGAGTCACCAAGCCCCGCCTCCCCAACCATGTTGGTTGCCCATAGCTTTTATTTTGTGCAGTTCAGGGGATTAAACCCAGGGCCTTTGCACTGAGCAACATCCCCAGTTCTTTTTATTTTTTATTTTGAGACAGGGACTCACTAAGCCACAAAGTTGCCCAGACTGGGCTTGAACGTGGGATCCTCCTGCCTCAGCCTCCCTGAGAGCTGGGAGGACAAGCGTGCGCCACTGCACCTGGCACCCACCAGCCTTTGAGAAATGGATTCACTCCATCAGGCCTGCCTCTAAGGCTGGTCACCTCACAGTCACCTCCGCCCACCGTGGGGCACAAGTGGCCAGGCTTTAGCAAACGTCTCCTACCTATGTGTCCTGTGTCACAGCCTTTATCACCTGGTCACCAGCCACTGGCAAAAATCTTAGTCGTGGCTCCTTAGAATCTACGGGCCAAGGTCAGCCCAACCCGTGGTGACAGGGAAACCTGAGGACCCTTGTGAGGCCGCGCGACGCACCTGCTTGAACTGCTCCTCGTAGGTCCAGTCCCCATGGTCGGGCGGCTGCAGCTGAGAGGCCACGTGGGTGGCTCCTCCGGGATGAGCAGGGCCAGTTCCCAGCCGTGCAGGGCCACCCAGCGCCCTGGGGACGCCATCTCCGCGGAAGGCCTGGGCTGGTGGGGCCTTTCGGGGGAAGAGGCCTGTGGAGCTCAGGCCTGTAGGGCCCGGGGGGCCCAGCCCCTCTTCCTCATCGTCCTCCTCCTCCTCCTCGAAGTCCTCTTCCTCCTCCTCCTCGTCCTCCTCCTCGTCCCCCATGTCCTCCTCGAGCTCCTCTTCCTCCTCCCACTTTTGCTTCCTGCAGTGGACACGGGGCACCAGCAGGTCAGGGGACAGGGTGCCAGCCTGTCCCAGCACCAGGGACAGGTCCACTGTCTGTCTCAGCTTCAGTTTCCCCTTCTGAAAGTGGAGAGCACAGGCTCCCACATGCTCAGGCTGCGGGGGCCCTAAGCACTCAGATTATTGAGGGCATTCATTCTGTCCCCAACATCCCAGCACAAGGTGACCTGCTCTAGGGCACAGATCCTAGCTCCCGCTCTTCTATGCTCCTGTCCTTTGTCCTGGCTGCATCCCAAATCCTCGAGCCATTCCTGCCCCAGGGCCTTTGCACGGGCCGTTTAGTCTTCCATGCTCCTCAAAGTCCCAGAACTTTGCACACCTCTATCTAAAGCTCATTCCCCCCTCCAAAGCACCATAATGATTTTCTCTGGCACCCCACTGGGCCCAACTCACATGTCATCATCGGAGCCCATATCCTCAAAGTGTCCATCTCCTTCCAAGCATCCTAGCCCCTCCTTGCCTCGGCCGGGTGAGCTGGGACCCCCCTCCTGGTCCATGTCCTCATCTTCTGAGCCAGGGGGACCATCCTCAGAGCCGCCACCAGGGCTGGGCGGGTGTCCGAGGCCTGCAGCAGCAGCCCGCATGGCAGCCAGCGCGGCCATCTGTGCCCTCTGCATTCGTGCACTGTCAGGCTCTCTGTCCTCATCCGGGGTGCCCCGTGCCCGGGCTGCAGGTCCTGCAGTGGGGTTCTCAGGCGGTGGTGGCTGCTGCCGGGCCTCTAGCTCCTGGTGTGCACGTTGCTGCCGTTGCAAGAGGGTCTCCATCACCGCCTGCAGCTTCATGGCTCTTCGGGCCGGGCCGCCACCCCGGGCACCTGGGGCAGGCGGCGGGGGCGGCCCCTGTGGGGAGGGGGCCCGGCCACACTGCAGCGTGGGGGTCTCGGGGGAGCTAGGGCAGTACAGGGTGGCAGGGGGGCGGGGGCGGGAGCCGCCAGCTCAGGCTGAAGGCTGGTGGGGCATGCCTGTGGCGGTGGGGCGGGGCCCTTCTCACGCCGGGCACTGGGGGGCGATGGCTGGCATCCGGCTCATTCACAGCCTCGAAGAGACCTGGGAGGGGCCAGAGAGAGAGAGGAATCAGACCACAGCCAGCCCCATCTGTCCCAAGTCAAACCGCAAAGGCTCGTGGGAAAATCCCTGGCACCTGTGCTCACCAGGAGGCACACCTGGTCGCCTCCCTGGAGGCAGAGGGGCTCAAAGCCCCTATGGCCCCTCTGGCTGCCCACTTGTGGGACTGAGAAACAGGGTCACCCCACTGAGCCTCAAGGGTCTCAGGCCCACAGAAAAATGCTGCCTGGGCCACCAGCAAACTTGGGTTATCTATTGCTTCATAAGGAAAGTGGGAGAGGGGGATTCCGATTGGCTACAGTGAGTCAGTTCCGGACCCTGGCATCCAACTGGGTTCTGGACTCTAGTTCTGAGTTCTAGGTACCGCCCAGGGTTATGTGGAAGCAGCCTGAACCAAAGACCCCCTGGATAATAACCCTTTTTCTCTTTCTCTCTTGGAATAGTGAGGATTGAACCTAGACCCTTTGCACTGGGCTACATCCCTAGCCCTTTAATTTTTTTTCCTTTTTTTTGGTACCAGGGATTGAACTTGAGACCTTGTGCTTCCAAGGTAGGCGGCAGAACCACTGAGCTAAATCCCAGCCCGGTAGCCCTTTTATTTTGACACAGGTCTCTCACGAAGTTGCCTCAGCTCGGCTCCAACTTGCGATCCTCCCGCCTCAGCTTCCCAGAGTGCTGGGATCCAGGCATGTGCCATCATGCCCTGCTCCTCTCTTCTGATGAACACTGATAAAGTTAGTCCAGACTGAGCATTTGCTGTATACCACCCCTGAGCCAACACCCCCTACCCAAACTGGCACCCCATCCTCACGGTAACACCTACACCTTGGCCCCTCTGGGCCTACTTTCCTCATCTGCCAAACTGGTTACAATCAAGGCAAGGGGGAGGGGATGAAGTGGGCTCAGGATCCCAAAGGTGGGTGCAAAGCAGGTGCCCATGGGGAAGGGGAAGCTCCTTGTTTGCCAATGAGGGAAACGGGGGCTCAGGCGGTCCTGTAGGTGGACAGACCCCCGTATCTGGGAGAGGCCAGAGCCCCTACGCTGGCTCCACACTCTCTGCAGGGCAGCAGGGGTCTGGAGTCCCTAGTTCTTAGAGGACTCAAGACGGGTGAATGTCCCACAGTGCAACACTGCTCCACTCTGCCCTCCCCAGGCCCTCGGGTTCCTCAGGCCACTGCTACCCCCATCTGCCTAGGACGCCATTGAGATGTCCCAGGACCTGTCAGCGAACAGTATGGGGACCCAGGTCCCAATGGACCCCCACCTGCCCAGGCAGCCAATAAAATAGACCAAGTAGAACCCAACAGGCCCATGGGGACACCCGAGACAGAGGGCACATCCTGGGGACAGAGTGGGGAAGAGGGACAGAAAGGAGAGTCCAGGAGGCCACCCTTAACCCTGACATGGCAAATGAACCCAGAGTTCACATAGGACTCGCGGGCAGAGAGGGGAGGACAGAGAGACTGGGGGCAGGCTCTAGCCACAGGGGACCTTGGCCACTGTCCACACTCTGGACCCTCTGGTGACCATCCCCACGTACGGGACTCTTGCGATGTAGATATCCAGCCTCCTCAGTCACAGACAGGCCCCCTCCCCAGACTTCCTTTGCCCAAGAGGCTGGGTAAAAGGGCAGTTGCAGTTAGGGGAGCCAGGAGGTGGCCCCATGGGAAAGGGGGTAGAGAGCATCCCAAGGGACCCTGATGTCCCTGCCTGTCCAGCGAGGGCAGAGGTCCCAGGGCACGAAGACCTCGGGAGCTTCGTCCTCCAAAGGTCACAAAAGCAGCACCCAGCGCGCCCCCATCCCCGGGGTGAGAGCTCCTGGTCACCGGCTTCCACCCGACCCAGGAAACGCTGAGGGGACATTTTTGGCCGGGTCTGGTCTGGTCGGCCGCCCCTCCCCCACCTTTGACAACTTCAAGACAAGACCCCCCCCACGGAAACGCTGCAGGCGACGCCCCCTCTTCGGTGATGGTGTTGGGTGGGGGACAGAAGGAAGAGGCTGGAGGAAGCCGCTCCTCCCCGTTGCCCCTCCTCGCGGGCCGCTGGGTTTAATGACCCTTCCGGGTCGTTGAGTGGGGGAGGGGCTCGGGACGGGCCTCTCCGCGTTGGGGCTGGTGGAGAGGAGGGAGCAGGAGGGAACCCTAGACCACCCCCCAACCCAGGACCAGGCCTGGGCTCCCCCATCGGCGCCGCTGATCCCCCGAAGCTGGCGACGCCCACCCCTGCAGACCCCTCCTCCCCCCGGGAGCCCTTTGTCCTCCGCCCCCACCCCCACTTTATGACAGCCCCACGGAGAGGCATTGCCAGGCGGGGACCGGGTGCAGGATGGTCGCCTGGACCGGCTGGGGTGGGGGTTGGGGACGGACCCAGAGCCACACCCTCCTGCCCCCCCCAAGCCTCAGGAGAGGTCACCCGCTCGGCCAGGCCTTGCAAAACACGGTTATTTAAAGAGTTGTGCAAGGCTGGGGCCCGCGGGTGGCGAAAGAGGCCCCCTCACTCCACACAGGGAAGGGCAGGGGGGAGGGGAGGGAGGGGCGCAAAGCTGGGGAGGGGGCTGAGAAAGAGGTGCGGGAGGAGGCTCCCCCCAAGGAAGTGAGAATAGCAAAACCAAAGAAGAAGAAGAAGCAGCAGCAGCAAAAGAAGATAAAAACCCCGTCCGGATTTCAAAGGCTTCTTGGAAAGCGGCAGATTTGCATGGGGACAGGGAGGAGGGGAGACCCTTGTGGCCCGAGCGGCTAAAAACGGAAGATATTTGACAAACCCGCCGCCGGGACCGGCGCGAACGTTGGAGTTGACACACGCGCCCTCCCCGCGCTTCCTGCGCCTGCTTTTGTGTCTTGGGGTGCAGGGAGGCTCTGGTGCTGGGGAGGAGGGTCTTTCCTGGGACCCTCACCCGGGGGGCCGTCCGAGCGCACTCGGGGCGCGGGTCCGCTGGGTGAGCCGGGGTGGACACTTTCTAAGTGAACGCATCAGGCTGGGGAGGGTCTCTGAGAACTGCCCACCTAGGGGCGCGCGAATTCACACCCCGTTTGGGGGGAAGGGAAAAAAAAGAAAAAGAAGCCCCGGGAGCGCAGCCCCCCGCGCGCGCGCGCACAGAGCGCATTTCCTTCCGCCGGGTCCCGGGAGCGCGCGCCTGCGACCCCCAAGCGCCGCCCCGCGCGCCTCAGCGCACTAGGATACCCCGGGAGGTCCCTAGGGTCCGGCGCTAGGGACGGCCGACCCCCCCATAAACCGCGATCGGTTAGGGGAGCCAGCCCAGCCCTGGACCCTCCCCATCCGCGTCTCCACCTAACTTTGGAGACCCCACCCCCACCCCACTCTTGGGTTTCTAGAGCGCAGAGCGCGCAGCCCGGCGCCGGAACGCGCGCTGCAAACGGCCTTACCGCGCGAGGCGGCTCGGGGGTTGCATGCCCGAGGCCCGGCCTCCCCGGCTTCCCCGGCCTCGCCGGCCTCCCCCGGAGCCGGTGCGCGCTGCAGGCTCCCGGCCACCCGCCGGGCTCGTGCCGAGCGCGCCGACTCACCGACTCGCCAGCCCCGTCCGCGTCTACACCCCCATCCGCCCGGATTGGTACGAGGCTCCCCGCGCGCGGCCGGCCCCCCGCCCCGCCCCTCCCCCACCCGGCGCTCACCGCCCCGCAGACAAATCACTGGGTGACGAATCGCTCTCAGATGCAAATACCTCGCGGGTGATTCAGCGTCGTGGGCCCGAAACACGGGAGGGGCCTCGCGAGGCCCCCTCCTCTTTCCCCAGACGCCACCCACCCAGCCCCCCTACCGATCTCCCGCGCTCCGGCGGACGACGCGCAACGGAGCCTAAGGGAGGCTGGAGGGGGGGAAAGAGCGGACGGAAATTTTCAGGTCGCGGCCCCTTTAAATGATAATAAATAATAAAAAGAAAGGGGAACGGCGCCGCGGGATGCCCCGCCCCTGCCGTAGGGACGGTAGGCAAAGTGCGCGCCGCAACTTGGAGCGCAGAGGGCGCCAAGGGCAAGGGCGGGGCTGGGACGGTCAGAGGGGTCTACTGTCCTGGCAAGATGGGACCTGAAACCAACCTTGGCACCTTGATGTGGGTGGACTGGAAACCGACCCGGATCCTAGATCTTTTCCCGATCTTACCTGACTTAAAATGAGCTACAGGGCTTGAAGTTGCACCTCCGCCCCTTAGGCTAGGTCACCCGGAGAGAGTGATTTCACTCCTAAGCCTCTGTTTCCCAGTCTGTGAAATGGGCGTGAAGACCCGGAGAGAGCTGACTGCGATGGGGGACAGCAGGACTGAGGAAAGGCGACAGAAAGCGGTGGGAGGGAGGGAGCCAGGCCCTGCCGGTGGGGAGGGGGGGGAGAGGGCGCGGCTGAGGGCGGGGCTCTGCGCGCGCAGGGCCGGTGGGGGGGGTGTCCCCCGCGGGGAATCCCACCGACCCCAGCTGTCACCACCCCTGGGAGAGCGACAGACAACCACGAATCCCTTGAATCAGAGGAGACTCCAGGATTGTCTTCCAAATAATGATGTAGCCAGGCGTGGCGGTGGCACGTCTATCATCCCAGCACTGTGGGAGGAAGGAAGATCATAGGTTAGGGTTAGGGTTAGGGCAACTTAGTGACTCGAGGAGACTCTGTCTCAAAATAAAAAGTAAAGGCAACATTAGTAGTTCAGTGGTAGAATTCTTTTGTTGTTGTTTTTTTTTCCACCAGGGATCAAACTCAGGACCTTGCATTTGGGAGGCAGGCGCGGTACCACTGAGCTCAATCCCCGGCCCGAAAGAATTCTTAAAATAAAAAATAAAAAGAGCTGGGGATGGAGCTCATCAGAGGCCCCGGGTTCCATCTGAATACAACCAATAATAATAATAACATAGGGGCCTGGGGACTTATCTCAGTGGTTCCGGTGCCTGCTCTGCAAGCACAAGGACTCAAGTTAGATCCCCGGTACCAAAAAGAAAAAAATAATTATAATATAAATAAACATTAGTTCTATGTCTATGCTACATGCTGGGTGTATGATGCTCTGAAGTTTTCTCCCCATGTGTCTCTATGCAGTGGAGACTCCTGTTATCCCCATTTCTGTCTTGCAGAATGTAGAAACAGAGGCACAGTGCAGCAAGGAGTGAGGGGTTTATGGGCTCTACAGGAAACCCAGGGACCCGAAGCCTAGATAAGGTTCTCACGAGCACAAGGGGACAAGGGCCACTCGGAGGGACCCCAGGGACGCAGCTTGAGACCCTGGCTGGAGTGTTGGGGATCATGAACAGCCTTCCCCCCAGCACACAGCAGCCCCGCCTTCTCTAGGGCCACCCCATGGCCAGCGGAGCCAGACTTCAGGGATTCTGCATGCTGCCACCAACCCAGGGCCAGAGTCCTGCCAGGAAACCCAGTCCTCGTCCCCAGGGCCCCACAGCCTAAAGGTCACAGGTGCTGGAAACCTCCACCTCTAGGCCATTAGACACCATGGCTGGCTGGTGGTGTGGCTCAGCGGGGAAGCACCTGTGTAGCCAGACCGTAGATTGGCTTCTTCCCCAGGACTGCGCGCAGGTGAGTATGCGCACAACTATCTAAGCAAACCATCCCTGCCAGACAAGGTGGCACACGCCTGTCATCCCAGCGCCTGGGAGGCTGAGGCAGGATTGCCACCAATTCAAGGCCAGCCTGGACAACATAGTGAGATGACCCTGTCTCAAAACTATGAGAGATAGGGCTGGGGATTTAGTTCCGTGGTTCCACCACCTGCCTGGAAAGCACAGGGTCCTGAGTTCAATCCCCGGTACCAGATAGATATGGATAATTTTGTAAAAACCCAAAGTGAGGCAGGAGAGCCTCCCCACACACACACAGGCAGGTTGGAAGCACTCCAGGGTGAGAGCCTGGGGGAAGCCAGGTGCCATCTTAGATCTCTAAGGTGCAGCAAGGTAGAGGTGCACAGACCAGAAGCACCCCAACTTTGGGGGAGGAGATGCGCTGCTCTGTACCTCGGTTTCCCCCATGCAAAATGGGCTGCTGTTAATTCACCACTTGTGTAGGGGCTTTGGGGATTGTTCACAGGGAAGGGAGTAGGATAAGGGCGTAAGGACCCAGTGGGGCAGGAGAGGACACTTCCGTCCCCTCCCTGTGTGACTGCCACTCTCCTGGAGGGAGGCCCTGGGCAGCTGGCTGCCTGCAGGACGGGAGGTCCTATTTTTAGCCCCGGGAATCTACACACAGACTGGCCGGCTCCATTTATCTGGGGATGCCCATGTCCGAAGCAGTATGAATTTAGATCAGCGAAGATTTTTCTGTCTCCAGCTTTCAAGCTGTGAAATGGGTACGGTGACCCCAGCCACAAAGTCGGGGCTCTTGTGGGTTTGGTACACCTCCCCTACCCCCCAAAAATCAGTCTGGTTCTCATGGATCCCTTGATTACTGAGCCCAGTCCCTCTGTCCCTCAAGAGTGGAGGCCGTGCTCTTACAAACCCAATCAGACCAGACACAATCCTCAAGGAAGCTCAGTGGCCAATGGCTGTCATCCCAGCCCTCTGGGAAGCTGAGGCAGGAGGATCCCAAGTTTCAGTCCAGCCTGCACAATTTAGCAAGACCCTGTCTCAAAAAAAAAAGAAAAGAAAAGAAAACGGCTGGGGATGGAGCTTAGTGCAAAGGTTCTGGGTTAGAGACCAGGGATTTAGCTCAGTGGTTCTGCCGCCTGCCTTGCAAGCGCAAGGTCCCAAGTTCAAACCCCGGTACCAAAAAACAAAAGGTGCTGGGTTCAATCCTAAGTGACAGGGGAGAAGATGCCCACCTTCCCAAGTCCCTAGTTCCTCCTAAAACATGTTTCTAGCTCTGGGCTCTGCATGGCTGATCCCCCTGCCTGGCCCTGGCTGGGCCTTCTGACTCCCACTGCTGAGCCCTGCTGACCTCCCTGTGTCAGGGCATCCTCTTCCATCACCCCTTGGCGTCTTTATTTTTGAAACAGCTGTGTTTCTTTGGAGCCCTCTGCCTGTTTTACAGCTGGGACCCCTGTTTTGAGGGCAGAGCTGCTGAAGAAGTTGTTATGAATATATTTGGGTGATTTCTCTCACCCTGGGCTTTGGTTGTCTGTCTACACAGAGGTCTCCAAAATAATCTTAAAAAACAAGGGCCGGGGCCAGGGATTTAGCTCAGTGGTTCTACTGCCTGTCTCACAAGCAGAAGGACCCGAGTTCAATCCCCAGTACCAAAACAAACAAACAAGGGCTGGAACAAACAAACAAACAAGGGCCGGTGGGCTGGGGATTTAGCTCAGTGGTTCCACCGTCTGTCTCACAAACAGAAGGACCCGAGTTCGATCCCCAGTACCAAAAAAAAAAAAATAGGGCCAGGGATTTAGCTCAGCGGTTCTGGCGCCTGCCTTGAAAGTGCAAGGTCCCGAGTTCAATCCCCACTACCAAAACAACAACAACAACAAAAAACAGAGCCAGGCTTGGTGGTATGCACCTGTAATCGTAGCTCTTGAGAGGCTGAGGCAGGAGTATCACTGTGAGTTTGGCACCAGCCTGGGCTACATAGTGAGTTCAACTTCAGTTGCTTTGCATTTACTTAAGCGTGTTCTATGAGCTAGCATGTGGTCTATTTTGAAGAATGACTTGTGTGCAGCTGAGAAGAATGTGTATTCTGATTTTGTGGGGTGGAACACTCTATAGACATCTAATAAGCCCATTTGTTCAAAAGTTTGGTTCAGTTCTAGTATTTCGTTGTTGATTTTCTGTCTAGTTGATCTGTCTATTTGTGACAGTGGGGTATTGAGGTCCCCTACTACTATTAATGCTTATTTGATTTTTCATGTCCATTAATATTTGTTTTATATAGTTGGGTGCACAGTTAGTTCAAGACTGTCCTAAAAGTTTATAGTGAGACCTTGTCTCAAAAAATCCAAACAATGGGGCCAAGGATTTAGCTCAGTGGTTCCGCCGCCTGCCTTGCAAGCAGAAGGACCCGATTTTGATCCCCAGTACCAAAAAAATAAAAAATAAAAATCCAAACAAGCAAAACTGGAGGGTCATGGTGGCCCACTTGGAAGCCAAACCCTCTAAGGCCACTACCCCTATCATCTACAAATTTAATTTATTGACGAAAGAGGCTCAGGGCCCACAAAAACATAATTTTAATTTCTTTTAAAGTAAGAGACCTGGGGTGTAGTTCAGGGGTAGAACACTTGCCTCATTATAAGTGAGGTCTGGTTTTGTCTCCAGCAGTATAATAAAATAAGGAAAACCCCTCTAATAGAGCAGAAAATACAAAATGATGAAACCAGTGCACACTATGTTCACTTTTTGTTTTTGTTTTTTGAGACTGGGTCTCGCTATGAATGTAGTCCAGGCTGGCTTTGAATTCTTGGCGATCCTCCTGCCTCAGCCTCCAGAGTGCCAGGATTACAGGCATGCGCCGCTATGCCTGGCCCACATTTCTGTTTTGACATCTTTTCTAGGAAGACATTTTAAATCAATATATTAAGTCAAATATTTTATGGTATAAAGAATGTAAACCGGGCGTAGCGGCGGCCATGGAGGTACATACCTGTAATCTCAGCACTAGCGAGGCTGAGGCAGGAGGATCGCTGAGAGTTCGAGGCCAACCTGGGATGCATACGTAGCGAGACCCAGTCTCAAAAAAGAAAAACAGGGGCCGCGGATTTAGCTCAGTGGTTCCGCCGCCCGCTGCGCAAGGAACCAGGTTCCATCCCCAGTACCAAAAAAAAAGAAAAAATAACAAAAGTGCGTAGGACCTGAGAAATTCATAATGAGGCTCTATGTGTCGCTCTTCACTGCGCGGACACTTCCAGCTTCTGTCTGGGTTAGGGTGCCAATGAACCGCACCCCTAGTGTACTAGGGAGAAACCGAAGTGAGGAGCCTCCGCGGGGTGCGCGCGCCATCTGCCGGGCGTTCACTGGGGTGCGACCTGTGGGTGGAGCCGCAGGCGGGTGGGCGGGGCCTGCTCTCCAGCCACCAGGTGGAGCAAGATCACATTTATTTGTTTGTTTGTTTTTGGTACTGGGGATCGAACTCAGGACCTTTCCCTTGCGAGGCAGGCGGCAGAACCACTGAGCTAAATCCCCGGCCCTGTTACTCCAGATAAAAGGCAAATTTTACTACAAGGAGAGCAGCATTGGTTGGCTATTTTAAAGATCTCCTTGCTAGGAACTTTCAATGGTGATGTGAACAAACTTACTGTCTGTCAACAGCCACTGCTGGATATTGAAGGTAACTTAGGAAAGGTGCGTGGGGCAGAAATGGAAAAGCCTCTGTGGGAAAAGCAGGCTAGTTTCTCTTCTCTGAGGACTCGAGGGGAAGGAAAGGGGGTCGTGTCCATTCCTAGGCTCTGAGAGGCCTTTCCCCTTCATCACCACACAGAGACCAAGCCTGGGGCCTGGAGACTCAGGTGCGATGGAATTCTCCAGACAGACAGGAGGGGAAGAGTCTTTTGGTGCCCTAGATCCCATCTCTGCCTGGGGCTTGCAGGCCCCCGGGAAGAAGTGACCAGTCCTGAGGAGGGCCCTGGTGACTCTGTGGACAGAGCAGGAGCAGTGAAGGACTCAGGGTACAGCAGCACCTCAGCTGGCTCCGAGGAAGGGTTCAGCACCCTAGAAGTGACCAAGCAGCAAGCTCCCTGGAAGACAGATTTCCACAGGCAAGTGTGGAGTCCTAACAGACTGGCCCCCTTCCGACATGAAATGTCACTTAGACCCAGATGTTGGATATAAATTTAGGGCTTTGCCTGTGCAGACTGATCTCTCATCCTCAGACACCAAGTGTTTTAAAAAGGAAGAAATTCCTATGCGGGCATGGTGGCACACACCTGTAATCCCAGGACTCAGGACGCTGAGGCAGGAGAATCACGAGTTCGAGGCCAGCCTGGACTACATAGCGAGACCCTGTCTCCAAAAAAACCTAAATAAATAAAGAAAGGAAGAAATTCCTTCAATTGCTGACATTCCTCAAAGGTTGGTTAAGACTCAGAACATGTCAGCGACTCAGGTTGATGTAGCTGTTAAAATTTGTAAGAAATAGTGCCCCTTACCTTTTCTATGAGTTCTTTAGCTAAACGAATAAATCAGTTACATCACCAAAAACAACAGAATGAAGGTGAATAGAATTATAGGAAATTTAGGGCAAAGATTTGCCCTGGAAAAAACCAAGCAGCAGAAGCTGACCTAAGGAAAGAGATCAGTAAAACGATATTTGCAGAAATGGAGGTCCTTGGTCAGTTTAATTTGGGGTTCATAGTAACCAAGCTCAACTGCAGTCAGTGAAGCTGTCCTGATAGAGAATTTGGAAATAATCAGAAAGAATGGCTTTGATTTTGACATTGATGAAAGTGCTCTCGTGACCAAAAGGGCTAAATTGATTTCCTTGCCAACTAGTAAAAACTGGACCTTTGGAAGCCAAGATGCAGATGAATGGATCTTCATGCTAAGTGACAGCCCTGGGGTTACGGGGTCACAGGCCGGCCCTCCTGACTCAGGCAGACAGTGGCCTCCAGAGCCCGCCAGAAGTCTGTGATGACCGGAACTGCCTTAAGACGAGATAAAGAAGATTACTGTCCACAGGGGCGAGATGAGATGGACCTCCCCTGGAACTTCCCCCACGGAAGACCGACCACAAGGCGCATTGGCAATCTGGAAGTCGTTTCTCAGAACTGACACTTCTCACTTCCTAGAATTAGAAATTTTATTGCAGACTTTTCTGTTTTTGAAAGACAGGGTCTGAAGTAACCTTTTGTTTTGTTTTGTTTTGTTTTTCTGTTTCAAAATTAACTTGCTACTTTTTTTTTTTTTTGGTACCAGAGATGGAACTCGGGACCTTGCACTTGCAAGGCAGGTGCCGGAACCACTGAGCTAAATCCCTGGCTCAAACCTGCTACTTTTAAAAAAATGTACCTGATCAATTTAAAAATGATCTTAAGGCCAGGGATATAGTTCATTGATGTCACCGCCTGCCTCACAAGGGCAAGGAAGGTCCTGAGTTTGATTCCCGGTACCACACACACACACAAAAAATCTTAAACTGGATGCAGTGGCTTGTGCCTGTTGGAAGACTGAGGCAGGAGGATCAGTTGAGCCCATGAATTTCAGACCAGCTGGGAAAACATAGTGAGACTCCCACCTCAAAAAAAGAAAAGAGGCCAAGGATTTAGCTCAGTGGTTCTGCTGCCTGCTTCGAAAGTGTAAGGTCCCGAGTTCAATCCCCCATACCAATTAAAAAAAAGAAAAGAAAAGAAAGAAAAGATCTTAAGAATTTTTTCAGACCATATGAAGCATTTCTTGGAACAGTTCTTGTTCTGTATTTGAATGTGTGTGTGTGTGTGTGTGTGTGCATGTGTGTGTCTGTGTGTGTGTACAGGTAAGAACATTTTAAAAATAAGAGCACTTTGGAAATTACCCAGGCCTCTCCTCTGGATGGAAGTATTTTATTCTGCAACTTTCAGTTCTCAATGATAAATTCATATTGGTTTAATTTCCTAAATGTGAAAATTATGGTCCTTTTGGGTTAGTCCTTATCAACCCTGATGCATACTAAATTTTAGAAAGGAATAATAAAATAATCTAAGAGGGAGGGCCAGGGATTTAGCTCAGTGGTTCCGCCACCTGCCTCGCAAGTGCAAGGTCCTGAGTTCGATCTCCGGTACCAAAAACAAACAAACAAAAAAAACAAAAAATCTAAGAGGGTTTCTTGGCTCAGCTGGAGGAAGTGGTTGGTCGGGGCTGTGGTCAGTATTGTTAAGTGTTCCCCTGGAAGCTAGGGTAGTGAGTACTGTTCTAATCAGGAGAGAAGATTCTGGCTTTTCTGTAACTTCACGCTGTAATTGGGTTTCCTTGGGGTGTGAACTGTAGGACTCTGCTCTCATTTGAACTGTGGGAAAAATGGAAGTAAAAAGCACCCTAGGGGACTCCAAGCGGTGGCTGGGTACAGGGACCATAAGTGCAGGCAACCCCACTGGCCACCCCAGCCCCTGTGCGGGGAGCGCGGGCTTCCCAAGGGTGGAAGTCCTCAGCTGTCAGCTAACAGTAAAGTGACAGCTGCTGTCATTCATGGCGTCAAGCTCTGTGCTGATGTGAGGGCAGCGGCTGCAGGACGCCATTTAATATCCACAAGAACCCTGCAAACTGGGAACTGTGGAGGGCGTGATAATGGTTCTCCAAAGGTGGCTGTGTCCTAATGCCCAGAACGTGTGAATATGTCACTTTATATGGCAAAAGGGACTCCACAGATGTGACTGAGCTATGGGCCTTAGGGTGGGGAGATTGACCTCTACTGTCTGGTGGGCCCACTCTCGTCATGGAAGTTCATCAAAGTGGAGAAGCGTCTGGCCTCTAAAGCTGAAGAGCAAGGAGACGGTTCTCCCCCAAGCCTCCAGAAGGAACCAGCACTGTTAAGATTCATGGAATTGTAAGATCATAAATGTGTGTTGCTTCAAGCCAAAAATAAAAAATAAAAATACCACAAAAAACAAAAACATAAAACAAACCAAAACAAGACCATTCCAGGTTGACTTGGGGGAAACTGAAGCCTGCAAAACCTTTTTTTTCTTCCCACTGTTTTTTTTCCGCTGTACTTGAGATTGAATCCAGGGCCTTCACACTGAGCTACATCCGTGGCTGTTAATCTTTTTGTTGTTGTTTTTGTTTTTTCAGACAGGGTCTCACTATGTGGTTCAGGCTGGCCTGAAAACTCACTGTGTAACCCAGGCTGGCCTTGAACTCTCGGTGCTCCTCCTGCCTCTGCTTCCATTTCTGATGGATCAATGTTCAGGGTCCCCCTTTAACTGTGTTTCTTTTCTTTTTTTTTTTTGTTTTTGGTGCCAGGGATCGAACTCAGGTCCTTGCACTTGTGCAGCAGGTGGCAAAACCACTGAGCTAAATCCCTGGCAACTGTATTTCATTTTTAAAATTTGTTTTTCTCAAAAAATCCTGCCAGTCCCTCTGCACAAATAACCACACACTTGGTTAGTTATCCCACAAACAAGTATCCAGTCCCACTGTGCTGTGGATCTCGGGCACACAGTGGGGAGCTCAACAGCTCCATCCCCATGGGGACACATAAGGCAGTCAGACCTGTGGTGTGGTGACACTGAGCAGGCCCGGGGTGTGCACCCCACACAACCTGGAGAGGCCCTGGAGGGCTTCCCGGAGGCAGAGGCAGCTGGGCCAAGACTCCACAAATAAGTGAGCTGCAGCTGGCCTGGCACAGAGGGAAGAGCACATGCAAAGGCCTGGAGACAAGCAGGTCCTGGGGGCATTTAAGTTTGGGGGGCTGGGGAGAGGACAGAGAGGTGGGCAGGAGGGGTGAGCAGAAGGGAGAACTCTAGGCTTTTGTGCAGCGTAGTCTAGGGGTCCTTTTTTTTTTTTTTGGTTTGGGGATCAAACTTGGGACCTTGCAGTTTCAAAGCAGGCGGCGGAACCACTGAGCTAAATCCCTGGCCTGGGGTCCACTTTTTTATAGGTACAGAACCTAGAGTCATCTCACAGAGCTACATCCCAAGCCCTTTTTATTTTGGGACAGGCTCTTGCTAAATCACGAAGTTGCCCAGCGTGGATTAAAACTTGTGATCCCCCTGCCTCAGCCTCCCAGAGTGCTGGCGTCACAGGCGTGTGCCACTGTTCCAGGTGACAGGACAAGCAAGTTCAGTGTCAGGACCACCGAAGTTTCAACCTCTGGAGGTCTCACAGAACGGCTTGTGATATCAGAGGTGGGCAGTTGTCCCTGAGGGTGGCTGACCCTGAGGCATGCAGGGTGAGGGTGGGGAAGGGTGCTTATCCCCCCACGCCATGTTGGTGGCCCGGCAGCTTCACCTACCCAGGGCAGTCCCACTGGGTCAGACATGTGACAGCTCCCACCAATACAAGGTGGTAGAAATGGCCCCAGGACTTCTGATTTCCGGCTTTGCATTCCTTACATCTTCCATCCCCTCTCCATTTTTTTTCAAGACAGTCTCTCTATGTAGCCTAGGCTGGCCTCAAACTCACAGCGATCCTCCTGCCCCAGCTTCCTGAGTGTTGGGATGACAGGTGTGTGCCACCATGCCTGGCTTTCCATTTCCTTTTGGAAACTTCTGCCATGAATAAGATGATTTGTCCAAGACAGGCATGCTGGGGGAGGCCCAGGCAGTGTGCCAGGACCAGTGCTGCCTCGAGCTTCCTGGGCCAGACTTCAGGGACCCAGGTCCATGTCCCTCACCCACAGGCCCCCGGGGCACAACAAACCAGTACTGTGGTTGTTTGCTTGCTTGTTTGTTTTGCTTTTGGTACCAGGGATGGAACTTGGGACCTTGGGCTTGTGAGGCAGGTGGCAGGCAAAACCACTGAGCTAAATCCCCTGCTTGTGGTTTTGTTTTATTTTCTCGTGGTGCTGGGAATAGAACCCAGCACCTCCTGCATGCTAAGCACCTGCTGTGGCACTGAGCTGCACCCCAGCCCCTACAATTCCATTTTGGGGTGATTTGTTAGGGAGCAATTAATCCCTTGTGTGGGCAGCTCTGTGCACCATGGTCCGGATTATTGTTGTTGTTATTGTTATTATTTTTTATTTGAAGTAGTGGGGATTGAACCCAGGACCTCTGTGCTGAGTGACACCCAATCTTTTATTCTTTAAAAACAGAATCTTGGGCCGGGGGTTTAGTTCAGTGGTTCTGGTGCCTGCCTTGCAAGCACAAGGTGCCGAGTTTGATCCTCGGTACCAAAAAAAAAAAATTAAAAACAGAATCTTGCTAAGTTGCCCAGGGTGGGCCAGAACTTGAAATCTTCCTGTCTCAGCCTCCCAGAGTGCTGGGATGACAGATGTGCACCACTCCCCAAGACAGGACTGATTTATTTAAGGACATTCACTGTTTCCCCAGACCAGACCAGATGCTCCCCTGGTAGCAACAGGAACGCCCTGGGTCACTGTTCTATGATGTGCATTGTCCCTCACATTTTAATATCTCTAAAAGTGCTTGGATCTTAACAATGGTACAGTCAACCACAGACAACTTGTGAAAACATCTGATCCTTTCTGGAAAGATCCAGCTTGTCCGACTGTTAGCACATCTGCTTCAGGAATCTCAGAAATGATCATTACAATGCCAACAGCAAACATCGTGACAAACTGGTGTCAGGTGCAAAACATAGACACGACATTTTCACTGATTATTCGGGACAAGAATAAAAATATGAATAACGGATAATAACCAAGACACAACTGGCCGCAGGGGCGCAGGTGGCTTCCTAGAATGTGCTCAGAGAGGGGCGGTGACTTCCCCCAGGACGCACAACCTGCGCGCGCCCAGCTCCCCGTTCCCGGGCCTTGGAGACCTGGCAAGGGCTGGGTGGGCGCACAGGCGGTGCAACTCGGCCAGGGGGGTGCCGGGGTCTGAGGGTGCAGATCCACGGGGCCGACGCTGGTGTTTTGGGGCACAGGGGCACACGCGGCGGAAGGCCTGGCGAAAGTGGGAGCCCAAGAAGGCGTAGAGCAGCGGGTTCAGCGCGGAGTTGCTGTAGGACATGCAGTGCGCCCAGGTCTTGAGTGCATACGCCGTGTAGCTGCGCGGGTGCCACGCGCCGGCGGGGCCTAGGGCCTGCAGCACCAGGAACAGCTGGATGGGGCCCCAGCAGGCGGCGAAGAGCAGGACCACGGCCGCCACCAGCCGAGACACCTTGGCACGCACGGCGCTGGCTCGCTGGGCCAGCAGCCGACCCTGGGTATGGAGGAGCGGGTTAGAGGGAAGGGCGGAGTCGGCCCCTCCTGTAGCGGGCCACCCCCCAACACCCCACGCTTCCAACTTCTGCGGCGCCCTGCCAGCTGCAAACCTGGAAGGTGCAGTCGGTGGGCGAAGGGCGCACGGCGGCGCGGCCGAGGTGGCGCAGCATGGCCCCGTAGCAGGCACAGGTGGCGACGAGCGGCAGCAGGTACAGCGCGAGCAGGTTGTAGAGGGCAAAGGCACGCTCCAGGGCGAGGCTGGGGAAGGCCTCGCTGCAGTAGGTCCGCGGCCCCGGGGAGAGGCGGTGCAGGGCGAGCACCGGGGCAGAAACGGCGGCCGAGCCTGGGCCGGGCCAGCGTCAGGATGAAGACGTAGCGTCAGGACAGCGCACAGCGCGCCTAGGCTTTCCACGGCTGCGTTCACTGCGCGCCCGCTAAGCGCCACGCGCCTCTCTATCCCCCACACTGAGGATGGAACCCAGAGTCTTTGCATTGAGCTACATTTCCACCCCGTTTATTGTTTTTTATTTTGAAACAGGGTCTCCCTAAGTTGTCCAGATTGGGTTCCAACTTGAGATCCTCCTGCCTCACCTTCCCAGAGTCCTAGGATGACAGGGCTCCCACGCTTCCCTCTTTGGTCCCTGGGTGATCCTCCGTAGGGAAACCTCACGCACCCATTTTCCAGATGCCCGCCTGAGGCCAGGGCACGCAGGCCTGTTCCCCAGTCCTCCCGCTGCCCCCTGAGCTGCACTCACCCACCCAGATGCCCAAGCTGACGGCCAGCGCGAGGCGCGGCGTGCGGCGGTGCAGGGCGCGCAGCGGGAACACGGTCACGTACCAGCGGTCCACGCTCATGGCAGTCAGGGTGGCGCACGTGGCCTGCACAGAGACCTGGAAAGGCGGGGAGCCGGCGTGTGCTGTGTCCGTGTGCCCCCAGCAGTCGCACAACTCAGGAACACACAGCCACGTCGGGGGAGGGAATGTGGTCTCTGCTTACGGGCACCTCCGGCTACCGACCCACCACCGCCGCGCGCGTATCTCCATGGAAACTCAGACCCCGCCCCGTCCAGACCCCGCCCCCACCTCCTCCCATGCTCACACCCAGCCCCCAGCTGCCTTCCTCCTTGGATCCGTGAGCCCAGGGCGCGCACCTGCTGAATGTAGTTGACAAACTTGCACATGAAGTCGCCCAGCACCCAGGCGGGCAGCGGGTACAGCAGGGCCGTGAAGGGGACGCAACACACCAGGAAGATCACGTCGGTGGCCGCCAGGTTAGCTGCAAGTGTGGAGGGGGAGGTGGATGTGGGTCCAGCCTCCCTGGCCCAGGCTCGACCCAGTGAGTGACCCCACACCCACAGCCAGAGAAGCGGGGGCATCCTCCACTCAACAGCACGGAATTCCTGCGCATTCTGATAGAACTGCCCTCCGCTTCAGGGGTGCCAGGGCGGAACCCTGGGCTCCTGCACTCTGAACAAGCGCTCACCACCGAACTGCACCCCCAGCCCATGGAGCACTCTGCTCGACCCTGAGCCTCAGTTTCCTCCTTCCCAAACTGAGGACAGCCATCCCCAGCCCTTTTTAAAGTTTTTATTCTGAGACAAGGTTTCCCTAAGTTGCCAAGGCTGGGCTCAAACTCGCGATCCTCTTGCCCTCGCCTTCCAGAGCACTGGGATGATAGGCGTGCGCCACCTTGCTGGGTTCTCGGCTTCTATCAAATGCGGCCGGCAGCTGAGCGCCAACGCAGGAGATTGCGCTCTAGTCTAAGGCACAGGGAGGAGACAGGGCGCCCTGCAGGAGAGAGACTTGGGTCTGGGGGAGCCCCGGTCCCCTTGCCCTCGCTGCGCCCGGCACTCACCGATATAGAAGTTGCTCACCGTCCGCATCTGCTTGTGGCGGCAGATGACAAAGATAACCAGCGAGTTCCCGGCCAACCCGACCAACATCAGCGTAGCGAAGAACAGAGGCACCAGCCAGGCGTCCAGCAGCAGCGGCGCGGGCCCCGGGCCATCCGAGCCGTTGGCGCCGCAGCCCGGGCAGCCCGACGCGTTGGCGAGCGCCGACCAGGACGCGTTGAGCCCCGGCGTGGCCGCGGCACGCATGACCTCGCCGCTCTCCTCCTCCTCCTGCACGCTGCCTGCCAGTATTGAGTCCCGGGACGGCCGAGGGGACCGCGGGGGATGCGCGCGCCCCGTACCGGCCAGGGTACTGGGCGGCGCGGCTGGGCTCGGGGGCTCCTCTGACCGAGCGGAACGTCCCGCGTTTATACTGCGTGCCCCGCCTTTCCCCGCCTTCGGGCGGCTGCGCTGCTCGCACGCCCCCCTTCTGCCCCCGTGTGCACCGCCACGGGGAGGCCGCAGGCGGGGAGAAGAGGCTGAAGAGAGGGACTGGGCCGCGCGACCCGGCCTTCATGGAAAGCGCTCGGGAGGGTCCGGACCGTTTGTCCCAGGACCCGGGGAGCGGTGGACGGTTCTGGGTGGGTGAGGGACAGCCCAGATCTAGCTTTTTATTTTTTTGGTGGTGCCGGGACGGAAGTTGGGGTGTCGTGGAGGCTAGGCGAAGCTCCCCACTGAGCTCCACTCCCCCCAGCCCTTTTTATTTTATTTTGAGAGAAGGTCTCCCTACGTTGTCCAGGCTGGCCTCAAACTTTGGATCCTCCTGCCTCAGCCTTTCCAGTAGCTTTGATTGCACGTGTGCACCGCCGAACCCAGCTCAAATCTGGCTGGTTTCTGCCTGAACGTGGAAATCGGCGCCCTGTGGAGAGTCTGGCTGAGATCTACAGAGCACATGGGTGATTCTCAGCCCTGGCTGCAGAACCAGATGGAAGGTGATTCAGAGAGGGGCAACCTCAACCCCACAATCCAGCACCTGGAAGTATAGCCCAGAGAGTCACCCTGAAGAGACCTGCCGGAGTCTGTCCTTGACTACAAAGTATTCAGGCCACTGTGGATACTATGCGGCAGAGAAAAAGAGGCTGTCACTCAATAAGAAAAACTAAAAGAAGCAGGGCATAGTGGCACAGGCCTGGGGGAGGTTGGAGCTCAGCTGGGCTACATAAGGACACCCTGACTCAAAATGAAAATAAAAAAGCTGGGTGTGGTGGTACACATGTGTAATTCCAGCACTTGAGAGGTGGAGGCAGGCAGATCGCTGTGAGTTCGAGCCCAGCCTAGGCTACACAGTGAGTTCAAGGCCAGCCTGAATTACATAGCGAGACCCTGTCTCAAAAAACCAAAAAGGGGGGGGGGGCTGGGGCTGGAGCTCAGTGTGAAGGCCCTGGTTTCAGTCCCCAATAGTGTAAATATATGCATACATAAATATATAATAAGAAATTAGAAAAGCAAGAGGCCAGCATTGTGCTCTGGAATTAAGCCCTGGCCTTTTTCGTGTACATTTACTGAGCTCTCCTGACCCGGCTCTGGGAACCAAACATCCCCACCAGCACTTCCTATCCCTGCCGCAAGGGGGCGCTCTCTCCCCCATTTCTGTCATTATTGATTTCTTTCTCTTCACATTTATCTACAGAAGTCTCACAGTCTTGTGCTCTCCTGAGTCTGTTACCAGCTTCTCTTCTTCCCCTCTCCTTGCTCTTTATTTGCTAAACCACTGTTTGTTGTTTTGTTTTGGTTTTTGTCCTGCACTATCTCCACCAGGCAAAATCTGGCAAGTTGTTTAACTCATCTCTTCTGATTCACGCACTTCTTGTGGGCTGAGGGGGATTTAAGATTCTACAGCAAGCCTGGCATGGTGGCACACGCCTGTCATCATAGGACTCTGAAGGCCGCGAGTTCGAGGCCAGCCTGAACTACATACCAAGTCCCTGTCTCAAAACCCTAAAACCAACCAACAAACAATACCAAACTCAGGGCACCAGCTCACCCGGGGTTCTCTTTCCCCGGTTCTTTGCACAGCCTGTTCCTCTGCTGACTCCCTTCCCGCCCTATCGGGCAGCCCCTTCCAGAGGAGATGAGCCTGACTGCCCAGGTACCCGCGCCCCCCACTGGGGGAGGGACCTCCCTTGAGTCACTGCTGAGTGTCTCACGCATATTTGTTGAATGAATAATAAATGGAGAAGGGCGGAAAGGGGGTGGGGTAATGGTATCCTGGATGTTTATTTAATTATTTGGCACCGGGGATCTAACTTGGGGCCTTGTGCTTGCGAGGCAGGCGGCGGAACCACTGAGCTAAATCCCCGGCCCTATTTATTTTTGAGACAGGGTTTTGCTACATAGTTCAGGCTGGCCTTAAACTCACTATGTAGCTCAAACTCGCACCGAGCCTCCTGCCTCAGCCTCCCTCCCGAGTGCTGGGATGTCAGGCGTGAGCCACCCCGCCTGGCATGTCCTGGTTTCCGGGACCAGGAAACTGAGCTGAGCTCTGGGTGCTCTTTACCCCTGGGTGCGGGAAAGCTGCCCCGCCGCGTGGGTGTGGAGGTCGCCCCGCCCGGACCTCGCTGCCCCGGGCCCCGCAGTCTCGGGATCCGGGCCCCAGCTGTCCCCGCCCCGCGCAGGCTCCGCCCCCTCCGTCACTTCCTGCCGGCGCTGCTGGCCCGCGGGCGCGGAGCCGCGGCCCAGCCATGGTCGCGCTGGAGAACTCGGAGGGCGGCGCGGAGGAGGCAGCGGGGGGCACCCCGGGCGCGCGGCGGAGGCTGTGAGCGCGGCGGGAGGGCGGGCGCGGGGAGCGCGTCCCTCCTTCTCCCTCCGCCCGGGCCCGGACCCCCGTCTCCCTCCTTCCCGGGCTCGGGCGCCCCTCTTCCTTCCCTCTTCGACCCTCTCTGTCCTCTCCCCTCCCTGGTCCCCTTCCTCCTCCCTGCGCCCCCCAGACTTGGGGGCATTTTCCTGGCTCTCGGGAACCCCCCGGAAATGCCCCACAGCGATTTACTTCTCCGTCTCTGAGACCATCTGTGCCTGCTGAGTCTGCGCCTGTCTGTACCTGGGAGCGGTGGGCAGCCCCCAATCTGCCCCTGCCTTGGCTTTGCAGCCGCGGCTCATTTGGGCCGGTCCCCTGCGCCCCACAAGTGCTGGGGCTGGCCGCTCCTGCGTCCTGGTCCGCACTCCGCTTGCCTTCTGGGTGGGATGCCAGATTTAGTGGAGAGAGGTCTTCACCCCCGCGCCACAGAGCCGCACTGTCCCGAGTGGACGGAGTTGGGGCTCAGGGGCTCTGACGGGGTTGGTGCAGCGTGGGGTCCCCACTGTGCCCGGAGATGACACGTGTGGGGGACGAGGAGTCGGCCTGGGGTCCATTTCTGCCTTCTACAGAGGGGGCTGTGGGATCAGGGGCAGTTGTTGGGTCCACTGCCTCAGTTTCCCGTCTGTAAATGAGATTTCATTAGTGGCTGCTTTCGAATAGCTGTGACCAGGGACATTTATTGTTCTTATTTTTTCCATGCTAGGAGTGGAACCCAAGGTTTTCATGCTGAGCTACATCCCCACCCCTTTTTAATTGATTGAATTGAATTTTTTGAGACAGGGTCTCACTAAATCACTAAATTACCAAGACTGGTCTTGAACTTGCAGTCCTCCTGCCTCAGCCTCCCAGAGTGCTGGGATGACAGGTGTGTGCCACCTTGTCCAGCTGGGAACATCCATTCTTAGTTGTTTTGTTTTGGCTTTTATGAGACAGGGGCTTGCTATGTAGCTTAGGCTGGCCTCGAACTCACTATGTAGCCCAGGCTGGTCTCCAGCTGTGGCAATCCTCCTGCCTCGGCTTCCGGAATGCAAAGATTACAGGTGTGCACCACCACACCCTGCTCATTCTTAGTTGTTTTTGATGACTCTGGTATGTCGTATTACTTTAGTTACTTTACTATTACTTAAATGTGGTGTCGTCATCACATTCTTTTTATTAGTTAATGTTTTATTAGTAGGTTTGTTATTACTCAAATACCAAGTCAGGGTCTTGTTAAATTACTACCCTGGCCCAGGCTTGGCTGGAACTTGAGAGATCCTCCTGCCTCAGCCTCCGGGTGTGGGAGAAGACAGGTGTTCACCCTCCGGCCCAGTTCAGATCTGTCTGAAAGGCAGGTGTAGACACTAGGTGTGGAAGTGTGGGCGGTCTCTGGTAATGGTTTCCTCCTTACTGCGCTATCCTTGGTATTCCCAGCAGCTGGCTCCCTCCTCTGCCTCGGGGTGGAGGTGGGGATTTCTGTGTCCCCGTCTCCCACACCTGCTGAGTCAAGGCCACCCTGTTTCCTGCTGGGGAAAGGGTTCCACTGTTGTCCGGGGGTAGGAGGGTGTGTTCTTTTCTTTTTTCAGGTACTGGGGATTGAACCCAGGGCCTTCACCCTGAGCTCCACCCCAGCCCTTTTAAAAAAAATTTTATCCCGTTTCCCTCCTCAAGCCCCCTCCCCTCCTGTGTACAAAAGCTTTGTTCCCATTTTTTTCTTCTATTTTCAGTTTTTTTCTTGACTCTTCTTTTCCCCAGACCTTTCTGAAATATTTTATTTTGAGACAGAGTCTAAGTCACTTAGCAAGGGTGGCCCAGGGTGGCCTTGAACTTTGGACCTTCCTGCCTCAGCCTCCCAGGGTGCGTGCCACCACACCAGGCTGGAAAGTGTTTTCTTGCCCTGGGCAGTGGCTGGCAGAGGATTCCATCTCTTAAACCCACGGGGGCAGAGACGGGCTAGACAGGACCTGTTTTCCTCACACACAGCCCCCGTGATTCAGGCCCATTCACCCCTTGTCCTATGCCCTTTCTCTGGGTGCCGGAACTCTATGGTGTCTGCATCTCCGGACCCCTGCCTGCTCCAGGCAGCTTCAGACACCCTCCCCACCTCCTGTTTTCCTGTGGTCTCCTTAAATGGTATGGAGAGCAATGTAAGCAGAAGTTTTATTATTCAGTCAACACGATAGATGGTGAGGCTGCAGGCTGTGTGGCTGGGGATCTGGTAGTGACCAGTGGAGCCAGGCCTGCCTCAGCAGTAAACAAGTCAGTGGCTCAGCTGGTTCCGGTGCCAACCGCAAAGCAGGAAGAAGAAAGACTGGAGCCGCGGGGGGGTGGGGGGGGCCGCTGCCGGGAGGCGACAATGGGACAGACACCAAATGAGCTGAGGAAGGTGCTGGGCAGAGGGTTAGGCCTTTGGCACCCTCGGGGGACGCCTGCTGGGTGTCATCTAAGGGCTGACGGAATCCAGGCGACTCTAGTTCAAGGCCGGCGCAGGTTCACGCCCGCGCATGCGTGGCAAAGGCCTGCTTCCAGGGCTGGCTGTAAAACGGGGTGCGGCCTGGGCCTCAGATGTGGATTCTTCTTATCAGCCCCATCCAGGTGCTGGGTGTAGGGTTGGAGTTCGCTGGAGCAGCAGGGCAGCCCAGAAATGCTGGCCTGGGGGCTAGTGCCCAGAGTTCCTGGAGTGCCCCGTGGATGCCACTGTGCCGGAGACTTGAATTGCAGTGCCCACCCCACAGCTCTGGGGCCCTGGGCAGTGACTTTGCAACTGGGTTTACTGACCTGTGACATCAACAGAACAGTGTTTGACTCCTCGAGGGCCAGTGTAGGTGACAGGGAATGAGCCCAACATGGAGGAAAGGCCCAGTGTAGGGAATCGCTGTGATCAGGAGCGGTGAGTGTGAGGGGTGAGCTCCCCATGGTAGGAGGAAAGCAAGCAGAGTGAGCCTTTTTTTATTTTGAGAGAGGGTCTTTCTAAGTTGCCCAGGCCAGACTTGGACTTGGGATCCTCCTGCCTCAGTCTCCCACAGTGTTCAGATCACAGGTGTGCTGTACCATATCTGGCCAAAAAATACAGAAATTTAGCGCTGGGGTCTGTTTACACATTTGCAGACTCTGCATGTTGGGCTCATATACCTGACCCTTCTGTGTATCTCACCTCAAGGGCCCTGGAATTTTTATGTTTCCTAGTCTTCTACAGGGAGACCCAGAGTGCATCTGTCTTTAATTTGTGCCTTGGACACTGAATGCTAGCAAAGTTTGGGTGGAATTTTCTGCTCTGTCTTGGAATCATGGAATTTTTTTGAGAACTGATTGGGCAGTTACTTTTATTTTTTAATTTTTTTCAATACTAGGGATTGAACCCAGGGGCTCTCTACCACTGAGCCATGTCCCAGCCCCTTTTTATTTTTTTAAATTTTGAGACAAGGTCTCTGTAAGTATCCCAGGCTGGGCTCCAACTTGGGATCCTCCTGGCTCAGTCTGCTGTGTAGCTTTGGAATGACCTGGTGTGACCCACCATGCCAGGCTTTCAGCTAGGTGGGTTTCCAAGTCTGGGGACTCCCTGCCCTGCTGTACTTTCTCCTTCCTGGGAAGTTTCCCCGTCCAAGAGCCCCTTGCAGACCCTGGGTGGCCACTATGCCCGAAGTACCTGCCTGCCTGTCCCTTGACAAGTGGCCTAGCCCTCGGTGCCCGGTGGGAGGCTGCTAATCCATGTCCACATTAGCGCCAGCTGCAGGAAGGGGCCATTAGTTTAGGATTAGCTTAGTGCTCTGAGGCTCCTGGGCATCTTTAGGGGGAATGGGGACATGAGACTGGGGGGACTGGCGTGGCCTTCAGCTTCCTGCTGCCGTGGTTGGGGTGGGGCCCATTCAGTGTCCAGGCTCTTGGTTCTCTGATGTCCCGAGGAGCTAGGGTTCGAGTCCTAACAGCAGCTGTGGGCTTCAGGCACTTGAGACTGAAGTCTAGATGGCCTGGGGCAAGGGGGCCATGGCTTTTTCTGTGTGACTCTGGGCACGAGCCTTCCTGTCCCCACCCCTGGACTCACCAGTCTGTCATCTCTTATGTCTGGTTCCTGGGTGCCGGGAGGAGGACACACAGTGAGATTTGAGGGTCCTGAGGCTCCACACGGGAGGGGGCTCCAGCTGTAGTCTGATTCCGCCCAGGACCTCCGCTTGTCTTGGCCCACAGGCCCCTTCAGGGATACCTGCCTGCCCTAGCCACCTCCCAAGTGAAGAGGTTCTCAGCTTCCAGACGGAAGCAGCACTTCATCAACCAGGCAGTGCGAAACTCAGACCTGGTCCCCAGGGCCAAGGGTCGGAAGAGCCTCCAGCGGCTGGAGAACAGTAAGCAGGGTGTGGTGGGGGGCACTCCTCAGATGATAGTGGTGTGCATGTTGGTACTGGGTCGGGGAGCAGGAAGCAGAACCAGACAGACTTCCCCCCCTAGATCAGAGCTGAGCCAGAGGCTTGTCTGGGGATTGGAGCTGGGGCTTTAAAGATGTATAGGAGTTCAACAAAGCAGGGAGAAACAGGTGGAACAGAGGAGGCTGCACAGCTTCCACCTATTTTTATCCAGCCCAGTACCTCCTGACCCTGCTGGAGACAGATGGGGGCGCGCCCAGTCTGGAGGATGGGGACCTAACACCTGCTGCGGCGCCAGGCATCTTCGCAGAGGCTTGCAGCAATGCCACCTACATGGAGGTGAGGCCATTCACTCTGGTGGCTGCACCGGGTAGGGGCATGGGTCTGATTCCAACTCATCTCTGGGAGCTCCCGCGCCCGGTTCCTGTGCTCACTGCGCTGGAGTAAAGAGCCCACAGAGGAGTGGGACCCACCTTAGGGGTCCCCAGTACCCCCTGCCTGTCTGGTGGGCAGAGGTCTCTGTGGAGTACTCCCGCGTACTTGGTAGCCTCCTACGCCCATTTGCCACTCCAAAGGGGGAAACAGAGGCCGAGACCTGCGGTCACTGTCTCCCTCTCTTCCAGGTGTGGAACGACTTCATGAACCGCTCAGGGGAGGAGCAGGAGCGGGTGCTCCGCTACCTGGAAGACAAGGTTCAGAGCAAGGCCCGTAGGAGGGGGCCTGGCCGCGGGGAGGACGGCAGGAGAGGTGGGCCTGTGGGTGGGGCCTGTGGTGGGAGGGGCCAGGGTGTAGACGCTATGATTGGTGGGTGGGTCCTGGCGCTGGTAGGGTCCTTGATGTAAATAAGGGGTGTGGCTCGGGTGGGAGGAGTCTTGGGTGGGGCCGGAGTATTGGTAAGGGTATCTTTGGGGGTGGGTGGGGCTCGGGTGGGCGGGGCCTGGCAGCCAGCCTCACAGCTGTCCTGGGTCCTTGCAGAGGACCCGGCCTACACACCTCGAGAGTGCTTCCAGCGCATCAGCCGGCGCCTGCGATCTGTGCTTAAGCGGGGCCGCATCCCCATGGTAAGTGCCCCGTCGCCCTGCCAATCAGCTTTTTTCATTGGTTTTTTTTCCCACACCACAGGCTTTCACTTGGGGCTTGAGGCCAGGTTAAAGGGAAACAGGTTATCCAGGGCAGGTTGCATAATGGGAGACAATGCCATATAGACCAGGGAAACCAATGCACAGGACCCACATCTAGGCAAGAAGCATGGGGATAATGAAAATGGGTACTGCAGCCGGGGATTTAGCTCAGATTTAGCTTAGACCTGCCTCTCAAGCGCAAGGTCCCAAGTTCGATCCCTGGTACCAAAAAAACAGAAAGTGGGTACTGCAGGGTGTGTAGGAGTTCGCTAGGCAGAAGAGACAAGCTGGGCATATTATGGACATGTCTAAATGCCTGGTACTTTTGGAAACAGGTAGCCTCATGTAGTGAGTCAGGGTGCCATTTGAACCCAGGGCTTTGGGCTCCAGAGGCCGCCCCAGGTGTGGGGGAACCTGGCCAGCCCACCGGGTTGCACAGTGGCCTGGTGCCTGGGTTGTCTCTTCTGCAGGAGACCCTGGAGACCTGGGAAGAGCGGCTGTCGAGGTTCTTTTCCGTGTCCCCTCAGGCCGTGTACACGGCTATGTTGGACAACAGGTAGTAGGCATGGAGGGGGCCCAGCAAGCTCCCCTACCGTGGGGCTTCTGCCCGCCTGCTCACTTCCTCCTCTCCACAGCTTCGAGAGGCTGCTGCTCCACGCCGTGTGCCAGTACATGGATCTCATCTCGGCAAGTAAGTGAGGGGCCTTGCATGCAGCCAGCAGCCAGGTCCTTGGGTGCAGCTCCCCAGTGGGAGACTTGGAGGCAGGTGTGAAAGCAGTCGGGTGCGGTGCACATCTGTCATCCCAGCACTCTGGGAGGCTGAGGCAGGAGAGTCTCACACTCAAGCCCTGCCTGAGCATCCTAGCAACTTAGGAATACCTTGTCTCAAGATAAAAAATAAAAACGGGGGCTGGGGGTTTAGCTCAGTGGCTCCGGCACCTGCCTCGAAAGCGCAGGGTCCCAAGTTCGATCCCCGGTACCAAAACAAAAAAGCGGGCTGAGGATGTAGCTCAGTGCTAAGGCCTTGGGTTCCATCCCCAGTACTGCAAAAAAACAACAGTAAATTAATCAGGAGTGCCCTGTGTACCCTGCTGGGTGGCACAGGATGCTGCTGGGGATGTGGACAGATACTTCTTTCCCCACATCTCTGGCTCTCGGGCTGGGGACCCCAGTTGGGGTGATGAAGACTCGGAGATGAGAAGCAGGCCTGCAGTGTCTGGATGTTCTTAGCCATAATGTCCCCCTTCCAGCACACACACCCCCTGTCCTAAGACCCTTGTCCTTGCCTCTATGAAGGGAGGGGGCCCATCTCAGGATCCTCTCAGGCCCTCACTAGCCCCAGGCGCCTCATGTGGTCCCAGCTTCCCACACCTGCCTCTGCCTCCTGCCTTGAGTGGCTGGGGAGACAGTTTCTATGGCAACCGTAGGATGGCTTCTCCCGCTCAGCGCCTACACCTGCCTTTGTTCATGCAGACTGAGCTGCAGGGGAGAGGGTTGTCTCCGCAGGGGTGGAACCTTGGCCTGGACACAGGGTGGGGAGGGATTAGTGAGTTAGGGAAGAATTGGGCTCACTGCTTTCTGGGGTGGTGCGAGGGGAGGCTGGCGGGGTGGCACCATCCAGGGCCTTGATGCTTCAAAGTCACCTCCCCAGGGCTTGGGCAGAGGTGGGGGAGACCCAGTGGAGGCTGGACACTTGGCCTAGGGCCACTTTGCCTCAGTTTCCCCGCCTGCACAAGGGGCAAATGAATGAGGCTCGAGTTTCTTTCCTCCCCTTCCCCACTGCCCGACCACAGGTGCCGACCTGGAGGGCAGGCGGCAGATGAAAGTCAGCAATCGCCACCTGGACTTCCTGCCCCCTGGGCTGTTCCTGTCAGCCTACCTAGAGCAGCACAGCTGATGGCGGCCACACAGAGCCCCTGCCACTGCCACGCCATGCCCAGACCTCTGGTGCCATCTGTTAAGACATCTTTCCTGTTTTTAGACTTTATTCTTGGAAACCAGTTTTCCTGTGGAGTGGCTCTTTCTTGTTCACTCTTCATCCCCACCCTGCCCAGCTCTTAAGACATCAATGCTGGCCACAGGGGCTGCCCAGACTATGCCAGCCCCCTAGTGCCCCACCTTGGGACTTGAATTTGGGTGGGGAGATCTCACTGGGCACTTCCATCTCTCTGCTTTGTTTAGCTTTTACTTTGGGGGTCGCTCGGTCTGTGGCTCAGGCGGATAGGAATAGGCTGAGTTTTTATCACTTTTAATCAATTGGGCAAGATTTATTGTAGATTTTTAATTTCTCTTTTGGAGGGAAAAACCAAAATAGGCCCCAGATGGCTCATTGTGGGGCTTTGTCGTGATCCTTGCTTGTCCCGTCCCACTTTTTAGCCGTGTTCGTGTGTGTTGGGGGGGGTCCTCTGGGACCCTCCCCCTTGCTCCAGGAGCATTTCCTTTTGTGTACTTATGTGTGTAACCCCACGAGTGTGCATGTGGGCCCTGCAACCTAGGACACAGCTCTGTTTTAAGGCTGGTTTGATGCTTTCTGTTATGCATGTAGCCACCTCCCCCTCCCGCCTGCTCCTTGCAGCCCCTCTTTTGCCCCCACTCTTACTTTGGGGATCCAGAACTTCCAGCCAGAAGCTTCTGTCCTCACCTCCTGTCCCCTCCTACATTCCCTCTGCCCAGCCTGGCCCTGGCCTCTTGGTCAGGGCCCCCTGCTGGTCACCATCAGGGGACTCAGATATGGAGCAGGCCCAGCCCCTTGTCCTGTGTGTGGCCCGTTGCGTGTGGGGAAGGGGGTGTTTAATAAATTCCTGGTGCTCTGGCCGTGGGCTGTGTGGTTTGTCTGGGTCAGGGCTGGGTCATCTCAGGTCCCGGGCACCGAGCGTGGTGACCTTGGTTGTGCGGTTCCCCGTGGGCGACAAGCTTCTGTGAGTGGACGAGGATTCCAAGACCCCGGCCTGTCCTCATTGGTGCTGGGGTTCAGATGCCAGCTTTGTGACCTTGATAGAGTTGAGCCACTCGTGAGGGTGTAAACAGCCTCACACCGGTCATCCGAGCCACTCAGCTGAGGCAGGACGGTCGCAGGGGTAAGGCCGGCTGAGCTACTTAGCAACTTAGGGAGACCCTGTCTCCGAATAAAGAGCTGAAAAAAATAATTAAAAACAAAACATGAAAAAAATGTCCATCACTGGTCATTTGTGAAATGCAAATTAAAACAATGCTGAGTGCCGGGGATTTAGCTCAGTAGCACAGCGCCGGCCTTGCAAGCGAGAGGTCCTGAGTTCCATCCCTGGTACAAAAAAACCAAACTGCTGATATTCTATCGCACTCCGGAAAAAATGGCTGCTATCAAGAAAGCAACCAATAGGGCCGGGGATTTAGCTCAGCGGTTCCACCGCCTGCCTTGCAAGCGCAAGGACCCGAGGACCCAAGTTCGATCCCTGGTACCAAAAAAAAAAAAGCAACCAATAGCAAATGCTGGAGGGGCTGTGGGGAAAAGGGAACCTTTCTCCACTGTTGGTGGGAGTGTAGACTGGTGCAGCCACTGTGGAAATCAGTGGGAGATTCCTTAAAAAACTAAAACTAGGGGCCGGGGATTTAGCTCAGTGGTTCTGGCGCCTGCCTGGCAAGGCGCCTGCCTCGCAAGCTCAAGGTCCCGAGTTTGATCCCCAGTACCAAAAAAAAACAAAACTAAAACTAGAGGTTCCATTTGGCCCAGCTATTAGTCTTCTTGGTATCTTCCGAAGGGGATTCAGCTCAGTGGTGGTGCCACTGCCTGCCTTGCAAGCACAGGATCCTGAGTTCAATCCCTGGCACCCCCCCAAAAAAAGCATCATACCACACCAGTATGTGCACACCCATGTTTATAGCACTGCAGTCCATAACAGGTAAATCTTGGAAACAGCCCAGATGCTCATCAACCAACAGATGGATAAAGATGTGGTTTTTTTATACAATGGATTACTAATCTGCCATAAAGGATGCACTTCAGACATAGCTAAATGGATGGACCTTGAGACCATACTCCTAACAAATAAATCAGACACACGTGTTTACTGAATTGTTTCTCTGGTGTGAAAAACTGAAAGTGGAAATAAGGACTGAAATGTATAATGGATGTTGGGAAATGGGAAGATAATGTTCAAATGGGAAGGGGAACAAAGGAGGGAGGGAGGAAGGAAGGGACAAAAAATGAAAATAGCTTTGTACACAGGGAATTGAGGATGGGGTGGGATAAAATAAAATTTATTTTAAAAATTAGAAAAAGTAAAAACAAAAAGGGCTGGGGGTGCAGCTCAATGCTGAGCAACTTCCTAGCATGCCCTAGACCCTGGGTCCCCTCATTAGAACTGAAAAACAGAGCCCAAACAAAACACTACAAACTGGGCAGCTGAAGGTAACAGGAGTTTATTTCTCAGACGCAGGCTGAGGTTGGGGTCCTTCCCTCTTCCGGCTCCTGGGGTTCCCTGTGTCCTCAGGTGTCTCCCTCTGTGTGGCTGCAGTTCCAAATGTCCCCTCTGTAGGGGACGCTGTCCTACAGATCAGGTCTCACTCTAACCCTTTTTAGACTGGATCGACTGTGTAAAAAACTCAGCTTCCAAATACGGCCATATTCGGAGGTGGTGGGGACCTCAGTGTACCTATTGTTTTTTCTTTTCTCTCTACTAGGGATGGAGCATGGGGGCTGTGGCATGGAGCTACATCCCCAGCTCTGCTTTCTTTTTGGTGGCATATTCTGTTTGAAAAAGTAAAAGTGAAGAGTGAGGGAGAAACTGCCTCTGTAGATCAAGCTTGGAGTAAAAGAGGAAAAAACAAGATAAAAGTACACTCTGGAGGAAGCAGAGCAAGCTATCCTGAGGAAAGCCATGATGCCATCAGCCCCACTTTTTATTTTGAAAGAGTGTCTCCCTTGGGCTGGGGATTTAGCTCAGTGGTTTCGCCGCCTGCTGCACAAGGACCCGAGTTCGATCCCTGGTACCAAAAAAAAAAAAAAAAAAAAAAAAAAAAAGAGTGTCTCCCTAAGTTATCTAGGCTGGTCTAGAAAATTCAATCCTTATGCCTCAGCCTCCCAGAGTGCTGGGATGACAAGTTTGTGATACCACACCTGGTCCTAGAATGCAGTGTTTCGTTTTGTTGTTTTTTGTTTTTGAGACAGGGTTTCATTCTATAGTTCAAGCTGGCCTTGAACTCACTATGTAGCCCAGGCTGGCCTCCAACTCTCTGGGCAATCCTCCTGCCTCAGCTTCCTAAGTGCTGAGATTACAGGCATACGCCACCGTGCCCAGCCTGGAATGCAGTTTTGGAAAAAGAATTAGAGACCACATTTAAAACCAGAAAGACTTTCAGTTTAAAAAGCCACCATAGCTGGGGATTTAGCTCAGTGGTTTTGCTGCCTGCCTCACAAGTATGAGGTCCTGAGTTCGATCCCTGGTACCCCCCCCCAAAAAAGATAACACCTTCAATCTTTAAAAAAAAAAATAATAATAAAAAGCCACCATATTGGCTTGAGGTTTTGAGATCCTGTCTCATAATAAAAAGGCTGGAAATGCAACTCAGTGGTTAGTGCTTGTTTAGTAGGCATGAAGCTCTGGGTTCCATCCCCAGCACTGGTTAAAAAAAAAGTCACCTAGGGCCGGGAATTTAGC
This sequence comes from Heterocephalus glaber, assembly GCF_053883595.1. Taxonomy (NCBI): domain Eukaryota; kingdom Metazoa; phylum Chordata; class Mammalia; order Rodentia; family Bathyergidae; genus Heterocephalus; species Heterocephalus glaber. The sequence continues at coordinate 3,409,563 of NW_028258457.1, read as the reverse complement.
TCAGCGGTTCTGGCGCCTGCCACACAAGTGCAAGGTCCCAAGTTCGATCCCTGTACCAAAAAACGGAAAAAAAAAAAGTCACCCTGTGATCCAGCTCCCCCCACCCCTGGGTATAGACCAGAAGGAAGCTAAGTCAGTATTCTAGAGTCACCTGGTACTCAAGTTCCACAGCACCATTAACAATGGCCAAGGCATGGAAGAGGTCCCAGTGCTCCTCAACAGATGAGGGGATCAAGAAAATGTAGTCATTGGACCGGTGGTTTGGCTCAGTGGTTTCGCCGCCTGCTGCACAAGTACAAACACCCAAGTTTGATCCCCGGTACCGAAAAAAAAAAAGAAAAAGAAAATGTACGTGTATGCAGAATGGAATACTACTGAGCCGTAAAAAGAATGAGACATCTTTGGTGGGCAAATAGATGGGACAAAATATCATGTTAAGCGAAATAGACAAGGATGTTCTCTTTTCTATGTAGGAACTAAAACATTTTTTAAAACAAAAGCAAACCTTGAGGGGTAGAAGGGACAGGGGACATAAAAGCACGATTTATGTAAGTATGGAAATGTCACAGTGAAACCCATTAATTTGTACAATTAATATACATCAATAATAATAAGGTGAAGGTACCTCACATATCAGAGCCTCAATTTCCTATTGTGAACTTGAGAAAAATAACATATAGAATGAATAAAAACACTTATAACAGGAGATGGGGAAGGAATTTAAGGTCAAAATGTCCCTCAACAGGGCCGGGGATTTAGCTCAGTGGTTCCGCCGCCTGCTGCGCAAGCTCCAGAACCCGAGTTCGACCACCGGTACCCCTCCAAAAAAAAAAAACGGGCCGGGGATTTAGCTCAGTGGTTCCGGCGCCTGCCTCACAAGCGCAAGGTCCCGAGTTCGATCCCCGGTACCAAAAAAAAAAAAAAATGTCCCTCAACAGCTTAAGCAACTTCTTATTATTTTATCAGAGCCTCAGGTTTCCTGCCAGTGAAGATTAGGAAAAAGAAGAGGCAAAAATATGGAACGCTTCACGAATTTGCGTGTCATCCTTGCGCAGGGGCCATGCTAATCTTCTCTGTATCGTTCCAATTTTAGTATATGTGCTGCCGAAGCGAGCATAAATCCTAACCCTTTCTACCTGCCATTTATAGTTCCAAAAATATATTTCTTAGTACTAAGGGTGAACACTTTTCAAAGCGCTTTAGCAGTCTTTTTTCATACTATTAGTGTCAAACATAGAGCAACTAAATATATTTATTAATCAGAGTTACAAAAAGTTCTTTTTCTCTACTATATATATATATATATAAATAAAAAACTACAGTGGCTGCTGGGAATTTCTACATGCAAATAAACCCGGAAGTCGAGCTGTGCCGGAGCCGTCGCCATCCCATAAGTGTTTGCGAAGCCCCGGAGCAGCTTAGGCGACTCCTTGGTTTGGAAAAGATGGCGGCGCCGGAGCTGGGCCGCTGGGGAGAGTACGGGCCGCGGCCGCCCGCTCGGCTGGGCGCACGTGCCGGGCAGGTGAGCATGTAGCTGCGGGGGAGTCGGTGAGGTCTGCTGGCTTCCGGACGACATCTGCGGTCGCTGAGAGTGTCCCGGGACCTGCCGGCCGTGGGGGCGGGGCCTATGGGTCGGGGTGCGGGTCTGGCCGTAGAGGATCCTGGGTACGCGGTCTGAAGCACGGGGCGGAGCCTGGGGCGGGAATTTGAGGTGAGACCTGGTGCCCACGGCGATCGGTGTGCGGGGGCGGGGCCTAAGGATCTTTGAGGTCTGGGAGCAGGGCCGGGAGAATCGAGAGTGATTGGGACCTTTGCCGAGCTTGGGGTCTGGAGGTTTTGTGGGGCCCCTCGGTGCTGCCTGAGAGTTTATGGCCGGCCAGGGAACTGAGGGGGCGACTTGGGGCGATCCACAGTGAGGCTGGAAGGATGGGAAGCAAGGATGGGCGCTGGGTGAAATGGGCCAAGGATAATTGTGTTCCCACAGGGCGCTGCACTGGTGAAGAGAAACAGTCTCTCATCGATGCCAGGTCCCTAGGAAGCCATTGTCCCTCCCGCACTGCTCCTCACGCCCCCACTCGGGGGCAGCCTCTGCTCATGTGTCCCGGGCTCTTCCCTCAGAATAGACACAGGGTTCTTTGCTTTTCAGTCTGCCCCGAACCGTCTTTGCCTATCACCTGCACTGGGGCAAGGACCTCTCCCCACGGCCTCCATGATTGGCCCCTAGGCAGTCCAGCCAGAGAGGGCTGCTAAATGAAACTTAAATTGGTCCCAGCCTTTCTGGCTCCCACCTGGCTGAGGGTGGACACTCATAGGCCCAGAAATGGCCTCCTGCTTTCCTGCCCTCACTTCCCCACACTCCGGAACCGGCCACAGCCCAGGCTAGGTATAGGCCTGGGCCTTTACACTGGCAGGTGCCCCCTCCTCAGCACCCTTCCTGCAGGTGTCTGCCGGCCGCACTTGGGTGCCGCCTCCCCGTGAGGCATGGTAGACACACTGCACTAAAGCTGCAGCCCCCTGCCTCAAAAGAACAAAAACCAACCCAAAGTAGGGTCCACATCCCCACCCTGCACAGTGGCGCCAAAGGGCAAGACTCGGCTCTTTCCATCTGGGTATCCAGGATGGCGCTCATTTCCGCATCCCCCCACAGGAGCCGGCGACTGCCCTGGGTGCGGTGGGCACCATGGACCTGGCTTATGTCTGTGAGTGGGAGAGATGGCCCAAGAGCACCCACTGCCCCTCGGTGCCCCTGGCCTGCGCTTGGTCCTGCCGCAACCTCATCGCCTTCACCACAGACCTGCGGAATGATGACCAGGGTGTGTCCCTACCTACCCCACTGTTCCCTTTGGAGATGGGCAGTCGGGGTCTCAAGCTCTCTCCCACTCTACTTGCGATGTTGGGCATCCCCATCTCTAGGAAGCAGAAGGTCACAGCCCTTCTGTGCCTGGTACCTGGGATTGCCCCTGTGAAGGCAGCCGTGGGACCACAGGGCTGGGGCACAGTGACTCCCCTGCTGCCCCACCTCTCCATTGTTCTGATAATACATGCTGTTAGAGAGGATTGGAGAGCACAGAGGCTCAGGATAATGAGAGATGCCGCCTGGTGTTTTTTGTGAAGAGACACCTACTCTGAGCTTTTGGGGTCATTTTCCTCCAGTTCCATTTTCTGTCTTTATTTGTGTGATTTATTTGTGATACGAGGAATTGAACCTAGGGCCTCCGCATGGAGCTGCATCCCTAGCCCATATTTATTTTTTATTTTGAGATAGGATCTCACTAAGTTGTCTAGGCTGGACTCCAATTTGCAACCCTTCTGTCTCTGCATCCCAGAGTGCAGGGATGACAGGCATGAGCCACCACACCTGGCTTCTGTGTCCCTTTTAAAAACACATTTACAGCCATATGGGTGGCCAGCTTCTTACATTTTGACTGTGACCCTCAGCACAGTCAGTGGCAGCTCTGTGAGCTTCCCAGGAGCCACAGCATCATCAGAGGCCCTAGGTGGGCAGGGCTGACCACACCCCATCCCCTGCAGACCTGACCCGCATGATCCACATTCTGGACACCGAGCACCCCTGGGACGTGCACTCCATCAACTCAGGCCACAGCGAAGCCATCACCTGCCTGGAGTGGGACCAATCAGGTGAGGCTGGGACCCCGAGTCCCCAAACAGTGGGTCCTGACCTTTCCAGGTCAGTCCTTTGGGACCCCCGGATGTTCTGCGGTATCCAATGAGGCTGTGACACTGCTCTGCTCCGTAGGCTCCCGGCTGCTCTCGGCTGATGCAGATGGCCAGATCAAGTGCTGGAGCATGGTGGACCACCTGGCCAACAGCTGGGAGAGCCGTGTGGGTAGCCTGGTGGAAGGAGACCCCATCGTGGCACTGTCTTGGCTGCACAATGGTGTGAAGTTGGCACTGCACGTGGAAAAGGTAGGTGTCCACCCGAGCGAGACAGTGATATGCATACCCCACTCACCCACCTGCCAGCTGTCTCCTCTCCCACCATGAGCATCCTTGGTTTTTTTGTAAGCCCTGGGCATGGTTCACACCTAGAATCAAACTCAAAGTTCACACCTGTTTTCTTGGGCCACCAGTTAACTTATGGCTATTATCCTGGAACCCAGCCATTATGGAACCTTAGTTCAGTAACATCCTGTTCTCATTCTGTGGTTCAGCCACAGTTAGGGGTCGGGGCTGCTGGGGCTGCTAAGGGTTATCCAAGTTGAACCCCAACTTAAGGCCCCTGTGAGCACGTTCCCCTGGAGGGCAGGGTCATGGTGAGGATCTGGTGAGGGGACGCGGCCAGGGGTGGGCACCATCACTGCCGATGATCCTTAAGGCTTAGCTGCCTTGGTGTGAGCCAGGGTGAGGCGGCGGTTGGGCATCTTTGCTCTCTTTGTGTCCTGGCCTCTGTCCTCTTCAGGCCAAGCGGAGCCTTCTAAGGTTGTCCCCTGTGGTCTTCTTGTGTCTGTTTTTTAATTTATTTCATTTTTATTTTATTTTTCTTTTGGTACTGGGGATCGAACTTGGTCCTTGCGCTTGCGAGGCAGGCAGCGGAACCACTGAGCTAAATCCCCGGCCCTGTTTTTTAATTTAATGTCTTTTGTGCATACGTGTATGTATGTGTGTGGTACTGGGGATTGAATCCAGAGCTTTTGCACTGAGCTACCTCCCCAGACCTTTTTTTATTTTTTATTTTTAGACAGCATCTTGCTACATTCCCCAGGCTGGGCTCTGACTTGGAATCCTTATGCTTTAGTCTCCCATAGGGCTGGGATTATAGGCAGGTACCACCACAGCTGGCGAAAAACAGTTGAGATAGAGCGTAAAGATCACTGGCTTTTAGTATCTTCACAGAGCTGTGCCACCCCTCCCTGCCACTAAATCCAGAATATACCATCACCCCAGTAGGAAGCCCCATCTATGCCCATAAGCAGTCACCTGTCTCCTCCTCAGCCCCAGCACACACAAGTCCACTTCCTGTCCCTGGAGTCACCTGTCCTGGGCGTTTCCTGTCCATGGAACCCATCCTGTGTGTCCTCTGTATCTGGCATCTCTCACTGAGCATGGCATCCTGTAGGGCTAACATGCAGAAGAACCTGGATTCAGTAACCTGTACTGCAAAAAAAAAAAAAAAAAAAAAAAGTGAATTTTGTGTGTGAATCACACGTTAATAAATGTAATTCAGGACCTGACTCCTGGCCACCACAGCTGGTACTCATGGGTTCCCTTGGGGCTCTTCAAAGTGCAGCCCACAGACTGAACGCAGCCCCCACCCATCTGTGTAAAGCAGCTTTCCTGGTGCACAGCTGCGTGCCCTCCATTCCTTGCTGTCTGCCGTCTCCAGCTTCTGGCCTACAAAGGTAGACAAAGCCACGTGGCCATCATGGGGACAGCTTGGCGCCAGGACTGGAAATGCCTGGTTTGTGGGCCTTTACGGAAAGACACTGTGACTGCTTTGTGCATCCATTCAAGCACCTCATCCTCACCATGGTCTTCCAATGTAGAAACATCATTCTTGGCTGGGAGCCGTGGCGCACATTTGTCATCCCTGCACCAAGGGAAGCTGAGGCAGGAGAATCCCAAGTTCAAGCCCAGCCTAGGCAACTTCAGGACTTAGCAAGACACTGTATCAAGATAAAAAATGAAAAGAGCTGGGGTGCTGCTTGCTAAGACACCCCCAGCTGACCCCTCCTTCCCCACAGTCCGGCGCCTCCAGCTTCAGTGAGAAGTTCTCCCGGGTGAAGTTCTCGCCGTCTCTCACGCTCTTCGGAGGCAAGCCCATGGAGGGCTGGATCGCAGTGACAGTCAGTGGGCTGGTCACCGTGTCCCTGCTGAAACCCAGCGGGCAGGTGCTGACATCCACCGAGAGCCTGTGCCGGCTGCGCGGCCGTGTGGCGCTGGCTGACATCGCCTTCACGGGCGGCGGCAACATCGTGGTGGCCACGGCAGATGGCAGCAGCGCGCTGCCCGTGCAGTTCTACAAGGTGTGCGTGAGCGTGGTCAGCGAGAAGTGCCGCATTGACACCGAGATCCTGCCCTCCCTGTTCATGCGCTGCACCACCGACCCCCACCGCAAGGACCGCTTTCCCGCCATCACCCACCTCAAGTTCCTGGCCCGAGACATGTCCGAGCAGGTGGGTGCCTCTCTGCTCACCACCCAGGACCTGGGGTCTGAGCCCCAGGGGTGGGGTGGGGCAGGTGGCAGACCCAGTTCCTCTCACCCTCCCATCTTCTCAGGAGGACCCTGAGGGTTGGGATGGTCAGGATGATCCCCCTCAGGGTCCTTCACTTAGCCCAGCGGCAGCTGGCAGCTTCTTTCTGCTGTGGGAGGTGACATGTCCTCCCGCCCCTGGGATTAGGACATGTGTCTCTTTTATTTTGGTTTTGTTTTCTTTTTGAGGCAGGGTCTTGCTGTGTAGTTCAGGCTGGCCTTTAACTCACTATGGAGCCCAGCTTGACCTCGCACTCAAGGTGCTCCTCCTGCCTCAGTTTCCCAAGTGCTGGGGTGACACCGTGTACTACCATGACCAGTAGGACAGCTGTGCCTCTGAGGCTGTTACTCACCCCATCACAGCGAGTCCCCTGGGTCCTTATGCATCTGAGTATCTTTAAATGTCTCACATCCCCGTGATGCATTTCCCTTTGTTTCTCGGCTTCCTTGTGGGAAGGGCCCCATTGTGGTGACATCTGTCATCCTGTGTGGCTCCACTCTAGAGAGGACACAGCAGGCTGGTGCTACCCTGGAGGTGAAGCTTTTCACTGGGGTCCCCCAGCTCACAGGGCTCAGGGAGGGGTCATGGGGATGGCCAGGTCCCAGTCCCACCAGCCACCCACCCGCAGGTGCTGCTCTGCGCGTCCAGCCAAACGAGCAGCCTGGTGGAGTGCTGGTCCCTGCGGAAGGAGGGGCTGCCAGTCAACAACATCTTCCAGCAGATCGCACCTGGTGAGTCCCCGCCAGCCCTCCTGGGGGTTTGGGGTTTTGGGGGATGCCGGACGCTGGGGATGGAACACAGGGCCTTGTGCAGCCAAGCATGCACTCTGCCTCCAAACCACAGCCCAGACAGCCGCTCCGCTTTTAACTTGTGCATTTTCATCTGTTCCATCCCCCTCTCCTCGGACTCCGAGGGGGCTGTGGAGGGAGGGGAAACAGTAGCTCAGCGTGGGGAGTTGCTTGGCCCAGTCACCCGGTGAGGGGACAGCCCTGTGCTTCCCACAGGCAGCAGGTGTCCGGCCCACGGAGCAGCCTGTGCCAACGTCCCGGGGTGAGGCTGTGGGCCAAAGAGGCTGAGAAAGGGCTGAATTCGCAGCAGGGCTCCTGGACTGCAGGGTGATGTGACCCTCAAAGTGGTGGAATCTCCCAGAAACCCTGGCTCCGTGAGGAAGGGCGGGGGTGACTGGGTTTGTCAAGATGTGCACCCCTGGCTCATGTCTGTACCAGCATCTGCTTCCTCAGCCCTTTCAGGAGCAATTGTCCTACCCCCAGTACCTTATACACCCCCACTCTACCCTTGTATGCACTCAATTCTTTTTCTTATTTCTTTTGTTGAGACAGGGTCTCACTATGTAGTTCAGGCTGGCCTTGAACTCACTGCGTAGCCCAGGCTGGCTTCAGACTTGCGGCGATCCTCCTGCCTCAGCCTCCTTAGTGCTGGGATTACAGCTATGCCCTCTGTGTCTGGCTCTAAAGCTACTGCATTCTTACCCCTTTTCTTTTGGTACCGGGGATTGAACTCAGGACCTTGCCCTTGCAAGGCAGGCGGCGGAACCACTGAGCTAAATCCCGTTGAGCTAAATCCTAAATGCATTCTTAAAACCCACTTGATTCCCAGAACCCCTTGAGAAGTGTCTGGATCTCAGCCCGGCTGAGGCTGTGCGCCCCCACCCCCTCTGGGAGAGAGATTTCCCTGAAGATGAAAAGCAAAAAGTGCCTGCTGCCCATTAGTGCTAATGGGGCCTGGAGTGGCCGGGGATTCAGGGGGTTGCTAATCGGAAGCCGCTAATGAACCTGGGTCAAGAGGCCCCTTGGGTCCAGCCTGTGGAGGTTACATAAACTGCCTATTGTGGCCTCGAGCAATTAAAGTGAAGAGGCTGAGCTCCGCTTCCCGGCCCACCCACGTACCTCATCCTGAGTCACCACATCTCCTCCAAGTGGCAGTCAGGGCCTCCAGATTGGGGCCCCTGTGGGGCTCAGGTGGCCCCTGGCCCTTTCCTACCCTGGGCCTCCCTGGGGACAGCCACAGCCCTGCCACTGGTCAGGAGTGGCACTGTCCCCTGCAGCCAGGCTCATGTGGTCCTGGCCCCTCGCTGGGTTCTGTTCTTCCTCTTTGTTTCCTCCAGCCGCCCCCACACAGTCCTGTCCCAAATGAAGCCACGTCTCACGACGCCCTCGTCACCCCCAACAGCCTGTGCCAAGCACACCCTGACCCCCCATGCCTGCCAGCCGCCCTCTTTCCCGGCATCCAGCCCGCTCCCAGCTGACCTGTGACTTAGGGACAGTGGCTGGGACCGGTGCTGGGGTGGGTGGCAGGGTGTGGGTCATCAAGGTCCCGACCCTGGCGATGTCACTGCACCGCTCACCATGCTCACTGTCCTGTGTCCTCCCAGAGAGGCACGAAGTGCCACAGGGCAGGTGGCCTCAGCCACTCGACCTCAGTTTCCCTTGGAGGAAGATCCTGGCCGGGATTCTCTGTGAGGCTCAGAGCAGGAGTGAAGGAGATCAGGGCTGAGAGTGACAGAGGAGACAGTGGGCGTCACTTCCTGTCATGGAACCGCGAGGCAGGGAGCAGAAGCCTTGGGCCAGGCTGGGGCTGGGCGGCCTCTGCTGTTCCTTCTCTACGTCAGTGACCAGCTGCTGGCTGTCCCCAGACTCCCTGTCCTCTCCTGGCCTGTTAAGTCATGTCACTTTTGGGACACCTGGCCCCACTGGCCAAGCCTAGATGATGGAAACCCAAAAGTCGGTTGTGGAAGCTGATGCTTTGTCGCCTGAGGGTGTGGGGTCACAGCCATGCATAGTCCTGTACAACCTCCTTATGGGGGACTTCACAGGTGCTGAGGAACAGAAATCTCATCTTGAACTGGCCGGGCCCAGAGGGAATGCTGGGTCTCGGGTGATGTGGTGCTGCTCCATAGAGTTGGCTACAGCAGGGGACAGGAAGGTGGCCCCACCACCAGCTCACACCCTCTTGTATAAAATTAATCCCAGGGCTAGCCAGGTACCATGGCATGTACCTGGAACCTCAGCTACTCAGAAAGCTGAGGCAGAAGGATTGCAAGTTCAAGCCAAGCCTGGGCAATTTAACAAGACACTGTCTCAAAATAAAAAACTAGAAAAGGCTGGGAGGTGGCTCAGTGATAGAATGCTCTTGGGTTCCATCTGGAGTACAGAAAGAAACAAATCCCAGCTGATATTGGCCAGCCTTGGGTCATGTGCCCATCCCTGAGCCAATTGGCTGGTAGTACGGTATAGTATTTGGTGCACTCTGATTGGCCCGGCCTGGATCCTCTTCCTGGGTGGGAATAGGGATGGACAGGTTTGTTGGTTTGTTTGTTTTGTTTTGTTTTTTGGTACTGGGGATCAAACTGGGGACCTTGTGCTTATGAGGCAGGCGGTGGAATCACTGAGCCAAATCCCTGCCCCCCCCCTTTTTTTTGGCCCCTGTTTGTTTTTTGAGACAGGGTCTTACTATGTACTTCAGGGTGGCCTTGAACTCAGCAATCCTGCCTTGGCCTCCTGACTGCTAGGATTACAGGCGCATGCCACCACATAAGGCTTTGGGGCAGCTCATGCCCTGCAGGGTGCTATGTCAGCCTTGTCTCCCCTTCTTTCCATTGTTCCCCACACACTTTTCCTGCTCCACAATGTTCCAGTTGGCGACAAACAGCCCATGATCCTCAAATGGCGGATCCTCTCAGCCACCAACGACCTGGACCGCGTGTCAGCCGTGGCGCTGCCCAAGCTGCCCATCTCACTCACCAACACTGACCTCAAGGTGGCCAGTGACACCCAGTTCTACCCAGGCCTTGGTATGTGACGCTGAGGAGCTTAGGAGCTGCTGCAGGTCTCATGGGGGCCGCGACTCAGAGGTGGTGGGAGCCGGGTTCCCTGGGGGGCTTTGGGATGGAGGAGTTTGGAGGGCAGGGCACCAAGGCTGCAGACGGCACTGTGCTCCTTCATGTGCAGAGAGCCCTTGCAGAGTGGTACTTAGCAGCCCCCGTGCTGGCCCTCACTTTGCCCATCTGTGAGGGGATGGGCTGTCTGCACTTCAGGCTGCCCCCCATTCATTGGAAGGAGCAGCTGTCAAAATTCACACTAGGGACAGGGCCTTTTTTTTCTATGTACTGCAGATCAGATCGAGAGCCTTCACACTGAGCTACATCCTCTGGACCCCCCCCCTTTTTTTTTTTGGTACTGGGGATTGAACTCGGGTCCTTGTGCTGGTCCAGCAGGTGGCAAAACCACTAAGGTAAATCCCCGGCCCCCCTGGCCCCTTTTTTAATTTTGAGTTTTGCTTTTTTGGGGGTACTGAGGATGGAACTCAGGACCTTGCTCTTTCAAGGTAGACGCAGTGCCACTGAGGTAAATCCCCAGCCCCCGTTTTAAAATTTTTTTTTTTTAATTTTGAGACAGGGTCTCACCAAGTCTCTTGAGTTCCCCAGGCGGGGCTCTAACTTTTGATCCTCCTGCTTCAGCCTCCCCATGTGCTGGGGTGACAGGCGTGTATCCCCATGCCCAGCTGACTCAGGGCCTTTTACTGGGAACCTGCAGAGAAAGGGGCCTGGAGACTCAGTCTCTGGCCTGAACACGGCATGCTCTTCGTGTTCCAGCCCTCTCACCACCTCCGAGGACAGCTCGGTCCTCTCTTCCGTGCTGGGCCTTGGGCTGGGACCTGCTGCCCTCCCTTAGAAGCAGAGCCGAGTCTGGCTGTTGGTCAATCATTTGGTTTTCTCAAGACCACTGGAAGTGTTGGTGACAGTGTCTGTCACCCGTGGGCTGCTCCGCCCCCTTGCCTCACTGACCCCTGACCCCACCACGAGGCGCTTGTCAGGCTCCTGGGTGTTGAGGGGCTCCTGTGTCCCCACATCAGCCCAGACTCCACCTGGTGCTGGCGCCTTGGGGCCGAGGCTTGAAGTCACCTCACTTTGGGGGTTCTGAAAGTAAAGGACATGGGGAGAGCAGCTCCTGAGGGGCTGCCACCCCTCACCGGGTGGCCACCTCCCACCCTGGTGTCCAGAGCCGAGGCCCTGACTCTGCCTGACCACGCGTCCCACAGGTCTGGCCCTGGCCTTCCACGACGGCAGTGTCCACATCGTGCACCGGCTCTCGCTGCAAACCATGGCCGTCTTCTACAGCTCAGCCACGGCACGCTCCGTGGACGAGCCGGCCATCAAGCGCTCCCGGGCCACCAGCCCTGCCGTGCACTTCAAGGCCATGCAGCTGTCCTGGACCTCCCTGGCCCTCGTGGGCATCGACAACCACGGGAAGGTGTGTGTCGCCCCTGCGGCCAGGACTTGCGGGACAGTTTCGGGGACCCTGGTGCCTCCCCCTCCCTTAGGGCAGGGACCCAGCCACAGGTGTGGGGGGTCCGACCCTGCCCTGTGCCCCTCTCCCATGAGCCCATGTAACCGTCTTGCCCCCAGCTCAGCATGCTGCGCATCTCGCCCTCCATGGGCCATGCTTTGGAGCTGGGCCTGGCACTGCGGCACCTGCTCTTCCTGCTAGAGTACTGCATGGTGACCGGCTATGACTGGTGGGATATCCTGCTGCACGTGCAGCCGGGCATGGTGCAGAGCCTGGTGGAGCGGCTGCATGAGGAGTACACACGCCAGAAGGCAGCACTGCAGCAGGTGGGACAGGGCCAGGGCAGATGCTGGGTGGGGGAGGCTACGGACGGGGCTGGGGAGGGAGTCAGCCAGGCAGGGAAACCCGTGGGGGTGGGGACAGCCTGAGACAGTGAAGGCCTAACAAGGCAGATGGGGACCCCAGTGTGAACAGGTGAGGTGTGGAGGCTTCAACCTGCTGCAGATTTTTAAAAAACTTTATTTCGGGCTGGGGATTTAGCTTAGTGGTTCTGCTGCCTGCCTTGCAAGTGCAAGGACCCGAGTTCGATCCCCGGTACCAAAAAACAAACAAACAAACAAACTTTATTTCTAGGCACCCGCAGTGGTCCATGGCTGTTAGCCCAGCACTCTGGAAGGCTGAGGCAGGAGAATCTTGAATTGGACCCCCATCCTAGATAATTTAGGGTCTTAGCAAGACCCTGTCTCAAAAAATTAATTTTTACCAAGAGAAATTATGTAAATGTGCAAATTTCCAGTGATGAATGTCATTATATTGTATACCTAAACTGTAAAAATAAAATTAATTTTTGCTGGGTGTGGTGGTACACGGCTGTAACCCTAGCACTTGAGAGACTGAGGCAGGAGGATCACTGCCTGGACTACCTAGTAAGTTCAAGGCTAGCCTGAACTACATAGCTGAGGCCCTGTCTCAAAAAAAAAATTTTTTTTTTTGTGGGTGCTGGCCTCATGCACGCTTGGCAGGGACTCACCACTGAGCAGTGCCTTTCATTAGCTCTTTTTTTTGGTATCGGGGATCGAACTTGGGACCTTGTGCTTGGGAGGCAGGCAGCGGAAACACTGAGCTAAATCCCCAGCCCTCATTAGCTCTTGATTTAAAGCTTGCTGTACAGCAGCAAAAGCCTTCTGGTGAGAGTCAAGTCCACCTGGACATTCCGGCTCAGCTCCCAGCCCCGGGCTCTTTCTACATTGCTTTCCAGAATTGCTTTCCAAAATGTGCATGGGGCCCCAGCCAGTGTGACAGGAGGGAAAACATAAGGAGAGAGCAGAATGGCAAAGAAACTGTCACTGACAGCGTGACTGAAGACAATAATGGCCCCCATCTAAACCCTGGGACAGGTGTTCAGTCGGGAGTTTCCGCCCAGATCGGCACTAGGCAGAGAAGGTGCAATGCAGGTGCAGGTCCCATGCCTTGCAGACCTGGCAGGAGAGGCCTGAGGTCCTTGTGAGGTGCTGGGAACTTAGCCTGGTATCCAGTCGGGGTTCACAACTGGTGGCGAAGGGTGAGACCCACACTGACCGGGCCCCAGCAGTGCCCAGCACATTTGTGCTTTGCACTCAGCCTTTCGAGCCAGGTGTGGCAGTGCGTGCCCGTCAGCCCAGCTGCACAGGGGCCAGAGGCGGGAGGGTTGCAGGTCATCCTGTGCATTCAGCCCTATGGTGAGCGAGCCCCGTTCGGCCCGGGCCCGTCACTCCCCCAGACAGCCAGTGCCCCGACCCACCAGCCTCCTGCTCCCTGCCCTCTCCGCAGGTCCTCTCCACCCGGATCTTGGCGATGAAGGCCTCCCTGTGCAGGCTGTCGCCCTGCACCGTGACCCGCGTGTGCGACTACCACACCAAGCTCTTCCTCGTGGCCATCAGCTCCACCCTCAAGTCCCTGCTGTGCCCCCACTTCCTCAACACGCCCGACAAGAGCCCTGGCGACCGGCTGGCCGAGATCTGCTCCAAGATCACCGATGTGGGTGGGTGGAAGCCATGGCTGCCCCGGGGCCGGCTCTGTGGTGGCTCCTGGGTTCCCCGCTCAAGGTTGCCCAGGTTTATGGGGGGCTGTCTGGCCCAAACCCCAGACAGAGGCTCTCAGGACGCTTCATCTAGACAGATGGCTGACCAGACCCTTGAGCCTCCTGGGGCCACTCTTCCTTTTTCCTTTAAAAATTCAGGTTCCAGGGGTGTGGTGATGCAGGCCTGTCATCCCAGTACTCTGGGAGGCTGAGGCAGGAGGAGCCCAAGTTCAAGCCTGTCTTACTTACTTCACTCATTTCTGAGACAAAATACTGGACACCCAAAGTTAAAGGAGGAGACATTTATTTGTCAGAGTTTGTAGAGGTTTCAGTCCATAGTCGGCTGGCTCCAAGGCAGGGTAGTATGGCAGAGCGGCATCGCAGAGGAGAAACAGTTCATGGCAGGCAGAAGGCAGCAAAGCAACAAAGTAGTGCAGAAACAAGTCCAAGTGACCTTAGCAGCTTCTTTCTGCCCCTTTTATAGTCTATCTAGGCTAATGAGTTTAGGGCGGCTACCAAACCAACCCGTGGGCTGATTTAGTAATCACATACCCTTAATCTAAGAATCACACACTCTAGATCTAGCACCTCCAAAAAAGCCTTGCCTACGACTGTATGAGGCTTTGGGGGGGACATCTAGACACAGCTATAAACAGAGCCCAACCTGGAAAACTTAGCGAGACCCTTTCTCAAAAATTTAAAAAGGGCTAAGGCCCCAAATTCAATACCCAGTTTTGGGGGAAAAAATTACATAAAGCCAGGCATGGCGGTGCATGCCTGTGGTCTCAGCGCTTGGGAAGCTGATGCAGAAGGATTGTTGTGAGTAGTAAGTTCAAGGCCAGCCTGGACTATATACCCAGACTGTCTCACAAAAAAATTTTTTTACATAATTCAGATTCCATCTAGGGTCAGTGGCTCCATCTGGTTTGTTATCCCAGCTACTCTGGAGGCTGAGGCAGGAAGAGCAAGGGTTTGAGGCCAGCCTGAGCAGCTTCATGAAACCCTATCTGAAAACAAAAAATATACAAAAAGGACCCGTGATGTAGCTTAGTGGTAGAGCGCTTGCTGAGCACAGGAGATCGCTCAGGCTGGGGTGGGGCCCAGTGGCAGCCATCCCAAGGCGTGTTTGAAGCCCTGAGTTCCATCCCAGCACCACCGAAGCCCAACTTCCTCTGTATGTGCTGAGGACCTAGTGTACACGTGGGAGTTGGAGCCTCTGGAAAAAGGGGCACCTGCAGTCCCAGCGTGGCCTGTCACTTGCTGTCCAGCCGGGGACACTGGCCAGTGTGAAGGGGATGTGCTCCCAATCAGGCTAGCAGGAGGCGGCATGGGACTCCCCTGCCCAACCTGTGTCCCTTACTCTGGAAAGGACATGTGGCACATCTCTGGGCCTCCTCTTCCACGGGACAGACCCAGGTCTGTCCTGTGTGTGACTTAGCCCAGGCCAGCATCCTATTCACTGGTGAATCACTGTGAATCACAGTACTGCCTCACAGTGTTGTTTTCCTGGTGCCTTTTTCACGGCTGTTTAGTTATCCCCTCCACTCAGGCACAGGAGTTCAGCCAGCCAGTGTCTTGCGTGGTCTGCGCATGTGCTCATGGTTGTTTCTGTTCCATCCCAAGCTTCGCCCAGGAGCATCCGCTGGTGTCTGATAGGTTCTGGGCGCCGCACCAGGCCCAGCACTGAGGGTGCTCAGCCCATGCAGGTTGAACTCCGGGGCCCCTGTGTCCAGGGCTGCTCACACCGTGAGGTCCCCTCCACCCCGATCACCCTGTCCTTGTCCCCTTGCAGACATTGACAAAGTCATGATCAACCTCAAGACAGAGGAGTTTGTCCTGGACATGAACACACTCCAGGCACTGCAGCAGCTCCTGCAGTGGGTGGGCGACTTCGTGCTCTACCTGCTGGCCAGCCTGCCCAACCAGGTGCAGTGGTGGGCATGCCCAGCTGCCTCAGCCCTCAGCCCCACCCTTATCCTCACCTTTCCAACCAAAGCCCCTTTCCCCTCCTCTTGCTCCCCTCCCCTCCCCTCCACTCCTTCCTTCCCTAACCCTAACGGGGGTGGGTGGGGGATGGGTCAGGGCTTTGAAATCCCAGCCCTGGGACACAGTTCAGGAATCGGGGTGCCCTCCTGGGCATGTTGGGGTCAGTCTCACCAGAGCCCCACTCTGTGGGCACTGACCAGGCATTTTCTGGGGGCGTCTGGGGGCGTCTGTCCCCCACGCATCCCCTGCCAGGAGTAGCTGGTGTCCCCGGGACTGCACACTAAGTGTGACCTCTGCCTCGCAGGGCGCCCCACTGCGTCCGGGCCACAGCTTCCTGAGGGATGGCACCTCTCTGGGCATGCTGCGGGAGCTGATGGTGGTCATCCGCATCTGGGGTCTGCTGAAGCCCAGCTGCCTGCCTGTGTACACAGCCACGTCAGACTCGCAGGACAGCATGTCCCTGCTCTTCCGCCTGCTCACCAAGCTCTGGATATGCTGTGAGGCTCCCTGCCAGCCTTTTGGGGTTCCCCTACCGTAGTGTAATATCTCAGCCAGAAACAGCTCTGTCTGCCTTCCCACCATTTTCCCAGCTCAGCACAGGTCTAGGCAGGGCTAGGTGACCTTTGGATGTCAGCTCCAATAGGTACTTGTGTGCTTCTGTGTCACCAAGTTGTACATTTCTGGGCAGACAGGCTCTCTTATACCCGCATGCCCAATCAGGCCATCCAGCACTTGCCCCAGAGTTCCTAAATGAAGGACCAGCAGGTCCCTGTTTTAGAAAGGAGGTCACTGGGGCCAGAGACCAGGAGGGACTTTGCAGGCCAGAGCGGGGCCTGGACCTGGTGCACTGCAGTCCCCTGCACAGGTCTGTGTGTGTCCCAGTAGCAGTGGGCAAGGTCTCAGGCCAGCCATCGTGTGACAACGTCCCCTCCCTGCAGGCCGCGAAGAAGGGCCGGCGAGTGAGCCGGACGAGGCCCTGGTGGACGAGTGCTGCTTGCTGCCCAGTCAGCTGCTGGTGCCCACACTGGACTGGCTGCCCGTCAGCGATGGCCTGGTCAGCCGCCTGCAACCCAAGCAGCCCGTGCGCCTGCAGTTCGGCAAGGCGCCTGTGCTGCCTGGCAGCACCCCCACCATGCAGCTGGATGGCCTGGCCAGGTACACCCGCCCCACCCCAGGTTGCATAGCCCCGCACACACCTCCTGCACACTGCCCGAGGGCCTATGCATGTCTGCCCCCCCCATCTCTTCCTTTGGCCTGGGGCTTAGGCTCAGTGGTGAGCACTTGCCTAACATGCACCAGGCCTTGGGTTCTACCCTCTGTACTGAGGAAGAATGAGCCCAGAAACTGCTGGGCTCCCTCCTTCCCACTGCCCCAAGCCCTTTGCACGGCCTCTCCCTGTACCACAGGGTGGGTACCTCAGGCCTGCCCAGCCAGACTTACGCTGCACCATGGTACTAAAGGCGGGGTCTTGGCCAGCCCATCTCACCAGTGGGGAAGCACCCTCCAAGAACACAGTTGCAGCCAGCTGTGGTGGTGCATGCCTGTCATCCTAGCACTTTGGGAGGCTGAGGCAGAAAGATTTCTAGTTCAAACCCAGCATGGGCAGCTTATTCAGACACTGTCTCAAAATTTTTAATAGAGGGCTGGGGGGCCGGGGATTTAGTTCGGTGGTTTTGCTGCCTGCTGTGTAAGCACAAGGACCCGAGTTTGATCCCCGGTACCAAAAAAAAAAAAAAAAAGGGCTGGGGATTTCAGTGGTTTCACCAGCTGCTGGGCAAGTGCAAGGACCGGAGTTCGATCCCCGGTACCAAAAAAGAAAATTTTCTCTTAAAGGGCTGGGGATGCAGCTCACCAAAAAGACCCTAGGTTCAATCCAGAGTATTGAAAAAAAGAAAGGTTACTTTCATATTTTTATAGTACCGCAGACCACACCAGGCTTCTTTTCGATCCTGGGTGCAGGGTGTACCCGGTGGTCCATGCTGGCCTGGTGCTGGGTGATTCCAGAGGCACTGGGCTGCCCACTCAGGAACAGGCCTCTGTCAGGCACTGGCCCACTCGGCCCTGCCGAGGGCAGCCGCAGAAAGACACGGTCCACCATTGGCCTCGGACAGAGGCCCTGCCCTGGTCCCCCAAGCCCACCCCTCACTCTCTCCCTGCTCGTCCCCAGGATCCCCGGCCAACCCAAAATCGACCACCTGCGGAGGCTGCACCTGGGTGCCTACCCCACGGAGGAGTGCAAGGCCTGTGCCAGGTACGATCGCAGATGTCCCACAGGCAATGGGCAGGCACGCTCTGGGGTCACTTGTGAGTCGGATGGGCGGGGCATCAGAAGCCCCGCCCATTCCACCTGCCCTGTCCCCAGGTGCGGCTGTGTCACCATGCTCAAGTCCCCCAACAAGACAGCAGTGAAGCAGTGGGAGCAGCGCTGGACCAAAAACTGCCTGTGTGGGGGCCTGTGGCGGAGAATGCCCCTCAGCTACTCCTGACCTAGCCCCGCCGGCCCACAGGACAGTTGCACCCAGATGGGGCCCTAGAATGGGAAGTAGTAGGTGGGGCCAATGATAGGTGCCCAAGGGCCCCAAACCCCACCTGTCTCCAGGGCTTCTGAGACCTCGAAGGGAAGTCTGGTCGGAGCCCATCGGAGCGGTGCGAGTGTAGTTCCAGCACTCAGGAGGCTGAGGCAGGAGGATTGCCTCCAGTTCAAGGTCAGCATGGACTACACTCTAAAAAAGGTCTGGTCGGGCCCTTTAGAACATGCTTGGTGCTCAGCCACATGCCTCGGTTTCCCTCTTGTGCCTGCAGAGCCCATCCCCACTGGGCCTCCAGCCCCAAGGTCACTGGCTGCATCTCCCCCAGGGTCACCGGCTCATGCAGTCAGCCAGCCCTTAAGCAGTTCCCAGTGTGTGCCGAGCAAAGGGGAGGTGGGGTAGGAGGGGCCTTTTCAACTGTCCCCTCTTCTTTCTGCCTTTGTCCTGCTCTGTCCCCCTCCAAGCTGTGGCTCTGAAGCTCAGTCCTAGTTCCCTGGGGGTCCAGCCTTGTGCTACCAACAAGCGCTGTCACAGATTATGTCTCGGTCCCCCGCAGGCTCCAGGCGGAAAGGCTGCTCCAGACACCCTCCCTGGAACACACTAATTGGTCGCTGTCTGCGCCCTGCAGAGCACTGTTGGGCCTGTTCTAGGCCAGCCCCCTGCAGGGTGCCCGCTCGCTGCTGAGGGGGTGCCAGGCTTCGTCTGAGCCTCAATCAGTGTGAAGCCGGGCAGCTGCCGCCCCAGAGCCACAGGCATTGGAGCCTGGTGGGGTGATGGGAAGCGTGGGGGACCATTTGTTCCCACCTGAGTGGCATGGCTGGGCAGCCTTGGGGAGGGTGTGCACACAGATGGGCAGGCGGAGGCCACAACTTCCAATCCCTACAAGTTATTTTTGGCCTTTTACAAAGATCCCGTCATCCTGTCTCCCTTGATGTCATGCTGTTGGTTTACTCAGTTTACCTTCCTCGTGTGGTCCGAGGTCGAGTCTGTCAGGAGTGGCGTCTGTCTCTTGCCTGGGGTCAGGTGGGCACCAGCCCCCACCAAGGCTGACAGGAAGCAACTTCACCCCCTGGGCCTTGGCCTGGAGCCCCAGCTGCCACGCCTGGCATCCCTGCTTTGGGATGGGTGGCTGGGAAACTCCTCCAATCACAGACAAGCTGGCAGGCTGGGGGCCAGGGGGAGGTCACATGGAGGACAGCCGCTGTGGGTGCCATCTGGAATGCTTTTGGTTTTGGGTTTTTTTTTGGTACTGGGGATTGAACTCAGGTCCTTGCGCTTGCGCAGCAGGTGGCGAAACCACTGAGCTAAATCCCCGGCCCTGTGGGTAGAGAATCTTTGTCTTGTGCAAAACCTGAGTAGGGTTTCTGCTAACAGCAGGGTCGGCCTCAGGGCAGATCCCCCAGCCCTTCCCTGTGCAGCCACACGGCCATGCCAGGCAGAGCCTGTGTGGGTGGGAAGTGTCCCAGTGGCCATGTCCACTGTCCCCAGTGCTGTCCCATACAATGTGGGGCACCCTTCAAAATCTGAATTTGAAATAAACCACAGGCATTTTTTGCATACATCCTAAAGGTCACATGGGAAGTATAAAAATCATCCATTGTTGGGCTGGGAATTTAGCTCAGTGGTTCCAGCTCCTGCCTTTCAAACGCAAGGTCCCAAGTTCGATCCCTGGTACCAAAAAGAAAAGCATCCATTATTTATCCCAAAGTTCTTTTTGTATGACTACATATAGAGACAGGGTCTGGCTATAATGTTCTGGCCTGGAACTCACTGTGTAGCCCAGGATGTCCTCACACTTGCGTTAATCCTCTTGCCTCAGCCTCCTGAGTGCTGGGCCTACAGGTAATGCACCACCACAACCAGTTTTTTTTGTTTGTTTTTTTTTTTGTACTGGGGATCGAACTTGGGTCCTTGAGCTGGGAGGCATGCGGCGGAACCACTGAGCTAAATCCCCAGCCCCACATCCAGTTTTAAAAGTAAGTTTTTGCCAGGTGCGGTAGTGCACACCTGTAATCCAGCACTCAGGAGGCTGATGCAAGAACTATAAGTTGAAGACCAGCCTGGGCTCTATAGTGAGTTCAGGATCAACCTAAACGCCATAGTTAGAGCCTGTCTCAAATAAATAAATCACAAGGAATTTGTGCACACATTGAAGATGACCTCATGCTTGTCATGAGACAACCCAGCAAATTATGCTCAAGAGCAGGGCTGGGTCTCGGCTGGGTCTGCAGCCCTCAGCACACAGTAGGTGTTCAACAAATGGTTATATATGAAGATGATTCAAAGGGAAAGGCCTCATAGTAGGAACAGAAAACCAGGTTCCAGGTCTGTATCCAGATTTCCCACAGAGCTCGACATCACCTCCCAGACCCAAGGTCTCCACGCATGGGAGCCTCTCTGTGGACCATGCTAAGGTCCTGGGCCTTGGTGCCCTCTCCTCAGCAAGAGGGCCAGGCCTAGGCCTGGTTCTGCCCTCTGTCATCTCCCTGTCAGACAAGATCCAGGGCTGTCAGGGCCTACGGAGCCTCCAGAGGTGTAGCTGCTCCGGACACAACCAGCAGTCTCACTGTGTGACCCCAGCGGCATCCGGCTCTGGGTTCGAATTTGGACTTTGTCCCGGAGCTTTGTCCTGCTCAGGAGAGACTCTCAGGCCCCTCTGAGCTGCAGTTTCCCCTTCTGCCACACAGGTTCAAGGGCACAGTGTCAGAAGGTCACTGCACCAGACAGCTCAAGGTACCCAGAACAAGGTCTGCACACGGCGGGCCCTCACGCTCTGGAAAGAGCAAGGGCGCTTCCGTATGGCAGACGCCCAGAACCTGGCCCGGCTTTGTGCTGATGGGCCCCCCTCCGGGTCTTGCAGACAGCAGGTGCTCAAGAAAGACTAGCTGGACTCAGGTCAAAATGCGTTTATTGTGGAGCTCTTGCTCACAGCCTGGAGTCCCACTCAGGCCGCTGCGCCCTTGCGCAGCACGCTGTCGATCCAAGCTGCATAGCTAGCCACGCGGGTGTAGATACCGGGCTTCTTGAAGTTGCCACAGACTCGGGATCCAGAGGTGACCACGCCCTCGACCACGCCTCCACACACAAGCGGGCCACCGGAATCGCCCTGCGGGGCAGGACCTTCAGAGTCAGGTTCCCCGTGGCACCGCCCTCTCCAGCCCGCCCCCTGTTTAGGCCACGCCTTCCTCCCCAGCTCCACCCAGTCTCGAGCCTTTCTTTTGCAAGCCCCGCCCGTCCCAGGACTCCCATCTCTCAATCCTGGTTCAACCCTCTGTACCAGCCCTGCCCTTCCTTGTCCCGCCCCCCCTCAAGGTTTTCCGCACACCGTAGTCAATATATTTATGGTCCCCGCCTCTTCAGCCCTTCTTGGGCGCCACCCCCTCTAGGCTATGCCCCTTAACGAGCCCTGCCTTCTCCACACGCCCCACCTTTTCCCTGGCCCTACCCTTTCCACGTGACCACCCCTTTCGGACCGGCCTTCACCCGCCTCGCCCACCGATTCTCCCCGCCTCTTCAGCAACCCTGCCTACTCATAGCCTTGCCCCACCTCCGTCCCGCCCTCACCCGCAGCCTCGCCCACCCACACGCCGGGCCAGCAGCCCAGCCGCTCACTTTGCAGCTGTCGCGCCGATTGCTCTCCGCGCACATCATTTGCTTGGTGACGGCGCCATCGTGGTGTGGGCGCAGGTTGCAGGTGGCCCGGTCTACCACCTTCAGGCGCACGTGCTGCAGGCGGTCAGGTCGGCGACCGGCGTGGCTGACCACGCCCCAGCCGGCCACGTCGCAGAGCGTGCCGGGCGCCACGTCGCGATCCTCCCTCTGCAGGGGCAGAGGGCGCACGGCCGGGCCCAGCGCCGCCGGCTCGGGGAGCTGTGGAGGGGGGCGGTGACGTCAGGGGCGGGGCCCGCGCAAGAGGACGCACCCCCTCGAGCCGCGAGGTCCGGACGAGCTGGGGACCCCCGGGACCTAGCGCAACCGGGGAGACATCGCTGACCAGGGCTGACCTGCAGCAGGAGGAGGTCGTGGTCGATGGTGTCGGGACCGCTGTCCGGGTGGGGCACTGCGCGACTCACGTTGTACAGGCGCTTGGAGGGCTCGGGCTGCGATAGGGAGTGCGCGCCCAGCAGCACCTGCACCTTGCCCTCCCTGGGAATCCGGGGGCGGGGTCTGAGGTCAGAACCGTGCCCCGCAAGCCCCTCTCTGCCCCTCCTAATCCCGCACTCACGCCTCCTCCAGGCAGTGCGCTGCGCTCAGCACCCACTGCGCAGACAGCAGGACGCCACCGCACAGGTGTCTGCCGTCCACCTGCACGGATGCCATGTAGGGCCGCGCATGGGCCTCAGCCTCCTGGCCGCCCAGGATCCGACCACGGGGCTGCGCCGCTGTGGTGAGCAGAGGGGTGTGAGGACCAGGATTCACCCCCTCCCCCAGGCTTCCCGGTCCTGCAGCCTCATCGCTCACAGGTGCGGTTCAGAGGAGCTAGGGCAGTGAATGCCCAAGACCGGGCCTTAGCGATTGATGGGTTTGGGCCAAATTCCAGGCCCACACGCTGACGTAAGGACTTCACATTAGACCTAAGAAAAGGGTGTGATTAACCTAATGCCTCTGCCAGCCCGAAGGGCCACGGGCCTGTTTCCAAAGTAAGACTTTAGATTCTTTTTTTTTTTTTTTTTTTTTGGTACTGGGGTCCTTGCGCTTGCACAGCAGGCGGCGAAACCACTGAGCTAAATCGCCGGCCCAGACTTTAGATTCTTGCAATGTAGGTTCAGGTTTCAAGATTTTACGTTTCAAGAATCTTTAACTTCTTTCTTTTTCGTACTGGGGCTCGAACTCGGGACCTTTCAAGGCAGGGGCCAGAACGACGGAGCTAAATCCCTGGCCCTTTCTTTCTCAATACAGGGTCTCACTATGTAACCCCCAACCCCAGAGCCCACTCACCACACACTGCCGCCCCCAAGAGGAGCAGAGAGGCCAGGCCCGCCATGGTGATCACCGACTGGACACTGATCCTGACGGGGCCCCAGGGGCCTTTTATGGAGGCAGAGGGGGTGGGTCCCTCCCCTCCCAGGGGCCCCATCTGCCTGCTGGGCATCGGCCCAGCTGGGGAAAGGAGAACCTGCCCTCCTGTCCTGCCTCCACCCAGCCCTGTGCTCCCCCAGCTCTGTCTCCCCACTAGACTTACAGACAGGCCAAGGGGTCCCTCCTGCCTGGGGGCCTGGCCAGAGCCCACCCTGGTGGGAGCAGCCCCTGGGGATGGGCAGGAAGGAGGCAGAGAGGAGGCTGGGCCGCCCACCCCAGCCCACATGTCCCCCAGACCACAGTGTCCTTCCAGCCCCAAATTTCACAATAGCAGCTGGAGGCGCAGTCTGTAAACAACTTGCTTCACCCGCCCCTCCCTTCTTCGAGTTCTTTGGGGGAGGGAGTGGAGAGGGGCTCCCTAATGCCCCTGGACCATGCCCCTGTGATCTTGGAGGTGGCCTGGCACCCCAACAAGCAGAAAGTTGCAAAAATGGAATGTAAGCAGGCATAGTAGTGCAGGCCTGTCATCTCAACACTCAGGAGGCTGAGGCAAGAGGATCGCCATGAGTTCAAGACTAGCCTGAACTACATAGTGAGACCCTGTCTCAAAAAAAAAAAAAGAAAAATGATAAAATGTAGCGATAGTTGGAAAGATGGTCAGATACAAGTGATAGAAGAAAACACAAGTGAAATTGGTGTCGACATAACTAAAGAAAGCACAGAGATATCTGCCTTCAGGTATGGTTTGATCCAGGTGCCTGGATGAGGTCAAGCATCCATTTCTGGTTTCTCTTTTCTTCTTCAATGGGTTCTCTGCCCACCACGATCCTCTGTTGTTTCCCCCAGGGGCCCCACACTCACTGTGAGCCCCACCTAAAATTTCCCATGGCCACAGCCAAGTTCTCAGGGCTGCTTCTGATTGGCTGATCAAGGATCAGGTGCTGCTTCCTGAGCTGACCCTGGGGCACAGATTTTGATACCCAGAGCCTGAGTCAGTGGCTCTCTGTGAGATGAGGGTTTGGATTGGCATCTCCCAAGCCCAGGTCAAAGAGAAAGGGTACATCTGGGGATGCCCTGAGACTCCCCAAAGGGGCCGCCCAGTCTCTCTCCCCCTCAGTTTGTCTTCTTTCACCGTGAACTACTCCATATGTAAGATTAGAACATGGTGCATACCTGTGATCCCTGCACTCGGGAGGCTGAGGTACGGGTATGGCAAATTCAAGCCCAGCCTAGGTATTAGCAACCTACTGAGACCCTGTCACAAAAGATAAACTAATAAAATAAAATGGGCTGGGGAGGTAGCTCAGTGTGAAGGCCCAGAGTTCAGCTCCTCGTCCCAAAGAAAAGAAAAGAAAAAATGTGATTGGTCAGAATCTCTCATATTTCCTTATTAAAATCAGAACAGGGCCTGGGATGTAGCTCTGTGGCAGCGCCTGTCTGGCAAGCGCAAGGTCCTAATTTGATCCCCAGTAATCCCTCCCCCCCCCCCGCCCCAATCAGAAGGTCTGGGGGCCGGGAGTGCAGCTCAGTAGTAAAGCACTGGCCTAACATCAGAAGATCTGGAGCACAAGCGTTTTAGGGTAGAACCCAGATTGTGCAAATAAGAATGTTCAGATTGCAGCAGCGCTTGGACGCAGCCCAGAGCCCAGCGAGACATCCAGTCTGTAACTCGCCGCTCCAGGGAGCTGAGGATACCGACAGATCTCCCAGATTCTCCGGGGTGGGTGATCTCCCTCCCTGGAGAGGGAGGAAGGCGCCGCCAGGGGGCAGTGCAGGAAGGGCGGCCCGGTGGGGGGCGGGGCGAGGCCCGGAGGTGCGGGGGGGGGGGGCGCGTGGGCCAGGCCCTGGCTGGGTCCCATCCACAGTGTCCCGGGGTAGTCGGGGTAGCCTCTCTCTCTCTCTCTCTCTCTCTCTCTCTCTCTCTCTCTCCCTCCCTCCCTCCCTCCCTCTCTCTACCTACTAGGGGTGGACCCAGGGCCTTTGCACTGAGCTACACCCCCCCCAGCCCTTTTTATTTTTTGAGACAAAGTCTTCTTATGCCAAACTTGGCATCCTCCTGCCTCAGCCTCCTGAATAGTTGGGATGATAGGTGTGATGTGCCACCACATCCTGCTTGTACTTTTTCTGTTCAACTGCCTGCTGAGGTGGCACAGGATGACAGGGGCTGTGTGTCACAGTCTCCACCCATGGCCACAGAAGGCTCCTTCATAGACTGCCATTGAGGCCTTGGGGCACTGCTGTGCTGCCCCAAACCCAGGGTCCTAATGAAGGCCCCTCTCAGCACCTCACCCCCTCTGTGAAGCAGGGGCCCTGCTGGCATCGGTCAGAGGCACTGGAGAGGTCTGGATGCCCATGCTGTGGACTCAGAAGGACACCTGAGCCCCATCCTCGAGCCTCTCCCACATCCTGCTGGCCTCTCTAATCTTATGTGAAGTGGGATTTTTTTTGTTTTGTTTTGTTGTTTGGTTCTTTTACAGTGCTAAGCCTAGAACCCAGGGCCTTGTGCATACTAAATGCCCTACCCCTGAGCTACATCCCCAGTCCTTTTTATTTTGTATTTTGAGAAAAGGTCTTCTAAGTTACCCAGGCTGGCCTCAAACTTGTGATCCTGCTGCCTCAGCCTCCATAACGCTGGGATGACAATCATGAGCCACCACATCTGGTGAAAGAGAGTTTTATAGAACGGAAACCAGAAACAGCATCCTGGATCCTTTTGTGAAAAGTGGAGAAGTCGGTCTGGTGGTGCATGCCTGTAATCTCAGCACTCTGGAGGCTGAGGCAGGAGGATCACAGCAAGTTCAAGGGCAGCCTGAACGACCTAACTTAACAAAACAACAAAAAGTGAGAGTGAGGGAAAGACTGGTTTCTTTTCCCGGCCCCACCCTGTGGCTGCTACTACTTGGTGGCAGTGTACTAGCGACGTCCCAGCCACTGTAGGACCATTCCCCACGGGCGATGGCACCACCAACAGGGACACCAGACTCGTTCTACAAAACAGTGGGGCTTTTATTGTACCAGGCGTGGTGGGGGGGCAGAAGTGGCCCATTCCTAGAGGGTCCTGCTCATGGGGACTCTGGGGTGGGGCCGGGGGTCCTGCTGGCCTCTGCGGATGATGGAGTTGATCCAGTCTATGAACTCTGCCACCGGGGCAAAGGCGTCTGGGTAGAGGCCGGAGCCGCAGCCGCCGCGGATGAAGGAATCGATTCCTTGGACCAGCCCGTTGCAGACCAGGGGGCCCCCGGAGTCGCCCTGCGGAGGGATCAGGGGCTGGACCACATGTGTGGCCTCCCGCCCGCCCGCCGCCCGCCGCCCTGGAAAGGCCGGGAAGTCTGACCGCGGTCCCGCCTGCTGCGGCCGGAAGGGGGCGGGGACTCACGAAGCAGATGCCGGCCCGGCGCTGCGGCACCAGGGTGCAGACGTTGACGCGGCGGCGACACTGGGACGTCACCACAGTCACGTTGAGCTCCTGCAGGATGCTCGGCGCCGGGCGGTTCGTGCCCAGGCGGCCCCAGCCCATGGCCAGGCAACGCGCCTGGTTCTGTACGCCGCGGCCCTGGGCGGGTAGCCGAGCTACCTGGACGTTGGAGTTGACCCTGGCCGACCCGTTGAGCTATGGGGGGCATCAAGCGCCAGGGCGTCACGCGGGAGCGTGGGCAGCTTCCCTCCCTGCACCGGGGCTCCATTTCCCTATCTGAGGCTGCTCTGTGCTTCTCGTATCTTGCACTGCAGGACCCCACCCCGAGCCTCAGTTTCCCCATCTGCAAAGTGGGAGCTCACGGTGCGGTTGGGGCTGTCTTTGAGTGCAATAAACAGGAGGCGCCCAATAAAACAAATTACAGGCTGGGCCGGGGATTTAGCTCAGTGGCACCACGTCTGCCTTGCAAGCGCAAGGTCCTGAGTTCGATCCCTGGTACCTCAGAAAAAAAATGGGGTTTTTTGCGGGGGTGCGGGGTCAGCACAGGGAAGAATTTCTGCCTCAGTCTCCTTCCTGCCTTAATAAAGATGAGATTTTTAGCACATTTCCCAAAGACTGGCACAGGGTCCACCCCAGCCACAGGGCTGGTAAGCAGGGGAGGGAAAATACAGTCTGCCAAAATATGTATACACACTTCAGCAGTTCGCTGATTTTAAAAATGTCTGGAAGCTAATGGCCACTACCTTGAGCACGTCTTGCAATTGTAGAGGCCAAAGGTAACTCGTATCAATCGCATGATGTCTCAGTAAATTTAGTATTAAAATACTTTTACAAGTTTTTATTTGCCTGATGCATACAATTTTTGGCAGACTCTGTAACAATGGTTTGTCAGCATGTGTGGTGCCAAAGGCCTGTCATCCCAGTCTCCCCGGGAGCCTGAGGCAGGAGGATTGGTAGGAATTCAAGGCCAGCCTGAAGTACATAGCGAGACTCTGTCTCAAAAAAAAAAAAAAAAAAAAGTTTGTTGATTGACAACTTCTGGGAGCTTTCCTACAATATCTCACTTAATTCCTCAACAGCCATCCAGAGACAGGTTAGCCTCCCATTTCAAAGGTTCAGAGAGAGGACAAGCCATCCTACTACCATTGTATCTATCATTCTGGACCCCACAGTCTGACCCCAGCATGTCCCCCAGCCCACTTCTGGGCCCTCCTCCACCTCAGCACCTCGAGAATTACGATGTCATTGAGCAAGAGCGTGGGGTCGAAGCCGTTCTCAAAGATCCGCTGGACACCAAAGGTCTGCCGGGTCCGCTCTCTCCGCCTCAGGTCATGCGCACCCAGTACCACCTGCACTGATCTGAAGTTTCTACAGGGTGGGGACAGTGGGTGACCCTGGGGGGCTGGGGTAGCAAGGGGACCTCAGAGACCCACCTTGCCCTGCCTGGGGTGCAAGGGGAGTTCTTCCTTCCTGGCGCCTCCTGGCCTTGTGCACGACTGTCATCCCAGCACTGGGGAGGCTGAGGCAGGAGGATCACTGTGAATTTTAGGCCAGGCTGGGCTACATAATGAGTTCAAGGCCAGCCTGAACTACACAGTGAGACCCTGTGTCCTCTCCTGGGTTCGGAGGAGCCTTGGTGGCCCCTGGGGGCTCAGGGCAGGCCCCAAGGGATCCCACCCTGTGGGACTCGAGGTCCCTGGGGACTCACAGGCCGTTCACGCAGTGCGCAGCTGACATCACGAAGTTCCTGGCGATCAGGGTCCCACCACAGAAGTGGCCTCCGAGCCGCTGCAGTGATGCCATGTAGGGCCTGGAGTGGGGCCGTGCTGGGTGGCCACCCACGATGTCTGAGGCCAGCGCAGGGCCTGGGGACACAGGATGAAGAAATTGAGGCACAGGGAGAGGAAGACACCAGATCTGTGCCCTCTGCTGAGGCTCAGCCATGTCAGAGCCCCAGGAGGGCACTGGGAAGCCCTGGTTTACAAACTCCCACTGTGGGCTCCTCCGCTGGGAACCTCTGTCTCATTTTGCAGATTCTCATCCTAGCTGCTGCCGCCCACGAGGACCAGGGCCCCAGGCAGGCATCGGGGAAGGACCCTGGGGACAGGTGGGAGCAGGTGCCACTCACCGCCCAGCAGCAGGGCCAGCAGCACATAGGTGAGGGCAGGGCTGGGTGCTCCGTGGCCTTGAGTCATGGTGGGGCCAGGATTCCAGGGTCTCTGGCCCACCCTATCCCACCTTCCCTCTTATAGCTGGGGCTGGGAGGCCGTTGCATTGCCCCATGGGGGCTGGTAGCCCCACTTCCTCTCAGGGTGCAGAGTAGGCTGAGGAGCTAGGTTACTGCATGGAGCTGGGGGGCCCCAGATGGAACCCAAGGCACACAAAAACTTGAACGTTGGGTAAACAGTCTCTTTCTTCCTTCCTTTCTCTCTCTCTTTCTCCTCCTCCTCCTCCTCCATCTTCTTCTTCTTCTTTTTTTGTTTGCTTGTGACAGGGTCTTGCTATGCAGTTCAAATGGCCTTGAACTCACTGTGTGGTCCAGACTGGCTTCAAACTCATGGCAATCCTCCTGCCTCAGCCTCCTGAGTGCTGGGATTATAGGCGTGCATCACCACGCCTAACAGCCTTTTCTTTACTCTAAGTCAGTCCCCAGTAATGCACAGAATGTACTACTTATCTACAAATTTAGTCATTGTTAGGGCACTGCGGGACTGATCTGTCATCCCAGCTGCTCAGGAGGCTGAGACAGGAAGACTGTAAATTGGAGCCCACCCTGGGCAACTCAGGGAGACCCAGTCTCAAAATAAAAAATAAAAATGCTGGAGGTGCTGTTCAGTGGTGAGCACTTGCCTAGCACATGGGAGGCTCTAGGTTCCACCCCCAGTGCAAACACACACACACACACACACACACACACACACACACACACACGACCATTGTTTATCTAGCATTCAGATGTAACTGGGAATCCTGTATTTTTGCTAACCTGGACCTGAGAGACTCTGACAAATCCTCTCCTCAGTTTACCCAGGGGACTACAGCAACATCAACAGATGACTGTGCTAAGCATTCCTGGTGCTGTTGCTGACATTTCTCTGGGGCATTCTGTTGGGCTTCCATTTCAGATGAGGAAACTGGCACACCTAAAGCCCGGCCCAGGCAGCATAGCCCCCGTCACCTCTTTTTGAGGGGAGGTACTGGTGGTTGAAGCCCAGGTCTTCCCCCTGAACTACATCCCTAGTCCCTTTTTTTTTTTTTTTTTGGTACCAGGGATCGAACTCTGGTCATTTGCGCTTGCACAGCAGGCGGCAAAACCACTGAGCTAAATCCTCAGCCCTCCCTAGTCCCTTTTATTTATTTTGCAACAGCTCTTGCTAAGTTGCTCAGTTGCTCAGGCTGGGCTGGAACCTGTGATCCTCCTGCCTCAGCCTCCTGGAGTGCAGGAACTGTGGTTTTAATGCAGGCCACGGGACTCACAGCTGGATGGCACACCGAGCCTGGCACAGGCCCCAGCCCCACTGGGCATCTCCCCAGCCTTTGTCTCCCTCTGATGTCTTTGGCTACAGCTCAGCACAGGGAGCTGAGTCCCAGAAGCTGCCATCCCCCTGGCCTCCCTGGGCTACATTTAGCCCCATCACTGTCCCCACTGGAGTGGTGGCCCGGCCGGTGCCAGGACAGATGCACCCAGGCCTCAGGGGATCCACCTGGAGCCAGGAGGGCACAGGTTCCTGGCAGCCAAGGCTGTTACAAAACCAAGGTCCCCTGAGCGAGCAGGGCAAGGACCAGGGAGGGATCCAACGGATGGGCAGGGCATGAACGGGGCCACCAGAGCTGGGGGAGGCTGGAGTGTTTGTCCCTGCATGCCCCCTGCACCAACCCCCATAGCTCTCTGGACGGATAACCGCCACCCTCTCTTTCCAAGCCAGGTACCCGCAGGTGCCCAATGTCTGCCCCTTGTCCCTGGCTTGCTCAGACACTTGCTAAATGGTATTGACTTCTCCTCTTTGGGCAGGGACCTTCAAGGCTGTGTTGAAGTCACCGCAGAGCACTTAGTAGGCACCTGCTGTATTCATGTTGGAGTTGCTCGGGGGGTGGGTTGGGAGAGGCCACCTTTGGGAGGGTTTGGTTTGGATAAAGAGGCCACCCTTAAAGGCAGCTGCATCTATTGAGCACCACCTGTATACCACATTCATACACAGCGTGATGGTTGTGTGTTGACTCTAGGTTCATATCCTGGTCACCTCTGCGTAACTTCAGGCCACTGAATTGATCTATGTGACTCAGTTTCTTCCTCTGTAAAATGGGGCCCATGAAAATAGGCTTAATCTCATAGAACTGCTGAAAGTTCCATGAATTAGCACTTGGCAAGCTCTTGGGTTGTCCGTGAGGCTCTCTTAAATGTTCCTGGGTGTGCTGGGTGTAGTGGTGCACACCGCTAAACCCAGCACTCGGGAGGCTGAGGCAGGAGGATCACCACAAGTTCAAGGCCAGGCCCAACTACATATGCTGTTTCAAAAAAAAGAAAAGGAAAAAAATGTTCCTAGGCTCAAAGGGTAGGATCAGAGGGTTACCCATATCTAAAGAGTCACCAAGCCAAGCTGGTGAGTGCCTGTTATCCCTGTATTCTGAGAAGCTGAGGCAGGAGATCGCAAGTTCAAGCCTATCCTGGAAACTTAATGGAGAGAACCCATCTCATTAAAAAGGCGGGGAGCT
The DNA here is from genome assembly GCF_053883595.1 of Heterocephalus glaber. Classification (NCBI taxonomy): domain Eukaryota; kingdom Metazoa; phylum Chordata; class Mammalia; order Rodentia; family Bathyergidae; genus Heterocephalus; species Heterocephalus glaber. Next base: position 3,378,325 of record NW_028258457.1, on the reverse strand, counting down.
CAAGCTCTTGGCTGAGCCCCCAGGCAAGGACCCCCCTCCTGGGGTGCTGCAGAGCCCTCACTGGTGCCAAGCATCCTGTTTCCTATGCCTGTGGTTTGCCGTGCCTGAATTTCAACACCCTTGGCTGACATCTGGCACATCAGTCCTCCATCCGGGACCCCCAAGCCCCAGGTCTGCCCCGGGGCTGAGCTTCCTTCTCGAACCTTCCTCTGAATCATCCTTACTCAGGAGGCCAGAAAAAATCGTTTGGGTTTTTTTAGGTGGGGTCTTTCTTTTTTATGTTTGTTGGGGGGGGCTGGAACCCAGGGCCTTGTGCATGCCAGGCAAGCGCTCACCACTCAGCCCCAGCCCTTTTTGAATTTTATTTTGAGACAGGGTCTTGCTACATTGCCCAGGCTGGCCTTGAACTTGCAATTCTCCTGCCTAGCCTCCCAAGTAGCTGGGATGACAGGTGTGCGCCACCACATGTAGCCACCTCCAGCCCCTTTTTCAGTCTTTCTGTCCTGTCAATGAAGTCACCCTGACTTCCCTCCAGCAAACCTCTTTATCTCTGCTCCCTAATGCTGGTTATCTAAAGGTCCCCATGGGCCATCACACCCTCCCTAGGGCCCAGCGCCTCTGCACAAGTTTGGTTCTCATCCTCCTGCTTGTTTTACAAAAGTCACAGCTAGGCCAGGGATTTAGCTCAGCAGTGCTGTGCCTGCCTCCCAAGTACAAGATCCTGAGTTCAATTCCCCAGTACCAGGAAAAAAAAAAGTCACAGCTTCTGGGTTGGTGGAGTGGTGAGCAGCAGAGAAAAAACTTCTCCAGGGCTTGGTGTCCTGACCCTGGAATATAGCAACATGGGGAGTAGAAAAAGGAGGGAAGTGGGTTCTCCAGGACCCAGGAAGAATCTGAGTTGAGAATTGAAGTCCACAGGGAGAGGCAAGAGAGAGGCTTCAACAAAGAAGAGGGAGATGGTGGGCAGAGCTTTGTCCCAGAGTCCAGACTCATGATGTGGGAAGGGCGGGTCAAACCTCAGACACCTGGTGACTACTGGTGACCCCTGAGGCCTCCACAAAGAAATGCACCAGTGGAACGGAGCAGTGAATGCAGCGGACTACAGTAGCTGGTGAGTTATTCGGGTTCAGACATCACCCAGGAGAGGGTGATTTGGCGGTAGCCATCTTGGAGAGGATGGGCCAGTTGAGCTCAGAACTCAGAACAGCTACAGGCCAGCTTGACCTAGTGGCTCCTGGTGTTTTGGTGAGGGTTCTGAGTACAAGTGGGCAGGAGGCCAGGGAGCAGAGTTCAAGCCAGCAGGAGGCACATGGACTGTGGCAGACTCAACAAATCCAGTCCCAGACTCATAGCCCAAAATCAGCCTGAACTTCAGTGGAATTAAAGGTCTAGGCTTGCTGGAATTATCCACTCCCTCACCATAAATCAATGCCTGGCTTGCTGGAATTAAATGACTTGGATCTGGATTCTGTCTGCCTGTATTGTCTACCAGTGATGGCAAAGGCATACCTTGAATTGGACTTTTTTTCTTTTCTTTTCCTCTTTTTTGGTTTTTGTTCTTGCTCTGTTTTATTTTTTCCTGATTGTTTGTTCTTGTTTTTACATGAGTGTGATCACAGTTTCAACTTTCTATGTTGTAGTTGCTCTATTCTGTTCTTGTTTTTATTTCTTCCTTTTGTCTTTCCCTCCTGTCTTCTTCACCAGTTTCCCAAAGTTTGTATGATCTTCCTTTATCCTCCAGCCTTGCTTCTACACACTTCTTCTATTTCTCTATTTTCCCTCAACCCATTCTAAATATTCTCCCCTTAGGGTAAAATCACCGTATGAAGGGCTTTTTTTTTTTTTCTCTGTACCAGGGATTGAACTCAGGACCTTGCACATGCAAGGCAGGCGGCAGAACCACTGAGTTAAATCTCCAGTCCCATGGAGGGCTTATTTATTGCATACAGTTATCTAGTTTGTTCTATTCTGTTATGTAACCACTAATCTAGTTCAGACTGTTAAATGTGGCAAATTAATAGTTACCTCAGAAGGAGAGACCATGGCATCTGTAGAACTCATCAAATTAGAGAGCCAGGCCGGGGATTCAGCTCAGTGGCACCGCGCCTGCCTCACAAGCACAAGGTCCTGAGTTCAGTCTCCGGTACTGGAAAAAAAAAATTAAGAGAGCCAACTCCAGGAACCACTAAAACCATTAGAATTTCATCTTTACAATTCTGTTTGTCTAAAGCCACTCCTGGTGCCCAAACCTGTATCAGTCAATGCTTACTAGAGAAACAGATTTAATACAAGATATATAAGTAAATAAAGATTTACAAGATTGGCTTAGCCAGGTGTGGCGGCTCAAGCCTATAAAACCAGCACTCTGGAGGCTGAGGCAGGAGATTCATCATGAGTTCGAGGCCAGCCTGGACCGCATACCCTGTTTCAAAAAAAAAAAGAAAGATTGGCTTAAATTGGCTGCCCACACTGCTAGGTGTGGAAAACTGCAACAGTGTTGTCTGTGCCCTGGAGATATGAAGCATCCAGTTGAAGGCCTGGAGCTCACTGCTGCATCCCCTGCAGGTCTATATAGGAGATTGAGGGTCTGTGATGAAAGCCAGGAGACGACACTCAGAGTGAAGCTGAAGACTGGAGCACCTCTAAAGAAACAGAAACAGCCTCCTTTATTTCCCTTCTATTCCATTCAAACACCAAGCCTACTGGCTGCTGTCACTCACATCTAGGCTGGGTCTCCTTTTTTTCCTGTTTTTTTCCTTTATTTTATTTTATTTATTTATTTATTGGTACCCGGGATGGAACTTGGGACCTTGCCCTTCCTTGTAAGGCAGGCGGCAGAACCACTGAGCTAAATCCCTGCCCTCCTTTAGTCAATTAAATTAATTAATTATTTTAATTATTTTATTTATTTATTTATTTATTGGTACCAGGGATTGAACTCGGGTCCTTTTGCTTTCAAGCCAGGCGGGGGAACCACTGAGCTACATCCCCGGCCCCTATTTATTTATTTTAGACATTTGGTCTTGGCATATAGCTGGCTGGCCTTGAACTTGAGGCAATCCTCCTGCCTCAACCTCCCGAGTTGCTGGGATTACAGGCATGCGTCACCACACCCGGCCCCAGGGTGAGTCTTCTGTCTTCAGTGATTCCCCACAGCCACAGGAAGGACTATCACCCACCCCAGGGAGGATTGGACCCAGAATGGTATAAAAGGGAAAGGAAGGAGGACGGCTCACTTCTGCTCCTTCTGAAGAGCTCCAGTCTTTGCCTTCACCTTTGACATTGTCTCCTGGCTTCAGTGGAGACTCTTCTGCCTTCCATCTTCCTGCTTCAGCCTCCCAAGTAGTGGGATTACAGACATGCACCATCACCATGCCTGGCCCACTCAAGAAGTCTCCTGGGCTCAAAGGTGTCTGGGTCGCACCAGCTTCCTGCCTCAGGCCTGTGTGCAGAAGAGGAAGAGAGATTGGTCTTCAGAGTCTGAGGAGGAGCTGCTGGGTCTCTTCAATAGAGGCCTTAGGCTAACACCCTACTTCCAGCCTCCGCTGCCTGTCCAGAAGCCAAAGGATGCCTCATTTGCAGATTCAGAATCAGAGATGGAACAGGAGGAGAGTCCCCAGGGGGGTTCTGACTCAGCCCTGAGGGGGAACCCCAGCCTCACCTCAGTCCTGTGGCTATGAGTGGAAGAAGGCATGGTCACCAGAGGAGGATGAGGAGGGGCGACGTCCCCTGTGCATGGGCGTAGCTCCCAGGGAAGACAGCAGGCTCCCACTTTGAAAGAGGTGGAGGGGGCATCTGTGCCTGTTGGGAAAGGAGCAGCAGGTACCATCATGACAGCTAGGCCCTGTGGCTTCAACCCACACAGGTGTTGTGGAGCAGCCTCAGGGCCCCAAGAAGAAGTGGAAGAGGAAGCACCTGTCCTCAGTGCTGCCTGAGCACCATGAGGCCTTCACCAGGCTGCTCAAGGACCCCGTCATCCAGAGATTTCTGGCCTGGGACACAAACCTGAAGGCCTCTGACAAGGACCTCCTGGCCATGGTCATCACCTACTTCAGCCAGGCCGGCCTCTTCCCCTGGCAGTTCCAGAGGACCCACGTCTTCCTGGTGCTCTACCAGGCCACAGACATGGTGGAGGAGGACAACCAGGAGCCTAAACTACACACGTTCTTCTTCCTCTATGGGATGAATTTCAACAAGATTCCCCAGGTCCACAATCTGTGCTACCAGTTCATCGGCTGCATGGACTGGAACTTCAGGGTGACCCGAGAGGACTGTGAGGAGATCCAAGCTTACAACCTACGCTCTGGGTGTGGGGCCGAGATTGTACCCTCATCCCAGGACCCTGGAGCCCTGAGGACATCGACCTCAAGAAGAGGAGCAATGGGCCCGGGGATTTAGCTCAGCGGTTCCGCCGCCTGCCTTGCAAGCGCAAGGACCCGAGTTTGATCCCCAGTACCAAAGAAAAAAAAAAAGAAGAGGAGCAATGGCCCAGGGGAGCAATGAAGCAGAAGCACCTCAGCGGATCTCCCAGAGCCAGGGAGCCCATGGTGAGACCATGGGGGACGAGTCCCCCTCTGACACCAAGTTTCCCGTGACTTAGAAGTTGGACATCTGCTATTTTTATAGATTTGGTTCCCCGTAGTCTTGGTAGCAGTTGGAGATGCCCTGTAGAGTGTCAGGGAATTACTTAAAATATAACAATAGGTCCATAGGCATGTCAGAGATTCCTTTACTACATAGTATAAACTGTACTGGTTTATTGTAAATTTTTTTTTTAGTACCAGGGATCGAATTGAGGACCTCGCACTTTCGAGGCAGAGTTTATTGTAAATTTTTCCCAGAGAAATATTACTATGTATATTTGAAGTAATAGTGAGATAGTATGCATACTTGTATTCCTCTTACATTGTTTTGATAGGTATTTTAACTGATAGATGTACACACTTTGTCTTTAGAGAGGTTTTTATCGTATGTATTATAGTTTCTTTTCTTTTTTTTTTGAACCAGGGATCAAACTCAGTTCCTTGTGCTTGTGCAGCAGGCGGCAAAACCATTGAGGTAAATCCCCGGCCCATATGTATTATAGTTATACGTGCCTTATGCTCATAGCCAAGTGGTAGTCCCCTCAAAACCACCACCCCCGGAAGCAGGGATTGAACTCAGGACCTTGCACTTGCCAGGCAGGTTCTGACACCACCGAGCTAAACCTCAGGCCCAATCAAACTCTTGTAAATATACATGTTGAATGGCTTCACTCGTGAATCTGATGTGCAAAAGAGCAGTGGGTGCTAACAGAAACGTGTATACTTCTCGTGTTTTACGGAGGACAGGGCCATGCTGCTCTTGGGGATGGACAATAAATATGAGCTATCTTCTCAAAAACAAAAAAATCACAGCTTCCCTCCTGTGTGGTCAGTTGAGATTTTATTTATTTATTTATTTGGGGTTTTTGTTTGTTTTCGGTACTGGGGATGGAACTCAGGACCTTGTGCTTGCTAGGCAGGCTGCAGCACCCTTGAGGTAAATCCCCAGCCCTTTATTTGTTTTTTTTGTTTGTTTGTTTGTTTTGTTTTTGCTTTTGTTTTTTGGTACTGGGGATCGAACTCGGGACCTTGCGCTTGCGAGGCAGGCGGCGGCACCACTGAGCTAAATCCCCGACCCCTTTATTTGGTTTTTTTGAGGCAGGGTCTCCCTTTGTGGTTCAGCCCCCCCCCCCCCCCCCCGCGAACCCACTATGTAGCCCAGGCTGCCCTCGAATTCTCAGCCGTCCTTCTGCCTCCCGAGTGCTGGGATTAATAGGCTTGTACCACCAGGCCCGGCTTGTCCGTCAAGGTTTTTAAAGACTTGGACAAGCGGCAGGCCTGGGCGTTCTTGCTCCCGCTTCAATCGGTACCGCTGCCACCAGGTGGCAGCAGAGGAGCCGGCCTGGAAGGCTCTGCCTTCCACAGAAACCCAGCCCCTCTCCTGAATTTACTCAGCGCAGACCCTGGCGACGCCTCCAGGAAGCCCACCTGCCTGCCCAGGCTGGACCAGGGGCCCACGGTCCCCTGGGACGTCCCATAACCTCTGGAGCTGGGGGATACAGAGTCGAGCCCCGCAGGCCAGGATGGGGTTCCGTGGCCAGTTCCAGGACGATCGGTGGGATCCCCTTTTCTAGATGTGGACGCTGATCAGGGCACAGAGTTGGGAAGCAGCTCCTCCTGGGCCGCACGGCACATCTGCGGGCGTCAGAAGTGAGACCTCCGCTCCACCCCGTCCTGAGTGGGCTGGGCAGCCCCCTGTGTCCCCACGCAGAAGGAAAGAAGGGACTGACAGGAGGTGGTGGGGGTTTCGACCTTTATTGACTTCGCACGGACAGAGGACAGCGCTGGGCCCGGAAGGAAGGAGCCTCCTCCCTGGAGGTGCTCTCTGTTCAAAGTCCCCGTTAGGGCCAGGTGGCGCCCGCGGGGGCCCGGGCCCGGGCTGTGCGCAGCACTGAGTTTATCCAGTCCGTGTACAGCGACACCCGCGCGAAGAAGTCTGGGAACTGGCGCGTGGCAGACGCGCGGATCACGAAGGAGTCCACGCCCTGCAGGACGCCGTCGCAGATTAGGGGGCCTCCTGAGTCTCCCTGGGGTTGGGGGGTACACGGAACAGGCTGGTCAGTTCCCACGCCAGGCTGAGGTGGCTGGGATGAGGCATGAAGGTGGCCAGCGAAGGACAGCGGCATTTATTAGTCTCCTGCTGGATACCTGGCTTCTGGGCGGGTCACCCACTCCCGTGCTCTGAGGGGTGGTGGAGGAGAAGCCCCCAGGCCCTCAAAGGCGGCAGCTGGAGGGTTCACTCTATTCCAGCGAGGGGAGGCTGTCCCAGGCACACCCTCACCGACCTTTTAGGGAGCCTGAGGCTCAGCGTGGAATTGGGGTGAGAGGGTAGGCCGGAACCTCGCCCACCGACCACGCCCATCCGCTGACCACGCCCCCACCACGCGGCCACGCCCCCACCATACGTACGAAGCAGGTCCCCGCGCTGCGCCGCGGCACCAGCGTGCACACGTTGTGTGGCCGACACAGGAAGGTGACCACGGTCACGTTCAGCTCCTGCAGGACGCGGGGCGTCGGCGCGCGGGTGCCCAGGCGGCCCCAGCCCATGGCCAGGCACCGGGTGCCCTGGGACAGTGGCTGGTTCTGCTGGGGGAGCCTGGCCTCCGCCACTGCAGCGCCGAGGGAGGCCGGGTGGTCCAGCTGGAGTGGAGGGGGCGAGAGGGTGAGGGGATGTCCCCAGCCTCCCCCAGGGTCCCCGTCCGTGCCTCCACCCAGCTCTCCTCTCCCTCGATTCCCTCTGTAGCATTTGCCATTTGTGGAGCACTTATTGAGTGGCAACTGTATACTGAGTCCCATTTTGAGCCCCAACGAGGGCTCCAGTAGTGAACAATTCAGACAAAATCCTCCAGGGGTAGTCTGTCATTCGCGGAGCTGGGAAGACCCCCTGAATTCCGCGATGGGGAACAGATCAGGGAGGGGGAGTGTCACCTGGATCCAGGAGGTGAGAGGCGGCCCCATCGGGAAGGTCTCTGGGCCCACCTCTCAAAAGAGGAGACGCCAGGGTACCCGGGAACACTGGGCTGTCTGCCACAGAGGCCTGGTATGCAGTAGGCGCTCCATAAGTGCCCACCTGTAGGAGCAGCACGTCGTTGAGGTTGTCCTCCGGGTCGTAGTTATTGGAGAACACCTGGCTGATGGTGAATCGCTGCTGCTCTGGCTCCGAGCTTTGCAGGTCGTGGGCGCCCAGCACTAGGGTCACCAGGTGGGCGGGGCTGGGGAGGTTGGGGAGTCCTCTCTGGGCCTCTGTGTCCCCGCCCCCCATCACCGCAGGCACCAGAGAGAGACCCCTGCCTGGGACATGACCCATACCGCTGCCCCGGGACAGGGCACTCACATGTCCTGCAGGCACTGGGCGGCCGTCAGCACAAAGCTGGGGTGGATCAGGGTCCCCCCGCAGAAGTGGCTCCCTGGCGTCCGGCTCAGCTGTAGCGATGCCATGAAGGGCCGCGCGTGGGGTCGCGCCTCCCGGCCACCCACGATCTCCACGGCCCTGGCTGCCCCTGGGGGGAGGGGTGGACATCAAGGCCAAGGCTCAGCAGCGGGGCACTAAGGGGCCCCAGGCTGCTGTATGATCGCCAGCACACCCTGTACCTCTCTGAGTCTTGGTCTGCCAGTCTGCATATTGGGCTGTGATCGCTTCCAGCACCCCACCCCGCGAGCCTCGAACTCAACAGGATCCTTCTGCCTCAGCCTGGTAAGTGCTGGGATCACAGGCATGTGCACCACGTGTGCACCGGCTTTTTCTTCTTTAAATTTTTTTAAAGTACTGGAAATGGAACCCAGGGAATCTTAAGTTACTCACCTGAGTCCTGAGATGCATACGTAGGGTTTCTTTCATTTTTAAAATTTTACTTAATTTTTGAAGAGCAGGGCCTAAAATCCCAGCACTCTGAGAGGCTGAGGCAGGAGGATGACAAATTTCTCCCCACCCTGGACAACAATTTTGTTTGTTTTTTGAGACAGGATCTCACTATGTAGTCCAATATTGCCTCAAACTGGTGGCAGTCTTCCTGCCTCAGCCTCCTGAGTACTGGGATAACAGGTATGTGCCACCACACCAGGCCAAGCCTGTGTAATTTGTGTAATTAATGACTTAGCAAGACTCTGTCTCAAAATAAAAAATAAAAATAAATTTTACAAAGGGATGGGGATATAGCTCAGTGCAAAGGCGCAAGTACCCCCCCCACACACACACATGCACACGCACACAAAAGCCTGGCCTGGTGATGCATGCCTGCAATCCTAGCACTTGGGAGGGTGAAGCAGGAAGATTGCTGTGAGTTCTTGAGGTCATCCTGGACTACATACTGAGACCCTATCTCAGAAAAACAAAAATCAAACGAACAAAAAACAGGTGGTAAAACCAGTCACGGGCCAGGGATTTAGCTTAGTGGTTCCACCACCTGCCTCGCAAGCACAAGGACCTGAGTTCCATCCCCAGTACCAAAAACAAAAAACAGTCAAATCACCTAGGGCACTCGGTCCCCCACCTCACCCAAGCAGCTAACAGCATCCTGCCTCAGTTTCCTAGAGGTGACAGAGGATAATCCCCCTGTCCCCAGTCAGCTGCCTGCAAGGACAGGCCACTCACCGGCCAGGAGCAGGAGGAACAGGACAGAGGCGAGGGCCATGCCTGGCTCTGGGTCCCCGCCAGGCTGGGCCCCTCTTATATGTGACACACGTGGAGCTGTTCGTTGCTCCACAGCTGGGCTGAGTGGCCCCACTTCCTCCTCTGCCTGGGGCTGGCCTTGGGCATTAGGGTCAGAGTGCATCCTGGGAGGACCCGAAGCTTCAGAAGTAGGGTCCTGCCCCACCCTGGGGGCCCAGCAACATGGACACAAGGAGGCCCAGCTTAGTGGGAAGAGATCAGGACACAGTGCCATGTGACCCCCAAAGACATCTTCCTGTCCATCTCTGGTTTTGAGGATTCCTCTGCCTCAAAAGAGTGATCCTAACTAGGTGTGATGGCACAGCCCTGTAATTCCAGCACCTAGGAAGCTGAGGCAGGAAGATCGCCATGAGTTTGAGGCCAGCCTGGGCTGCATAGTGAGACCCTGTCTCAGAAAAACATACAACAGGGCCAGGGATTTAGCTCAGTGGTTTCGCCGCCTGCTGTGTAAGTGCAAGGACCCAAGTTCAATCCCTGGTACTAAAAACAAACAACAAAAAAAACCACACAACAAAATGAAAAATAAAAAGGGCTGGGAATGTAGCTCAGTTGGAAGGTCCTGGGTTCAGTTCTCAGTATCACACACACACACACACACACACACACACACACACACACACACACACACAGAGAAAGTTTAAACCTACAGAAACAGAGAAAGAAGAGGTCACTGAATTTGGGGACCGACATGTTTGTCTTCCGTTAGCTGTTGGTTGGAATTGATTTCCAGCACACAGAAGCAGCCTTGAGTGCCCTGGGATCCCCCCCCACTTCCCTGAACGTTGTCCCCTTATGCAACCGCAGGGCCCTGATGGTAACCAGAGCAATGACCTCTCCCCATCCCTCGAGTTCCCGGGCTTTGGGCCCAGGACCCCACACTGTGTTGTTCTCTGTCACTTTGGGTTCTGGCTGAGACCCTCCTCTTCCTAGTGCTCTCTAGACTGGGCTGTGACCACCTCTCAGTCCCCAGTGAAGAAGAGGACCCGGCTGACCTTGAGCCTGAGTCTCCTGTGCGCCTCCCTAACTGAGGGTCCAGCCCCATTTGGAATTAGCTATGGTTCCCTTGTGAGGCTCTCCCAGGGCAGAAGACTGTTCTGACTTCAGGGATCTGGGACCAAATTTCGTTCCTTGGACATCAGTTGGTTGGAATTTTCTGACACCTGCCCCTTCTCCCTTATCTGAATTTTTAATTTTTTGAGCATGAGCTTGTTTTGTTTTAAAAACAAGGTCTCACTATGTAGTGCAGGCTGGCCTTGAACTCATGGTGATCCTCCTGCCTCACCCTCCCCAGTACTGGGATTACAGGCATTTGCCACCACGCCCAGGCTTTTTTTTTTTTAGTATTCAACACTGAACCTGGGGAAGCTCTGAGCCAGAACATTCCCAGACCTTTTATTTCATTTATTTAGTTACTTCATTTTGTGATATTGGTGATGGAACCCAGAACTTTGCACATGCTAGGCAAGCACGCTACCACTGAGCTGCATCCCCAGCCCTTTTAATCTGTTTGTTTTGTGGCACTGGGTATTGAACCCAGGACCTGCATACTGAGCTACATCCCCAGCTCCTTTTATTTTTCCCCCAAATTTTTTCATTTTGAGACAAGGTCTTACTGAGTAAGTTGTGCAGGCTGGCCCTGAATTTGCAATCCTCCTGCCTCAGCCTCTGGAGTGATTGGCTTAGAGGGATGCAACACCCCTCCTCTCTGCATTGTTTTTTCCCTTCCCTGCGTTTCCCAGCTAGGTGTGGTGGCACATGCCTATAATCATGACACTCTGGGAGGCTGAAGCAGGAGGATCACAAGTTTGAGCCTGCTCTGGGGAACTTACTGACTTAGCAAGGTCCTGTCTCAAAATAAAAATAAGAAGAAGAGGGGGGGATGGTGTTCAGTGCAAGGGCCCTGGGTTCAGTTCCCAGTTCTGAAAAAAAACAAATCTCTACCCAATCCCAGGGAAAACCCCACAATATCTACCCTCTGAGGTCTGCTAGTGTCCACATTACCCACAAGTAGGGAGCTACTATACAGATTTATTCCCAAACTGGTTTTTCTCATTTAACAAAAAGATCTTGGGCTGGGTACCATGACTCACGCCTGTAACTGCAGCTACTCTGGCGGCTAAAGCAGGAGAATCACAAATTTAAAGACCTGGGGATTTAGCTCAGTGGTTCTACCACCTGCCTCATAGGTGCAAGGTCCCAAGTTTGATCCCTGGTACCCAAAAAAAAAAAAAAAAAAAAAATTTGAGCCCAGCCTGGGCTAAATAGCAAGACTTTGTCTCAAAATAAAAAGGGCTGGGGTGTGGTTCAGTGGTTAGAGGTTGCCTAGCATGCATGAAGCTCTGGGTTCCATCATCAGTGCCATAAAAAAGAAAAACAACATGCTCCACATCTCTAACCCCTGGTTTCCCCATCCTTATCCAGAGAATAGATAAAGAATGTGGTCCACCCACATACTGGAATATTACTGAGCCAGGAAAACAGTGAGGCTCTGACATGTGACACAGCGTGGATGGACCTGGAGGACGCTATGCTCAGTGAGAGACGCCAGACACAGGACACACATCGTGGGCTCCGTGGACAGGAGACACACAAGACAGGTGAATACAGAGACAGGAAGTGGAGCCATGGGTACCAGGGCTGGGGAGGGAACAGGTTACTGCTGTGCAGATGGATGGGGCTTGCTGGGATGATGGAATGTTCTGGCGTTGGAACTCTGGCTGCCCCCTACCCTCCCAGGTGTGTGATCTGGATCTGCACTCAATGCTTGTGGGTGGGAGGGACAGGAGGGCCCAAGGCCAGGTGGGATCTGGGGGTGATAGGTGCTCTAGATGGGGGCTGTCACTGGGGTGGAACCCTGGGGCGTATGTGGATCGGGCTGGAGATAGGAAGTGGGGCTGGAAGCCAGGACTCAGCCCCTTACCGCTCCAAATATGAGGGCAACAGCAAACAGCCATGGGGACCTAGGGGTAAACTGAGGACAGGAGGCCACAGGGCCTGTCTGTCTTTTTTTGTGTGTTGTGTAGGATTTGTCTTGTTTTGTTTTTGAGTTTTTTGAGAGAGGATCTCACAATGTAGCCCAGGCAGTCCTCAAACTTGCAGTGATTCTCCTGCCTCAGCCTCCCAAGTACTAGGACAGTTGGTGCACCACCAGGCCTGCCTGCCTATCTCTGCCTACCCGTGTCTTTCTGTTTTTCTCTTTCTCTCTTTTTCTCTGTCTGTCCAGAGCAGGCAAGTCCTCAGTGACAGGAAGTTGGTTTGTGGCACCCGGAGCTGAGGGAGGGAGATGGGGTTTTGTCTTGGAGGATGAAACTGTTGTGGAACTGATGGGGTGATGGTTGCATTTCACTGTGAATATTCTAAAACCACTAAATGGTATTTTTAAAAATAGCTACTTTCTTGGTTCTGCCGCCTGTCTTGAAAGCGCAAGGTCCGAGTTCGATCCCCTGTACCAAAAAACAAAAAACAAAAATAGCTGATTTCCTGTGATATGCATGAATGTCACCTCAAGTTTTTTCCTCAGGCAGTGGGGTTGGAACCCAGAGCCTTCACACAGCTGCATCTCCAGCCATTTTTGGAATTTTTATTTTTGAGACAGAATTGTGTGAAGTCAACAAATTGACCAGGCTGGGCTCAAACTTGTGACCTTCCTGTCTCAGCCTCCTGAGTGCTGGGATAACTGGTGTGAGTGAGCATCATAGCCAAGCCAGAAGTGACAAGTCTAGGGGACTCAGCCCTTCTAGGGTGGTGAGGGGTGGGGCAAGGTAGACGCCGGGGCCCTGGGGCTCAGATCCAGCCTCAGCTGAGCACCTAGGTCCAGCAACCTGGCAGTGTCCCCTCTCTGTGCCCCCTGGCTCCCACCTGCCAACTGTCTACCCAATTCCAACCAAGCTCCGGTCTCACCTCTCCCAGGCCCCCATTTCCTTCATTTTTTGTTTTTTCATTTTGTTTTGGTTTTGTTTCTCTGAGGCAGGGTCTCACTGTGTAGCCCAGGCTGGCCTTGAACTCACAGTGATTGTCCACCTGCCTCAGCCTCCAGGATGACAGGTGTGCCCCGCTGTGCCCATCCCCCATTTCCTTTTTGCCCAGGGCATGAAGTCCCCATGGACTCCAGAGTCCAAAGCTCCTGTCCTTCCCAGCTGGGGGACTCCCGGGGGTGGGCTGTGCTGAGCCCTGAGTGGGCACACAGCTCCTGCTTTGCCCAGCCCTCTCCTGCTCTGAACTCCCCCACGGCTCCCCAGTGCATTGGGCAGCCTGCTCCCTCCCCTCACGGGGAATCCAAGCCCCTCGCCTGCCTGCTCCTCCCAACCCCCCAGGGACCCCTGAGCTGTCAGGAAGCATCCCCAACCCCCCCCCTTGCCCCCCACAGGGTGCTGAGAAGCGATTGCCACACTCTCTTCTCCTGCCGCCTCCTGGCCTCCTGAGGGCCGTTGGTGGCCGCCTTTCAACACCAGGATTCTCAACGGCTGCCCAGGCTCCCCCCGCCCTGCTGGCTGCATGAGGAAACTGAGGCAGGGTCCCCAAGCAGGTGCCCCGCACTCCTGTGGCTGGACTCCACGTGTGTGGTGACGCCTAGACGTCCACCCGAGGGTGGCCCCCATGCAGTGTTCCTGGTGCTGCCATGTGGCTGCCATCTGTATTCAGCAGGCAGCAGAGGTGCACTTCCCACCACGGGGCAGGGGTGCTTGTTACCCCCATTCCCAGGGCAGAAAACAGGCCCAGAGTGGGATTCCAAGTATTGCATCAGGGAAGACTGCCTGCCAGTCACCCCACCACTCAGGAGTCTGAGGCAGGAAGGTTGTTGTGAGTTAGAGGCCAGCCTGGGTGCCATATTGAGACCCTGTCTCAAAACACAAAGAAAAGGGCCAGGGATTTAGCTCAGTGGTTTTGCCGCCTGCTGAGCCAAGTGCAAGGACCCGAGTTCGATCCCTGGTACCAAAAACAAACAAACAAACAAAGAAAACCCCACACAAAAACAAAAAAACAAGCATTTGGGGGAAATGTGGGAAAGGTGTTCTTACCACCTATAAAATCATTAAAAAATTTTTTTTTATAAATAAGGTCTCACGATGTAGCCCAGGCAGGCCTGGAACTCTCAGCAATTCTCCTGCCTCAGCCTTCGGAGTGATGGGATGACAGGCATGGACCACCATGCCCTGCTTACCACCCAGAAAAATCTTTGCCAACATGGAGCTGAGCCTCTGAAAACATGAGTCAATTTCAGAAAAATACTGTGAGTAATAGCAAGGCAGACAGCGAACGGGCAAGAGAGCGGGGGTGGGGGGGTGCGGGGCTGCAAACCACCGGTGCTCAGTGAACGCAGCCTCCCCTGCCCCACACTCAAAAGAGCGAGAGCCACTTAACTGCAGGATGCTCGGGTTCTGTCCGATTCCCAGTGAGGCCCAGAGACTGTGCAGGGCCTCGTACGCGGTGGGGGCTCAGGAGATGGTGAATACGTGTACAGTATTAAATCCTCCCATTCCTGGCCTGGAAACTTTGCACAGGGACCTAAACTCTCCGGGCCTCAGTTTCCCCCTGTGGATGTGAGGATCAGCGGGTCTCCACCCCACAGGGCTGTGTGCGTTGGAGGAGGCGCCTGCATACAGCAAGCGCTGCCTAAATGCGGGCCCAGTCGGTTTGTTCCCAGCGCCCTACAGCCATCCGCCCCTGCTAGGGTCGCGGGGACTGGGGTGAGGCCGGGTGAGCAGAGGTGGGAAGGAACAAGGGACGGGACAGGGTCAGGGACCGGGCGGGGTGGGCCCCGGGCCACCTCCCGTCTCCACTCCCGCCCAGGAGTCTTTGTCTCCTCACTCGGGCGCCTGGGGAGCTCGCCATGGAAACGGATGCGCGCGCGAGTACGCGCGCGGCGAGCACCGGGCACGGGGGGAGGGGGCCGCGGAGGCCGTGAACGCCCGGAGCCGCCGGGGCCGCCGCGACCCCCGAGCCCATTCCGCGCCGCGCGCCTAGGAGCACCGGAGAGGCCGGCGGGAAGGGCGCTCGGGGGGCCGCGGGGAGGGCGCCGGAGACCGGGCTCAGAGACCCTCAGACCCTGGGATCCCGAGACTCGGAGGAGGCGGCGACCCGAGCTGGGGACCGGGGCGGGGACGGGGGCGGGGACCGGGGCGGGACGGCGCGCCCGGGGCTGGGCCCTGTGGTGGACGCGCGCAGCGCCCCCGACGCACACGCAGACAAAGAGCCCGAGCCCCGCGCGCCGCGCCTAGGCCGCCGCGGGGTCCTGGCCGGGGCCCCTCCCCGCCCCCTCCCCGCCCCCTCCCCGCCCCGCGCCCCACCCCGCCGCGGGAACCCCGCTTTGTGCTCGCCGCCCCGCCAGGTGAGGGCTGCGACGGCGCCGGGCCCCACCCACTGTGCACCCTGGTCCCCGCTGCGGGATGCGTTGCCCTGCGTGGGGGACAAACGCGGGGACCGAGACGGCCGGGCCGGGCCGGGCCAACGCTGCCCTCCTCGCCGATCCCCTTCCGGACCCCTCCCCAGTGCTCGGGTGTGGGGACCCTGACCCATAGGCAGGCAAGGCTGGAGGGCCCCTCTCCTCCGGTCGTCGTTTCCCCGGGCGTTTCTCGAGAGTCTTCGCCCGCACCTCCCCCCGCCCCGCCCGCGCCAGGCCCCGGGTCCCCCCAGGGCTCAGTGTGCCTGTCCCCCTCCCCAGCCCGGTTTGGGCCCCTCTAGCCTCGGCCTGCAGCCCCCACAGCACCATGATCTCCGCCAAGGAAAAGAATAAAAGCCCGAAGGACAGCATGACGCTTCTGCCCTGCTTCTACTTCGTGGAGGTGAGGGGGAGAGGGGCCACACAGGACACAGCTGCCCTTGACCGCCTGAGAGGGTACCTGGGGCTGAGGGAGATGGGGCCAGGTCAGAAGGCTTGGGCTCTGCTGGTTGAGTAGGAGTTCCAGAGGTGTGGAAGGGTGGTCTGGGCTGTGGGATTAGTGTGGGCAAACGCTAGGAGGTGGCACCTGCAGCTGGGGTCCGGGTCAGTAGCCAGCCCGGCTATGCAGGATTCGGGGAGGCTGGGGATGGGCTGGGCATGGGTGCAGTTTTCCTTCCCTGGGTCCCCTCACACCCTGAGATCTGAGTTCAGACCTTCTGCCCATGGTGGTGGGAGCATAGCGCTCAACCGCGGGGAGCCCCCTGCCCCAGGGGACCTCATAGGAATTAACAGCCACAAAAAAAGGCTCCCCACTGGCCGGGCACAAGGGAGGGCTTGGCAATGTTCTAAAACTAGAAGACAATAAATGCAGCTGCCTGGTGCATACTAATAAGTGGTGCTCGGGTGGACGTCAGAGGGTGACATTGGTCAGTCCCTGAATGACAGGCAGGGAGAATCTGGCTCCTGTGAGGGGCCCAGCAGGGCTTGGTGGCCAACAGGGTGGGAATGAGCCTGCCAGCCATCCCCCAACCCTGCAATAGACTGGGACCCCCGGGACCCTGGCCCAGCTCCCGGAAGCGGTCCCTCCCTGGCGTGGCTTTGGAGCAGATCTGTTTGTGTCTCCCGATTGCATTTATGTTCCGGTTACAATAGGTTTCAACCTCAATGCAGAGACAGCTGGCTCCCCCTGCAGTCCCTCTGCCCCCTTTCCTGCTTTGACTTGCCTCTTCAGATTTTTATTCACTATTTTATTTATATATTTGCAGTGCCAGGGATGGAACCCCTGACCCTAAGAATGCTAGGCAAACAATCACTGCTGAGCTGCCTTCTTAGCCCTTTTTATTTTTATTTTGTTTTGTTTTTTGAGACAGGGTCTCACTAAGTGGTTCAGGCTCGCCTCAAACTCTCAGTGATCCTCCTGCCTCAGCCTCCTGGGTACTGAGATTACAAGTGTGCACCATCATGCCCAGCAGTCCTCTTGTGTCATTTTTAATACTTCCAAAAGTTATTTTACATCTATTCTTTCTCCTCTCCTATTATTTCTTTTCAGCGTTTGTTTTTTTGTGGTGCTGGGGATTGAATGCAGGGCTTAAAGTATGCTGGGCCAGTGCCCAACCATTGAGCTGTAGCCTGGTTCTTTCTCCTCATTTCTTTCTTGCAGCACTGGGGATGGAACCCAGGGCCTTCACACTGAGCTAAATCCCCAGCCTGTTTTATTTACCTTTTGAGTCAGAGTCTTGCTAAGTCACTAAGTTGCCCAAGCTAGGCTCAAACTTGAGATTCTTCTGCCTCAGCCTGCCAGAGAGTGCTGAGATGGTAGGCAAGCTCTCTCATTTTTTAAACACATACTTCTGCTCCTGTCTTTTTTCCAGAGGAGACCATGGATTAGCATCACACAAAAGGCGTCCCCAGCCTTTCTCCCGGCAGTGTGGCACTCCATCTACAGTAGCTGGACACAGCTGTGTCTTCTAACCTCTGTCATCAGAGATGGTCCTGTGATGAAAGCCCTCTGGCCTGCCATTGTTGTCTGTTCAAGAATGACTTTATGCTGGGGAGCATGGTACATGCCTGTGATTTCATCTACTCAGGAGGCTGAGGCAGGAGGGTCACAAATTCAAGGTCAGACTAGCCAACCTAGCAAGACCCTCTTTCAAAATAAAAAGAGCTGAGGGTTGAGTGTGGCAGCAGATACCTGTGATCCCAACACTCAGGAGGCTGTGGCAGGAGGATCACCACGAGTTCAAGGCCAGCCTGGGCTACATAGTGAGTCCAAGGTGAGCCTGAACTACATAGCCAGACCCTGTCTCAAAACAAAAATAAAAATAAATAAAAAAAGGCTGAGGCTGTAGCTCAGGGGCAGAGCACTTGCCTAAGATGCAAAACCTTGGGTACAATGTCCAGCACTGAAAAAGACCTAATAAAAGTAATTTTACGTGTGTAAAGATAAACCCCAGAAGAGTGAGTGCTGGGAAAAGGGCACAGTCACTTTGAAAAAGACGCTCGGGGGCTGGGGATTTAGCTCAGCGGTTCCAGTGCCTGCCTTGCAAGCACAAGGACCCGAGTTTGATCCCCAGTACCCAAAAAAAAAGAAAGAAATGGAAAAAGACGCTCCGTGCTCCCTGTGGAGAGAGGTGACAGTCTTCAGCACCCCTTTGTGTGCCTGTTTACCCACATTTGGAGCCAGCACCATATAGCAACAGACTTTTGGATTCTGATCAATCCGTGGGTGAAAAACTGAATTGCTGGTCCCACTCACAGTTATGAGAACACATGCTGCTAGCTTGGGGTGGAGCCTCCTGGGAACTAGAAGAGGTCCTCATGGCCGGGGATTTAGCTCAGCAGCACTGTGTCTACCTCGCAAAGGCAAGGTCCTGAGTTCGATCCCCGGTACAAAAAAAAAAAAAAATTGGGGCCAGGGGTTTAGCTCAGTGGTTCCGTTGCTTGCCTTGGAAGCGCAAGGACCCGAGTTGGATCCCTGGCACCAGACAAAAAAAAGAGTTCCTCATTTGAAAGAGCTTTCAGGCTGGGCGTGGCTGCGCACCCCTTGAGAGGCTGAGGCAGGAGGATTATCACAGGTTAGAGGCCAGCCTGGGCTCCATAGTGAGTTCAAGGCCAGCCTGAACTACAGGGCCAGACCCTGTCTCAAGCACCTTCCCAAAAGAGCATTCATTACAGTTCCAGCCCAGCCTGGGCAACTTAGTGACTTAACAAGCCCCTGGGTCAAAATTAAAAATAAAAAAGGGGGCCGGGATTTAGTTCAGTGGTTCCAGCCACCTGCCTCAAAAGTGTAAGGTCCCAAGTTCGATCCCCAGGCCTGGCGTGGTGGCTCATGCCTGTAATCCCAGCACTCGGGAGGCAGAGGCAGGAGGATTACCGAGAGTCCGAGGCCAGCCTGAGCTACGTAATGAATTCAGGGCCAGCCTGAAGTACAAAGTGAGACCCTGTCTCAAAAACAAAAAAAAACCCCCAAGTTTGATCCCCGGTACCAAAAAAAAATAAAAAAATAAAAAATAAAAAAGGGCTGGGGATGCTGCTCGGTGTGAAGGCCCTGGGTTCGATCCCCAGTACCAAAAACAACTACAACCAAACATGTTTTATAATAAAGGCACTGAATATCTCTTGTGATTTATTGAATACTGAAAGGAGAAAGCAGAAGTTATATGTTATACTTTGGCTCCACTGTAAGTCGAGGACTTGGCATTTTTTGTGGGACAGGGTCTCACTATGTCACCCAGGTTGGTCTCAAACTGGCTCAAGTACACTGGGTGTGGTAATGCACGCCTGTGATCCCAGCACTTGGGAGGCCGAGGCAGGAGGACTGCCATGAGTTCGAGGCCAGTCTGTTCTATATAGCAAGACTCTGTCTCAAAAAAAAGAAAAGCAAAATTAGCTCAGTTGACCCCCCTTCTTCATCCTCCACAGTAGCTATGACTAGCTACCACCATGCCTGGCTTTTTTCCTTGGCTTTGTTTGTGGAGTTTTTTTTGGCAGTGCTGAGGCTAGAACCCAGGGCCTTGTTTGTGCTAACCAAGCACCCCTCACTGAGTTGCATCTGCAACGCTTTTTCTTTTTTTTTTTGGCACCGGGGATCGAACTCATTTCCTTGCTCTTTCGAGGCAGGTGGTGGAACCACTGAGCTAAATGCCCGGCCCTTCATTTTTTATTTTGAAACAGGGTTTTATTAACTTGCCCAGGCTGGCTTGAACTTGCAATCCTCCTGCCTCAGCCTCCAAGTAGCTGGAATGACAGTTGTGAAGCACCTTGCCAAGCATCACACCTTTCTTTTTTTCTTTCTTTCTTCCTTCCTTCCTTCCTTCCTTCCTTTCTTTCTTTCCTTTCTTTATTGGTACCAGGGATCAAACTCGGGTCCTTGCACTTGCGCAGCAGGCAGCGAAACCACTGAGCCAAATCCCCGGCCACATCACCCCTTTTAAAAAAAAGCATCACATTGGCCGGACGTCCTCCAGTGACTGAATACCCCACCCCTAGGTCTCATGTCGTCTCCTGTGTCCAGTGATTTCAGCTGAGGGTCTCCGGGAGAGATGAGTGGGTGGTTGGATTGCAGAGGCACTGGGTGCCAATGTGGGGCCCTGGCCTGGCCTTGAACCTCACTGCACCCCCAGATGCCTGGTGCCAGGCTGCTGCTGGTTCTCCCTGCGTGGTAGTCCCCCCCCCAACCCCCCAGGTCTTGCTGTGGCTTCCCAGTGTCCTGAGGACCCCTCCCTTCCATCTGGCCCTGCCTTGCCCTATAGTGACAAGCAGGTACACAGGCCATTTCAGTCACAGCCAGGCCTTCCCAAACCTCAGATCCTCGTGGGTAGGAACAACAGGGAATTTTAAAACAACTTTATATTTTTTGAGACAGGTCCTCGCTATGTAGTTCAGGCTGGCCTCGAACTTGGGGCGATCCTCCTGCCTCAGCCTCCCAAGTGCTGGGACTACAGGTGTGTGCCGCCACGCCAGGCTAGGATTCAGTGTCTTTAAGGCCATGCCCAGGCCCCCACTGCAAACCCTTCCCAGGCCTTGATGCTGGCTGCCCTCCTGAACCAAACCAGGCTAGTGATAATGAGCAGTTGCCGCTGCTGTGCAGTCAGGGCTCATTGAAGCACTCTCCAGTTTATTATTATGTTTTGGATTTTTAAGACATGGTCTCGGGCCAGGGATTTAGCTCAGTGGTTTCGCTGCCTGCTGCGCAAGTACAAGGACCTGAGTTCGATCCCTGGTACCAAAAAAAAAAAAGACAGGGTCTCACTGTGTAGTTCAAGCTGGGCTTGAACTATGTAGCCTAGGCTGGCCTCGAGCTTGCAGCAATCGTCCTGCCTCAGCTTCCCAAGTGCTGGGACTACGGGCATGCGCCACCATGCCCGGCTTTCCACTTTAGTATTTATCCATCTAAGTCTTTGCTCACAGTGCCCGGAGCCCTGTCATTCCTATCACACACCAGGGGAAACTGAGGCACATGGTTGCGGAGGGAGAGCCAGGGAGGAAGGGGCTGGGGACCAGATGTACTCTTCCAGGTCAGGTTACACCCCAGTGATCACCTGCAGGCAGGCCCCACTGCCCGACAGCATGGCCAGCTGTGAACTTACTGGCTTTTTTTTGTTGTTGTACTGAGGATTGAACCCAGGGCTTTCACACTGAACTATATCCCTAGCTCTTTTCCTTTGAGACAGGATATTGCTAAGTCATTAAGTTGCCCAGGCTGGGCTTGACCTTGCAATCCTGTCTCAGCCTCCTTAGCGCTGGGATGACAGGTGTGTGCCACTGCACCTGACTCTGGGGAACATTTTTGATCCAAACCATAGCACATGCCAGACACTGTCTCCTCGCTCATTTCCCTGGGCCTTGAGCCTGTAGTGCTTGCCACACTGCAGACCCCCAGACCCTGCAGGGCCCTCTCTGCAGACCCCCTGCCAGCTCCTGCCTGGCCCCTGGCATGTTTGGTGGGGGTGGAGCCAGAGCAGCGTAACGGACAGGTGGGTGTCCTCGAAGGGGTGGTAACCAGAGGGTCCCTAAGCCAGCACATCTCAGGAGGAATGCAAAGGAGAAACTCAGAGGCAGGAATGTATTAGTTCCTTCTAGGATGATAAGAAAAGGGCAGAGTATGGGTTTGCCTGTGATCCCAACACTGGGGAAACTGAGGCAGGAGGATCACCAAAAGTTGGAGGCCAGCCTGGGCTACATAGTGAGTTCAAGGCCAGCCTGAACTAAACGGTGAGACCCTGTCTTGAAAAAAAGAAGAGTCTCTGGAGGGTAGTCAGGGACATGGACAGATGAGAAGGCAGGATGGGTGGGCTGGTGGATGGAGGTGCATGGACGGTGAGGGCAGATGGATGGATGAGGTGAATATGTGTGTGGCTGGTTGGCTGGGGTGTGTATATGTGTGGATGGATGTGGGGTAGGGGATGATGGGGTAGACGGTGGGTTGGGGACGGTGGCTGGAGGACCCCATGGATGCTGGCTGGATCTGTGATCACACAGCAGGTCAGTGAATGCACAGTTAGATGGGCAGGTGACCTTGGCCGCTGTCTCCTGCAGCTGCCCATCGTGGCATCCTCCATCGTGTCCCTGTACTTCCTGGAGCTGACGGACCTTTTCAAGCCAGCCAAGGTCGGGTTCCAGTGCTATGACCGCACACTGTCCATGCCCTACGTGGAGACCAGTGAGGAGCTCATCCCGCTACTCATGCTGCTCAGCCTGGCATTTGCGGCCCCCGCCGCCTCGGTGAGTGGACACGGGGGAGGGGTGTGCTGGGCTGGGCCGGTCTGGGGCCCAGGGATGCGGGTGGGCCCCTGACGCCTCCCCGTGGCCCCAGCAGATCATGGTCGGCGAGGGCTTGCTGTACTGCCTGCAGTCTCGGCTCTGGGGCCGCGGTGGGGGACCCGGCGGGGCTGAGGGCAGCATCAATGCCGGCGGCTGCAATTTCAACTCCTTCCTGCGGCGCACGGTGCGCTTTGTGGGTGAGTCCTGCTCTGAGTTCCCGCCCAACGTGGGGAGTTCTGGCCCTGGCTCCCTCACCCACCTGACCTCCCGCCTGGCCCGCAGGTGTCCACGTGTTCGGCCTCTGTGCCACCGCCCTGGTGACTGACGTCATCCAGCTGGCCACCGGCTACCACGCACCCTTCTTCCTCACTGTGTGCAAACCCAACTACACGCTGCTGGGCACCTCGTGTGAGGCGAACCCCTACATCACACAGGACATCTGCTCGGGCCATGATACTCACGCTATCCTGTCTGCACGGTGAGCCCCGCCCTGAGGGCCACAGGTGGGGGTGTCATAGCCCCGCCCTCCCGGCCCACTGGACACTTGGGGAAACCGAGGCAGGGAGTGAGTCCCTGGGCAGCAGGGCTCACACTGGGCGCCTCTTCCAGGAAGACCTTCCCGTCACAGCACGCCACGCTCTCGGCCTTCGCCGCCGTCTACGTGTCGGTGAGTGAGTGTGTCCCCAGCCCTGGCCCTGCCTGTGTGGCCGCCCCTCGGGGAGCCGGCTGCCCCCTGACTCCTGCTCCCCCCAGATGTACTTCAACTCTGTCATTTCGGATACCACCAAGCTGCTCAAGCCCATCCTGGTGTTTGCCTTCGCCATCGCTGCGGGCGTATGTGGGCTCACCCAGATCACGCAGTACCGAAGCCACCCGGTGGACGTCTACGCTGGCTTCCTCATCGGGGCTGGCATCGCCGCTTACCTGGTGAGTGGGCGGGTAGGGACCGGGGGGCCCGAGGGGGGTGACTGGCTGACCAAGCCCCTGACCTTCAAGGCTCCCCTCGCCCCTGTGCTGCTGGCTACTCAGGTCCCCCAGTCCCCGGGCAGGTCCTGATACCCTCTGTGTCCCTCCAGGCTTGCCACGCAGTGGGCAAATTCCAGGCTCTGCCCACCGAGAAGCCCACGGCCCCGGCACCCGCCAAAGACCCACTACGGGCGCTGACGCAGCGTGGCCACGACTCGGTTTACCAGCAGAACAAGTCCGTGAGCACCGACGAGCTGGGACCGCCCGGCCGGCTGGAGGGGGCGCCGCGGCCCGTGGCGCGCGAGAAGACGTCGCTGGGCAGCCTGAAGCGCGCCAGCGTGGACGTGGACCTGCTGGCCCCGCGGAGCCCCATGGGCAAGGAGAACATGGTGACCTTCAGCAACACCCTGCCGCGCGTCAGCACGCCCTCACTGGACGACCCAGCGCGCCGCCACATGACCATCCACGTGCCGCTCGACGCCTCCCGCTCCAAGCAACTCATCAGCCAGTGGAAGCAGAAGGCGCAGGAGGGGCGCGCGCTGGGGCTCCCGGACGAGGCCAGCCCCGCGCACCTGCGCACACCCGCCGAGCCCATGGCCGAGGAGGAGGAAGAGGAGGAGGACGAAGACGAGGAGGACGAAGACGAGGAGGAGGAAGACGAAGAGGAGGAAGAGGAGGAGGACGGGGCCCCCGCGCCACCCTCGTTGTACCCCACGGTGCAGGCGCGGCCAGGGCTGGGGCCACGCGTGCTGCTCCCGCCGCGCCCGGGCCCGCAGCCGCTCGTGCACATCCCCGAGGAGGGCGCGCCGGCGGCGGGCGCGGGTTTGTCCCCCAAGAGCGGCGCCGCAGTGCGCGCCAAGTGGCTGGTGATGGCGGAGAGGGGCGCGGCCCCGGTTCCTGCGGCCGCGGCACCGCCCCGCGCGCCCAACCCACCGCGCCTCCTGCAGGTGATCGCCATGTCCAAGGCGCCCGGCGCCAAGGCGGCGGCCGAGACTACGTCGTCGTCCAGCGCCAGCTCGGACTCCTCGCAGTATCGCTCGCCCTCGGACCGCGACTCAGCCAGCGTGGTCACCGTGGACGCGCACGCACCGCACCACCCCGTGGTGCACCTGTCGGCGGCCGGCGCGCCCTGGGAGTGGCGGGCGGCAGGCGGCGCTGCACGGGTCCCCGAGGGCGACAGCGGCTACGAGCTGGGGGATCTGGCCCGTGCTTTCCGCCCCGGCCCTCGGGCCCCGGGTACATCCCCTGGCTCATCCGTCAGCGACGCAGAGCAGGAAGAGCCGCGTTTCGCGGCCGTGGCAACGGTCAACCTGGCCACTGGTGAGGGGCTGCCCCCACCGGGCGCGGCGGATGGGGTTTTGGGGCCCGGCAGCCGCGAGGCCACGCTGCGGCGCCCGGGCCCAGGCGAGCGCGAGGCGGGCGAGGCAGAGGCGGAGAGCTACTACCGCAGGATGCAGGCCCGCCGCTTCCCGGACTGAGCGCGGGCCAAGGGGTGGGCGGGAGGGGACCTGGGCCAGGCCGTCTAGGGATCAATAAAGAGGCCATTTGTTGACACCAAGGTCCCAGGTCGTTTGTGGGGATCTCTGCCAGCCACTCTGTAGCCGGGGACCCACCTCATTTCCATGCGGGAGGATGAATCTCACCCTTTTAGGCCGTGTAGCCACCACAGGGCTTTGGGGCAAAGGAGTGGGGCCAAAGGGGGACTCCCAAGTGGGGAGAAGCGGAGGTTAAGTGGGCTGAGCTCACAGAAAAGAAAACAGCAGCAAAGACCAACAGGCCCAATAAAGAGGGAAATCAAGCACAGGACATAGAAATTTATTCAAAGTCCAGGTACAGACTGGCTGGCTGCCTTCTACAATGTGAACAGCAAGAAAGGTCTAGAGGAAAGGCCGGAGTTTGTTATAAAAGTTTTAATCAGTTCTTCCCGTTACAAGCCATCGGAATGGGCAAATGGAATGTGTGGCCAAGGCTTGCTGTGTGCAACACTGAGCCTGTAACCGCCATTATCAAAATATACATCTGTCACCGTAAAAAACTGTGATGTGCTGCCTCCGTGTCTGACAACAGGTATAAAAAAAAAAAAAATCACAAATATTTACACCCTTGTTACACTCCACTGTGGACTCAGGATCCGAGGAGACCCCTGCCTGCTTGCAGCTGGGTGGCCCAGAGGGTGGTGGGGGGTGCAGTGGGCTGGATGCTGGTCCCACCGCCTGGGCCCCAGCATCAGAGGCAGACAAGCAACAGAAATACAACTTTGGTCCAAAATTTGAAGGAAAATCAAACACCCTGAAACAGCCTTTGCTGTTTGTCTAGGCAGATTGCAAGTGGAGCTGGTAAGGCAATGGCAGATAGAGGAAGGTGGGCGGGCGCCAGCCCAAGCCCTGTGAGGAGACCTGGCTCCTGGCCTCAGGCTCCTGAGTGCCGGGGGTCCCCAGCTCCGGAGACTGGATCCTGCCTGTGACTTCATTAAGCACAAGGAATAAAATAAAAGTACAGCATACAAAGTAATACGAGAAGCCTGGATTACACTCATACCATTGTATCATCTTGCTATAAAAAGTTACTTAAAAACTATTGCATATAAATGAAAAAAGATTAGAATATTTGGTCAACATGATATTGCTAGGCACAGCATCTGCAGCCACATCAGGTATGATACAGAGATTACAAGGGCTCCAAAGCTGAGGCGGAGGTCCGTACCCTCTGGGCCCGGCTGGGGACAGCGGCACCTGGAGGGTGGGGACTGAGAGAATCACTTGATCCATCATTGATTGAGTGGGGAAGGAGGTTCAGCTGGCCCTGGCCGACAGGCTCCCGCCCAGCACTGGGCACATGATCTTGTGGAAGGGAGCCACAGGCTGCTTGGTGTTTGCCCAGCCTGGCCCCCACTTTGCCTGTGGGTGGTGTGGCCACAAGGCAGGCAGGTTAAGGCACAAGAAAGCCGACTGTGGTCTGGGGTGCCCTCCCTTGGGCTGCCCGGGCTAGGGGCAGTGGGGACCCCTGCCACAGCCCCTGGGAGCCTGAGCTGTCACCGTCACTGCAAGGTCAGCAAGGTGAACTAGATTTAATTTTTTTAAAAACAGGTAAACTGATTTTTCTTTAAAAAAATAAAATCTCTGGTCTGTTAAGGTCACTTCAGCTGCTTTTTAAAGTGGCTTTTTTCTGGAATGACGGAAGTTGGCGCCAGGGCACCCGGCCACGAGCCCACCCTAGATGGTGGACTTGGAGAAGGACACCCGCAGGTGGTGGTTCTCGCCCAGGTCGTGGTTGTGCAGGTCGATGAGGGCCTGCACAGCCTCCTCCACTGAGCCCATCTGGATCAGCGCCATCTTGCGGTCTTTCCTGTAAGAGAAAGTCAGGGTCAGAGTGCAGGGCAGGGTCAGAGGGGAGGGTGAGCAGATGGGGTGGCTCCCAGGTACTCACTGGAAGAACTTGAAGCCCTTCACCACACCCCCGTTGCTGGAGAAGAGGCTCTTGAGGTCTTCCTCAGATACTGAGGGCCTATGGAGAGAGGGGCTGTTAATGGCAGGGGCACCACTGCAGACCACAGCTCCCAGGGACCACAAAGGCCTAAAGGCTCTTTGGGGCCTAGAAATGGTCCACAGTGACCTGAAATGGCCTTGATTTTTTTCTTTTCCTTTGTGGTACCAGGGATCGAACTCGGGTCCTTGCACTTGCTCAGCAGGCGGCGAAACCACTGAGCTAAATAATCCCCGGCCCCAGTCCCTTCTTTCCTTTTTTTGAGACAGGGCCTCACTAAGTAGCTCAGGCTGGCTTCAAAATTACAGTGATCCACAGGTCCCTGGAGTGCTGGGATTACAGGTGTGAGCCACCTTGCTTGGCTCTGAAATGACCCTGGGAAAACTCAAGAGTCTCTGAACTGGAGGCCCACAATAGCCCAGCATGGTGGCACATACCTGTCATCCTGCACAGCAGCAGGCTCCACAGGCTTGAGCCCAGCACGAGCAAGTTAGTAATGTAGTGAAACCATCTCAATTTTGTTGTTGTTGTTACTGGGGATTGAACTCAGGTCCCTGCACTTGTGAGGCAGGTGGCAGCACTACTGAGCTAATCCCTGGCCCCTCATCTCAAATTTTTTAGATAGCTAGAGGTGAAGCTCAGGGCAGACCCCGAATTCAAAAACACAGTAATACCCTGCCCCTCATTTTCTTTTGGGTAAGTTTCACCAAGTATCACTCAGGTGCTGGGCACATGACCCAGTGGTGAGCACCTGCCTGTACCCAAGGGGCCCCATGTCAGGTCCAGGGACCACTCACGGGATGTTGGAGAGGTGCAGTGTGGCGGAGGGTGGGAAGATGTTCTGGAAGTTCTTGGAGCCAGGCTTCTTGAAGCGATGCAGGGGCGAGTTGCCATAGTCCTTGGTGAGGCCCTGGTCCTCCTGGCCCTCCCTGGGCAACTGCACATTCTGGTGCTTGGACAGCGTGATGCGGATCGGCTTCCCATGCAGCTTGTGCCCGTTCAGGTGACTCATGGCTGCAGAAGGCAATCATGTCACCAAGGGCCTGGTGGGCAGAGATCCACCCGCCCCACCCTCTCAGCCAGGCCCTTACCCAGCTGGGCCTGGCTCCCATCTGCCATCTGCACCAGTGCGTTCTCCTTCTTGTTGAACAAGATCTTCACCCGCTGCACGTCACCGTAAACGCCTTCAAAAGCCCAGCAAGGACAGGGACTGAGTCTTGTGGCCTCGGCCCAACTCCCACCCACCGGAACCCCCCAAGGCTCCACTCAGCCTGACCAGGTTTGCTTATTGTGCCGCCAGGAGCCTGCGTCTAGCAGCCCAGGGCCATGACTGGAGCCACTAAATCAGCAGTCGAAAGCCCAAGGCAGGGAAACTGTCGAGAGCGACCACGCTCGCATGCTACTGACACGCTGAACTCTCAGAGCAGCATGCAGGGCGGTAAACCATGCGAATCTACGGCCAGGTGTAAAGTCCGCAAACCGGAAGCAAACCACATAACGAGGCCGAATGCCAAACTCCAAACTCATAGTACATCTCAGGGCGTAAAAATAATCTCAATTAAACGAAAACAAGATAATAAAAGTGTGAATAACATACCGAAAAGAATAAAGAGGCTTTGGGGTGTGACTCTCTTTAGAGGACAGCAGAGCAAGGCAGCGGAGGGACAGGGGAGAGGGAGAGGTCGGGGGGACGAGGTGCCATCGTCCACCCCGAGGAAGACAGTCCCGCAGGCGTGCAGCGGTTGATGGACGATGAAGTTGTCAGGATGTTAATTTCAAGGGCAGGTTGGTTTCCGGAGAGCAGGGTTTGAGGGGGAATTTTTGTTTTTATTTATTTATGTTTTTTTTGTTTGTTTGTTTCAAGCAACAACAGGAAGCAGAAGAACCGTGCAGTCAGTTGGCAAAGAAATTCCGGATCAGGGCAAGAAAAAAAATTGGGAAAGGGGAAGGGGAGAAAAGAAAAAAAAGTAGCAAAAAACACAGGTCAGTAAATACATAAGGAAACAAGGCAGTGTTCCAGTCACACTCCACACACACACAAACACACACACACGCACGCAAGTTAACAGCTCTACCTCGTGGACACACAGCTAGAAGGAGTGCGGCTCGGGTGGCGCAGGGGACTGGCAGTCTCTCCCCAGCTGCCACTGCACCACGGCCCTGCGATGGACACAGGCTGGTCTCTGTGCTGCGCGACAGCGGGTTAGTTCATGGCTCCTGCGTGACTTAGCTCGGCGCGGCTGGCAGCCCCTCCAGGCTGAGACTCAGGCTGCCTGCCCCAGCCCAGGAAAGCTGCAGGCAGGAACAGCAGGAACCTGCACTGATCCAGCGCCAGTCCCATTCGGAAGGAGGAAGTCCAGCCTTACCCTCACCCAAGCTCTCCAGAGCAGCAAACAGTCCTGACAAACACACAGTCACACGTACGTGACAGACACCTATATCTGGTCTGGGCCTGACCTCCAACAGCCCGAGGGGCTCCCCCAGTTCATCTAGACTGTTCTAAGTACCAAAGCGTCTCCACTCTGAACGTTATGGAATTGAAATAAAAGAGTAGGGAAACAGGAAACTCAGAGCATCTTGGGAAAAAGGCGAGCGTGAGCCAGTCTCGACACGGAGCAGACCACCAGCGTACAGGCGCAGCTGCTGGGTCTTCAGACCCTGGGAGACCTGGGCCCCTCCTGCTGGGCGGCCCCACTGAGACCCACACCTGGCCCGACTCGCCCCACATGGCCCTGGGACCCACATACCTCCGGGTTGAGGTTGCTGACCAGCAGGACAGAGTTCCCGGCCCCCCCGAGGCCTGGGATGCCGATGCGGCCCGCTGCAGCTGCTGCTGCAGCTGCTGAGGGAATGGCCAGGGGCGCCAGCGCTCCGTGCACGTTGGGGACAGACAAGCCTGGAAGGAAGGGTGGTCAGGAGTGAGCAAATGGTGTGACCCCACCAACGCGATGGTGCAGACACCCATCATGCACACAGGGCCACAGGAGGTGGCAGCCCACTCTGGCCCTACGTGAGGCTGCTCAGCCTCTCAGGACCCAGGCACAGCCTCACAGGTAGGAGCTTGGCCAGGCCAGTGCACCACACCCGTCTCCTCACAGCACCCAAAGGTGCCAGGTGTGGGCCCGTCTACATGCGCTGAACAGCACAAAAGCTCCTGCCTGCCAACGCAGACACGGCCCCTCCGCAAGCAGGGCCTGCCACAGGACGCCGCGGCAGCGGGCATGCGCGCCCATTCCTCCATGCAGACATGGCGCGGCGCGGCCGGCACCAACGGCACAGGTGGCCAGCGGCTGCACACGGTGCCGGCGCTGCCACTGGCGCATGCTCCTCAGCCTCAGCTCAGCGGCCATTTGCTTACCAGGCCACTCAATTCAATCTACGAGGGACACATCCCTCCACACACTGCGTCCTCGTCCTCGCCCCGGTGCTTGAAGGGAACCAGACCAAAGACTGCGCGGTTAGCGGCTCCTCTCCAACACCAGTGCCTGACATTCAGGCTCGTAGCCCTGCCCTGTCTACCGCCTGCCCTGTCCAAGCCCTGTGTGGGAGCAGCTGCCCCTGTGGCTCCCTTCCCCTCTCCCAGGAAGGGGCCCCGTGGCTTGGCATGGACAGAGCCTAAGGGACCGCGCCAGCCGCCCATAGAAGCGTGGCTGTGTGGAGAGGTGGTGTGGGCATGCAGGCGCTGGGGTCAAGGTCAAGTGTTGAGTACCTGCGGCTTGAGGAATGGCAAAGGTGGGAGGGAAACCAGCTCCTGCATACGGAGAGGCTGAGATTATACCAGGTGCACCTAGAAATAAACGAGACACTAACCATCGCACCCACCACCTCCACCAAGCCAGAGCTGTGCCGCCGGACTGGCCCCGTGCCCGCTGCAGGGCGACCCAAGCGCGGTCCACTGCTCTGAGGGCTGGACGTCTGGGTGCGGGTGCCCTGACTGGCCGGTGCTGGCGTGCAAGGGGCAGGGCCATCTCCCTGGGAGCAGGGCTGCAGGGCCTGAGGGTACTGACTAACTAGCCAACTGTCCCCTCCCAGCCCAGGGATTCTGAAGCCCACTGAGGGCCACCCTTTCTGGAGCTTTCCAAACACACTCAGTGCCACATCAGGACAACATCTTACCGAAGGCTGCGGCCATGGTCTGGTCCAGCGAGGGCTGGCTGTCCCCAGAGGGCAGGTCTGGGCGCGTATAGTCACGGCTTTTGTCGTTGTTGTACTTGACATTGAGGCTGGTGAGCTTGGAGAAGTCGATGCGCAGGGTACAGCAGGCGTTGTAGATGTTCTGCCCGTCCAGCGACTGCATACAGAGGAAGGTCAGCCATAGCCGGGTATAGCCAGGGTAGACATCTCCCGGGGCTCCCACTTACCAGCTTGGCGTGCTGGGCGCTCACGGGGTCGGCGTACTGGAGCAGCGCCTGGAACTGACTGTTCTTCGTGAAGGTGATGATCTTCAGGACAGTGCCAAACTTGGAGAAGATCTGCAGGACCCAGGATGACTGTGAGCACGAGGCCGGCCCTGAGAGCCGCCCCTGCGCCATGCACCTGCCACCCACATCCTCACCTGGTGCAGCACATCCAGGGTCACGGGGTAGAAGAGGTTCTCCACGATGATCCTGAGCACGGGGCTCTGCCCAGCCATTGCCATCCCTGCGTCCACAGCAGCCGCCGAAGCAGCCAGGGCCAGGTTCCCCGACTGGACAGAGTTCACAGCCTGTAGTGCTGCCTGGGCCCGCTGTGGAGACACCGCCATGAGCCCCATGGACTTGGCCCAGCCCACCCAGACCCCTCCGCTACCCGCGTGGGCACGCACCGCCTGGTTCGGGGAGCTATCAGTCTTGAGCTCTTTGTGGTTGGAGAACTGGATGTAGATGGGCTGACCTCGCAGGACAGGCGTCACAGAGGTATAGTAGTTCACCATGGTGTTGGCTGCCTCCTCCGTGTTCATCTCGATGAAAGCCTGGTTCTTCCCCTTGAGCATCAGGAGATTGGTGACCTTCCCAAAGGGCAGCCCCAGGGAGATGACCTCGCCTTCAGTCACGTCGCTGGGCAGCTTTCGGATGTGGATCACTCTGGAGGGGACGCCAGCACTCCTGCTGTCACCTTTGAACTTCTTGCTGTCGTTTCCGTTTGCTGAAAAAGGGCAGTGGGCTCTCAGGTGGGAGAAGCTGGCACTATCTTGCACGCCAAGTCTCTTCTGTCCTCGCTTCCCAGGAAGCCACTTGGGAACCCAGGGGCCTGAGGTCAAGCCGGCCAGGACCACTGCTGTATAAAACTCCCCTACATCTCCTTGTGAAAGACTGTCTGAGTCCTAGAATTCCCAGGCCTAAACTGCTCCGGATTCAGCATGGACCACAAAGGCCCAGGCAGTGTGAGGTGGGGAGGGTGCAAAGACAAACAGCAGCGGAAGCCCAGCACACACCTTGGGGAGGAGACACCCACGGACTTCACTGACAAGCCTGGCTGGGGTGCTGGGTTACCTGTGGAAGCCGAGTTGCTGCTCATGATAAAGGGCCCGTTGGTTACACACGTAGAAAAGAGCTCGTCAGATCCCCGCTGGAAGAAAGAAAGATGCTGCCTTGTACTGGCCACCAAGGCCAGAGACAGCCCCTCCTTGTGTGCCCACCCATCCCCAGTCAAGGTCTCAGCTCACCCTAGGCTCCCTTCTTGCTCCTGCCACTTGGGGGAGCCCTGGGCTCTGCACGACCCCAAGCTCACCTCTGAGACTGGGACCCATGCCAGCAGCCACGCGAGACCCCCACAGGCCAGTGCACTGTCTGCTCTGGCAGCAGCTTCCAGAGACAAAGCCCCTGCCACGCTGCAGCCGCCAACTATGCAGCCCAGGAACCTGTCCTATTTCCCAGCTGCCTGAGGAAACCCGACCCTTGGGCCTCGGCACACTTTCCCAGACAGACACTGCACCTTTATCCAGTGGGCCTGGCCTGGCTCCCCAGTTCACGTGATTAACTCAACCTCTCCTTGAGAATTACATTAAAAGTGGGCACCTGGGCTCCAGAAGGCAGATTAACGCCCCCTCCATAAAACTGGAGGGCACAGCACAAGAACCAAAAGGTGAAACTGGAGATGCTGGGACAGTCCATGGTCACCCAGGAAACGAGCACTCGGGGGTTCGGGTGCCCTAGAACCTTGGGCTGACACGGCCACTGGCCTAGAACCTCGGGCTCCCTGGCTTGAGGCTGCCACCCCACAGGTGCCCTCTATCCCTCCCCGCTCATGCTTGTCTGGGAGGGGACTGTCGGGGCAAAGCCGCAGACTCCACCTCTGGCCACCAGGAGTGGAGGCCAAGAGCAGTGGCAGCACCAGGAACGCAGCCTTCTCCTTACCTCTCCCACTGCCCTTTCTGACCACCTATCCTTCCTTCCCAAGGACACCTCATCCTTATCCCCTTCGAAAAGTCAACTGAAAGGGCACTGGCAAGCCCCGGACCAACCCTCCCCAAGAGCACCCAGGTCTGGAGATGGGGAAAGAAAACTGACGTGCCGGGTGTGATGGCGCACATGTGTCCCAGCACTTGGAAGGCTGAGGCAGGAGGATTGCCACAAGTTTGAGGGCAGCCTGGGATACACAGTGAATCCAAGGCCAGTCTAAAATACATCAGACCTTGTTTCAAAAACAACGACCAAAAAAACCGAAACCCAAGGAGGCCCTCAACAGCTTGTGTGGGTAAAGGGTCAGGAAGACCTCAGCACAGTGGAAGAAAGCCCTGGTTCCTTGAGTGCCCACACTGCCCAGCACAAGGCTGAGAAGCTGCAAGAGCTGCTTCAGGCTGATCTCTATATAGATGGCTTAGTCAGCCCACTCCACGAGCAGACCCAGATGCTCAAGGGTCCAGGATGCAGCTGTGCCTGCTGGTGGAAACCAGGGCCAGGTGGGGGAAGCTAGGTAGAACCGGGAAACACAGGCTGCCCACCTCCAGTGGTACGCCTGGATGCAAAGCCTCACCCTAGAACCTTGTCAGCTTTTCTAAAGCACAGGAAGTCACCTCCTGCGTGGCCTCTCCCCCCTCCTCCTCAGACTGTAAGGCTGGGGATACCAAGGCTGGTCCTCCCCCAGCTGGACAGGGGCCAGTCACCCACACAGCCCCCATGTCCTGCCACACTAACCTTAAAGGGGCATCTGGGCTTCCGCCTGGGTGCAGCAATGGGCGGGGCCACACTTCCTGGCAGTAAGCTCTTGGCCACCTGCCCAGAGCCCTAACCGACAGCCCCTGGGCAGGGCCAGCACTGTCTGCAGGCAGCCCCATGCCCACTCAGCCACAGGCCCGGTCTGCTGAGCAGTACCTCGGGCACAGATGCCCAACGCAGCAGCAGCCAGGGTCAGGCCTTGCCCCACACCTACTCTGGGGTCTCCTGAGCTCCAACTGATACAGCATCAAAGGAGGAGCCTCACAGCTAGAGCACCCGAGTGGCAGCTCCCCCTTGGGAGACCCCTCAGCCTTCCACACCTTTCCCTCCCATAGAAACAGCCCACTCTGGGCAGAAGCCTGTGCTGTCCTGGTCCAGACAGAGCCGGGCCAGCCCTGGGGAAATCAGGGTGAAAGGCAGTCCCCACAGAAGCCCCAGACAAGCGTCTCTGCCCAGGCTTCAGATGAAAGTCCCACTCCCTCCTCCTGCCACTGAACAAACAGGTTTTATCTGCAGGAAGATCTGCAGGCCTCACGCAGACAGCAGCCCATAAGGGAAAAACTGAAACCTGGTCTGGGAACCACCAGACTCACCAGAAACCAGCTGGCTGCAGCTCAGGGTGTCCAGGCAGGAGTGTCCCAGTGCAAATGGGGACATGACGCTGACACCCCCGGCCCCCACACCAGCTACAAACAAGCAGGGGGGCCAGTCCTCACCCACACAGGTCTTCCCTCAGCTCACAGGGCCTTCTTCAGAGGCAGTCTAGGTGGCCTAAGCCCACAGTCCCAGCTACTCTGGGACCTGAGCCAATCCGCTCAGGACCAGCACGGGTGGCACTAAGACCCTACTTCAAAAAAAAGGGAAAAACCACTCCTCCTAGTGCAGAGGAGATGCTGCCCCTCCATTTCTGCTCAACTCAAAACATGTCACAACAATCATACAGGAAAACTACCTGAAAAGACAGCTCTTCTGAAGCATATTGCCATTAAGACATACTTCATAAGACCCACCTAATGCCCTGGATCCCACTGCATCTCCACCAGTGCCCAGAACAGCCCAGCTTCCTCTAGGGGGCTTTTTTTTTTTTTGGTACTGGAGATTGAACTCGGGTCCTTGCACCTGCGGTGAAACCAGAGCTAAATCTCCAGCCCTAGGGGGCTTTTATAAAAAGACAGTTTCACTACGTAGGCCTAGTTGGCCTTAAACTCATAGTGACCCTCCTGCCTCAGCCTCCCAGATGCTGGATTACCGGCGTGTGCTGCCACCACCAAGCCCAGCTCTTTTCCTGAGGCTTCTCTGAATGTCAGGCATGGAGACTGCAGATGTGGGCTCCCACAGTCACCAGTGCACTGCTACTGAGTGAAGGAACGCAAAGGGGCAGCCAGCAAACCCAGCCCGTTCCAACTTCACACAAGGCCCAGGGCCTAAGGATCTGGACAGGACTCACACACATTCTGAAGAACTCCTGCTGGGCAAACCCAACCACCCCAATCCAGACTGTAAGCCTCAGAGCTGCTTCAGAAAACAATGTCACTGTCCACCTTAATCCAGCAGAGAAGATGAGCCCAGGGATCGATGCAAGAGCAGAGGTCAAGCAGTGTAAAAACAAGCGACATGAAGATGAAGAGTGCCTACCTTTGTACCAACTGCTATGTCTGGGACGATGCTGTGGAGAGAAACGAGATACGTCAGCAAGGTGTGCTCTGCAGGTGGCAGCCGGGAGCCCAGCCTGGGCCCAAGGGCCTCAGCCTTCGGGAAACTCAGAGGGACAGGGAAATGAGCTACCCACTTAATCTTAACTTGAAAAGGGGCCACCATTGTCCTTCAGCGCCCCTCCCTCCCAGCAGGATCCCAGGCCCCGCCTCTGGACACTTAAGAGGCCCAAACACTAGTCACCCCTCTTGGAGGGGGGTCTCGCTGTTAAGCTTCAAGGGCCGTTGTTTGCTTTCTGTAAAACTGGAAGTGCCGGGGAAAGGGCGAGAAGCAGGCCAAGAGGAGAGACCCTGAGGTCAGAGCTTCCGGCCGGATGGGGGCAGGGAGCTCCCTGAGGAGACTGGTGGCTGTTGGAAGGGTGGTTAAAATTAACAAGGAGCAGACGGGCCAGGATACAATCCAAGTTACTAATCAACCCTGGCTGCACATGACTGGACTTTCTCCCCTCCTGGGGAAGGCAAGAAAAGATCACGACTACCAGGATTCCCGAGCGCAGCACCTCCACTAACTCCTAACAAACAGCAAAACCCGCCAGGGGCCTCAACGTGGCAGACAACGCTGGCAAGGCCCTAAGTGACTCACGAACGTCTGCTCGGGAAGGAGCCTTAGTCAGCGGCTGGCCGTGGCCCCTTCCTGGGAGCTGGGCTCTCCCCATGCCCGGCCCGCACCTAGCCAATGAGGCGACCTGAGGCACTGGGCAGCACGGAGCCTGCGCCACTGTACACAGCAATGTGCTGAGACCTAGGGGGCCACATGCCCTCAACAGACAAAAACAAAAATTGTGGTTTCAACAGACTTAAGCTGCTGACTCAATAAAAAAAACTCCTAGAAAATACACCAGGAACGCCAAGCACCTCGGGGCCTTGGATTTCGTGAGGAGCAGGGTCGCAGCCGCAGGAGCATCGCATATCAGCCCGCAAGGCTGCGCCTTGACCGCGAGCACACAAGCTAGACCCAAGCTAGACGCGGTCAGCCCCGAGGCCATCCCCTCCAGGCCTGGGCGGCGTCCTCCTGCACACCTCGCTAAGTGAAAAGGCCGACCCTAGCCCAGACCCTGTGCGACTTCAGATCCTGGACCCCCACCCCACAATGTCCAGCCTGGGCCGGGCAGGGTCCACGATCAAAGCCCGCGCGGCGGGAAAGGCGCGCGCACCCGCGACGAGACGCGCACGCGCGACAGCAGCATAACTGCGCAAGCGCGGCGCCGGACGGGGCGCGCGGGGGAGAACATCTGGGCGCGAGGGAAAGGGCGCATGCGTGTAGAGCGGACGGGAAGCGGGAAGGGCCGCGCGGCGCCGTAGCGAATCGAACGGGCAGTCGGGACCGCGCAAGGAAGTGCAGGAGGGGGTGCGGGGCAGCGTAAGCTTAAGACCGGGACAGTAGAGGACTAAAGTGCGCCGGGTAAAGTAGGAGAAAATGGTCGCGGAGCAAGGGCGCGGCCCCTCCGCCCCTGGGCTCCCGCGCAGCCGGTCCCGCGCACGCCACGCGGACAGGAGGCCCAACGCCCGTAACGGCCCCGGCGACGGGAATAGCGGCGGAAGGGGAGGTTGGGTGGCAGCCTGGCCAGGACTGTAGCCCAGAGTGGGGGAAGCGAATGCAGGGCAAACTCACCCGTCCATGGCACAAAGAGCAGACCCGCAGGGGAAGGAGTGGAGGCGCCGGAATAGCAGGAACCGACTGAACGGCTCCGAGTTATAGACTCACAAGATGGCGGAGACGCCCGCACACGTCCCCCGCGCGCGCAACCCATTGGCTCCAGCCGTGACTGAGGGCGGAGCGAGTTCTATGGCCGCCCCTCCAGAACCTCCCAATGGCCTGGAGGCCGCTACTGAGGTGGGGTCAAGAAGGAGGACCCGCGCCTGTTGGAGGAAGTAGCCATCCGTCATGGCGGAAGGCGAAAACGGCCTGTGAAGTAGGGAGCGGTTGCGAAACCGTGTGGATACGTGACGGCGTTTAAACCAATGAACGAGCGGCCGCCAGGGGAAGGGCTTTGCGGGAGAAGCCATCTTGAGAGTGGGTACGTGGCGAGTCGGGAGGAGAGAAGCATGCTTGCCCTCCGGCTACCGCCATCTTGCAAGCGGGCAGGGGCCATCCGCCTGTGGCATGAGGGCAAAAGGAGCTGTGTCGCCATCTTTAAATAGGGCGGGGAACCTACCGCTCTCCATCTTGCTTGTGGGCACATGGCCAAAACGTCGGATTCAAACTGAGCCTTTGCTCCTGGATTAGTGCTTGGGGAAATGGAGGCAGGCCACAGCGTCGCGCGCCAAGGAATGCGACGAGATCCCACATCACTCCAGAACATCCTTTGTCCACCCCAGAGCAGCCAAGCCCGAGTGCCAGTACAGCGATGGGAAAACTGAGGCTCTACGGTGAATGCCTTCTCTCCCTGCAGATTAGAAAACTGAGTCCCGGGCTGTAGAGTGAATGGCTGCTCGTCATACAGCTGAGGAAATTGAGGCCTGAGCCTCACGGTGGACAGGCGCTCTTACAGATGGGGAAACTGAAGGGCCGGGGATTTAGCTCAGTGGTTCCGCCGCCTGCTTCGCAAGCGCAAGGACCTGAGTTCGATCCCCAGTACCAAAAAAAACCAGAGGCACAGATGGGGAAACTGAGATCGGGCACAGAGTGAACAAGAGCAGAATCCCACTCTCTTGAAAATCGAGCATGGCAGGGGATGCCTGTAATCCCAGCACTCGGGAGGCTGAGGCAGGAGGATCCCCGCGAATTCAAGACTGGGCTACATAGTGAGTTCGAGATCAGCCTGACTGACATAATAAGATACTGTCTCAAAAAATTTAAATTAGGGCCAAGAATTTAGCTCAATGGCACCGTGCCTGCCTCGAAAGTGCAAGGTCCTGAGTTGGATCGCCAGTACTGAGAATTAAAAAAAAAAAAAATTTCCACTCTCTCCGGCCTCTGCCCAGCGGTTTACTAGTCCGGGGCCCGGCTGCAGGAGGAGACATTGGGTCTGTGAGTACACACTCAGTAAATAGACAAAATTATCCGGATTCTTCTGTCCTTGTTGGAAAAGGGATTGCTGCCCGGCACCAGCACAGAGAAGAAAAGCCAGGCCTGCTTTCCCGGTGAGGTGAAGTGGGGTTGCCTCGGGAGTCCTGGCAGCTGCCCTGTCCTGGCCAGAGCCTGGCGGGGGCCCAGCAGCCTCGGATTCCCAGTGGGCCCGGTGCCAAGGGATTCGTCGGGGATTAGGGCCGGCTGCCGATTCCCACGGAGTCTCCTTGAGCAGCCAGCCAGCAGGCATTTGAAAGCCCAGAACCGCTAATCAGGAATGTCCTGGTGGATTTAGGAGAAGCCCGGTGCACGCCTATGGATTTGCACACTCCGGGATGCTTGTCCTTGTCCCTTAAGTGGCTGATGCAGGGATCAGCCCCATCCTTGGAGCCGACAGGCTTGGCCAAGGGAACTCAGGTGGCTGCCAAGGTGAGCACAAGTCTAAACCCACATTTGGTTGCTAAATTGCCCAGGCCACCCTCAGCCTCTTAGAGTGCTGGGATTCCAGGTCACTGCAACCATGCTACCTTTGCTGCCAGGCTGACTTCTGGTGCACAGCTATTCCTTCTAGGTTTTTCCTTGAACCTGCCTGTAATTGTGCCACGCCCTGCCCCAGGATCTTTGCATGCCCATCCCCTCTGGGAAATTTCTCCTTGTATCAGTCCGTAACCTCCTTCTTAGTGCCAGGTGGGGAAGTGACAGGCAGCTGAGAGCACTTTCCTAGAGTTGGCTTCAGGGTCACACTTTTGGATTGCAGGCAAACCCAAGAGCATCAAGAGGGGCATGGGACGTCCCTGGGCCAGCTAGATGCCCTCGTCCAAAGCAGGGCTAAGATAAAACTATGAGACTCTTGCACCAGGTGTGGTGGTGCACACCTATCATCCCATCACTTGGGAGGCTGAGGCAGGAGGGTCACTGCAAATTTGAGGCCAGCCTGAACTACATAGTGAGACCCTGTCTTGAAAAAGAAAATCCAAAAATAAAAATTTGAAAAGCCCTTTGTCACTGCAGCTGGGGCTTGGCCTGGGCCTGGCCGGCTATGCAGAAGCCAGACTTGGCACCATTTACAGATGAGCCGTAGCTGCGCACCTGATGAATTCAACAAGTGGGGCCACTTTGCCTGTGTTCTGCTCCAGCGCCTGGCCTGGCCTCACCAGCTGCTCCTTCATTAATGATTTAGAGGAGCAGCCTGAGCCCACCTTGCCTTTGTTCGAGGCACATAGGCAGCCTTATCCCTGCGGAAATTGATCCTCTCGATACTGTGGCCTGAGGGAGGTTGGAGGGGCCCAGGGCTCTCAGAGTGGCCTGGCCGGGCTTGGCCTCCCGATGCTCTTCAGGTCTGACCAGGGGACGCAATGGCCTGACCTCAGTTTGCCCCTTTTGTCAAAATTCTGGTGAGGGGGCCGGGGAGGTAGCTCAGCAGCACAGGGCCTGCCTGGCAAGTCCAAGGTCCTGAGTTCAGTCTCTGGTACCAAAAAAAATTCTGGTGGGGCCAGGGCCAGAGTGTTATTTCCTGTGATTTTCACATTGAAATGGATTCATCCTTTTAGATATTGTGGTTTATTTCCTCTCCCCCCGCCCGCCCCCTTTTTGAGAGACAGTCTGGCTATGTAGTTCAGGCTGGCTGTGAACTCACTGTGTAGCCCAGGCTGCCTGTCAACTCATGAAGATCCTCCTGCCCTAGCCCCCAGAGTGCTGAGATTACAGGTGTGCACCACCACACCTGGTCCACCCCCGCCCCCACCCCCTTTTTAAACACTCTAATCCTTGGTTTTTGTTTGTTTTTTGGGTACTGGGGATGGAAACCAGGATCTTCACACTGAGCCACATCCCCAACAGGTTTTGTATTATTTTAAATTTTGAGACAGTTTTTGGTAAATTGCCCAGGCTGGGCTTAAACTTGAAATCTTCATACCTCAGCCTCAAAGTGCTAAAAAAAAAAAAAAAAGCAAAACAACAAAAAATACAATCAAAGTGCTGAAATTACAGGCATGAGCCACCACCTCACCTTTCTTTAGTGCCTTGATTATAAAGTCAATACAGCAGGACCCAGGGTGGGGCCTTCTGCTACCCGAGCCAGTTCCTAGATTTTTTTTTTTTTTTGGTACCGGGGATTGAACTCGGGACCTTGCGCTTGCGAGGCAGGCGCCACAACCACTGAGCTAAATCCCCGGCCCAGTTCCTAGATTTTTTTTTTCTCCTTCAATACTGGGATAGAATCCAGGGTCTCTTCACTTGAATTGCATGCCCATACCATTTTGTTGTTTTTAATTTTGGGACAGCATCTCACCAACTTGCTAAAATGCCCATGTTGGGCTCAAACTCAAAATCCTGCCTCAGACTTCCACAGTACTGGGATGACAGAGCACACCATCACAGCCGGATCCCACATTTCCTGGAGTTGGGTACAGGCAGGAGCATAGCCTCAGACATCGAAGGCAAAGCTGCAGGGAACTCAGATCTAACCCACTCTCTGAGGAGCTGGACCCAGCAGGGACCCAGCACTCACCCCTCCCTAACCCCAATTGTCTGGATCACTGGTCCTGTCAGAGGTGCTGGCTTGCAAGGCCCCAGAGGGAGCACCCTCTCCACCCCACCCCACCCCACCCTACCCTGTGGCAGCCCAGCCAGATCCACTTCCTGTTTGATTGATTGATATTTGGCCTTGTTTTTGGGACACAGACTTGCTACATAGTGCTGGCTGGCCTTGAACTCACTACGTAGTCTCGTCTGGCTTTGAATTTACGAGGATACTTCTGCCTCACCCTCCTAGAGTGCTGGGATGACAGGTGTGTGTCACTACGCCTGGCTTGTCTTTTTTTTTTGGTACCGGGGATCAAACTTGGGACCTTGCTCTTGTGAGCCAGGGAGTGGAACCACTGAGCTAAATCCCCAGCCCTTGTCTATCTCTTTCATTAAATTTCCTGAGTTTGCCCCTACTTTTTTCCCCTGGCCCAGGACCCCAGGTGACATGACTGGTCAGATCTCCTGGGACAGAGACCAATTCTCAGACATCCTGGTCTTTGCTTCCTGCATGGTGTCAGCATCCAGAGCACCAGGTGGGGTCTGGGATGCCCCTCCAAGGGGCTGTCTGCCACCTCCCTCAGGCTCAGCCCTGGCTGTGGAGTAAGGAAGGGGATGGCGGAGGTGACAGTTCCACTTCATGTTCCTTCAAGGCCTGTGGCAC
Organism: Heterocephalus glaber; assembly: GCF_053883595.1. NCBI lineage: Eukaryota > Metazoa > Chordata > Mammalia > Rodentia > Bathyergidae > Heterocephalus > Heterocephalus glaber. The sequence goes on along the minus strand of NW_028258457.1, from coordinate 3,336,438 downwards.
CCACAAGACCCAGTGCTGCTGCCCTTGACCTGGGTCTCCTTGTCCCATGTCATGTTTTGGGCGGGGTCCCTGTTCCCAGCCCATGTGTAAAGGGGGACAGAGGCCTTTCTGTCGAGTGCTGGCCCTGTGGTGCACTGTATGAGGTCCTTGGCAGCTGGGCCCTGAGCAGTCCCGGAAGCCACCAAGCCTATCAAAGAGGCCCCCACCCAGCCATCACAGCCCACCGGAAACAGCACAGAGGGAAAGGCAGGAAGGGCCAGGCTGGTGTGAAGGGAAAGGCTGGGAGGCAGAGTTGATCTGGGGAGCAGTGGCTGTCACTGAATGAGGCCGGGCCAGACGGCAGAGGGAACCCTAATGCAGACAGCCTGCTGGGGCTTGGCTTGTGTCCCCCTGGAGGCTCAGCCCACCTGCCCACCCAGGCCCCAGTGAAGGGCATGTGACGGAACAGAGGCTCTGCAGGTGTGACATGTTAAAGTCAAAGCCAGGCATGGTGGTGGATGCCAGTCATCCCCTTACTCAGGAGGCTGAGGCACAGTGAGTTCAAGGCCAGCCTGGACTACTAACCTTACATTGAGCCTGTCTCAAAAAAACAAATGAGAAAAGGCTGTGGATTCAGCTCAGTGGTTCCACCGCCTGCCTTATAAGCACAAGGTCCCAAGTTCAATCCCCAGTATGAAAAAAACCCAAACAAACAAACACACACTGTGGATGGTGCTCAGTGTAAAAGCCCTGGCTTCCATCCCCACTACTGGAGAAAAACATTTTTTAAAAAGAGAAATTTGAAGGGCCGGGGATTTAACTCAGTAGTTCTGGCACCTGTCTCACAAGTGCAAGGTCCCGAGTTCGATCCCTGGTACCAAATAAATAAATAAATAAAATACACAACAAATCCTTAAAATTCAACAATTAAAAAAAAAAAGAGAGAGAAATTTGGGTAGAGTCACAGCTGGAGAGGCAGGACCAGTTTGTGTTGTGCTCAGCTGCTCCTGTGTGCTTGGTTACGGCTGGAGGCAGGGCTGGCCTGGGCGGTCACCGTGGTAGCGACAGGAGGACACACAGCCCCTCCGCCCGCCCGCCCTCTGCCTCTGAGGCCTTGCAAAATTCATTACAGGGGAGATGTCTCGGTGCAGGGGAACCTGAGCCCAGCTGAAAGTGATCCTGGGCCATCTGCTCACTGGCATCCTGGAGGTCATCGCTCCAGCTGCAAAATGGGGGGCAGGGGAGCAGGGTGACAGCCACTCCTCCCCACAGCGTCCAGGTGCTAGGATCCCACTCGGTCCTCTGCGGCGTCCAGACCTTGATGTGCTCTTTGTTTTGTTTTGCAGCTCTGGGATTGAACCCATGGCCTTTGCACTGAGCTACATCCCCTGCCTTTTAAAAATTTTATCCTTTGAAACTTGCTAAATCTCTGTTTTCCACACTGGGTTTGAACTTGTGATCCTCCTGCCTCAGCCTCCCAGAGTGCTGGGATTATAGATGGATGTTGCCACACCTAGAAGCTGTGTTCTTTGTAGAAAGTCAAACTATTAAAGGGCCTGAGATTGCAAGGATATAGGAAGGAGCTGTTCTCCATTATGGGAGACTCGCCCAGGGGACAGATGTGGTTGTCTGGGGCTCTGTGTGGCTGTCGCACTGAAGAGCACTTGGTATGGAATGGTGCTGCTCAGCACTCTTCAGTGCTCAGGACACCCCATAGCAAATGACCAGGCCCCAGAATGCATTGTGCCCAGGGCAAAACCTTGGGATCAAGTATAGAGCCTGGTGACAAATGCCTATTATTCCACCACTCTGGGAGGTTGAGGCAGGAGGATCCCAAGTTTGAGCCCAGCCTGGTCACTTTAGTGACTTTTTGAGACTGGGTCTCAAAAACACAAAAAGGGCAGGAGTTGTAGCTCAGTGCAAAGGCCCTGGGTTTCATCTCCAGTACCCACCCCCAAATACCCCAGTGTCCCTCGAAATGGTGCCCTGGCATCAGCTGCTACTGTCAAGGGGCTGTGAGACAGGTTGGGCGGACTCTGGTAGATAGCAGTGTGCGCCGGAGGCCAGGCCCCGCCACTTGGCCTCCACCATAGTTAGATGAAAGCAGAGACAGCAGCCCACACCGGTAACATCACGACATCAATAGTTGATGGGGAACTGGACACTGATCTCCCTGTCCAGCAGTGGCTCAGGTGGCCCCTGTGGTCCCCGCCTGGGCAACGCTCCTGACTGCCAGCCAAGGGACAGGACCGGCCCTGGCCAGTCTGAGCCCGAGTGGCAGGTGGCTTGCGCTGACTGTGCAGCCCAGAACCAGGTCACACTCAGCAGTTGTGTTTTTTTTTTCCTTCCCAGTACTGGGGATGGAACCCAGGGTCTTCGAACCAAGCTATTTTTTTATTTTTTATTTTGAGATAGGGTCTCCCTAAATCATCCAGGCTTCTGCTCAAGCTGGTGATCCTCTGGCCTTAGCCTCCCACAGTGCTGGGATTAGAGGAGTGCACCACTTTCTTCTGCTAATTGATTTTTATTTTTATTTAATTATTTATTTATCTATTTTTGGGGACAGGGGCTCGCTATACAGCCCAGGCTGGCCTGGTACTGACAGTGATCCTCCTGCCTCTGTCTCCTGAGTGCTGGGATTACAGGTGTGGGGCACCACTGCAGGACAAGCTAGTTGATTTTTAAATTGTTACAAGGTGGCATTACACACATTCTGCAAACATTTTTTTTGAAAAAGTCCTCAAGGGTTTTGTATCCATTTTTCTCTTTATACATTTATAAACAAATTCCATTTCTCCCAGGTCTAGAAAAACATTGAAAGTTACAACTGGTTACAAAGGCAAAAACAACCAGAGAAATCCAGAGGCAACAACTGTTAATATTTCAGATGTCATTACATTGCACAGGATTTAAGTTTTTATTTTGTAATTTCATTCTGCATTACACAAACAAGGCATGTTTCCTTGTTTAAAATGTTTTCTAAAATGGGCATAGGGTCCCCAGGCTTGGTGTTGCATGCCTATAATTCCAGCACTCAGGAGGCTGAGGCAGGAGAAGTTCAAGGCCAGTCTGAACTACATAGCAAGACCCTGTCTCAAAAAAAATTTTTAAAAAGCAAACAGGGCGGGGGATTTAGCTCAGTGGTTTCGCTGCTTGCTGCGCAAGCGCAAGGACCCGAGGTTGATCCCCAGTACCAAAACAAACAAACAAACACCCTCCAAAAATGTTTTCTAACCAAGCATAGTGGTGCATGCCTGTCATCCCAGTACCGTGGGAGTCTGAGGCAGGAGGATCGCAAGTTCAAAGCAATTCTCAGCCATGTAGTGACACCCTCAAAGTAAATTAAAAGAAGCCGGGATGTGGCTCAGTGCAGACCCTGAGTTGGATCCCCAGTACAAAAAAAAAAAAAGCCTGTTTCACTTGCCTCCTTTTATGCCCTGAAACTGCCCATGTGGTATTAAGCGTCATCTCTCTACTGTGCTTCCCCGGGCCCAGTGTGCGCTGCAGCCGGTACCGTGGGGGCGTGGCCACCAGGTGATGTGGGCAGAGGTCAGGTTACCCCCATCCGCGTCTAGCGCTGCACCTTCTCCCCACACAGAGCCTCTGGCAGTGTCACTGCGGCCCCTGCAGCGGCCCTGTCCCCAGCCAGGAGCGAGGATGGAGGTGGCTGGTGGCCGGGCCCAGCTGTCCCCTGGCAGGCTTGCCACCCTGCCCTTGGGCTTCCTTCCTGGGGTCTTATCGAAGGCCAGTCAATCCTCTGACTGCCTAGAAAGGGGAACGGTGAGGGCCCAAGAAAAAAAGACAACAGAGACTCGTAATGGCAAAGCATATGGGGAGCCTGGAGGTCAGCGCCTCAGAGTGGGCGAAGGACAAAGACAACCCGACCTTGCCACTATTTATCGGGTTGGTTCATAGGGAGTACAGATGATTCACAGGGCAGCCATAACCCTAACTTCACAAGGGTTTTATAATCCCAGGGAGTATAAAATTTCTCCGTAGGTGGCAATAATCCTGAGTTCTCGAGGATTTTAGGCTGATGTAATCTTGCCCTTGAGCATCACAAGTCCTGGGGCCATTGAGGCCTAGAACGGCTACAGCAGGGCCTCCCAAGCTCAGCCAGACCTGGTTTCCTTTAACTTCCGGGAGTCGGGGAGGCCGGCCCCACCTACGCCCCCCTCCCATCCTGTATTCAGTTCTTTGTTTGGTTGGTTGGTTTTTTGAGACAAGGTCTCCTGTGTAGCTCAGGCTGGCCTGGGACTCATGGCTATCCTCCTGCCTCAGCCTCCTTAGGGCTGGGATCACAAACATGTGCCACCATGCCCCGCTCTGTCCTGTATCCAGAGCAGCCCAGGCACCAACTCTGGGCAATGGAGCCCACCCTGTGCACCCACCCAGCACCCCAAGGCCTTTATGTCCAGAGAGCACAGCCTGACAAACAGGAAAAGCTCAGGTGATTGCGTTCCCTAAAATTTAATGCCCTTTAAAAAACTTTTTCCCCACAGTGGTAAGGATGGAACCCAGGGCCTTTGCACTGAGCTACATACTTGCTCCCCTTCTATTTTTTTTTTTCCAGTACCAGGGATCAAACTTGGGACCTTGTGCTTGGGAGGCATGGCGCCACTGAGCTAAATCCCCAGCTCTCCCCCTTTTTTGAGACCAGGTCTGGGTATGTAGTTCAGGCTGGCCTTGAATTTGCATTAATCCTCCTGCCTCGGCCTCCCAAGTGCTGGGATTATAGGCGTGTGCCAGCACACCTGGCTCAGCCTCTTTCTTTCAAGAAAGCTACACTGAGTCTAGTATGGTGGTGCACATCTGTAATCCTAGCACTGTGGGAGGTTTAGGCAGGAGAATCCCAAGTTCCAGCCCAGCCTGGGCGATTTAGTGATTTAGCAAAACCCTATCTCAAGATATATATAAAAAAAAAAAGAGAGCTGGGGATACTGCTCAGTGAGAAGGGGTTCAATCCCTAGCACTAGGGATAAAATAAGAAAGGACCTTGTCTCTAAATTATAAATAAAAAATAACCTTGGTGTGATGGCACATGCCTGTAATCCCAGCACTCACTCAGGAGGCTGAGGCAGGAGGCTTGCCATGTGTTTGAAGCCAGCATGGGTTACATCGTGAATTCAAGGCCAGCCCAAACTATACAGCAAGTCCCTGTCTCAAGAATAAATAAATAGGGCCGGGGATTTAGCTCAGTGGTTCCACCGCCTGCCTGGAAACCATAAGGTCCTGAGTTTGATCCCCGGTACCCCCCCCCTCAAAAAAAAAGAGAATAAATAAATATACGCCGGCGATATAGCTCAGTGGCGATATAGCTCAGTGGCACCATGACTGCCTAAAGGGCAAGGTCCTGAGTTCAATCCCTGGTACCAAAAACATACTTAAATAAAAAGGACTTAGGGTGTAGCTCGGTGTGAGGGGATTCAATTCCCAGTACCAAATACCCGAGAAAAGGAAGCACAGAGCCCCTTCCTCCCCTCCTCAATTCCTCTGTGGAGCCCACAGGGAGGAAAACTTCTAGAATCAGTCCCTGATGACCACAGGCCTCCCCAGCGCCCACCCCCTCCAGTTTCTGGGCAGTTTCCTTTCTCTTTTGCTCAAGAGTAAGCAGATCCCAATAAGAAAAATAAACACTATGATGTCCGGTTTTATCACAGGAGGGGGCCCTCCGGAATGTTCCTTGTCATTTCCAGATATTGTCTGGGATCCGGCTCAGCCCCACTGTCGCTGCAGGGACACACACCCTAGAGGTTTAGGCCTAGCGCTTTTCCAACTCCCTGGAAAAGTTCAGAACTATTTCTCTCTGAGAAGGTTTGGTACCAGGGAGCAAACTTGGAACCTTGTGCTTTCGAGGCAGGCAGCAGAACCACTGAGCTAAATCCCCAGCCCCAGAAGTTTTTTTTTGTTTGTTTGGTTTTGATTTTTGGAACAGGGTCTTGCTGTGTAGCCCAGGTTGGCCTCGAACTTCCAGTGCTCCTCCTGCCTCAGCCTTTGGAGTGCTGGGATTACAGATGTGTGCCACCACGCCCAGATCATGCCGAAAATCTTGTCTCTGAGACTTTCAGGGCAGGGTGGGGGGACCCTGTGGGGACCCCGAAGAATTAAAAACTACCAGGGACCTCATGCCGAGAGCCCTATTTCCCCTGAACAAGAATTGAACCCCAGGCCCAAAAGCCAGCTTCCTTGGGATTCCACACAAAAGTCTTTGTGTTTCTCTCCACTCCGAAGCCCAGGAAAGAGGTCCTAAAACAAAGCCGCAGAAGAGGGGCAACTTGGGGCTCCAGTCCCATGGTCAGCCAAGGGACTCAGGCCTGGCCTTTTTCTGGGCGGCAACCTCCAGCTCCTCCCGCCCGGCGGCCTGAGGCACGGAACGCCCACATTCCCCTCATTCCTGCTCTCCTTCCCTGCATTGTTTATTTGTTTGTTTTAAATTAAACTCAGCCAAGAATTCCTTCAGGGATCTGGGATTGGTGGCCAGTGGTCCTGACAGCTCCAGCTCAGTGCCCCCAGAGCCCCACCCAAAAGGCGAGGACGTCCCCACCAGCAACCCACAGCACCCCCAAGCATTCAAACCCCAGCCTGTTTTATTTTGAGATAGGGTGTTGCTAAATTGTCCAGACTGGCTCAAACTTGGGATCATCCTGACTCAGCCTCCCAAGTACAGTAGCTGGTGTGACAGGTGTGGATCACCATGCTCAGCTTTGACCTTTATGGGGGTTGGGGTGCTGGGGATGGAACCCAGGGCGTCCAGCTTGGTAGGTATCACTCCCCACGGAGCAGCATGCCAGCCCTTTTGAGTCCCGTGGCCAGCTGGTCAACCCAGGCCTCGGGGGCACTGGCCATGTCCCGGGCCGGCTCTTGCTGGTGAGGTGCTCTCCAGCCAGGAGGTCCAGCCTCGCCCCTTCCACCTTGTGACTGGAAATGACAAGGTAGGAGCAGAAACCTCTGCCACCCACAGGTGCCCCTGGGTCTGGAGGTCTGGACCCAAGAGGGGATGAGGACAAAGACCGCACGTGGGACATTGGCCAGGTCACACCGGTCACACCAGGACAGTGTGTGCCTCTGAGATCCAGGTTCCCCAGGAAGGACCCCAAGCCCCTGGGAAGGACTTGAAAAACTCCCCTGAAGCCACCAGTGGTGGCACGTGCCTATCATCCCAGCTACTTGGGAGGCTGAGGCAGGAGGATCTCAAGTTGGAGCCCAGTCTGGGCAACTTGGCAAAACTCTGCCTCAAAATAAAATAAAAAAGGCTACAGGTTCAATCCCCAGGACTGCAAGCAGACACATAAACAGTTTAAGCAAAAAAATTCCCCTCCCTCTCCCTCAACTCCACTAGACCACATCCATCCCAGACCCCTCTGCCCCTAGAGCCTGTGGACTCCCAAGTGGTTGTCACTCAAGAGTCCCAGCCTGGGGATACCCAGGGCCCACACAATGATTGACCAGGTGGGTGACATCTGTAAAATGGGGTAAAGGCCATTCAGGGGGGACCCCCTTCCTTGGCCACCGAGGGGGGTGAAGGTGGCCACTGCCCAGCGTGACCTTGATCTCCTTGGGAAGGGCCACTGGGGCCAACTAGGGAGCTGTCTGTAAGGCCACTGTCATCATGAAGTCTTTTTTGTTCTGTTTTGTTTGTTTTTTGAGTCAGGGTCTCACTATGTAGTTCAGACTGGCCTCAAACTCATGGTGATCCTCCTGCCTCAGCCTCCTGAGTGCATGGGCCACCACATCTAGCCCTGAGTTCTTTTTCTTTTTTTTTCTTTTCAGCACTGGAATGGAACCCAGGGCCTTTGCACCGAGCTCCATCTCCAGCCCTTCTTATTTTTTGTTTTGAGGCAGGATCTCAATAAATTGCCAAGTTGTCTAGTCTGGGCCCAAACTTTTAATCCTCCTGCCTCAACCTCCCAGAGTGCTGGGATGACAGGTGTGTTCCACTGTGCCCGACTGTCCACACATTTTTTAATTTATTTTTTATTTTTTGAGACAGGGTCTCAGTATGTAGTTCAGGTTGACCTTGAACTCACTATGTGGCCCAGGCTGGCCTTGAACTTTCAGCAATCCTCCTGCATCAGCCTCCTCAGTGCTGGGATTACAAGCCTGTGCCACCACGCCTGGCACTGTGCACAGATTTTTGTGTGAAGTTCTGTTTGGAGTTATTTGGGGTCCACACCAGGTTGTGCAGTGTGAGGACTGATGGCCACTGATTTTGTGTTTGACTTTGGGGGAGGCATGGGGCAGTGGGGCCACTTCTCACCCATGCCAGCACTGTTTTACCCTCCGTTGGCAGAGCCTGGGGTTGGGACACAGGACCTCAGCCACTGCCTGGGTCCCCTGTCCCTGAGGCACCTGCTCCAGGGCACAGTCAGGGCAGCCAGGGCAGCAGCCTGTGACCCCACCATGTCTCCTGCTCATGGGCCCAGCAGGGAAACTGGGAAATTTTGGCAAGTTCAGGCAACTCCATGAGAATGAGTTGCTGCCCTGGGATACAGGTGCCAGAAAAACCTGCCAGGGAGGTTTGTGCCCCACTTCTGTGACAAGAGCCTCCAGTCTGTGGCAAGTGACAATTCCAGGAGCCCACTGATCACACACCTGTTCCTGCCCCTGGTGGGGTCTTCCTTCCAGCATTTTCTTTTTTATTTTCTGTTTGTTTGAGACAGGGTCTTGGTGTAGCCCAGGGTTGCCTAGAACTCCCAGAAATCCTCCTGCCTCAGTCTCCTGAGTACTGGGAGTATGGGTGTGTCCTCCTTTGAGACCCCAAATCTCTCTCTCTCTCTTTTTTTTTTGAGCTAGACTTTCACTGTGTAGCTCAGGGTTGCTTGCCTTGAACTCCTGGTGATCCTCCTGCCTCAGCCTCCCCAGTGCTGGGATTGCAGGTGTGCACCACCACATCCAGGGAGACCCCAAATCTTTTTTTTTTTTTTTTTTGGTACGGGGGATTGAACTCAGGTCCTTGTGCTTGCAGGGTAGGTGGCAGCACCACTGAGCTAAATCCCCAGCCCTAGACCCCAAACCTTGAATGCCCGGAAAGACCACCCAGTATGGATACTCCACTCCAAAGTGTCCTAGGGGGCCGGGGATTTAGCTCAGTGGTTCCACTGCCTGCCTTGCAAGCACAAGGTCCCCAAGTTCGATCCCTGGTACCGAAAACAAAGTGTCCTAGGACCAGGAAGACCCAAGAGGACCCAGAGCTGGGCCCAGGGTTCTGGGCTTAGGATGCTACAGGGCAGCACTCGAGAGGCTGAGGCAGAAGGAGTGTTGTGAGTTTGAGGCCAGCCTGGACTCACGGTGGGTTCAAGCCCAGCTTGGACTGCATAAGGAAACCCTGACTCAAAGAAAAAAAAAAAAGATGGGACTCTGTCCTACTTTGGGGGCTTCTGCCAGCTGCTCCCCCTACCCCGTAGTAGATACATGGATCGGCCTCCCTGTCCAGGCTGCCAGGCAGAGTGGACCAAACATAAACACTGACTCCCCATGCCCCGCCTTCTCTGTGTGGCTCCGAAGGCAGGGGATGAAATAGCTCACGAGGGCTGGGGAGGGGCACTTCCAGGCAGCACCTGCCTGGCCATGGAGTCAGGTGCAGGGCACTCAGAGCTCGGTTCCCACTCTGCCTGTGGTGTCCTGTGGTGTGGTGATCGGGCCAAGTCAGGGTTCCTCTGGGAGTCTCAGTCTCATCCTCTGTATGAATCCAAGCTCATCCCTGTGCGTGGGGCGCCGGGTGGAAAAGCTGCTGCTACTGGCAGGGCTGCACCATGGATGACTCATGCACCAACCCCCTTGCCTATACAATTTCTTTCTCTCCCTCTCCTTCTTTCTTTTTGGTTTTTTGAGACAGGGTCTCACTATGTAGTTCAGGCTGGCCTCAAACTCAGGGTAATCATCCTGCCTCAACCTCCCAAATGCTGGGATTACAAGTATGCACCACCACACCCAGCACCTTTTTTTCTTTTTAAATTTTTTTGAGACAGGGTCTCCCTATGTAGCCCAGGCTGACTTTGAACACACTATGTAACCCTGGCAATCCTTCTGCCTCACCATCTCCATTATTGGGATCACAGGTGTGTGTAACCACGCCTGGTTTGAGGATGATTTTTTTTTTAGATAAAGTTCACATAAAAGAATTAAGTATCTTTCTTCTTGGTGGGGCAAGCCTGTCATTCCAGCACTTGGGAGGCTGAGGCAGGAGGATTGCCATGAGTTCTAGGCCAGTCTGAACTACATAGTGAGACCCTGTCTCAGAAAACCAAACCAAGGGCTGGGGATTTAGCTTAGGGGTTCCGCCGCCTGCCCTGAAAGCGCAAGGACCGGAGTTCAATCCCCGGTACCAAAAAAACCCAAAAAACAAAATAAACCAAACCAAAGGCCGGCCGGGCTGGAGCTGCAGTGGGTGAGAGGGTGCTGTTTGTGGTCAGAGGACTTGGCGTATCACACATGGCTGTTCCCTCTGTGGGTGCTGAGGTCTCTGCCCACTCCTGGTTAGCAAAGAAAAGACACAAAGTGTCCCACCAGAGTCGCTCTTCAGAGACTTGAGGAAATACATTGCACTGTGGCTTGAGGGCTTTGGCGGAAGCCAGAAGCCATCATCGAGCAGAGCTGAATCCGCGCCCTGTGACTGCAGATAGGAGGCGGAGCCCTGAAGCAGAGAAATCTGGATCAAAGAAAAAATATTCAAGGGCCCTGCCAGCCGACTGTAACCAAGTGCACAGCTAAGTGGCGAGGACGCATCAACCTCCCTGTGTGTCCACGCAAGACTGGCGGAGAAAGGTCTTGTCTGCATCCTGGAGACCTTCATGTCCAGATAAACTCCACACCTAAAGAACATCCAAGTTGAAAATCCAAGCTCCAGAAAAACAAGGGATTTCTCCTGGGATTGGGCTGCTAACAGCTTTCATGTGTGCAGACAAAAGCATTGCAAATCAGGTTTTTCTAAGAGGTCCTCCGCAATTCAGTGTCCTTGGTTTCTGGTGTTCTTAGCAGGCTCTTCTGTTCTTTCGTTCTGTCACTTCATTACAGCTCATTTCTCTCAAATCCTGGATCAGATCATTTGAGCTTCTGGGAAGTACTTTGGAGTTTTGGAATTACTTCATTCTGAAATTCCTCCTCATGGGCTTAAAATTTAAATGCCCTATTTCATTGGTGCCTTCTTTCATCATGCCTTTTATTTTTTATTTTTTGTTATTTTTTTTGATACCGGGGATCAAACTCAGGACCTTGTGCTTATGAGGCAGGAGGCACCACTGAGCTAAATCCCTGCCTCCCAGCATGCTGGGGTTTTTTTGGTACCGGGGATCAAACTTGGGACCTTGAGCTTTCGAGGCAGGTGCCTGAACCACTGAGCTAAATCCCCTGCCCCCCATTATGCCTTTTAAATCAAAGCGTTACTGATATATGCTTTTAGAAGAATTATGTCAGTATTACCAAACTTTTGTTTCCATACCTGTTTGGTTCATTACCTTATAAGCTGTGGGGAATTGGGTAACATCACTAAATGGAGTCTTGGGATATTGCTGGCTTTGCTCTACCTCATACTAAAACCTTTGGCCTCTTTTGAACATTTGAGAACTTTCAGACAGCTTTTTTTTTTTTTGGTAACAGGGATCGAACTCGGGTCCTTGTGCTTTCGAGGCAGGCAGCGGAACCACTAAGCTAAATCCCCGGCTCTATACAGCTTTTATGTATATTTTTTACATGACCAAGTTATGGAATAGCTGCCAGCCATGGACAGTGTTCGGATGTGGGTGATATTTGTTCAATATGTCAAGCTGAATTTCAGAAGCCAGTTCCCCTCATCCTCATCTGCCGGCATATATTTTGTGGAGATGGCATTACCTTGTGATTTAACAGAGAGAAAACACATCCACTGTGCAGAACTGTGATTTCAGACCCTATAAACAAATGGACAACTGATTAATGGATGAATAAAATGTGGTTTATCCATCTAGTGGAATAAAAAGGAAAAAAGGAACCACTTCATTACACCTTCAAATATATTAAATGATATAAATTACTAAGACCACAAAACACTAATGTGGTTACAGTGACAATTGGTAAAGGCATTAGAATGTATTTTCAGGGCCAGACAAAAAATGTTTCCAAAGCGTTTTATTTTTTTTTTCCAAAGCATTTTAGAATCTTACAAGGCTTATGTGTATAGTTCAGTTTATCAAAAGAGTAAATGAAAGAACCCTGTGTTTAAAAAAGTATGTTATATATATTATATGTATATATATTTGAGAGGGTACTGGGGATAGAACTCAGGACCTTGCACTTTCGAGGCAGGTGTGGTGCCACTGAGCTAAATCCCTGCCCAAAATGTATATAATATTCAACCTAATGATATGCAATTTATTATATCCTTATTTGACATGTAATTGCAGTGTTAAATTGTAAATGTGTTTTCTTGTTATTACCAAAACAGCAATTAGAAACTAACTAGAACTGGCCAGGGATTTAGCTCAGTGGTTTCGCCGCCTTCTGCGCAAGCGCAAGGACTCGAGTTCAATCCCTGGTACCAAAAAAAAAAAAAAAAAGAAACTAACTAGAACTATGGTTTGAAGGAATTCAGGTATTCTTTCCTGACACTGTTTTCAGAATAAAGAGTATTTTTCACAATATTTTAAGATATATAATCCAAAAGAATTTTCTTCAACATTGACTTTTATTTATTTTTTTATTATTAAAAAAAATTTTTTTTTGGTACCAAGGATCAAACTCAGGACCTCGAGCTTGCTAGGCAGGCGCTGTGCTGCTGAGTTAAATCCTTGGAGCAAATTTTGTATTTTATTTAATTTACTTATTTTTGGTTTTTTGAGACAGGGTCTGTCTTTGTAGTTCAGGCTGGCCCCTGAACTCACTATGTAGCCCAGGCTGGCCTCGAACTCATGGCAGTCCTCCTACCTCAGCCTCCTGAGTGCTGGGATTATAGGCATGTGTCACCATGCCAGGCTACATGAAATTTGTATTTTAAAATGAAAGTTCTAATACTCTCTCTCTCTCTCTCTCTCTCTCTCTCTCTCTCTCTATATATATATATATATATATAAAATTTTTGTTATCGGGGATCGAACTCAGGACCTTGCTCTTGCCAGGCAGGCGGCAGAACCACTGAGCTAAATCCCACTAATACAATATTTTACTTATAATAATCGCACTTTCTAAATAAAGATTAGTTTACTGAGAATAATATATTTTAATATTGTATTCTCTTTAGTATTAGCAATCAGTGAGAATAAATGATTGAAATTTTAAAAACAAAAACAAAAAACCGAAACAAAAAACCAAACAAAAAAAAATCTTAATATGCAACTCAGAGTTGTGCAGCCACCGCCTCTGTCTAATTCCAGAACATTCCATCACTCCAAAAGGAAACCCTGTTCCTATCAACAGTCAGCCAGTCCCCTCCCAGCCCCACACCCACGAGTCCACTTCCTGCCTCTGGAGTCGCCTGTCCTGGGTGTTTCCTGTCCGTGGAGCCCACACTGTGTCCTCTGTGTCTGGTGTCTCTCACTGAGCATGGCGTCCTCAAGGTGTTTCCACACTGTAGCGAGTGTCACAGCCTTGCTCCTTTTCTTGGCTGTGTAATAGTCCAGCATGGGATGGACCTTGCTGTGTGTATGTAGCAGTCCATCAGTGAACACTTGAGATCAATTCCATGTTTTGGCTGCTGTGAATTGTGTCACTGTGACCATGTGTACAGAATTCTGTGTACCTACATGTTTTGAAACATGTGGGGCTCCAAGGATAGGAAATGTCCAGGATAGGAGAATCTAGAGGCGACTCTGTGATGGGGGGATGAAGGGTCTTCTTTTGGGGTTGATAGAATGTTCTGGAATTAGAGGTGATGCCTGCACAATCCTGTGTACTAAAAACACTGAACTGTACCATTCACAGTGGCTTAGTTAACTTTTTTTTTTGGCTTAGTTAATTTTATATTATGTAATTTTTTTTTTTTTTTTGCTTTGCTAGAGGTGGGTGCTCACCACTGAGCTACACTGTGACCCTACTTGAATTTTTATTTATTTATTTATTTATTTTTGAGATAGTCTCGCCATGCAGCCCAGGGTGGCCTCAAAGTCTCAGCCTCCTAAGTGCTGGGGTGGCAGGCGTGTGCTGCCACACCCTGTCCTACTTCACTTTTTTGAGAAGGGACGACAGATGTTTGCGTGCCCACAGGTGAGGTCTGTGAAGGCTGACTGATATTCCCAGTCCTGTCGTCCTCCTCACCTTTTCTGGGCACTGGAGGCTCCCAGGGATGAGGGTGTCTGCCACCCTTTGCCACTTGAGGTGCCCGAGACACAGGGGCCCAGTCCCTCCCCCAAAGCCTGCAGCGTCTGGGGATAACCAGCTGGAGTCTGTGTCCGAGTCGCCTCCTCCAGCAGCCTCCAGGGGACAGGCCCGAGCACTGCCCCCTCGAAGTCCGGTGAGGTAGGGATCTAGGGATCCGCCCAAGCTCCCAGCCTGCCTCGCGTCGCATCTGGTTGGCTGGAACCGAGGAGGGGAGGAAATGCACATCCTGCACACGTTTATCCAGGCGCTGCGTGCCCATGCAGGCCGCCAAACTCACACTGGCCTCTGAGGATGACGACTGGTGACCCTGAGCCCAGCCCAACCTGTGACCCAGGATCAGTGGCCCGAGAAGGTTGTCGCTCACAGTCTGTGACCTGGGCCCTGGGCGCGGGTGTTCTCTCCGGTATCTTGTCTGTGAAATTGTAATAACTCCTTCCTAAACCAGGCTTAGTGGGGGACGCCTGTAATCCCAGCACTGGGGAGGCTGAGGAGGGAGGATCGCCAGGACTCTGAGGCCAGCCTGGGCTACACAGTGACTTCAAGGCCCGTCTGCACTACAAAGGGAGACCCTGTCTCAAAAAGCAAAAACAACCCACAAACAAAACACTCCCCACACCAACACAGAAACCAGTTTTTCTTTGTGATGCCCCCACCTCCCCCACAACAGTACTGCCCAGTCTGTGGCTTCCCCCAGCCCAGGGCCGTTTCCAAGGTGCCAGGAAAGTGCGCTCTGTTTGGAGCAGGGGCCTTGGTGTCTCTTCCCTGCCACCTGAGAGCTGGGCTGTGTTGTCGGTGCTTTGCCGCCCCCTGGTGGCAGCGTGTGTTTGCTCCTCTCCGCCTGAAACCAGAAAGCTGCACGGAAATCCCTGGCTGTGAGCTGAGGCTGTGCTTATTTACTTAGCCCATGGTAACAAGAATCAGCAGTCATTCAGCACTGATTGTGTGTCAAATTCTCGTTCTCTTCACATCCCCTGGGTGGGATGACGAGGTAGCTGTTTGTTTTTTCCTTTGAGACAGGAACGTCTAGCTGTTCGCCCAGTGCCTCATGCAGTCACAGGTGGGGCTTTTTCAGAGGGGGCTACATCTAGAGTGTGTGATTGATTCCCCATGCAATGCTAGGATTAAGCGTGCTGGGATTAAGGGTGGGTGATTACTAAATGGATTAGTCCACCGGTTGGTTTGACACCACCCTAATCCTGGTAGCCTGGATCGGGTTTCAGGGACAGAAAGAGGCTCATCTTGTCCCTGCTTGCTTCTGTACCTTCTGCCCGCTGTGAATGGCTTCTCCCCTGTGATCCCCTTCTCCCTTTGAGCCAATCCATTATGGACTGAAACCTCTACAAACTGAGCTAAATAAACCTTTCCCCCTTTAATGTTGAGTGTTGGGTATTTTGTCTCAGCAAGGAGAGAAAAGTAAGACACAGGATCTTGCTAGGTAGTTCAAGCTGGCCTTGATTCACTATGTGACCCTCCAGCTTGTAGAAATCTTCCTGCCTCGGCCTCCTGAGTGATGGCATTACAGGTGAGCACCACCACACCCAGCACTATGTGGCTGTTTCTACTTGCAAATGAGGAAACTGAGGCTAGGAACAGGACGGGCCTTGTGTGCACTCAGGAACAGGAACCAGCAAATCCTGCTTTTGCCAAAGCCAGTTTGAGTTGCAGTTGCTTCTGGCAAGGGAGATGACCCTCGGCCACTGCTACCCAGTCCGACCTTGGTCCTAGCCCAGCCCTCAC
Source organism: Heterocephalus glaber (assembly GCF_053883595.1). Classification (NCBI taxonomy): domain Eukaryota; kingdom Metazoa; phylum Chordata; class Mammalia; order Rodentia; family Bathyergidae; genus Heterocephalus; species Heterocephalus glaber. Next base: position 3,320,436 of record NW_028258457.1, on the reverse strand, counting down.
TGAGTGGCTGTGGGAGTTTCGTGACTGTTCCGAGCCCTGGTGGCCTGTCTGGGAGACGCCCCACACAGTGAGGACTTGGGGACACTTAGATGTCACGGATGACAGGATCCAGTGATAGTGGGGGACTGTGACTGAGACTTCCTGTCCCTGGGGACACATCCAGGACAGCAATGGTGGAAGGGCTGTGTCCGTGATCCATCCTGGGGCAGGAGGGGCTGTGAGGTCATCTGTGGTTTCAGCATCTGGGTCTCCATCTCCCAGGCTGGACAGCAGGGTGGGGACACTTGGAGCATGGGACCTGCCGGGCTGTCCCCACGTCCCTCAGCCAGAGCTCTGCAAGAAGTGGCTTCCTGCCCTTAAGGAGCCCTCATGAAGGGGCAGGGAGAGCTCTGGGTTCACAGGGCATCAAGGCCTCGGTGCCAGCTGGGAGTGGTGTCACCAACTGCCCAGTGTCCCCCACGTCCCCCTGAGAGGGCGAGGGAGGGTGAGAGGCAGAGAGAGGCTGAAGACACTACACTGCCATCAATGCAGATGGAGGTTGGGGCCGTGAGCTAAGGGCTGTGGGCGCCTGTAGGGGCCGGGTGGGGGACCCTGGAGCCCCCTGGAGCCTAGGGCAGGACATAGTTTTTTGGTTTTTGGTTTTTTTGCTATGTAGTTCAGGGTGCCTTGAATTCACCGTGTGGGACAGGTTGGCCTTGAATTCCTGGCAATCTTCCTGCCTCAGCCTCCTGAGTGCTGGGATTATAGGCCTGTGCCACCACACCTGGCAGGGACATACTCTTGACTTTAGACTTCTGACTTCTAGAACTGTGTTCCATCAAGCCACCAGGCTGTGGCCATCATCACAGCAGTTGCAGGAAACTCTTATGGTTCTCTCAATCAGTGGACCCAGGGAAGCCACCTGGAAACTGAGCAGCACTGCAGCATTCACTTAAAAAAACAAACAAACAAAAAACCTTTTAGGCTGGGGATTTGGCTCAGTGTTTCTGCCATCTGCCTCACAACCGCAAGGTCCCGAGTTTGATCCCTGGCACCCCCCCCCCCACATTTTTTTTGAGGCAGGGTCTCACCATGTAGTTCAGGGTCATCTTGAACTCACTATGTAGTCCGTTGTGTAGTTGTCAAACTCACAGCAATCCTCCTGCCTCAGCCTCCCAAGTGCTGGGATTATAGTTCTGTCCCACCATACCAGGCTACAGGTTTCTTGATTTCTTTTCTTATTTTTTTGGTTTTTTAAAACAAGGTCTCGCTATGTAGTTCAGGCTGGCCTTGGACTCACTGTGTAGCCCATCTCAGGTTGGCCTTGAACTTGAAGTGATCCTCCTGCCTCAGGCTCCCAAGTTCTGGGACTCTCCACAGGTTCTTTGACAGGTCTCAGTGGGCTTGTGGGTTTCTCCCCAGCTTCCTTCATGGTTGTTTCTCTTTTTTTTTGAACCAGAGATCCAGCTCAGGACCTTGGGCTTATGAGGCAGACGGTGGCACCACTGAGCTAAATCCTGGCCAGGTTCAGTTTCCTTTGAGGCTTTGGGTTCCCTCGTGGGTCTGTCCACAGTTTTCTTCCTGAGTTTAGGTCCCTCACGTGTCTCCGGACGGGCTTCTCGGCTCTGGGTTCCTGTGCGGGTCTCTGCACAGACTCCCTCGTGGGTTTCAGGTCCCTCGCCAGCCTCTTCACAGGCTCTTTCCTGGGTTCTGGCGCCCTCATGGGCCTCCTTACAGGTTTCTCATTTGTTTGAGTTTCCCTCATGGGAGTCTCCACAACTTCCTTCATGACTCTAGCTCCCCTCACGGGTCTCTCCATGGATTCTCTCATAATTTCAGGCTCCCACATGGGTGTGTTCCCCCTTGGGCCAGGTCCCAGTGGAGAGGGAGATGTGTCCCACCCCCTTTTTGGGTGGCCTGTTCTGCCCGGATTCTGTCTCCTGGAGGCAGCCACTGAAAACCAGAGAGTTGCTCTGAAGGCAGCAAGGCTGAAGCAGAGGAAGTGAAGCAGGCACTGTGGCAAGCAGGAGACCTTGTGCAGGGGCGAAGGTAGGAAAACTGGGCTGCAGTACGGCCTTGGTGGCTGGGCCGTTCTCAGGGGTTGAGTGTGTGTGTGACTGAGTTGTGTGCAAGAAACCTCCACTGAGGGTGTTGGATGCACAGAGACACTGTCTTGGGGACCCCCCAAAATGGGGGACTCTAGGCCTAGAGAACCAAAGAAAGGGGGGGAAGAAAGATTGTCCCTCTGACATTCTCCAGATAGTGCACTGGGGAGAATGCTGAAGGTTTGGGGGGTACCTTATGCGAAGGATAAAGAAAAAACAAAGTATGATTGAATACCGTTGTTTTGGTTGGGCATGGTAGCACACGCCTATAATCCCACCTCTCAGGAGGCTGAGACAGGAGGATCTCCGTGAGTTTGAGGCCAGTCTGGACTATATACCAAGTTCAAGGCTAGCCTGACTACATAGCAAGACTCTATCTCAAAACAACAACAACAACAACAACAACAACAACAAAAATAAATATTGCTATTTTGTTTGGCCCAAAGACCTAATTCTTAACCTTTAGTCTTTTGGCCCAAATTTGGTTAATTGATAAATGTACTTGTAGTATATGCGCTGCTGAAGCCAGCATACTAAATTTACTTTTCAAATTTGAGTTGATATTTTTTGTTTAATTGGTGTGGTTAAAACATTTTTTGGGCATTGGGATAGTTCTCAAACTGCAGTTACTGAGTTAACTTGCTCTTCTGGTGCTTCCTGCTTAGACTCAATTAAGGGTGCTACTCCGGGCCACTTGGAGGTCTGTTGGCAGCCAGCTCTAAAAAGAATATAACCATTTATAAACTCACTCTGAGACCTAGGGGAAAAATGTGTATTAGGGACTTTTTTTTTTTGGAGGGGGGGATACCAGAGATCAAACTCAGAACCTTGTGCTTTCGAGGCAGGCACCGTGCCACTGAGCTAAATCCCTGGCCCATTAGGGACATTTTAAAATCCAAGTAGCTCCTAGAGGAGGAAAAACAGTAAAGAGGATAGAGCAGAAAATATGAAAAAAATTATAAGTATAAAGATGTATTGGGCTGTCATGGTGGTGCACGCCTGTAATCCTAGCACTCCGGAGGCTGAGGCAGAAGGATCACCATGAGTTCAAGGCCAGCCTGGGCTACACAGTGAGTTCAAGGGCAGCCTGAACTACATAGCAAGACCTTGTCTCAAAAGCAAACACAGGGCCAGGGATTTAGCTCAGTGGTGCCACACCTGCCTGGCAAGCACAAGGTCCTGAGTTTAATTCCCCGGTACTGGGGAAACAAACAAAGAAACAAACACAAAGATGTATTTTTGGTGTGAGAAAATTTTGTATGATAAGGTTTTGCCCTACCAGGATAGAAAAAAGAAAGATACCGGCAAAGCTGGGCAATCCAAGCATATTGAACAAGAATGCTTAAATTTTAAACTATCTTTTTTTTTTTTTGGAACTGGGGATTGAACTCGGGTCCTTGCGCTTGCGCAGCAGGTGGGGAAACCACTGAGCTCAGTCCTCAGCCCCCAAGAGTGCTTAAATTTTAGTATACATGCTGCTGAAGCCAGCACAATTTTAGTATATGTGCGGCCAAAGCGAGCACTGAAGTGAGCATGAAGCAGATGAAGTTCATAAAAAATGTAGGGTTTACTGATGGCACTGCCACATATGTAGGTCAAATCAGACAATGGCAGTCATTTCACTTCAAAGGTCCTGTGGGATTGTGGAGACTTCAAGCACCACACAGTGAGGGCGAAGAGACATAATCACTTACCAGTCCAATTATCTAAATATAGGAGAACCAAAACTTTTTTTTTGGTACTGGGGATTGAACTCTCAAAACTTGTTTAGGGTTAGGGTTAGGGTTAGGGTTAGGGTTAGGGTTAGGTTAAGGCTAAGGTAAAAACATTGGTAAAAGTAAAGATGGGGCTGGGGATTTAGCTCAGTGGTTCCGCTGCCTGCCTTGAAAATACAAGATCCTGAGTTCGATCCCCAGTACCAAAAAAAAAAAAAAGTAAAGATGTCTTTCAAGTTGGTAAGATGTTTCCTTTCAGGTTGTTAGCCAGTGAGAATGATACCAAAAATTGGTTTTATAAATACAATGTCTTTTGTTGTCTGTATACAATAACTTACAGGGTTTTTTCCCCCTTAGTTGGTGTTAACTGTTAGGATTGGTTCTCATGGGTTAACTGAAATAATTAAGATAACTAAGCAGGAACCCCCCGGACTTAGGTCAAGTGCTGAACAAGGCTTCCCTGGGTGGATGAAAGAGTAGCTACCTGATTCAGTTTATTCCAGCTTTGTCCACTGATGCGACTTGGGTAATTTTTCCAGAGCCTTATGGTGGCACACCTCGACAGACATTATTAAATATATTATTGTAATATGTTTCTATTGGCTATAATTAAAAGGCTAAGTTCTCTATGTATAAAACAATGAGGTTTTCTCTCTCTCTTTCTTTTGGTTTTTTTTTGGTACTGGGGATCAAACTCAGGACCTTGAGCTTGTGAGGCAGGTGGTGGCACCACTATGAATTTCTTTTTGGGATACAGGATTTTTTTTTTTTGGTACCGGGGATCGAACTCAGATCTTTGCACTTGTGCAGCAGGCGGTGAAACCACTGAGCTAAATCCCCAGCCCATGAATTTCTTTTTTAATCAAATATGTTTCTTGTATGCAGCATATTTGTTGGATCTTCCTTCTTGATCCATTCTGTCAGTCTGTTTCTTTTGATTGGTGAATTGAGACCATTTACATTGATGGTTATAACTGATATGTATTGACTTATCCTTGTCGTGTTATTTTCCTGCCCCCCCCCATTTAATTACTTGTCTTGTCTGGTGGATTCACTCTGTTGGGGTTCATGGAGTTATATTCCTCATTATCTCTGTCTAGAATGTCCTTCAGAACATTTTGGAGTGCTGGTTTGGTGGTCATGAATTTCTTCAGGTGTTGTCATGGGACATCAATTTTGAAAGATAGTTTTGCGGGGTACTTCAACCTGGGCTGGAGGCTGTTTTCTTTTAGGGCTTGAAATACTTCATTCCAAGCTTTCTTTGGCTTGAGGGTTTGTGTTGAGAAGTCTGCTGTGATTCTGATGGGCTTTCCTTTATAGATGATTTCTTTCTTTCTTTCTTTCTTTCTTTCTTTCTTTCTTTCTTTCTTTCTTTCTTTTGGTACCAGGGATTGAACTCAGGTCCTTGCGCTTTCAAGGCAGGCATTGGAACCACTGAGCTAAATCCCTGGCCCTTTGTTTCTTTTCTCTAATAGCTTTTAATATTCTGTGCTTGTGTTGAATTTCTGGAATCTTGACTATTATATGTTGTGGTGTAGATTTTTTTTTTATCATGGCTGATTGGAGTTCTATATGCCTCACTTATCCATATATCAAATTCTTTTTCCATGCCTGGGAATTTTTCTACCATTACTTCTGTGAACAGGATTTTTTTGGTACTGGGGATCAAGCTCGGGACCTTGCAAGGCAGGCAGTGGCACCACTGAGCTAAATCCCTGGCCCTGAACAGGTTTTTTTATCCATTTGCATTATCTTCTACTTTTTCAGGGACTCTGGTCAATCTTACATTATTCTTCTTTGCATCATCTAGGAGCTGTTGGATTGATTTTTCTGTGGCCCCTTGCTTTTTTTTTGGTACTGGGAATTGAACTCAAGACCTTGCGCTTGCAAGGCAGGTGGTGGAACCACTAACCTAAATTTCTGGCCCTGCTGTTTTCAACGGAATTTTTAATCTCCTGGATATCTGTTTGAATCTGTTTCATGGATTTAATTTTATTCCTATGTTGGGTGTTTATGGTTTCCATCATTTTCCTAAGCTCTTCTATTTTTTTTTAAATCTGTGTCTGCTTTAGAGTCACTAACCATATCTTTCATTATGGTCATCATCTCTATCATCTGCTTCATTACATCCATTGTTACCACTTCAGAGAGTCCAAGTGGGTGACTTTCAAACTGTTGCACCTCTGGGCCGGGATTTAGCTCAGTGGTTCTGGCACCTGCCTTGCAAGTGCAGGGTTGTGAGTTCAGTCCTCGGTAATAAAAAACAAACTGTTGCACCTCATTGCCCTCTGGGTTTGCCTTTGATGAGCTGGAAGTCTGGGGTTGCAGCTTTCTTTTTTTGGGGGGGGTACTGAGGATCAAACTCGGATCCTTGCACTTGCAAGGCAGGCAGCAGAACCACTGAGCTAAATCCCCACCCCCGGGTTGCATCTTTCTTAAGTGTGTTTTCATTTTCTATTTTTTAAAGTTTAATTTTGTATTGATGCTTGTAAATTGCTTATTGCAGATAGCTTTATTTCATGTATTGAGAACACTTAGGAAATGACTACTTTTCAGAGATGTCTTCCAAGTGTAGCTGGCTTTTGGGTTTTGAGTCTGTTGCAAGATCCTACCTCTTCAGGCTGGGGATTTAGCTCAGTGTTTCTGCCACTTGCCTCAAAAGTGCAAGGTCCCAAGTTCAATCCCTGGTACCAAAAAAAAAAAAAAAATCCTACGTCTTCAATTTACTGGGGATGAGAATTTGCTGCCTATTTGGCCTAGTCCCTGGTTCTTTGGGACTGGCCTATAGTATTGTTTAAGACACTCAGGTAACCTCAGTCTTGGCATACCAGGAACAATGACTGAATAGAACAATTACGTCACCTTGGCTAAAGTAGTAAAGCAATAACAATGGCATCAAACACAGCATAGAAAATGACAAACTGTAGTAACTATTAATTAGACACCTTTAACTGTATGAACTATATTTGTGGTTGTATAACAAAATCTAAAATGAACCATAAAACTGCATATAGTAAATATGTCCTCAGTATGGCAATTTTACTTTTAAGGGAGAAAATTTAAAAGGGGCTAGGGGAAAAAATAGAGAGATAGAAGAAGAGGAAGAGATTAGAAGCAAGCCTGGAGGAGAAAGGAAGATTATGTGAACTTTGGGAAACTAATGAAGAAGACAAGAGGGAAAGAGAGAAGGAAGAAATAAAAACAAGAACAGAATAGAACAGCAATGACCAAACTAGAAACAATGTTCACACTCATATAAAAACAAGAGCAGGACGGGGATTTAGCTCAGTGGTTTCACCGCCTGCTGTGCAAGCACAAGGGCCTGAGTTCGATCCCCAGTACCAAAAAAAAAAACAAAAACAAGAGCAAACAATTGAGAAAAAGAAAACAAAACAAAAACAAGAAAAGAAAAAAAAAGAAGAAAGAAAATGTCAACTTCAAGGTGTGTCTCTGACGTCACCGGTAGACAGAGTGGGCAGACAGAGTCTAGATCTGTGTTGATTAACCCCAGCAACCCAGTGTGGATTTACAATGGGGGTAGTGGATAATCCCAGCAAGCCTGAAGTTTTAGTTCCACTGAAGTTCAGGTTAGTTTCTAGCTGTGAGACTGGAACTTGATTTGTTCAACCTGCAACATTCTGTGTGCCTCCTGCTGGCCTGAACTTGGCTCCTTGACCTCCTGCCAATTTGAACTCAGTTCCACCTCACCCTGATGGAGCCAGTCTGTAGGTGCTCTGAGTTCTGAGTTCAGTATACCTCTCCCCAAGGTGGGTACTGGCCAGTCACCCTCTCCTGGAGTACATCTGAACCCGAATAACTCACCAGCCACTGCACTCTGCTGAGTCCATTGGTGGATTTCTCTGTGGAGGCCTCTAGGGTCACCAGTAGTCACTGTGCACCTGCAGTTTCATGCCACCCTTCCCACACAGTGAATCAGGGCTCAGGGAGGAAGCGCCACTTGCCACTTCCTTCTTCTGCATTGAGGTCTCTCTCTTTGCTTTCCCTGTGAGCTTCAGTTCTCCTTTCAGATCCTTGCTGAGTCCCAGGGACCTACTTCCCTCCTTCTTCTCTTCCGTATGGTGCTATATTCCAGCATCTGGACACCAAATCTCAGAGAGGCTATTTCTCTGCTTTTCACCACTCCATCATCTTCCCAGAAGTCCTGAGGTTTTTGTTAAGACAGTAAGATGCTCTTGCTTAAACCTAGAAAACTAGATTTAAGAACAAAGGTTCTATATTGTACTTAGTTCCTTGTGTTCTCCATTGTAAAACTTTTGGTTACACTAATTATTGCTAACCTCACAGTATATTAAATGTATTTGTGTTTCTCAAGTATAGGGATCTTCAAATATACAAAGCTGAAAAATAAAACCATGTTATTATATATGCTGGTGACTTTCTAACTAAAGTTGTCTGTAGTGCTAAAACATTTTATTTTTGGAGACAGGGTCTTTTTTTTTTTTGGTACCAGGGATTGAACTCAGGTCCTTGTGCTTGCACAGCAGTTGGTGAAACCACTGAGCTAAATCCCCCGCCCAGGAGACAGGGTCTTGCTATGTAGTCCAGGCTGTCATTGACCTCACTGTGTAGCCCAGGCTGACCTCAAACTTGGGGCAATTCTCCTGCCTCAGCCTCCCAAGTGCTGGGATCACAGGTGTGCACCACCACACCCGCTAAAACTTTTCATAATTATCACATGATTATGTTATACCAATTGTCACTTAGGGTTTCTAAGTGACATCCCCAACCTTGCTAAACCCTCTATGGGTTCCTTACACAGGTCCCAGGTCACTAAGTATAAAAATCTTTAGCATAAACTTTGGGGGTAAAGGTCCAGATTTTGTGTACAGCTCCTTTTTTTTTGCCTTCCTAATCTATTAATAAAGACTAAAACAGGGCCAGGGATTTAGCTCAGTGGTTCCACTGCCTGCCTCGAAAGCACAAGGTCCTGAGTTCGATCCCTGGTACCAAAAAAAAAAAAAAGACTAAAATAGCTAATTGCCAGGAATAAGGATGCTTGTTCTGGATATAAAGAACAGATTTCTATATGACTGGCAAAGATGGCTAGGCTAGTCAAGACAAAAAATGAGACAGGGTATGCCTTGGGTTGGGCTGCACATTCAGTGTGACCTCAAAATAAGGCAGGGATGGCCAGGTGTGGCAGTGCATGTCTATAACCCTGTCACTCAAGAGGTTGAGACTGGAGGATCTCTGCAAATTCAAGACTAGCCTGGGGTGGATAGTTCAGGGCTTGCCTGAACTACATAGGGTAATCCTGTCTTTGAAAAAAAAAAAAAAAAGGGCCGGGGATTTAGCTCAGTGGTTTTGCCACCTGCTGCACAAGTGCAAGGACCAGAGTTCGATCCCCGGTACCCACGAAAAAAAAAAGATATGGTCGGCCACCCAGCCTGAACTCATGGGACCTAAACAGGATCTCATGTTATTTGGGCTCCCATATTTGGGCAGAGCTTCAGATCTTTTAGAAATTAAAGACCAATTTTTTTTTTTTTGGTACGGGGGATCGAACTCCGGTCCTTGCACTTGCGCAGCAGGCGGCGAAACCACCAAGCTAAATCCCCAGCTAAAAACCAATTTCTAAAAAACTATATACTGCCAGGCATGGTGATGCACTCCTATAATCCCAGTTCTTGGGAGGCTGAGGCAGGAGAATTGCTGTAAATTCAAGGCCAGTCTGGGCTACATAGTGAGTCCAAGGACAGCCTGAACTGCACAGTGAGACCCTGTCTCAAAAAAAAAAAAAAAAAAGTATATTTATATACTGGCCTCCATTCTGTCACCCCTAGGCTTGAAGGGACTCCTCTCCCAGACCCTGCCCCTGAAGTTCACAGTTCTTCATCTCCAGCTGGGAGACTTGGTGCTGACAAGACCTGGACAGAAGACACGTTTCAGCCCAGCTGGGAAGGACCCTATGGAGTGATCCTGACCACCAAGACCACCATTCAGACAGCAGAGAATTATACTCAGGCTAAGAGATTGGTAAAAGAGGTCCAGGGATGCAGCTCAGTGGCACCGTGCCTGCCTGGCAACCACAAGGTCCTGAGTTTGATCCTGGTACCAGAAAAAAAGAGAGATTAGTAAAAGAGGTTCTAAAAGACAAAAAAACCCCAACAACAACAACAACAACAAAAAAACCCCCAAAACTTGAGAAAAGTGTGTTGGTTACCTAGGGAACTCTTAAAACTGACTGTAGGGCTGGGGGTTTAGCTCAGTGATTTCACTGTCTGCTGTGCAAGCACAAGGACCCGAGTTCGATCCCTGGTACAAAAAAAACCCAAAAAAAACCTGACTGTAAAAAACAATCAGAGAGAGAGAAAAAAAAAAATCAGAGAGGGCTGGGGTTTTAGCTCAGTGGTTTCACTTCCTGCTGGGCAAGTGCAAGGACCCGAGTTCAATCCCCAGTACCAAAAAAAAAAAAAAAAATAAGAGAGCCCAGTAGGAATTAAGCATTGGCACCACCTTTGAGAATTAATGTGGTTGGAATGGGCTACTGTGACAAAACCTAAAGGTTGAAATGGAGGACAGGAAAACTGGAAAGGAACTCCTGACTACTTGGTTAAACTACTAATTAATGTGACTGAGGCAATAGCACCCCTATCTATAAAATGTGATGTCTGCCAAGTTTTACCTGGTGGGAATGGAGAAAGTCAGAGACAGCTCTTACGGGGGGAGAAATACCTCTACCCAGAACCCTAATCGGGCTATGCCACTGTTTGCCTGGGTGATGTCTAGTGCACCACCCAAAATCAGGGCTGGACAGCAGACAACAGCAGGGGGACTACTCCAAACAGGACACCCTGTCAGGGTCAGTGGGCTGAAGGGAGGCCCGGTCAGGCGAGGTTCCCAAAGGAAAGAACACATGTGGAGCTGTGGAGCAGACATCACACACACACACACACACACACACACACACACACCAGGAATCAAACTTTATTTTCCAGAACAGCACTTATAGTAGTTTTTTATCAGCTTACTAAGGCAGTATGACAAAGCATTCTGGGTGACCTTGTAGGCTGTGTGGCGTATGCGTGGTTGTCTGCCAATTCATTTTTTTTTTTCCCCTGGTACTGGGAATCAAACTCAGGACTTTGGGCTTGCCAGGCAGGTGTGGGACCACTGCGCTACATCCCAGCCCCCTAGGTTGATTGGTTATTATATGACGAAGCCCCATTGTGCACCTGTACTAAACAACAGGATTGTGTCCTCAGACACCCTCAGATGTCCAGGCTTTGACATTTCTCACAGTGGCCCCCTACACACCCCCAGGGCTAAGCTACACCTGTACAAAGATAGCAACTATTGCCAAAATTTAGAATGTAACCTTGTACTCATAACCATCTTCAGCCCAGCTGCCAAGATCAAGAACCAAAGGGGGTGCCTTGAGTATATGGGTTGGGGGCAAATGTCACGGAAAGAGATTCCTTAGGATGACCAGTTCTCAGATTAACCACCGACTCAACTTTTTGGCCATCTGGGGCCACTCCAACCCCAATCCCAGTAAGCACCAGGGCCCACTAAACAGTGACTCTAAATAATAAAGAAATAAAAATAGTTGAGGTTAAAGACTTGGGACAAACGTTAGAGACTGAGATTGAATACAGATATACAAATGCCTCACTGAGCAGATCAAATTTACAGCGCAAGCCCATAACAGGAGTGATTGTCACCATGTGTGGTGGACACCCATAGGCACAGGTGACTCTGTCTCACCTGGAAGGGACACGGACCCTCAGGAAATGTGCTGCATGTCAGGTCTGTACCAGGACAGAGACACATGGGAAATGAGACCTTCAGGAGTTTGTCGCTATTCTTTTTGGTTTTGTTTTGTTTTTTGTTTCTTGAGACAGGGTCTTGCTTTGTAGTCTAGGCTGGCCCTGAACTCACTATGTAGCCCAGGTTGGCCTTAATCTCAGTGATCCTCCTGCCTCAGCCTCCTGAGAGCTGGGATTATAGTCATGCACCACCACACCTGGCTGGAGAAAGGACCCTGCTTGCTAGATTACCATCTAATCGTGCCTTAGCTCAGCTGGCCACCCCTTCCCTCGGCACTTCCTAAGGCCTCCGCTGTAGGACTGGGACATAGAAGTAAAGGGTTGGCAGCAGGCTCCTCTGACTGGATTCTTATTGATTCAGCTGGGTGTGGTGGCTCATGCCTGTCATCCCAGCACTCTGGAGGCTGAAGCAGGAGGATCGCCATGAGTCTGAGACCAGCCTGAACTACATCGTGAGACCCTGTCTCAAAAAACCAAAGGAAAAAAAAAAATACATAGTGACTCAGTAGGAGTCCCCGGGGAGTCCCTGATGAGTTCAAAGCCAAAATTGGATGGCTGCATGGTCTGAGTCTGCACTCCTCCCCTGGGCCACAATGAATAAAAATGTAGCTTGGATTAATGGTATAATCAGCAGAGAGCCATCGACTCTACCGGGGATGCCAGAAGCAGCCAGCCAGGTAGATCCTGCCAGCTGGATGGCCTGGGAAAGCGGAGACTCGCTGTAGGTCCCATAGGAGCCGAGAGGGGAGGTGTCTTTGCCCTGGGGGTGGGAAATGTCGCACCTTCATTTCCAGTGACACAGCTCCTGCCAGAACTGTCACAGCGGTGATGCTGATGACCCACCCTGGCCAGTGAACTGGCCGACAGTGCTGGCCGTGTTGACCCAGGCGCCAGCGGTGGGGAGGACAGATCGGCAGAGGAAAGGGCTGCTGGCCTCGCTCCTCACCTCTCGTCCCATGGGGCGGAGCCACGGTGACTAGTGTGTGCTCACTGTCCCCGTGCACGGTGATCAGATTGGCTCAGAGACATGTACACAGCGATAATGAGACAAATGCCCGAGCAGCCCAACAAAGCAGTTTATTACTGGTAGAGCCAAGTCAGACTTGACCTCTTACGGCCAGGAGAGTCAGCAAATCTTGGAAAGATTTGAAATCCAAAGACAGCTGGTAAAATACAAGTGAAAATGGGACCAAGAGAGTTGCAAAGGAAAGAGGAGCGGATTTGTAAGAAAAAGAAACTTAAAGCAGTCCATTTTCACACCCAAGTAGTTAACTCTGTGTGGAAAATTACTAGCAGTTAAAGTTGACCCAAGCAAATGGGACCATGGCGGGAAATAAACTGGTAGGAAAGCTTTTTTTTTTTTTTTTTTTTTTGGTGCCAGGGATCGAAATCTGGTCCTTGCGCTTGCAAGACAGGCGGCGAAACCACTGAGCTAAATCCCCAGCCCGGGAAAGCTTTTATTGAGAAATGTAGGTGTGAGTGGAGAAAGGAGGAGGAAGGCATAGAGTGGTCCCTTTTCATGATGAGAGAGCTAAGGGTAAGCAAAACCACAGTAAACCCAAGGTGGCACAAAACTCTAAGCAGGCCAGCTGGGGGTTTAGCTCAGTGGTTCCACCACCTGCCTAGCAAGCTCAAGGTCCTGAGTTTGATCTCCCGTACCAAAACAAACCAAAAAAACAAAAAAAAACCCAGCTGCTTCTCAGAAAGTCCCAAAGTAGAGAACAGAGAGCATCCAAACTCGAATTGGGCAGAGGACCGGAAACTACCTTCTAAGGAGATGCGGAAACAGGCAATGTCCCTGCATAGCGCTCAGCCAGCCAGGGCCTATGGGAGGGACCTGTTGCTGGTTCTCACCACCCCAGGGGTGTGCCTGCCTGCTGGACACCCAGCCTTGAAAACCCTGGAAGCAGAGGCAGAAAGTCTGGCTCTCACTGCTCTTCACACGCCTCTGCATCCACTCTCTGAGTCTGGTCAAGTGAACAGCCACAGATGTCCCCAGGGGCAGAGTCACCCTGGTTGGGACACCTGTGGACCCTGTATCAGCTTCCGTGAGCTGGGTGGGGTAATGACCAGTGACGCTGGCTGCAGAGCTGACTCCTGAGAGCCCCAGGATCCAACACAGTCTGGGCCTTCAAGGAGTGTCCGGGGGGTGCAGACGGCCATGTTCCTGAGCTGATGCTGCAGCCTAGCTACTTCTGTTCCAGACGCTGCACCCAAGCCCTGGGATGGACCTGCCATGGGAGACATGGTTTGTCAACCACGCCGAGAGCCAGCTTTGGGGAAGAACCCTTTTCAGCCAGCAGCACATCTGAGGTACCCACTGACCTCCCAAGGCCAAGCACGTGCGTGGTGCTGGGAGGCTGAGGTAGGAGGAGATGTGAAGGGTGGAGGGGACGTCACTGTGGGGCCACAGGGTAGGAACCGCAGGATGGCCACAGGGCTGGGGCCGTGGCCACTGCTTGTAGAAGGGCGAGCCCAGAAGAGGAGACGGCAGCTCAGAGGCCGGTGACACCTGCCCAGCAGGTCCGAGGTCAGCAAAGAGCCCAGGGTGACAGGGCAGAGGGGTGGGGCCCTTCATGCCACGTTAGGGTTCTGCAGATCTGGAGAGGGGCTCTGACGTCCAGGGCCTTTCACGCCATCTCCAAGGGAATTGAGGTTCCCAGGAGGATCCCTCACAGATCCTCGAGGATTTCCGAGGGCCACGTGGGAGCACCTGGCTCACTCCTTGGGTCCCCAGGTGACTGCCTGGCTGTCACCACGGGGCGCCAGCGATTCTTGTTAGGACACAGGAGGGTGACTGCATTTGGCACCGAACAGATGAGATGGACAAAATCTACCTGGCTCTGGGCTCTGTACCTGTGATTGCTCAGAAGACCCGAGAGTCAGGGATCTGAGCACCTTGGTCAGGCTCAGCCTTCTTAGTATTTTTTTTTAAATGATATCTTATTTATTTATGGTTTTTGAGACAGGTCTTATTACGTAGTTCAGGCTGGCCTTGAACTTACTATGAGGCCCAGGCTGGCCTCCCACTCATGATGATACTACTGCCTCAGCCTCCTGAGTGCTGGGATCACAGGTGTCCGGCCCTTATTTATTTATCCTTGCAGTGCTGGGGATAGAACTCAGGAGCTCTCTTCACTGCTACACCCCACCCTGTTTGTATTTTACTTTGAGACAGGGTCTCTTGGAGTGGCCGGGCTGGGCTAAGAATTTCTCTCAGCTGAGGCCAGAGTCCTTCATATGCAGCTATCTGCTTGGCAGCGCTGGAGCTGGAGCGGGGGCCTCCTCACCCGGTGTTCACCACCAAGCCACATCCGGGTCCCCAGCTCAAAGCCGCCCCTGCGGCTGGGATGTTTGACAGACCCCGCCCCCCATCACCACGGCCACGGGCGCCGCGGGGCTCCGAGGAACCCACTCATTAACCACACGAGGCTGGAGGCGGGCAGCCCCGGGAACGCACACCAGGCTGGGTGGCTGACCTCGCTCGGCCCGGCCCGGGGTCCCCAGCGAATGGCCACTGTGACCGCTCCCGCTCCCGCTCCCGGCCACACACGGGTCGGTGCTGACTCCCAGGGGGCCGGGACACTGCAGAATCGTCGCCCCTGGTCGCTACTCCAGCAAGGGGACCGTGCGACCCGAGTCACCTGGGCAGCGCTCCGGTCCGGAAGCCGCGGGCCCTCCCGCCAGCAGGGGGCAGCAGCCGCCCACGGGGCCTGCAAGGCCGGCGCTGGGGTGGAGGATGGAGGGGCGGTGGGGCCTCTGGGCCGAGCCTGGGGACTCCTGCCCGCCCGGTCCAGGCCACCAGCCCACTCCAGCCCAGCCCCACGCCCAGTGTGTCCTTCCTGCCCCCACTCCACGTGAGCACTCGCGCCGCGTCAGGCGGGGCCCTGAAAGGCTAAGGAGGAGGAGGATGGTCTCTGACGAGGACACACTCGTCACCCCAGGGGACCCCCGCAGAAACCCACGGGAGCAGCTAAGTGACCCTGACTGCACCGGTTAAATGCACTGGACAGCGGGGGACGCGTTCCTGTCACAAAGAACACCTGCTAGCTGTATGTAGTGGTGCACTCCTGTAATCCCAACACTCAGGAGGCTGAAGCAGGAGGATCCCCGTGAGTTCAAGGCCAGCCTGAACTACATAGCGAGACCCTGTCTCAAAAAAACCAAAACCCAACAACAACAACGAAACAGAGAACACCTGCTGACAGGGACACATCCGTAAAGGCCTGTGACCCACAGGATCTCAGTGTTGTGCCCTGGGTGTGTACGCTTGCCTGAGCACATGAGGAAAAGGGCAAGCCAAAGCTTTCTTTTTTCCTCAGTTTTCAGTTTAAGTTACCATGGCACCGCCTGGCCTCCAGGGCCTGCATGGCCTGCAAAGGAGGCCGCTCAGTGGGTCTTGCTATGTATCCCAGGCTGGCTTGAACTCACAGCTGTCCTGCTTCAGCCTCCGGAGTGGTGAGCTGACAAGCTTCCCCCACCAAGCCCACTTTGCGTTTCAGAAAAACAACAGAAACTTCTAGTGTAAGTATGTCCCAAATATGGCACAAAAGAGACATTCACGGGGCCGGGGATTTAGCTCAGTGGTTCCAGCGCCTGCCTTGCAAGCACAAGGTCCCGAGTTCAATCCTCCGTACCAAAAACAAAAGAGACATTCATACTAAAATAAGTATTGGGGACAGAGGTCTCCAGAGAATAGAAGTTCACAAACACACACACACACACACTCATAGTCCTCCCTTGGTATCTGTGGGTACTTGGTTCTGGGAGCCCCTCAGATGCCAAAATCAGCCGATGCTTGATGCTCATGTCCCTTATAAAAAATATGATAATTGGGGCCAGGGATTTAGCTCAGTGGTTCTGCTGCCTGCCTTCCAAGCACAAGGTCCCAAGTTTGGTCCCCAATACTAAAAAAAAAGTCATAATAACCAGGCATTGTGGCTCACACCTGCTGTACCTGCAACACTGAGGCAGGAGGATCCCAATTTTTTTTTTTTTTTGAGACAGAGTCTCGATATGTAGCCCAGGCTGGCCTTAAACTCACAGCAATCCTCCTGGCTCAGCTTCCCAAGTGCTGGGATTATAGGCATGACCCACCATGCCCAGCTAGGATCCCAACTTTGAACCCAGTTTGGGCAATTTAATGACTTATCAAGACCCTGTCTCAAAAAAGGACTAAGGATAGAGCTCAGTGTTAAGGCCTTGAGTTTGAGCCCTAGTACCACAAAAAAAAAGACAAGAAAGAAAGAAAGAAAGAAAGAAAGAAAGAAAGAAAGAAAGAAAGAAAGAAAGAAATTTTTAAAAAAAATCTATTGATTAGGGACTGGGGATTTAGCTCAGTGGTTTCGCTGCTGCTGCAAAAGCACAAGGACCCGAGTTTGATCTCTGGTACCAAAAAAAAAAAAAGAAAAAAGTCTACTGATTTTGCCAGGTGTTGTGGCCTGCACCTGTAAGCTCAGCACTTGGGAGGCTGAGGCAGGAAGATTGCTGCAAGTCCCAGGCCAGTGTGGGCTATATAGTGAGTTTGAGGCCAGCTTGGACTACATAGAGTCCATGTCTCAACAACAACAACAACTCTATTCAATATTTATTTATTTTTAGTTTTCATTTTTTTGCAGTGTCAGAATCGAACTCAGGACCTTGCGCTTTCGAGGCAGGCTCAGCGCCACTGAGCTAAATCCGCGGCCTGGAATTCAATACTTTTTTTAAAAGGGGGGGACCTGGAGATGGGGGAGAGGGGAAGAGGAAGTAAAAAGGACCAAGAGGCCATATGTCTGTGTAGCAACTCCCCACAATGCATGTATTTATTAGGTATTGCAAACATACATGAATAAAATTTTTTTAATTTAAAAAAAGGGCAAGAGAGTTCAAAGCTATAAGGACACTATGTGGACATCAGAGCCAAACCAACTGCTCTGTCTTGTCCTCAGTTTAGCTCAATATGTGACATCCCAATGTCCCTGCCCTGATCAACCTGTGTCACTTCCCAGGCGGAAGGAACTCTGCAGATGGGGACACCTGAAGGGCACTGGGGGAGTCATCCTGACCACTGGGGTCCCAGGGTACCCCAGATCCCCTGAGAGGGCGCGGGAGGGTGAGAGGCAAAGAGAGGCTGAAGACACCATGCTGGTGGCTCTGCAGATGGAGGATGGGCCACAGGCTGAGGGCTGTGGGCGCCTCTAGGAGCTGGGATGAGGGCATGAGTTCTCCCTGGATCCTTAGGAGGAGCAGCCCTGCGGCCCAGGCCTGGACTGCAGCCCTGTGAGGGACAACTGTGGATGTCTTTGAGCCCCTGAAGTTGTTCCGGGACCTGGGGACAGCGGGGTGTCCTGTGGGGTGGCGAGGAAGGGGCGGAGACAGGGAGAATCGAGGAGATTCACCAGGTTGTGAGTCAGAATGTGAGAAAGTCGGTGGGGGGGCTCTTCTTGGGTTTTGGGGCTGGGACGGGATTGCCCAGGCACAAGGGGGCAGGTGACCCTAGCTCAGAAGCTCTCCTGAGGGCAGCACACTGCTTTCTCCTCCTACGGGGCCTCCTGGGGACAGAGGCCCCCTCCCTCAGACCAGGATCTCACTGATCCTGGCAGGCCCGGGTTCTGGCGGCCAAGGCTGGTGCGGGGCTGAGTCCCTGTCACCCACACCCTGTCTGTGCCTTCACACCAATGGCCCCGTCTGCCTGCTGGGAGCAGGGTCCCATCCTCAATCCCTGTGCAGAGGGGAAATGGAGGCCAGACACTCAGAAGACCCCAAGGTTACAGAGCAGCTGGGAACAGAGCTGGATTCAACCCAGCACCCACGCTCTCCGGGTGTGAGCCTGGTGCGCAGTCAGAGCCCAATTAATGACTCTCCAACCTCCTCTGTCACCACGTGTGTGTGCTGGGGATGCAGCAGGTGGTTAAGAAGCCCTCCAGAGGCCTGAAGCAGCCCCTCACACACTCCATAGGCCTGTGCACGAGCACCAATAAGGCACCTGCTGTATGCAGGACTTGGGAGCGCGATCCATGCCTGGCACCTGGCAGCTGTCACAGGGGTCGCGGTCACAGGGGTCGCGGTCCAATGGGGCAGAACCTGAAGAGAACTGAGGCAGACTGAGGCAACTTGGTGCTTCTGCACACCAGGCCGGGCCAGCTGGGAGATCACAAGGTTTATTTCTGGCGGACAAGGACAGGCTTTATGGGTGGAAGGCAAAGGCCTTGGCAGCCCCAAATCTCGGCCTTTTTCCTGCCAGGTGAGGGACCTGAGTTCTGTGCCCCACATGCAGGGCACACCATGGTCTGGTCTCCCTTACCAGCCCCAGAGCATGTGGCAAAGTCTTAGAGGAAGAAAGAAGCTGGGGGTGGCGGTGCACGCCTGTCATCCCAGCACTCAGGAGGCTGAGGGAGGAGGATTGCTGTGAGTTTGAGGCTGGACTAGGCCACATAGCAAGACCTTCTCCAAAAACCAAATAAAACAAACGAAAAGAGGCAAGAAGAATCAGCAGGGATCTCTTTTTCAGTCCCAGCCAAAGACCCTACAAACAGAAAAATGTCCCCCAGGAAAATAAAAAGTGGCAGAGAAAACCCTGGAGTCTACCGTGTACTCGCCATGGACCGTGGGCATGCAGCTCCAGGTCCTCTGATTGTGAGTTTAAATGGGGACCGTGCGCCCTGGTGGGTGGGGGCTCCCTGACAACGTGGCAGCTGCTGCAGGGCAGTACAGGGCCCAGGCGGCTGTCCTGGACCCAGGCTTAGTCCTCATCCTCGCTGGTGTAGATGCCGGCCTCCCAGCGCCTGGCCATGGCATTCTTGTGATGAGTGACCCGTGTGGCTCCCAGGATCTGCACCAGAAGAGACACAGAGCACACTCAGTGTTCTCACCACCCCCAGGCTTCCCTGCCCCGGCCTAAAACAGGGGTGAGGAAGGACCACCTCCTCCTCCGTTTCGGACTTTATTCTTAGTAATAGGGCAAAAGAACTGCTGAATTGTTCTAAGCTCCAGGCAGGGAAAATACCATTTATTTATTGGTACTAGCAATTGAACCCAGGGCTTTCACACTGAGCTACATCTTCCGGCTCTTTTTAAATTTTTTATTTTGAGACAGGGTCTTGCTGAGTCACTAAGTTGTCCAGTTGGCTCAAATTTTTGATCCTCCTGCCTCAGCCTCCCAGAGTACTGGGATTATAGAAGTATGCACCACTGCATCTGGCTGGATCTGGCTTTTTGGACTCAGCCTAAGGAAAACTACAAATCATCCCATGAATTGACTGAGGTAGCTGGGTGTCCTTGTCTAGTGAGGTGTCACCTGTAATCCCAGGCACTCAGGAGACTGAGGCAGGAGGATAATAAATTCAAGCCCAGCCTGGGCAACTTTTAGTGAGACCCTGTCTCAAAAGGCAATTTTAAAATAGGGCTGTAGGTGTAGCTCAGTGGCAAGTGCTTGCTAGTCCATGCCACAAGGCCTAGGTTCCATCCCTAGCACTGCAAAAAATAATTAAATAAGCGAGAAGTGTCCTTTTTTGGTCCTAATCTGCTTTATAACCACCATCTGGCAAAATGGATTCTCTTGGTGTAATTGGTGCCATGGCAGGCATCACAAGCAGATCCTAGCAGAATCTAACTCAGCAGCAGGCATCACAAATGGATCCCAGCAGAATCCACCCTGGGCAGACATTACCAGTGCAGAAGATACCCAGAACTGTCCCACACCTGAAGGAAAGGCTGTAGAGGAAAATCCTGGGTCCCCCTGCACCCCAGGAGCACTCACCTCCAAGTTGATGCCGTCTGAGGGGTTGATGCCTGCATACTGTGGGAAAAGGACAAGAATCAGCCCTGTCCTTCCTGCCCTGTGCCAGTGCCCACCCAGATGTCCAAAATATAGCTGAATGTCTACTGAAGGCAGGAGGGAAGATGTCTCCTGTCTGTGGGGCCTTCCCAGCATCCCACAATCACCCCCACACTGTCCGCTCATGACATTTACCGTTGACCCTGAGATGACCTCAAATGGGGACAAAGACCCCTGCTTATGTGGCTTCTCTGAGAAGAAGCCCAGAGATAGAGTTGCCTGGTTTATGATTCTGTACTTCACATGTGGGGAAACTGAGGCACAGCACAGAGAGGGACAGTGATGATGCCAGTAAGCCCCAGGTTAGATCTGGGGCTCCTGTGACCCTCCTGATGCTCCTATGGGGGCTGCTGGCCTCGGGGAGGAGGAGGACAGCCTCTGCTCACCCACTGTCCCTTCTTCCTGTGCCCAGAAGCTCCGTCTGTTGGGTCCTCCACTGTCCACACCAGGCCTGAGTGCAGGTGGATGGGAGTGAAGATGGATGACTCAGACACTGAGTAGCTGCCTGTGATGCCTGTGAGGGGTGGGAGAAGGAAGGGGCATTGGAGAATGATTTCCAGACCTCAGCCCTGGAGCTACAGGGGTCCTGGCTGAAGCACTGGAACCATCAATGGACAGCCAGAGCCGGCAGCTAGTTGTGACAGATTGACCAAAATAGCCAGTCAGGGAAAACTGGATAGACAGAAGGTGAAAAATACCAAGCTACCCTGGAGGATATTTCATGTTGACAAAGAAGTGCCATTGACCAAGAGGTTAAACATCTGCAAATTGCTATGCAACTAATAACAAATTGCACAAATCCATAAAGGAAAAAACCTAAGGCAGAGCTGACATTCCTCCAAAATCTACAGCTTAAGCAACTGATGGAGGAGCAGGACAGACTGAGGAAATGCTTGCCCTCCCTGATACTACCTCCCTGTCCCCTTGCTCCAACCGAAGTCATAGAGCAGAACAGCCATTCCTGGCCCCTCCTCACCAGATGCCCTAGAGGAGCTCCTAGAGTCTTGCTTACAGCCCTCGTCCTCTGGCGTTGGGGAGAAGACTTCAGGGAAGAAAGCGCTCCTCCGCTGCTCTTCCACCTCCCGCTCCCTTCGAAGGACATCCTCCACCTCCCTCTCCAGCAGGTCAGACGATTGGGACCTCTTCAGCCTCAATGCTGGGGCCCCGGCCACCTCCCAGCCCCAGACATGGGGGGTCTCAGCCTGATGCTGCACATCTGGGACCCTGAACTGCAGGGGTCGCAGGCGGAAGTACTCCCGTGGTACCATGGTCTGGCTGGCTTGCAGGTCTCCCAGAGGGAACTTTGTGCTCAGGGGTTTTCCAGAGGATTCTGAGAGAAGCCTCTGAGACCTTGTGGACTTAGGAGAGGCAGGGGGACCGCTAGGCTTGCGGTATCCCCAGCAGGGTGAGAACTCTGGCTGAGGGGTCCCTCTGCCCAGGTACGGCTGGTAGGCGTCGGGTGGTATTCGGTTCACCTTCCTTGTCTCTGGAGCTGGGTCGGCTGCCCCGGCATCTGGCATGGGGTCAAGGATGGGGTCTGAGTTCGTTTTCCTCCCAAATGCAGGCTGGGGGTCCTCGGAGACCCAGTCAGGTGTGGACGCCCCACTGGCCTGCAGGCCCTTCCGCCTGTGGTCTTCCACACGCTGGGTCTCCTGCACCATGTCACGCTGCACATACAGGGATGGGCGGCCCCGGTCCCGCCGAGGGACCTCGGCCAGGTTCACCTTGGTCAGCAATGGCCGGGTGAGGATCTCCACCAGCTCCTGGTGGCTCGCTGCCCGCCTAAGTCCCCTCTGCTCCCGAAGGTCTGCCTCGCGCTCCTGGGCCAGCCGGATCTCCCGCTCAATGGGTGTCTCCTTGAGGGGCTCTGGGGACCAGGACCCAGGGTCATCTGTGGCTTGGGACCAGAGGCGGGAATCATTCATGGTTTGGGATTGGAAGCTGGGGTTGTCTGTGCCTTGGGATCGGAAGCTGGCAGAGTCGTTGGCAGCTTGGGACCGGAAGCTGGAGGAGTTGTTGGTGGCTTGGGACCAGGAGCCAGAGTTGTCCATAGCCTGGATGCTGGGCCCAGTAACAAAACCACGGACCCTCTTCTCCACCACGACCACCTCCTTGTCCTGGGCTGTGGCAGAGACAGTGTACCCGTTGGCCAGCTGGGGCTCATTTGAGGCCTTGGAGGCCTGGATGACACCCAGCTGAGCAGGTGCAGGGAACACTTTGGCCAGGGGACTCTGGGGGACTGACGTCCTGTTCATGCCATCCTGCTCCAGCTTCAAAAAGCGTTGCCTAGCAGCCAGGAAGTCAATCTGCTCCCTGTCGATCACGTCTTCCTCCTTCAAAGGACTGGACTGAGGGTGGCCAGGTGGCCTGGGGTCCCTGTGGTCAGGGGTGCCACGAAGCGTGGCCACCGTGCTGCCTTTCCTGACCACCTGCCCCTGGATGACTGCCCAGCGCTCGAGCTCTAGGTCCTGTGGCTGCCTGGGTGGGCCGTGTCTGGCATCTAGGAGATAAACCTGCATCTCCTTGTCCCTGTCCTTCTCTGTGTGGCTGAGGGCAGCATGCCTGCCACGGAACACTCGTGTCTCTGTCTTGTCCACCTGGGCCTCCCAGTCTGTGGGAAAAGCTTGAGGCTTGTCTTGACCCCAGCCATTGTCCTCCGGCCTCACACCCACCAGCTCAATTGTGTAACTGGCGTCCCCATCCAGTGCCAGCCCAGTGACGTGAGCTGGGTGTGAATGACTAAAGATGGGGTATCTGGTCACGCGGTCCATCTCCTCAGGGGTCTTGGCTGACCTTTCTTCTGTGGGTGAAGACCTCCAGGCTCACTGGGGAAGAAGGAAGTCATGGACCCAGGTCAGGGAATGTAGGGACAGGGACAACTCCCAGTCCCCCAAAAGGCAGTCCCACCCATGTGACCTCTTGATGGGTTGAGGGATGGGCAAATGATCCTGCCCAGCCAATCACAGCATTCCACTCTCAGACCCAGGCAATCACAACAGTCCACTCTCTGACCTCTGTGACTGGTTGAAGGATGGGTAAGTAACCCTGCTCAACCAATCACAACATATCTGACCTAGCCTAGCCAATCACACTCTTTTACCTTCTGGCCTCTGTGATTAGCTCTGAGATGGGTAAGTGACTCAGCCTGGCCAATGACATGAAATCTTGGAACTTTGAAATTAATGCAGTTAATTAATTAATTAATGCAAGTCTGGGCGTGGTGGCACACGCCTATAATCCCAGCACTTGGGAGGCTGGGGTAGGAGGATTGCTACAAGTTTTTTATTTATTTATTTTTTTTGGTACCAGGGATAGAACTTGGGTCCTTGTGCTTGTGAGGCAGGCAGCAGCATCACTGAGCTAAATCTCCAGCCCCGATTGCTACAAGTTTGAGGCCAGCCTGGGGTATATAGTGAGTTCAAGACCAGCCTGAATTACAAAGCAAGACCCAGGGCCCGGGATTTACCTCAGTTGGTGCTGCCGCCTGCCTCGCAAGCACAAGGTCCTGAGTTCGATTCCCAGTACCAACCACCCC
The DNA here is from genome assembly GCF_053883595.1 of Heterocephalus glaber. NCBI lineage: Eukaryota > Metazoa > Chordata > Mammalia > Rodentia > Bathyergidae > Heterocephalus > Heterocephalus glaber. The sequence goes on along the minus strand of NW_028258457.1, from coordinate 3,296,494 downwards.
CCCAAACAAAGCCGGACCCAGTCTCTAAACAAAACAAAACAGAAGTAATGCAATGAATGCTTTTAGGCTGGTGGGACAAAGTGGAAAATTACTGGGGACTGTTTGTGCCACCTGATAGGCACAGCTTACTTGAGAATAACCCCAAACCTGGTACTGGGGGCCCAACATTTAAACTCCTGGATCCAACCGTACCTGAAATCCTGTGTATCCCTGTTAGTGACATGGCGCTCCACTGTAGGATCTCACATTCTTGCCTGACTACACCCAGCTTCTTGTCCCCAGCCTTTGCTCCCTGACTCATTGTGAGGTGTCTCTGAGATCTGCTCACTCCAGGTTCACTGATGGCCCCAGTGGGCCCGAGCCCTCCCTGCTGAGGGATATCAGGTGGGAAACAGGCCTGGAGCTAGGCAGGTTCTCGGTCCCCACATCCTTCACAGCACAACACCTGGACAGCCTTGGTGCCGGAAAGCCTGGATGGGCTGGGAACACCTTGAACCTTGTCCCTGGGCCCAGGCGGGACTGCAGAGCGTCCAGGAGACGCCCTGACCCAGTGTCTTCAAGCTCACACCCTGGCTCTCCCAGGGTACAGCGCTCAAGCCCCACCCAGGGGTCAGGGTCACCCTCTGGCCTTGTCACCAACCCTGGCCTCTGCCAGCACTTCCACCTAGCCAGGGAGCCCCCAATTCCCCTCCCTCTGAGCCTCGACCTGAGCCTCTCCCATGCTGGGCTTCATGGGACGCCGAGCATTAGGCACTGACAGACAGGGAAGGGGCTCCAGGGCCGCAGATCTCCAAGCTGGATCGTCCCTGGCACACTGGGGTCCATGAGGCCCTCTGTGCACATCCAAGATCTCTGCACCAGCTCAAGGCTGACACTCCATTCAGTTCTCAGAAGCAGAGCAGGGCCCCTGGCTGAAGCTGGGTGTGGTGGTGCACGCCTGTGATCCCAGCACTCTGGGAGGCTGAGGCAGGAGGACTGCAAGTTCAGCTTAGCCTGGCCAATTTAGCAACTTAACCAGGCCCTGTCTCAAAATAAAAAATAAAAGGGTTGGAAATAGAGTTCAGTGTGAAGGCCCTGGATTCAAACCCAAATACCCAAAACAAAACAAAACATAAAAACAAAAACAAATACAAATAAAAAGAAAGAAACAAAGAAACAAAGAAAGAAAAGAAGTCCTGCCTGGACCAGAGTGTGCCATCCAGCAATGCGAAGCCATGTCATGGGGACAATGTTCCAACAAGCATGGCCAGACAGTGTCACGCCACCTTTTGTGTGTGTTTTTATTTGTGTTTGTATTTATTTAGTGGTGTTGAGGAGGGAACTCAGCCTCACATATGCTGGCCAAGCGATCACCACTGAGCTCCATCCTCAGCTTTGATTGATTGATTGATTGATTGATTGATTTTGAGGCAGGGTCTTGCTGTAGCCCAGGCTGGCCTTGAACTTGCAGCGATCCACCTGCCTCAGCAGGTGTGCACCACCACTCTTGGCCTTTTAAAAAAAGTTTTATTTTGAAACAGGGTCTCACTAAAGTTGCTGAGTTGCCCAGGCTAGGTTGAATTTGTGATCCTCTTGCCTGGGATGACAGGCTTTTGGGTAATACTACAATCAAAGATATTCACCCCTCTAGGATCACTGCCCAGCACCCCACTCCACCTGGGCCCTCCTGCAGGCCAGAGCCTGGTGTAAGGCAGGCACTTCGTGAAGACTGGCTGACCTGGGCATGGCGGCACATACCTATCATCCCAGGAGGCTGGGTGGCTGGGGCAGGAGAATTGCAGGCTGGAGCCCAACCTGAACAAATGAGTGACTTAGTGAGACCGTGTCTCAAAATTTTAAAAATGGGAAGGCTGGGGGTGTAGCTAAGTGCAGAAGCCCTGGGTTTCATCCTCAGTGCAAACAAAGAGACCAGATGAACAGATAGCTCCTCCACATAGCCTGGTGCTCAGACCTGGGGCTGCAACTCCGCTGTCCCTCCAGCCTTGAGCCCCTCCGTGCCAGCGCTGGCCGAAGGGTCTATCTCACTGTCCCCACACCCTAGGCCAGGCTCAGGGGTCACCAGCAGGCGTGCCTGCCTACTGAGTGAACAGAGGTTTCCATCATGGGATCTCTAACCTGGGGACTTTCACTCCTGCCCAGCACTTGTGGGTGTGGGGCTGGGGCTCCCCTTGGGTGGGTCCAGGGTGGTGGTGCATCTTCCTCCCCAGCCCATTCCTCGGTGGTGACTCACTGAGGCCATGGGAGTGCAATTCCGCGTCTTGGGTTCAAGGGACTGGGACCCCCTCAGCTGGGACCTGAGCAGATTCACCCTGCACCTGGTAAACAGCAGCTCAACAGAAGCTTGTGTGGGGCTGAAGACCTTACACTTACACTTGGGGTCCTCAGCTGATCTGGGGTGGCCTGGGCAGATGCCTCTCTTGTGAAGGTATAGGGGACAATGCTCAGGGCCCTGGGAGCCTGTGTGATGTCCAATTCAGAGAAGCCTCAGGGAGGAAAATGGGCCTTTGAGGCCTCGAGGGTAGAATTGCAGCTGATGGTGGCTGATGGCGGGGGCCATCTCTCATCCATCCCCACATGTAAACCAGTCCCACCATCTTCTCCTTCCTGCCTTGCTGGAGCCCACAATTTTTTTTTCAGGGCTGCTGATGGAATCCAGGACCTTGTGCATGCAAGGCAAGTGCTCACCACTGAGCCCTTTTTATTTTTCGAGACAAGATCTCACTATGAATTTGGGGTCCTCCTGCCCCAGGCTCCTGAGCAGCTGGGATCACAGGTGTGCACCACTGCACCTGGCTCAGGAGGGAACATCATCTACTCGGTTTACAGCAGAGCAATCTGCAATCCCTTGAAGGGAAGCTGACCCCACAAGTCACAGATCCCAGGCCAGCACCACCCCGAACCCAGGAGCCTCCAGGGCTGCTCCTTCGGCCCCACCCTCCGGCCTGTGGCACCACAATGAAACTGTTTATGGCCCTCTTGCTGAACACCTGCTCCCTTTGCCTGGCACTGGGCTCCGCCCATGGGCAAAGGCTTCCGGGATGCCATGGTCACCATGGGGAGGGCTGCGGGATCCCTCATCCTGGGGGTGGGGGTGGGCATCACTGGGGCGCCTGGTCCTGGGGAGTTGCAGACCCTGGGCCAGGACCCCAGGTTCAGGCTGGGCCCTCTCCATTCTGCCACCCCACTCTATGTGCCCAACCTGGGCCCTGGCCCTCGGGAAGGGGGATTTATCGTTGAAGCCACCACAAAGTCTGTCTCCCCAGAATTCCCAAAGACAACAAGGGCTTTCAGGCCCCCTTTTGTGAACATCGGAGCTGGGGAGTCGGAGCCTTTGGGGTTAAACCCAAGTGCCAGCCAGGGCTAGGGGCTGGGAGAGACCCCAAGGCCCAGAGTGAGGCTGGGGTGCAGATGCCAGCCAGAGACCCCGGCTGGGCCCAGCGTAGGACAGCAGAGGATTGGGGTCCTGGGGGCCCCTGAGGGCAGCTCACTGCTTCCCAACCCCCAAGCAGAGGAGCCCCCTCCCCACGCACCAGACTCCCATCCCGCCCCAGTCCTGTCCAGCAGCCCCAGCCTCACCGCCAGCTTCCAGCAGCCTCCTGCTCCGGCACGGCCCGCCCACTGCCAGGGAGCAGGGGCCCCACGGATCTCTGGTCCCCTCAGCCGCACCCAGCAAGGGAAACAAAGTCCAGAGCGGGAGGAGGAGAAAGACGATACCTGGGCTGGGCGGAGGCGGGCACCGTGCCCGCGCAGCCAGAACTCAGCCCAAACTCCTGCAGCCACTGCCTGGCCCTCCCACTGCTCCCCAGCTCTGGTCAGAGGGACACCCCAGGCCAAGGTCACAGCCATCCCGAGTGGGGAAACTGAGTCCTGGCCCCTGTGTGGCTGGCCTGGCCTGCCTGCCTGGCCTCTGTCCAGATGGGCGGTCAGCAGGTCTGGGATGGAACCTTCCGATCTTACTGAGCCCTGTTTTTATTATTTTTATTTTTGGGGGACAGGGACTCTCTATGTAGCCCAGGCTGGCCTCAAACTTTTGGTGATCCTCCTGCCTCAGCTTCCCGAGTGCTGGGATTACAGGCCTGCACCACCACGGCCAGCTCTGAGCCCCATCTTCTTGTTCTAGAAGTGGGGGCAGCACCCAGGCACCCCCTGGGGTTGCAGCTAGAATCCCACAGATGCCCAGCTGTCCCCCATCCTAGGTCTCAGAGCAGGCACTTTTTGGGGTTCTGGGCAGCCTGGGCAAAGGCTGCACACGGGGGCGTGCAGCTGAGGGGGATTCGGGCTTCTGTCCCCACTGGGGCTCTGCCCTGCCCTGCCCTGGAGCTCGCTGTGGGGCCCCTTGGAACCTCTGTCTCTTCTTCCGGTACAGGTACCCCCAGCTCCAAATGCAGGTCAAGGACCCGGCCCAGTGTGTGCTGCTGAGGGCATCCAATCCGGCTGGAGAGATGGGACCCGTGACCCCGGCTAGCAGACACGGAAACTGCGGCACAGGAAGCTTCTCATCCCAGTGATCATGCTTGGATTTGAAGCTGAGTCCTCCTCCTCCTCTTAGCACCCCACTGGACTACAACCACACTTGGGGAAACTGAGGCCTGGAACGGTCAGAGACTGGAACATCTGGTGTGCTGGGGACACAAGGTCCTAACTGTCCTGCTCCCAGATCAGCACTACCCCCTCACTCCAGGTTCCCAAACCTCATTTTATAGATGGGTAAACTGAGGCCCAGAGAGGCAGCAGATATGGACCTGGGGGATCCCTAAGAGTGGAGCAACCCCAAAGTGTGTGCTGCCCAGGGTGCAAGAGACCCTGCCTCCCAAGGGCTGTAAGCCCCAAAGGATGGGGTGTGGTGGATGTGGGACTCAGGGCTCCCCAGGAAGCAGCGATAGAGGCCAGCCACCCCACAGCTGCCCCATGCCCAGCCTTACCTGCCCAGGTGCTGCTTGGGAGCAGGTGGGAATCAAGCACTGCCTCCGGTGCCTTGCAGCCTCCGCGATCCCAGGAGGCAGGGCTCAGCCTCTGCTTTTATGGCTGCACCGCCAGCAGTCCCCACCCCACCTCTGGCTGGGCTGCACCCTCCCCATCGGTGAAATCCAATTACGCCAGGAACTGGGCTCTTCACACTTTTATTTGCTTCTCTGGGAAAATCAAGAACATCAGGGCCTCATCACACATTGAAAGCAGAGGGGCAGCAAGGGCACTTCAGCGAAGGCTCACGGCTCAGGGACTCGGGCAGACTCGAGGGAGGAAGTAGAGGGGTCCCATGGCTACTGCCCAGGTCACCCCCAGAGGGCCCCTCCTCCCGGCCACGGGAGGGACAGAACCTCGACAGCGACCCCTGCTCTGGTCCGGGGGTGGCAACTGAACTTGCCCTTGTGGCCGTGGGTGGTGACCCCGCCACAAGGTGGCCTTAGCCCTGGCCACCAGGCCCCTAGGGACCAGGCCAGGTCAGGATCCAGGGTCCAAAGCCAACCCTTAAGAGGGCTTGTGGGCCTTTGCAGAATGTGCGGCTGGGGATAATGCGGCTGCCCTCAGGCAGGGACCCCCAGGCCACCTCCGGTGAGAGGGGCCTGCAATGTCGCTCCAGGTGACAAACAGGGGTCTTGCGCACCAGCCCAGGGGACCTCCCTGCCCAGAAATAATCCCAGGCTGCCAGAGCAGGCTGGTGGGGCCTGCTTTCTGGGGGCACCTGGGGCCCAGGCTGGAGAAGAGGCCGGGGATGGCCCGTAGGGTCCCCAAATTAGCACCAGGAGGAAGAGGGGGCTGGTGGGGACAGGAGCTTGGGACAAGAAGCAGCTCCAGACCCCAGTCCGTGGCCCCGTCTAGGGCACAACCTGGGGCTGCCAACACCTTCCAGGCGGGGACACAGCCCCAGGGCTCCCCCTGCTGTCGCCCAGCGGCCCGGCCCACAGTGGGGAATGCAGCGAGCTGGGGCTTTCCAGAGCAGCCTGACCTCCGTTCCTTAGAGAACTGTGGCCTTGTCGCCAGCTGCCCAAGCCCGGGAGGCCAGTGCCTCTGCCAGAGACCCCTGGACTCCAGGTCCCCTCGAAGAGAGACCATCGGAGGTGGCAGAAAGGCATAGGCTTGGCCTGGGGCAGCAGGGAGGCCGTGGGCCACACCAGCCAGGCCACAGTGGCGCCTGTGAAGCTGCCCGAGTTGGGGGTGAGGGGCCCTCGTTCTGGGAAAGCAGGTAGCCTGTGTCCCTCCCACCAGGTGCAAAGTGCACGGCTCAGAGGTGGGGTGGGTGGGGTGTGGTGACAGGCGTGCGGGCGGGATCCCAGTTCCTCTCTTCAGTGGGAAGAAAACTCAGGGGCCAGGTGCGAACGCACGGGCGCGCGTGTCTCGGGGCCCTCGAGGTGGAGGGCACGGGGCGGCGGGCGCTGGGAGGGGCCAGGCTGGTGGGTGTCTGTGTCACGCAGGGCAGGGGCCAGGGTCTCGGGGGGCCGGGCCGGCTCACATGACTGAGCAGCATTTACAGCGTTGCTTTTTCAGATCGAGGTCCTGGGGGTCGCTGGTGGTGGCCTCGGGCCTGGCGCGGTCCTCTTCCCTGGAGCTCGGGGCAGCGGGGGCTTCGGGCGCACTGCCGTTGGGCGGCGCGGCCTCCGTGGGCTCAGCCGCGTCCTCGATGACCACCAGCTCGGCTGTGATGGTGTCTTGGAGCCCCAGCACCTTCTTGGTCTCGGACTCGTCCTCCACATTCTGGTAGCCCATGAAGATCATGGTGACCGGGGGCTCCTGGCTGGGCTGGGCACTGGCCAGGCCTGATGTGGCCTCACCAGGCTGGGCCTGGACCCCAGTGATCTCTCGCCGCAGCGGCGTGTTCCGGACGGTCTCCTCCACCGCCACCGCCACCGCCGACCCCCGGGTCTCTGCCGCTGCCCCGGCCCCGGCCCCGGCCTCGGCCTCACTCAGGGTGACCTCGTCTGCCTTGTGGATGAGTTCGTCCACCTCCGAGGAGCTGAGCGGGTGAATCCCGTTCTCCACGGTGCCGTCAACGGCATGGACCACTGTGCGGGGACAGAGACAGCGTGAGCAGGGGGAGCGGGGGACCAGCCAGGAGGTGAAGAGCAAAACTACCAGGGACAATGAAACAGCTCGCCAGGTGTGGTGGCGCGTGCTGGCCATCCAGCTCTCGGGCAGCTGGGGCAGGAGAATCACTGCGAGTTGAAGGCCAGCCTGAACTATGCGGTGAGAACATCTCAAAGAAGAAAGGGAAGGGCCGGGGGTTTAGCTCAGTGGTTCCGCCGCCTGCCTCGAAAGTGCAAGGTCCCGAGTTCAATCCCTGGTACCAAAAAAAAAATAAAATAAAAAAAAAATAGAAGGAGAAGAAGAAAGGAAAGAGAGAGAGAGAGAGAGAGAGAGAGAGAGAGAGAGAGAGAGAGAGAGAGAGAGAAAGAAAGCAAGAAAGCAAGCTCCCTATTGGAGTAGGGTGCAATGAGTCACCATCTGGGAGTTGCAGGGATTCTGATTTCTTCTGCTTTTCGAGTTCGTTTGGTAGTTTTGTTGTTGGCAGTACTAGGAATTGAACCCAGGGAGTACTGAGCTACATCCCCAGCTGTCTTCTTTTTGAGACAGGGTCTTCTTAAATTGCCTAGGCTGGTCTTGAACTTCTGGTTCTCCTGCTTCAGTCTCCTGAGTAGCTTGGATTACGTGTTACAAGAGTGCCCCACCGTGTCTGGCTATGTGCTAGTAGTAGGTTTGTTTTTGTTTTGTGTTTTTGGTGCTGGATTGAACCCAGGACCTTTGTACTGAGCTCCATCCCCAATCTTTATTTATATTTTACTTTGAGACAGGGTTTCCCTAAGTCACTGAGTTCCCCAGGCTGGCCTTGAACTTGGGATCCTCCTGCCTCAGCCTCCCAAGAGCTGGGATGACAGGTGTGCGCCCCACCCAGCTATTTAGTAGCCCCTGAATCACAGTTTCACTCCTGTCCTGTTTCCTAGTGACGGCCCCGCAGGCTGTGCTCAGGCCGCAGACGCCACACCACCGTGTCTCTGCCATTTATAACCTGGCCACGGGCCATGAGGACCCAGAGGGACCTGGTGGCCACAGTTATTGTCTCCTCCCGGCCAAAGGTTGCTGTCCCTAGATGCCAGCCAGGTGGAAGGAAAGCGCACTCCACTCCCGTTCCCAGATTCCCAGGAAAGCAAGCCCAAGGGAACTCTGGTGACCCAGAGGGTGGAGCGTGCCCTTCCCCAGTGGTGACTGCCCCAGACAGGAATCCGAGCCCTGGCTGCCATGGAAACAGATCACCTTTTGTTGCTAAGCAACCAGAGTCCAGTCTGACAGTCCCCAGGGGCTGGGGGAAGCCAGGCAGAGGTGCGGGTGTAGCTGGGGGTGAGGACATCGTACCCCCTGACCAGGGCCACAGAGCTAGAGCTGGGGCCCAACCAGACATGCACCCCAGAACTCCTCAGGACATCTATTTTTGTGACTTCTGATTGAACCCAGGGTCTCCTTACATTGTTAAATTGCCCAGCCTGAGCTTGAACTTGTGATCCTTCTGCCTCAGTCTCCTGAGTAGCTAGGCTGACAGGCGTGCGCCACCACGGCCAGCATGACAGGACCCCTTGAGTGGCATTATGGACCCTCCAGAAACCAATTACCTCTAAGAATATCAGGCTAAACAGTGTAAACAGTCACTATCTGACCCAGCCTCCCACCTGAGAGCAATGAACGTGGATGTCCACACATGTCCAGCATTTCAAAGCCAGAAGGGGGAACAGCCTGGTGTGCAGATGGGACACCCACTGGGATATCACTCAGCCAGTAAAAGGGAGACGCTGTGACACTTGCCACAGTGTGAATGGACCCTGAGGATGCTGTGCTCAGTGAGAGATGTCAGACACGGAGGACACAGCGTGGGTTCCATGGACAGGAATCGCCCAGGGCAGGGGAACCCAGAGACTGGAAGTGGACTGGGGAGGGCAGGGCGGGGGAGGGGGCGGGGAACCACTCATGGGGCCAGATGGGGTTTCCTTCAGTGGTGATGAAATGTCTGGAACTAGGCAGAGAGGCCGGTTGCACAACACTGTCACTGTACCCAAACTTCCTGAATCACACACTGTAAGAGGGAAATTGTGCGGGGTGTAATTCTATCTCCAGAGGCTTGAAAGCATCTGCTCAAGGCTTCCCTGCTCCTGGGTAACTGCTTCCTCATGGGCGCCCCCTCCTGGCTGCCAGGAGGCACTTTTATTTACGTCCACAGTATTTATTTTCCGCAGTGTGAATTCGGGGATGGAGCCCAGGACCTCACCCATCTGAGGCACGCCCTAGCTCTGGAAGGAGCCTTTATAACCAACTCCGTCTCCACCCATGGCTCAACTGCACCCCACCCAGGGTTCCCGAAGTCCCCAGGACATGGCCCAGTCCCAGCTCCTCCCATCCTACAGCCCAGCACTCCGCAGCCCACTACGGCCTTTGCCCGTGCAATGCCCCAATCAGAGCCCTGTTCCTGTGAGCTCCCCGGGGTCCCCATCACCTCCTCTGAGATGCCTTCTCTGCCCTCCGAAACCCAGACACCGCTCGAACTGTCCCATGTTTTCCTGGGGTCTTTATCACCACTGCAATCATTTCCATGAACCACGTGGATGCTGTTTTTTGGTTTTCTGAGAATGTCGTCCAGGCTGGCCTTGAACTCACTATGTAGCCCAGGCTGGCCTCAAACTCACAGGGATCCTCCCGCCTCAGCCTCCCAGGTGCTGGCATGGTGAGCATGTGCCACTACACCCAGCTAGCATGAGCAGCGTTCGTGTGCCCAGGACACCCTTGTGCCTTTGCCGCCTCTCGTACCTTTGGTCTCGTCCTCGTAGACCTTGATGCCCTGTGGGTGTGGGTCCCGGGGGAGCAGCGTGGTGCTGGAGAGCACCCTGGTCTCCCCGGTCACCTTGTCCTTCTCCACTGTGATCTCGACCGAATACATGGCTGGTATGAGAGGCACGGGGTTAACCGCGACCCACGTCCCCACTCCCCCCGCCGGGCTGCAGCCAAGCGGGAGGGGGGAGCCAGCAGCGAGCCAAAGCAGTGGTGGGGATGCAAATGCAGCTCCGGACACAGCCCTCCCAGCTCCACAGCCCGCTGTAGCTCCCCAGTGCCGGGCCTTGGCTTTCAAGGCCCATGCTGGTGCCCACCTCAATGCCATCGCTTCACCTCTGCATACCTGGCCTGCTAGGGCACCAAGCTCCCGCGTCTCAACCCAGGTTCTGTCCCAGCCACCTGAAGATGCTTCCTGATGCATCAGGCTCCCTCAGGGATGGCCACGAAGCCCTGTCCCCTCACGGTCCCCAACACTGTGGCCTCCTTCATGCCCGGCTCTCATCCCTGCTGGGTGTCCCCAGCACTCCACGTCCCTCTCCACCTATGACTCCTGTCCAACAAGAGCCTCAGACCTCACTCACTGTGCCCGAGCTCTCCCCGCCAGAGGGCCGCCTGTCCTTCCCCACAGCCAGTCCCCAGAGTCAATCCCTGGACCCTGCAGCAGGCATTTCCCAGTCTGTCCTCCAGCCACCACCAGAGGGCGCGGTGAGCACCCAAATCAGGTCCCTCCTCTACCCAGAGCCCTCCAGGCTCCCATCTCTCTCTGGGTCAAAGCCCAAGTCCTCCCCACAGACACCGGCCCCCGGAAACAGTTTCCTTCCTCCAGTTCTACATTCTCTGACTTACTTTTCTACATAAGTTAATTGAATAGCCAGTCACTGCCACCAGACTGAATCCCATGCCCGGCACTCAGCAGGCCCTTCATAAGCACTTGTTGAATGAATGAATGATGGTTATTTAATCCCTTGTCCTTGTGTTGCCTAACACTTTGCCCATAAAAAAAAAAATCTATTTCCGGCCTGGGGATTTAGCTCAGTGGTTCCACCACCTGCCTCGCAAGTGTAAGGACCCGAGTTCGATCCCTGGTATCAAAAAAAAAAACAAAAATCAAAACTATTTCCAAGGCTGCCTATACAGTTGGGGAGGTTGTGTACTGCACAAAGTGCCAGGAAAGGGACTTGAACTCTACTCATGCACTGTGGAAGCTTGGTGTGAAGCCCTCAAATCACTATGATGATACACCCCAGCTTGGTCACTTCCAGAGATGCTGCAACCCCCTCTCCCAAGGAGCCAGTCCTAACCCTGCGCCCAGCAGCAGGCAGGATGTGTGGCGAGTGCTCCAGGTGCGAGCCTGGAGGTCGAGAGGGAAGCTGTGGGTGTCGTGTTAGTACTGCCATGCGTGAGGCCCGTCTTCAAAGGGAAGCCTGGGCCAGCAAGGGACAAAGGTGTCAAAGCAGAGCTGTGGCCTGGGTCCAGCTGCCACCGTGTGACCTCGGCCCATGAGACCCCACAAGGGCAGGCCTGGAGGCCCTCATCCCACTGGGGCCTGCTGGGACCGAGAGGGGACCCTGGACGGCAGCTAGACACGGGGCGGGCCCCGGGGACCAACCCACCTGCCTTCATCATGGTGGAGCCATCTGCTGTCCGCACTGGGGTGTTGGAGACTCGCTGCTCTGCTGGATGGAAGAGGGGGACAGGGAGGTCAGGGAGGAGGCTGGGCTCAGGCACCAGAGCCCTGGGGACACCGGACACCACACCCGGATCCCCAGACACAGGTGGGCCCCAACACACACACAGATCCCAACACACAGTTAGACGCCAACACACACCCGACTCCCTGTGAACAGCCCGCCCCAGAAGGAAACACACTCAGCCCAACACCCCTCTCTCATCTCTCTGCCCAAGTGATTTTCACAAAATCCCGGAGAGCCCGGCCTGGATTTTTTAATTATTAATTTTTAATTTTCCAGTAAGATAAGGAGACACCTCTCGTGAATAATTAATGCTCGGCAAATCGGGCCGAATTCTCCTTAGGGGCAGCCAATCCAATGCTCAGTAAGAAATGTGACTCTGGACATGTTCAATACATATTGAAAAAATATAACTTCTTTTTGATTAATTTACTGTAGTGACCTAATGAATCTAATTCATGTATACTCATATACATGTATTTTTTTCCCTTTCTTTTGGGTTTGTTTTTTTTTTTTTTCCAGACAGAGTCTCACTATGTAGTTCAGGCTGGCCTCAAACTCATGGTGAGCCTCCTGGCTCAGCCTCCCAACTGCTAGGATGACAAGTGTGAAAAAGTTTTTCTTTTTTTTCTCGGTACCACGGATCAAACTAGGGACCTTGCACTTGAGAGGCAGGCGGCAGAACCACTGAGCTAAATCCCCGGCCCTGTGGCTTTTTTTTTTTTTTTAATTGCAGTGCTGGGGATGGAACCTAGGCTCTCATACATGTTAAGCAAGAGCTCATCACTGAACTACATCCCCGGCCCATTTTATTTTTCATTTGTGAGAGGGTCTCTCTAAAGGCTGGTCTGAAACTTGCGATGCTCCTGCCTCAGCCTCCCAGAGTGCTGGGATGACAGGAGTGCGGCACCTCAACACATTGAGCCTGGCTTCTCAACTCATTTTGCAGTTGCCAAAGCTGAGGCCAACCTGCAAGCAGCTCAGAGCCTGGGCCGAGGATTTAGCTCAGTGGCGCCACACCTGTCTCACAAGTGCAAGGTCCTGCAAGGATCTGAGACGAAGTACCACGAGAAAAAAAAAAAAAAGCTCAAGCCAGTGGGTGTGGGAGCAACGTGGGTCATCCTGTGCCGGACCCACCCACAGCTCAGGCCGCCGCAGAGTCAGGACACCCCTGCCAGCCTCAGTTTCCTCATCCGTCACCGGGTGCTGCGGTACCCTTTACCCCAGGGATGTTGTGAAATTCAGCGAAGTGATGACGATAGCGATCCAGACTCAAATCAGGGCTCAGGAAGGAGCGCAACAATAACCATTTTTGGCCCCCTCCCTGCTATTCCCTCTCCAGCCACCAGAGGGCGCCGGCCGCGCGCCCCTCCCGGAGCCGTACCTTTGGGCGTGCCCGCCGCGGTCTGCAAAAAAGAGCAAAAGGTCAGCGCCCGCGCTCCGCCTCCTCGGCTGACCAGGTCCCCTTTCCTGGCCGAGGACGCGCCGCGGGCTCAGGAGCTCGTGGGGCCACCCTAGATGCACCCGCACCCCGTCCCCCACATCCCTGGGCTGTGTCCATGTTCAGAGAGGCCATCTCTCTCTCAACCCTGCTAGCCCACTGGAGAACTCCTATTGGACCTTCAAAGCCTCATCCTATGAGAAGCCTGGCCAACCTGTCCTGAATCAGATGCTTCCTTGGGTGGGGGCAGGGGATATCCCACAGCGCCTCAGGCCTCCCAACAGGAAGGGGTCTGCATGTCCCTAGTGTCCCCAAAACCAGGCCTTGGTAAGCAAAGAGGGTAGGGCATGAGGGGTGCCGCCTTTTCAGCTGCAGCTCATGTGGCCAGGGACTGGGCACTTCCTTGAGGTTCTCACAAGGCTGGGGTGAGCTACATCCCCAGCCCTTTCAAAATGCATTTAATTTTTTTTTTTTTGGTTTATACTTTTTTGTGTTTTTGAGACAGGGTCTCGCTACATAGTTCAGGCTGGCCTCAAATTCCCAACAACCCTCCTGTCTCAGCCTCCCAAATGCTGGGATGACAGGCGGCGTGCATCACCACGCCTGGTGCTCCTGCGCCTTACAGATAGGGAAAATGTGGCCCAGAGGCACAAAGCAACTTGTCCGAGGAAACACAGCACTTGCTCTCGTCTTGGTTAGGAAGGGGTGGGGTCTGGCTCGGGGACCTGCCTGCCGAAGTGACCCCCTTACCTGCTGTGAATTCAGCACCACCTCAGCCTTGGGCTCCTCCCGGGCAGGGCTGGGGGCTGGGGCTCGGGCTGGGCTGGGGACGGCTGCGTTCTTCGACGTGGCCGGGGCCACCTCTCCGTTCTCCAGCAGGTCAATCTCCTTCTCCAGCCTGGGGAGGGCGAGGGGAGGGTGGCGACCACTGCATGCTCCGTGCCTTCCTGGCACTTTCTACCCAATGCGCAGCAGTGGGGCACTCCACGTGTCCTAGAAACCATGGGCTGCTCTTCTCCTGCGGCTCCACAACTGGGAGCCGCCGGGTTTGGTGTGCCCGGCCTGTCAGCTCAGCACTCAGGAGGCTGAAGCAGGAAGATCACCATGAGTTCAAGCCCAGCCTGGACTACAAACTGAAACCCTGTCACAAAAAACACCAAACAGGTCTGGGGCGGCGCGGCTGGGGCCCCGCTGGGCCAGGCCAGACAGTGTCCCGCGCAGGGTCTGGGACGGGGTGGGCCCAGGCCTCTCTGTGCCCCAGGCTGGAGCAGACACCGCCTCTCTCCTCTCTCCAGCGTCATTTCCCTCCCTCTGCGGTGACCCTGCTGCCCCGAGCTGGGCCTGGGCCTCCCACCCACCCACCAGCCCGGAAACCCAGGCGTTTTGTCTCCAGGCCACTTTCCCATCCTGTCCCCTCCCCGCTTCCTGTGCCCAGCTGCTACAGCCTCCATCAGCACTGGGCTGCGGGTGCGGCCAGCTGGGCTGGTGCCAGGAAACCCCTGGGGAGGCCGAGGCAGGCTCCTCCCCGACGCACAGGCCTGCCCCACACACCTGCCATCCAGAGAGGAAAGGGGTGGCCCAGGGCTCCCATGGGGACCAGGTGGGACCAGAGCCCACCCCTGGGCACGCCATGCCCCTGGACAAGCCCCACCACCCACCTGGAGATGGACCCCTCCAGGAGCCGGGCCCTCTGCTCGTCCTCCTGCATCTGCCTCCGCATGTCCTCATCCCCCTCCGAGGCTGAAGACGGTGTCCCCTCCAGCAGCCAGCGTTCCCGCAGAGCCTTGGACTGGGCACAGGGATGCAGGTGGGGGTTAGATTTGGGGCTTTAAGCCAAGCATGGTGGCACATGCCTGTGATCCCAGTACTCAGGAGGCTGAGGCAGGAGGGTGGCCCCAAGATCATCAGCCTAGGCTGCACACTGAGTTCAAGGCCAGCCTGAACTGCATACCCAGATCCTGTCTCACTGCCACAAAAAGATTTGGGGTCCTGGTCACTTATGGCCCCTCGGTGCCCCTGCGGGTCCCACCTTCAGGTGCTGTAGCTGCCGCCTGTCATCCTCCAGCTGCCGCCGCTTGTTCTCAATCTCCGCCTGCCTCTTCCGCCGCTCCTGGAGGGCAGGGGACCTCACATCAGCAGGGTGGGCACGAGCGCTGAGACCCAGACCCCAGAGCCGGCCGCGCCCTGCCCGCCCCATCCCCTGGGCATCAGGGACTCACCGCGATGGCCTGGAGTCTCTCCTGCTGGGACGCGGTGTCTGCCACCAGGACCCTGGGGATGGGACGGTCAGGTTGGCCCTCTCGCCTCTGCTTCCTGCTGGCCCCTTCCAATCCCAGCCATGCCTTCCCAACTAGGTAACGGGAGGCGGCTGGGGCTCTCCCCAACCCCAACCCCAGGCTCCTCTTCCATAAATGGACACTTCCCAGCCCATAGGCACAATGCTGCTCTCTCTCTAACTTATGCTTTATGAATTCATTCAGCAAACCCTCGGGCACCTCCCTCCGAATGGGGCTGAGAGAGGCTGGAAGGGTTCAGGAAAGAAGAGCATTAAGGCTGGGCCATAAAGAATGCATAGGAGTTCACCAGGCACCAGAGACCAGAGAAAGGGTTTGGGGAAAACCCACATCCGGCCCCTCCTGGCCCAGAGCAGAGGTGGACTGAGACAGCCCCTCCGCATCCTCCCACACACCACGCACCTTTCTGCAGCTACAAAGGGGCACGAGGAGGATAAGGACCCCCAGGCCCTCCCAACCCAGAACTGCAGGCTCTCCGACACCATCCTGGACACCTAGGGCTTCCCACACACGACCTCACCAGCCCCGTGGGCTTTCCCAGGGCGCACAGCAGAGAACAGCAAGGTTCGACCTGACCCCATCTCATTCAGGATTTTTTTTTTTTTCAGTCTTGGTGAATCAAAACCTGGGATGCTTTATCCCTGAGCTATGCCCCTCAAGCCTCCCTTTTTTTTTCAAATTTATTTTAAGTCAGTGTGGTGGCGCACACCATAGTCCCAGCACTTGGGAAGCTGAAGCAGGGGGATTGCTGAGAGTTTGAGGCCAGCTTAGACCACACTGCAAGACCCTGTCTCAAAAAAAAAGGAGTCTTGCTAAGTTACCCAGAATGGACTGGAATTGGTGATCCTCCTGTCTCGGCCTTCTCAGAGTGCTGGGATGACAAGTGTGCACCCCCGCCCTGCTTCATCCTGTGTCTTTTGAGAGGAAGCCCGGAACACTTCCGTGCCCAGGGGTGATGTACACAGGCACCTAGGAAACAGCAGTGTTGCCAGATGCACCCAAAGGAGACGGGGACCTCAGGCAGCGAGGGGGAGGGAAGCTGGAGAAACACCCTCCCCCACCTGTCCCTGCTCTCCCTGCGGGCAGGAGGCGGAGCTTTGGGAGCCCAGCCCCTCCCACTCCTTGGTCTTCTTCGGTTTAGGTGCTCATTAAATGTAGGCGGAGCTCGGAGTATCGGACTTCATAAAAACCAGGCTTGGGGCTGGGGATTTAACTCAGTGGTTCCACCGCCTGCCTCCCAAGCAGAAGGACCCGAGTTTGATCCCTGGTACCAAAAACAAACAAACAAAAAACCAGGCTTAATCGGGGCTGTTGGTGCACACCTGTCATCCCAGGACTCTGGGAGGCTGAGGCAGGAGGATCAAAAGTTCAAATCCAGCCTGGGCAACACAGTGACCTAGCAAGATCTGTCCCTAATAATAGTAATAACAACAACCAGGCTGAGTGATGATCTTATATAAATTCAGCCTCCAGGGACGCCAGGCAGGGAGGGGAAACTGGGCGGGGGGCGGGGAGTCCTAAGCTTAACTGGGGAGATGACCTAGGCCAGCTGCCTGGTCTGGACACTGTCACTGGGCAGGGAGCCAGGTCCAAAGGGGACAAGGACAGCCTGGTGGCCCTGGGGGCAGAAATGACAGTCTGTCCTTGGGTCCCGATGCCAGCCTCAGCATCCCTTGGTCTTGTATCCTGGAGCCCACAGCCACCAGGGCCTCTGAAGAGCTCTCCCCTTCCTGGGCCTCAGTTTCCCCATCTGCAGAAGTGAGGAGCAGCAGGCCTGGCGGTCTCCTCTAGCCCAGACACCCTGGAGCCCGCAGCGCCCTGCCTGCCCCACTTGGGCTCAGTTTCCTGGCCTCGCAGGGGCCAGGGGAGTCAGGCGGCTCCCACGCCCTGCAGGTGACCCCACTGGCTCCTCCCTTCCTGGTGGGCAACACCCCCGCATCTCTCTGCCCTGCCCGAGGGCCCCTGTGTCTTCTCCTCTTCCGGGAGGCTGGGTTCCGCTGGGTGGGGTCAGGAAAGGACTGATTCAGGGTTTTGGCTGGGAGCCAGACTGGTTGTGTTTCTGGGTTGGCACCTTTAATTTTTGTTGGTTTAGTTTTTGTTTCTGTTTTTTTTCCCAGTATAGGGGAGCCGACTCAGGCCCTTGTGCCCGCCAGGCAGGCACAGGGCCACTGAGCTACCTCCCCAGCCCTGGTTTGGGTTTTTGAGAGAGTCTTGCCCAATGGTTCAGGCTTGAGCTCACTATGTAGTTCAGGCGGGCCTCGAACTCATGGCAATAGTCCTGCCTCAGCCTCCCCAGTGCTGAGCTGACAAGCGTGCGCCTCTGCACCCAGCTGGTCTGCCCCGCTGCACGGTGCGACATCACCATGGTAACAGGGCCCTGGGCCCCTCACTCCCCCAGGCCCCTGCCACCTCCCTGGCCCCCAACACTCTCCTCCCCACCTCACCAGCAGAGGCAGCGGCTTCTCCCTGGCTCCCATCACCTCCAGGATGAAACCGCCAGCGCGGGGCCCAGCCTCGGTCCACCTCTCCCCCTCCAGCCTCCCTGTCACTGCCTCAGCTCCAGCCCTGGACCTACAGCTGTGGGGCCGGCTCACTCCGACCACAGGGCCTTTGCCTCTGCTGTTTGGCCTGCCGGGCGAATGCTCCCCAAGCTGGAAATCAGGTCCAGAGAGAGCAAGGCAGAGAGGTGGCTGAGCTGATTAACCTTGGTCAGCCTCCTTTACCAATGCCAACGGGGTCTCCAGGGACCCACTCAGGAAGGAGCCAGGCCTGGGGGGGGGCATCCAAGCACAGCACACAGGGCCACACCGGACTGGCTGCCCAGTGCCCTGTCCCCACCCCAGCGGTCAGGTGGCCTTTCAGACTGGATACAGGGACACAGGGACGGCTGTGTGTCCGGCTCCCCAGCCTGAAGACAAGGCGAGCAGTGTCCTTTGGGGCAGGGCAGGGGAAGGTCAGAGGGACACAGGGCAGAGAGGCCCCGGCCTAGGTCCCCAGTGAGGCCACCGAGAGGATGTCCCACGTTCCCCTTTCCATCTGCGACGGGGGTGGGGGTGGTCCCAGGCAAGGGGCCCGAGCTGCCTCCCTTCCTTTCCTGTCCCCTCCCCAGGTCTGGGGGCGCCAGAGCCCCGCGCTCCGCCCTCGGGCGCCGCCGCCGCAGCGGGTGATGGATGGCGGGCCCGCGGGAGGCGGTCGCCCTGGCAACCGCGCTGTCCCTATGGCAACGCGGAGGCCCCGGCACGCGGGGGTGGGGCCTGCACCGAGCATCTCCCGCCCCCGGCGCTTGGGGGCTGAGAGGCTTCTTGCCAGCTCCAGGGGCTGCCTGGGTGTGGGGAGCAGGTGCCCAGACTGGGGCAGGGAAGCTGCTTCCAAATTTTCATTTTTTGGGTACTGGGGACTAAAACCACGGCCTCGGCACTGAGCTACATCCCCGCACTTTTTGGTTTTAATTTTGATACATGGTCTGGCTAAGTTGCTAAATTGCTCAGGCTAGTTTGGAACTTGAGATCTTCCTGCCTCTGCCTCCCAGAGGCAACCAAGGTTAACACAAGAGAGTGTGCAACTTCATAAACCCCCAATAAAGCAAAATGCAGTCTTCAATTCTAATAAAACAGCAATAACGTAAACACTCCCAGAGACTCATTACTTCCTGCCGGGCACCATCAGCCCTATTTCACAGATAGGGGAAGTGAGGCCACAAGGGAGTCCTGAGTCTCGCCCGGCATTATGGTCCCTGTCCTGTGGGGCAGGGAGGGGCTTGAGCACGGTGATGACGGAAATGGGTCTCCTTGAGGTCTTGCGGGCTGGTTGGGGGGGTTGTCAGGGGAAACAGTCCATATCGCAAAAGACCTTTTTGTTTGATGGTGACTGTCTCAAGTAGTCCTGGCCTTGAACTCGCAGTGATCCTCCTGCCTCAGCCTCCCCATCACTGGGATTGCAGGCGGGCACCACCAGGCCGGGCTTCACACACAGAAAGCCTTCCAAGTGGGTAAAGAAGCTGAGTTTGGCTGAGGGTTTGGAGTACCTAGAGCACAGAGGCGCTGCCCAGGGAATAGGGGGAGCAGCCCCTCACTGCGCCAAGCATCCTGTCCTCCAGCGATTATTTTTGTGGCGCTTGGTGCAAAATCTGGGCTGCGCGTGTCGGTGGGCGGCTGGGGCCCGCGAGGGCGTCTTCTCCAGCGCGCGCGTGAGAGAATCCGGCTGCAGGCGATGAGCTCATGGGGCCGGGGACCCGAGAAGCCACGCTTTGCAGCACGGTTGTTTTTTCAAAGGTCCAGAGAGGTTACGCAACAGTCCCAAGGTCACCCAGCGGCCAGGGCGGCTGCTTGGCAGGAAGCCCTGCGTGGGGGCGGGGTCGCACGTGTCCCTCCACGCGCGGGGCTGAGGGGTCCCGGCCAGGCAGAGCCGCCCAGCTCCTGGGACGTTCCTGCTGCCGTGACCTTAGCCAGGATGGGAGTCACGCGGTGGGGACAAGGAGAGAGGGAGGCGGGGCCGCCAACCTGATCCCCACCCCTGCTGGACCTGGCGTTCTCAGAGCCCCCAATCCCACAGCTGAGCACGTGCGGGTCTCCCTGGCCCCCATAAACCCCAATCCTAACCCTGAATGTACTGCTAGGCTTACCCCTGAGCCAAACTGTGACCCTAACCCTAAAGCCTCCATCTCTGCGAATCCCAGCAAGCTCCTGTCTTGTCTCCAAGGTTTACCCCTACCCCTAAAGGTAACCCTCACCCAAACCCTAAGTCCTAGGAATCGAGGAGCCTTCAACCAACTCAAACGAGCCCTGCTCAAAACCCTACCCTGGTCAGGCATGGTGGCCCACACCTCTGATCCCAAGGAGGCTGAGGCAGGAGGGTCACCAGGAGTTGGAGGCCAGCCTGGACTACATAGTGAGACCCTGTTTCGAACAACAACCCCTATCCCTAACCCTCCCAGCACCTCCGCCTGCATTTGGAGCTGCACACTGTGGCCCCTGTCCTTCAGCCTGGGAGTCCCTGACCTCCTGCCCCACACCTCTCCCAGGAAGCCCTCGGGGGCCTCCCTGGCCTTCAGGAAGGAATCCTCCTCCAGCCTCTCAGCCCTCAGCACAGCCAGCGCCTAGAACCACCCTGGTCCCTCGGGATTCTTAAAGGCTCAGAGCAGACAAGTGGCACAGCCCAGAGAGCAGAGCTGTTGCCCATTAACCTGGGAAGGGGCAGCGGGGCGTGACGGGGCCCTGTGCAGGTGGATCCCTCCTGCCCCTTGCAGACTCCAGCACCACCTGCCCAACCCTGACCACGGCCGAAAAACCTCCCAACCCTGCTCCTGGGCTGGTCCTCAAGAGCACTTTGAACTTAGGCCTTCCCGACCACCCTGACCTTCACACCCCAGCTCCAAGTACCATGAAACATCCTGGCCACGTTGGTTTTTATTTTCTTCTCCCCCTCACAAGGTCAGCACAGTGAGTTTTTTGTCCCTGCCATATCCCTAACACTAAGTACACAGGAGGTGCCCAAATGTTTGCTGTAGCATTGAGGGAATTAGGGTCCTGTTTTCAGAGAAAGCCCCTACCCACAGGCACCTCAGCCCCAGGACCACCTGCCCAGTAAGCACTCCTTTCTGACTCAGTGTCACCACTTACATTTTCTATTCTATTTATTTTTTATTTTTAGGGTGTTTTTTTTTTTGAAACAAGGTCTCAATATTTAGCCCAGGCTGGACTTGAACTTGTAATCCTCCTGCCTCAGTTTCCTGAGTGCTGGGATTATATATAGGTGTGCACCACTATGCCCGACCCCCCAGTTTACAATTACCTAAAGCAGGACCTGGACTCCACACCAGATTAGTATATATACTACCCAAGTGGCCACTGTGGGACAGGTGGACACACTCAGCAAGGTGCAGCCCCAGCATGGAATTTTTTGGGGGGGAGTACTGGGGATCGAACTTGAGACCTTGCACTTGTGAGGCAGGCGCTGCAACCACTGAGCTAAATCCCCAGCCCCCACCATGGAATATTACTCAGCCAGGAAAAGGAGTGAGGCCTGTGACATCTGCTATGGCATAGATGGACCCTGAGGACCCTGTGCTCAGTGAGAGACACCAGACACAGAGGACACATCATGGGCTCCATGGATAGGAAACACCCAGGACAGGTGACTCCAGAGACAGGAAGTGGACTCTTAGGTGCAGGGCCGGAAGGGGACAGAGGACTGCTCCGGGGGAAGGGGCTTGCTTTTGGAGTGATGGGATGCTCTAAAATTGATTGTAGCAATGGCTGCACAGCTCGGTATCAATACAAAGTTGAGAACCCCTTATCTGAAAGATATAGGATGAGAAATGTTTGGAATTTTTAACATTTTGGAATATTTCCCTATACATAATAAGGTATCTTGGGCCACAGCCTCAAATCTAAACATGGAATTCATTTACATTCATGCAGCCCTTCTATACATGGCCGCAGCTTCCTATTTGCAGTCCTGCACGACGGCGTGCATGACAGACAAGCGCTCAGCACTGAGCTATGACCCCAGCTCTTCTCACTTTTTTTTGTGGTACTGGGGATGGAACTCAGGACCTTGCACTTGCGAGGCAGGCTCGGTTCCACTGAGCTACATCCCCGGCCCTCTTTTCACTTTTTATTTTGAGACAGAGACTCAATAAATTGCCCAGGCTGGCCTCGAACTTTCCATCCTCCTGCCTCAGCCTCTCAAGTAGCTGAGATTACAGGTGCCCAGTCCGAAGGTAATTTTATAGGATGCTTCTAGTGCACCTTAATTTTGGGGGTTTTTTGGTACTGGGGATCGGGTCCTTGCGCTTGCGAAGCAGGCAACAGAACCACTGAGCTAAATCCCTGGCCCGCACCTGAGTTTTGACTATAACAAGATCGGATGTGGAATCCTCCACTTGTGGCATCTTGTTAAAGCTTAAATGGTTTCCGAGTTTTTTAGATTAGGGATTAGAAACCTGTACACAAAAAACTACTGAATTACATGCTTTTTTTTTTTTTTAAGACAGGTCTCACTATGTAGCCCAGGCTGGCCTTGAACTCACAGAGATCCTCCTGCCTCAGCCTCCCAAGTGCTGGAATGACAGTCGTGTCCCACCGTGCCCCACTTGAATTGTTTTAAGCAGGTGGACTGCATGAAATGTGAATCATATCTCAAAAAAAGCTGTAAAGAGCCAGGTGTGGTGGTGCACGGCTGTAATTCTAGCACTTGAGAGGCTGAGGCAGGAGGATCGCTGTGAGTTCGAGGCCAACCTGGGCTACACAGTGAGTTCAAGGGCAGCCTGAACTACATAGCGAGACCTGGTCTCAAAAAAACAAAACAAACAACAACAAAGCTGTAAACATAAAACACCAGCTTTTGGCATGGTGACGCTTGCCTGTGATCCCAGCACTCTGGGAAGCTGAGGCAGGAGGACTACCCAGCCTGAACCTGTCTCAAAAAGTATAAAAAGGGCTACGGATGGAGCTCAGTGCGTTGGCCCTGTTTAATCTCCAGTACTCCAAATAAAGAAATAAATAAATGAATGAATGCCATCAGCCTTCCCCCCATCCCTCCCTGGGGCTTCCTGCGGTCAGAGGGTTTGAATACAAACGAACAAAGGGCACCACCGCCTGGCACCATGACAGGTGTTCCTGGACCTCCCAGGCCTCTGCCTCTCACAGACCCTCGAGGCTGCGCATTGCTGCTCTTGCTGCCACCATCCCACTGTGACTGGTCCACACAGCCCATCCTACCTAGGTCCTCACCCACCGCGGGGCCTGGCTCTGGTTTCCCCTCTTGCTGTCCAGCTGGATGCAAGCTCTGCCCTGGTGACTGGCTGTGAATGTCCCAGAACCTCAGCTGAAATCCCCAGGCAGGAGACAGCCATGCTGGCCCAGTTCTAAGCTCCTCAGACCCCTGGACCTCCCTGTAGCCTCCTCCCAGGGCAGGAGGACCCTGTGCCACTTCCCATCACCCACTCTCCCTGTACTCGGGGAACTGCAGCTCCCTAAGCAGAGCAGGCTGCCCAGCCCTGTGGCAGCTCTGAGCTTCAGAATTCTGGTGCTGGGTGTCTGCCCACCTGGACAGGGTCCTGCACCTTCGGCTCCAGCAGATGCCCTGCAGCCCCTGTCCAGCCTGAGCCCCAGCATGCCCTGGCCAGCTCAGGCATCATCTACAGCTCCTCGGCCCAGCAAGAGCCCCACAGCACAATCCAAAGGATGCTCTCTTCATTGCTTCCATGGCCCCCGGCCTTTGCACATGCTGGAGTCTCTGCCAGCTGCAGCCTTCTGCCTGCCTGGTAAACCCTTGATCACCCTGGTCCATGGTGGGAGGGACCAGAAAACCTTCCCACCTCCTTCACCCTGCCTGACGCTGGGACACTGAGCAGGAGTCTGCTGAATGAACAGATGATCAACTTCCTGGACTAAGAAAGGGCATAAACAGAACATCAACCCATTTTCCACCTTTAATTTTTAATTAATTCCTTTTCTTTCTGGTGGTACTGGGGATTGAATGAGCTCAGTCTTCACACTGAGCTACATTCTTAACCTCTTTTTATTTTGTACTTTTGAGAGACAGAGTCTCCCTAAGTCACTGAATTGCCCAGGTTAGGTACAAACTTGCAACCCTTCTGCCTCCACCTCCTAGTGTGCTGGGATGACAAGTGTACAACAGCACATGTGGCTCATTTTTCAGTTTTAAAATCTGAGACCCTTGAGGATGGACGCGGTTGTGGGCCTGAGGCAGAAACAGCCCTCCTGGATAGCATAAGACCCTGTAGCTGCCCAGCCCCAAGCCTTGTGTCCCCGCTGAGGGGGCTGGGGGTATCTTGTCCCCCTTTGACAAGTGAGAAAAGTGAGGCCAGAAGGAAGAATGAGACAAGGCGGGGGCGACCTCCATGGCAACAGTCACAGAAGGGTAGGGACCCAGAGCCCCCTGGAAACCACCATGTGGCTCAGTAGTGTAACCAGAGCCAGGCGTGGTGGCACATGTTTGTAATACCTGCATTTGGGAGGCTGAGGCAGGAGGACTGTAAGTTCCCACCCAGCCTGGGCAATTTAGTGACTTAGGGAGACCCTGTCTCAAAATAAACAATAAAAAAGGGCTGGAGATGTAGCTCAGTGCAAAGCCCCTGGGTTCCATGTCCAGTACTGAAAAGAAAAAGAAAAAAGAAAAAAACTAAGCAGGCTGGAAAGCTGCTGTCAGGATGCCCGGTCCCCCCAGGTCCCTTAGCCCACGGCCACCATGGACCCAGGAAAGTACAGGAAACCTTCCTGACCCCACTCTGGCAGTTCAGAGGCACAAACCCCATCCGCGCCTGAGCTGCTGGGCCCTGAGCAAGTCTCCTAACCTCTCTGTACCTTTCCTCTCCCTCCTCCGGTAAGGACCCAGCGGGTTCACACCCATGATGGGGGGGCCGCACACAAACACTTCCCGTGTCACCCAGCACTACCTCATATTCTTCCCTTTAAAACTCACAATCTTTTTAAACCAAATCCCCTCTTTTTAAAAACAAAACAAAACAGAGAACAGTACATTGTTACTCACAGTGAGAAAACCAGAAGTTGCGGGCCACAAACATCAGAGTGAAACATGAACAAAACAGCTCACAGTGAACACAGAATCTCACTATCAGATTCAATTATCACTAGATAATGTTGCCTTTTAACCCGCTCAGCCTCTTATTAAAAAGAGATTAGCAAGTGTGAAAGGGCATGAAGGACCCAGTTAGTACCCAGTTGGGACTTTTTTTGCCTTTGAAAATTTCCAGCTCTGAGCTGACTAGGCGTGGTGGCCTCCGCGTGTCAGCTCAATATCCAGTCGGCTGAGGCAGGGGGATCTACCAGACCAGCCAGAACAAAACAAACAAAAGCCTAATTAACCTAACCCTAACGCAGCTGGCCTGTGCACTAACGCTTTTCTCCCCCTCCCTAGCGTGGGCGCATCCAGGGCCACAGGACACCCTAGAGCAGAGACCCCCCCAGCTCCCGGGCCCCACCCTTTGGAGCATCCTCCTGGCCATTTCATTACTCACTAGTTTTCATGAACAACATTCATCTCTTCAACAAAATTTAAATTTCCTTAAATTCTCAAATGCGTTTCTGAAACTTCTCAGCCATCTCCCACACCATGGAAACCGGCTGAGGTAAGCGAGATCATGCTGCCACCACCCCTGCCTGGCTCTGTCCCAGAAGCCCACTCCATCCAGCCCCATGAGCGAGGGGCAGGGGGCCAAACTGGGCCAGCACCACTGAGTCCCCTGCCACCATTCCCAGGAACAGGATGACAGGTTCCCTGGCTGCACCCAGAAAACCGGCCCACAGTGAGGGACCACGAGGCCACAGAGGCCGGTGACCAAGTACCCAGGGCACTCTCCGCTCCCTGTGTGACCCTGGGCAGCTGCTATCCCTCTCTAGGCCTTAGGATCCGCAGGGGGAAAAAAGGGGTGGCAGAAAGGGGAACAAAGGGGCCCAAACACCAAATCCCCTCCTCTGCCACTCCGGGTGGGAGTTTTCTTGCCTCCTTCCCTCGCCCACACCTGCCCAGGCCCAGCTCTGAGGAGGCCCAGAGGTCGGGGACAACAGAGCAGAGAAAAAAGACAGGGACTGAGCCTACAAGTCCTGCCGGCTCCCCTGAGCCCCTGGCTGGGCTCCCGGGCGGGTGGGGTGTGGGGTGGGGAGCGGCCCGGCCTTTGTCTGGGTTTTCAAAAGCAGAGGACACCGGGTGTCTCGCCTTCCGCGGCAGGGAGGGGTGAGGGCTCCCACCCAGCCCAGGGCGTGGCGAGTCACTGCGAATCCCCCGGGAAAGTTGCTGCTTGCAAAACACAGCCAGGGGGAAGAGCAGGGTAGCGGCCAGGTCAGGTTAGGCCGGAGCAACGGACCCCAGTGTCCTGCCCGGCTGGGGTGGGGACAGGGCCCAGAGCAGGCACAGCCGGGCCCACCTCGCACGGGTCCTCACAGCACTCCACGACCTCTAGGACCCACCTGTGGGAGTGACGGGCGGGGGGCTGGGGCGGGGGACACTCTCACGCTGACAGCAGGGGACCTGCGCCCCGAATGACCACGCAGACTCACTGAGCACCTTCTGTATACCAAAGTCCTCTGCAGCCCGAGCCCCTCACTGGCCCCACCACACCCAAAGTCGCCGGGGCAAGACAAGGAACACGGTCTGACCCCAGCCCGCTATTTGTCACCCATTCGGTCCCTTCCTTGGGGATCCTCCGGGAGGGGCTCAGCCCCACGCTCGCCGATGGGCACCGCCTATGCCAACCCCGCGCACCCACCAGACACCCGTGAAGCCCCTCCCGCCAGCGGCGACGCCGGGCAGCACCTGGCCGCTGGATCTGGGCTCGGGCAGGGGGCTCGGTACCCCGCGGTCCCAAAGAGAGAGCAGGGCAGGGCGCCGGGCTGAGTGCACGTCCAGGGCACACAGCGCGGCGTGCTCGGGCTGGGTCGGGGCTACGGCGAGGCCACCTGGGGAAGGGTCTTCAGGGTCCCAGGCCCGCCACCCCCAGGCAGTGGAGGGGGCGACGCTGAAGTCCCTTCTCGGGCAGGGTGTACGAGCGAGGCCTCGGGGCGGGTCCCCCCACCTCCCCAGCCGGCAGCGGACGCTCCCCGCCGCCTGCGCGATTGCGACGCCCCGCGGGCGTGGGGTCCCGGGGTGCAGCCCGCGCGCGCCACTCACTCCATGTCGCCGAGGTCCGTGGGTCGCGGCGCCGGCGGCTAAGGCCTGGCGGCCGGGGCTGCGCGGAGCGGGGGCGGCACCGGCGCGGGCATCGCTGCGCGCCGCGGTATTGTCCGGGCGCGGCCGGCGGCTCGTGCGCGCGCCCCGCGCTCCCCTCTGCGCGCCCCGCACCCCGTGCCCGCCCGCGCGCGCCTCCTGCCGGCCGCCGCCACCCCGCGCGTAACCCCATGCGGAGCCGAGGCCCGGACCTCCCTGCCCGCCACCACGGCCCGGGCCAGGGCCAGAGCCAGCGCCTTTCCCAGTGCCACTCGCCGACAGATGGGGACGCAGGAAACCCGGGGGCACGGAGAGAGCGGGCCTGAGGAGCGCGGGGGCGCAGTCCTGGGAGCCGGCATCGCAGCCACCCCACCCTCACCGGCCCGGGTCCCCAGCAGCCAGACACTGGGAGTGGAGAGGCCGGCGGAGGGCGCTGCAGGCCCAACAGCCCGGGGCCGAGCTGAGCCCGGGCCTGAGGCCGCACGTGGGCTCCCGCGTTGATCTGCTCCAAGCTGCAGAGTCCACCCTGGGAGAGGGGCTGAGCCAGGCCGACTCAGGCCTCCTCCCCAACGGGCCCTGAGAAGTCAGAGCAGGACAGAAAGGCAGGGCCTGTCTTCCCCGGACATGTAGAACACCACCCTGATCTCCCAAATTCTTTTTCTGTCATCATCGTTTTGAGACAGGGTCTCCCTATGCAGTTCAGGATGGCCTTGAACTCACAACGATTCTCCTGCCTCAGCCTCCTGAGTGCTGGGATCACAGGCATGCTCCACCACGCCAGGGCTCTGGGTTCTTTCCAAAATGATGCAGCCCTCTTCCCCTAAACACACTTACTCCCTGGGCCTGGGGTGGGTTGGTGGGGAGAGCTTCCAAAATTCTCAGTTGTCTATTAAAATGGTACTGCTCTGGAGTGTGCTTGAATGGGTACACGCTTAAAGGAAAATAGCTTTAGCTACGTGGGGTGGTACATGCCCGTCATCCCAGCACCCTGGGAGGCTGAGGCAAGAGGGTGGCAAATTAGAGCCCAGCCTGGGCATCTTATGGAGAGCCTGTCTCAAAATAAAAAATAAAAAAATGGAAGGGCTGGGGATTTAGCTCAGTAGTTCCGGCACCCGCCTCACCAGCTCAAGGTCTCAAGTTTGATCCTGGGTACCAAATAAATAAATGAATAATAAAAATTTTAAAAAACCTGGTTGAGGGATGTAGCTCATTGGGAAGACCCTGTACTACAAATCAATGAATCAATTTTTTAAAAATAAAGGGAAATATTTGGATGGATGAGCAGTTGGAGAAAACTGTAGCAGGATGGACACCAGACTGGGGAGGGCCATAGCTCCTTATCCTCATAGACCTTTGCATTTCCTCCCTTTTGAGAATGAATGTGCATTCATTATAGCACTTAAGACAGTGAGATGAGTTAGCAACTTTAGAGAAACAGAGAAATCCAGAGAAGCATCAGGGGCCCTGGATGTGAATCACAGCCCGTCTCTCTGTGTGCTGTGCGACAGACACTGGATCTGTTCTCAACCTCCCTGGGCCTCACATTCAAGTTGCTGGGCACATTCAAGTTTGCTCATTAACTGAGCAAATACTTTAAAGGTCTTACAACAGCCTCCTGGCACACACCAGGCACAAACATCTTGCAAAAGGCCAGATTAATAAATATTTTTGGCATTGCTGGCCAGGATCTCTGAGAAGGCTCCGTTCTAGCATTTATAGTCCTGAAGTAGCCAGAGGCAACATATAAATGCATAGGGATGATTGTGTGTCAATAAAACTTTTTTTACAAAGGAGGTGGTGGGCCAGATTTAACCCCAGGCCACTGGCTTTTTGTCTTCTGTGCTAGGGTACTCATTTCAAATGACCCATAGGTAAATTCTTCACTGTCCCTGGGCTTCTGTGTCCCTTTAGGCCAAAGAGATTTATTGAGCATTTACTATGTGTCTGGCATGGTTATGCAACAGGGACTCAGAATTCCTATCTTTGGAGAGACTGGGATGTTTTACCTCCTAAAAAATTACTCAAGGGATTACTGGTACCACACCCTTTTGGGCTTTCCTTTATAGACAGGCCATTTTCTCACTGAGGCTGAGCTGTCCTCTCCCACCCACTAGGACTGAGACCACCAAGACCAAGAAGATGTGAGACTAAGACTACAGATTATCGACCAAGGTTAGTGATGTCATCCATATACCCTTGTTACTATTGGGTCAATTTTACCTTAGCAACTATACTCGAAATCTTATTAGTTGATTATATTTTTACCCACATTGTACCCACCCCTCATGACTTTGCTCTATGAAACTTCCTTTGAGAAGTGGGCTCAT
This sequence comes from Heterocephalus glaber, assembly GCF_053883595.1. Lineage (NCBI taxonomy): Eukaryota > Metazoa > Chordata > Mammalia > Rodentia > Bathyergidae > Heterocephalus > Heterocephalus glaber. The sequence goes on along the minus strand of NW_028258457.1, from coordinate 3,267,243 downwards.
TGGCAACCCATTTGGGACCCTTCCTGACTCCCAGGAGCTATCCTTATTCCCCATTCCGTATTCTCCAGTAAATTTTCCTTCTCTTAAAAAAATAAATAAATAAATAAAATAGGGCCAGGGATTTAGCTCAGTGGTTCCACTGCCTGCCTCGAAACCGCAAGGTCCAGAGTTCAATCCCTGGTACCAAAACAAAAAACAAAAACAAACAAAAACTACTTGCCGGGTGTGATGTCACACACCTGTCATCCCAGCACTTGGAGGCTGAAGCAGGAAGATTGCTGCAAGTTTGAGGCCAGCCTGGGCTACATAGAGTTTAAGGCCAGCCTGAACTACAGAGTGAGACCCTGTCTCAAAAAAAAAAAAAAAGGACTACTCAGGGTTTGAAGGTGGTGAATTGTTTTTGTTTTTGTTTTTTAAAGAGGAAGCTGGATATGGCAGTGGTGCATTTCTGTTAATTTCTGTCATCCCAGCACTCTGGGAGGCTTAGCATGAGGACCTCAAGTTCAAGCCCAGCTTGGACAACTCCGAGACTTAGTGAGATCCCGTCTCAAAATAAAAATAAGAGGGCTGGGAATGTAGCTTAGTGGCACAGCACTTGCCAGGCAAGCATGAGGCCCTGAGTTCAATTCCAGGTACCAAAAATTTAAAAATATAAATAAATATACATACATACATACATAAATAAATACATAAGGTTGGGGATGTAGCTCAATGCAAAGGTCCTGGGTTCCATGCCTAGTCCCATACACACAGCCAGGCAGTAATCTCAGCTACTCAGAAGCCTAAGGCAGGAAGACCTCAAGTTCAAGGCCAGCCTGGGTTACACAGCAAGACCCTGCCTCAAAAGAACAAGAACAAATCCACAAAACAAAAATGAAAGAGTGTAAATAAGGATTAAAAGGATTAATAACGAATAATTGATACTTTGAAATAGGAAAAGGTCCAAAGGGGTAGGGGTGGTGGGAGGAGATGGGGAAAGGAAAGAATGGAAAGGAAAAATTATGAGAAAAGAAAAAAAAAAGGAAACGAAGTATGTAAATAGGGAAGGGTGGAGTGGTGAAGGCCGCACAAGTGATGGGGAAAAAATAAGAACCAAGATACATCATGTACAGGTACAAACACCCAATGATAAATGTAAACATATTGTGTACCTTAAATGTACCCATAAAAGAATTTAAGCAAAAAAAAATGAGGAGGAAGTATGGGAGGCCATGCCTAGTGACAGAAATGGGTCCTTGGTAACGTTTCTCCCTCTTCCCACCAGCCTAAACCTCCAGGGGCTCCCACCTGCTCAGAGCAGAAGCCTGAGGCCTCCCCAGAACAGAGGGAGCCCCAGGTTCGATGCCCTGATACAGCCGGGCATGGTGGCTGTGTGGTGGCCCTTGTGACCTGCTCCTTTCCCAGGAGACACCGGGCTCTCATCCCAGCCCACTCCAAGACCCTCGTGCCTCCTCCAGGCCCGATTCTGGACACTCGGCCCCACGGCCTCCTGGCCCCCAGCCTCCTCCCCTGCTCTGCCCCCTCTGGCCAGAGGGATCCACCTGCCTGGCCCTGCTCACGTGACCCCCATGGCTCCCCAGTGCCCTCTGCCCAACTCTCCAGGCCAAGCCCTGAACCCCACTTGGACCTCTGCTAGGCCATCTCCAACTCTCCTTTTTCTTGGGTCCCATTTTATTTTGTATTTATTTAGTTATTTTTGGTACCAGGGATCAAACTCAGGTCCTTGCAGTGGTGCAGCAGGAGGCGAAACCACTGAGCTAAATCCCTGGCCCTCTTGGGTCCCACTTTAGAATCCCACCCCTTCCCCGTGCCTCTTGCCCCTCTGATCACACCTTCCCCACTCAGGTCTCACAGATGGTGCCACCTATGGTTTGTGTTCATATTATCTTCTTTTTTATGTATTTTATTTTGTTTTTGTTTTTTGAGTCAGGGTCTCACTCTGTAATTCAGGCTGGCCTTGACCTCCTGGTGAGCTCCATGCTGTGTGACCTTGGTGGAGGTTCTTAACCTCTCTGTGCCTGTTTTCTGTCCCTAACTTGGGCATGGAGGCAATGCTGTTATCTTTAGGTACTTGACTTCCCACAGAGCTGTAGCAGCGTAAAGTAACATTCGTCAGACCCCACAGGGCGTGTGGCTGAGGGAGGTTTCACCTCTGCCTTGGAAGCAAGCCCAGGCCAGGGTCCCATGGAGCTGAGGAGCTGACCTGACAATGCATTGCACAACCTCCACAGTCACAGTCCAGGCCCTGGGGACACAGCTGTGCCAGACACACCCGGTGGACCAGAGCAGATGGAAGCCACCAGTCCATGTGGAGCAGTAATCAGGCTCCATGGCTGGGCAGGATGGGTCCCGGGCCTGTGCTGCAGCTGGTGGTCGTGCACAGCAGGTGGCCGGGTGACAGTCAGGCTGCCTGAGAGGTAGGCTGCAGGTCCCGGTTGCTCCAGGAGCAGCACCTGTCCCCAGCCTGCTCCCCTGCTCTGCCCCCTCTCACCAGAGGGATCCACCTCCAGCAGGAACCCAGTGGCCACGCCGGTCCTAGGGCCTCACTCCAGCCAGGTGTCTTCCTCTGAGGTATGTGGGATCTGCTTCGTGGCCACCCGGATGACAGCAGGAACCACCGGGGACACCCAGGACCCCCGGGGGTCCAGGTGGCTTTGCCAGCTCAGTGGCTTTACGTTCGCCGATTGAAACTGGGAAAGCTGGGCGTCATGGCACACACCTGTCATCCCAGCACTAGGGAGGCTGAGACAGGAAGATCATGAGTTCAAGTCCAGCCTGGGATACACAGTGAGTTCCAGCCCAGCCTGGAGTAACTACATAGGAGACCCTGTTTCAAACAAATTTAAAACAAAACAAAACAAAACAAAAACCTGGGAATATCAATGGCACAGAAACCAAGCAACACTGCAAGGCCATAGCCAGGGCTTTGGACTAGCTTGTGCCTATACTCGCAACAGCCCGCTGTGTCCACAGCCCTTTTCCGCTCTATCCACCCTACATTGGGACAGCAAGGTACTGCCCATGTCCTGCTGGACACTGTCCGTATCCCCCAGAATCTCCATCCGTGGGGCTATGATCACTGCTGTACCCCAACTCCTGTCATGAGGTCCAATATACAGTAGTCGCTCCACAAATGCAGCAAAGCTCTCAGATGACTGGCCTTTGTCCTTGTCCTCAGAACACCGAAGCCAGCGCTCAGGTCACAGATGGGGAAACCAAGGCAGAGTGTGCAGCACCAGAGGAGGCCGCCCCATCTGGGGTGAGGCCCAGCCTGTGACTCCCCCCAGTAACCCTTGTCCAGCGTGGCCTCAGCTGAGCACTGCAGAATCTCCCTATGCAAGGATGTTTGGCTGGACAGCTGCTGGGTAAACAGGCAGAGGGAATGAAGTGAGTCCTTGAAGTCACAGTGGCTCAAGTCCCTGCGCACACCCCCATTGTCCTCATGCCACTGTGACTGCCACCAGTGATACCAGAAAGTGGCATCACCCAAGTCCCAGAACCCCTCAGTGGGCCGCCGGGCCTCCAACCCCAGGGCCTGTGCCAGCTGCTGTTGGCTGATGCTGGGGCCGCAGCCATCGTGTGCCCTGGGGCTAGGGACTGGGGCTGCCCGCTCCTGGTCACTGCCGCTGTCCTCACGCTGCCCACCCTGGGTGAGGACTTCAACTCCCCAGGGTGCTCCAGGTTCCCACTCGGGCTCCTGCCCAGCGCCTAGTGTGCCTGGCCCCGGGAGCCGGTTGTCCTGAGGCCTGGGCCCTCTCCCCAGCCATCTGCCACGTTGCTCTCCCTCTTCCTCCCCCGGCCTGCAGCCCCTGTCCATGCAGGGCTGTCCCCATTGATCACCTGCCTTGCGCCACTCTGAATCCTCATACAGCTGCCCCCTCCAGAGGTTCCTGGGGGGCCTAGATCATCGGGGCCACAGGGTGACCCCTCCCTCCCTCCCCACATGGTGCCTGTGTGCTGGGGCAGACCACCACGGAGGGGGCTTTCGCTGCATCCCTGCTGGGCGGCGTCAGCCTTCCACTGCCTCAGGGACCGGAGAGAGAGGCTGGGGGGCCCAGTGGGGCCCGGTAGACCCAACTCTGGCCTGGGACTCAAGCTTGTTTCCAGGGAACCCAGAAAACAGAGGAGAAGGGCGCATCCCAGATATGCACCTGAGCTACAGCTGGGATGTCAATTAAATGCTATAGTTATTATCATCATTTTAAGTTTATTATTCTTGCTCTTAAATTATTATTGTACCCATGTAGTGGCGCACACCTGTCATCCCAGCTAGTGGGGAGGCTGAGGCAGGAGGATCTCAAGTTGGAGCGCAACCTGGGCAACTTAGCAGCTTGGGGCAACACTGTCTCGAAATGAAAAATACAAAACTCTGGGGATGCAGCTCAGTGGTAGAGCACCCCTGGGTTCCATCCCTGGTGTGCTGCAAATAAAAAGAAAATTAATATTGCTGCTGTAATGACAGCAATCATGGAGATGGGATAGTAACAAATACGGTGCTATGTGCATTCTAAGCATGTTTTTATGATTCAAATTCATATTATCACAGTCGGAGTTTTGCTGTAATTGAAGTGGGGATGGTCGTACTGAGGCCGGTGTGAGCACTGAAGGCATTGCTGAGTTCCTGGCTTCTCAGAAGAGGGGGCCGAGGCCAAGGGCAGCGCCCCTCACCCAGTGCCACCCTCCGCACCCAGGGACACCCGAGGAGGCGTGGTGGTCCTGGGGACCCATGCCTTGCACGCCTATGGCTCACACAGCAGGTGTCCAGCATCACGGCCTCGTCACACGCCCGGACTACCAGCCTGAGACCCACGCCAGCGATATTTGCCTGCTTTGGGTGACCTTGGGCTGCCCATGATCTAACATCTGGGTTTTTTTGTTGTTGTTCTGCAGTGTTGGGGATGGAAACCCAGGGCTTTTTGTACATACTGGGGAAGTGCTCACCACTGAGCCACACTCCCAGCCCTTTTATTTATTCTATTCTGAGACCAAGTCTTGCTAAATTCCCCAGGCTGGGCCCAAACTTGTGATCCTCCTCCCTCAGCCTCCCAGAGTGCTGGGATGACAAGTGGACATCAACGTTCCTGGCCTGGATGTACATTTTTATATTGATGGGTAAAACATGGCTGGGCATGGTGGCACATGCCTGTAATCCCAGCATTCAGGAGGCTGAGGCAGGAGGATCACAAGTTCGAGCCCAGCCTAGGCAACTTAGCAAGATTTGGTCTCAGAATAAAAAATAAAAAGGGATGGGGATGTAGCTCAGTGCAAAGGCCCTGGGTTCAACACTTAGACCTCAGCATTGTCCCCACAGCTGCATAGCTCTGCTGTGCTGGGCCTAGCCTTGGGACTACTAAGGCTGTAGTGAAGAGCCAGGGCCCCTATGACTGGGACACGGTGCCAGGTAGCTGACTGGGGCTTCCTGTTGGACTTTGAGGACCCACCCCCTAGGCTGATGAAGGCCAAGGTCCTTGTGCTAAATCCAGGTGTCTACAGGAGCTCCTGGTGGGACCAGCTGAGCCTGGCCATCCTCTGCACCCAGCACCAGGACTGCCAGAGGTGGAATTTCTGCTTGGTAAGACACTCTCTTCACCTGTTTATGGTATGAGAAAACAGGCCTGCAGAGAGGGTTGGAGTTGAGCAGGGGTGGTCCTGGGATTTGTGGCCCACTAAGGTTTGATCAGATAGAGACACTGAGGCCCAGAAAGGGCGTGGAGTTGATGTGGATCACACAGGGCTGCCCTGTTCAGTTGTATAGGTCACACACTGCACAAAGACCACAGACTTGCATAATCATACAAGCAGTGTCCAGTAGAGGGCAGTAACAGGTCGTATCAGGTCTCTGGACAAGAAAAGGCAGGTATTGTCAGAGAAGTCAGCGTGGCTGGAGCCCAGTGAGTTAGAGAGTAAGCAGGGTAGAGAGATGGGTGGGGGTAGGAGCCTCAGGTCCTTGAAAGCTGAGGTGAAGTAAGTTTTTGATTTAAGAGTGGTAGGGAGCCATGGAGGGGGTTTGAGGCAGAGAGGGTCCACATCTTCTATAGGGAACCTGAGATCCAGAAAGTGGGCCCTGACCTCGCCTCTCCCTTCACTCCAGGCAGACTCTGGGGGGGCCCTGTTGTGCACAAACTGCGCCCGTGGCCTCGTCTCTCTCTAGCTTCTCTGTGGGAACCGCAGGACCCTGGCTGTGCACACGCAGTTTTCTGCCTTCGTGCCTGACCACAGCCCCATGGGCACACAATCGACCGTGAAGCTGTCAGCTTGGATGGGGATGTCACAGCCCTAGGGCCCCAGGGCCTGGTGTCTGGAGGGGGGCAGCCATTCCACATGAACAGTCAATCAAACCAGTCTCTTGTTGGCGGTCTCCCCAGGCGCTGTAACAGCTTTGCCCAGTGGCCTCCAGGACCCCCCACTCCTGGCTCCTCATCCTTGGGAATCCATACCCCTTAGCCAGTGTCATCTCATGCGACCGTCACATCGTTATTATTACTATTATTTTTTATTTAGAGACCAAGTCTTGCTAGTTGCTAAACTGCCCAGGCTGGGCTCCAAGTTGGGCACACAGAGGCCTGGACACCCTTGAGTGGCTTTTTCAGATTTTATTATTTTGGTGAGGCAGGACCCCAGGAGGGAGGAAGTTGCCTTGTCAGGGGACCCCACACACACACACCCTTTTCTGGGCAGCACAATAAGGCAAGCCCAGGGACTGCGCAGGAGGGGCAAGATTCCCCCAAACTGCTCGCCCGGGATTTGAGGAGCTGGGCTCCCTTCCTGCTGAGTGGTCCCATATCCGGTCTGAGCCTTTGGACTCCATGAAGGCACAGTTGGTGACTTTGAATAACAGTCTGAGTGGAGGGCAGGCAGTCTTGGGGGACTGCCCCCCCAAGGGCATCTGCCTGGGAAGGGTCACCCTGCCCAGCCGACTGGTGGGTGAGGAGGGCTGCTGGGAACTGCGTCTAAGGCTCGCTGGCCATGCTGTACACGGCAGTGGGCACAGGCACCACTTGGGCTCCCGGTGTCCCCACCCTACCCTGGCCTATGGGTGAGGTGGGGTCACAGCGCCCTCTAGGTCCTGCCCCAAGTAGACTGGATGCCGCTGGACACAGTGCTGGCGTCTGAGCAGACGCTGGTTGCCCAGTATCTGAGGCCACAGGATGTTCCCAGGTGAACCACGTGAATGTCAGCAGTGTGGTGGCTGAGCCAGCGCTGTGGCCGTCCCAGGGGACACACAAGGCCTCCCCAGCACATAAGAGGGACACAGAGGCAGGGGACGGAAAGAGCTTTCCTGTGCTCTGGGTGGCAGTGCTAAGTGACAGCCACCCTCAAAGGACCAGAAGCTGGGGTGTCCCTTGGCATCAGGGTCTGTGGGCTTTGGGAAAAGTCCCCTACCCTAAGGCTCCTACCCAGGGTGCCACACCCTCCGGGCCGTCCCAGGCCTCCTTCCCTCAACCTTTCCAAGACATCATCAGGGCACTGCGGGGTCCCCGAGTGGTTCCAGGCCAGGTTGGGGGCGTCTGTGGGTCATAAATTAGATTTTGTGGCTGTGGTAATAAATTAACCGGGACTCGAGGCCGGGGCCCCTGAAGCTCACACGAAGTTCTCTTCCTCTTCCTCAGACTCGGCCTCATCCTGCTGCTGCTCCTCCTCTGCCTCCTGCCTGGGAGCGCCTACGGGGTGCAGGGGAGCAGAGAGGGTAAGCGCAGGCCCTGCGTGGGGCTCCTGTCCTGGACGCGTCCCGCACCTCACCTCTGCAGCTGCCCGGGTGGCGCACGCCGATCGAACGGCCCAGGAAGCAGGTGGCCTGGCGCAGGTGGCACGAGGAGATGTAGGTGACGTTGTTGTTGCCGCAGAGCTCCTGGCCCGGGCTAGAGGGCACGGGACAGGGCGCTGCGCGACAAACCACGCAGTGCGCGCTGCCCGTCTGGTCCACGAGGCACGACTGCGGCCGCGGGCACTCCACGTGCTCGCAGGACTCTGTGGGCGGGGCGCAAGGCGGTGTCGGCCAGCGGAGCCCCACCCCAAGCTCTCCCCCAGGGCCTGCCCCTCTCACTCTACCCGCAAGCTCCACCCTCTATTGTACCTGGGATGCCCACCCCCACCACGAGCTCTGCCCTTCTAGCGACATCGTTAAACCCCGCCGCTCGCGGTATAAACCAAGCTCCGCACTAGAGCCCTGTGCCACACCCCCACAGGGTCCCTGCCCCAGCCCCACCCTCAAAGCACACCAGCGTGCCACACCCTCATCACGCGCCCGGTCTCTCTCGCTTCACCCACAACCTCGCTTTCTCTGCATCCGAAAACTACACCCCACCATGTCCCTTGTGTCGATAACAAGTCCTGCTCCTCTGGCTCCACCCACAGGCCCCAAATCTGGGTCCATCCCCAAGCCCCATCCCCTCTGGCAGCACTCAGGAGCCGCTCGAGTCCATTGGCGAGACCTGGCCCGGTCACTCAGGCATGCAGGTTCAACCTCAGATTTGCGGCCCATAGAACAGGATGCACTGGTCCAGGTGGCCCCTTCCCTCCATCTGGCCCCACCCTATAACCCCGCTCTCCGTAGACCCCGCCACACTCCAAGCCCCGAGCCACACTCTGGCAGCAGTCGGGGCACTACTTTAGGCGCTGGTCCGGGTAGCTCCACCCCTCTATGATCCCGCCCCTCTTGCCGGGTCCTCCAAAGGCCCCGCCCTTGTGCTTTGGCGGTGGCCCAGTCTGGCTCCTCCTCCCCGCGCTGTTCCGCCCCGTACTCTGGCAGCCGCCGCGGTACATGACGCGCAGGTCCGGGTGTCCGCGGCAGCGCGCGGAGCGCAGCTCGCACTCGTCGCGGTAGGTGGCGCCGTCCGAGCCGCAGACCTGCATTCGCTCCGGTAGCCCTGCGCAGTCGGGTGCGCACTCGCAGCGGGGGCGACCCCCCAGCATATGGCACGCCTTGCCAGGGCCACACTCCACGCCGTCGCAGGAATCTGCGGACACAGGACATGCGCGGGTGGGTCCTCTCCTCCAGGTCGGGGTCCGGGCACAGTCCAGGTGCACCTGGGTTGGGTCTCCGTCGCGGTGGGCGACTGAGTCTCTGCCCACAATCTGGGGTCCCGTCGGTGACCCAATTTCCGCCACTAGTCTGGGTGGATGGCAGCCTCCATTCACCCCTGCATCCTCATTTCTCAGCTAGGGAAATTGAGGCTCAGCTAGGAGAAACCTCTTGCTGCCCACCCCCCCATTTCAGAGCGCTGTTTATCGAATCCTCCTGACCACCATTGTACAGACAAGGAAACTGAGGCTGGGCCACAGCTGTGCGTGCAGAGGATCCAGGAGCACTTCGGTTTGAGAACTCCGGGCCAGCCCCTGGTGGACACAGCTCTGTGGCTTGTGGGGCTGGAGCATAGGCTCTGACCACTCCAGCCTCAGTTTCCCTGTGTGTAGCAGGGGGCTGGGAGACCTCAGTTTAGGGTCCAGCTAGAGCTCTAAGAGTGGCCAGCGCCCCCCACGCCTCCCACCAGGGCATGTGGGCCGCACTAGGGCACCTCCCACACTGCCTGCCCACACACACATCTGGAACCGCTCGGCCAAGTGGCTTCATTGCAAGCGGGAAGAGAAGAGGGGCCAAGTTCCCATCCTGAAGGCCAAATTGGGGGGGGGGGGGTTAGGTCCTGGGCCACCCCATGGCCAGGCCAGGCACATTTTGAAGTCTGTCCTCCTTCCAGAAGCGGGGAGAGAGAAGTCCGGAAGTGGGTGCCCGACAGGGTGCTCAGGACCACGCAGCCAGGCTGATCTGGGAGTAATCACATGTCAGAGCCGGCTGGGCTACAGCGAGGTTTGGCCTTCAGGTCTCCAAGCCTCTGCTTCTGCCTCCTGCCTGTCCCCTTGCCTAGGACAGACCCAGTGACTCCTGATCATCCCAAAACCCCCTGTCATTAATGCCCACGTCCTTTAAATCCTGGCCCCACACTCTCCCTCTCTAGGCCCTTGGAGGCTCAGACTTGACCACAAGGGACCAAGAAGGGTCCTCCAACCAACTCATCCTCTGAGACAGAGGATGTCTGGACTCTTGGTGTGGTGTGAGGGGTAAGTTTCTTAGAGCTTGGTCCAGAGAGGCAGGAGCCTGTTGGGCACACACTCGGTGGGGTTAGAGCCCTGGTGCAGACCCTAGGAACTTCCTGAGCCAGGACAGCCCCTGGGGAAAACCCCTTCCCACCAGTCAGGTGTGGGCCGGGCCTCTGCGTGGTGAAGCTGGGGGTTTCTCAGAGGCTCCTTCCAAATCCTCTGCTGTGGGAAGCCGAAGGCTGGGGATCTGGGTCATAGCCCCAGCCCTCTGGAAGGCCAGAATGTCTTCTGTGACCTCCTTGCATACTCCTGTGACAGGGAGCACACCCCTGGTTTATCCTCCCTTCAATCACAGACATTAAGTTGTGCTGGGCTGGAACTGAGCCTTGCCCACCCTGCTCCTGGCCACAGCCACTCCTGGGATGAGGGGTCCTCACCTTTGCATGGCAGACAGTGGACAAGGCCCAGGAAGCCCAGGAGGTTGATCTTGTTTTCGGGTTGGGTGTAGTTGGACCAGGCGGTGTCAATGTTGCCCGAGGCACAACACTCAGCCTGGCTCACGTCTGTCCTCAGCACCAGGCTACAGGTGGCCTCAGGGCCCTGCTGGAGCCAGCACACCCCACCTGTGGGCAGGGAGGGGACGGCGCCTATGCTCCGGGCCACTCCTAGGGACCAGCTTCTGCAGTGGCTCAGGAGCAGCGGAGCAGACACTGGGCCCCCAACAGAGGAAGGAGGAGCACAGGTACCCTGGGGGACCCCTGTGGCCCCCAGCCCCTTGTCAGCCCCCACCTGGCTGTCCCCAGGCCTGAGAGCTGGCAGCTTGCCCAAGGGGTCAAATGCTGGACGGCCTGGCCCTTCGGGGTCACTGGGCCTGGAGCGCTCCTTCCGCCTCTGCCCTCTGTCTAGACAGCGCCCGAGGGCGCGCGGAGCCCCCCGCTGGGCAGCCCCCCCTCTCCTGACCCGCCTCTTACTCACTCTAACTTGGGAACATTCCCCCGGCATGAGCTCACCATCTCCCCGGGGACTCGGCCTTCGGGGAGGGGGCTCGCTCTCCCCTCCGCCAGACTGGGGTGCGGCTGTGGGGAGGTGGTGGGGTGGCCAGGAGGCAGAAGTCCCTCTGGTTCTTCACCCTTAAAGGGGGGCGGGGACCAGCTGTGGCCCCCACCCCACTGCTCTCTCTGGCTCCAGGACACCACTGAGGCCTTCCAGGGACCAGCTGGGGACCCAGCATCTCTTTTACAAAAAGGGAAACTGAGGCTGGGCATGAGCGTGTCACTCCTCTCCTTGAAAGTTTCAGGTACCAGGTTCCCCTTTCCAGCCCCATCTGGGGAGGATCGCAGATCCCAGCTGGAGTTTCCGGTCCAGCCACCCAGCGATGCCCCTCTGTCCCAAGCCTCAGGACCCATCCAGACCGGGTCTGGGTTGGCACCACTTACAGGCTGTGTGAGCCCGGGACTCAGTTTCCCCAGCCGGAAAGTGAGAGAGCCCACAGGCGTGGGTTCCTCTGCCGATTCGGAAGTAGACATTGAGCCCTCAGTAAATGTCCAGAGGTGTCCTTACAGACCCGCTCTGCCCCCTCCCAAACTCCGGCCACCAGCACCCGCCACCCCAGTCCTGCAGTTTGCAGACCACGTGGGTGACCACCACGCCCGTCCTTCCCGCAGCCCCACTCACCAGGCGCGGGGTTCTCCGAGCCTACAGCACCTATGAAGCTCAGGGCCCAGGCCAAGGCCCCCCAGGGCAGTGGCCACAGCGGCCCCCGCACCCCGGGACGCATGGTGAAGGCTGAGCGAGGCGAGACTTGCAGTGCGCGGGGCGGGAGCTGCTATAAAGGTCCCGGCGCGGGCGGGGCCGGCGGCGGCGGGGCGGGGCGGGCGCAGTGGGGGGGGCGCGGGGACCGGACGTGTCCCGCGGGTGGCAAGGCAGGGCCCTGCGAGAGTGGCAGCGAGGGAGGGGGACAGAGCCCACGTCTCATCTGGGAGGCAGAGATTCCCTAGGAAGGTGTGGCTGTGGCCTTGACTGTGAATTGAATTCGGTGACCCATGGCTTTAGTGGATCCGGGAGGAGACACTACCAGGTGTCCCAGTGGTTGGGTGCCTGTGGCGGTCTGCAGACCCAGGTATCATGTAGACCACCTGACCACAATCAGCGGGCACAGCTAAGGGGGTGGGGGGGGCAGGTGGAGGGGACAGCAGCTGGTCCTGCTGCAGGCGGACGGTAGCCAACCTTTGCAAAGGATGCCCTAGGCCAGATCCACCGGATCTCCTCTTATTTTGTGGTACTGGGGACTGAATCCCTGAGCCTTCCCACTCAGATCCATCTCCAGCCCCTTTTATTTTTTACTTTGAGACAGGGTCTCACTAAGTGACTAGGCGGGGCTGAAACTTGTGATCCTCCTGCCTCAGCCTCCCAGAGTGCTGGGATGACAAGCATGTCCAGCACAGCGCCCGGCTTCCCCTGGTTTGCTATTAGGGTTTCCTCCCCTCCCCGCCAAGATTCTGATTCCCTGTAGCCCTCAGCAGCCCTGGAATCCCTGGTTGCCCAAGCAGAGGCATTTCCACAATTTATGACAGTGACATTCACGTGGGCCTGGGGGGCTGTGTCCTCTAGGCCGCAGTGAAGTCAGACTCTTCCTATTTTGGGGCTGATTCCTTCTATTGTTGGGGGCCCCAAAATGGTCAGGATGCCTCGGTTCTTTGGAGTCCCTGGTTCTCCTGAGAGTGGATTAATGGTGGTGGGAGAGACTGCAGGATTCGGGGGCACCACAGTGACCAGGAAAGACCGAGGCCAGTCTCTGGATTTGGAGGGGCCACCAACAACAAAATATGTAGACAAACAAATGAAGCTCTATGTGCAAAGAGTGGTACATGCTTTCAGGAAAACGTGAAAGGGTGAATGTCTTTCCTGAGGATGGCTGTGCCCAGTCCCCCAATTCCTGCATCTGCCTTCTCCTCAGATAGCAAAACGGAGGCTCCCTGGAGTTACACAGCACAGCCAGCCCATCCAGAGAGCTCTGTCCCCAGCAGAAGCCACACCCGGACCTTTCCTCTGACCTTAGCTCCGAAGCCTGACCCTGTGCCCCAGCTGTGGCCGTGGGCCAAGTCGCTGCCCCCTTGGCATTGTGCTGGCCTGGCCTGGCCATGGGCCCTGGCAATCCCACAGGGATTCTCCCTGGAGTGGGGCTGGGACAGGACCCTGTGTTCCTGCTGAGGGTCTGCGGGGGCTGGATGGTGTGACCTTGGCCAGGTCTTGACCCTGCCATGGCTCTGCCACTCTGCTCTCAATCAAACGGTCATTGTCTGGCCGGCGTGGGCTCTGGCCCTCTCCTGCCAGCTCTAGGCTCGCCGTTAGTCCCCACCCCAGAGGCCAAGTCTTGGGAAACCTTAGGTAAATGATTGACCCTTTCCAGGGGTCCCCACTTCCCAAGACCCCAGGGAGAGGCCTGGCTTTCCTCTGCCAGCCACTTCCTGCCCCAACTCTGGGAGACCCTCCCCAGCTCAAACACCTGCCATGGCTCCCCATGGCCTCTGCTGACCTCCCCAGCTTCTTACTCCAGGCCCAGAAAGGCAGAGAGATAATGACTTCCGGGGAAGATATGGGGAAGCTGTTGCACCCACAGGCTGTGCCTCTGGTAGCCTGCGGAAATTGAGGAAGGCTCAAAGGCACATTAAAACTGAGACTTGAGGGGCCAGGGATTTAGCTCAGTGGTTTCGCTGCCTGCCGTGCAAGCACAAGGACCCGAGTTCAATCCCAGGTACCAAAAAAAACACCACCTGACACTTGAATGCCAGGTATGGTGGCACACACCTGTCATCCCAGCACTCAGGAGGCCGAAGCAAGAGGATCACCGCCAGTTCAAGGCCAGCCTGGGCTACATAGTGAGTTCAGGCCAACCTGAACTACATAGCAAAACTCTGTCTCAAAAAACCCCAAAGAACAAACAAACAAACAAAAAACAACACTGAGACTTGAATGGCATATGCAGTGGTGCGCGCCTGTCATCCCAGCATTCTGGGAGGCTGAGGCGGGAGGATCGAAAGTTTGAGCCCAACCTGGGTAACTCAGTGACTTAGACCCCATCTCGAAATAAAACTTTTGTTTAAACAGCTGGGGTGTAGCTTAGTGTAAAGGCCCTGGGTTCCATCACCAGTACCCGGGGGGGAAAGGGAGAGAGAGAGAGAGAGAGACACCCCCTTCCATTGTGGCTGGAGCACAGGGACAGAGATCTTGGAGACCATTGCGGGCCATGATGGGGGAGGGAGAGGCCTCTTGCCAAGGAATGTGGGTGGCCTGGAAGAGCTGGGAAAGGCCTGGAAGAGCTTCTCCCTTCCTTCGAGCTTCCAGCAGAATGCGCTGTGCGGATACCTTGACTTTCAACCAGTGTGACCCCTATGGGCCTCTGACCTCTGGAAGTTCGAGAGGAGAAGGGGCAGAAAGGGTTTTAAGCCACCCAGTTTGTGGCAGTTTGGGACAGCAGTGTTAGGCCACTCACATAGCAGGCCCTGCAGCCCCTCTCTGCCTCCACATTCCCATCTGCGAGGTGGGTACCGAGTTCCAGTCAGATGCTGAGGATGGTGCCCCATGCACAGCGGGGCAGGGCATCCACACAGGTAGGCTGTCATCCAGTGTGCAGTCTGGCGGTTCCTGGCCTTGATGCCAGAAAGCAGGAGTCCCCGGTGCTGGAAGAACGGGAACGACTTTCTTTCTCTAGGAGTCATAAAGCTGTACAAAAAGCCAGGTGTGGTGGCACATGCCTGTCATCCCAGCACTCAGGAGGCTGAGGCAGGAGGATTGCCTCAAGTTCAAGGCCAGTCTGGGCTACACAGTAAGTCCAAGGCCAGCTTGAACTGGAGGCCTGAACCACTCCTGCAGGATGCCAGCAGCCTCTGTGGCCCAGGACGAAGGCTTTGCTGGTTCCCTGAGGTCACTAAGGTGGACCCGAGGACTTAGCCATGGCAGCGGGTGCAGGAGTTTTAAGGACAGCCTGGCCTTCCCATGCTCCCATCGGATGTTCCTTCCACAGGGTATTGTTGGCCTGCGCTTGAGATCCCTCCTGCTGGGCCTGCTCAGCCCAGTGTACCTGGATCCCAACTTCCTGCCTTACCTCTCTAGCTGCTTCCCCACCCCTGCCCCAACAAGGGACCCCATTTTTTGTGGGAATCGGGGGACCAAATTAGTTACAAAAGGCAGAGTAGGACTTCAGCCAAGGAGGTGAGTCCTCATTGGCCAGAGTGGGGAGTCCTACTGATCACAGGGGTGAGTCCTGATTGGCCACAGAGCTGAGTACATTAGCCATGGAGCTGAGTCCCCAGATTGGCTGGAGAGCTGAGTTCTGATTGGCCAAAGTGGGTCCCAGTGCCAGTCCGTCTATCCTCATTGGTGTAGGATAGCCATGTGACCTGACTTTGGCCAGTGACAGGAGAGATGGCCTGTAGATGTGGGTGGGACTCCCAGAGTGCCCTGTCTGTACCTGACCCATTAGACTGCCCCTGTGGGTTTTCTGTTTGCAGCTCTAACTAAGTGAAAATAGCTCAGATCTGTCACCTTACAGGGATCAGAAGTCAGACCTAGGTCTTTGGCTAATTTTTTTTCATTACTGGGTATTGAACTCAGGACCTTTGCATGGAAATGCACCACCCCTCTTTTTATGAATATAGGGTCTTACTGTGCTCACTTCGGCAGCACATATGAAAAATACAGGGTCTAGCCGGGGATTTGGCTCATTGGTCCCACCACCTGCCTGGCAAGCACAAGCACCCAAGTTCAATCACTGGTATCAACCCCCCCCCCCCCGAAAAACCAGGGTCTTGCTTAGTTGCCTATGCTGAGCTAGAACTTGTGATCCTCCTGTCTCAGCCTCTCAGAGTGCTGGGACAATAGTTGTGAACCACCACACCTGGTTTACTGAATGTGCTACGTATTTTTCTCTCTGCTGAGACAAAATACCCGACACCCAAAGTTAAAGGGGGAAGGGTTTATTTGGCTTACAGTTTGTAGAGATTTCTGTCTATAATCGGCTGGCTCCATGGTGGGGCGGCAGAGGTGAAACAGTTCATGGCAGCGGAAGCAGCAAAAGTGACAAGGGGCCTTAACAGCCGTCTTTCTGCCACTCTAGAGTCAGCTACCTCTGAAAAAGCATGAGGCTTTGGGGGACACCTAAACACAAGCCACCACACTGGGCTAAAATCAAGGGCATCTGGGGCCTTATTGCCCTATCAGGGCTCCAACTGTTGTGAAGGGCTGTTTTCCAAAGACCCCTGCCTTGCAAGGCCTGGTACACGAGGCTGGTGTCCTTCTAGCCAGCCCTTGTTTGCACAGAGAGGCCCCCAGGGCTGGGTCTCCCTCGGGACATGGCACAGGCTGTCATTAGCCACTGCCACACACACCCCGCCCCCCCACCTTCATATCCCCTAACTCTCCCTAACTTACACCAAGACAGGTGGCACAGGGGCCTTGGCCAGCATTGAAGCTTCCTGCACTGAGACAGGATTGTGGACAGGAGGAAGAGTCGTGAGAACTCTGTAGCCCCAAGCCCACTGCCAGCTCGAGGTCAAGGCCGAGGACTGTCCCCAGGGAAGAGCAGCAGGGTGACATCGCAGTCACCAGGGCAGAGTGTGTGGGGTGGGGACTGATGGTTCCGCTTTCAGATCACTGCAGAGAACAGAGAAGGCAAACCGGACAGGCAGGTCACAAGTGTGCTGCATGGGGCCCTTTGTACTCTTCCTGAACCTTTTTTATTTGGTTGGCTTTTTTTTTTTTTTTTTTGGTACCAGGGATTGAATTTAGGTCCTTGCACTTTCGAGACAGGGGGCGGAACCACTGAGCTAAATCCCCAGCCCTTATTTGGTTGGTTTTTTTGAGGCAGGGTCTTGCTATGTACCCCAGGCTGGCCTCAAACTTGGGGCAATCCTCCTGCCTCATCTTCCTGAGTGCTGGGATGACAGGTGTGCGCCACCACACCCAGCTTGAAGTAGGAGTTGATCTTAATTTGAAAAATGGGCTGATTGGAAAAAAACCCAACCAACAAATGTCACTTGCAAGATCACAGAAGTATCAAACATCGCCAACAAAGTTACAAAAAGGAACCAAACCACAATCCTCCTCTCCCCCCAAATATATGTACAAGGATAGAGTTAGCAGAAAACCACACACTGAAAAGTATCCACAGCAAAGGAAAAACCTGTAAATGAAAAGATAGAGCTAAAAACGTGCTAGCCACAAATATAAATGAAAAGGGAAAACACATTCAAGTCAAAACAAGTAAATTGTCAAAGTATGAGCGAAAAGCACTCAAACATTGTGGTACCGTCCTGCCAGAAGGCACGGCGCAGGTGAAAGCGGTACCCGCCTCTGTCCCTCAGTCTCCCCTCTCTTCCAGTGTGGGCCTGGAATGGCTTTCGCTAGCCACGGAGACACCAGAGTCCCCTAGGCTTAATGCAAAGCCATAGCTCTGAACACAGAGCTTCTCACCAGCTCCTGGGCAGGGTCACAGCCATTTTGTTTTGTTTTTTGAGACGGGGTCTCGATCTGTGGTCCAGGCTAGCCTTGAACTCATGGCAGTCCTCCTGCCTCAGCCTCACAAGTGCTGGGAAGACAGGCGTGTGCCACCACACCCACCTATTTGTTGCTCACTAGGAAACCGAGGCATGGGCCAGAGTTGCCTGCTCAAGGTGGAAACCAGATATGTGCAGGTGTCTAGGCCAGAGAAAGATGGGCTGAGGCCCAGAGGCTGGAGGGAGCTGGGGGAACACGTCACAGCATCCTGGATGGAGACACTTCCCTGGGTGCCCTGGGGAGCTAGAAACTGAGGCTGGAGGAGACCAGGTGTCCCTGAGGGGCTGCACCCTGCTCCACTCCAGAATCTGATTTGAAGCCTTTCCCAGGAAGCATGGGGGGCTGGGGATTCAGCTCAGTGGTTTCGCCGCCTGCTGTGCAAGCGCAAGGACCCGAGTTTGATCCCTGGTACCCAAAAAACAAAAAAACTGACTATTGGGCCTGGATTTAGTTCAATGATTCCAGCACCAGCCTCAAAAGCCCAAGGTCCAGAGTTCGATCCCAGGTGCCAAAAAAAAAAAAAAGAAGGCCATCCCAGGAAGCACGAGGACCTCTCCACACTGGGTGACAGCCTGGAGTCTCAGGGAGCCTCAGAGGCCTGGGGTGCACAGCTCTCCCCTTCTCAGTGGCCTCGGCAGTGGAAGTGAGGTGGCTGCCCAGTCACGAATGGGCACTCGTGGGCTGCAGGAGCTCAGGGCTGCTGGGTGCATGAAGACCCAGCCAGGACATGTGGGCTCCCACACTGGGCTGGACTTGGGCCTGGGCAGCCCAGGGGGCCTGGGTCTGAATCCGGGCTTTGGCATGTGGGTACCTGTCTTCGTTGTCCCCACTTCACGGAGCTTTGCAGAGGGTGAAACTTTAGGGCCCTCACACCACCAGGCGCACACCGGGCCCTCAGGGTTTTTTGTTTTGCTTGTTTTTTTCCAGTACTGGGATTGAACTCAGGGCCTCCACACTGAGCTACATCTCCAGCCCTCTTTTCAGTTTTGATTTTGAATCAAGGTCTCACTATGTTGTCACGTTGCCCAGGCTGGGCTCGAACTTGCAAGCCTCCCACCTCAGCGTCCCAGGTGCTGGGATGACAGGTGCGCCCCGCCACACCCAGCTGGCCCTCGGTTTTATAACACTGTTGTTCCCACTGCTTTCCCAGCAGACCCGCCTGGGCCTGCAGGACAGACGTACACTAGTTGCTCATTTGTTCCAGAATCTCATACTCGCTGTGTGCTGGGAGATGCCACTGCTCACGCTAGGGTTTGGGGGCCGGTTAGGGAGGAAAGGGGAAGATACTCCCCCGTCTTCCCTAGTCAGATCCAACCAAAAACCCCCAGGGGCAGGTTCTGCAACCTGCACAGAGAGGTTAAGCGACTTCTCTGGGGTCACACAGCCCCCAGTGGGTGGCTTAGAGGAACCTCAAACCAGGCTTGCCACAAGACCTTTTAACAGCAACCCTAGGCTGCCACGTGGGTGGAGCCTCAAAAATGTCAGTCTAAGGACATTGATGTGAAGAGGCTGAGGCAGGAGGATCACCCGGAGTTCACCTGGACTGGGCATAGGAAGCCTGGTTTGGAGCCTCAGGCTTTGGTCCTAGAGAAGTCACTGGATTCCCAATCACGAGGCCAGAGCGCCCTCTGGTGGCCATGGAGGGAATAGGTTGGAATAACCTATACAAATGGACTGACTAAAACGTCCACTTTAGGGGACTGTCAAACTCAACGCCCCCTCCTGCAGGAAGCCCAACCAACTCCTATTAATTCCTCAAAGGCCTAGTTCCAACACCCTCTTCTTCAGGAATCCCTCCTTGTCGCCCCAGGCCGAGCAGGGGTCACTCTAGGGTCCCACTCTGTGGCCCAACTTCATGGGGGCCCAGGGTGTTAGTGTAAATATAGGGTCTGGTATGTAGCAGGTGCTCAGTGGATGTTTGTTGAGTGAATAAAGAAACGTATAATGAGGCTGGAACTAACCTCAGAGTCGATCCTGGCCCTCGCTGGGGAATGGAGCAACCTTTGCAGCTAATTCTGGGAAAGGAAAGGATTTGGGTTCCTGCTCCCTCTGCACCTAAGAGGTGCTGCACAGTGAGCCCTGAGACCAGCAGCAGGTTAGGTTCAGAGGGAATGGGTGGCCCATCTGAATTTATTGCATGGGTGTTTATGGGACGTTGCTTGCACCAGGCACTGTTAGGGGCCCGGCCAGAAACCGAACAAAAGTCCCTTCATCAGGTGGAAAGAGCTGGCATGAAAGACAGGAGTAAGAAAGCCACTTGGGAATGTGGGGGATGGGGGGGGCACAGCCAACGCAAATGTCCTGCGGTAGAAGTGTGACTGGAGAATCCTAGGAAAGTGGGGACATTAGGGCGCAATGAGGGAGAGACTGGCAGATGAGGAAGTAGAGTGAAAGACGGGGGTGGGGGGGGTCTTCGGGGTTTGGAGAAAAAGGAGGGGCTCGCGTAGGCCCCACCCATTGCCCCCCCCCGCAGCCTCCAAAATGGCTCCGCCCCCTACCAAATCCTAGTTGCCAAGGAGACTCGGCCCCGCCCAGCGCAGGCCTCCTCCGCAGCCACCAGGCTGGGCCCCACCCTCTCGCTCAATCCCGGTTGCCGAGGAGATTTGACCCCGCCCTTCGGTTTATTTTGCAGCCTTCAAACCTGGCCCCACCCGTGTACTGAATCCTAGTTGCTAAGGAGACTCGGCCCCGTCCCTCCAGATCCCTCTCCTCCACATCCCCCAGGCCTAGCTCCGCCCTTTGCCCGGCCCCTAGTTTGATTCCTTGCCTCACTTGTCCTTCAGCGGCCACCGTCACCCTTTCCGCCGCCGAGGAAGCGCGCAGTCCGCGCCGTTCGCGCGTTCCCGTCCTACGCTGTGCGTGCCGTGCGTGAACGTGCGTGCCGTGCGTGTGCGTGCGCGGGTTCTTCGGCCGGCGAGGGAGCACCAAACGGCAGGCGGCTATTGCCGCGCGCTGGGGGGGGGGGCGGGGGCGCGGAGGCATAGGTGGCAATGGCCGAGGCGTCGCCGCATCCTGGACGGTACTTCTGCCACTGCTGCTCGGTCGAGATTGTACCGCGCCTGCCGGTGAGGCCCGCGCGGGCGGGGGGCTTGTGCGCTCAGGCCTGGCAAGGCCGCGGCCGAGTCGGGGGCGCCGGCGAGGAAACTGAGGCCGGGCGGCACCGGCTCAGGGTCCCCCAGTGGAGCGCCCGAGACGCTGCGGGCCCGAGCCCCTGATCAGATGCAAGGCATCGAGGCCAGGCAGGAGGCGGGGGGCCCAGGTGACCACCGTCTCGCATAAACTCTGGATGCAGCCTGCTCGGCTTTGCAAGAGCGGAAGCAGAGGTCGGGGAGGCGAGTGCTGGGTTGGAAGCGCCACAGGGAGGATCGGCGTGGGCATTGCCTCGGGACACTGGGTGGGGGAGACCGTGGGCAGCCGGACCCGACTGAGCGCCGGGGGAGATCTCTACGCGCGTGGGGGCCCTCTTCTTCGCGGTCCCCTCAGGGGCCCAGCTGCCGCCACTTTCCATTCAGAGACGCAGGGTAGCTCCAGGCGCTAGGCCAGGATCCCAAGGCTGCGTGCGGCAGGTGTTTGTGGCCAGACCCTCCCGGGGCTGGGGCACGGAGGCCAGGGGATCACTCCTCAGGGGCTTGGCTGCACTGCCTGCCCTCCAGGTAGCGAAAGGCAGCCGTTTGGCCCAGGGGCCCCTGTCTGGTCGTCCCTAGGGTGCTTCCTGTTCCTTTACGTAGTGTGTTTCTCAGACCGGCCTGTCGTCACCTGGTAGGGGAGATGGCTGCTACCAGAAGGTTCTGTTTCAGGCCCCTGTCGCTGGATTCTCAGTAGGTCTGAAGTAAACATGGTCATCTGCAGTTTCAACCCCTGTTCCCTAGGTTGCCTAGGAAAGTGGCCATTTAGTCCAACCCACTTCTGTTTTCCGGTTGTGAAAACTGACGCCTGAGGTAGCCTCAGGCAGCGTGTGGTCCTGATGTTAAGTGAGATGGAGAGGTGGAGGGGTATCTGGAGCCCATAGCTAGGGGAAAGGGCTGGGTCTGTGAGGGTGTGGAGCCCTACCGGTGTGCCCCACTGCTTACCTCCTGGGAGGCTGTGGTGTTCCCTGGCAGGAGGGACTTCAGAGGAGGAGTCTGTCGGGCTCTCCAGGAAGAGGAGACTGTTGGAGTTGGGCTTAGGAAGGGGAACAGGACCAGGATCGGTAGGAGAGAGAAATAAAATGTGGGGGTGTGGTGTAGGCCCAGGAAGCTGAGATTGGCAGTGCAGCTGCAGAGCCTGGTGTGAACTCCAGGAAATTGTCCAGGCTGTAGCTCTGGGGGACGGGTGTGCAGAACTGACCCAGCCCCACTGTGCCCTTAGTGTTTTTGGTCTCCTTTCTGGACCCAACAGGGTGCTGGGTCCCTGTGTAGTGTGGCCACTCCTGGCCCTGTGGCCTTGGATGAGAACCCTGACCTGCACCAACAAACAGTGCCTGGGCCTGTGAGGTCCTTCTGGTTATAGCGATCCAGCTTGGCCTTTGCCCTTACAGGAGTTACAGGCTGGTCAGGGAGTGACAGATGTTTAATGAGAAACGTTGGTAAATTTAAGAGTATGGAATGGGGAGGGGGCTGGTTCCTGAGGGGGTTGGAGCAGGGCTGAGCTGGTGGTGACTGTGTCAGAGCTGCTGCATGCTCTGGAAAGGCTGCTCGCAGCTGGGAAAGTCCCAGTCACCACCGGCACCTGGAAGAGGGACTTGCCCACGCTGCGGTTGCTGTGATGCTGGTTTTTATGAAATGCCAGCTGGTGGCCATGATGGAAACTGGCTGCTATTGCAGCAATGCCTTCTCTGGCATCCCGGACTGCTAAGGGCGGAAAACTGCTCCCCAGGGCTTCTCTGGGACCATCCTGGGGTCTGGGAGTTGCTGAGGCCCACTAGCTGTGCCGCTCTCCACTGTATGGCCTTGGCCAGGCACTCAGTGACCTCCCCTGTCAGGAAGTTTGATGATTGGTCCACGCCCATTAGGGTCCAGGGGGACTCGGGTGTAAGTTGCCAGCCTGTGACTTGCCTGTGACAGTATCCTCAGCAGGAGCCATCCTTGCAGCTGGGCTTGGTAGAAGGAGGGCCCGGGCTGGGGCTGTGAGAAGCAGCGGTGGAGTGCCTGGGTGTCTCGGAAAGGTCAGCTTAGCTGGATCAGTGTGTGGGAGCCCGAACCAGACAGGCTGGCTAGAGTGGAGGCCTCACTTGGGTCGAGTATGTGGGTCTGGACCTGCTGTGTCCCAGCGTACACTGGTGTGGGGCATGGGTATGGGGTGCCCTGTGGACTGGCCTCCCAGGGGTGGGTGGAAGGACCCTCTAGTGCATGTGCCCTTGGTCCGTGGGTGCTGCCTGGAGTACACCATGAGGCCTCTTTTTGGGGTGCAGCAGGCCCAGTGAAGGTTTCCTCACCCAGCTCCCCAGTGGGGGTGACACCTGTTGGCCCCCACTGACAGGCCTGCCTTCCCTTGCAGAGGTGTCTGTGTGTGCAGATGGGATGGTGGGTATCTGGGCCCCTGCCTTGGGTGAGTGGGGTGGAGAGAGGCAGCCAGTGGTGAGCCACTGGGCAATGTGGGTAGCTATTGTCATTGTCACTGCATTCTCTCTGGGCTTTGTACCACCCCCACCCCTTCACTCCTCCCTAGGTGCCTCCATCCGCCCTCTGGCCACTGCCTGCTTGGTGTGTCCCATGTCATACTGGATGCTGTGGTGGTGACTGCCTTCCACTCTTCACAGCAGCTGTCCAGCCCTGCAGAGGCCCTGGGAGGGCGTGGATTGGGCACCAGAGATGACCAGGGAACTGTGGGAGATGTGTTGGGGTGGACTCTGCTGCTTCTGGACCTGTCTGCTGAGGTGGGGGTGGGCTGAGACCTGGGGTGCAAGGCAGGCCATCTCCAGGACCAGAGTGTGCTGCCTCTGAGACTCCTGAACTGCAGGGTCCGTCATGGTATTGGCCAGCCTGGGAAGGGCCTGCCAGGAGGAGCCAGGCCCCCCTGGACCAGTGTGCCCACTGACCTGGAGTGTGTGATGGGCACATCCCACCCAGTGCCCTGAGTGTAGGCCCTGGCTCCCAGCAATCCTCAGACCTAGGGCCATCACTCCATTCTCTTGTCTTCCCGGTGGCTGGCATCAGGAGCAGATGTAGTCTGTGGGGAGCAGCGTTTGCATCCGATCAGCTGGGAAGGCAAATCTTCCCCAGGGGTCCTGGGGGCTGTGTGGCTGCAGGTGCACATGCTTGCAGAGGCAGATGTTGCTGTTACCAGGTGGTCATTTGAGTTACTTTTTTTTTTTTTTTTTTGGTTCCGGGGGATGAACTCAGGATCTGGTGTTTGCGGGGCAGGCAGCAGCACCACTGAGCTAAATCCTCGGCCCCTACCAGGTGGTCATTTGGAGCCAACCTGCTCCTCAGCTCTCTCCTCAGTTTTGCCTCATGTCTGGCCCTCCGGGGCCATCAGTGTGTGAGTTGTGCTGGGGCCACCTGAGTGAAAGGTGGCAGACAGATCCCTCCGGGAGATGAGGTTGCCTGGGGCTGCACTTGGCAGAGTCTTGGTCGGTCCATAGTTCACAGCTGGGAGCCGTCACCTTTACAGGCACTCAGGAGGAGCAGGGCTGTAGGGTGATCTCCGAACGTGAGTTCTGCAGAGGTATGGGCAGGCGGACACCTAAGGGAGAACAGTTGGGCACAGGGCACAGACACAAGCTGCGAGAGCAGCCGGGTCTGGCTGTGCATGGACGGAGAGGGGCATTGGGGCCTGTGGGCACCTGGGACACTCACATCAGTGCAGTCAGGACAGCGTGGGGACCTGGGGACCCACAGGTAGCATAGGCCACAGTGCCGAGTGGCCCTTGTTGACTGGGAGGGGAAGGCTGCCTGGTTTCTAGAGCTTCGATCCAGTAGCCCAAGTGGACAGGGCCCCTTGTGAGCTGCAGCAGGCCAGGTTTGCCTGGAAGGGTGTGGCAGCCGGTCCCCAGAGGATGGGTCCTGTCTGATCTCTCTCCCACTGTAGACAGCCAGCAGCCCGGGAGGCCTGTTCTAGCCCTGGCGGCCAACTCAGGTCAACTGAGTCATGCTGGCGATTCCCCGTGACTGGAGGTGTTGGAGGAGCGTTCGACTATGGGCAGCATCCACCCCTCCCCCCTTTTTCAGTACTGGGGATCGAACTCAGGACCTTGCGCTTTCGAGGCAGGCACAGTGCCACTGAACTAAATCGACAGGGGCCTCCCCTCACCCCCTTTTTTTTTTAGTGATGGAGCTGGTGCTGGGGGTAGAACCCAGACCTTGTGCATGTTCTAACTCTGCCACTTGGCTCCACCCTGAGCCTTTTTGTGTTTTAGTTTAAAACAGGACCTCCCTAAGTTGCCCAGGCTAAGCTGGAACTTGCTGTTTTCCTGCCTCAGCCTCCCAAGTGGCTAGGATCACCAGGCATAGTCATTTGCTCTTTTTTTTTGTTCCTTCAGTATTGGAGATTGAACCCAAGGCCTTTGCAATGAGCTACATCCCCAGCTCTCTTTTAAAATTTCGAAATAGGATCCCAGTAAGTCACTAAGTTGCTTGTGCTGGGCTGGGACTTATGACCCTCCCACCTCCGCACTCCTGGAGCGCACCCACACACCTGGCGGAGTTGTAAGAATTCCTCGTGGTCTTGGCCTGCAGCTCTTGCCCGCCTCCTGGGGTCCTGCATGGGCCACCTTGCCCATCTGGGTGCCCTTGGCCGAGGCCCCTGCCTAGCCTCTTGTGCATCCTTTGTTGTTGGCAGCAGGCACAGGGTGGGTACATGTGTGTGGCATATGGCCCACTGGCTGTCAGGGTGAGGCAGAGTCCACGTCCCTGGACCCTGGGTGCACAGGGGCGACCTCACCTTTCATGTGGAAACACATTCTGCCTTCCTGCCCTTCTCTGTGCTCATATGCCCCAGAGGGGACCCTGGGACACTGCCTGAGCCCTGCCCACATGTGATAGCAGGGTCCCCCTTGACTTGTGTGTTGCTTGGGCCCTCAGCACTCCTCTGGGACTACACATCAGGGACCTGGGGCTCTGGAGTGGCCCCCATGCTGCTGTGGGCACACGAGAGACCTTGTGTCACGGTGGGAGCTGCACTGAGTCTGGGTCTCTTGGGGCGAGGAGACTGGGCCTCACCTGGAACTGCTGAGCCTAAGGATGCTGCTGTCACTGCCCTCACCACGTGTGGCCAGCAGAGCTTGTGTCCCCTGGGCCTCACCATAGGGAGTGGCCCTCACACCCCGCTGGCTGCACAGGACCCTGGCGGAGGGCAGGTTGGGGTGGGCCGCAGGCTGACCCTGCCCGACTCTCTCCCACAGGATTACATCTGTCCGAGATGTGAGTCGGGCTTCATTGAGGAGCTTCCAGAGGAGACCAGGTAGCTGCCCTGTGGTTTGGAGGCCAGCGAACAGGCAGGGCTGTAGCCAGCAGCAGAGGGTGGAGCAGGGGTGTGGCTGCAGTGTCACTTACTTGCCCCAGCCTGGTCAGCATCCCTGTGTGTGGGGACAGGGAGCACTCATCTTTGTGGGGGCAGACAAGGCAGGTTTGACAGCAGAGCTGGCATGAGGCTTCTGATGGTCAGGGCACGGGGCTATCTGGGTCACCTGAGATTTGCCACCTCTGGCCTGACCACTGGGCCAAAGCCTGAGGCAGAGGGAGGTGACAGGTACCCTGTCCTCAGAGTTCCTCCTTTCCCAACAAGCAGGACAAGAGTGGGTGCGGGGAAGCCCTGTGCCTGGTGGGGAGGGTTGCGGCACTGCTGACAGGCGCTGTGTCCGCAGGAGTACAGAGAACAGCTCCGCCCCATCCACAGCCCCCTCTGACCAGAGCCGGCAACCCTTTGAGGTGAGTCACAGCCCCCATGAGCCCCAGCCCTGGCCTGCTCTGGCCTGGTGGGCAGAGGCTGAGGGTGCATGGCCCTGTCCGAGATCTGCCTGGGCTCTGCCTTCCTGGTGAGCTGTGGCCAACCGTCTCCTCTCCTGGACTCATGGACCCCGGGCTGGGGATGGACTCGAGGACCTGAGGACCCAGGGTGGAGGTGGTGGGCAGGGAGACTCTGTTTGGGGGTCTGGCAGCTGGCCTGGCCTGGCCTTTGTGTACATGGTGCCCCAAGGACCATGCAAGCTCAAGGCCTGCCCCTGTGCCCCTCTCTCTAGAACGTGGACCAGCATCTGTTCACGCTGCCCCAGGGTTATGGACAGTTCGCTTTCGGCATCTTTGATGACAGCTTTGAGATCCCCACGTTCCCTCCTGGGGCGCAGGCTGACGACAGCAGGGACCCTGAGGGCCGGCGGGAAAGAGAGCATCAGTCCCGGCACCGGCATGGCACCCGGCAGCCCCGCGCCCGTCTTACTGCCAGGCGGGCTACTGGCCGGCATGAGGGTGTCCCCACGCTGGAAGGGTGAGGGGCTGGGGGTGCCTGGCGAGGGCCTGCTCAGTGGCTAGGAGGTGGAGACACCCTCTGTTCTCCATCCCGAGGGAAGAGCCTGGTCTTCTCACCCCACCTCAAGTGGGGCATGTTTTGGGGCATCAGGGAGACAGCCCTCAGCACAGCCGGCTCCATGTGTGTCCCAGCCTCGGCAGAGCTGGATCCAGGCACACTCTCCTGGGTTTGCTTTGTTTTTTATGTTTTTCCTTTGAAAAAGTCACCACCAGGTGTGTGCATGGTAGCACACACCTGTGATCCCAGCACTTCAGAGGCTGAGGCAGGAGGATCACAAGTTTGGGCCAGCTGAGGCTACATAGTGAGTTCAGGGCTGGCCTGGGTGACATAGAGGGACCCTTTTAGAAAAACAGAACCCAGGGCCAGGGATTTAGCTCAATGGTTACCCCTCCTGCCTCGCAAGCGCAAGGACCCAAGTTCGATTCCAGGTACCAAAAAATAAAAAAAATTTAAAAACAACCTGGGCTGGGGATGTGGCTCAGTGCCACTGCGCCTGCCTGGCAACAAGGTCCTGAGTTCCATCTCCTGTACCACAAAAAAAAAAAAACAACCCATACTGCTCACCTGAAAGCTGGTGCCAGCCGCTCCCTCGGCGTCCCCTGCAGGCTGGCCGTCTGTGCTGGCCCCTGTCATGACAGACCTGTCGCATATTCTCTTCCAGGATCATCCAGCAGCTGGTCAATGGCATCATCACCCCAGCCACCATCCCCAACCTGGGCCTGGGCCCCTGGTGAGTAGAGGGTGGGGCGTCCCACCCCAGCCACCCCAGCCTCCTGACCCAGCTTCTCGCCGCCAGGGGCGTCCTGCACTCAAACCCAATGGACTATGCCTGGGGGGCCAACGGCCTGGACGCCATCATCACACAGGTACAGGGTTCCCTTGTCACCCCAAGCCCAGTGACCCACAGAGTCCAGGCACAGTGGGGCCCAGAGGCCATGCCTGGCTTCCTGGCTGTTTCTGATGTCCCCTGGAATGTGTTGTAAAATCACCTGGGTTGCCAAGCACCCTCTTGCCTGGGTGCTAGACCCCCGCCTGTCCTGAGGGGGGACCCACAGACCTGTGTGCCTGGGCGGGGGCGGGGGGCACAGGTGGAGCCTCTCTGGGCCTGGAGACCTCCCTCCAGCCAGGACGAACGCAGTCCCGGTGCTTTTGCAGGTCCTGCAGCAGCCACTGGCCTGAAAGGCGGCCTGCGCCCCTCAGGAGCGAGCCCCGCCCCCGTCCCGGAGGAGCTCCCGGCACTGTCCTCTTGTCTTTCAGCTCCTCAACCAGTTTGAGAACACGGGCCCCCCGCCTGCAGACAAGGAAAAGATCCAGGCCCTGCCCACCATTCCTGTCTCCGAGGAGCACGTAGGTACGGCTGGTCTGGATGCCAAGGACCTTATGCCCAGGGCTGGGCTGGTCACAGCGGGTCCCTAGGGGTCCAGGGCCTGCCCGGCCTCATCCCACTTCCTACAGGCTCTGGACTCGAGTGCCCCGTGTGCAAGGACGACTATGCGCTGGGCGAGAGTGTGCGGCAGCTGCCCTGCAACCACCTGTTCCACGATGGCTGCATTGTGCCCTGGCTGGAGCAGGTGAGCAGGGCCGCTGGCCGCACCCACCTCTTCCCATGCCCCATCTCAACCCTGCTCTCGTGTAGGCCACGTGGCCCAGCCCTGACCTCGGCTTCGGCCTTGTTCCCACAAAGCACGACAGCTGCCCTGTCTGCCGAAAGAGCCTCACGGGACAGAACACGGCCACGAACCCCCCAGGCCTGAGCGGTGTGACCTTCTCCTCCTCGTCGTCATCCTCGTCCTCCAGCTCGCCCAGCAACGAGAACGCCACAAGCAACTCCTGAGCCGCCAGCCACAGGGAAACTCACCGCTTCCCGTCGTTGCCACAGCACACAGTGACCAGGCTGCGCCCAGGGGACTGGCCCTCCAGGGACCAGAGCTGGGCCGTGCCTGAGGGACACGGGCCCTGCTGCTCGTGCGCAAGGGCCCAGCTCCTGTCCTGTCTAACCTCACCCTCCAGGTGTTCACAGCAGAATGGTTTTTATGATTTTAAATTATTACTGCTTTGAAATAAATGGACGTTTTGGCTCACACGCGGCCGCGCATGATCTGTGGAGAGGCCGGTTGGAGCTGCTCGCCAGGACTGGCCTGGGGCCCATCTGCGACCCACAGCCTGTGCCAGCTCGGGACCGCAGGGTGACCAGCAGAACCAGGAACAAAACTGCTCCACAGACATTTTTTAAAGGGAGAAATATGTGTATCTTGAAAGCTATTTAAAATATACCTACTCGAGGAGCCAGTGGCTTGGTGTGTTCCTTCTGCCCGAATGTGGCTGGCCTGGTCGAGTCCACCTTGTGTGTGGGGGGGGTACTTCCACCAAGGGAAACCGGGGGCAAACAGGCCATGGAAGTGTCACCAAGATGGCAGTGCCCTGGGGGTTGAACAGCAGATCCGGGGTTGAACAGCAGATCCAGGCCATCAGCAGGGCCTGGGCCCACCACAGGAGCCCCACACAGTCAGCTCCGTGTCCACTGCCCTGGTCACCTGTGGGGCTGGTAGAGGGTGAAGCTGGCTGGGATGGTGAACTTGCTTCTGACTGGGCTCGGGTGCCAGGTGTGACATTGGGCAACTCGATCTTCAGAGTCCTAAAGTTGTGGCCCCGGTTCCAGGTGATGTGGAAGGATGGATGGTTGAGCCCCACCTCTGCCTGGCATGTGGAAGGACCACGTGGTCCTGTCCCTGGTCTTCGTGGGGTCTACACCATGCCGGGCATCCCGCTGTGTCCATACCAATGTGCGGAGCTGGGTACCTCCTGGACCACACTGCCCCGCCACAGCAGATGAACCCTGGCAGACATGACCGGTAGCAGAGAACGATGCTCGAGACTGCTGACCACGGCTGATAGCCCAATGGATGCTCACACTAACCCCAGAACCCGACTGGAGTGGTGCTTGCCAGGGGAGATTGAAGGCACCAAGATGGATGACTGTCTTGGATTGTCCTTGGCTTTGGGACATTGACTTCTGGTACTGAGAGCTGTCGACGTGTCTCTCCAGCCACTAGGCTGGTGCTGATTTGTGCTGGCAGCCAGTGAAGACCCAAGCAGTTTATCCTTTGCCCTCTGTCCTCTGCCCTGCTACGGAACTACCAAGCACAGTCGCACAGCTGGGCCTCGTTCCTGGTAGGAAATGGGAGCTTTGAGTTACAGTTTTTGGAGAGATGAGGTTTGATTTCTGTGATTGTCACTGCTTAAGTGGCCAAAGCTGCCAACTGTGTGGGAAACGAGCCAGCCAGGAGGGAAATGCCTGGTAAGAGCCAGGCACGCCTTAGAAATCTGGAGGGCAGGTTAACAGAAGACACTGGCCATGTGTGAGATTCGGAGGTCCATTCCCCCCAGGATGCTGGCACGGAGCCCCTCGGCCAGCCTGCTCACCCTGCCCATCCCATGAGTGCCAGGAGGCTCCGAGGCCTCCACATTCCCGAGGCCTTCGGGCCCATGTGTCTTGCCACTGCAACAAATGACCGCACACATGATCATGATGATGGTTCGTAACGTTTATTACCTGACTGTTCTGGGGCCGGGAGCTGACACGGGCCTCCCAGGGCTGAATCCAGGCAAAGGTGGAGGGGCTGCTCCTCCCGGGACGGGGGAGAACCCAGGTCGCAGTCACAGCCCAAAGCCCTGGCTCGTGGCCCCTTCCCCTCTCTGCCTCTCACCCTCCTGCGGCTTCTCAGCGGATGGTCAGGATGACGCCCTCAGGGTCCGTCCTGTGGCCGTCCTGAGGCTGTGGCCTGGCTCTTGGGTGCTGCCTCCATCACTGTCTCAGGGCTCTAGGCCCTGTGTGCTGTGCCCTCGGCAGCCTGCCCACCCTCCTCCTCCTGGACACCCTGTCCCTAGTCATCCCCGGCACTGGTGTGTCCCTGCCTCCAAGCCGTCTCCACAGTAGTCCCACCGGAGCCCTTCCCAGACCTGACAGCTGGCCTTGACTTTCAGGCCCTCCTCCCAGACACATGGGTACAGCTTGGGCTCCCCGAGGCCAGGCCTTGCTGTGGGGAACCCTCCTTGTGTCCCTAGTTCCTGGCACACAGTAGGGACCTATGAAAGCTTAAGATGGGAACGAGCGGAAGGACAGGTGGCCCCTACTCGCAGCCTGACTCAGGCACCAGCTGACCCCACCCAGCAAGATCCACAGGAGACCAGCACGGGGAGGAAGTGGGTGGACAGCTGGTGCCGCTGCGTCCGGGTGCCTCGCCGGGGGACCCCGAGTCCATCCAGCGCCAGGAACATGGGCCGGCCGCGGTGGCGCCAGCGCAGCGAGGCGTAGGTGTTGTATCCGTTCTCCTCGATGCGCTCCCGGAACCTGCAGTCCACAGAGTAGGCCCGCTGCCGGGCGGGGCGTAAGCCCGGGATGCGCGGCCCCGCCCACCGCTGACTATCCCGCGCCTTCCCACCCGCCACCCACCACTGCTACTGCCTGCTACTCACCGACCCATAGAGGAGGCCCCGGCGGTTCATGGCCACGTAGAAACCCGAATGCACTGCCTTGATGGCCACGGCGCCCACGCGAACCGAACGGATCTCAACCACGCCTGCATGGAAGGGCTGGGTCAGGGCAGCCACAGGCCAGGGTCCCTTCCCCTCCCCACACCTCTTTCCCAAGCTCCTGCTTTGTGCACCTCAAGTTGGGTGGGGACCCTCAGGGCCCACGATAGGTGGCTCTGAGCTCCCAAGGAGGTGAGGGTGACGGGAGGCAGAGACATAGTGGATGAGACCAGGAGTAGGTGGAGCACTAAAGGCCTGGGAGCTGGCTTCAGACCCTGGTCAGGTGGGTATCCTGTACCCCCATAACCTCGGCATGCAAGCCCATGCTGGGTAGGAAAAGCTCACCAAGGGCATGCCTCCCCAGGTCTAGGGCCAGCTCACCGTCCAGCAGAGCAGGCTCAGGGAGGAGCCACCCACCACCCTCAGCTGCCCAGGGCTCAGAGGCCTTGTCTGGACCTCAGTCTCTGCCCTCTGGTCCTTACTGTGGACCTGGAGGACTGAGGTCCCGCAGGGTAGTCAGACATGGTCCACACTGCCCCCGAGGCCACTGTGCTCATAGTCACCCCAGGACCTTTGCACCTGCCACTTCCCACCAGGTATGCAGAGGCTCCACTCAGCTGCCACCTCAGAGAGGCCTCTGAGTCCCAAATGATGCTACTGGCCACCTTCCCACGCACAGCCCGCTCTTTATTTCCTTGCGCCCCACATAGCCCCTCTGAAATGAGGACATTACTCTCCTCTCCGCAGGGAGCTCCACGAGAGGGGCCGCCTCACTCACCACTTTGTCCTGTGCTCAGCACTGCACAAGAAATACCCAGGAGATAACCCCTGCATTAAAGAGAGCCCTACGCTCCACCCACAGGGCTGTCCTTCAGCTGTCACCCCGGTCCCTGTCCAGATGGGGAAACCGAGGCTTGAAGGAGTGACCATGCCGGGTCACCTGGCACAGCCAGGCCTCTCCCCCAGCCTGAGGCCACCCCGCCTGGCCATGCCACCATGGCTGGACCTGCCCAGCCAGTCCCCTGTCACTGCCCTGTCGTGTGCACCCTAATGAGGGCCTTGGGGCCCCGGATGAAAGGCTGTGGGAGGGGTAGGGTGATCGTCGGCCTGAGGGTGGTGATTCAGGCTGCCAGCCCTGAGCGTGCCCCTGCCCAGCTCCTGCTGCCCATGGCGCCCAGGTACCCAGCTGCCTCCTCGCTGGCCTGTCCTCTTCACACCACAACACTGCACAAACACTACTGAGCACCTGTGCTCTGGGCAGGGCCCAGCAGGAGGGCAGAGGGGGACAGAGGCCCAGCTCCACTGCCCCTGGGATGACCCAGAGCTGATCTCCTCAGCTCCCAGCTGGGGGGTCTGAAAAGAAACCACTGGGACCCTGATGCAGACAGGTCTTGACTTTATTTCAGAGTCCAGAGTTCGGTGCTTATCTTTTCTGTTTTTGGTGCTGGGAATGGAACTCAGGGCCTGGACACTGAGTGACATCCCCAGCCCTCCTTTAGTTTTTATTTTGAGACAGGGTCTCGCTAATTTAAGTTACCCAGGCTAGGCTCAAGCTTACCTCATCCCGGCTCAGCCTCCCAGAGTGCTGGTATGCCAGGTGTGTGCCACCACACCGCGTCAGTGCTTATCTAGGGACCGCCCGGGCCTGTAGCGCTTCAGGTAGCCTCAGTTTACCGCGGGGCCCAGTGACCCCACTCAGCCCCTTCTTTGCAGCGGAGCCAGGGCCTTATTGCCCACCCTCGCCCATCTAACAGCAGGCGACAGAGTACGCCCGGCTCAGCGCTGCCGTTGCTGCTGTCACCTGCCTCGTGCTGTCCCCGCCCCGCCGCACTCACTGTCTCGGCCGTCGCGCCAGCGGGTCCCCTGCACCCGGCCGCTGGGGTCCACGCGCAGAAAGAAGTGGGTGGAGGAAAAGAGGCGCCGCCAGCGCACGTCGCCCTCCAGGTGCGGGTAGCTGCGTGGTCTCCGCAGTGCGCTTGGGGTCCCCGCGGCTCCGGGCGCCCGGGCCAGCAGCAGCCAGGCCAGGCCCAGCCAGAGGCGGCGGCGCATGGCCCGCTCCGCTTGCCGCTCGCATTTGCCTCCCCCGTCCACGGCTTGGCCCTGTGCGGCCGGGGCGGCCCGCCGGGCGAGAGCAAGCGGCCAATGGGGAGCCGTGGGGCGGGGCCACTGCACGGAGGTGGGCCGTGGAGGGCCAATGGGATCACGAAGGCGGGGCAAGCGGGCGGGTCCTGGTGACAGCGCCTGGCGCGTTTGTTTGTCTCGCGGAGTGGAGGGCGAGGTGTAGATCTCCGGGTGGCGGCGGCGGGCGCGGGCCCGGGAGGTGCGGAGGTAGGGGGCGGGGTCGGCAAGGGGAGAGAGACCGAGATCGAAGAGACAGGGACTAGAGAGACACAGGGACAGAGATGAGAGAGCCAGAAACAAAGACAAGAGAGACTTACAGGAGAAAGAGCAAAGAGCAGAGACAGTCCTGGGCACGGTGGTGCACCCCTGTTATCCTAGCACTAGGGAGGCTGAGGCAGGAGGGTCGCTTCGAGTTTGAGGCCAGCCTGTGCTACATAATGAGTTCAAGGCCAGCCTGAACTGTATAGTGAGACTTTGTCCCAAAAAACTCAAACCAAAACAAAACAGTGACAAGAGAGAAAGAGACAGAGACAAGGAGAGACTAAGAAACAGATAAAGAGAGACACAGAAAGTTACAGGGACAGAGTCTGTGTTGGACAGAAAGAGATGACAGAGGGTGGGGGATTTAGCTCAGTGGTTTCACCTCCTGCCTCGCAAGCGCAAGGACCTGAGTTCGATCCCCAGTACCAAAAAGAAAGAAAGAGATGACAGCGCTAGGCATGGTGGCACACTTGTCGCCCTAGCCACTGGGGAGGCTGAGGCAAGAGAGTAGTGAGTTTAGGGGCAATGTGGGCAACTGAGACCCGGTGGAGACAGAGGTGGAAGGTTCCGGCCTGTGTGTCAGCTGTGGCAGCCTGGCCCTGGACTGCACTTCCCACTTCCTGGCCCTGGTACCTCGACTCTCCCAAATGGGCTGGAGGGACAGGAGGGTGTGTCCCTGTGTTCCTGGCTGGAGGAGACGTCTGGGTGACAACCAAACTGCAGGGCCCTGGCAGCCTCATTCACACCCACACTGCACCCACGCCCGGCCACACCCCAGGCATGCAGCACCCCAGCCTGGCACCTCATCACCCACCGTGTGCTGGGGGCTACAAGAGGGACACAGAGCCAAGAGGAGTCACCATCAGGCAGAGAAACTGAGGCTGGGCGGAGCAACCCCCTCACAGGACTCGCCCCAGATTCCAAGTCCTCCCTCTGCTCCCCAGCCCCATCCTGCGTCCCTGGGCCCAGGCAGCAGCTTTAAATAGCAGCAGGGTGAAGACAGCTGAGAGCCTGCCCTTTTGGGGAGCCCTCAGGAGGGCAACCGGTCCTGCCAGACGCCAGGATTCCTTTCCAGTGGCTCAAGGGATCCCAACGCTTCCTGACCGAAGGTCATACAGCAGCTGGGCGATCACCGTGTTTCCGGGCCCAGGACTGAGTGTCTCGGGGTCCCCAGACCCAGGTCTGACCTCGTACCCTGAGGCAACACCTGAGAAGTACTGGAGTCCCCCTTGACATCCGCACTCGTTCTTCCTCTGTGAAGTGGGCCAGGAAAGGGACATCATCAGGTGACATGCTGGTCAATACCCTACCCCTCCATGAAACAGCCCACCCTGAAGTGTCCCCACCTGCATCCCACAGGACACGCCCTAGGTGTCCGAGGTAAATTTTTTTTTTTTGGTACCGAGGATCGAACTCAGGTCCTTGCACTTGGGCAGCAGGCGGTGAAACCACTGAGCTAAATCCCCGGCCCTGAGGTAAATTATTAATGATATCTTTATTGAAATACAATCTTCATACCATACAGATCACCTACTTAAAGTGGACAATTCAGTGTCATTAATGCACTCACAAAGCTGTGCAGCCACCACCTCTAATTCCAAAACATTTCATCACCCTGAAAGAAGCCTCATCTGTTTCTATGAGCAGTCACCCATCTCCTCCCAGCCCTGGTACCCACGAGTCCACTTCCTGTCTCTGGAATCCCCTGTCCTGGGCGTTTCCTGTCCACGGAGCCAACGCTGTGTCCTCTGTGTCTGGTGACTCTCCCTGAGCACAACGTCCTCAGGGTCCATCCACACTGTGGCAAACGTCACAGCCTTGCTCCTGTCCTGGCTGAGTGATGGTCCAGGGTGTGGATGGACCTCTCCGTGTGGGTCCATTCATCCCTCCATGGACACTGAGGCCGTTTCCACTTCGGCTGTTGTGAATTGTCCTGCTGTGAACATCTGTGTACAAGTCCTCATGTGACTGAGTTTTTCTTTCTCTTGGAGACCTATCTGTCTAGGACACGAAATGCCTGGTCACACAGTGGCTCTACTTTTAGCCTTTGAGGAGCTGCCACACTGTTTTCTACCATGCCACACAATTTTACATTCCCAGGGAAGCACGAGGTTCTGATTTCTCCACATTGTTTCCCATTTATTGCTTTTTTTTGTTTGTTGGTTTGTTTTGTTTTTTGGTATCAGGGATTGAGCTCAGTACCTCACACTTGCCAGGCAACCCATTTATTGCTGAAATTATAGCCATGCTGGAGGGGTTAAAGTGACATTTCCTTGTGATTTTCTTTTTTTTCCTTTTAATTTGTTTCAGAACAAGGGATTGAACTCAGAGCCTTGGACTGAGCTATATCCCCAGCCCTTTTTACTTTTTATTTTGAGACATGGTCTTGCTACATTGTTCCGGCTGGCCTCAAATTTGAGATCTTCCTGCCTCCGTCTCCTGAGTAGCTGGAATTACAGATGTGAGCCATTGTGCCTGGCTAATTACAATTTCTTTTATGCCATGGCCTCTGTCGGGCAGCATGTGCTCTACTGCTGAGCTACACAACCAGCCTTTGATGAGTTTTTGAAGGACTTCAAGCTCACAGAACAGTTAAAAGAACAAGAATCATACAATGAACACCTAAACACCCTGCCCCAAACTCCTCAATTCTGTTTTTGTCATTGTTAGGGAATCAAACTCAGGACCTTGCGCTTGCCAGGCAGGTGTGGTGCCACTGAGCTACATCCCTGGCCCTCCCCAATTCTTTATTCTCCTTCTGCTTTCCATCTGCAGGAGAATGGGTAATTGTGTTGCCACAAACCCTAACACCAGAATTCTACACAGCCATGAAAAAGGACTCCTCCATACACAGCATAGGTGAGTCTCCCAACCAATGCTAATTCAAAGCAGACAGACATAAAAGGAATCGCCCTGATGGGACATTTTAGGAAGGGCTCCAGAGACGCCAGGAGGCTTTGGGGCTGCTGATAGCTGTTACTTTTCCTGGAACACCTGTTCACACAGATGTGTTCAGTTTGAGAAAATTCGCTGACCTGAGTCCCCCCAGGACTGTGGATTGAACCCAGAGCCTTTGCACTCCATTCGCAGCACTATTGTGTGTGTGTGTGTGTGTGTGTCTATGTGTGTGTGTGTTGTTATTGTTGTTGTTTTGTTGTTATTTTGAGACAGGATCTCACTTTGTAGTCCAGGCTGGCCTCAAACTCAAGGCAATCCTCCTCCCTCAGCCTCCTGAGTGCTGGGATCACAGGTGTGTGTCACCACACCTGGCTTCCAGCCCTTTTTATTTTTTATTCTGAGACAGGGTTTTGCTTAAGTCACTAAATTGCCCAGGCTGGGGTCCAACTTGTAATCCTTCTGCATCAGCTTCCCTGATTGCTGGGATTACAGGTGTGTGCCAACATGACAAAGGGAGATTCTTCAGACAGAAGAGGAGAAGGCCATGAGATACTGGATGCTGGGGTGTCCTGGCCACAAGGCTAGGGACTCCTCGAACCCCAGACATGGGAGAAGCAACAGGACCTTCCTTGGAGTCACAGGTGGGAGCACAGCCCTGCACAGCCCTGGGTCTCAGACCAATGACACTGACCCAGGACTTCTCTAGCAAGGAAACACATTTCTGTTGGTTTAAATTACCGAGTTTGTGGCAATTTGTGCCAGCACCCCAGGAACCTGATCCTGTGCCTAGAAATTCTTTATCTTTCTCAATGCAGACATCTTACTTATTTTGTGGCACTAGGGATCAAACTCAGGACCTTGTCTGTTTTTTTTTTTTTTTTTTTTTTGGTACCAGGGATCGAACTTGGGACCTTGTGCTTGCGAGGCAGGCGCTGGAACCACTGAGCTAAATCCCCGGCCAGGACCTTGTCCTTGCCAGACAGGCTTGGCGCCACTGAGCCAAATCCCCGGCCCTTTTTTTTCATTTTCTTTCTCAGTACTGGAGGCTGAATTCAGGGCCTTCACACTGAGTTCCACCCCTAGCCCTTTTTAATTTATATTTTATTTTGAGACAGGGTCTCACTAAGTTGCCCAGGTTGGGCTCAAATTTATGATCCTCCTGCCTCCGCCTCCTGAGTGCTGGGATGACAGGAGGGCATCACCTCACTCAGCTGTATTCCCTCATCTTAGTTCTGTTCATCCCGACCTGGCTTGTATGTTACTA
The DNA here is from genome assembly GCF_053883595.1 of Heterocephalus glaber. NCBI lineage: Eukaryota > Metazoa > Chordata > Mammalia > Rodentia > Bathyergidae > Heterocephalus > Heterocephalus glaber. The sequence continues at coordinate 3,229,133 of NW_028258457.1, read as the reverse complement.
TTTCCCTTACTTAAGGTTTATGTGGAAATTTGAGATGACCATCAGAAGTGGAAAAACAGGTGTCATACACTGCCATGGTGACAATAAGCCACAAAGGAATACAATGAAAACGCTGGGTGTGGTGGCGCATACCTGTAATCCCAGCACTGGGAGGCTGAGGCAGGAGGATTGTGAGTTCAAGGTCAGCCTGAGAAACTTGGCCAGTACAAGGCCAACTTAGTACACAGAGAGACCCTGTCTGAAAACATAAAAAAGAAGAAAATACAATACGAAGAACAACTCACACCCAAGGAGCTGAGTCCAATACAGGTGGACACTGACAGAGCTCTTCGTGGATGTTTCAAGGAGCTTTTCGGGGGAGCTGAGATGAGAATTACTCCTGCTAAGGGAGATAATGGTTAGGGGATCTAATCAAGTCCAAGAGGAAAGCTGGGCGCGTTGGTGCACACCTGTCATCTCATAACTTGGGAGGCCGAGGCAGGGGGATGGCCATGAGTTGGAGGCCAGCCTGACTACATAGCAAGACCCTGTCTCATAAAAACTGGGATAAACTAACAGATTAAATAGAAGTGGAATCTGAGACAAAAAGAGTAGAGAAAGAATCCAGAAGTCTTGACTTCCACCAAGGTCCCTCCTCTGCCAGCGCACAGGGTGTGAGGGCATCTCTAGGCCCTGGGGAGCAGGCCTTGCTGATTCAGTCCACTGGGTTAGGAAGGAGACCCCGGGACTGAGCCAGGTCTGCAGTCACATAGCACGGCAGGCATCCCAGGGTGAGATGGGCAGGTGAGGCCGGCTGCTGCTGTCTGCTGGACACATTCCTGGCTGGTGACATAATGGTGGGCAGGTGGCATGGGTGGCTCTGCCTGGAATGTGCTGTTCATAGGTGCCACCCTCCCTGGGCTGGTGGGGAAATAGAAATACAGGCACTGGGGACAGTGGCAACTTGAGCAGAGGAAGGCCAGTGGGCTCCCCATGACATCTTTTTCTCCCACCTGACTCAGCTCAGCCCCTCCAGCTCTTCACAGGCCCCTGCCTCAGGGCCTTTGCACTTGCTGACACTGTAGTCACCCCAGCAGTTCCTCAGCTGGATCCCTCACATACCAGAGCTCCCCGTTATTGGCCTCAGTTTCCCTAACCATATACTAGGTGGTCAGGCCCTTCAGATCCTGGCTTCCCGGAGCAGAGTCTCCTGGAAGCTGGAGATGGATCTGGGTTCCAGGGATCTTCTCATTCCTTTTATCAGACGCCCATTTAATCCATGCTCCCCGTTCCATTCCGCCCCTGTCCCTGGATGGTTGGGGATTACTGGATAAACTGAGGCCTGAGAAAGGAAATATTATGTATGAGGAAATATTCAGGAAACACGAGGCCCCCACTGTCCCTCAGCTTTTCAGTTGGGCGTCAGACAGACCTGCACTTTCCCTTTAATCTACCTAATGTCCACGCTGTGCATCTTTGGGTCACTTTACTGACCTCTCTGAACCTCAACTTCCTCCACAATAAAGTAAGGATATTAATAGTCCCCCACTCATCTTGTTGGATCAATGAAGGATGTGGACAGGAATCTCATTGCAGAACGCTGTCCTAATTATTAGGTGAGTGTACTTTATAGGTTTTGTTTGTTTTGTTTTGTTTGTTTGAGACAGAGTCTCGCTATGTAGTCCAGGCTGGCCTTGAACTCACTTTGTAGCTGAGGGTGGCCTCGGACTAGTGGTGATCCTACTGCTTCAGCCTCCTGAATGCTGCGATTACAGGCGTGTGCTACCACGTCCGGCTAGATGAGTATAGTTTTAAAAACACACACACAAGGCCGGGGATTTAGCTCAGTGGTTTCGCTGCTTGCTGCACAAGGGCAAGGACCGGAGTTCAATCCCTGGTAGCAAAAAAAAAAAACCACACACATACACAAAAACCCAGATTCTGGTCCTTCCAAAGACGGCCTTAGATGCACCCAAATTGCCAAGGCAGGGCCGGGGATTTAGCTCAGTAGTTCCGGCGCCTGCCTCGCAAGCGCAAGGTCCCAAGTTCGATCCCCGGTACCAAAAAACAACAACAACAAAAAACCCCAAAAAGCAAATTGCCAAGGCAACGGTGGTTCAGCCCTTTCCTTATGCACAGAGGGAAATACCAATCAGAAGGCTTCTCCAGCTCAAACCTTGCTGCCTCTGGCCCCGCTGCCTCAGGGGAGTTGTGGTTCTGGCAGCTCACTTCCGGCCTAAGTGACCCTTCGCAGCTCCCGTCGGCCGCTGAACCACAACTCCCCGTAGGCGGTGTAGGCGCGTGCGCGGTGTAGGAGCCCGGGCGGCAGCATGGCTGCGCTGCGCTGGGGCCGAGGTGCGGCGGATCTCAGCAGGGCGTTGCGGTCCTCTGGCCCCCCCTGCAACACGGCCAAAGAAGGTAACTTGCCGAAGCCCGACGGCCTGGGATGACTCTGCTGCCACTGCGTCTCCTGCCGCGCAGCTGTGACCTTCGGCTTTCAACCTTTGCCCTTTGCCCTGCAGAGTCCTGGGGAACTCGCGGACTAGACCTGCGTTTCCCGGCCCCGCCTCCTGAGGCGAGTCCACAGGGAAAGTTGACCTTTGAGTCTTGATCAGAAGCTCCCTAACCCCTTGACATCTGATAGTTACTACTGACTATAGGGCGCCTTTGCTCTTTGACTCTGCAATTTGTCCGTGAGGACCCCCAGGCCCACTTCAGCCTCCTTTGTCTCTCCGCAGGGATCCTCGGTGGCCTCTGGAGTCCCAGAAGGAACTCCTCTGCCAGCCCCTGTGAGCAGGAACGCCGGAAGGACTGGGGCCATGTAGAACTACTGGAGGGTGAGTGGAAGCAGAAGAAGCTCCATCCTCTGCTGGGGTCACCCCCTGGGTTCGCACAGTGGCCCCACAAGAAGGGAACAGGCTTCTTAGTACGCAGAGACAACCCTGAGACTCAGGCTGTGGTCCCCATGGCCATCTAGGATGGTGGCATAGGGTGGCACTGACTGATCAGACATCCCATGTGTGTCCTGGGCCTTGTGTGCGGGGCTGGCTCTGAGCTGGTGTGATTGCCCCACCCCAGGGCCCCACTGAGCCTCGGTCTTCTAGGGAGACAGTTGAGGCTCTGAATTAAGCCTAGAGAGGTACCCAGGGCCACGTGTAGCTACACGTGCAGAGCTGGGATTTGAACTCTCAACTGCCTGTCTCTGCTTTCAGCGTTAGGTGACCAAATCTAGCTGACAAGATGGCCCAGGGCCCTGATCAGAGGGAGGTGTGTTGTCTTTGTGCTTTCTCCCCCTGTCCAGGCCAGGGTCCAGCATCTTGGTTTCCTTTCCTGCAGGCCAGCAGCCAGGGAGGAGGAGGGGGGAGGGAGGCTATAGAAAGAACTTGTTATTACAGAAAATTACAGAAAAGTCTAGCATAGGAGAGCAAAGACAAGTACAATCACCTTTCACCTTCAGCAGCAGGGTTCCCTTTCTTATCTGCCTACTTGTTTTATAGCAAGGCCCAGACTCATCCTCTAAGCAGAGGGAAGTTCCAAAAACTTAAATCAAGTCATATACTCTCCAGTTTTGTCCTCTCATGAGCAGAATAACATCTCCCCACTCTGGACCATGAACCCACCATCTACTGTAGCCAACACTGGCCTCTCTGCTGAGGGAAAGATGAGCCACTCATGCACCAGGGCCTTTGTACCTGCTTCTCCTCTGCTCCCTGCAAAGCTGGTTTCTCTCCCAGGCCTCAGCTCTGATGTTACCTTCCCTGGAGAAAGCCAGTACCACCTCTCCCTCATTTCCTTCTCCACACACCTTCTATCTGTTTTTTCCAAAGATGCACTTGAGATTTGGAGTAATCTGAGGACCCAGATCACTCTTATCTTTTCATTGCAGCAAATCTGTTCTGAGCCCTTTCCAGTTCCAGCCATCAGCTACCAGCACAGCTGAGTAGATGTGCAGATGGGCTGGGGTCCTGGTGGAAGAGGCAGAGAACAGACAGCAAGTACAGTTGGGTTTCACTGTTCCAGGAATCTGTGTTAGTACATCCACCTGCTCACCCAAATTAATGTGTAATGTGGAAACCACTCCTCACAGACATGTGCAGAGGGACGCACGCCACTCCCAGGGCCGTGAAGTACTTACCTGCCTTCCCTCAACTTGCATTACAAGCAAAGGTCCTTTATATGACATGTTCTGTTCTGTTCTTTCTTTTTTTTCTGCCATACTGGGATCGAACTCAGGACCTTGTGCCTTCGAGGCAGGTGTAGCTAAATCCCTGGCCCTCTTTATTTGTTTGTTTGTTTTGAGACAGGGTCTTGCTAAGTAGTTCAGATTGTCCTTGAATTGAATAGCCCAGGGTAGCTTCAAAATCATGGCAATCCTCCTGCCTCAGCCTCTTGAGTGCTGGGATTAAAGGCATGTGCCACCACACCAGGCTTATGTGACATGTTTAGTGCCAAGTTTCTTGCATTTTTATGTCTTCTGGTGGTGATCTTGCTGGTTTGTTTTGTTTTGGTGGGTTTTTTTTGTTGTTTTTTTTTGGTACCGGGGGATCGAACTCGGGTCCTTGCACTTGCGCAGCAGGCAGCGAAACCACTGAGCTAAATCCCCAGCCCCTTGTTTTGGTGTTTTGAGACAGGTCTCATTATGTAATTCAGGCTGGCCTTGAACTCACTGTGTAGCCCAGGCTGGCCTCGAACTTATGGGAGTTGTCCTGCTTCAGTCTCCCAAGTGCTGGAATTATAGGCATATCTCACCACACCCAACAATTTGCTGTTTTGAATGGTCCCCATGTGAAGTGCTGTCATTCAGTCTTTAAGGAGAAACTGGAGGTGTCACATCAACTCCATTCACACATGAGTTCCAGAGCTATAGCCCATGAGTTCATTGTTGACAAATGAGTGTGATATATTAAAGAGTTTTTTAAAAAATTAATTTCAAGGGGCCGGGGATTTAGCTTAGTGATTTTGCCGCCTGCTGTGCAAGTGCAAGGACCCGAGTTCGATCCCCGGTACCAAAAAAAAAATTTAATTTTAATCTTTCTTTTTAAGACAGTCCCCTTGGCCTCCTATGTACTGGGGCTACAGATGTGTGCCACCATGCCTGGAAAGAAGGGATCTTTAAAGAGAAACCCAAAAGCAGAGTTGTATATTGGTCACTTGATAAAAACTTGATTGGAGCTGGGCATGGTGGTGCACACTTGTAATCCCAGCACTTGGGAGGCTGAGGCTGGATAATCACTGGGAGTTTGAGGCCAATCTAGGCTACATAGTTCAAGGTCAGCCTGAACTGCATAGCAAGACTCTCAAAAAAAACCAGACAGCGCTGGGGCTGGAGCTCAGCAGCGACGCCACGCCTGCCTGGCAAGCATAAGCCCGAGTTCAGTTCCCGGTACTGGAAAAAAAACCCCAACAAACAAAAACAATAAAAAGTGACTAGAGAACACAGGAGCCTGGGTTGCCTGTCTCCCAGGATCAGTGCTCAGCACTGGACAGTGTGGCGTTCTCTGGTGGTATAGAACAGCCCAGCGAGGATGCAGAGAAACAGTGTGGGGTGTTAACAGGCAGGGCTGTGATTAGCAGGCAGCGGTCTAGACTAGGAATAGGCAGCTCAGGGTCAGCTGAGTGTTCAGGGAGAGGCAAAGGCCCTGAGACAGAGTGAAGCGGGCAGAGCTGGAGCAGAGCAAGTGAGGGGAGAACAAGAGGCGCCGAGAGTGAGGCCTAGCATTATGGGAGATGCCAGGGGCTTAGCCTCGGCACCTGGAGAGAGAGGAACCAGTGATGGGGAGACGTGGCTGAACTGGCTTGGAGGACTACAGAGCTGGTCTGGGCTCTGGATAGAGAGGCCCTGACAAGGTGGTGGGGTGTAAGCATGAAGTCAGGGGTGGACCTGGAAGACTTGCATGACCTTAGTTCCTTCTGCATCCTGGAGCGTGTATTCTGGCCCTGAATGAGTCCCCTTTCCCTCTCTTCAGTACTGGAGGCCCGGGTGCGGCAGCTGCAGGCAGAGAGCGTGTCTGAAGTGACAGTGAAGAGGGTGGAGGTGGCTCAAGTCTCCGCTGACAGTGGCAGGGCTGGTGGCACCCTGCCACCTGTCAAGGCCAAGCTAAGGATCTCCGGGGCCTGGGGAAGGAAGCTGGACCAGGACCAGCAGATGCTACAGAAGCAGCAAAAGTTATTGCAGGAGAAGCTGCAGGCAAAGGGTCAGTTCCTGGTCCCCGAGTTCAAGCTCAGGGGTAAGGCCAAGGCCAAAGCCAAAGCTAAGCCCACAGCCATGGCCATGGCCAAATCCCCCACCAAGCCCATGGGCACGTCCACAACTGCATCCAAGGCCAAGCCATTGGCCACAGCTGCACCCAAGGCCAAGCCATTGGCCACAGCTGCACCCAAGGCCAAGCCATTGGCCACAGCTGCACCCAAGGCCAAGCCATTGGCCACAGCTGCACCCAAGGCCAAGCCATTGGCCACAGCTGCACCCAAGGCCAAGCCATTGGCCACAGCTGCACCCAAGGCCAAGCCATTGGCCACAGCTGCACCCAAGGCCAAGCCATTGGCCACAGCTGCACCCAAGGCCAAGCCATTGGTCACAGCTGCACCCAAGGCCAAGCCTGCAGCCATGGCCGAACTGCCACTCTCTGAGCCCCAACTGGTGAGTGAGCAGCTGGCCAGTGAGAAAGGCAGAACGGAGAGACTAGCAGAGAAGCCTGAGGAGTGGGATCCCTTCCAGCTGTCTGTGGCTCCCCTGAATCTGAGCTGGAGCAAGCCACAGGGCCCACTGAACCTGGAGCAGCAGGCACGGCAGCAGAGGTTTCAGGCCTTCTTCGAGTGCTGCCTGGCCACCGAGCAGGTGACCCTCGCCCACCACATGTTGGTCAGAAAACACTTCTCGAAGTCCAAGCACTGGTGGATCACGCAAGCCATGTACAACACCGTCATGCTCGGCTGGGCTCGAGAGGTGAGGGCCCTTTGGGAGAGGATGATGCCTGCCCTGTCCCTTACATTCCAGTCCTTGGCTTGTGACCCCACAGTTGAAGTCCTTTGGGGTTTTCTGTTTGATTGGGGGGGGGTTACAGGGAATCAAACTCAGGGCCTCACACTTGCCAGGCATGTGCTGTGCCACTGAGCTACATCCCTGGCCTCGATTTTTTTTTTTTTTTTGGCCTCGATTTTTTTAAGACAGGGTTTCATTAAGTCACAAAGTTGTCCTGACTGAGCTCGAGCTTGGTGTTTTCCTGCCTCAGTCTCCTCAAGCTGGGATGACAGGCGAGCCCCTTCACAAGTCCTTTGTTCATTACCTTGATAATTACTTTAGGGTTTTCAAATATAAGTCACATGGAAATTTTGAAAATGATCAAAAACGAAAGGAAAGATTGTGCTCCCATGGTATTGGGTTTTCTTCTGGCTTGTTCTGTCCAAGCTTCTTTTTCTTTTTTTTTTTCTTTTTTTTTTGAGACAGGCTCTTGCTTTGTAGTTCAGGCTGGCCTTGAACTCACGGTGATCCTCTGCCTCCGGAGTGCTGGGATGAGAGGTGTGCGCCCCCATCCCCTGCTCAAAAAATAATTTAACCAGGGCTGGGGATTTAGCTCAGTGGTTCTGCTGCCTGCACCGAAAGCGCAAAGTCCCAAGTTTGATCCCCGGTACCAAAAAAAAAAATTTAACCAGTCTTTGCTGCCCCCTGAGGGGCACACAGCTCCCACCAATGGCACATGAACCATCTGTCCACCTGGCTGCCCCCACCCAAGCCAGTGGTTGCAGGGAGCAGAAGAAGTGAGGGAACCTGGACTGTCCCTGGGACCCTCACCCTGGCATGGTGTCCCCAGGGTTCCTACAAGGAACTGTTGTCTGTGCTGAGGATGATGAAATACAACGGCTTCACCCCAGATTTGCTTTCCTACGCCTCTATCCTGCAGTGCATGGGGCGGGTGGATCAGGATGTCACCATCATCCAAAGGTAGGTGGATACCTGCTGTCACCCTTGGGCACAGCAAGCTCATTGAGGCCTCCAGGGTGAGACATGGGAGGAGGGTGCAAGGTTCCCTGGAGAGGGCTCTGCATTCGGGACGCCCCATCCCATGTGTGCCCACCTCCCCCAAAGGTGTCTGGAGCAGATGGCCCAGGATGGTGTGCAGCTGGAGCAGCTGTTCTACGAGGAGACCCTGTCCAACGAGGAGAGGGCTGCGATGCTGCGGGCTGTGCTCAAGGCCAAGCCCGACTTCCGGCTGCCACAGCCCTCACCACAGGTCAACACCTCGCCGCTGCTCCGGGAGGTCTACTCCAAGGTGAGCCAGGCAGAGGCGGTGCCCAGGCACAGTGGCAGCCCTAGGGTAGCACACACAGGCCACCTTGCCCTTGGGAATGCACTGGCTGCCACCAGCTCGTTTCCTCCTTCCCTGCCTCATGCACGGTCAAGGACCCAGAGCCGAGCCCCCCCTTGTGCCTGAGGTGGCTTTCACCAACCTTCAGCCTTTCCAGAGTATTATAGCTCAGGGAGCACCCAGCCCTGCAGCTACCCCTTTTACCTAGGTCCAGAACATTCCCTTGCCCCAGAGGAAGTCCCCATCCCCTCCCTAGGCCTGGTACCCACAGTTCCACTTCCTATCTCTGAAATCCCCTGTTCCAGGCATTTCCTGTCCAAGGAGCCCCACGCTGTGTGTCCTGTGTCTGGGGTCTCTCACTGAGCAAGGTGCTCCCAAGGTCCATCCCAGGCCGTGACGAGTGTCACAGCCTTGCTCCTGTCCTGGCTGAGTAATATTCCAGTCTGTGGATGGACCTGGGTCAATTTTGCCTTCTAGCTGTGGACAACTGTACACACACTCTGTGTGGACATACATCGTTCAGGCTGCCCTTGAACTCAGTATGTAACCCAGGCTGGCCTCAAACTCTCAGCAATCCTGTCTCAGCCTCCTGAGTTCTAGGACTACAGGCATGTACCACCATGCCTGGCTTTTTGTCTTTTTTTCCCCTTGAGACAGAGTCTCACTATGCAGTCCAGGGTGGCCTCGAACTCACAGGGATCTTCCTGCCTCAGCCTCCTGAGCACTGAGATTACAGGTGGCGATGTCACCACTCCCAGCTCGTGTCCTTATTTTTGTTCCCCTGTACTGAGGATCGAACTTGATCTTGCACTTCTGAGGCAGGCATGGCGCCACTGAGCTACATCCCCAGCCCATCTTGGCCCTATATTTTATTTAATTTAATTTATTTTATTTTATTTTTTGGTACCGGGGATCGAACTTGGGTCCTTGCGCTTGTGCAGCAGGCTGCGAAACCACTGAGCTAAATCCCCGGCTCTTTGTCCCTGTTTTTAACTTGTCTGTTTCTGGAAGGTTACACACCCACACCATGCCAGGTCTGCAAAGAAAACAGCTAGCATCCAAGGATACAAAAAACTACTCCCCCTGACTGACCCCGTGGGCAGCAGACTGGAGTCCCTTGCATGAGGCAGGGCTGGGACTGCGTGGGCGGGGCAGGCTGGGCGCCTCCTTGGGCTCACCTCCCGCTGGGCCCACAGGATGGCCCTGTGTCCTACCCGAGGCTGCACCTCCCCCTGAAGACACTGCAGGCCATGTTCCAGCAGCAGCTGAGTGTGGAGCTGGCCAGCATCGTCCATGTTGAGTCCGTGGAAAAGACCTTGTCGCCAACCCAGGAGACCCTGGAGGCGGTAAGAGTGGGCCTGCATACCAAGTCCCGTGAGGTCCCAACGAGACACTGTCCCCATGGCCCTGTGCGCTCGGGTGATGAGCCCATGCCCTGTCTCCCGCAGCGGAAGACCCTGGCAGCCCTGCACACAACCTGGGAGTCTGAGCTGCATAGCCAGCTGCAGAAGGCCAAGGCCCACCTGGCCAAGGTCACAAGCTACGGGCATCCCACGCTCTACCCCTTCCTGTGCACGGTCCCCGAGGATGAGCTGGTGCAGATGCTCCTACAGGTGATGTCCTGTTCCTGGGTGGGGGCAGGGCTGGGGGCAGGCGGCTGCTGATGCTGTCCCTGTGCCCCCAGTTCCTGCACACAATGCCCGCCCAGGGCGAGCCGTTCGTGTACGTGGTGCACCGGCTGGCCATGCAGACCTTCCAGCGGCACATCGTGCAGCAGAGGCGGTGCCGTGGCCAGCTGCTGGCGCTGGAGCAGCGGTACATGCAGTACCTACAGCTGCTTGCCTCTGACACCCAGGTGCGGCCTGCCCTCCCTTCCTCCTCTTCTGTTCCCCCTCCAGAGGAGGCACAGAAGTCCTGGGCCTCAGTTTCCCCAGGCATGAACTGGGTGCCTAGGCCGGCAGCCTGACTTGCCCTCCTTGCCCTTCCTGTAGGTGGCTGAGCCCTGCCTGCCACGGCAGCACTGGGAGACGCTGGGGCCACCCGAGCCTGCACCACCACAGGTCTGGCCCCTCATGGAGCTCCTGTCACTGGGCAAGCTTCTCCTAGAGATCCTGGTGCAGTCAGTGCAGCTGCCGCCCAGCCTGGCCCTACCTCAGAGCTCCTCCTCCCAGCCAGTCCCTGTGCTGTACCACGTGTATACCTTCCGTGGTATACGCCAGGTATGTGGGGCCAGGCCCTTCCCCAGCCCTGAGGTTGCAGGGCTTGAGGCCCCGTGGCCGGGGAATCTCTTGGCATCCCCAGGTGCTGCTCTTCTATTCCTCATTCTCAGCTGGTGCCTGTCAGTGGGCAGCATGGGCGGGAGCCTGATCACCTGCCTGTCTCGCCCACCCAGATTGGCTTCCTGAGGCCACACCCGGCCTTCATTCAGCTGCTGGACGATGCTGCAGAGCCCTTGATGATCTTTGAGGCAACCGACATGCCCATGCTGTGCCCCCCACTGCCCTGGGCCTCGTCACAGTCTGGAGGCTTCCTGCTGAGCCCCACCAAGCTGATGCGCTCTGTGGATGGCTCCCTGCAGCACCAGAACCTGCTGGACAGCTGGCCGCCCACCGAGCTGCATGGCGCCCTGGACACCCTCACGCAGCTGGGCAACTGTGCCTGGCGTGTCAATGGGCGCGTGCTGGACCTGGTGCTGGAGATCTTCCGCAACAAGGGCTGTGCGCGCCTGGGTGTACCGCCACCTGCCTCTGAGGCACCGCGTCCACCGCTGGAGGACTTGCCACCCAATGCCTCACCGCATCGCAAGGCTGAGCTGCGGCAGGAGGTGGCCAGCTGCCTGAAGATCGCACGGGAGATGCATGGCCTGCGGCGGGAGGCCTTGTACCGCCTGTCGCTGGCCCAGCACCTGCGGCACCAGGTCTTCTGGCTGCCGCACAACATGGACTTCCGCGGCCGCAGTTACCCCTGCCCGCCCCACTTCAATCACCTGGGCAGCGACCTGGCCCGTGCCCTGCTGGAGTTTGCTGAGGGCCGCCCACTTGGCCCCCATGGTCTTGACTGGCTCAAGATCCACCTGATCAACCTCACTGGGGTCAAGAAGCGTGAGTCACTCCGCGTCCGCCTGGCCTTTGCCAACACCGTGATGGATGACATCCTGGACTCAGCTGACCAGCCCATGACGGTGTGCTGGGCTCCTACTCCCATCTGTCTCCTCCTCATTCCTCCGGCCCTTGGGGCCCCTCATCCACTCTGGCTCCAGCCATCTCTGGTTTTTTTTGGTACTGGGGCTTGAACTTGGGACCTTGCGCGTGTGAGGCAGGGGCCTGCACCACTGAGCTAAACCCCTGGCCCTCCACCCATCTCTGTATTCTTCCTGTCGGCTCCACACCCGGGGGCTCAGTCCAGCCCAGTTCCTTCTTTCTGTCCCTTTCTTCTGCCCATGTCCCCTGAGCTGGCCCTGAAGTCCGGTCCTGCCCTCACCCACTTCCCCTGTAGGGCCGGAAGTGGTGGATGGAAGCTGAGGACCCCTGGCAGACACTGGCGTGCTGCATGGAGGTGGCTGGGGCTGTGCGGTCCCCAGACCCTGCTGCCTATGTGTCCCATCTGCCCATTCACCAGGTGGGCACTGGGTGGCCCTGCTGTGGGCTCCCCAGTTGTATCCTGGGTGTGGTGGGCCTGGCTCTGGGGTCACCCACGCCTGCATGTGTCCTCCGGTCCCCTGCATGGTGGGGGACACATGCATATGATGGGGGCGGTGTTTGGGCTCATGGCTGCCCCCACACAGGATGGCTCCTGCAATGGCCTGCAGCATTACGCCGCCTTGGGCCGAGATAGTGTGGGCGCTGCCTCTGTCAACTTGATGGCCTCGGACAAGCCACAGGATGTGTACAGTGGGGTGGCTGCACAGGTGGGCCCTGACCCTCAGATGGCCCCACAGCCTCAGCCCATCTGACCTGGAACCAGACCCCGGGTCTGGGTGAGACAGGAGCCAGGGACCCCCTCCCCAACAGTACTGACCACCTGCCGCTGCCACCTCCATAGGTGGAGGTGTTCCGCACTCAGGATGCGAAGCAGGGGCTGAAGGTGGCCCAGGTGCTGGAGGGCTTCATCAGCCGCAAGGTGGTGAAGCAGACAGTCATGACCGTGGTCTACGGGGTCACCCTCTACGGCGGGCGCCTGCAAATCGAGAAGCGCCTCCGCGAGCTCAGTGACTTCCCACAGGTGTGAGGCCCAGCCCCACCCGCTCTGTCCCCCATCCGCATCCCAGGCCTTGTTTCCTCATCTGAAAGTCCCCAGAGAGCCCCCACTCGGGGTTGAAGGGTTCTGTGGGCTCCCACTCCAGAAATGGGGGGTCTCATGAGCCTCTGCTTTGGGACTGGCTGGGAGAGGGGTCCCCTGGCCACTGCTCCAGGCTGGGCGTGGGAGGCGCAGATGTGGACGCCAGCCTGTCCCCAGGTCTTTGTGTGGGAAGCCTCCCGTTACCTGGTGCGCCTGGTCTTCAAGAGCCTCCAGGAGATCTTCTCAAGCACCCGGACCATCCAGGTGTGTCCCTGCGTCCCGTCTGTGCTGCCCAGCTCAGCCCTGGCCCCGTGGGAACAGACTGAGTGGGTGCCTGTGTCCCGCAGCACTGGCTGACCGAGAGCGCCCGCTTAATTGCCCAGGCGGGCTCAGCCGTGGAGTGGGTCACACCCCTGGGCATTCCCATTATCCAGCCCTACCACCGGGAGTCCAAGTTGGTGGTACGTGAACCTCTGCACCCCCTCTTACTGCTGTCCCCTGGCTGGTCCTTGTACAAGGCTCATGGTCCCACTGCCACCCCACTTGCAGCTCAGAGGCGGCCTCCAGAGCATCACCTGGAACAGCTCCGTGGATCCCACCAGGTGAGCAGGGACACTGGGGCTTGGGGGGGGTGTTCTGGGGAGGGAGCTCTGGGTCCAGCCCTGCTCAGCCCCCGACCTGGCTGGACACTTCCCCAGGAAGCCCAACACGATGAAGCAGAAGAATGGCTTCCCGCCCAACTTCATCCACTCTCTGGACTCCTGCCACATGATGCTCACAGCCCTGCATTGCTACAGGTGGGCACTGCTGTCCTTGTGCCATCACGGCACACCAGGCCCCTGCCGACTGTGGGTCAAGGCCAGCAGATGGACACCATTCCCAGGGTCAGGCCAGGGTGGGCTCTGTACTTGCAAGTCTGTGGGGAGCGGCTGTGTGTGCAAAGTCCTGGGAGCAGCAAGATGTTCGTGCTAGGGAAGGGAGGTGTCGCCCTGAAGGGGAAGAGGACACTTGAGGTCTCTACACAAGGTCCCCGTGGCCATGGAGAGAGGGAAGTCATTCAGGGTTTGTGCCCTGTGTTCAGCGTGGGGCCTGGAGACGGTGTGGACAGTCCTGCCACAAATGTCCGCAGGGCTGAGTGGGGTTCAGGGTGCTGTGTGCTCCATCTGCATGGCTCTGGCCTGGGATGGTGCTGTGGGTGGAAACTGCACCCCCATCTCTCTGGAAGAATCCGGCCGGCCGTGCTGAGGAGCGACTCCCTACCCTGACCCTTCCCTCCCAGTAGATGGGGGTGGGGGGGTGGGCTGTGCCGAGCTCCCCTTCATGGCTGCCCCTGCCGCAGGAAGGGCCTGACCTTCGTCTCTGTGCATGACTGCTTCTGGACACACGCGTGTGACGTCCCCATCATGAATCAGGTGCGTCTGTCTCCACCCCCCTCCCTGGTGCTGCCCAGGCCCCGCCTAACCTGGCGCCCCACGTGCTTTGCAGGTGTGCCGAGAGCAGTTCATCAGGCTGCATAGCCAGCCCATCCTGGAGGACCTGTCCGCCTTTCTGGTGAGGCGCTTCTGCTCGGCAGACAGGTGAGGTGCCGCCCTGTGGCCTGAGCCAGAGCCAGACCGACCCTTCCCGCCTAGCCTCATCCACTGCCCTCCCCTCCTGCCCTTACCACCTGCCCTCCTCCAGAGCCGAGCTCGGGACAGACACCAGGCAGCTGCTGGAGACGCTGTTATCCGTGCCGCAGAAAGGTATGGGCAGAAAGGTGCCGGGGCAGGCGCGGCCTCCACATGGCCTGCGCCGCCTGCTCATGCCCCCGCCTGTCCCTCCACAGGGGACTTTGACCTGCAGCAGGTGAAGAGCTCCACCTACTTCTTCAGCTGACGCAGGTCCTGCCCGCTGTCCCCGGGCGCCCCATGCACAGTGTAAATAAAGTCTGTCACCACCCACAGAGCCGCTTTGTGCTGAGGATGTGCGCGCCCTTGCTGAGCGATGAGACCCGGCGCCAGTGCTGTCGTTTATTGCGCGGAATGGGGGCGAGGGTTAATGGGGCGTGGGGGCCGCGGTGGGCGCTGCCTCGGCTGTCAGTACATTCATCGCGACGGCGGGGACCCGGCCTCGCCCCCACGCCTGCCTGCGTGGCCAGGATGCCCACCCCTGGTGCCCGTGCTGGAGGAGGGGGCAGCGCGCTGGGACGGGGACCGGGCCGGGCCGGTTATTGCGTGAGCGCGGTGGGGACAGCGGGAAGCCGGCGGGCACCTACGGGGCAGTCGGGTGCGGGCTCCGCAGCCATCTCACTGCCAGGGGCCGGCCCCGTCCCCGCCTCCAGTCTGGGGAACTGAGGCACCGAGGTGAAGGGAGCCCCTCGCTCGGGCGCAGCTGCCGCCACCTGGGGCGATGAGGATGGGCGCGGGCAATGGGGGACAGCTGGGCTCGAAGGGTGCCCGCCGCCCGTCCATGCGACTACCTAGGTCCCTCTATGGCTTCTGCGCGGCGGGCGGGTGGGCGGGCGGGGCATGGCTTTGGTCTGGATGAGGCCCCGCCCGGCCGGCGGCCCGCGGGGCGGCGCGCAAGGGTCACAAGTTGGACGAGAGGCGAGAGCGCGCAGAGTCCAGCGGGTCGAGGCCGCCGGCGGCGCTGGGTGAGGCCGAGTCCCTGCGGTCCGGGCTCGGGGGGGCGGCTGCGCGTGTGGCGGGCGCGGGCCCCAGGCGCGGCGTGGAGCTGCTGGCCGGGCGCGCCGAGCTCGCGGGCCCCGGGCCGAGCGCGCCGTGGGGCAGCGAGGGCTGTGAGGCCGACAGTGGGCGCGACGCACGGCTCAGACGGCGCGCGGGTAGTGTGGGCCCGACGCGGGGACCTGCGGGCGAGCCGGGTATGCCGCCGTAGGGCAAGGTCCGCGGGGCCCGGGGGCTGGCGGGCACGCCCGGCGGGCTGGCTGCTGGCCCGGTTCCGGGCGAAGAGGCTGTGGCGGCGGGCGCGGTCCCAGGGGGCGCGCGGCGCACGAGGCGCGGTGAACCCAGCGCCAGCGGCCCCACGAGTGGCCGCGCCACCTGGGGGCAGAAGCTCATGGCCACCGCCTGCTGCAGCGTGGCGATGGCCGAGGTGACCTGTGGAGGGGGCGGCGGCGGGAAGAGCCCCACGCGCTGGCCCAGCTCTGCCTGCTGCACCATCTCGCGGTCATACTTGACGATCTCCTGGATGATCGCGTTCTCCTGGTTGTTGAACACGCCTGAGCTCAGGTCGTGCTGCACCTTGTGCAGCAAGATGGAGTTCTTCTTGCCTGTGGGCGGGAGGGACGGCTGAGCGCGGCGCCTGCGGTTGGCACCGCACATGCTCGAGTGACACTGGGGGAGTGCTGGCTGTGTGCAATGACCACACACAGGGAGCCTGCTGTGTACAAGCAGAGTACATGCAGATAGTCTGCTGTGTAGAACAAGCAGCTACCGAGCTCCTGCTCTATGCATTTTGCATTTGTGTGGTAACGGCAGCGTAGAACAAGCTGCCGTTGAGCCCTTGCTGTATGCAGCAGGCACGCACGGGGCATTCCACACAGCAAGTTCATGCAGTGCCTCTGTGTAGAGAAGTATACAAGTGCCCACCACATACAGGCTGAAGACCTGCTGCATGGAATGGCCAGTGTTGAGCATCCACTGTGTACAACAGGTGTGTGTGGAACAAGTATCGGGCGGCTTTCTCCAGGCAGAGCTTGCCATGTGTAGTAAGCACAAGGAGCACCTGCCGGATACAGAAAGCAACTGCCCAGGCCTACTCCATACTGCAGCACATGTGGAACATCTGCATACAGCAAGTGCACAGGCCCTGCTGTGCACACACCCTGCTGCATGCATTAATGTTGAGCACCTGTGCCCCGCCAGCACCACTGAGCACTCACGGTGCACTGAGAGGCCTGCCCCACCCCTCCCAGTCCTTCTTTATCAGCCATGATGATCAGCCTCTTGGTGTGGCTCCAGCCTCCCTGTCCCTAAGGCCATATAGACCCAATAGGTGGACCATTGTCTTCCTCCCAGATTCTGGCCCCTCAGAATGAAAATCTGAACAGGTTCTCCCCACCCTACCTAGAACCCTCCAGGGCTCCCTAGCGCTCCTGCTTTACTGTATGAACTCTCCCCCCACAGCCCACTCTTGTTTGTTGTTTTGAGACAATGTCTTGCTTTGTAGTCCAGGCTGGCCTTGAGCTCACTCCTGCCTCAGCCTCCCAAGTGCTGGGATTACAGGCCTGCACCACTACATTTGGCCACCTCAGGGCCTTTGGATGTGCTGTTTGTGCTGCAGAACCACACCCTCCTTTCCCTCTGGTACATCTGTTACCCTCCTCCCACTCAGCATCCCCTCCTGCCTGGCTGGCACACATGCGACCTGTCTGATGCCACCTGGCACATGGCCTCCCCCTTCCCTCACTGCAAGTGCTCAGCAAACATTTGCCATCGAGCAGAAACTGCACACAGCCTGGGGTACCCCAGCTTCTCTTCCGAGCAAAGGAGGGGGGATACCAGGCCCCGGCATGGCCCCCAGTTCCTTCTCCCCTCGGCCAGCTCACCGATGCGGTCCAGGCGGTCGATGGCCACCGTCTCGAAGGCACGCCGCATCATGGGGTACTCCTCCAGCACCTCATTGAAGTTGTCTACGCTGAGCGAGTAGAGGCGGCAGTAGGTGTCGGCGCGCACGCTGGCCGTGCGCCTGCCCCTCGTGAGCAGGCAGATCTCTGTGGACAGGTAAAAGTGGCTCCAGCACACCTGAGCTAGCACGGCCCGCCTCTCCAGCCCTAAGTGGCTCCCTGGGTCCCAGCCCCGCCCTGGCGCTCACCCCCGAAGTAGGAGCCGTCTGACAGCTTCATCTCCTTGTTGCCCTTGGTGAGCACGCTGACCACGCCATGTTGGATGAAGTACATCTTCTTGCCAATGGTGCCCTCACGGATGATGTAGTCGCCTGGCTGGAAGACCTCGAACTTGAGCTTCGTCAGCATGGCCGTGACGAAGTTGGGGTCAGCGTTGGCGAAGAGCGGCATGGAGGCCACCAGCTTTCGGCAGTTGAAGTTGACGATCTCCTGCAGGACGGGGCAGGAGGCGGCTGTGTCACCCTGTCCTGGTGGGGACTAGTGGGTGTCTCAGACCTGGGGGCTGGCGCTGTGGCCTGGCAGCCAGCATCTTGCTTTACAGGCAAAGGCCAGAGGTTTTGCCGGCAAGGACAGGCTTGAGGACAGCAGCATGGGGCCCCTATTCTAGCCCCATACGGGGGACCAGCTGGAGCAACTGGAGAAGAAACGCCGATAGGGAGAACTGAAAAGGAAGAAGGTAAGCTGTTGGCAGATAACTTGACAACCTGGAAAGCTCAAAAGAATCAAGGGAGTGGCCAGGTGTGGTGCACACCTCTCATCCCAGCACTCTGGAGGCTGAGGCAGAAAGATCACAAGTTTGAGGCCAGCATGGGATACAAAGTGAGCTCAAGGCCAGCCTGAACTGCAATGAGATGCTGTTTTAAAAAAAACTAGAAAGGCCGGGGATTTAGCCCAGTGGTTCCAGCGCCTGCCTCGCAAGTACAAGATCCCTGGTACCAAAAAAAAAAAACTGGAAAAAAAAATGAGCAAAGGACCCTGCAAAAGTCCGGGTGATAGTTGCCCTATGCAAGGTAACCACTAGGGGCAGGAGTGCTCTGTCTTTGATGTAGGTGGGATTACCAGGACATTCATCAGAGGTCCAGCTGTGTCCTTGTAATGTCAGCCTTTTCTGTAAAACACATCTCAAAAAGAAAATCTCACCTTAACAAGAAAATAAACAGCACTGTCCACACAAACAACAGCACTCTGGAGGAAACTCACAGATGAGCAGAGGTGTTCACATAGACAGAGAGAGCCCTGGGAGATGGCTCAGTGCAGCTTTAACCAGAGCAACCAGAACTGTAAGACGAACACTCGGAATCCCAGCACTCAGGGAGGCTGAGGCAGGAGGATTGCAAATTCAAGCCCAGCTTAGATAACAGTAATTTAGCGAGCCCCTGTCTCAAAAAATAAAAAAGGCCTGGGATTGGAGCTCAGTGCAAAGGTCCTGGGTTCAATCCTCAGTACTGAGAAGAAAAAAAAAAAGAAGAGGTTTGTTTATTTATTTATTTATTTATTTTGGTCCTGGGGATCGAACTCCGGACCTTGCGCTTTCAAAGCAGGCAGCAGCACCATTGAGCTGGATCCCTGGCCTGAGGTTTGTTTATTTTGAAAACTCTGAAGCTAGCCAAGGTCATTTAGAAGAACAAGTTAGCAAAACCCAGCAGGAATGAGATGAAAAGTGAGTGCGGGAGGCGGGACCCACACCCACGACTCACTCCGCAGTTGGCACTGGGGGGGGTCAGAAACAGGGCTGTCAGTGACTCAGTGGTGAGCGCTTGCCTAGTACACATGAAGTCCTGGGGTCCATCTCTAGCAACAAGGAAGAAAATGCAAGCTGGGTGACATGGCAGACACCTGTCATCCCAGCACTCTGGGAGGCTGAGGCAGGAGGAACTCAAGTTTGAGTTCAGCCTGGGCAACTTGGTGATTTAGCCAGACCCTGTCTTAAAAAATAAAAAAGAGGATGGGGATAGATCTCAGTGCACAGGCCCTGGGTTTAGTCCCCACTATTGAGAAAAAAAAAGTCCAGAAACAGACCCCCACAGAGTGGATTTTAGCAGAAGGTAAAAGGGACTCCTCATGTGAGTCACTGACGGCAGGATGGACTGGAACCTTGTCTTACACCATGAACCAGGAAAAGCCAGAGGGCCCAGGGATCTATGGGTCAATATAGAAAGCACTGGAAGAAAATAGGACTGACTTTCTCTGTGAGCTGAGTGGCTACCACAGGCACATATCGTGCACTTGCTGAATACAGCAAACAGGAATCAGGGACCTACTACATACAGCAAGTTTATGTTAAGTGCTTGGAGTACACAAAAAGCAGGTATTAAACACCTACTTTGTACAACAAGCAAGTAAGTTATGCCTCCTGGATGAATCAGGCATTTATCCAGCACCTACTGTGTATAGCAAGCATACACGGAGCACCTGTTAGACACAGTGTTAAAAAATCTGAGCCGAAGTCAGGCAGATGCCTGTCACCCCAGCTATTCTGGAGGCTGAGGCAGGAGGATCACAAGTTGGAGGCCAGCCTGGGAACCTTAGCAAGACACTGTATCCAAATAAAATAAAAAGAGCTTTTGATGCAGCTTGGTGCTCCCTGTGTTCAAGGCCCTAATACAAAAAAAAAACCCCAACTATAAGTGAAGTTAAAAGACAAGCGGCCATCAAAATAGAATCTGTGTCACAAAGGGTCAGTGTGTGCCATATATGAAGAATTTCTAAAAACAGAAAAAGCCAGAACTGGATGTGATGACACCTCCATCTTCCTCGCACTCTGGGAGACTGAGGCAGGAGGATCACAAATTCAACCCCAGCCTTTGCAATTTAGCAACTTACTCAGACCCCTGATGCAAAATGAAATAATCAAAAGGGTTGGGGATGGAGCTCAGTACAAAGACCCTGAGCCACTCAGCCTGGCCCACAGGAGCCGCTCCAAGCAAGTGACACCGTTCCTCAGGACCCTGGTGTCCCCGTTGGGCCTCAAAGGCAGAGTTGGGACAACCCAGGGCCCTGGCCCAGCACCTGGCCAGGTGCAAATCTCACAACCCACTGGGAATGGCAGCCAGGGGCTTCACACTGAGCTACATTCTCAGCCTTTTTAATTGTATATTTTTAGACAGTCCCACTAACTCACCAAGCTGTGCACCATGGGCTGGAACTTGTGACCCTCCTGCTTCAGCCTCTCAGCATGCCAGGATTACATGCACATGCCACCATGCGCAGCTAAAAGCAGTGAATTTAATGCATTTTGTGGTCTGTGAGTTCTCGCTCTCCACAGAGGGAAGGAATGGGATTCGTAGTGGAAACGTCATGGAGTGGAGACTCCAGCCTCTATGACCACGGTGCTCTCCGGCTCCTGGGAGGCAGCGTGCGGCTCCTCCTCTGGGCCTTGTGGGGCCCCTGCCTGGCCCTGGATGTGGCCTCCTCCTGGGACGCGCTGTCACCTCCCGGCCCTCATCCTGCCTGCCCCACACTCTTCTCCTCTGGTGTCCTCGGCCCTTCCTGCAGTGACCCCATGAGTGTGAGCGGGCGGAGCAGGGTGTCCTGGGTGTGGGGTATGCTGGGGGCTTTCCCGAGCGCCTGCCAACTCACCTCCCGCAGAGGCCCGTTCAGCTCGCCCAGGATGCTATCTTCGTCGAACATCTTGCCCTGGTATCGGTGCTCGTAGTAGTCGTGGATCTTCTGGCGGAAGTCGGCAGGCAGCTTGTGGAAGGACATGTACTGCTCCACTTGCTTGTACTGTGGCGGGGAAGAGGGCGAGGACAGGGTCAAGACAATGCCAAGTAGGTCTTCTCATGTCTCAGCTAGAACCGCGCTTAAATAATAACTGGTCAGTTTCATGAACTCTTACTATTCTGAGTGAGCACACCTGTAATCTCAGCGCTCAGGAAGCTGAGGCAGGAGGATCGCCGTGAGTTTGAGACCAGCCTGGGCTACACAGCAAGTTCAAGACCAGCCTGAACTACACACAGAGACCCTGTCTCAAAACACCAAAAATAAATAAATCAATCAATAAGTAAGTAAGTAAATAAATATTTGCTGGGTGTGGTGGTGCATGCCTCTAATCCCAGCACCTGGGAGGCTGAGGCAGGAGGATTACCATGAGCTCAAGGCCAGCCTGGACTACATAGAGACCCTGTCTCAAAAGAAAAAAAAAAAGGTACAGGCTGGCTTCAGACTCACAGCGATCCTCCTGCCTCAGCCTCCCAAGTGCTGGGAGTATAGGTGTGCACCACCACTCTTGGCTAAAAAGTTATTTTTGGCAGGGTCCTGGGAAATGAACCCAGGGTCTCTGTACTGAGCTACATCTCCAACTCTTTATTTTATTATTTTCTTTTTTGAGACAAGGTCTTTCTAAATCTATAAATTGGCCAGGCCGGGCTGAGATTTACAGTCCTCCTGCCTCAGACTCCCAGAGTGGTGGGATTACAGGTGTGCACATATACAGTAGGCCCTAAATAATAATTCTAAAATAATTTTAAATGAACTCCTAGGGCTGCCAGATGAGAGGCAGAGTTGAATATCACATAACACAACATAGGGCTGGGGATTTAGCTCAGTGGTTCCGGCCCCTGCCTCGCAAGTGCAAGGTCCCTAGTTCGATCCCCCATACCAAAAAAAATAACACAACATAAATGCATAGTATGAATATATCCCTTGCCATTTTGGGGATATATTTGTATAAGGGAAATGCATTTATTGTCTATATGAAATTTAAATTTCACCTGTCATCCCAGCTCCCTGGGAGGCTGAGACAGGAGGATTCCAAGTTCGAACCAGCCTGGGCAACTTAATGACTTAGAGAGACTCTGTCTCAAAATGAAAAATAAAAAAGGCTGGGGATGTAGCTCATTGTGAAGGCCTTGGATTCCCCCCCCCAGCACCGTAAGAACAACAAGAATCACATTTAACTAAGCATGCTGAATCCTGACTGGCTCCCTGTGTGGCTCCCTCCCCAACTTTTATCCAGAACCTTCCAAGCAGGGCAGGGTTGGGTGCCAGGCCCTGCTGTCCCCAGGATAGCCTCCCCCGGTGCCCCAGCCCCACTTCCGGCCAGCCCCGCCTGGCCACAGCTGCCCTGAGCTCAGCAGAACCCGTGACGGCAGGCGGGTGGCGGCACCAGCTCATATTTGGGTGCAAGGCCCACAGCTTCCGGACAGCAGGACGCCTGGCATGGGGCCCAGCTTACCCGCCCTCCCCGGCTGGCACTGCTGGGGGTGTTGTGGCTGTCAGCCAGGACTGACCCATGGGGCAGGACAGACAGGGTGGCACTGGGAGGGGCAAGGTGGGCCCTGGGCCTTGAAGGGAAACTGAGGCACATAGGAACCAATGGCTGTGCACAGCCCCTAGGACCAACCCTGCAGATGTCCTTCTAAGGCAGAGGCCAAACAGGAGTCCCGACTGCCTTGCTGTCCCTGAGGCTTGCCCTGTGCCCTCTGCTGCTGTGTCCCTGACACCCAGCCTCAGCACCTCTACCCAGCCCGACCTGGGGCAGGGACCTGCCCTCTCTGAGCCCCTCAGCCCTGACACCCTCTAATCACAGCCCCATGAAACCCTCCCTTGCCTCTGTGCTGAGCACTTGACAAACAGGGGGAAGGGCGGGCCTGCCTGCCCCTCAGGCTCCCTGGGACACAGCAGCCCCGCACCTTCTCCTGGTACTGGCGCCGGGAGGAGTCCAGCGACTGGATGAGGGCAGTGGCGTGGCCGATGAACATGGCATAGCACGTGGCGCCCACGATCATGCTGAGCATGGTGAGCCAGATGTCCGTCATGCTCTCGGGTGCCTGCTTCCCATACCCGATGCACAGCATGTGGCTCATGGCCTTGAAGAGTGCGAAGGAGTAGAGCTCGCTCCATGAGTGGTTCTGCAAGCAGGGTGGGCAGTTGGGGTGGCTCCACCCCAAGGAGCACCCCCGCCCCTGGCATCAGGTGGGGAGTGCTCCGTGGCCAGAGATGACCAAGAGGAACAGACCCAAGCTGGAGACTTGTGCTCACATGTCACTGCAAGACAGTGCTGGAGTGGGCCTGAGGCCACTTCCTACTTCACTCCTGGGGAAACAATCTGACCAGAGCAGCTGCAAGACCCAGAGGCTGTGCATAGTCTGGGAATGCTAGGGACAGGGAAGTTGGGAGTGCTGGAGTCGAATCCTCCGAGGGGCAAGGAGGGCAGAGGTCCTGCGCCTGGCTGTCCTCGGCTGACCCAGGGTGGGGGTGGGGATGGCATTCAGGAAACCAAACCGCTTGAGCAGGCGGCTGCCAGACAATGGGCTCCTCAGCCCAGGCAGCTGTGCCAGGCGCCGGGGAGGGGCTGCTGACACCATCCACGCTGGCCTGCCCTGCATCCCAGCCACACACGCCTGGCCCCACGTGTGCCTCTGGCTCCAAGGCAGGAGAAAGGCTCACTTCAGCACCTGCTGGCTCACTTGTTTGTGCTTTCACACAGGATCTCACTACACAGTTCAGGATGGCCTTGAACTCACTCTACAGCCTAGGCTGGCCTCGAACTCAGTGATCCTCCTGCCTCAGCCTCCTGAGTGCTGGGATGACAGTGTGTGCCACCATGCCTGGCTCCAGGTGGTCTTTTTAACAGCCATGATCAGGCCAGCAAACAGGCGGCACTGTTGTGTTATTTCTCATGGCCCATGAGCCCACTTTCCCAGTGGAGGGCTGAGATGGGCATTTTTCTTTTAAAAAATTTTGTGTAAGCTGGGCGTGGTGGTGCATTGCCTGTCATCCCAGCACTCTGGGAAGCTGAGGCAGGAGGATCACAAATTTGTGCCCAGCTTGAGGAATTTAGCAACTGAGCAAGACCCTGTTTTAAACTTAAAAATAGAAAAGGGGCTGGGAAAGTAGCTCAGTGTGAAGGCCTTAGGTTCCTTTTGTGTAGAGACAAATAAATTGGAAAACAACCCTGAGCAGATCTTGGGGTGACAAGGATCCCACAGTGCCCCTGGAATGACTGGACCTGAGCTGCCTGTGGATGGCATGGGTGGCGGGGGATGTGGGGCTCAGCAGTCAGCAGCAGCCTGGAGGGGCTCTGAGGAGCAGCTGGGGCTGCACAGGGCCAGGCGGCGCTGGGGACCAGGCGGGGGCTCACCACCATGTTGTTGATGGAGACCCAGCAGTTGCTGGGGAAGTCCTGCAGCATGGGCACCAGGAACTGCAGGCAGCCGTCCCAGTGGCAGAGCAGCAGCATCATGCTGATGAGGTTGCAGATGCGCATGACTGCGCTCGCTAGGTCATAGGTCATGTGGAAGATCTGGGGTGAGGGCAGATCTTTGTGAGGAAGGCAGACCCCTGGACATCACTGCATCCTGGGCTCTGCACCCTCCCCAAGGCTCTGAGAGCACCCACAGCCAGCTGGAATCCCCCACTGCAGGGTCAGGGAAATGCCCAGACCCTTCCCAACCCCTGTCCAGGGACCCCTGCCCCATCCCACTGTCCCCTCACCCCAAGTTTCCCCAGTGGCCACAGCCCCAGGAATCAAGGCAGGAAATCTGGACCTGGGAGGTTGTAGCTGGCTTTACGTCTCTGAGCCCGTTTCCCCTTGGCATCAGGACGTGGATCCCTCCTCTTACAGGTCCCCACCACAGGGCCTCTCTCCAAGCCCTGGTTCTGCCCCTAGGGCTCCACCCTCTTCTGGATTCCATCCAGGGCCCCCAGGCCCCTCACCCGACCCCCTGAACCCCTAAACCCGCCCCATCAGCCTCTGGATAACTCACCCCTGGCTCCCTGTAACCCAGAGCCTCCCCTCCACATGACACTGCCTCATCTTCTCCCTGCGGTCCAGTGTGGACTTTGTAACCCTGCCCGGTGCCTTCTGTCATGGCCCTGCTTTGCTGTCTTGGTGTCCCCCTTGGCCCAGCAGCCTTCATCCCAGCCCAGCTGCCCCCAGCCCCCCTCATGCCCACCCCCACCCCCCCGTTCCTGCAGCATCGGCCCCGCCCACACACCTTAGGCTCCACCCCATGTCCCGCAATGCCCCATTCCTGTAGCCTTAACCACGCCCCAGTCCCTCATGAACCGCCCCACTGGTGTCGCTCATGCTTCCACCTCACCTGAGGCTCGGCCCTCATGGCCCCCACATCCCCTCAAGGCTGCCTTATACCTGAGGCCTCACCCCGCGTCACACACAAGCATTGACCCCTCCTGCTCCACTCCATCCTCACGCCTCGCCCTATAGCCTTGACCCCGCCCCCACACGGAGGCCCCGCCCCCACCCCTCACCTCCTCCCACTGGTGGATGTAGCGGATGAGCCTGGACAGGCGAAGCAGCCTCAGCAGGCTGAGGATCTTGGTGAAGCGCACGATGCGCAGGGCACGCGCCGTCTTATAGACTTCAGAGTCGATGCCCTTCTCCACGATGAGGAAGATGTAGTCCACTGGGATGGAGGACACGAAGTCCACCACAAACCAAGTGCGCAGGTACTTCTTCTTGATCTTCTCGGGGTCCAGGATGATTTCCGTGTTGTCCTCGATCACGATCCCCGTGCGGAAGTTGAGCACCAGGTCCATGAGGAAGAAGGTGTCCGAGACCACGTTGAACACGATCCAGGGTGCCGTGGTCTCATCCTTGAAGAAGGTGATGCCCACGGGAATGATGATGAGGTTTCCCACCATGAACAGCAGCATGGTGAAGTCCCAGTAGAACCTGCGGGAGGCCAGGCCACTCACACCTCCTCCCAGCAAGAAGCCCCCACCCCAGGCAGCCCAGGTCCCTCCTCTGGGCCACAGGGAGGGGACCTTAGAGAGCCCAGGAAGCTGCTCACAATGGACCAGAAAGGGACAGCGTGCCTGGCACAAGGCTGGAGTTCAAAGACTAGTAAGGGTAAGCTGGGAATGCTGTTGAACACCTGTCATCCCAGCACCCAGGGTAAGCCCAGCCTGGCCAACTTAATGAGACCATGATTCAAAATAAAAAATAAACAGAGGCTGCAGATGCAGCTCAGTGCAAAGGTTCTGGGTTCAATTCCCAGTACTGGGGGGAAAAAAACCCTAAACAATAAATTAGGGAGAGGGGAAAAAGAGACTAGCAAATGGAGTGGCAGAGGGCAGGCAGGGCATCAGGCATGTACAGAAAGGCAGAGGAAGGCTGAGGCCGAGCACAGACAGGGCCAGAGTGCACTGGCTGTGAGGGTGGGTGGAGAATGAGCCACAACTTGGCAGATGTTTGGGTGTGTGATATAATAAATACGAACGCAGATGTGATGACCAGCTGCTTCCACTCCCAAATATACCCACACAGGTTGGATGTCCACAGGGTCAATCCTCAACTCCCCCCGGGAAGACTGGCAAGGGCAGACCTGACCATGTATCTCCTGATGGGCTGGGCATGTACTGAGAGCAAAGTGTCTCTCTATAGGGACAAAAGCCACATGGACAGGTGCCCAGCCCTAGCAACTGAGAAAATCCAAATTCAAACCTCCCCAAGGGAGAGCTATTTAGTGGCTGTTTGAAAAGTCAAAACATACGATTAGTACTCAACCCAGCATTTCCACTCTGAGTATTCACCTAAGGGTCCAACAGCAAAGATGCCTGTAGAATACTGTGCACCCTTGTCTGCAGCAGCATGATTTACAGAAGCCCAAGGTAGATACGGTCCAAATGTCGAGCCAAAGATGGATGGGTGGACATACACAGTGGGGTCTGATGCCACACTGGAATATTACTCAGCCAGGAAAAGGAAGCCAGGCTGTGACACTCACCACAGCATGGATGGACCTTGAGGACACCATGCTCAGTGAGAGACACCAGACACAGAAGTACACATAGTATGGGGCTCTGTGGACAGGAAGCGCCCAGAACAGGCAACTCCAGAGACAGGAAGTGGACTTGTGGGTGCTGGGGCTGGGGGGAGGGGTGACTGCTCATGGGGACGGGGCTTCCTGTTGGGGATATGAGATGCTCTGGAGGTGGATGGTGGTGATAACTGAATCACAGTGTGGCTATCTATGTTCTTTTTTTTTTTTTTTGTACCAGGGATTGAACTGGGGTCCTTGTGCTTGTGCAGCAGGCGACGAAACCACTGAGCTAAATCCCTGGCCCTATCTATGTTCTTAATACCAGTGGACTGTAGACTTTAAAATGGCTAAGTGGCTAATTTTACTGATGTATTATTATTATAAAAGAAAAAACCACGAAGCCTAGGGGGTTTTTGGGCATGAGCAGTGCTGCAGACTGAGAGTCTGAACCTGTCCACCCTGTGAAGATCCTGACAAAGAAAGGGGCTCCTGGGCCGGGCATGTAGCTCAGTAGTTTCGCTGCCTGCCTCACAAGCGCAAGGTCCCTAGCTTGATCCAAAAAAAAAAAAAAAACAAAGGGGCTCCAATTTTAAGCAGGGAGGCTGGACTTTGGGAGGCTGAGGCAGGAGGATGTCAAGTTGTATCCCAGCCTGGGCAACTTAGCAAAACTCTGTCTCAAGATAAAAAATTAAAAGGGCTGGGGATGGAGCTCAGTGGAAAAGCCCTGGGTTCCATCCCCAGTACTAGAACAAAAATTCCAGCCGAGTCACTGGATTTTGCCCTTAAAGTTTGGAGGGCCCCTCCCCTGTAGTGTCAGCCTCTCGCTGCTCTTTTGATGTTGGGCCCCCATCCAGGCAGGTTGTGGAGGGCTATCCCCAAGTCATCTCTGTGGGGAAGACCCCGAGAGATGGAGGCCTCCCCAAACCAGCTTGGAGATCCCACTCGGCCACCCGTGAGCTGCCATTTCCGGAGTGCCGAGGGCCGGTAATTGGCTTCTTGGTTGGGCCGCTCTGCTCCTCGAGGACACAGCTATTAACAGCCCGCCTGTGGGGTGGCCTGATGTCCACTTTGGGGAATTGAGCTCAAGGAAATTGTCCAAAAGGGAGAGAAAAAAATTAAAGAGTGATCTGTACCAAGAGGTTCACAGCAGCTGGGTCCGAGCGAGCCAAGGGCTGGCCTCCACCCAATGTCTCAGCGTGGCAGCACAGCGTGAGCCAGAGCGGGCCGGCACCTGCCCACCTCATGGGTGACCTTGGACGACTCCTCGCCCCTCCCTTCGGAACCTGGCTCCTCGCCTGTGCTTGGCCCTCACGTGCCCAGTGTTCTTTTGGAGGGCTCAGGGCCCTCGGGTGGCTCCCCACCTTCTCTGAGCCTGTGGGGACCCTGCTCTGTGGGAACACCCATGGGGGACAGGGATGAGCCGAACCCTCTCCTTCCACCAACTCCCTCTCCCAGAGCTACCCAAGCTCTCAGCTCAGATGGGGAAAGGGGGAAACTGAGGCAGTAAGAGACACCACAGCATTTGAACCAGCAGGCAGTCTGTAGGCTGCTGCAGGGACTGAGGGGTCCTCCTCCTGCCTCAGAGCCATAGCACATCACCTGGGGCGACTGACCGGGAGGCTGAGACCCACTGGGGCTGGGGGCTTGAGGTCACATAGAGAATGCCCATACCGGGTGGGCAGGGCTCTGCCTGTGTCCTCAGCCTCTGGAACCGGAGACCCCAAGCTGAGTCAGGGCTCTGTGGAGAGGTGGGGACAGTGCGTCCCTGCTGGAGGACCTGAGTGGCCAGGGATCACAGAGTGGGCAAATCCTGGCTGACTAGAGGCCAGAGGCTGGGGATTACAGGCGAGCTCAGAGGGGGATCAGCAGGCCTGAGCCTGGATGTGGTTACATCAGCAGCAGGTGTCAGGGATTAGGAAGGGGACATGGCCAGGAAGACGGCTGGGTTCCTGGGTGCTCCCAAGGCAGGGCAGGCATTTCTGGACTGAGTGTTGAGTGCCAGGGCGGACACTGATCGGCACTGTGGCGGAGAGGGGGCTGTGGTGTGTTGGGTGCAGAAGAGGCAGGGGGCACTGTACCCTGAGTGGACAGGGAGGTGCCTTTGGGGATGGTAGGGTGTGGTGAGGGGGGAGGACCAGCACCCAGGCAGTGGGACACACAGGTGCAAAGGTCCTGAGGTCAGCCAGGTGTGGTGGTGCACACCTGTCATCCCAGGGCTAGGGAAGTGGAGGCAGGAGGATCACCAAAAGTTCAAGGCCACCCGGAACTACAGAGTGAAACTATCTCAAAAAAAAAAATAAATAATTTTTAAAAGGCTGTGAGGTCTTCAGGTTTTCCCAAGGCTAGCCAGGAGCCCAGAGCACAGGGAGGTGGAGGAGACAGAATCAGAGGACCAGCATTTGGGAGAGGGCCCTGCTATGCAGGCTGGTGGGTTCGGACAGGGTCCCAGGCTGCTGTACTGGGATAGGATCTGGAGACTGAACTTCAGAGCCTGGCCCAAGCCTTTGGGTGCTAGGACAGGCCCCTAAGTGTCCCCTGTACCTATGAGGGGTTGGGAGGTTGAAGTGGGAACCTCAGGCCGGGCCCTGGGGAGAGGCACTGGCCTCGGCCCCCAACCCCTGATGCCTCCCCCCAGACCCTGTCATCTCTTCCTCTCCAGAGGGCAGAGCTGGACCCCACCCTCCCTCCCTCCTGCCCACCTGCTGCACCCCCCAACCCCACCCAGCCTACAAAACTTCCCCTGGTGATGGGGTTTATTCCCCAGCTGGATGGAGGAATCCATCACCGGGGATTAGCACGGCCCCAACTCTCGCTGATCGGATTCCCAGGTCATGTAGGGCTGGGAACAAGGCTTCCCATCCTTATCAGGCTCCAGGACCCCAGGGAATGTGAGCCGTGCAGAGCCAGCATCCGAGGATCCCAGCTGGGTCTAAAGCAACTGGACAAGTCAGGAGCAGGGAGCTGACCAGCGGCAGGAGAGGCGGAGTTGGAGCTCAGAGGGGAGAGAGGAAGGCGGCCACCTGCCATCACTCTCAGGGGACAGATGCCCCTGCCCTCCCTGACCCTCCAGGTCCCCCAGGTCCACCTGTCCCACCACGGCCCTTCAGAGGTCTTCAGGGCTCAGCTATTCCTTGTTTTGGGCTCTGTGGCCTTTGGAGTCTGAACACTTGAGACGGGGGAACAGCTTGAACTGTGTTATTTTCTTGCTTTTTTTGGAAACAGGGTTTCTGCTATGTAGCCCAGGCTGGCCTCAAACTCATGGTGCACCTCCTGCCTCAGCCTTCCTGAGTTTTGGGATCACAGACATGTGGCACCTTACCCAGATACTGTGTTGTGTTTATTTTCTAAATGATCCTACGAGGATGGGGTGGGGCCTTTGGCCCAGGACACCCTCCACAGGACATATCCCTTCCTTCCTCCCAAATCATATCTACTGCACACCAGGCCGAGTCTAGCACAGGAAAGGACCTGGCATCCACATGCTGGTCAAGCCTGCTTCTTCACAGAGATCAGGAAGCTCCCTTGGGTTTGCCCATGGCCCCAAGGGCCTGTGTCATACAGAGGCTGGGCTTCACCAGTATTGGATGTGTCTACACTGCCCAGAGCAAGTATCAGGATGTAGCTGGTGAGGACCTGGCCCAACCCCTCGGGGAGTGCAGCAAACATGCTGTGTAACAGGGATGGAAGGGCAGAAGGATGGGGTGAGACTCACTGGGCTGTGGGTACAGCCAGGGCAGAACTACCACTCCAAAGGAAGGCAGGAGAATAGGAACAGCAGCTTGAGCCTCCAAGAAGCTGCCTTGCCCTGGGGTGGTGGTCCATGGCTGTAATCCCAGCACTCGGGAGGTTGAGGCAGGAGGATTGCCTGGAGTTCCAGGCCAGCCTGGGCTATATAGTGAGTTCAAGCCCAGTCTGAACTACAAAGTGAGACCTGTCTCGATAAATAAACATACAAACAAGCAAGAAAACAAACAAAAAACGATGCTGCCAGGATGTAGAAGTCAGATACCCACCTCTTTGCCCCATGTTGCCACCTCCACATTTGGGAAATTGAGGCTGAGAGGCAATAGCCAGTCACAGGAGAAACAGACCAAATCTAGCTTAGAGCTGGACTCCCCTACGTACCCTCCCCTTGCTGTAGGGTTCCCCGGGACACCTTCCCCACCTCGTCCTCCTCCAGCCTGGGCAGACAGCATCATTCCAGGGGGCCAATCACTAATGGTCCTCAACTAGGAGCTGGGGTGCAGGCCAACTTACAGGGATAGAGCCACTGGGGAACCAGGTCAAAGCTAAGGAAGGGAAATCCTCTGGGGCCAGGGGCCCCTGTCTGCTGCTCCATACACAGATTTTAGGAATCAACACAGAAGCTGGGCATGGTGGCAGATGCCTGTAATCCAAGCACTCTGGGAGGCTGAGGCAGGAAGATCATGAGTTGAAGCCCAACCTGGGCCACTCAGTGATTTAGTGAGACTCTGTCTCAAAAAGTATGAAAAAAAAAAAAAGATTAAAAGGGGGGGAGGGTGGGGCGGCTGGGATGTAGCTCAGTGCAAATGCTCTGGGTTAGATCTTCACTGCACAAAGAACACACATGATCCATGGCCTGCCCCTAATACCTGCCACAACCTCCATCCAGAAGGTCCTGTTCTCTCCTAGATTTCACTGGCCTGGCTGAAATCTCTCTCTCCTCCTGTGATAAGTAACCTTATGAAGTCCACATTGCTAATGTGACATTCCTGGGCCTGTCTCCATGCTGAATCTGAAGGGTCGCAGGCCCAGAGTGGGGGGTGGTGAGCCCAGTGCACCCCTTTAGCACCTGATCAGGGTGACTCACCCTGTCCCCATAGGGCCCAGGCGGGGCTCTCCCCACACACACCATGCCCAGGGGAGGGGTGAGGAGATCTCTGACTCCTGCCAGCCTCTCTCTGCCCGTCTGCCCCCAAGTTGCAAATTCCAGAGCCTTCGCCACACAGGCCCTTGACCTGCCCGCCCCAACAAAGGCCTTGTGCCTAACACTTGTCAGCTGGTGTTCTGCCCCCATCTCCCCGGTGCCCCCTCTGGCCAGCTGGCACTAAGCCCCCACTTGCAGCAGGGCCAGGCCAATGGGGAGATGGAGTCCATCCTTCTCCCTGTCCCAGCCTGGGCCACATGTGGCAGAAAGACAAGTCTTGGCTCTCAGGCTGGGAGGGAGGGTCCAGGTGTAGCCCCTCTGGGCCCTTCCCGGGTCCCGTGATCCCTGGCCTCTCTGAAACCAGGGTGCTTGGGTCAAGGCCTTACTCCTGTCTCAGGAGGCTCTGAAGGCTCAAGTTGGAAAAGGACTTTCTTCCTAACTTTGCACTTGACTTGTGTGCTTCTGAGCCTCAGTTTCCCCACTTGTCAAGCACTGAAAAGGAGGAGTTTCACAGCCCTCCTTGTCCAGCTCTGCAGGACCAGGAGGCCAGAGACCGGGGTCTCGAGGAACAGCGGCCCAGGTAGGAGCTCGGTGGCTGCCAGGCCCTGGCGCTGTCCGTGGTGCTGAAACCTCGCGCCAGGGTTCCCGGGATGACGAGCGCCCTGTCTACACCTCCGTACTCCAACTCTCACCCTACCCAGGGACAGACACCCGCACACGCTCGCCCACCCCGGGCGCAGGCACACTCACCTGACCCCCACCTCAGTGACCTACCAGGCACAATCCCAGCGACACGCCTCCCTGGATCCCCGGGCCACACGCCCCCGGGACCTCCGCCTCCTGTCACGCGCTCCTGTGCACACCCGCCCGGCCTGCAGTGACACGTACTGTCCACACTCGCCGGCGACACAACGCACACTCGGGGAAGAGAGCGCAAAACACACCCGCGCCGGCCCTGCCCAAGCCCTTTCCTCCGTCCGTTAACCAGTTCAATCCGTGTCAACCTACACACACCCCCTGACACTTGGGAACACCATGCACGCAAAACATCGCGGGAGACGTGGCCTGAAGACCCCCGCGACGCTCAGCATCCCCCTCGCACGCTCCTCGGGGCTGCAGACCCCGAAGCACCTGCCCAGGACACAGATGGAGTCGGTGGGAGCGCGCGGCCCCCTTAACCCCTTCCCTGCCGGCCTCTCGGGCGCATCCTTCCGGGGCGCCCTTCCTCCCTCCCTCCCTCCCTCCCTCCTGCCGCTCCGCCGCCTCCCGCGCCCACGTTCCCCTCTATTCGTCCTCTCCGCCCCTCCGCCAGACCCTGGCGCGCGCCCACCGCACCGCAGGGCGGGGAATGTCAGGGCGCGCCGAGGGTCACCAGGGGAGCCCGCGTGCGCCCCAGGCCACCCCACCCCCCACGGAGGGTGGAGCCTCGCGCGCCCCGCTCCCTCCGCGCCGGGCCCCGAGCTCGCCCGAGGTCACTGAGGGGCCCCGAGGTCGCCGGCCCGCGCGCCGCCCCGCCCTCCGGGGCGCCCCAAGGACGGCCCCGCGCGCCCCTCCGGAGGCGGCACCTGAAGTCGCTGTAAGGATGGATGATCCAGGCCCCCGCGGACTTCACGCGCTCCTGCTCGCGCTCCACAGCCTTCTGGCTGCCGAACATCCGCAGCGAGAACTTGTTGACGCCGGGCTGCAGGAGCGCGCCGAACTGGCGCTGCATAAAGCTGGCCTGGCTACCGCGCGGCTCCCCGGCCGGGCCCGCCTCCTCCTCCGCCGGCCCCGAGAACGACACTTGGGGGCCCCGCGCCGCGCCCTCGGGGCTGCACTGCGGCTCGCCGCGCCCGCACTCGCCATTCGGGCCGCCCTTGGCCGTGCCAGGGGTGCCAGGCCGGCCGCTCGTGCTGTCGCGGCTGCGGAGCCGGCCGCGCGGGCCGCCCTCGTCCTTCGCCTCCTCGGCGCGCGGCGGCGGGGGCTGCGGCTGTGGGGGTGCGGGGACCGGGGCTGAGGGCGGCGGGGGCGCGGGCGGCGGTTGAGGCTGGGGCTGGGAGGCTGCCGGCGGCGGCGGCGGCGGCCCGGGCGCGGGGGTCGCGGCCGGGCTCTCCCCGGGCCGCCCGCCGCCCCCGCGCGCATCCATGGCGAGGCGGCGCCGGGCAGTGCGGAGCGGAGCCGCGGCCGCGGCCGGCGGCCCGAGCCCGAGGGAGGGGGGAGGCAGGGGCGGGGCGGGGCGGAGCCGCGGAGAGGAGGCGGAGCCTCGTCCCGGCGGGGGCGCGAGCTCCGCCTCCGCCCGCGCCCCCCCACCCAGGCCCGGCGCGCGCCCCACGCGGGTCGCTCTGGGGAAACTGAGTCCCATGGGGAGGCTCAAGGTCAGCCTGGCCCAAGGCTTTGCGGGCGCGCGCCGGGCCTCGCCCCAGAGGGGAAACTGAGGCTCACGAGGTGGGAAGGACGCGCCCAAGGTCACGGAGCTGGGTCTATGGGCCCGGGCCTCTGTGAGCAGCGCCTTGAGCTCAGCCGCGTCCCGAGGGCTCAGCGGGGACGCGTCCGCCCCCGCCCCTCCTTCCTGTCTGAGGTGCTGGAGCTCTGAAAAAAAAAGGCGCTTGTGCCCGAGCTTGGTCACTGGCCTGCCCTGCACAAAGACCCCGGAATGTATGTAGGGGCTGCAGGACAAGTTGGGGTCCCACGCTCAGCCCCTCTCTCGGTGTGCATGTGAGGGAACTGAGTCAGCCCTGCAACAGGGGACAATAGGAAGGGCCACCCAGGCTCCTGCTGAAGTCCCGCCTCCACAGGGCGCCGCTAGCGCAGTGGTGCTCCTGTCAGTCTGGTGGGCTTTAGGGGTCCTGAGGGAGCCCAGGGCCCCCGTGTTCTCTGCCCCCGCCACGGGAGCATCTGAGGGCAGAGCCAGACTGAGCTGGGTGCAGATTGGTGCCTCCCACCCCACTCCGCTCCCCCAGAGGGGAGGATGGTGTCAGGGAGGCAGGGGAGGAGCAGAAGAACAAAGAAGGGGAGCTCTGAAGGGGGCAATCCCCCCTCGGGCCCCTCCTGGGCACTTCCTGATCCTCATGAAATTTTCTGGGTTCTTTTGGATTTTCCTGGACCCCCAGGTCCCTCTTGGACCCTCCTGAAGGTCTCCTGGAGTACCCTGGGACCACTTGCAATCCCCTGGGTCCTCCTCAGACCCTCCGAGGCCCCCAACTTACCAGCCTGGCATTGTGTGGGCAATGATGCAGGCTTTGCTAGATGCCCTCTGCCTACTGAGACATCAGGGCCAGGAGGGCGGAGATTTGACTGTCCTTACACACAGCAGGTGCTCAGTAGTGACAGGGACGGGCCTTGCCCTGCTGTGTGTCATCTGACAGAGGATGGGCAGAGGCCCATGGCTCACCCCTGCTGGAGCTGCCCTAACTCTGGGGACTTCCGAGACCCCATGCTCCCCCAGCAGCCACCTCCCTCCAAGCAGGCGGACAGCAGAGTTGGCAGTGCCAGGCTTTGGCCCGCCCCGGGGCAGATGTGTGTTACAGCTGAAGGGGGACCTTTTATGTTCACCCTAGGAAGATGTCAGGCTGGGCAGGTCGCCAGAGCTCAGGGAGGAGATAGGCCAGGCCGCCAGGGCACCCTCCCTGTCTGGCTGAGGGACAGCACCTCCCTTAGCCCTCTGGTCACAAAGGATGCTGGGACTTGGAGCTTGGCCCCTTCTTTGAGCCTCAAGGTCTTGGGCACTGGTCTCTACCCACAGCTTCCACCCTGAGCCAGGGTTTCATGGGTGAGCTCGGGCCAGTTGGGCCTCCAGGACTCTTCATACCCGCTGACAACTTGCCTGGCCAGAGTGCTCTGTGTTTATCCATTTAGTTGACCGATTCTCAGTGCCTGACCCAGGGGCCAGGGATTCAGAATAGGGCTGATGGCCAGGCAGAGGAGACTGACAATAAATACAACAAACATGACATCTGGCAAATTCTACTGTCCACTAGGAGCTGGGAAGCACTGCGTAAACTCATGACAGCAGAGGGGTGAGGAAGGCGCAAGCAATGTCCACGGCCCCAGCAAAGTCCCTGCGGCTCCATCCTACCAGGTGGTGTGAGGAGCGCCAAGACCTAGGGCCCAAGGGTGCGAGATGAGGCTGGGGACCAGGGAGCTTTTATTGTTTTTGTTTTGTTTTTGGTACCAGGCATCAAACTCGGGACCTTCTGCTTGTGAGGCAGGTGGCTGAACCACTGAGCTAAATCCCTGGCTCCTGACCAGGGAGCTTTGAATGCTGGCCTGATAACTTCCATCACCTGTGCAAGAGACCCCAACACCCTGCCCATCTCTGGCCCTGGCCCCCCCATTCTAGGGTCAGACCTGCTCCCTGTAGACCTTGACCTACTGGCCACCCCAAAGCCCCCTCTCCACCCTTCCCAACGGCAACCTCAGAGCAGGTCCAGGTCGGAAGCCAGATGGAAGCTCGTAGGATGTGGGGTCCTGTAAGACCCCAGACAACAGAACTAGGTTGGCTAGGAGGCCCACTGGGGCACCCAGCAAACATCTGGGCATCTGTGCCTGGCGGGACTGGGACCCCAGGTTACTGCCAACGAAAGGGTGGTGTGGGAGCCGGTGTGTCTCACCCGTCTCTCAGCCACACGCAGTCATCTGTGCAGGCCGCTGCCTGGGTGGCGGGTGACAGATAAGGCTGGCTGTCATACCCCTCCTGAGTCTGTTTCCCCAGCACCTGCACAATGGGGACAGGGGCTCTGCTACTGTTGATTTGAGGTTGGCACAGTTCTTTTCCCAGAACCCTGCTGGGGAGAGGCTGCCAATGCCTGGGGAATCCCCTCCTCTGGCCCTCAGCCATGTTCTCTGGGGCCAGGGGACCTCCAGTCTCCGTTGTGTGAGCTTGGGCAGGTTACTGTCCCTTTCATGGCCTCAATGACCCCCTCCCAGGATGGAGAGGATGAGGCAGGGGCAGGAGCAGAAGCCAGCAGCCAGCTGCCAGGCCCACATGGAGTCGGCCCCACGAATGAGGCCTTGTTCCTTCAAAGGCTGTTCCAGCCTTGCCCCTGTGCCCACTGGGGACCGAGACTCCTGAATCCCATGGTTCCCAGAGACCCCTGCCTGCCATTTCCTGAGTGTCATAAGAGCCTGATAACCTCATCGAATGTTTTCCCATCTCACGTATGGGGAAACTGAGGCAGAGTTCAGTAAGCTGCCAGTACCCAGGACAGGTGAAGGATGCATGCTAAGACAGGTGCTCGCTAAAAGCATGTTGTGCGGAAATCTGCTGCTAGGAGGGTGCACAAAGTGTGGAGGGGGTTCCCCTCATTGGCTATGTACCACTATGCAAAGGACGGGGAGCCCTCTCAGTGTACCCCTTCTCTGTGGGGAACTCAGCCCGCTGAGGCCTGGCTGCCCCTGGAAGCACTCCACTCCCAGGATGGAGGATCCAGGTGGCCCCCAGGCTCCCCACCCCACAGCGACCTTACTCTTGGCAGGGGATGAGGCAGAAAGTAGGTGGGGAGACCCCCTCAAGACAGCACCAAGCAGAAAGGGGGAGCATCCCCACTCCCCAGCAGTCTGCCCCATGGGCCTCCAAGCTGGTGGCCTTCACTCCTGGGTCCCGAAAGGTCACAAAGGTCACTGAGGTTTATGTGCATGGTGCCATTCCCCTCACACACACAAGGTCACAGCCAGGCGGGTGGGGACTATGTATCCAGCTGCAGGGGCCCAGAGGACAGGTAGGCGTGGCCCTGAGGCTGGGCTAGGTGTCCTTGAGAGCCCCCACCCCAAACCCCGGGCCCCTAGCTCGGCCCTTGGAGTAGCCGCCTTGTGGCGAGTGCACAACGCCCTCTAGTGGCAGCCCAGGACAGGGCAGGGCCCCACCCGGCTGCATTATCCGGGTACCCTGAGAACTGGTGTGGGGCCTCCTCCCAGGGCTGTGGCCTGGGGCAGATGTGGGTTTCTTTGGCTTTTTTGGCATAAAAAATGCTGGATTACCCCACTCATTGAAAAATGCAAATTTCCATCCAGGCATAGTGGAATATGCATGGGATCCCAGCACCTTGGGAGGCTGACACAAGTTCACAAGTTTGAGTTGAACTGGGGAAACTTAGCAAGACATGGTCTCAAAACAAAAAAAAAAGAAAGAAAAAGAGGGCTGAGGATGTAGCTCAGCGCAAACGCCCTGGGTTCAATGGGGCGGGGGGGGCACTTCCTGCTTGATCCTTTCTTCCTGAGCCATTAGCTGACAGACACCAATCCCCTGGCCAGGCCAGCTGACAGTCCAGCATTCTGCCCTATCCAGGAAGGGACCCTGTGGGGTCTCCTGAGGCCCAGGGCTGTCCAATTCCCCCAGGACCTGCATCCATGGTGACCTCCACCTTTGGGCCCTTTCTAGGCTGTGCACAGGGTACCCTCTAGGGCCCAGGGTTGTCTGCTCTACCCCAGCACTGCCTTTCTGTGGTTTCTGGGCTCAGCCTCTTCCTGAGGGACCCACAACACAGCCAGGGCTCTGGCTGCTCAAGCCCCTGGGCCTCCAACCTCCCTGGACCCCATGGGCTGTGGGGGAGTCCACAGAAGATCAAAGCAGGCTCAGAGGGAGACAACAAGTAGCTCCTAGACCCAGCAGATCCTGAGAGGTTCTGATCTGGCTTCCAGCTGCTCCTGCCCAGCCTGGCCTGTGACCCTAACTTTCACCCTCCCCGGGTCACCCAGACCAACCTGGCTCAAACTGAGGTTGGGACATCGGCCCGAGCCCCAGCCCCAGCCCCAGCCCCAGCCCACAGCCCTTCCACTGCAGCCACAGCCCAGGGCAGACACCAGATCAGGTGGGCTTAGTCTTTATTGTGCAGGGGTGGGATGGGAGGGGTCCCCGTGTGCCCAACACTGGAGAAGGGGCTGCTGTCCCTGGGATAGCAGGTAGCTCTGCAGTCCCACACCCTGGGGACTGGACATCAGGAGAGAAATGGAGTCCTCTCCACCAAGAGGTCACAGACAGACTGTGACCTTCAGGAAAGAATAGCGAAAGCACAGGGGACCAGAGACAGCGCTGGCTTCAGACAGGCTGGT
Organism: Heterocephalus glaber; assembly: GCF_053883595.1. Lineage (NCBI taxonomy): Eukaryota > Metazoa > Chordata > Mammalia > Rodentia > Bathyergidae > Heterocephalus > Heterocephalus glaber. Next base: position 3,190,304 of record NW_028258457.1, on the reverse strand, counting down.
GGCACAGGCTGCACCCTCCTGAGCTGCAAGCGGCCAGGGACCCAGGGGACTTGAGACACCTCTTGGGGACGCGCCAACTCCCTGGCACTCATGATGCATTTAAAAAGGAGAAAAACAAAACCTAAGGAACAAAATTCTGTACGTAGAAAACCCTAGTTCAGTTAAAACTAAAAAAAATCCAATATGGAGCTCTACAGTGGGTTTGCTGTTGCTGCGTGGGTTTTCTGAGGTGAGTGGGTCTGGCGCTTTGCCAGCAGGGGACGGACTCCTGCGGGAGACGGGAGACGGGGACCTGACCCGGGCCACTGTGCCGCTCAGGTGGCGTTCCTCTGGCGGACGTTCTTGCCTTTGTCGTTCACGTGGGGCGCGTTGCCTTTCCTGAGGACACAGGGCAGGGGCTCAGCATGTGGTGGTGCCTGGGCCTGGCACTGACCACTGGTAGTCAGAGGACAGAGGAGACTCCCCAACCCCCAAGGGCCAGGACTTACAGAGGTACGGACCCTGCGTCGTCATCTGTGGAGGAGAGGAGGTGTCAGGCAGGCCTGGTGCCCACAGGGCCTTTGGGAAGGAGCGTGTGCTGGGAAGCCCCCCACCTTGGGAAGTGGCAGCGCAAGGCCACGCCCAGCACAGGCCACGCCCAGCTGCATGCACGCAGCCCACAGGCTGGGGAGCCAGCCTCGCCATGCAGCTGCTGCCCAGGCTGCGGAGGGGCCCCTTACCGTGGAGGACACCGGTTGCGGCCGAGAGGAAGGAGAAAGGGTGGTGAGCCCATGGAGAGCAGACCCCAGCTGTCCCCCACCCCGAGAGCCTCACCTAGCCACTCACCATCCAGGGGCTCATCTGGCTTCCGCCGCTTCTCATAGATGAAGATGATGGTGACCAGCACCAGCACCTCTGCCACAATGCCCAGGAAGGGCCAAAGTGCAGCCAGGTGGCTGCGCACACGCAAGGTAATGGTGGCGTGGCTGGTGCCCTCTACATTGGTGCCGTTGCAGGCGTAGGTGCCAGGGTCGAGAGTCATGTCCAGCTCCTTGATGCGAAGCTCCGACCTGGCCCCTGAGGAGCTCACGAAGAACTTGCTCTGGGAGTCGTTGGTGATGACCTGACAGGGGCCTTGTCAGCACCTGGGAAGGGACAGGGCCATGGCCCCAGCCTCACCCCTCCCTGGACCTGTGGCCTCACCTGGTAGCTGGAGTCAACCACCTTGTACCAGACCCAGGTGTCAATGGGGGGGTAGGAGTCGGACTTGCAGACCAGTGTGACTGTCTCCCCCTCACTGGCGTGCTCGGACTTCCTGGTGGCCTTGATCACCGGGGGCCCTGGGGGTGGAGCAGGAGAGACCTGACACCCTGCAGAGCCGCTCCCCTCACTCCGATGCCACACACAAGGAGCGGGCTCCTGGGTCCCCTGCCCTGCCCATCTCCAGGCCACAGCACTCACCAGGCACTGTGACTGCGGCCCTGCCCAGAGCCTCCTCGGGCAGGAAGACACAGAAGTACTCGCCCATGCTGCCCTCCTTGTTCATCCTGCAATGGGGCAGTGGCTGTGAGCCTGGTCCTCCCGGGAGGCTACACATGGCCTGGGTTTTACCCTCCTGCAGGTGAGGGGGCCCTGTCCCAGTGAATGAGCAGCCCCCTCAGCCTGCCCTGCCCTGCACCCTGGCAGTGGAACTAGGAAATGGCCCTGTGCTCCCCTTGGGAATTCCAGCCCAGACCAAGGCGTCCACGTTCTGCTCTTCCGTGACAGCACAGAGCTGCAAGGATCCCTACCAGACCCAAGGCTCCCTAGGGCTCCTGGCCGTGCCTGCTGCCACCCCACTCACTGGTATTCGGTGTGCAGGTCGGGCAGTTCGTCTTCCTTCAGCACCTTGCCATCCCTCAGCCACTGGTGCCCCGTGACAGCGATGTCACTGTGGTTCATGAGGCAGGTCAGGTACACCTTGGAGCCAATGTCATTCACAGTGGTCGTGATGGGGCCCACTGGGAACCACAGGCAAGACAGAGATGAGCACAGGATGGAGAGGGCCTCGCCTGCAGGATGCCCAGGTCCCCTTGGCCCTGCCACAACAGGGTGGGCAAAGAGGGCCCCATCCAAGTGGGGCCTGTCCTTGAGGATGCCAAGAACACCCCGAAACCCTCTGTGAGGACAGAAGACCATCTGCGGGAGGGGCCCCGGCCGGCGGGCTAGGACTCCTTTCCAGGACAGAGCCGGGGACCCTCAGCAAACCTCCTGCTCAGCTGCCCGAAACCCTCAGGAGTCCAAACCTGAACACCAAGTGCTAGAGGCCAGAAGCACCACTGAGCCGAGACACCACTCAAGTGGCAGACCCCACAGCCACTGGACACACGCAGGGGGGGACAGGTCATCAATGAGGGGTGCAGAGTGGACAGACGGAGCAGGATGGGCGGACGGGTGGAGCAGGAAGGCAGGGCCTTTGGCTCCTGCCCAGGCTGTGCTCCTGCCTCCAGGTCAGAGTCCTGGGCTGGGCTGGGCTGGGCTGGGCGGAGAGCTGGGCTAGGGCATCTGGGTTCTACCAAGCAGGAGCCAGGGCGGATGGCACGAGAGGGAAACTGAGGCAGCTGACCCAGCCACTCACATTCAAGGACCACCACGCTTGCCTGGGTGTGGACCCATTTTACTCTGGGTGCCCAGGTCAGGTAGTTACGGTTGGGGTCCTTGCTGGCGAAGCACTCATATGTGCCCGCGTCCTTGGCGGTGAGGCCCTCGATGGACACGGTGCTGGCCGCATGCTGGTGGTAGGCGGCGTGGATGTGGACATGGTCCTGCTGGGCACCGTCCCAGAGCAGGAGCAGGAGTTGCTGGCCTGGTTCCCTTCAAACCACCACTGGATCTCGGGGATAGGGCTGCCAACCACCTCGCAGTGCAGCTAGATGCTGCCCCCTGCCCGCCCCTTCTGGGACAGTGGGCCTGTGAGAAAGCCAGCTACGGGAGAGGGTCAGGGCCGTCATCCTTGGGTGGCCGAGCTTCCTCTGAGCTCCCAGGGAGGAGTGCCCAGGGAGCCAGGTGGCTGCTGTGCATAGGGGAGCCCGAGGCAGGGACAGCGTCCCTACCCAGGGCCGGAGTCCTCAGTGGGGACACAGACTGATAGCAACTGAGACCATGGATGGCTCCAAACAAAGCACAGGACTGGGTGGGACAGTGACCCTGGCCCGAGGGTCCAGCCCATCAGAGCCTCCAACCCCCATCATCCTGACTGGGAACTCTGGTCCCAGCCAGCAGGCACAGCCCGAATTACACTGGAGCCCTTCCCCGATCATATGGGAGATGCTGCCCGTGTGCAGGTTCCTCCATCCACAGAGGGCCAGGCCAGCAGTGGGGCACAGTAACCCTCTAACTCCAGAAGGGTAGGTGATCCTCCAGCCCTCACAGCAGGCTCCCCTCTCAAGCCAAACCTCAGAATCACCCCGGGAATCTCTGATGAAGGGCCCACAGGGGTGGGGCCCAATAGCAGGTGTGGCCAGGTGAAGGGTGCTGGCTTGGGACACAGGGTCACAGAACTGCAGAGGGGCAGGGGATACTCAGACACCTTGTGGCAGCTGTTGGCAGGGCTGGCCCAGCGGCAGGCGGGTTCCCACACCTGTGTGCATGAGGACATGCACCTGCAGACTCATGTGTGCACATGCTCAGCTCAAAGAGGAAGAGGATCAGGTTGCAGCCTGTCTGCAGACTGACACACGCACAGCGCATGCTCAGCTCTGAGTAGGGAGCAAGTCACTGCCCAGGGCCTGAGGCTATTGGCTCTGGAGCAGGGGTGGTGCCTGCCCCAAGGGTCCCAGGATAGGGCCTAACGCCTGCCCACCTGAGTGGACCATGGCACACAGGGCAGGCCAAGACACTTGGCAGCCACTTCTGGTGGTCCCTTTTGACAAGGGATCTCCTAGTAACCTACATTTCCTGGGACTGGGGTCCCTCTGTCTACTCCAGGCAACCAGAACTCAGGGGTGGTAGGAAGTGAGGGAGAGGCCGAAACCCCTTCTCACTCCTATGTGCCCGCTTGTCTTACAGCCTGGGAGCAGGACAGGCTCCCCATATGTGGGCTCAGCGTCACTTCTTCAGGGGACCAGGGCAGCAGCCACTCTCGCCTTGGCAGGTCCTGTCCCAGCTGCCCCCTGCCACCTCCACTTGCAGTGAGGGCTCAGCTGCCAAGGGCAGGTGCACCTTGTCCACACTCCCTCTCCAAACAGCTTCAGACACATAATGCTGTGGCCCCTGACAGGGTTGGTGCTGCCTGCAGGGGTGGCATTAAAATTTCACAGGGCCAGGATGTTGGCAAAGCAACCCCCAAGAGCTCAGGACGAGGGGAGCAGCTGAGCCATTGCCACCCTGGAGAAGTCCAGACTCTCCTGGCCACATGATTGCGGCCCACACCCTCCAGAAGTGACCTTCATCTAAAAACAGCCCTCCTCCTGTCCACTCACAGCCAGTTGGGGCACAGGGCCAGCTGGCTGCGGGGTCAACAAGCCTGCACTGCCTAGGCGGGTGTCCGAGGTGAGGGGCTCCCTCCGGAGGGTGTGGCCTGCACCTACCCTCGCCATGGAGATAGGAGTAACAAAGCATTCTGGGACGTGAGCCATAGATAGTCACCTCTCTCACCTGGGTGGAGCCCACCCATAGCAAATCGGTGCCCCCATCCTGGATTGCCAGCTTGGGGGGCCCCACCCCAGCAGAGGCCCCTTGGGGGACTCTTTGGGCAGGCTGCCTGTCAGGAGAGGCAACCATGGTCACGCTTTGCCCAGAGGGCCTGGAAGACCATGGAGCTTGGGTTGGGTCCACCTCTGTGGCCCAGCATGGGAGAGGCCTAGGTTCCATGACTAGTACCCCCCTCTCCACACATACACGCACGCGCATGAGCGCACACACGTGTAAACACACACACGAGCACCCAGGCCCTCAGATTGTTGACTCTCTCCATGGGTAGGACAGAAAGTGCTGAGGAAAACAAGCACAAATGCCCCAGACCAACTGGGACACTTCCCACCCATGCAGGCTCTGCCTGGCATGGCCGTGTGGCTGCACAGGGAAGGGCTGGGGGATCTGACCTGAGGCTGAGCCTGCTGTTGGCAGAAACCCTGTTCAGGCTCTGCACAAGACAAAGATTCTCTACCCACAGGGCCGGGGATCTAGCTCAGTGGTTCCGGCACCTGCCTCTCAAGTGCAAGGTCCTGAGTTCGATCCCCGGTACCAAAAAACAACAACAACAACAAAAAAGATTCTCTACCCACAAAACCCAGGGTGGCCGTGGGGCCACCAGGGCCTTCCCCAGTGAGGAGTGGCTTATCTTCTGCCTTCACCTTGCCAGGGGCTTCTATCTGTGCCACCCCAGAACCTGCCTCTTGCCAGGCCCAGGACACTCCCAGGGAAGAGCTTGATGGGGCCCTGTCAATTTTGAGGGCTGGGAAATGTTAAAGTGGGTCAGGAACAGCCCCTTCCCTGGGGCCTGCAGTCCACTCTTCAGTCCGAGACAGCCACTGTGACCTTCTCTCTCCAGCAGAGCCTTAGACCCTCTGCCCTTTGTCCCCTACATGGTTGTCACTATAAATCTTTAAACCAGAAACAAATGAGGTTTTTAATAAAGGAAGAAATCCCCCCCGCCCCAGCACAAGAGCACAGTCTTGCCTGTCCCTGGAAAACACTCCTCTGTAACCTCGGCCAGAGTCCACTCCCCACACATGGCCCCATGGGCAGCACCAACCCCAAATGCCCTGAGTCTTCAAGATCAACCGTGCTTACTGCTCTGGCCAGGAAGCCCAAGCGACCTTGCTGTGACCTTGAACACTGGACTCCTTGGGCCTCAGTTTCCTCACCTATAAATGGAGCAGGGGGGCCGGGGATTTAGCTCAGTGGTTTCACTGCCTGCTGCGCAAGTGCAAGGACCCGAGTTCGATCCCCAGTACCAAAAAAAAAAAAGCAGGTGGCCATGAAGCCATCTCACACCTTCCTCCCTACATCGGGCAAAATCAGAGGTTTGTGCCAGGCGAGGGAGCCCCTGAGGGCGTGTGGAAGAACAGAGCTCCACCAGAAGGAGCCAAATCCCATCAAGAATGATAATCGCCCCAGGCTGGTTTCTAACACAACAGCCATTGTCCAGGCGCCTGAGGGAAGGTGTCACATGTGGGGGCAGGGGGCTCTCTCATCCTGGCACTGCCCAGGTCCTCCTCAGGTATCCTTCCCAGGCCCTGTGGGGTCCAGTCTGTGGGGGCCCAGGCTGAGGGGCCTAGGACCAGCCCCAAGGCCTGGGTCCAACCCAGGGGTTTCCTCAAGCCCCCAAGCTTGGGCTTCCCTTCTCCTGGCCACCAATGCCCCTAGTGCCCTCATTCAGGGGTCAGGCTAGGCCCTTGACCAGGGATACCCCTCATCTAGGCCACAGAAAATCAAGGACAACACCTCCTATACACCCACATACCGCGGCAGGGATATCTGGGGGGTGCCTGGGGTCAGCCTTGGTTTGGATTCCCCCCAACTTGTGCACACCACCCCCAAGCACTGCCACCCCCAGAACTCCCCAGGGTCACCTCTCCCCTCCAGGTGCAGTCCAGACTGGGAGCTTCTCACCCTGGCGGCCTCCAAGTGGGAAACCCCAAGGGGATGACTCCCCTTCACCCTGTCCCCCTTCCTTTCAGAGACCCCCAGGCCCACGGCGCTCCTTAGCCTGCAAGCTCAGCTCAGCCTAGATAAGGTTCACCAAACTCAGGGTCATCACCCGCAGGCACCGATGACTTCTCAGGATAAACTTTCACCCCCCAAACACACTCTTATGTCGATGGGGTGGGGACCTCAGGCAGCAGCCTCCTCCACTCCTGGGTCCCTAGGGCCTCCATAATCCTCAGAGACGCTGTTGTCCCCCTGGGCAATGTGGTCCCTTCAGAAGCTCCAGGATAATCTCCCACCCAGTCTCTCAGGGTGGGGACCCTCAAAGCGATGAACCCCTAACACCCCGTCCCTCCAAGACCCCCAAACCTCAGGGACGTCGCCCCAGGCACACCCGCGCCCCCAAACCTCTAGGATCATCCTTCAGCTCCATTCTCCCAGACGAGGACCCCACCCCCCGCTCCTCTCCCACCCCCATCTCCTCGGGCATCGACCCCTTCCACCTCTGACCTCGCGGAGACCCCCCAAGGCCCGGACGCCCCTCCAGGCTTCCTCATCGGGCCCGGCGACCTCGGCCCGCTCCTTACCCGCCGCGGAGGTGCCCTGGACGTCCAGCAGCACGAGGCCCAGCGCCAAAAGCAGCGCAGCCGCCATGTCACCCGTCTGTCCCCGCGCCACTCGCCGCGCCCGTCCCCGATGCTGCGCTATAAGAAGAGCAGGCTTCGGCGGGGCGCGCGCACGCAGGCAACGTACCGGGGCGGGACGCCCAGAGCACGCAGGACCCCCCACGTCCTGCGCATGCGTACTTAAGCACGTGCGTTAATGCCAGCTGAGCAAACTCACCTACGGAAGCCGGAAGGGCAGCAGCTGGGGAACGTGACCCAGTCCGCCCCTCGGCCAGGAGGCGGGGCTCAGCGTTGCTGGGAAGCCAGGGTGATGCCCGCGGGGCGGGGTGGATCCGTGGCGGATGCTTATTTCGTTCTTTCTAAATTGAGCTTTGAGCTGTAGGGTTGAAGTGGTGAAAACCGTGTATTTTTGAAGATGAGATTCAAATAAAGTTTTGCTAAATAATTTTTAATGTTAGATTTTATTTAATTAATATTGGGGAGGCCGAGCCCAACAATCTGGAGGCTGAGGCAGGAGGATCGCCTTGAGCTCCAGGCCAGCCTGGGGTACAGTGAGTTCAAGGCCAGCCTGAACTGCATACCGAGATCTTGTCTCAAAACAAAGGGGGAAAAAATGTTCAGAGAGAGGGAGATTCCTCTTCCTAAAATAGAAATACGTGGACAGCCTTTAAATTAGAATGCAAGGTGAAGAACAAAGAAGTTTTTTGGTAAGTATTCTGTATAATATTTGGATATAGTTATATGAAGAAAATATTCACTGTTTATGTGAAATTCAAATTTAACTGGTCACTGGTGCTGTATTTTGTTTGGCATCCGGACCCTGAGGCCCCAATGTCATAAGACAATGGACAAAACTTCAAAGAGGATTAAGAAAGACAACAGGTGAGTACTCTTGCTACCTGGGGCTATGAAGCTGACTCCCCCCCCCCAAAAAAAAACCCCCACAAGCAATGAAAGAAAAAATGAATTTCAGCAAAATCAGAAATTTTTGGTGCTGGAGATTGAACCCAGGGCTCCCTACACTTAATTATTTAAAACCATTTTTGGGCCGGGCATTTAGCTCAGTGGTTTCGTCGCCTGCTGCGCAAGCTCTAGGACCCGAGTTCGATCCCTGGTACCAAAAAAAAACCAACCAAAAAAACCCCATTTTCTTGGGCTGGGGATTTAGCTTAGTGGCACCTTGCCTGCCTCACAAGCACAAGGTCCTGAGTTGGGTCCCTGGTATAGAAAAGGGGAGGAGAGGAGAGGGGAGGGGAGGGGAGGGGAGGGGGGGGAGGGGAGGGGAGGGGAGGGGAGGGGAACATTTTCCTATGACGAACAGCAAGAAAGTGAAAGACATCTGTAGAGTCGGGGGAGGGGTGAAAATATTTGTAATCCTACATCTGATAAAGGACTGAATTTATAACAAACACAAGCTGAGGGGGCCACGAGTTTGTAATCTCAGCATTTAGGAGGCTGAGGCAGGAGGATCACAAGTTCGAGGCCAGCCTGAACTACGCAGAGAAACTCTGTCTCAAAAAAACCAAAATGCAGAGTGAGAGACTTCCCACCCACTAAGTGGGCTGGAATCTAAGAAGCACACTAGAGCAGGCTGGTGAGATTGTGGTAAATGGGAACTTTCCCACTGCTGCTGGGAATGAACATGGTGCAACCGCTGGGAAAAGAGCCCAGCAGACCCTCAGACGCCTTAAATAGCTGAGCATGGTGGCGCATGCCTGTCCTCCCAGCACTTGAGAGGCTGAGGCAGGAGGATCACTAGGAGTTTGAGGCCAGCATGGGCTACACAGAGAGATCCTGCCTCAAGAGGCAAAAAACCAAACCAAACCAAAAGCCCCTACCCCACGGGCCCCCGGGCTTGAAATTCACACAGATGGGGTCAGAAGGAAGCTATGTGCAGGACAAGGGCCACAGGGGGAGCCACAGGAGGAGCAGCCAGCTGGCATCAGAGTCTCTCCAGGCTCACAAACACCCCTGCTGCCCCCCTGCCCCATCCTTTCCTTGCCAAGTCGAGGCCTCTGGGAAATTGCAGCACTGCCAGGAACCTTTAGCCTTTGTTTACAAATGCAGCTAGGGCCCCCTCAGAGACCCAGTTTCTAGTTTCCTTGGCCAAGTGCCTCCCTGAGCCCTGTGTGGTGCGGGGACCAGGAGGCTTCTCAACAACCTGGGCTGCTCAGTTCTGGCCCCTTGTCTTCTAGGACCAGCCCCCGAGGGGAGCCAGGTTTAGGAAGTAAAAAATACTGCATCCCTCCCTGGCATCCCAGCACTCTGGGAGGCTGAGGCATGAGGATCGAGGATCGAGGCCAGTTCCAGACCAGCCTGGGGAATTTAGCAAGCTCCAGGAAGTGCTCAATCAACACAGAGTCACCACCTGATATAGGTTGGACACGGGAGCTTGGGAGAGGCAGGAGATCCCCAGCTGGAGAGAGATGGTGGTGATGGGGTGAATGGTGGCACCCCAAAAGATAGGTCCCCCAGAGCCCAGGCATGTGGCTTTATCTGGAAAAAGGGTCTTTGCAGATGTAATTGGTGAAGGATATTATCTGGTGATCCTGGATCAGGGTGGGCCCTAAATTCAGTGACAGTGTCCTTAGGAGGGGCAGAAGAGCCAGGCACAGTGGTGCACCCTTGTAATCTAAGTACTCCAGAGGCTGAGGCAGGAGGACCATAGTCAGTTCCAGGCCAGCCTGGGCTACATAGTGAGTTTAAGCCTAGGCTGAACCACATAGCAAGACCATGTCTCAAAAACCAAAACTAACCAAACAAAATAAGACAGAGGAGGTTCCAGGCACAGTGGCTCCTGCCTGTAATCCCAGCTACTTGGTGGGAGGAACTGAGGCAGGCAGATGTCATATTTGGACAAGGCCTAAGAAACCTCCGAGGAACCTTGGAGGGATGTTGCCCTTCAGGACCTGGGTCTGGGCTTCAGGGCTGCACATGCACATGAGGGCAGATGGGGTCCCGTTGTTGAGACAGGAGTTAGGATTCCATTAGTCAGTGAGGGTGTGGCCTCAGATGGAGTCTGCTGAGTCACCACCTGCAGGGATATTTAAAAAACATCTGCCAAGTGGCCAGTGGCTGTCAGGGATCTCCCCAGAGCAAGATCAGGCAGGCCATGGGCTCAAGGGCGCATGGGCCCTGCATGGGCACCGTGGGAGCACTGCGTGCCTAGATTGGACCCTAAAAAGTATGTAATCTCATGCCAGGTGTGGTGCCGTACACCTGTGATCCCAGCACTTGGCAGGCTGAGGCAGGAGGATGGCCATGAGATCGAGGCCAACCTGGGCTACATAGTGAGACTCTGTCTCAACAAACAAACAAACAAACAACAAAGTGTGTAGTTCCCATAGGATAGAGATCATATGGTTTGCACAAGGGCCCCAGCTCCCTTCGAAGGTCCTTAAAATCCTCTAGACCAGTGGTGGCGAACCTATGTCACGAGTGCCACAGTGGGCACGAAGAGCCCTCTCTGTTGGCATCCGAACCAAGTGTATGAGTTGTTTTTTCTAAACTAGAACCTCAGTATTCAGGTTTAATTGCAGTGTTGGCACTTTGCGATAAATAAGTGGGCTTGGGGTTGCAGTTTGGGAGCTCATCTCTAAAAGGTTCCCCGTCATTGCCCTAGTCAAAGAACCTCAGCTAACGGGAACTCTGCTTTGTCTTTACATCTTTTAAATAAGTGTGCCTGCACCCTACTTCCTCGGTCTGCTGTTTCATTCTTTGTCACCATGGGCCAGTCTGTGGACATTTTGGGGCAGTTGGGCAGTCTCACACTGTGTGGATGGGAATGAGGTCCTGCAGAGCCTTTGGTGCCCAGGTGACAGATGTGAGGCTATGAGTAGCCGGGACTTCTCTCTGAGGCATGGGGCCTGAGAGCCAGGAGGGGCAGGCAGTCCAACACCTGGGAAGCCAGAGGCGCCAGCTGGGCTACAGGATGGGCTTTAGGGCTGGGTGCGCCTGGGTGGAGCTGGTACCTGCTGAGTTCTCACCGGGCTACCCTTTGACTACCATCCATTCCTCCCTGCGTCAACTGATCTGTTCCCCAGGAAACAGCAGATTGTTGGTACAAACGCACCAGTTACTTCCTCAATTGCAAGTTCTGGGGCCTTTTGGCTATGGATTGTATGCTTTCTTTTTTTGTTTTTCCAGTACTAGAAATTGAACCTAGGGCCTTCACACTGAGCTGTACACATCCAGCCTTTTGTATTTTTTTATTTTGAGACAGGGTCTCAGTAAGTCAGTAAATTGTCCAGGCTGAGCTTGAACTTTTGGACATCCACTTGCCTCAGTCTCCTAGAGTGCTGGGATCACAGGTGTGCACCACCATACCTGGCTCACAGGCTGGATTCTCTTCACACACACACACACACACACACACACACACACACACACGAGTGTGTGGTCTTTGTGATGAGCTGCAGATGGCCCAAACTGTAAAAATAAAGCAAAATAAATAGGAAAAGAAAGGCAGTCTCATCCCTTCCTGGCCTTCCCAGCCACCACGGTGGTGCTGCGGTGGGTGTGGGTGGTCAGGAAACCTGCATATGGCAGGGGGCGTTGGGGACATCGTGGGGACCCTGAGCCAACCTCTCCTGCTGAGTCTGAGGATCTCCGGATGTTTCAAGGTTCAGCCCCCAGGTTTCTTGGGTATCTTTGACACAGGGACTAACAACTGGATTCTTTCTTTTTCCCCTACAATGTATTTTGAAAAATCCTCTCCCTACAGAGAAGTTGTAAAGATAATGCTATCAACATCCAGTGGCCTTCTCCTGGATTCTCGCTTGGGAACATGTTGTCCTCTCTCTGTCTCTCTCCTCATTTTTTTCCCACACTGACTTGCTGGCAAGTCCTGGCTGTCATGATCCTAAGCCTCTAGCCTGTGTCCCCTAAGAAGTCACAGAGACCCTGGCATTGGGGCGCACACATGTCATCCAGTGATACAGGGGAAATAAATATAACTGCCAAGCTGCTAGATGTCAGATACGCCAAGTTTGTGTTCCTCCAAATGGAAGAATGAACTCTAAGGAACAACGGAGGTTAACAGTAGGAAAACTAGGGCCGGGGATTTAGCTCAGTGGCACCAAGCCTACCTTGAAAGCACAAGGTCCTGAGTTCGATCCCTGGTACCAAAAAAACAAAAAAAGCCAAAAAATAAAATAAACTTTAAAAAAACACCACCGGGGATTTAGCTTGGTGGTGCCACTGCCTGCCTTGCAAGTGAAAGGTCCCAAGTTCGATCCCTGGTAGCAAAACAAAACAAAACAAAAAAGAGTAGGAAAACTTAGGGCTGGGATGTTACTCAGTGGCACCGCACCCACCTGGCAAGTTCAGGGTCCTGAGTTCGATTCCTGGTACCAAAAAAAAAAGGATAGGAAAACTTTATTGAAAGAGAAATAGCTCCTAGGGCTGGGGATTTAGCTCAGTGGTTCTGCCACCTGCCTAGTAAGCGCAAGGACCCGAGTTCGATCCCTGGTACCAAAAAAAAAAAGAGAGAGAAATAGCTCCTGAGAGACAGGAGGGGACCCGAAAGTGGGTTGCCAATGAGCCCGCTTCACTGAGGAGGCCTGGCCTTTGACAGATGTGGCTCCAGCCACAGTTGTAATGTTTTTCTTTTTTTTTTCTTTTCCTGGTACCGGGTATCAAACTCAGATCCTCACACTTACCAGGCATGCAGGCACCACTGAGCTAAATCCTCGGCTCTATAATGTGTTTTCATTCTCTGGTCTGACTCGAGGGCCTAGCCCTGTCTGACTGCCTATAACATTTCCACCAAATTTAGCTGCCTATAATAGCTGCACTAATGAGGCTGAGGGAGGAGGATCTCTGTGAGTTCAAGTCGAGAACAGAAACAACAAAAACAGAGCAGGGATTTAGTTCAGTCAGTGGTTCTGCTGCCTGCCTTGAAAGTGTTTGATCCCTGGTACCAAGAAAAAAAAGAAGGAAGGAAAGAAAGAAAGAAGGAAAGAAAAGAAAGAAAGAAAGAAAGAAAGAAAGAAAGAAAGGAAAGAAAACAAAATGAAAATGGAAATCTAGACAGACACGTGACAACTGATGACGGAAGCAGAGACAAGCATGAGTCGCCACAGGCCTAGGAACATCTGGACCCCTAGGAACTGGGGGAGGCCAGAGGGACCCTGGAGCCCCCGAGGCCAATGCATGGCCCTGCACAGACCTGGGTCTCGAGCTCTGGGCTTGGAATTGGAGGTAAATGTGTATGTTTGGGGGTCATCGGGCTGTGGTCAGTGGTGGCTGCCATAGGCCACTCCTGCATGGCATCCAACTCCCAGGTGACCCCTGCCCAAATGAGACCCTCAGAGACTCTTCACCTTTTACACCGTTCAGAACCACGGAGGGGTCTTGGGTCATAGGTGGGGCCAGGTTGACATTTGGGGTCCTTCCTGTCCCCAGGGGGCTGCAGCTTGTTCCTGGAACCAATGGCTCATATGTTGTCTCCCTTTTCTCTCTCTCTCTCTGAAACAGGGTCTCATTATGTAGGTCAGGCTGGTCTTGAACTCATGGCATCCTCCTGCCTCAACCCCTCCAAGTGCTGGGATGACAGGCGTGTGCCACCAAGCCTGGCTTCACGGCCCCTTTAAGCCCCTGCTTGCTGGGGCTGGGCAGGGATGTGCCTGGGGCCAGAGATAAGCCTTGTCCTGTACACCCAGCCTGGTCCCCACTGATCTGCAGCCAGCTGGAGCCTCCCCAGCACTTGCTGGGAGGAGGAGTTGGGAGGATGTCCAGCTGCCTCTGAGGACCTGGCTGGAGCCCCAACAGAGCAGCCGTTTCCTCCTCCACCTCCCTGGCTCTCAACCAGCCTTGAGGAACAATCACCAGGACCAGCAGCCTGGTGGGATGGTCCTCGAGAGCCTGGAGGAGGCCGAGACTTGGGGAAGCAGCAGAGTAGGCCACAGGTGGAGATGGCCCCCACATCTGTGGAGGATGAACAGATGAAGAGAGGTAGGTGTGGGGGTGCACACCTGTCATCCCAGCACTGGGGAGGGTGAAGCAGGAGGATCACCAGCCTGGGCTACATACTGAGTTCAATGCCAGCTTGGACTACATAGAAAGACTTTTGTCTCAAAAAAATTTAAATTAAATAAAAAGAGCTAGGGATGTGGTAAAGGCCCTGGGTTTGATCTCCAGTACTGAAACCAAGCTACACACCAAGGTGAAGTTACCTGGGCCACAGTCCCAGGGAGCCAGCGGAGGCCAAGCTATTCATCTTACCTGGGAATCAGAACGGTAGAGATACAGGCGAAAGTCCAAAACCTGCTCCAGCCTCAGGTCAGTGAGGCCCCAACCCCCAATTCCTTGCAAGAAAATGACAGACCTTGTAGTAGGAGGGTAATTTTTTTTTTTTTGGTACCAGGGGTGGAACTCGGGACCTTGCGCTTGCCAGGCAGGCAGTGGAACCACTGAGCTACATCCCGGCTGCAGGAGGTAATTTTTAAATAATACTGGAGATGGGACCCAGGTCTTCGCATCGAGCTCCATCCCCAGCCCTTTGGCTTTGTTTTGAGCTAGGATCTCACTAAGCTGCTAAATTGCCCAGGTTGAGCTCAAACTTGTGATCTTCCTGCCTCAGCCTCCCAAGACGACAGGTTTGCACCACCAGCCATGCATGCCCGACAGAGTACTTTTAATATGCCCAACCTGCCTCTGGTTGTTTTGTCTTGCTTTGTTTTGAGACAGGGTCTCCCTAGGGATCCCAGTCTGCCCTTGAACTCACCATGTAGCCCAGGGTGGCCTTGAACTCACAGTGATCCTCCTGCCTCAGGCTCTTTCCCAATGCCGGAATTATAGGCATGTACCACCACACCCAGCTGTTTCCTGTTTTTGTTTCTGCTTTGTACAAGCCCTTCTCTGTCTATATAACACCAGCTTTGTTTGCACCGGTTTTGTTTGCGACACTTGTTCCGATTTATGGTGTGACGAGGCCACACTTCAAGGGTAAATGGGAGCCCCGGATGCTGAAAGGAGGAGACAGGAAGGACTTCCTGGGAGCCTTGGAGGGACAGTGGCCCCACATGGGCCTAGGTCTCTGGGAGGAAGTACAGAATCAAAAATAAAGCCAATTGGGCTGGGGATTTAGCTCAGTGGTTCCACTGCCTGCCTTGCAATCGAAAGGTCCCGAGTTGGACCCCCAGTACCAAAACAAAAAAGCCAATTAAGATCTTAAATTACAATGCTGTAAATTCATTTTGAGGGGCAGGGGTATGTGCTGGGGATGGAACCCAGGGCTTCAAACCCATTAGGCAACCACTCACCACTGAGCTACACCCCAGCACTTTAAACATTTTCAAAAATTTTGAAGCCAGGTGTGGTGGTGCACACCTGCAATCTCAGCACTTCGGGAGGCTGAGACAGGAGGATCGCCTCGAGTTCAAGGCCAGCCTGGACTACATAGCAAGACCCTGTCTCAAGAGACAATAACCAAAAAATTCTTTTTAAATTTCAAGACAGGAGCTCACTAAACTTTCCAGGCTGGCCTTGAACTTGTGATTCTCTTGTGCCACCCTGCCCAGCCCAAGAAGCTTTAGGCTTCAGTAACAAGCCAGTGCTTACCCAACCCAAGATGCCCTCCTTGCCCTCCTGGAACTTGTCACCGCCCCCTAGAGGTCAGAGCAGGAGCTGCAACTGCCTGGCCCTTTGTGAAGCCTCACATTTTCTGTGGGCCTCTGTTCTCCT
Organism: Heterocephalus glaber; assembly: GCF_053883595.1. Taxonomy (NCBI): domain Eukaryota; kingdom Metazoa; phylum Chordata; class Mammalia; order Rodentia; family Bathyergidae; genus Heterocephalus; species Heterocephalus glaber. The sequence goes on along the minus strand of NW_028258457.1, from coordinate 3,174,384 downwards.
GTGCACTCTTTTATGTCAATTTAATTCACACCCCAGTTAAACATCCTAGGAGGGTACAGGGAGTATGTTTTCCTCCCTTATAGCCATAAAAGGATTGAGGCTGTGATGCTCGCCACAGTGTGGACGGACCTTGAGGACGCCGTGCTCAGTGACAGACGCCAGACACAGAGGACACAGCGTGGGCTCCTCGGACAGGAAACGCCCAGGACAGGCAACTCCAGAGACAGGAAGTGGACAGGGTGCTGGGGCTGGGAGGGGACGGGGAACTGCTTGTGAAGACGGATGGGGCTTTCTTTGGGGTGGTGGAAAGTTCTGAAATCAGAGTTGAAAGTTGCACAACACTGTGCTGAAACCACTGGACCACACCCCTCAGCTCTGTGGACATGCCACACATCAAATATCGCGATGGAGAGTGGGGACATCCTGTGCGAGCCCCCCCCCCCCCGCCGCAACCCGTATGTCAGCCGCACATACCCAGCTCCAGTGGCTCAGGATGCCTGCCGTCCGGGCTCCGTCTAGGCCCCCAGTGCTGGCTGGTGCCACCCTCTGCTGGCACTTATGTCCCTGGCTGGAAGGAGCCTGGAAAGGCCACTTGAGCTTAAAGGTGGGTAGAGGCTCACAGATTCTTTGCTTTGTTTTTGAGACAGGGTCTCACTAGCTACATAGCCCTGGGTTGGCCTTGAACTCTCAGTGGTCCTCCTGCCTCAGCCTCCTGAGTGCTGGGATTACAGGTCTGTGCCACCTTGTCTGGCCCTTGGATTCTTTTTGGGTTCGTTTGCTTTTTGGGTGCTGGGGCTGAAAGCAGGGCCTCCCACATATCAGGCAAGCACTCAACACTGAGCTGCACCCCCAACCTTTCTGATTTTTTTTTTTTGGTACCGGGGATCGAACTCGGGTCCTTGTGCTTACTGAGCTAAATCCCCAGCCCTACTTTCTGATTCTTCATCACAATTTATTTGTCCCTTGCAACACACCCAGTCCCTGCTCCTCCCCATACCTCCCTGTAATCCCTTGCAGAACAGACTTGGCCGGGGAGGGGTCTGGTCACCCTGAGCCTCAGGCTTGAGGGTGGGATGACTAGTGGATGACCTTCCTGATCTAGGACACATAGCGGGCCAAGGCGGTGACCACCGGTGGCTTGAAGACATCTTCACAGGTCAGGGAAGTAAAGGACAAAAATCCTGCCACCTGGCCTTGGTCACACCAGAGGCCCACCGGAGTCACCCTGTCAGGGGGGACAGAAAGCAGGTCAGCTTGGGGCCACTTCCCAGCTGCATGTGCGCCTCCTCCCTTCTCCCCTGTCCTGTTCTCCCTCATTCGAACCCCATGGCCTTTGCATGTGCTGTGCCGTGGGGTAGCTCGTCTTTGCTGTTAGAATTTGAACCAGGGCTCTGTGGCTTCCTGGGTGTGTGGCCCTGAGCTTCTTCCCCAACCTCTCTGGGCCTCAATTCTGCAGCCCAGGACCAGGCAAATGCTAGTCTCTCCCACTATCCTCCCACCAGGTCAGATGACCCTGTCCCCTACAAGAGGTGCCCTTGGATGTTGCAGGGGCCTTGGCCTTTGGGGTCGATCACTGTCTGGCAGAGTGTGCTGATGGGGAGCTCTTTGTGTACCCCCAGCCAGTCATGGTGGACCACATTCCTCTGGGTGGTACGGAGCGAGCGCGGCAAGTCCAGGACCCAGACCTTCTTGTGGGGCTTCACCTTGCCTTTCGGCTGCAGGCACAGACGAGGGGGTGAGTGGGGCTGCAGGGTCGTGCTCAGCCTGCCCGCCCCTGTCCCTGGCACCTTCAGCAGCATGAGGTCGTGGTCCAGCCTGGGCAGCAGCACGTAGTCCAGGTGCTACATAGCTGGCTTGATGTGGAAGCCGAGACCTGGGCCCTTGCCTCATGGAGCCCCAGTGCCACCATCAGCTCCTTTTTCCTGCCGACACCAGGTCCCCAGAGTGTGCCACTGTGACCATCACCCTCAGCCTCCCCTGAACCCGCCCCTGCCCAGCCCAGTCTGGCGTGGGGTGTGTCCACCAGTTTTCAGAGCTTTTCCTGAACCAGGGAGAGGCAAGTCTTCCCACAGGACGCCAGGGATCCATCCTTGCCACCCGATGGAAAGCCACACCTGAAGCCAGACCTCCTGGACTTCTCAGGTATGTGAGCCAACAGATCCCTATTGGTTACTTTGGCTTCATCTATTACTGGCCAGTCCAGAGGCAGAGCAGCCCCAGGGTGGGTTTATTTAGCAGCTTTTCTCTGTCTCTCTCTCTCTCTCTTTTTTTGAGACAAGGTCTTGCTATGCAGTTCAGGCTGGCCTTGAACTTTATAAAGCCCAAGGTGGCCTTTAGCTCACAGAAATCCTCTCGCCTCAGCCTCCTGGGTGCCGGGATTATAGGTGTGCACCACCACACCTGGCAATGTAGCAGCTTCTCAATGGCATCAGGGACCGGGTTCCTTCCTGTGTGCCTTGGGGCCTCAGGTGGCCCAAATCGGTTTGCTTGGAAGGAGGCAGGCCTCCCTGTAACAAGTGAAACCAGCCAGGACACCGCCAGCGTGAAGCTGCCTCTGGAGAGGGGAAGGGCCCCTGCCTGTGCTGGCTGAGGTCTCTCAGAGCCCCCATTGGTGGCTGTGGGGATTTGGGCGCAGGGATGGCAGGGGTGGTGGGGTACTCACGGGTGCTCCAGGCAGTGGGTGGCTGTCAGCACGCACTGTGGGTATATGAGGGCCCGCTGCACTGGTGGTCATGACCTTTCTGGGGGACACCATGTATCCAGGTATGGGTGGGAGTGGGGGAAGCCTCGGGCCCTCCCACAGTCCTGGCCTCGGATCTGTCCAGCGCGTCGCCTTCTGGGGAGGGCAATGGAAGGATGGGTGGATGGATGGGTGGATGGATGGATGATGGATGGATGATTGAATGATACGTGGATGGGTGGAACCTGTGCTTCTATCTGTTATGCTGTGTCTAGATGTCTCCCCAAAGCCTCATGCACTCACACATGGGAGTTTAATTTTAGGTATTGGGTATTTTTTTCTCAGCAAGGAGAAAAGTAACTAAGGCACCATCATATTAAAGGCCCAATTCATCGAAGCCCACTCTCCCCGAGCCAGCAGAGTTCCGGACACCTCGCTCCCTGCCTTCCATCTCACACTCCCAGGCTCCCGCCCTGGCCCAGCCTAGGGCTTTGGAAGTGACCACCTGGGCAGTCCTAGGTGGGCTCTTTATGCTGAGCCCCGGTTTCTTGGTCCAAAACATGGGGTGTTAACAGCCCTGCCTCCTGGGTCCTGTATCCTGACTGCCAGCCACGGTTAGAGCAAGAAGCATGGAGCATGAGGTCTCAAAGGCCCCTCAGGACCTGGAGGGAGCTGGAGGATGGCACATTTGCCGCTCAGCCCTGGACGGTTCTGACGGTTCTGTAAAAGCACGCCCCGCACGACAGCAACTGCTGGACATGGAGGAGTTCTCATTTTTGTAGCTTGTCTGCTAACACCAAAATTCAATCAAATTAAAAAAGAAAATTCATCTTTCTTCTGAAGTGGCCTCACCCCCACAGCAGCTTCACGGGGTGTCTTCCCCTGCGCCCCACCGGAAGTTCTGTCTGCAGAGGTACAACCACCACCTGAGTTCCAAAGCTTCCATCCTCTGCAAAACAAATTTTGTGCCCCTGACTAACCACCTGCACTTTGTTTTTAAATAGTTTTTAGTATTTTGTTGTTGAGACAGGGTCTTGCTATGTAGCCCAGGCTGGCTGTGCACTGTGATCCTCCTGCTTCAGCCTCTCAAGTGTGGGATGACAGGCTTTCAAAACATTCTATTTTTTGACGATGTACTCCAGGCAGATGGCACAGCATTTAAAAAGTTATCAGCAGAAAGTGAACCTCCTTCTCACCCTCCCACCTCAGTCTTGAGCCCCTTAAAAAACAGTCACAGCAAATCAACCACATATTTTTCCCTTCTTTTTGGCAGGATTGGGGACTGAACCCAGGGCCTTTGCAGTGAGCTATATCCTACGCCTTTTTAATTTTTAAAATTTTTTCCTTTTTTCCTTTTTTATTTTGGTACTGGGGATCGAACTCGGGTCCTTGTGCTTGCGCAGCAGGCGGCGAAACCACTGAGCTAAATCCTTGGCCCTCCCTGTTTTATTTTTGAGACAGGGTCTAAGTCACATAGGTTGGGCTTGAACTTGATTCCTCTGCCTCAGCCTCCCAGAGCCACTGGGATTAGAAGTGGGCACCATCACACCCAGCTACAAGGAAATTCTTACAGCTTCTGTTAGAAAAGAAATTCTCACACCGCTGTGGCCATTGCCCTCATAATTTAGATGTTTCTTTTTGTTTTGAGATGGGGTCTGTGTGCCTAGGCTAGCCTTGAACTCTCAATCCTCCTGCCTCAGCCTCTGAGTACTGAGGTCACAAGTGTGTACCGCCATGCTGTTCATTTACACGTTTTCAATCAGGACGGACGTGTGACTCCCCCTCCTGGAGACCCCATTTCTGGGAAACCCTGAGCTCCTTCCCATCTTTGGTCCTCCCACCTGCAGCTGTTCCCATCATCCACAGCCCCCAGGGTAGCAGAGCTCTGGGCCTCAGTGCCACCCTCCTGCTCCTGCTCACTGGCACATGGTGCCCGAGGACCCACAGCAGCAGCAGGAACGAGCCGGCCTGGCATGGCCTCCCCACTCTTCTTTTTGCGGGACTGTGACATTCACAGCCCCACCCTGCATACGGGTGCCCTCCTCCCTCCTCCTCCTCGGCCTGGTTTTCTCTCCCACAGCCTGCCTGCATAGGGTCTCCAGGGCTGGGTGTTGACTCAGTGGTGAGCCCTGGCCCTATCCCCAGGACCCCACAAGTATTTTGAAGGATGGGGCTCTGAGATCACGCCACATTACCATGGTCATACCTAAAAAGTTAACAAGTATTCCAGACAGTGTGCAAACTCCCGTCTCATGTTTGTATCAATGTGACGTTTTCTTTGTTCTCGAGACAGGGTCTCAACATGCAGTTCAGGCTGGCTTCAAACTCATGGCAACCCTCCTGCCTCAGCCTCCCAAATGCTGGGATCAGAGGTGTGTGCAAAGCCCAGCTTTGATTCTTTCCCTCCTTTCCTCTCACTAGCTCCCTTTTGTGTGTGGGGGGGTGGTTGTACTGGGGAATTGAACCTAGAGTGCTTGCTTAGCTATACTCCTAGCTCTTTTGAGGCAGGATCTAAATTGTCCATCTTGGCCTTGAACTTGTGATCCTCTTGCCTCTGCCTTCCCAGCAGCTGGGGATATAGGTGTATACCACTGTATCTTTGTGTGTGTGCTGGGGATGGAATCCAGGACCCGTGAATGCTAGGCAGGCACTCCAGCACTCAAATGTGTCCCAGCCTGCCTCTTGCCTTTTCTTTTTTCAGTATTTGTGATTAAACCAGGGCCTCTGCACTGAGCTACAGTCCCTGCCACTCCCCGTCCCCCACTGCCTTTGAGACAGGATACTGGCAAGCTGTGGTGCTTTGGCTGGGCCTGAACTTCCGATCCTCCTGCCTCAGGCTCCCAGAGAGCTGCAATTATACTGGGAACAACCACATCCAGCCTTTTCCTTATTGTGAGAAAAAGATGCACAAAACAGACCACCTTAAGCATTTTTGCAGAAAAAGCACATTCGCATGGCTGCGAACCATCTCCACGTGTCCCCAGAACCTTCCCACCTTTCCAAAGGGAAGCCACACCCATTATACACTAACAAGCCCACCCAGCCCTCCCCCTTTGCTTGATTCATTTGTTCTTTTGTCCTTCAGAGAGCACAGGGCCACAGAGCCAAGGGGAAGAGGTGGGTTGGGCTGTGGCCTGGGTGGCCTCCTGGCTGTAAGAAAAGACAGAAATTGCGTGGCAAGGTGGTGCTGTCTGCAACTCTAGCACTCTGGGAAATCAAGGCCAATTGGGACAACTTAGCGAGACCCTGATTCAAAGTTAAAAGGGGTGGAGAAGTGTCTCAGGGCAAAGGCCCTGGGTTTGCTCTCCAGTGCCACAGTCAGGACCCCCTGCCCACTCCTGACCTCCCAGATGGGACCCTCCGACCAACCCCAGACCTGGCTGGTGTGGTGGGACTCAGCTGGGCTGCAGTCCTTGGTGACAAGCAGCGCCTGGCCGCCTCGTCCCACAAGAGAGCATCTGCCTCTTCATAAAGCAGTTTTATTTAGACTCAAACAAAACGCGTGGAGGAGAGGGGCCTCAAGTCACCGACCACTCGTCGCTGGACGAGTCTGTGGCTCCTGGCTGAGCTGTGGGCGGTAGGTCCTGCTCCCCACCCCCCGAGTCACCTGTCCCCATCTGGCTTCACTGAGGCCCTGCTGGGCCGTGCCAGTCCCTGGAGCCCAGGCCTTGGGCGGCTACTATCCTCTGCAGCACAGGCAAAGCCAGAACACGGGGAGGAGGGAGGGGCCCAGCACCACCCACCAGGAGGCGCCACGTGGGCTCCGTGAGGTAGTCCGCGGGCGGGCCGAGCCCACCAGGCTGCTCTTGAGGTAAAAGCTGAGAGTTTATTTCTCGGGGTGCAGCGTCAGGACCCCTCGTTGCCGGAGCTGTCCTCGTCCCCCAGGCAGCTGCCAGCCTCGTCCGCCTCGCCGTCCTCATAGTAGTCGTCGTAGAGCAGGTCCGTCCCCTCGTCGGGCGCTGGTGCCTTGCTCTTCACACAGTACTCGGCCAGTGTGGTGGGCACCTTCACGCCGTCGCGCTCTGCATCAACCTTGGTCCCCAGGACCTGCTTCCTGGGGGAGGGAGTGGGTGAGGACACCGCTCAGGGCGCGGCCAGCCCTGATCCCTGTGCACTGTACAGTGGCCAGGAGCCCCAAGCAGATGTCGACAGGTAGCCAGGTGGTGGCCCCGCTCTCGGGGAGGAAGGAGGAGGAAGGAGCTAGGGCTGGCCAGGCAGTGGACAATGGGCCTGCACGGGGAGGGAGGGAGGGAGGTGGCAAATGTCAGCGTCCAGAATGGGAGACGCCACCAAGCTAGGTCCAGATGTAAGTGCTGTGGGTGCCACCCGACACAGCGGGGAGGAAACAAGATGGGAGCACAGGCCGAAGCATCACTGCAGTGCCCGGGCTGCTGTGGGACGCAGGCTCCCGAAACCCAGCCAGGGGTGTAGGGCCCCATGGCTACTGGGGACAGACACACTGAGTCCTTCCTGTAGAGACGACAGGCGTCCAGGGACACTGACAATGGGAAGGGGCTGAGCCCTCCCTGGTGGCATCTGTGACAGACACCACACCCCACAGGCTCTGTGCAGGGCCCTTTCTACCCCAGAGCCCAGTCCTGTGCCCCTGACGAGGCCAGGGCTCTGCCTCCAGTGGCTGCTTGGAACTGTGCAGGGACACGGTCTATTTTGAGGCTGAAACTCACACTTTCAGATGCAGACGCAGGCAGAGAACAGCTTCTGCAGCCCCCATGTGGGCACAGGGGAGCGGCCCACAGGGAGCACTGAGGATAAAAATAGTCCGGTTTTTATTTCTGCTCTGGGATCTCAGGGGGAGGCACCTCACTGGAGGCAGCCGGGGAGAACTGGGCTGGGAGCCGACCACATGGGCCTGGGATGTGTGGGGGCTGGCGCAAGGTGGCCAGGACAGCTGCCCAGGACACCCAGTGCCAATGGCTCTGGTGACAGCTGGCGGGCAGCGCTGTGCTCCGACACGCAGACGTGGGCACATGTGGCAAATACACGCAGACTCCATGTGCTCACACACGGCTCAAGTTTAAGAAGTTCCTCCTGCACAAACACCACAGAAGCACCAACAGATAGCTGAGCAGGTGGTGCACGCCCATCTTTGCAGCCCTCAGGAGGCTGGGACAGGATTGTCATGAGTTTGAGGCCAGCCTGGGCTACACATCAAGACCCTGACTCAAAAAAACCAACCTCCCCTCAAAAAACCAGAAAGAATCACCAATGGAGACAGGTCAGGCCTGCAGGAGAGCAGGGCCTATGTGATTCTATTCAGAGAAAAGGGACCTGGACAATGGAAGAACAGAGATCATGGGTCTCCCAGGGGCCTCTGCCTGTCCTCTCCCCACAAGTGGACTTGTGTGCGTGTTAATACCTGTGTGTAAAAGACACCAAGGGTAGCTGGGTATGGTGGCACACACTTGTGATCTGAGCTATTGGGAGGCTGACACAAGAGGATCACAGGGCAGACCTTGGGCAGGCAAGGGAAATGGGCAGGTCTGGCAGCGGGCTGGTGGCAGCCCCTGGGGCACATGACATGCTCAGATGGTGAGCCACCGAGGCTGAGTCACTTCGTGTGCTGCCCTGACAGACCTGCCTAACATGGTGGCCTGTACAGCACCAGTCTGTTATGGATAAAAAACATACTTGTAAATTCATTTATTTGTATCTACAGCGCTAAGGATGGAGCCCAGAGTGAGCATGAGGCACTGAACACCTCAACTCCCTTTGAGTAAAATTAAAACTCTGGATAAAGCTGGGCATGCTGGTGCACGCCTGTATTTCCAGGATTCTGGGAGGCTGAGGCAGGAGGATCACAAGTTCGAGTTGCTCCAGGGCAACTAAGTGAGAGACTATGTCTTGATATAAAGAATAAAGGTTTGGTCCCTGGGTCCAATCCTGTCTCACCAAAACCAAACAGACAACCTCAGCCCCCAAAAAACCACTGGAAGACCTTAATCACTGGGTTAGGGTTGGGGTGAGGCCTCTTCAGCTCTCTCTGCATTCTGGTGCAGGAGTGCCCCTCTGCAGCACCTGGGGAAGCCCTGCCCTGTGCCTGCTCCTGTGCCCTATCCCACACCCTGGTGGCCTCATCTGCATCCTGTAAGCTAGTGGCCCACATGGCCAGGGCTCCTGTGAAGGTGCAGGCACATTGCCTGCCTCTGCTGGCCGCTGCCTGGCCAAATGCTGCCAACTGGGGTCTGGGCTGGCAGGGGACAGGTGCGCTGTCCACTCTCCCCAGCCTTGAGGAGCAGAGGGCTGGTGCCAGCACAGGGAATAATGGAGCCACTGTGTGCATTTTCGGGTTAGGGCTGGTGTGGACGTGCCTGCCTCCTCTTGGGTGGAGTGGTTGGTGTGTGAGGTGTTATTTCTGATTAAAAGATGAAGAACAAAGTGAAAAGAAACCTGGAATAAACCTGGTGAACAGTTAAGCCCATTAAACAATGTGCCAGCAGGGCTGGGGGTGCGGCTCTGTGCTGAGTGCTCCCCTAGGATATGCGAGGTGCTGGGTTCCACTGCCAGCACCAAAAAACCCAAAACCAAACCAAGCAACCAATCCCCAAACCTAAGAGACAAGTAGCCAGCACACCCCACTGAAGGGACAATGGGCAGGGCCAAGGAGGCCTCGCCGTCCCTCCTCTGACCCACTTCCTACCCAGGGACGCCACCTACCCCTGCCTGGGAATGGCGACAGGCAGGGTCAGGTGAGGCAGCGGGGCCACCACAAAGCCTGCACAGCAAGCTGCTTCTATGGCCAGGAGTCCCCTCGGGGAGGGCCACAAGAGTCTCCTCTCCTCCTTTGGAAAAGAGTTACAGTTTCAAAACCGCATATGTGAGCCACATACAGGCAATAAACTGAAAAGCATGCCTATCGAATGACCTCAGGCACACACGAAGGGGAAGCTGAGTGCTTTGGCCTTGTGTGACAAAGGCCACCATCCCGAGGATAGTGGCCCAGGCATGTAGGCTCAGCCACGATGCAACATGCGTGAAGCGGTGACCTGGCGGCCTTCTGAGTGTACGTGTGTGCCATGAGGCACACCCAAACCTCTAACTCCTTTACAACCGGGAGGAGACAAAGCTCCCTGGTTTTCTTTCTTGTTTTTGTGGGGTTTTTTTTGGTACCGGGGATTGAACTCGGGTCCTTGCGGTTTTGAGGCAGGTAGCAGAACCACTGAGCTAAAGCCCCTGCCCGTTTTTGTGGTTTTTTGAGACAGGGTCTTACTATATAGCCCAAGCTGGCCTCAAACCCACTGCCAATCCTCCTGCCTCAGCCTCCCCAGCTCTGGGATTATAAGTGTGCGACACCACACCCAGCTGCTGTCTGCCTGGTTTTCTTTTTTTTTTTGTACCAGGGATTGAACTCGGGTCCTTGCGCTTGAGCAGCAGGTGGCGAAACCACTGAGCTACATCCCCGGCCCTGCCGCCTGCTTTTCTAAGGAAGAGAAGGTAACAGGCGCTGTGGGCCTGGCTGACCCCGACGCTCACCGGATGATGTCTGTGTACTCGCGGTCCTTGCCCTTGCTCTCCTTCCACTTCCTGTACATCACTGAGGCGTCCACGTTGGCCGGCGAGAAGGTGTTGGGCTCATTCAGCAGGGATATCACGCTCAGGAGGATGGTCCTGGGGGAGCGGTGGGTCAGGGAAGGGGACACCAGGCACACAAAAACCTGCACCCCAGAACATGAGGAGCCGCAAGCTGGGATACAGTGGGGGTGCCGCGAGGGTCTGGGCCGGGGACAGGTGGTGCCCTCACCTGACATTCTGTGTGGGGTTCCACCGCTCTGAGGGCAGCTCCCCACTCTGGGGGTCATCGACTGGGGGGTGCAGGATGGAGATGCACACATCCCCTGTCTGCGAGGAGGAGAGTAGCACTGGTCAGCTGGCTCCCAGCACTTGGCAAGCACAGGCTGAGGGATGTGGGTATGTGTGCACGCGTGTGTAGCGCTCCTCATGGGAGGCGTGCATGTGTCCGTGCCCGTGCCCGTGTCTACGAGTGTGCAGATGCATGCATGGCAGCACGGGCTCACCTCATAGATGTTCGGGTGCCACATCTTGGTCAGGAAGCGGAAGGCTGGTGGGGAGTATGGGTAGTCGATGGGGAATTTGAGCCGGGCCTGAGGGGCAGAAAGCAGGGTGCTCAGGGGGGCCAGAACCTCAGGACTCACTTTGCAGACTAGTGTCCAAGGCCCTCCAGCACTGGTGTCCGAAGGCTGTGTCCCCAGAGGGATAGGAATTTCCTATTTATCACCCACATCAGGCTGCTTTGACTTTTTCAGTCACCTGAGCTGATCCCAGCTACCACCAAGCCCAGTTGGCCAGACTAGGCCCAGGTGGCCACTTTAGAACATGGGTGCCAGCTCTCTGGGGGCTGTGACCCTGGGTGGTCCAGACCCAGGCCCCTATCAGCAGATGCCATCAGCTGGCAGTGGCTCCAGGCCACCCTTGGAGGCGTGTGGCCCGTGCAGACCCTAGTGTCCAGGCTGAGGGAAGGCTGGCATGGATGGATTCACCTGGCTGTGGGGGAGCTGAGTCAGCAGGACCCTGGGCCCTGGGGGAGACGTGTTCCATGTCACTGCCTTGCTCCTGTCATTTGGGTGGCCACAAGGGGAGGATCTGAACCACCTCCCTCTCAGAGCTGCTCCAGTGGCCTAGGCTGTGACTCTGCCCACTGTCCGGACGGGCTCAGCAGGTAAACAAGGAAGCCCTGTTGTTTCCCTGGGGATCCCCAGCTACAAGGCCAGGGCCCTGGAGGTGTTTCAAGCTCCAAGGGGTGGAGGCCAGCCTTTCCACTACCCAGTCTTTAGAAAGTCCCCTCTGGGCATGAGGCCTGTTCTGGAAGGAGAAGCTAATCCTCCTAGGTTAGGCTCCATCGAAATCCCTTGCTGCTGGGGAACTCTGAGTTTTCCTTCCAGACCACTGCTGCAACCGTCAACCCTGCTTTGAGCAGAGCCCACATTGTTCCCCCAAGCAGACAAAAGAAGTTAGGTGTGCTGCTTACACCATTTGGTGACTTCAAATGTTTCTCATCCCAGACTCTGTTTTGAGTTGTGAGGCAAGGATGTCCACATTGTCTCTCCCCACCTCACCCTTTTCCTGTAATTCAGAAAGCAACTCAAGGCCGGGGATTTAGCTCAGTGGTTTCGCCACCTGCTGAGCAAGCGCAAGGACCAGAGTTCGATCCCTGGTACCAAAAAAAAAAAAAAAAAAAAAAAGAAAGCAACTCAAGGGCCAGGGATTTAGCTCAGTGGTTTCACCGCCTGCTGTGCAAGCTCAAGGACCTGAGTTTGATCCCCGGTACCAAAAAAAATAAAAATTAAAAAGAAAGCAACTCAAGAAATCAGTCTGCAGCCTGGCAAGTTGGCGCACGCCTGTAAACCCAGCTCTCCTGAGGGTGAGGTAGAAGGATCAGGAGTCGGGGACCAGCCTGGACTACAATGCGAGTTCAAGTCCAGCCTGAACCACACAGCAAAACCCTATCTTGAAAAAACTAAATACATAAATACACAAATGAATAAAAGAATACCTTCCTAGTAGAAAAGGCTGCCGGGCTCATGGCCAGTGGGCAGGTGCAGTGCAAACACAGACACCTCTGCAGCCAGACGAGCTTTGGATTCAGCTCCCTCCCACCCGCTCCCCTCACAAGCGGGGAGACCCTGCCTCCTCCCTCTGGCTCCAAACTCCCCCAAAGGAGTCCAAGGCCTTGGCTGGGCTCGGTTTGAGAGATCAAGAAAACTGCCCTGATTTTTGCCCTCGTTCTTTGTCACATCAGACATACACAGCCACTCTGGGGGACAGCCTTTGGCTCCCTGCTCCCAACAACAAGAACACCAAAGACTTTCAGCCTCAAACCACCAGAGGGGCAGAAGAAACAACCCAGAAAGCAAGATCTGGGCCTCAAGAAGCCACCTGCTCAGGGGAACTAGAGAGAGGGAGGCCGGGGAGATAGGGGTCCCCCGGGGTGCTGCAGGCAGGGAACAGGACAGCAGCCCCAGGTGTGGCTGGGGGACCAGTGTGGGCGCAGTGGCCCCTGCCTCTATGCTCCCGAGGGCACAGGTTACATAAAGCCAGGGAGGGGCCCCGCTCTGGGGAAGGGTGGCCGCTTTCCAACAGGTCTGGCTGCCAAGCCCCATCCGGGCCCCTGCTGGAACCGAGCAGTGGCCGTGCCAGCCGCTCCCAGTGCCCTCTTCCCTGAAGTGAGGTCAGCGAGCGCCTCACACCCGCACAAAGCGAGGGGGCCCGGTTGCCCTCTGGGTGATGGAGGAAGCCTAGGCTGTCAGGAGGTGGGGCTGGCTCAGGGAGCCAGGGGAGGCTGCTGGGGCGACTGACAGCGGCGGGGGCGGGCAAAGCGAGGAACCTGGGACGCAGGGGAAACCGAGCTCACCTTGAAGTAGCCGCCTTCGTAGTAGGTGTTGGGGGGCCCGAAGATGGCCACCTCCCAGTTGTACAGGTCGCCCTCGTCCACCAGAGCCACGCGGAAGCCCTCTACCGGTTCCTCCTGCAGCCCCTTGAGTTCCAGCAGCAGCGCCTTCTGGGAACTGGGCACCAGCGGCCGAGCCATCGCGGCGGTAGCGGCGGGGGCGGCGGAGGGGCCCGGGGTAGAGGGCGCGCCGGTTCCCCGGACCGCCGCGATCTCGCGGGACGGGACGGGCCGCGCGCCGGCCGGAGGTGAGCCGCCGCTTTCCTCCTCTGTGCCCCCGCCGCCGCCGCCGCCGCCGCCGCCGCCTCCGCCGCCACCGCCGCCGCCGCTAGGAAACTCCGAACGCTCCACTCGCTCTGGAGTCACCGCCCACCCTCGGCCCTGCCCGCTAACTCTTCCCTGAGTACGCCTGCGCTCCTCCGCTGGGCCCGACTGCGCCTGCGCGCCTGCCCTCGGGGCACGCCGGGAAGCCGAGTCCCCTTTCCCGCGCCGCCTGGACTAGCTCCGCGGACGCGTGTGCCCGGGGACGCGGGAAGGACTGGGTTGTGCCGTCTGGCCTGGTCCCTGCGGCTTTGGGTGCCTTTTTTGTGACATCCCCGCGGGGGGTGGAGCTGTGGGCGGGAGTTGGGCGGGGTTCGGGAGGGGCCACTGCGGAGGCTGCGGCTCAGGCTCGGTTTACCAGCCTGGGAAAGGAAGGGCGGGTGAGGCCCCTGCTGGGTCGTTCTGGGTCAGCGGAGAGGGCGACCAGGTCTAGAATGGCGTCTTCGGGGCTGGGCATAGTGGTGCACGTCTGTAATCCTAGCACCTGGGAGGCTGAGGCAGGAGGATCTATGTGAGGTTGAGGCCAGCCTGGATTACATAGTGAGTTCAAGGCCAGCCTGGACTATATAATGAGACCTTGTTTTGGGGAGAAAAAAAGGAAGGAGGGAAGGAAGGAAGGAAAGAGGAAAAATGCCGGGTGTAGTTGGGCATGAAAGAAAGAAAGAGAGACAGGGAAGGTGGGAGGGAGGGAGAGAGGGAGAGAGAGAGAAAGAAAGAGGAAAAAAGAAAAAAGGCCAGATGTGGTTGCCCATGCCTGTAATCCCAGCACTTGGAAGGCTGAGTCAGGATGATCACCATGTTCAAGGCCAGCCTGAGCTGTGTAGTGAGACCCTGTCCAAAAAAAAAAAAGAATGGGGGCTCCAGGCCCGCACCCGGCTTCCACATGGCTGGGCCTCAGTTTCCTGTAGAATGGAGCCGAAAACAGGGGCCCCATGCAGCACGCATCAGGCAGCATGGACTCCTCATAACCCGGGACAGGGCCCAACCTGATCCCCACAGCCGGACCCCTCCTCCCCTAGCCCATGGAGTCCAGGCTGGGGCTCTGTGGCTGCCCTAATTTCAAAATGACCTTTGACCTTACCCAAGCCCTGCAGAGCAGATTGGAATGAGGCGCTGACTTGCAGAGGCCCTGAGGCGGGGAAAAGCCAGGCAGGTTAGACCTCAGCTGACCCCTGACCATGGGGTCACAGGACCCTGCCTGGCTGTGGCCTGACCAGTCCTGGCCCAGATGCCCACACACTTCCTGCCTGGACACTTGGTTATGGGTGCTCCGGTGGGGATGGCAGCTTAGCCAAGACTGTGGTTTGTTGTGGCCCTGGCTCTCTGGATGTGCCACATCCACATGGGTCCTGGGCATCTGACAGCTACATGGATGCCTGGGGCTAGGTGGAGGGTGGCTCCCTCCCACAGGTGCCCAGGCTTGAGGGCCCAGCCATGTGAGGTATGAGGTGTCCCAGCGGGGGACAGGTGGGTGGAGCTGGCCGGGGAAAGGAAATCAATGCTGGAGATGGGGCTAGGATCCGTCCAAGAAAGACCTCTTGGACACTTTCTGTGTCACCCAAGGCTTGGACTCTGTCTCTTCTACCTCTGATGGGGTTCTGCCCAGCACCCTGGGACCTGGAGAAAACCATGGGGTGCCTGGGTCAGTGTGACTCTAGTGGTTAAGAACCTTCCAGAGGGTCCTGAGTGCTCTGTGACTCTCTACCAAGGTGTTGCTACTATTAATAAATAGTGATTAGAATTAGGTTTCCTCCAAGCCTTCCGAGAGAGATCTCCCTACAGGAAGCGTTGGGGTGGGTGGAAGGAGGTTTTTGGTTTATAGTCGGACTCCCCCAAGTGCCTGCTTCCGGTCCATGGAACATCTTAGAGCGGTGGGTGGTGGACATTGGGGGTTTTGCCCACTGGTTTTCTGGCCAAGGCACTAAGTTGTCCTTTGGGGCAAGTTGGACAGACCCCAAACCCCAGATGCAGGGATGGATCATCCAAGCAGAGCCCTGCAGCCTCTGAGGTTTCCAGGATAGTTTGGGAGTCAGCATGTGACGCCAGTCAGCCCTGGGAGATCTGCAGGCACACAATGCTGAGGCAGCTGAGCAGGACCTGGCTGGGGTTATGGACCATCTTGTTATCACAAGGCCCATGAATGATGCTGACACTCAGGACAGCTGTGCTGGGGGATGAGAGAGAAGACTCCAGAACCCTGTTCATGTTCCTGGATCGAGTTGTACCTGACTTCTTCTGTCAAATGGCCCATACATTTTTTCCTTTTTTTTAATGCCACTCAAGAGCCCTGAATTCAAGTCTGGGTTCTGCTATGACCATGAACATGGGTCTCAAATGCTAAGCCAAGTTTCCATTTAGCTATAAAATGTGTTAGGTGCCAGGTGTGGTGGCACATACTTGTAGTCCCAGCACTTGTGAGGCTGGGGCAGGAGGATCACCAAAAGTTTGAGGCTAGCCTGGGCAGAGAGTTCAAGGCCAGCCTGAACTACAGCTTGAGACTGTCTCAAAAATAAATAAGTAAATAAAGGTGTGAGATGAGGTAACACATGAAATGAGCTTAGCATGGAGACCCACACAGGAGAGGGTTTTTGTTTTTGTTTTTGTTTTGTACTGGGGATCGAACTCAGGACCTTGCACTTGCAAGGCAGGTGCAGACAGTAGTGTTTTTTTTTTGTACTGGGGATTGAACTTGAGTCCTTGCGCTTGCGCAGCAGGCGGCGAAACCACTGAGCTAAATCTCCAGCCCAGACAGTAGTGTTTTGCTGCTACTGTGCCTTTTTAGGAAGAAATACATGATCTCAGGTGGCCCAGGAGCCGTGGAAATAAAGCAGAAAGAGACATGCCTGAGAGAACCTGTGCCCCATCACCTCTCAGGGTAGGAAGACTGCAGATGTGATCACTGGAGGAGCCTAAGGGGGCCCAGTGCTGGGGCAGAGTGAGGAAGGGAACACAGGGAGAAGCAGGGCCATCTCAGCTCAGCTCGAGTGTCAGCTTGTTTGCAGGAGGCATAGTGGTGACATGGCTGCAGAATCCCACTCGGCCTCCCTGCTTAGCACTCGGGTGCTGTGTTCCCAGGCAGAGTCTCATGGCTGTCTCTTCCAGCACCAGAGATTGAACCCAGGGCCTTTGGATTGGGCTACATCTCCAGCCCTTTTTATTTCCTCTTTTGTTTTTTGAGATAGGGTCTTGCTGTGTAGCTCAGCAGTAATCCTCCTGCCTCAGCCTCCGGGTGCTGGGATTACAGGTGTGCACCACCACACCTAATATTTATTTTTGAGACAGGGTTTCACTAAATTGCTAAGTTGCCTGACCTGGGCTCAAACTTGCCATCCTCCTGGCTCAGCCTCCCAGAGTGCTGGAATGACAGGTGTGTGAGATGTGTTTTCTGGTGATTTGTTAGGCTGGGAGGGGCAGCACAGCCACACACAGGCACACAGGAGGGGTGGCCTAGACACAGGTTTTATTTCTGCTGAGCAGGGCCCAGGGCAGGCAGGAGGCTGGGCAGGTGTGGGAGGCGTGGAGTCCCGGCTGGCTGCTGTCCCAGGTCCTGGTTAGGGTTGGGGTCTGGGGTGCACAGAGTGGGCTCAACCCACTGGCTTGACCTTGGCGATGAAGAGAGCAGCCGCCTTCTCCAGGAACTCCTCCCGGGCCATGGGGGAGCTGGGCCTCCTCCCAGCTGCTGCTCGGTCCATGGCCAGTGCCAGGCTGTCTGGCCCCAGGCGTGAGCCAGCCTCCAGGTAGCAGGCAGGGGTGGTGGCATGGTCCCCGGCACCCAGGGCACCCTCTAGGGTGTCCAGCACAGCCTGGCCCACACGGCGGTCAATGGTGGCCAGGCCTGGGGCTTCCAGCAGCTGGAACAGGGCACTGGCCCTAGCCACGAACTCCAGCAGCACGAAGCAGGTGAGCATGCCAGCCCGGAACACGCCCAGCGGCACCGCTTCGTGATCACGGCACTGGATCTTGTGCAGCAAGGGGGCCACCACCTCCTCTGGAGCCTGGCCGTCCCGGCAGATGTGCCGCAGCAGCTCGCTGTAGGTCCTCCCGTCCAGCCCCGGCTTCTTCCTGCGCCCGCTCTTGCTCAGGCACTCATAGGCCACGCTGACGTTGTTATTGAAGGCTGTCCTGTGGGTGGGAGGACAGGGTGTTGGGGACACAGCCTACCTGGCACCTGCTCACCCAAGCGCCAGGCCAGGCTGGCCTCAGGACCTTTGCACGGCTGCACCTCCACCCCGAGGCTTCCCAACCCCCCTCCATCTTTGCCTCCTCCAGATGTTGCCTCCATCTCCCCTCCTTTTTTTTTTGGCACTGGGAGATGAAACCGAGGGCCTTTACACTGAGCTCCATCCCCAGCCTTTTCTACTTTTCATTTTGAGACAGGGTCTTGATAAGTTGCTCAGGCTGTGGTCAGACTTCTGATTCTCCTGCCCCAGCTTGCCAGAGTGCTGGGATGACAGGCGTGTGCCATCATGCCCCGCAGCCCCTAGCTGCCTCTTGCCCCAGGCAGGAGCTGGTGTTCAGGCAGAAACTGGCCCCAGGCACACTGCACTGTCCCTGTCCTTCCAGATGTGGCCACTGCAGGCCTGTGTGGATCTCCCCACTCTTCCTATGGCCCACAGTAGTGAGCACGAGGACTGCAGTGCAATGCAGGGAAGTGGCCAACTCCAGGGGCCTCCCTTGTCTCCTCTGGGGTCAGCTCTGAGATGAGGGGCAGGTTCCTGACACACTGCATCCTGACCTCGTGGCTTTGCCCTCGAGGGCCGGGATACGTTAGACACTCAGCACTGCCTCAGGGCTCACTGCAGCTGCCCAGGTCAGGGCGTAGGGGTGGATGTGCTGTCCACAGAGCCTGCCTTCCAAATCCCTGTCACAGAGTGAACACTGAGGCCAGGCTACGGCATTGGTGCTCGGTACCATGCTGCGTCTGTTTCCCACATAGCGCCTACTGGAGTCACTCGATTCCGACCTGGAGTGGCCTTAGCGTCCCCAGTGCTTGAGTGAGTGATGCCACAGGGAGCCAGGCAGATGCCACTGTCTTTCATGAGCCGCCCTTAGCCCCACTTCCACCTTCGCTTTCTTGTTGTGGGGGTGGCTCTGAGTTCTGCAGTGCCAGGCACAGATGCCAGGGTCCTGGGACAGTGCGTCTTTCCACTCTTGAGCCAGGCAGAGCTGTGTGACTTGCTTTAGCTGCTGCGATGGAAGGGAAGTCATGCTTGGGCGCTTTCAGAGCCACTGCAAACTAGGCGTGGTGACACAGGCCTGTCATCTCATCCACTGGGGAGGCTGAGGCAGGAGGACCATGAGTTTGATGACAGATAACGTGTGACTTAGTAAGACCTAGTCTCGAAAATAAAAAGGGCTGAGGATGTAGCTCAGTAGTGAGTGCTTGCTTAGCACGGGAGAGGCCCTGGGTTTCATCTTTGGCCCTGAAAAAATAAGAATAAAGAAAGAGGGCTGGGGATTTAGCTCAGTGGTTCCACCACCTGGCTCAAAACCCCAAGGTCCTGAGTTTGATCCCTGGTACCAAAAAAACAAAACAAAAAACAATAAAGTCACTGTCCTGTCCCCAGGAACTGCCTCCCTGTCCCAGGGCTGTGTACTCTCATGTCAAGATAGTGCCGTGGAAGCTGCAGGTGGTGGCACACGCCTGTCATCCTAGCACTCAGGAGGCTGAGGCAGGAAGGTCACCATGAGTTTGAGACCAGCATGGGATGCACAGTGAATTCAAGGCCAGCCTGGACTACATAGCAAGACTCTGTTACAAAAAACAAACCAAAAATGATGGTGCAGTGGAGCCTCCCTGTAGATCCCAGTTGTGTCAAAGTCACATGGTAATTGGGTGTGTCTAGTCCTAGGCATGATGTGGCTGCTCCATACTTCTTTTGTCTGTTTATTTTTTTTTGGTACCAGGGAATCAACTCAGGACCTTGTGCTTGCAAGGCAGGCAGGGTGCTGCTAAGCTAAATACCCGGGCTCCTGTTTATTTTATTTTAGTTTTTTGGTACCAGGGATCGAACTTGGGTCTTTGCACTTGCTCAGCAGGCGGCGAAACCATTGTGCTAAATCCCCAGCATGTTTCTTTTAAATTTTAAAACAGGGTCTCACTATGCAGTTCAGGATGGCCTCAGCCTCAGCCCCTGAGTGCTAGGGCTACAGGTGTGTGCAGTCATGCCCGGCTTCTGACTGAAACATCTGTGGGCCGAGACACGCCCGGCTCTGTGGCCTGGTTTCCCTCTGCCAGGCATCAGACAAGAGGCATCTGCCTTCTGTCTGCCCATGACTCTGGCAGCTGGGGGAAATCCCCGGCCCTCCTCTGGTTCCTGGGACATCTGTGAGGCGCCGTGGGTGTGTGGCTCTGAACTGTCCAGACCTGCCTTCCAGGGCTTGTCCTCCACCTCCGGGCCTCATGGTCTTGCAAATCACTGAGCTCTGACCTTGCTTTCTTCATCTGGAGAATGCGGACCCAATCCCTGCCCCTCGGGATTCCTGTGAGGATGGATAGACCTTGCACCAGGAGCCCAAAGGCTGTGCCTGGCACATGGGAGAGGCCCTGTGTCTCTCACCCCCGGCCCCATCTAGCCATGCTAGCCAGGTGCTGTTTACCATGTGTTTCTGACCTCACACAGGGAGACATGCAAGGCGAGAAACCACAGCCCAACCCGCTGAGACCTGGGCAGTGCAGAGGGACTGGCAGAGGCTGCCCAAGCCCAGGCGGCTCCTGCTGAATCATGGGCGGGTGACAGGCAGGCAGAGCCAAGGCGGCGAGCTCTGAGCCTGAGTGTGAGCCCCAGCTCCACCAGGGTTCTGTCTGCAGGATGGGGACAAGGACCATGGGGCACTTGGGAGAGCAGATTGCAGGGCTTGTGAGCATCTGACAGAGAAAGACAGTGTATTTACAAGATGTCTCCAGAAAGGGCCCTGGGAGCTTACACCCCCCACTCCTCCCAGTACTGGGGATGGAACTCAGGATCTTGTGCTGGCTGAGCTACATCCCCGGCCCCTATACCCCACCTTTGACCAGTGGCTTTCAGTGCAGGGGACGTGGGATAGCAATGGCTGTCACACTGGGGGAGCCCCTAGCCTGGAGCAGGTGGGGGGCAGGGATGGTCCTCAGTACCCTGCAGTGCCCAGGATGCCACACAGAGCACAGTCCGAGAGCCAGGGGCCCTGGCCTGGCTGGTCATCTGTGTGTCTCCTGGTGGTGGCCTGCAAAGGGTCAACGTGCCTCTGACTGCCACAGTCAGCAATGTGGTGGCCTCAGGGGCCATGCTCTCAGGCCTGACTCCTGCTCTGCTCCCTGCTGGCCTCCCGACAGCATTTCCTGTTTGTGCTCCAGGGAACTTTGCAGGCCAGTAAGGCAGGAGGCCAGTGGGGACACAGAGGGTGCCATCACCTTTCCTCCTCCCTGGTGCACGTGGCTCTCCTACCTGGCTGTCATCTCCAGACACTTGGGCTTCCTCAGCCCCTGGGGGAGCCAGCACTTTGCATTTCTCCAGAGACACCTATAGAGGGCTGTGGTTGTCTTCACCCCACAGCTGCTTCAGGAGACATTTGCTGTGGCCACAAATGTGCCATGGGACTTGGACCTGCCCCGATGATCTGTCCATTCACAGCCTCCATGGTCAGATCTGCAGGGGACCTTGTCCTAGCCATGTCAGCTGACACAAGCGACCTCTTGTAGGTCAGGCCGGGTCACTCTGTGCACAGTTCCCTTTATGCTGCGGCACAAGGCACAAGCCCTAATGAAGCCTCTTCTGGATCACGGATTCCTGGCTCTTGGAGACTTCTGTCTTGAGTAGTGTGTGCTGGCAACACGAGTAGCTGGTGGCCAAAGCTGGTAACACTAACGATGGCGGGGAGCCAGAGTGATGGGAAACTAGGGATATCTGAGAGCCGCCTCCTCTGGTGGCCAGGAGGGTCCTGGGGCTGCGGGTAGCGGCTGGCTCTGAGCGCAGGAGGTCAGCTAACACTGAGAGCTGAGAGCTGCTGGCAGCTGTGAGCACTAAAAGAGCTCCACTTCACCAATTTGTGATTTCTGTATGAGCTGAGCAAGAGCCCTCAGCAGACTGGTGGCACCGTGGAGGGTGGGACAGGGATCCTCCTTTTAGGGCCTGGAAGAAGAGGGGACTGTCACCAGCAGGCTCAAGAACCAGCCCAGGACTGACTCCTGTGGCCCCTGCCATTCTGCACTGCCTCCAGCTGTTGGTGCAATGTTCCTGTCCTGAGCTGACTGGTGATGCTGTCACATCCATCTGGATTTTCAGAACATGGCCTTCTCCAAACAGGACTTTTTCGAGTGTGGCCAGGTAAGTGGGGTCAGCTATAATCCAACAGCCGGTGTGCTTTGAAGAGGGCAAAGAGACACAGAAGTCAAGTGAGGAGGGACAAGGAGATGGGGCAATGTGACCCCAAGGCTGGGGGCACCAAGGACTTTCTGTAGCCACAAAGCGGGAAGAGGCAGGAAGGAAACCACCCCCCCACCCCAGAGCCTCCACAGGGAATGGGGTCCTGCTGACACCTTGATTTCAGATTTCTGGCCTGCTCAACTTCTAGAGAATACATTTCAGGTATTTTAAGCCACTAAATTTGTGGTAGTTTGTTACTGCAGCTTTGGGAGATTAATATAAATATCTTCATCTGTGATCTTATAGGGTGAGTACTTGGGCAGCGCTCAGCCTGGGGAACCATCCATGTTGGCCTTGCTGCTGACCATTTTTCCTCCTTGGAAGAGTCTCTTCTGGATGTCCCAGAATACCACATCCTTTTGGCTTGCTCCTTCTTCTTTGGTCTTGACTGCCAGTCATTTTCATGGTTCTCCAAGGCTGGGTTCCTGAGAGGGTGGTCCTGAACACCACAGCCCCTCCCAGTTAATAGCCTCCTATTCCAGGCCTGCATTGTAGCTGCAGACCCTCTGTCCATGCCCTGCTTTGGCTCCTGTGGGCAAGTAACTCCAGCAAGGTTCTCCACATCAGTGCTCCCCACCCCGGCCCCAGCAGGCCCCTCAGCTCAGCCCCTGAGGACACTGTGCCATCCGCCTTCCATAGACCTCTCCTCCTCCCCAGCCCCATCACTCCCCTGCCTGCTGTCATCTCGGGACACCCGAGCTCCTGCAGCCCCTGGGGTAGGGATGTCTCCTGCTGCTCTCTGGCCTGGCTCCTTTGGGACTCCCTGGGGACTCTGCCCTAGGGGAGCTGGAACCCTCAGGAGTTTGGACCCCAGGGACATCACCTCCCTTGGTGATTGGCTGAACACAGCTCTGCCTGGCTTTCTCCCAGCCCTCTTCCTCCTCCTGGACCCACCCCTCTAAAGGCACCATGCAACCACCTGCCTTGGGCTCCGCTTCCAGGGGTCCCTATTTTATGGTTTCTATCTAGATGTCCCCCAAGAGCCTTATGCACTCATAGATGGGGGTTTTGGAAGATGATTGGGTTGTGGGGCTATAGCTGACTTGTTCTTAGGTGGGGTCTGGTTGGAAGACAGGGTCACTGGGGGAGTGGCCTGGAAGGGTTTATTTCCCTTTCTGGCATTGCCCTTCACTCTCTGCTTCCTGTACGCTATGAGGTAAGCAGCTTTCCCCTTCCGCTATGCCACTGACCATGCAAGGACTGAAACTTCTAAAATGGAGCCTAAATAAACCTCCTCTCCTTTAAGATGTAGGTCAGTTTTTTGTCCCAGCAATGAATAAAGTGACTTAGACACCCTGAGATACCAGCTTAGACCTCCAGTCAGTGCCCTCTCTGACGTAAACCTGTCAGTCAGCTGCTCCCAATCCACAGTAACACTGAGTGTGAGCTCAGACCACTGCCACCCCGGGGACAGAAATGACCAGGAGGGCCCCTGGACCCCACACGAATCGGCCCCAAACCAGACCTTCCCAGAGCTGTGGTCCATACTGGAGTGCTAAGGTGGCCTCTGGGCCAATGCATCTGCTGGGTTTGCAGGGCCTTGAGGGACTGGGTCACTCATCTCCAGGCCCAGCCTTGTAGCTCTTGGTTCTGGCTGAGCAGATCAGGATCACTTGGAGATGCTAGGGAGGTGGCTGGCAGGGGTGGCCCGGCCCCGATTGCTCTGTGACCTTGGGGCCAATCCTCTCGTTTCAGGACCTTCAGAGCCAGAGGCACTGGGGCTGGGGGTGCAGCTCAGTGGTACACACAGGTCTAGTGTGAGGTCCTAGGTTCTATTCCCAGCATGCAAAAACCAATCCGAGCCAAACCAAATAAAAAAAGACAGCCATAGAAGGGAAGCGCAAAGGCAGCGACAAAGGAGACCCTGGGTTGAGCCACTTCCGCCCCAACAGGCCCAAATACACCTCCACCCGCCCAGGACCGCGCGGACTACAACTCCCAGAGTGCCCCGCACCGGCGTCTGGGAGAGTAGTGTCTGCGCGTGGCACGCTGGGAGCTGTAGTTTGACCCAAACCACTCTGCCCCGTCATAGGAAGCATATGGACTACAACTCCCAGAGTGCCAGGACGGTGCCTGTGAAGAGAGCGGGGGGGGGTTCAGCGCGAGACACGCCGGGAGTTGAAGTCCAGCCCCCGTCCCACCCGCGCTGGTCCGCACCTCTGCGAGTGATGAGCCAGGCGAAGATGCCACAGAGCGCGGCCTAGGCGCTGCTGCTGCAGCAAGAGCTGCCCTGGGGGTTCTCCAGCGCCGCCGTTGGCCGGTGAGCGCAGGCCCATGTTCTCGAAGTAGTGTGCCAGAAAGGCGATGGGCTCCTCGGGCCGCGCCTCTAGCACTTTCAGCAGGGCTGTGCGCAGCATCTCCGTCACTCCGACTTGTCTCAGGAAGTCCTCCTCGCTCTCGACCGCTGCTGCCGTCCGGGACACCGACGGGCGGCCACTGTCCGTGAAACTGCCCGCCGGTGTCCCCGCCGGCCGCCGCTTCTCCACTGCCGCCATTTTCGCTGAGGGCCGGGAGCCGGAAGCATTGTAGTATTCCACGGCGCGCAGAGGCCTCGAGGCGGCCATCTTACTTGAGGGCAGATTTCCACCTGCCCCTCCCCCATCCGTGAAACTCCAGAAAACGAAAGAAAGCCATCCTTTTCCCTAAGTCTAATTGGCATTGTCTTTTGCTTCTGTTTGCATATAGTGTGTTGACTAGAGCTCTCGGCTCTGGCCCTGAGCCTGCACTTTGCCAGATTCCAAAATGGCTCGGTAAGAAGTGTTTGATTTCTGGCATGAAGCCGTATTGCTTGCCATCTTGCTAGTGGGCGAGTCCTTTATTAGCGTGGTTTCTTAGCAACCAGTCTCCCTGGGTATCAGAGAAATCTGACCTATCGCGAGGTTGGGGGTCGGTCCAGACCGCATTTCTGCCACTCAGCCTAGCAGCCTGTGTTTGACTTGAGCCTCCCCAGGCTGTACTCTTCCTAACCACCAGATGGGGCGTTCTACCACTGCGTCTGCTATAGTTTAAACTGCTATGGCTCCCCAGTTCCCTCAGGTCCAAGTTCCTCCCTTTGCTGTCTGGAATCGCCTGCCCTTCAACTAGCGATCTCATTTCTAGCCGCTCTCCCACCCTTCTCGGCTCCTACTCTCCCTGAAGACAAGCGATTTTCCCTCCATAAACCTCCCCTCCGTGTCCACGCTACCTCCCCACCAAACAATTCTCTAGCCCTTTGGAGACTCCTAATTTCTTGTTACACTGCAGTGACCCCTCACACAGAAGCGTGCATAAGCCTGGTGTCTCCCAGCCCGGCAGGCCCTGGTTTCCCCGGCCTGGCTCTAGAGGATGTGTGAACACCTGTCGCCGGGCAGTCGCCCGGTGCAGCGTACCATGAGAGATGTGCAGAGGTCTCAGGCTTCTCCCAACACGATAAGTGTCGCCAGTGGTCAGACCACGTGGCCTTTATTCTCCAGCAGTGGACCCTCAGCGTGGTGGAAGCCCGGCCAGCTGGGGAGAGGGGTCACAGGCCTGTTGGGCCCCAGGGAACAGGGCGCATAGTCAGCCCTTTTGCTGCCCAGAGCCCTGCAGCTGGGTGCGGGGAGTGGCCAGTCACCCCGCTGAGTCCTGTGCATGCAGCAGCCCCAGAGAGACGGACGGGTGAGAGAGGTCCCTGGCTGCTGGCCAGCAGTGTTTCCTCAGGCAATAGGCGCCCAGGGCTAGCAGCAGCAGCAGCCCCAGTGCCACGCTGCCCATCCACAGGGCCTCAGATGGCTGGACAACCTCAGGGCTGGACGCTGGAAGAGCAAAAGGAAGATGGTCAGGGCCCTGGACACCTCTGCAGGCTCCACAGCAGCCCATGCTGACCCAGGGGGCTGAGGTCTTACCAGGGACACTCAGTGAACCTTCCCAGATCTACCCAGGACCTTAAGGGCTGGACCTGTCCCGCAAGGTGGCCACTGGCCACCATCTGCATATGACATGGAGATGCCTGAATGGAAAAGAGCTGCCTATACGACCACAGTGTCTTTCTGCGACTTAGTGTGAAAAACTCAAAATATTATTAAAAATAATGTGAAATGCTTGGCTTCACACATTTTCATGTTTACATGTTGAATTTTCTCCTCTTTCCTCTCGCTCTCTCATTCTCTTTGCAGTGCTGAGGATGGAATCCAGGGTCTTTGCACTGAGCTCCATCCCCAGTCCTTTTCAAGTATGTTATTTATTTAATCTTTTTGGTACTGGGTGTTGAACTCAGGACCTTGCACTTGTGAGGGAGGCGGTGGTGGAACCACTGAGCTAAATCCCGGGCCCCTTCTACTTCTATTTTTGTTCTATAGGCTGTACTCCTAGTCTGTAAAGCTCAGGGTCTACAGAAATCTCCCGCCAAGGAAGCTCACTGGTCTGATTGGGAAATTGAGGCTAGCCGGGGCAAGACCATTTTCTGTCTAAAGTTATTTGTCTGCCTGTTTGTTTATTTGTTTGAGACAAGGAACCTAGTTCAGGCTGGCCTTGAACTCACTGTGTGGCCCAGGCTACATGTGTGTGCCATCACACCTGGCTTGTCTAGTTTTGAGCCAGGGAATCCGTCCCTCCCAGTCCCAGTCCCCACCCTTGGGCACCAGGACTCACAGGTACTTGGGTCTGCATTCCGGCCCTGCACGTACAGGTTGGCTACCTGCCCACCTGGCTCCAGGCGGCACTGGAACCAGCCCTCGGGGCTGGAATTAGTCAGCAGTGGTGCACCCAGCCAGGCCCAGGCCCCGGCCATCCTCCTCTTGTAGGCATCCAGGCCCCCGGGGGCCAGAGTCCAGCGCACAGCCACTCCAGACCCGCAGGTTGCCTGGCACAGCAGCCCCCAGCCAGCCCCTGCCTCCGTCGCTGCTGTGGGAACCTGGCGGATCTCAGGGCGGCAGCTGTGGGGACTGTGGGGGCTGGGTGAGGGGGCCTGCTCAGGGGTGGCCTGTGGGGAGGGGGTGTAGGGGGGCTCCACCGAGATGATGGAGTTGGGGTGTGCTGTGGAGATGAAGTCGGGGGGCTCCAGCGAGGTCAGGTCCGAGGGCTTCAGCGAGGTTGGACTGGGAGTCTCTGGCGAGGTCGGGCTGTGGAGGACTGGAACACAGTGGAGCCATTTTCTACTGGGGCTCAGGCCCAGCTCCTCCCTGAGTGTCCCCGTCTGGCCCCTCCAGGACCCTCCCAGACCGCTCTGGTGAATGCCGAACATCACAGTGGGCAGAATCAGGCAGGGGACCCTGAGCCACCTCCTTCCTCTTCTTCCATCCTCCTCCTCCTTCCTTTTTGTGGAAATGGAACTCAGGGCCTCACATATCCTGGAGAAGTGTTCACCACTGGGCTACAGCCGCCTGGCCTTTTTAATTTTTGGAGACAGAATCCTGCTAAGGTGCTCAGGCTGGGCTCAAACTTGGTGTCTTCCTGCCTCAGCCTCTCAGAGATGATAGGCCTGTGCCGTCAGGCCTGGCTCGTAGGGTCTATACACATCCCAGGAGTGTGCTTGCCTCTGGGTCCCTGCCTCTGGCCTGTACTCCAGGCCCTAGTTCTCCATGCTAGGACCCATGGCCAACTTCCTGACGTGAGTCTGAATGTGAACACCACCCAGAGCCCACACATATGTCAGTCACAGGAATTGAGCACCTGCTGTGTGCCAGGGTCCATTCTAGCTGCTGAGGACATAGCCCCGGATGGGACACACAGATTCCCAGCTATGTGAACCCAATGGTGGGGGACAGAGAACAGGTACAACGGGACACAGAGGACACCAGGTGTCAATGAAGGGACAGGAGTGTGTGGGCACACCTGGGGGTGAGGGTGGGCCCTGTACCCAGGACGCTCAGGGGCAGCCTCATTAGGGTCACATTGGAGCACAGAGCTGAGGAAGTGAGGGGAGTAGTCCCTGGGGGAGGTGATCCAGGCAGAGGGCACAACCTATGCAAAGGTCCTGAGGCAGGACAGAGGCTGGTATGTACGGGGAACAATAAGGAGGCTGATGTGGCTGGAACAGGGGGAACACATTAACAGGGCTGGTTGTGCAGGGGTCTGTGGCCTGGGGTGGAGCAGAACTCTGACCCCAAGGGAGGTGGGAGCCATGGAGGGTTTTGGGAGGGTGGCACCCTAGGGTCAGCACAGTGTAGGTGCTCAGGAAACATCTGTTGAATTAATGACTCACTGTCTGGCTGACACAGAGTGGCGCGGTGAAGATGGAGGCCAGTCTTCCCAAGTGCCCCATGTGTTGGGCACTGTGTCTGGCCAGCCCCGAGTGGAGCCACAGAGAGGGTGGGCACTGTGATGCCCTTGGCCTGGGGTGGCCAGGAGCAACCTGCTCACCTGGAAGGGGCTGGCGGTGGCTTAGCTCCAGGCCAGGCAGCTGCATGGTGGCCTGGCAGTGTAGGGTGGCTGGGGCGGGGATGCTCAGGGTGGGTAGCAGCCAGCGCTGGGTCACCCAGAACAGAGGGTCCTCGGTCTCCACGGCTGCCTCTTCTTCAGCCTCCTCCCGGCCCAGGGCCTGGAGGCCCTCCAGTTCCTGGTCCCCCAGGAGCAGGGAGAAGGAGAGGGTGTCTGGGTCCTGGGGCGTGACGCTGTGGGCCGTGCAAGCCACCTCCCTGTCCCGCCCCGGCTCCAGGGTGGCCGGGGACACGGTCAGCTGGTCCGGGAAGGCTGTGGGCAGAGCGGGCCCAGGGGGAGCCCCGATGTCAGGCTGAACCTGGTGGAGGGGCAGGGGCGCGCGATGAGGGGTTCCAGGTGGGGTCTAGGGGACACGGGGGTGGAGGGCGAGTGGCCCTGAGGGTGTGGGCGAGGTGCATGGGGCTCACCGTATACCAGGACTTCCACGAGGTGCTGGAAGGTGCGGCTGCCGCAGGAGCCCCTGCACACTCGTGTGCCCGCATCTGCCAGGGAGGCGCTGCGCAGCCAGAGCACGCTGCGGCCGGGTTCTGAGCGCACGGTGCCCAGGCTGGTGTCTAGACCTCGCCAGTGCACGGCCGCCGTGCCGTGGGCACAGGCCAGGCTGCAGGTCAGCTGCTGTGCTGTGCCCAGCGCCACCACCACCACAGGCTCCGGGGGCTCCACCAGCAGGGGCTGGCCTGTGGGGACACATGCTCACCGCAGGCCCACTCAGCCGGACCCCGCCCAGTGCCTTTGCTGGAGCCCCAGCCCCCCCCACTCCTCCCTTTTCCTGAGCCCCCCCCAGCTCCGCACCCCCCCCATCCCCTTCCTTGCTCACCCCTGCCCGGCCGAAGCAGCCCCAGGGACAGGGCCAGCAGCAGCTCTAGGCCCCACAGCATCCTGTCCCTGTGTCTCCCAGGGTCACCGGGCGGCCGCTTAAGTAGTGGTGCTTGGGTCTCATTGCCCCGCCTGCTGTCCAGGGGGTTCCCAAGGGCCTTTCTGGCCTGCCCCCCACCCCCGGCCCAGCCATGCTGCAGAGGAGAGGAGGGCTGGGCAGGGTCAGAACTGGTGGGGCGGGAATGTCTGATGCTGCTCCTGCTCCAGGCGTCCTCCCCTGCGTGGCTTGAAGACATGGACAGGAATGGCGACGCTGTAGCGTGGGCCAGCATCTTCTGGGGTGCTGGGGCCCAGGGCCAGGGTCTCTGTGGAGTTGGGACAAGTCGCCAGCTGCCTGCCTTCCCTGTCCCACAGAGAGACCTAGGTCTGGGGTCCAGAGGGCTCTGGGCTGCTCCCCAGCCAGGTAGCTGTCATCATGAAGTCCAGGAAGGTCTTTCTCAACTGTGGGACCCACCTGGCCTTTCCCTCTGATCCCTGTGTGTGCTCTGTTTCCCCGATGCCTTCATGGCCTGTTGCCACACAGCTCTGGGGTGACATCTGACACACATGGACCCTGCGCTGCTGTGGAGGAAAAGCCAGAGCCTTGCACACCCACCCCCTCAGGCAGCCACAGGGTCTTTGCACAGGCAGTGCCCATCCCTGCTCAGCTTCTGCCCAGTCCCTGCCTCCCCACCTGACTTTCTCCAGGGGCCTTGTCCACCGGGCCTCTGCACAGTCCTGGCTGCAGACATGGAGTCCATCTTGGGGAGGGAGCTGGCCTGCTGTAGGCCCAGACTGACCCCAGCATATGGGAAGGAAGGTGCGCATCGGTCCAGGTTTGGCCTCAGGTGACCTCTGGGTGTGCCTCAGTCTCCCCAGTATGGAATAAGGGAAGGCAGCCAGGCAGCACGGGTGCAGGCACTTTGTCAGAGCCAGAAACTGAGGCTCAAGGGAGGGTGGAAGTAGAAGGGAGAAACTGAGGCCCAGAGGGAGGGGCCTGTGTCTGAGGCCGGGTGGGCCCTTTCGTGACTTGGGCTGTGGCTTCTGTGGCCCCTCCCCCGCACCAGGCCCTGTGCCGGAAGCTTCACAGGAAGGCGGCTCCAAGTAGCAGGCCCTCCCAGGGAAGCTGGGCCCTTAACCTGGGCGGCGGGCTGGAGAATGGCTGCTTCCCAGCCCCTGACCCCGCTTCCTGCGGCCCTCAAGGCCAGCACCACAGGCCAGGCAGGGAGGGGTCAGTGGGCGCCAGGCGGGCTGAGGCCACGGTGGGCCTGTCCCCCCACCAGGCTCTGCCCGGACAGTCATGGAGCTTGGGCCAGACATGCCTGTGTGACAGCAAGGGACAGACACATAGATGAGGACACAGACAGACAGACAGACAGACACACACAGACGCACACACGTGTGTGGTGAGCAGGAGGGGACAGGTGGGCAGGGCCCACAGGGAGCTCTGGGCAGAGGGGGCAGCGAAGGCAAAGGGCTGGGGCTGGGGAGAGGGACAGAAAAAAAAGACAAGCCCGAGATAGAGACACACGAGGAGAGGTAGATGGAGACAAAGACAGAGTAGGAGACTTAGAGAGCTAGAGAGAGAGACAGAAAAACAGACACATATCCCTGGGTGTGGTGGTGCTCGCCCGCCATCCAGCACAGGCATGAAGCAGGCGGAGGCAGGAGGATTGCCCCAAATTCAGAGTGGCTTGGGCCACACAGAGAGTTCAAGGCTGGCCTCGACTGTGTAGTGAGACTCGGACTCAAAAAACCAAACCGAAAAAAAGGAAAAGGAAAGAGACGCAGAGAGGCAGAGTGACAGAGACAGGGCAGGGGGGCCACTGAGATAGACGGGCACAGAATGGAGACTGGCTGGGGACTTGGTGGGCCGAGGAGACCATGAGGAGCTGGGACCCCGGGGCCCTCATCATTGGCCAGGCCCTGTCCGCCCACCTGGGCGCCTTTCCTGGGCTTCCTGTGTCCGGCCCCACCGCCTTCCCGGCACCGTCCGGCCCGCCCGGGGAAGTCCTCTCGGCGGGGGCGGCAGGAAGCCTCCTTCCCATGAGGGTCCAGCCCCCGACCCGAACCCTGGCTCCTGTGCAGGGAGTGTCCCAAGGCCGCCTGGCTCCGCAGCCAAGGGTCCCGGCACCCCCTCGCCCTCTCAGTTTTGGGTCCTCAGGGCTCCTTGGGGTGGGCGTCAGCCCCCTGCTGGGGTTACCAAGGAAGGTGGGCGACAAGATGGAGATCGGGCTGAGAGGACGCCTCGTTCCATAAGTAGTTGGTACGGCTACCCCGACACTCGACAGCTGTCACCCGGCTGCATGGGCCACTCGGGAGTGGGGGGGGCTGGGGTCCCGCTGCCCGCCACACTCTGCTCCAGCCCACGGGGCCTCCGTGTTCCTGCTTCACCTCTACTGAGCGGGCTGAGGGCCTGGTGGGAGGGCTGACAAGGGGACCGAGGTAGAGAGGCCACAAGCCGATGTACTGGGCTCTTTGGGCCAACTGGTGGCACCCACAGGATGGGGCTGGGCTCTGGTAGCTGACCCAGGCTTGCCAGGCCACCCACACCCACTGGGCCTGGGCAGGGGCTGGGGCTGTGCAGCCTTGGGATGCTGACAGCCTCCACAGTCCTGCTGTGAGCTCTCCTCACCTCTTCCCTGCCCAGCCTGGCCAGCTGGGGAGGGGTCCTGAGCAGATGGCTCGGGCCCAGGTGACCTCAAGGGAGCTGGGTGTCCAGCCCCAGTGGCGTCCCCTGCAGCATCAGGAGAGGCTGAGGATCCTTGGGGGTCCCTAGAGGTGTTTGGGGGGGCCATGGCTGGCAGGGTCACAGCGGGGCTGGGGCATTTGTGCGGGACTCTCCGGGAGCCCTGCCCTGTCCACTGGGTGGACCGGCCTAGCCCCTGACCTCTGGCTCTGTGGTGACTGGTGAGACCCTATCCACCCTCCCTTGGGACCGTACTGGTCCTTGCCCCTGCTGATCTCCAGCTTCTGCTTCCCTACCAGCCTCTGCCCAGATGGAGCGAGACGCCTCCCCGTCTCCCTAAGCCCAGTGCCCATTTCTCTGCTGCAGATGGAGTGGGCACTGTCTGCTCTTTGGGGACCTTCATAGGCCACCCATCTCCCTCTGCCTGCTGTTCCTCATCACCCTGGATCTCCTTGTACGAAGCCTAGACTCCCAACTCCAGCCTCCCTGGTCACCTCCTCTCCCCTGCCTAAGGGCCACCCTGTCACCTCCTTGTCCCTGGCTCAGGGGGTGATGGCTGAGACGCTCTTTGGTCCTCACTCATCTGCAGGTTCTGGTCACCACCTTGCCTGGTTCTTGGTGTTCCTCACGGGCAGTGGACTCACTGAGAAGGGGTCTGTTTGCTCCCAGGAGATGAGGACCCCAGGACATGGGCTGCATCTCCTCAGGCTGTGACTCAGCCTCCATGTCCAGCCTGAGGCCAGCAGTGCCTCCTGTGTGTCACCGTATTCCCATGCCAGGTAGGTGCAGTGGCTGGGGTGGTCACCAGTCTGGGGGCTGGCACAAATAGTGCACAGGTATGTCCCAGGTAGGGCTCACAGCGTGGGGGGTAGCAGGGTGTGGATGCCCTCATGGTAACTGCTGTCCCCAGAGCCTTTCAGATGGGTCCCCTGTCCTTGCCTAGGCAAAGACCAGTTAATGGCCAGACCCTCTGTGCCCAGTGAGCTGGGGCCAGGTTCTGGAGTTGAGGATCCCCCCACCCCATGAGGCCTCCCTGGCTGAACATCATCCGACCACGGGTGGTAACAGGAGCATGGCTCTGGGGTCAGCTGAGAGGGCTGGGGTCTCAGGACAGCTCTGGAGATTGGAGCCTGGATCCACTGCCCTAATGGTGGAAGCCTTGCTGGCATCATTCATGTCTCTGGAGCTCGGGCACACCCAGAACCTTTCATGTGGCCGTGCTTGGAGAAAGGGTTTCTTTTTTTTGGTACCCAGGATTGAACTCGGGTCCTTGCGCTTGCAAGGCAGGCTACAGAACCACCGAGCTAAATCCCCGGCCCTGGAGAAAGGGTTTCTGCAGATGTAGTTGGTCCAGTGAATACTGAGTAGGTGGCCCTGGTGTCCTCTGGAGAGACAGCCGTGTGATGACAGAGACAGGACTGGAGTGACAGGGGCACACCCAAGGGACTCCTGAGACCTCAGGGAGTGTAGTATCTGTTTGGGGTGGATTGTGATGAGGCCACCTCTGCAGTTTCCCCTGCATCCCTCACAGATCTGTGTATGGAGCAGGAGCAAGCTGAGGGAGCAAGCAGAACACAGCTGGAGGACCCCGGGCTCAGAAGCCCTTCAGATTTAGCCAGGCTTGGTGGCACACACCTGTAATTCCCCCCACTCTGGGAGGCAGAGGCAGGAGGACCTCAAATTGGAGCCCAGCCCGGACAACTTAGCAAAACCCTACCTCAAAATAAAAAATATAGGGCTGGAGATTTAGCTCAGTGGTTTCACCACCTGCTTCGAAAGTGCAAGAACCCGAGTTCGATCCCCGATACCAAAATAAATAAATAAAATAAATAAATACATAAATAAAAACTATAAAAAGCCCCGAGGATGTAGCTCAGTGCAGAGGCCCTGGGTTCGATCTTCACTACTGGGATGGGGGCAGGGGGAGGACAAAGTACTTAAGAATAAACTGACAGGGCTGGGGATTTAGCTCAGTGGTTTCGCCGCCTGCTGCGCAAGAGTAAGGACATGAGTTTGATTCCTGGTACTCCCCCCCCACACAAAAAAGAATAAACTGACAAAGCATGAGGCAAGGGGATTGCTGCAAGTTGGAGGCCAGCCTGGGCTACATAGTGACAAACAAACAAACAAACAAACTGACAAAAGGTGTTCAAGAACTGGGCATGGTGGTACACATCTGTCATCCCAGGTCCTTGGGAGGCTGAGGCAGGAAGATCAAAAGTTCGAGCCCAGCATGGACAACTTAGTGAGATCTTGTCTCATAATAAAGAAGGGCTGGGCAGATGTAGCTCAGTGGGAAGGCCCTGGGTTCAGTCTGGAGTACCATCCACCCCCTATAAGATATATGGTATTTGATAATTTACAAGATTTATTTTTATTTGTATTTCATTTCATTTCATGTCACCCATTTCTCTTCCTCTTTGCAGTGTGGCTTCTGGACTCTTGAGGCTGTGTCTGCTCGCAGCCCCAGGTTTGGGATCACGTGACCCATCTGAATACCCAGGGTACCGGCTCTGTGGCCAGGCGGTAGAGTTCCCAGGTCGCCTCTTGCAGATGCAGGCTGCCCCGTGGCCAGGAGGGCGCCTACCGCTGGCTGTGAGGCCTTGAGTCTCCTCAACCCCAGCTGAGACCCGGAATCCCAAAGATGCATCCTGCTTCCTGTTGTTCCCAAGGGGTTGGGACACAGGGCTATGTCTGGGGACATTCGTGGTTGTCATGACTGGGGGCGCCCCTGTATGGAGCTGGTGGAGGCCAGGGACTCTACTCAGAACCTTGCAGTGCCCAGGGTGCCCCATGTCGGTGGACTGGGATGCAAAGGCCTGGGCGCTCTGGCGGAGAGGAGGTAGTGAGAGATGGATAAACGGGGCTCTTGACTGTGGGAGTTGGGGCTGGGCTGGGGGTCAGTCACCCCCAGAGCAGAACAGACCTCTAGGGACGCCCGCCGCTGACGGATTTCAGGTTCAGGGTGGGAGCCAGGGTGCTGGAGTTTGGGGTGAAGAGCAAACTCAGCAGGACAGGGAGGATCTGGGGGGGAACCCGGAGCAGGGTTCTGACGGTTGGGAAGCGGGCTGCACCCCGAGCTTGGGCGTCCGGGGCGTGTAGAGGGGCGGTGAGAGGAATGTACCGGGTTCCTGAACGGAGTTCAGGATAGGGGGTCAGTGCCTCGTTCAGAGCCGGGGTCAGGGGTCCCCGTTGACACTCAGGACTCCGCTGTCCTTGCAGACAAGGCAGCTCTACTAGGGCTAGGCAGCCCTCGCCCCGCCCCCTCCGCGCCCCTCCGCAGTAGGCCCCCCCTTCACCAGGACCCGCCCCTCTTTGCTCAGGGGAGCCGCCCCGCCCCAGTGTCTACCGCGGCTCAGCACACCAAGACCGGACCCGCGTCCTCCTTGTAGAGCCCCGCCCCCTCGACGCCCAGACGTTCTCCTCCAAGCCAATGCCCCGCCCCTTCCACCTGTGCCCCGCCCCTGTGCCTAGGCCCCGCCCACAACTCCAGCCAGCCTCTGACTAGGGCTGGACTCTTGGGCTCCTGAGGTTCCTATCCCACAAGGCATCGCGCGCCGCCACTGTGGCCGCGCCAGCGCTCAGGGCGTTGCACTTGCCTGCAGAAAGGACGGATCCCAGGAGGGTCTGTGGAGGCTGCAGAAGGCGGCAGGACAGCCACTCTCACGCTCCAGTCGCCCCCGGTGTTCGCCTACAGAGAACTTTGTCCACCTTTGTGCTCTGGGGACCGAGACCCCCGTGCTAGAGGGTCTTGCTTGTGGCTTGGAGGTCCTAGGTGCTTGCTCAATGCGCGCACCAACTTCGTCACCAGACACCTGAATCATGGACCACGTGCTGATGGTCTCCACACCCTGGGGGCTTGCATCGCAGGGGAGCTGGCATTATGGAGCTAGGGGCTAGGGCCATGTTGCCAAGGCTGGGATCCTGTTGCTAGGGGCTGAGATCACATTGCCAAGGCTGGTTTCCTGTTGCTAGGGGTTGAGATCATGTTGCTAAGGCTGGGATCCTGTTGCTAGGGGCTGAGATCATGTTGCCAGGGCTGGGGCCCTGTTGCTAAGGTCTGGGACCACGTTGCCAAGGCTGGGATGCTGTTGCTAGGGGCTTGGATCATGTTGATAAGTCTGGGATCCTGTTGCTAGGGAGTTGAATTCTATTGCTTGTAGCTGGGTCTTGTTGCCATGGCTGGTGTTCTGTTGCTAGGGAGCTAGGATTATCATGACAAGGGTCTGGTGCTAGGAAGCTGGCAGGGTCTTGTTTCTGATGGCAGGGTCTTGTTTCTAGGGTGCTGGGATTATGATGGTAGGGTCTTTCTGGCACCAGACCTTGTCTCTAGGATAGAGTCATGTGCTGGGCCCTGGGTTTAGTGCTTGCATGGTGGGGGGAAGGTGTGGGGAACTTGAGTGCTTTCCTTAAAGTTTGGAGGGCATTCTGGGATTGGCCCAATGGTGTTGGAAGTTGAGGTCCTGTTTGAGGTGATGGTTTTGTGGTGAGGACCCTGATGTTTTAGAGTCTGAGAGCATTGGAGGTCATTCATTAATTCAACAGGTTTTTTCTTTTTCTTTTGTGGTATTGTTGTGGCAAAGTGAACAGCTCAGTGCTATAGTCAAGTGTTACAGCTCAGTGTCACAGCCAAGTGCCATAGCTCTGAGGCACAACTGAGTGTTACAGTTCAGTGTTATTGCCCTTGGTCTTGGCTATCGCGATTTGAAGACTCAAGAATCCGATTGTCACTCAAAAAGGTGAAGAAAAACCTTTACTACACCGGCAGGCTCAGAGGAGTTTGTACTCTGAAGTCTGAGTGCCGTACCAGAAACGTGAGCCTTCTTATACAGGGATCTACAGGTTAGGTGAGCATGCTCATTGAAGCAGAGGGGGCAGAGTTACAGAACATTCCTGAAACACATGCCACGTGATCATGCTTGGGGAAGCAGGGGGTGGGGGGGTGGGGGTGGAGTCACAGAATGTTCCTGAAGGGGGTGGAGCTAACAGAACCGTTCCTGAGAGGACACAAAGTTCAAACAGTCACAAAACATTTTGAGGGGCTGGGGATTTAGCTCGGTGGTGCTGTGCCAGCCTCGCAAGGTCCTGAGTTCACCCTAGGTTCTGAAAAAAAAAAAAAAAAAAAAAGCAAGAGCACTGCCCAGCAGCACAAACTGGCATGGGCACCACTGAGCTAAATCCTCAGCTACTATTTATTGTGGTGGTGGTGGTGGTGGTGGT
Source organism: Heterocephalus glaber (assembly GCF_053883595.1). NCBI lineage: Eukaryota > Metazoa > Chordata > Mammalia > Rodentia > Bathyergidae > Heterocephalus > Heterocephalus glaber. The sequence goes on along the minus strand of NW_028258457.1, from coordinate 3,137,398 downwards.
TTTTTTGTGGAACAAAACATTTTGTGGAGAGAAAAAAAACAAAAACATGGAGGGAAGGCAAGGGCCTGTCTTATTGCATAGTGTTACTCTATCAGTATGGGGATTGAACCTAGCCTTCACACTGAACTACATCTCCCGTCCTTTTCATTTTTAAATTTTGAGACAGGGTCTTGCTAATTTGCCCAGAATGGGCTTGAACTTGGGATCCTCCCACCTCAGCTGCCAGAGTGCCAGGATCACAGGCATGCAGTGCTAACTTGAACACACGTTTATTTGGTGCATGCTGTATGCTAAGCATTGTTCTAGGTGCCGGGGAGACCACAGAGCATGTGCTGCATAGATCCCTGGTAGAAGAACTGATGTTCTAAGGCAGGAGGACCTTAAACCCTATGGCAGTCAGCTTTCCATTAGTATAATGAATAGGTACAATAGGTAATCAGCTTATTCAGAGAAAAGGTTTATTTCAGCTCATGATTTTGGAAGTCCCAGTCCATGATCAATTGCCTTGTTGCTTTTGGGCCTGTGGGGAGGCAGCACATCATGGTGGGAGCACATGGAGGAGCAGGCTGTTCTCCTCATGGCCTGGAAGCAAACGAGAGAGACTGAAGAAGGCCCTGGAGTCCCACAGTCCCCTTGGAGAGCATGCCCTCCAGTGACCCAAAGGCCTGTCATTAGCTCCCACCTCTTTCTCCCCCTGCCCCCTGCATACTGGGAACTGAACGCCGGGCTTTTGCATGAGCTTCATCCCCAGCCCTTTTTATTTTTTATTTTGAGACAGAGACTCGCTAAGTTGCCCAGGCCAAGTTGCTAGGCTTGAATGATCCTCCTGTCTCAGCCTCCCATAGTGCTGGGATGGCAGGTGTGCACCACTATGCCTGACAAGGGCCACCTCTTAAAGTTTCTACCACTCCGAGGACCCAGCCTTTAACACTGGGACATATGGGGGATGCTCAGGACCCAAAGCCTGTAAACCCTAAGCATCATAAACAGGGAGTGCAGTGCTGATAAACCTTAGGACTGGTTCTGCAAAGTAGAAAGCCCTGATCTGGAGCCTGTGCCAATTCTTGTGGTGTAAATTCACCCAGCATGGCCTACAGCCAGCGTGGCATCAACCAGCTCATGGGCTTCCCCCACATCTTAGCCCTTGTGGTGCTGCCCACCCCTGTGCAGCAGGCCCCTGCCTCACTGTGTTCAACCGGGAGACACACAGCTGCGGGAGAGAGAAAGATCCCTCTCTGGCTCCCTCATCTTCAGCACATGAGCCCTCCCTTCCTCTGGACCTCAGTATCCTGTATGTAAAAGGTGGACTTGCAGTAGGCATGTTCGTACAAACTTATCATCCCAGTACTCTGGGAGGCTGAGGCAGGAGGATCGAAATTCCAGCCCTGCCTGAGCAACTTAGTGATTTAGTGAGACTGTCTCAAAAATAAAAACAAAGAAAGGGCTGAGGATGTAACTCAGTGAAAAGGCCCTGGGTTCAGGGCCCAGTACCACAGAAAAGGCTGGGGGACCTGCCAGCCTGGAGCCCGGGTCCTGGCCCTGCTCTGATCCTCACTGACCTGTGTGGATGGCAGCTCTTTCTGGGAGAGAAGGAGAGGAGCCTGGCAGGTTCTCTGTGTCCTTGGGAGTGTGGCGGAGAGGACAAGTCTCCCTTGTTAGAGTCCTGGCAGGACAGGGGCAGGCGGCCTGGAGGCACATGGGTGTGAGTCAGGTGACTAGCTGCCAGGTGGAGGACAAAGGCGGGCCGTCCCCGGGGAGATGGGGAGTGACAGATCCTGGCGGCTGGGAGGCCAGAGGCAGAGCTGGCCCTGGATGTGGGAGGCATCACCCGTGAGCATCAGCTCCCTGCTCCCTGTCTTGATGCTGCTGAATGCCAGGGACACAGAAAACAGCAGCTTACCCCAGAAACCTGGCCTCCCAGGAGAAACATCCTTGCCTGTGGGCCTCAGGATGTGTTTCTAGAAAGATGAGAGCCAGCTGGGCACAGCGGCACGTGCCTGTCATCCCAGCACTCTGGGACGGCGAGCCAGGAGGACCTCAAGTTCCAATCCAGTCCAGTTCCAACATAGTGACTTAACAAGACCTTGTCTCAAAATAAAAAATAAAAAGGGCTGGGATGGAGCTCAGTGTGAAGGCCTGGGCCTAACTCCCAGTATAGTACTGCACCCCAGGGTGTGGGGTTGGGTGCAACAGCCCTGCCTCTGCATGTGCCCTTGTGCTCCTGTGGGTGTGTACCCATGCGTGTGTGTGTGCGCGTGTATGCATGTGTGCACATGTGAGTTGCGTGGAGTAGCATAATACAGGCAAGCCGGGGAGTCTGAGCCAATGACTGCTGAGCTGAGATGGAGCCCATCCTTCTGGAGGGCCAGGTCCAGGCTTGGGGTGTGCTTGGCCCCCTCTGTCTTTACCTCTTCCCCAACCCCACATCTGTAAAACTCTTGGGATTCTGCCTCTAGAACATTCGGTGTCCACAGCGTCACCCAGGAGCAGTGTGTGCCACTGGTGTCCCTATGTCCACATTCCGACCACATTCTGCACAGTGACCAGAGGGACCCTGATAGACCCAGCTTGATTGTCCCCCTCTGTTGTGCCAGAACCTGGTGACTCCCACTTTGATCAGGGAAATCCAAAGTCTTCTTTCAGGTCATTGCTAGAATTTCTCCTCCTGCTGACCTGACCGGAAATCCCACCTTTGTCCTGAAGGAGACTGGAGGTGACAGGCTGAGAGAGGCTGAAGATGCCACATTGCCAGCTCTGCAGATGGAGGATGGGGCCCAAGCCGAGAGCTGCAGGCGCCTCTAGGAGCCAGGATGGGGGCCCGGGTTCTCCCTAGAGCCTCAGGAGGAGCAGCCCTGCCGCCTGCGCCTGGACTCAGCCCAGGGAGACATAAGCTAATAAACCTGTGTTGTTTGAAGCATGAATTTGTGATTAGTTATAGTGACTGCAGCAGCAAATATACACCAAGCAAACAAATAACCCTTATGCTGGTGGATGGCTGGCAAATATTTTGTGCCCCACAGCAAGAAGTGCAAGTTTCAGTGAGACCAGGTTTACACACGCACGGGTGTGTGGAAGACACAGCATTCTGTGTTTCACGTGGGACTTGCTTGTGGAAATGAACTGGCTCAGTGAGGTTGTCTGGGGGTGTGGGTTTTTTTTCTTTCAATTCTGGGGATGGAATCCAGGGACTTTGCACTGGGTTACAACCACAGCCCTATTTAAATTTTTAAAATTATTATTGTTTTGGTACCAGGGATCGAACTCAGGACCTTGCACTTGCAAGGCAGGCGGCAGAACCACTGAGCTAAATCCCTGGAATTTGAGGGATGATCCCCTGAGTTTGATCCCCAGAAGAAAAAAAAAAACATTGAGACAGGGTCTCACTTAGTTATTCAGTTGCCCAGGCTGGGCTCAAATTTTTGATCCTCCTGCTTCAGCCTCTCCACTATGGGCAGAGAGGTGTGCACTGCCATGCCTAAGTTCTCTTAAAATGTCATAATGGTCTCTTTGGAGCACAGGATGAGGCCAGTGTGGTGGGGCAAAAGGAGAGAGGACACTGGCAGTGTGCTGTGTCGATCCTGTGCTGGAGAGGGTATGTTTGTCAGCCGTGGTGCAAAGCTGGCCTGGCTGCCGTGTTGAGTGGCCTTTAGGGACCTGGGTCTGGGGGTCTCCCAGGGGACAGTAGGTTTTGAGGAAGGTGGCCCAGACTGGGGTGGGCTTGGGTAGTGATCTGTGGCTGGTCTGGGTGGGTTTTGAACCAGACATTGCAGGGGCCAGGAGATTCCCTCCCTAGAGCAGGGCAGGAGGAGCCAGAGCCCTTCCTTGTACCCCCTGGACCAAGATATCATGTGCTCATGGTGTGGAGGAGGAAACTGAGGCAGAGGTACCTCACACAGGCCCTGGAATACTCAGCAGCCCCAGCTGGAATGGGGCACCCTTATCCAGGGACAGGTCCACTTCAGCCATGTGCATGGGGGCAAGGGCCATGCAGTAGCCATGAAATGCCCTTGCCTTCCTTTTTCTGCCACTAAACTCTTATGCACTCTTCAGAGCCCAGCTAGGAAGCCACTCTATACATTTGCTAGGACTGCCACAGCTAAGTGTGATGGTTGAGTGTCTTAAACAATGGGAATGTCTTCTCCCATTGCTCTGAAGGCCAGAAGTCCAAAGTCAACACTAAACCTTGGGCCCCAGCCAAGGGCCCCTTGTTTATAGCTGCTGGACCTCCCTGTCCCATCACTGTCACCCAGGAGTCCAAAACTGACATTGTGGGTCACTCTTGGTGTTGCGTGTGCTGTGAGGTTGACAAAGGTGTGACAAGGTTGGCAGACACCAATCCTGGAGAGCCCCAACTCCCTCAGGGCAGGAAAAACTGATGGAGAGCCCAGGTTTCAAAAGAGACCCAGATGCACCCACCCACAGCTCACTTTCCCTCCTCACAGACAGGGCTGGGATCTCCTGTCCTCCTCACATGATCCTCTGTCAGCTTCCTATCACCCTCTATCACCCTCCATCACCTTCTCATCATCCTCCACCATCCTCCATTAGCACCATCGCCCTGCATTACCTTCACATCATCCTCCATATCCTTCCATCATCCTCCATCATTCACCTGTCATCCTCTATCACCCTGTCACCCTCCATCACCCTCCCATCATACTCTTTATCCTCCCATCATCACCCATCACTTCCCAGCATCCTCCATCATGTCCCATCATCACCCATTACTTCCCATCATCCTCCATCACTTCCCATCATCCTCCATCATGTCCCATCATCCTCTATCAACTCCCATCGACCTCTACCATCCTCCATCATCCTTCATCATCTTTCATCACCCTCCCATCATTCCTCCTATCATTCCTCCATCATGCTCCCAACACCTTTCTCATCACTGTCCTATCATCTTCCCATCATCCCTAAGTCATTCATCCCAGCATTTTAGACCTGCTCAAATTACCTCAGCCCATGCTACTTTCCTCCCGTAGCCACCAGAGGGCGGCTGTGAGCATTTGCCTCGGACTGACCCCTCCTCTGTCCCACAGGCCTCCTTGAACTTCACCTCCCTTGGAGTCAAAGCCAAGTCCTCAAGTGGTCTCAGGCCCGTTGCATGGCTCCGTACTCTGCTTGGAACACCTCCCCCTTATCTCCTGGGGGCCCCCTCTTCCCTGCTTCAGGAATCTGCGCTGTGTGTTCTCAGGCAGCTCCTCCTGATCTCCCCATCAGACAGTGGTGGCTTTCACAGTTCCTCCTTGCCTTAGTTCTCTCTCTGTACCCTTCAGGTGGGCTCCACAGAGCTGGCCAGAGCCTTGTCCCTGCGCCCTGGCCAGGCTGCCCTCTTCTGCAGATTGATGGCTGGGACTGACAAGGAGGCTGCCGAGCACTGCGATCACAGGCGAGCACCACTGCGTGTGGCCATGAGTCTGAGCTTCACTCTGGCCTGACCCAGTAGTAGCCTGTAGCGGAGGCAGGAATACAGTCCTGTGTGGGACCAGTGTCCACCCCCGCAGGTTTCCAGGAGGCAGCAGCCAGTCCTGGCCGACCGAAGGCCGCTGCAGCACCCCAGCACCTGTGACTCCCACAGAGCTTGCTTCTCACTGCATCCCCTGTTCGTGTCCTCTCTGCTCTCCACGGCATCAGTCCTGGTCTGTTGGTTCCTGTCTGGTCCCCACCACCCCACACAGAGCCCAGTCAGGTGAGCAGTAAGTGCTTGCTGTGTGCATGGAAGAAGCAATGAGTGAACGAATGCTCCTCTGCCCGGAGCTGCTGGACCTTGTGCTGAGTGACCTTGGGCTGCTGTGACAGGGGCCTTGCCCGCCCGTGATCTGCGGTGTCCTTGCAGCCACTTGGCTTTGGGTGTTGGGTTTGCGGCTCGGCGCCCTGGGGCCTCTCCCCGGGCACCTGCTTTGCTGACACCGGATTCTTCCCTGGACTCCCGGCCACCTGGCCGACACTCGATCCTAGCCCACTTCCAGGCCAGCATCCAGCCGGTCAGCCCGGCCTGGGCCCGGGGACAAGGGGCGGTCCGTGCAGCGGTGGGAGGTGTGGCAAGCCTGGGCGCTGCCAGCCGTGGATCGGGCACAGGGAGCACGAGCTGTGAGGACCGGGGACAGCGCCCAGGGCCCAGGTGCTGGAGCTGCCGCCCCAGCCCCTCACCTGCCATGGGGACCCTGCAGAAGCCCCCGGAGGACGGTGCGTGCCAGGGGCCTCAGTTTCCCTGGTGCAGGATGGGTGGATGCAGGGGAGGGAAGAGTGAGGCAGAGGAGGGGGAGGGGCTGCGGGGACACGGGCGGCCCGAGGGGAGGGCACCGAGGTCAGGGGCTACGCTGGCCTTGGAACGGCAGCGCCTGTGTCTCCCCAGCTGTGCAAAAGAGCTGGGGTCTCACTCCAGCTCAGGTCCTCAGCCTGTTCCCGGGCCTCAGTTTCCCCAGTGGTGTGGGCTTTTTGAACTGGCCTCCGCTTTCTCACCAGCCTCGACTCTGCGCCTGGCCTTGCTTCCCCATGAGCCCCCATGCAGGAGCAGCGGAGCTCCGAGCCCCCTCGCACCCTGTGACTGGCTTCTGGCTCACAGTGGGTGTCACTGTCCCCAGCGGCAGAGCTCCTGGCCTCAGCGCTGCCATGGCGGTGGGTGGGAGCCCAGGTCCAGCTCCTCCCCTGGCCCCGTGGTGACCTGGGCTCTGGGTTGCAGGCTCCGGGCCAGGCTTGTACATCCTGCCCACCACCGTGGGCTTCGTTCACCACGACTGCACCAGGGTGACCGGTCCTGCCTACTCGCTCGCTCGGAAGCCCAGTGAAGGTGAGGGCTGCCGGGGCCCCTAGGGTCCCCCAGGAGGGAGCACATCTACCTGGTTGAGTCAGGAAGCAGGCAGGGCTGGGGGATGACCAGCCCACCTGCCCTGGCTGTGTGACCTCAGGCAAGCCGCTGTCCCTCTCTGGTCCTCTGTTTTCTTAGCGATAGAAAGGAAGGAGGAGATGTGGTGTATCATGTTTAAGACCTGTTTTTGTTCACCTTGTCGGTTTTGCAATTCTGTTCTATTGGGCTTTAGGCAAACTGCTTAATTGCTCTGTGTCGGAGTTTATGCCTGTGTTAAATGTTAACATCAGCCGGCTGTGGTGGTCCACCCCTGTCATTCCAGCACTCAGGAGGCTGAGGAAGGAGGATTGCCGTGAGTTCAAGGCCAGCCTGGGCTACATAGTGAAACCCTGTCTCAAAAAACAAAAAGAAAAAAATGTTAACATCAGGGCTGAGGCTGTGGCCCAGTGGTAGGGCCTTGTCTGCCTGGGCTGAGGCCCTGGGTTCATCTCCAGCACCAGAGGGGAGGGGATAGTTACCATGGTGCCTGGTATCTGGTGAGCGCCCAGTAAAAGTGGGCGGTCGATGTGAGTGCTGAGCCTCAGGTTCCTCACTGGGCCCTTGCCCTTGCATGGCTCTTGTGAGCATAGTGAACTCCCTGCTCTGTGGTGGCTGTGCTAAGACAGGAACTTCCTCGGGAGGCTGGCTGAGGGGGACTGTAAATCATTTGCTGGAGGCCCAGGGTAGACTGGGAGGGGAGGCTTGGGATCTGGGCTTTGTGGGATGAATAGGAGTTTGGTGGAGGCCTCAGGAGAAGAAGGGAACTCTACAAAGAGCCCGTAGCATAGGTAGGTGGGACACATTATAATGGGTTGAGATACCTTCATTTGTCACAGAGTTGAGGTGGGAGGGGGGAAGCAGAACAGGCTGCGACATGTGACAGTGAGGGGAGAAGCCAAGCACTGAGTCCTACTTTCCATGTCCTTGCCGGTGACTTCCTGCGCTGAAAGTTCCACTTTTTTTTTTGGCAGGGGGGACAGGGTCTTACTATGTAGCCCATGCTGGCTTCGAACTTGAACTCATAGAGCTCCTCCTACCTCAGCCTTCTGAGTGCTGGGATTACAGCCATGTGCTATCACACTTGGCTCCATTTTTGAGAAAGGGGTCATAGCAGATTCTCCCTTGGGGTTACTGACACGCTGGGAGAGAAGCATTAGCTGCTCACGTGTGGCCCCAGCACTCCCGACCCTGGCATGGTCCACTGTGCCATGGGCTGGGGAGGGGGCACAGCCAGACCCTGTGGGTTGTGCAGGAGTTGTGTCGCCACTGGGGACTTAGGCTGGGCTGTGGGGAGACTGGAGTGGGTGGAACAGCACAGCCTCAGCTGCCAGCTGGGAACATATTTCTCAGGCTGTCAGGCCGCCCGTCCTCCCCGGGGGCCTTAGACTCTGGCCCCTCTCCAGCCCCTCCTCAGGACACCAGCCCGGGGCCCATCTACTTCCTGGACCCAAAGGTCACCCGCTTCGGCCGCAGCTGCACCCCTGCCTACTCCATGCAGGGCCGGGGCAAGTCTCGGGGTGAGTACCAGCTGGAGGTGACGCGCGGGCATTCCCTCTACCTCCTTCCCTCCCACCCGCAGACCATGGGTGTCTCTGGGATGAAGTCCAAAGGACTCAGAGGTGGGGAAAGGCCAGGGCAACAGGGACCCAAGTGCAGCAGTGCCACGAGGGCAGCCACCTGGTCCCAGGCGGCAGGACACACACGTGCAGGGGTCTAGCAGAATGATCTCTGGGTCCCACAGCTCCTGTCACCTGACTCCAACTCTCGCTCACCCTTCCATCTGCCAAGCCGTTTCCCATCTCCTCTTCTACCCACTGACCTGCTCACCAAACTGCCCACCCAGCCACCCGTCAGTCAGCTAGCTCTTCCACTGGTTTACCCATGGTTCCGCGCACCCATCCAGATACCCCTCCTCCAACCAGCCAGTAAGCCTTCTGCTGTCACCAGGCCCTCTCACAGGCCCATGAACCCATCCACAATCGTTCCGTCTACCCATCATCCACCCATCCATCCATCATCCACTCATCCGTCCCCCATCCATTCCATGCACTGACTGGTTCATCTCCCTCTGTGTTCATGGATCCTCTCACTCACCCATTCACTCTGCTTGACCACTTGCATTACCCCATCCACCTGCTCAGTCTCACAAAGTGCTGGGAGTGGTGCACACGTGAGGTGTCCTCATGTCTCATGAGGCCCAGGCTGGTGGTAGACTCAGACCCAAGAGGGGGCCATTGCCCCTCAGGGTGGTCGTGTCTGGAGAGAGAAAGAGCCAGGCAGGAGGGGTCCTGCGAGGGCCAGGAGGGCGAGTTCTGCCCAGAAGGGGGTGCAGGGAAGCCATCAGAGAGGAGGGGCAGTGGGGCTGGCAGCTGGGGAATGAGGAGCAGCTTTTGGGAGGAGGGATGGGAAAGGGAAGCCATGGCAGGCCACTGGTTAGGTTTGGGTGAAGCCCTGGAGACTGGAAAGCAGAAAGTATGTATGGAGGATGGGGAGCAGTGGGAGAAATGTCCTGAGGCCGCGTGGTTTGCGTATGAGCTCCAGGATGCATGTGAGCAGTGGGGGCCATGCAAGATCTTTGAATGGGGAAGTTCTCTGTCCTGTGTCAACCCCGTGTCCCTGCTCCCACAGGTATGGAGGTGACGCCAGGCCCTGGGGCCTACAGCCCGGAAAAGGTGCCCCCTGTGCGCCAGCGGAACCCCCCAGCGTTCACCCTTGGCTTGCGCCTGTACCCAAAGCCCCCCGACTCCTCGGCCCCGGCCCCCAATGCCTACACCATGCCGCCACTCTGGGGCTCACAGATCTTGGTCAAACCCAGGAGCCCCAGCTACACAGTGGTGGGCCGCACGCCCCCTGCCCGCCTCCCACAGGACCCCGCCAAGTTCCCAGGCCCCGGCCAGTATGACAGCCCGGACCCCAACGCCTACCGCCAGCGCCGGCCAGCCTTCACCATGCTGGGCCGGCCCCGTGCCCCACAGCCCCTGGAGGAGACGCCTGGGCCTGGCAGCCACAGCCCCGAGCAGGTCACCGTGAACAGAGCCCGGGCCCCGGCGTACAGCATGGGTATCCGCCACTCGAAGCGGGCGGCCAGGTTGGCCCTGGACACCGCACCCTGACCACCCAGGCCTCCATGGTTGGAAGGGTGCGGCGGGGGGCTCAGGGCAGCCACAGGGCACATGGTACACTCCCACAGGGCACAGGCACCCTCCCGCTCTGTCTGAGGTCTCTCTAGGTGCCTGGCCCTCCGTCCCCAGGGCCACGCCCCAAGGCCCTGTGTAGTGCCCCAGTTTCTCCTCTCCCGGTCACACCAGGCCAGAGCAGGCAGGCAGTGTCCCTTTTCCTGGCCAGAGGTGGAGCTTCCTGTGTCCTGGAACTTGGTGTCCAGCCCCACCCGGGCCTGGTTCCCAAAAAGCTCCAGTTTCTACCAAGCTTGGGTTCATCCCTGCTTCTCGAGAAGCAGGGCCCATGGAGGTCCCTGCCCACCCCATCCACCCCCTAGAGTTGCTGCCAATAAATCTCTCAAGGCCAACAGCTGTCAACAGCCCTCATGATGGCTCCTTTAATGTGTCTATTCCTGCCCTAGAAAGGAGACCTGGATTCTGACCTCCAAGGCCAACTCGAGACTCTCTAGTCCTCCACTGGCCTGGAAGGGAGCAGATGAGGGACCCAGCATGGGGGAGGCCAGAGTGGAGCCAAGGTTTTGAATGAGGAGAGTCAGATGGGGTTTCTGGAAGATAAAACTTTGCACTTGGGCTTTGAAGGATGCATAGGAGTTTGATGCATTGTAACACCCTCCAGATGCCTATGACTACCCAGATATTGATGAATGTCACCTAGGTTTTATAGCAACGTGGGAGGCAAGTGATAGTCTCCAGAGGGAACAAGGCTTTGGAGATGCTGAGGCCTGTCCACTCCCACAGTTGTCAGTCTGATGCTGGATTTGAACCCTGGTCACTAGGGACAGAGATATGGATGGTGCCAGGTGACCAAGTCCTTTAGGTCAGGGAGCCAGGCCAGTTCCTCCCCAAGGGACCTCACCACCCCTGTGCCCCAGACACCCTCCACACACTGCCCACCCCTGCGCAGGGCGCGGGTGTGGGCTCCAGCTGGGGCCTCCACAGGGGGCACTGCTTCTCCCACGACCACTGCCGCCCCTTCTGCGGGAGCGCCCCTCCCCCTGGGCGCGGTGACCTCATTTCTCTGATTTACGGATCGCTCCTCGGTGGCCACGCCTCGCCCTCCCCACCTGCCTGCCAGAGCCCTTGCTTTGTCTCTCTGCAGCGGCCCGGGGCGGGGTGGGGGTGGGGAGTCTGGTTCTGGGGTGTCCGGACACCTCGGTCCTCGGTACAGAAGGACCCAACCTTTAGGTCTGCAAGGGGCATGCTGGTCTCCGGTCTCCGACCCCTCCAGGCCCAGCACTGCCCGCGCTGCCTCCTGGGACCCCCGTCGCCTGCCCAGGCCTCTGTTTCTCCGCTGGGAGAGAAATCAGGGTGTGATCCGGAGCAGCGTGGCGGGCTGGGGCTGCCCCTGGGCGTGGGGTTGTCATCTCTGGCCCTGATCGCGCCCCTCCTCTCCCCAGCCTCAGTTTCCCCATCTGTCCAAGTTCATTCTTAAGTCTCCCCTAGGAAATTGGGGCGCAGCGGGGCAGCCGCCGCAAGGATCTTGGAGCTGAAACATCGCTCCGCCCCAAGCCCCCCCAAGCGCCAGGTCGCGAAGGGCCGGGGTCCCAGGGGCGCAGCCCCCCGCGGCTGCGCGCTGGGTCGGGTGGTGACATCACTGGCCGGGGCGGGGACGGGGCCGGGGCCGGGGCCGGGCCGGGCCGGGCGGGAGCGGGGCGGCCTCCGCGCCAGGCGCACCCACCCGGCGGCTCGGCTCGGTGGTGGCCGCGGCCATGACGCAGGGTCCGGGCGGGCGGGCGCCCCCCGCGGGCCCCGAGCCCGAGGCGCCCACCACCTTCTGCGCGCTGCTGCCGCGCATGCCGCAGTGGAAGTTCGCGGCACCCGCCGGCTTCTTGGGCCGCGGGCCAGCTGCGGGGGCGACGCGGACGGCTGGGGCCACGGGGGCCGAGGGCGCGGCGGGCACGGGCGACCCCCGGACGGAGCACGCAGGCCCCGCGCTGGCCGCCGTGCTAGGCGCCTGCGAGCCGCGCTGCGCCGCGCCCTGCCCGCTGCCTGCGCTCAGCCGCTGCCGGGCCTCGGGGGCGCGCGGGCCGCGGGGCGCGCGGGGTTTGGCCGGGCCCCCAGACGCCTTGGCCGACGAGTGGGAGCGCAAGAGCGGCTTCATCCACAAGCCCGCGCACGGCTGGCTGCACCCCGATGCCAGGGTGCTGGGGCCCGGGGTCTCCTACATCGTCCGGGTGAGTGAGCCCGCGGGACTCTGGGGTCCCGTCCCCTCCGAATCCCCTTCCTGCATTCCGGGGTCTAGGGCTCACCTCACACTTCCTTTAAAGGCCCTGGACCCTGAGAGCGAGGTGTCGGCTCTCCTCACCTCCCCGACCCCCATCTCTGGTCCGGTTCCCACGGTGTCACGTGGGGAGGGGCGGGGAGAGGTACAAGTGGGAGGGGGCGCATGCGCAGGTGCAGCCCCCTGGGGTGGGGGTGCTCCAGGAGGAGCTGCGGGATGGGGCGCGGAGCCATCTGGCCCGGGAAAAGCTCCTTTGCAGAAATCTGGACCAGAGGTGACTTTTGGAGACTTTAATGGGGCCCCAAGATCTCCGGGCTCCAGATGAGAGACCACGGACCTACACCTCCGACGTGGCTGGAGAGGCTCGCCTTTATTTATTTCGGGATTTTGTTCTGGGCCGAGTCTCACACAGGAAGTGCGGGGATAGATGAGCCCCTCTCCCCCTCTTACTGTGACATCGCCTGTCTCAGTGTTCCCGTGCGTGCGTGCGTGCGTGCGTGCGTGTGTGTGTGTAGCTTGTTTTTTTATCATTTGGGGCTGCTGGGGACGGAACCCTGAGCTTTGCACAGCTAGGCAGGCGTTCACCACAGAGCCACACCCCCTGCCCTTTTTATTTTAATTTGAGACAATTTGTCGCTAAATTGCCAAGGTTGGCCTAGAACTTCTGATCCTTTTGCCCGAGCCTCCCTGGTAGCTGGAACTAGAGCCGTGCACCTCCACACCTGACTTTTTTTTTTTTGGTACCGGGTATCGAACTCTGGTCCTTGCGCTTGCGCAGCAGGCAACAAAACCACTGAGGTAAATCCCCAGCCCTCCACACCTGACTTTTGTGTCTAGTGTTTAATAAAACATTTGGAAGCTGCGGGTGTGTGATGCTGGCCTTCGGAGACGTCTTTGCCCGCCCACTGCAGTCGGCAAAACCAGACTGCAGGAAGTCCTGGACAGGAACCCCAGAGGGAGTGTGCCTGGGGCTGGTGGTCAGGTGTCCTTGCGTTCTCAGGAGGGTCCCCAACATCATTTGCCCTCCCCCTGTACCAGTCTGGGATTCTGTGCGTTGGGGATCTGTGACTGGGACCTGAGTCTGATCAGGGGACTTGTGGGTGTCATCAGATTGGTATAGAGCTACTGGGTTAGAGTGGTCCCAAAGCAACGACTGGTGTCTCTGAGGAGAGGCCCAAAGAGGCCAAGAGGCGGTGAGGGTGGGGCTGGAGGGACTCGACCACAAGCCGAGAGCCACTAGAGCTTGTCCAGGGCCCCTGAAGCTGGGAGAGGCAGGGCAGACCCTCCCCTGGTGCTTGCAGGGGGCATGGTGCAGCCGGCACAGACTGAGCTGATTTCCACCTCCAGAACTGAGAGAGAATACATTTGTTTTTTGGTTTGTTTTGAGATAAGGCCTCTCTATGTGGTTTAGGCTGGTCTTGAACTCACTTTGTAGCCCAGACTGGACTCAAACTTGCAGGATCCTCCTGTCTCAGCCTCCTGAGTGCTGAGATCACAGATGTGTGCCCCATGTCTGGCTTTTTCTGTTGTTTTAAGTCTCCTGGTTGGTGGTACTTTGTTACAACAGCTGCAGGAAGCTAATACCCCACCCAGCACACCCACACCCTCTGTGGGGTCCAAGCTGGCATAGACTCTCTGGCAGATCTCCAGGTCCAGCCTGGACCCACAGGTTTGGAACTTGGTCCTGGTTCCCAGGTGTGGGTGGACAGTCACCTTCCTGAGCACATAGTATTTGCCTACTCCCATCAGTCAGGAAGGAAGACATGGAGGAAATAGAAGGCCCTGGTCCCTGCCCTCAGGGAGTGGGAGGGGCAATAAATAAGAGAGCAAGTAAAACCTGGCAAAGTGGGGCACAACTGTCATCCCAGTGCTCTGAGGCAGGAGGATTACAAGTTTGAGTCCAGTGACTTAAAATAATAAAAACAGGCTTGGGATGTAGCTCAGTGCAATGGCACTCAGTATAGTACGGGGGGGGGGGGGAGAGGGATAGGGAGAGAGGGATAGAGAGAGAGAGAGAGAGAGAGAGAGAGAGAGAGAGAGAGAGAGAGAGGGGAAGTTCCAGGGCCTGGGAAGGGCTAGAGGAATAGTACAGTTCTTTGGCACAGTGAGAAGCGGGCCGAAGTGGGCCACTTGAGCTGGAGTGGCCGGGAGGTGAGCTTTAGGCTGACACCTGCAGCTGTGGATGCCAAAGGTGGCCGCAGTGGCTGTGCTGGTAACTGGTAGTGCATGCCAGACAAGCCTCCTGGTTGGTGGAGGAGGAGGTGGGGTCAGGCAATGGCCACCCCCGTCACAGATACATGGGATCAGCGAGAGACATGGGATCAGCAGTTCTGAGCATAACTCTTACTCCAGGCAGTCCCCGTTACGGATGGGGAAACTGAGGCACAGAGAGGCCAAGGTTGCTCCCTGGTCATCCAGGCCCCAACCTGGTTCTCCCGGAGGGTCGGGAGGAGCAGTCCTGCCACCCGCACCTAGACTCAACCCAGTGAGGCTGTGCAGCCTCTGGACCCAGGACTGTAAGAGAATAAATTTGTGTTGTTCGCAGCCCCCAAGATTTTGGGTTGCGTGCCAGCAGCCAGGGGGCTCAAAGCCAGGTGACGCCCGCTGGGCATCACAGCCCCTGGCAGAGCCCCATGTATTTCTGTGCAGATGGAAGGGCCCTGCACAGATGTGGATCCAGCCGGCCTCCGGCTCTGCGCCTGTTGTTTCTAGAGACCTGGGCTGGACGCTCCCACAACCTGGAGATTTTTCTGCCCATTTTCTGCAAAAGCTGAGGTGCAGGGAAATCAAGGAGGCAGCCAGGTGTAGTGCTGCACATCTGTCATCCCAGCACTCAGGAGGCTGAGGCAGGAGGAGTTCAAGGCCAGCCTGGGCTGCACAGTGAGAGCGTAGCTCAAAAAACATCAGTACCAAAAAAGAAGAGGAGAAGGAGGAGGAAAAACAGGAAGAGGAAGAAGAAGAAAGAAAAGCAAGCAAGCAGGCTGTGTGAAGATATTCAGGGCGGGGCGAAAGTGGTGAGGAGCAAAAGGGAGTGATGTGGTCCCAAGCCAGATAACACAAAGGATGGCTGGTCGTGGCCGGACACCGGGAGAGGCAGTGGGCCCTGAACAGACCCAAAGGTGGACGTCTGGGCTCCAGGTCCAGGCGGATCCTTCCTGTTGTCTGAAGCTCAGTGTGTGGTGGCGGTAGGGCGGCCCCAGGGATCCATTTTTCGTCCTTGGTGCCCCAGCGAGCTCCTGCATTGGTGGCTGGGGTGCTGTAGGACGGTCCTTCTTCCTGTGGCCCCACGCTGCCCAGAGGACTTTTCTGTATCTGTTGCCACCTTGAAATGTGGCCTTTGTGATGCAGAGAGACATTTTAAATCTTACGTCAGATTTAAGTGTCCCCAGGCGGAAGTGGGCCCCATGGAGCGGCCCCATCCTAGGTGGCGATTTATCCCTGACTTGGGGTCTTTGCAGAAAGGATCACATCTGAGCAGCACTGGCTCTGTGGACCAAGACCTGGAGCTTTCCCCAAGGGGAAGCCAGAGTCGTCACCCGGGTCTGTGGATGCCCAGGCCCATGTCCTTCTTGCTCCATCTTGACTCATTGGACTTCTCTCTACACAAGCGAAAGCTACCTGCTTTCCATCGAACCCTTGCCTCATGGTGGAGGGTGTAGACAGTGACCACCCACCCACAGGAGGCAACTTGGCAGCAAGCTTCAAGATCCAGGTTCTTTCTATGTCTTTCTGTGTGGCCATCTTCAGCGTGCTGGCTTATCTTTCTTCCTGGTCACAAAGAGGCAGCCAGAGCTCCAGGCATTGTTTGTGGACCCAGCCTTTCCACTAGAAGAAGAGAAGACTTTCTTTGGCATCCTCTTCTTTTTATGAGGCTCCCATCTTCTGGCCCTTATACTTTATAGCAAGGAAAAATGGGGCTATCAAATTGGCTTAAATCAGTGATGAGAGAGTGTGGTACCCAGACCAGTAGCATCAGCAACCTACCCCCTGCCTTGGCCCTGGAGTACCAGACACTGGTATGGACACCCACACAGAGACATGTATTCTGCTTGAGGGAGGATATCCACTGAGCAGCAGGCATCCCTCCAAAGCTGTCCTCTCCATGGACAAGAACTGTGACTGATTCCCTTTGAAGTGCTCCCCTTCTGACACACGATGGACATATAGTCCATGCCTGTCCATTCTTTGGTCAGCTCATCCTCTATCCATCCTTCCCTCCCTCATTCATCCATCTATCCATCCACCCACTCATCCCTCCGGCCAGCCACTCAGCTACCAGCTCTTCAGCCATTGATTTACTTATGATCCTTCTATGTATCTATCCATCCACTCATCATCCATCCATCTACTCAAGCATCCATCTATCCATCTACCATCTACCATCCATCCATCTATCCATCCGTTTACCTATTGACCCACCCATCCACCATCCATCCTTCCATCCATTTACCGATTTACTACCATCCACTTCTCATCCATCCATCCACCCATCCATCCACCACCCATCTGTCTATCCATCCACCTACCCATCCATCCACCCACCATCTATTCAACCACTGATTTACCTATAAACCATGTATTTGTCCACCCCTCTACTCATCATCCATCCATCCATCATCCATCCATCTACCACCCATCCACGCACCCACCCAACTGAGGCAGCTCAGTCCCCCCTCCCCCCGAAGTCAGAAACTCTCCCATGGCTCAGCTCTCTAAGAATGAACACCTGCACCCGGACCCCATGCTGGGGCTCTGCCTTTACCTGCTGGTCTCCTCGGTTCCCACTTCTGGGCCTATGCTGTTGGCTTGGCCTGGACCCTCCCTTGGCTGACCCTGGGTCATTTTCCCCGAGAACCTTTGCTGGGTAACTCACCACCCCACTTCTTAGTGGAGTCAAACACCAACATTTGTCATTTCTCAAGATTCTGTGTAGGGAGTGAGTGTTCCCAGGCCTTGCTTTTGTGACCATTGGCCCCACGTCAGCAGGGACCTGTGTCTCGTCCAGCAGGCTGGGTTGGTGCCCTGGGGTGTCACAGGGCTCTGAGGGCGGCTGTCTTCTGAGGCCCTGTGTGTGTCACATTCGGTGGACAATGACTTGTGGCCATTTTTACCAACTACCGAGGGTGCCCAGGTCCTCTGGCCTGGGCAGCCAAGGGGACCCTGCCCAGGCCACCTCATCCGCATATGTGAGGCACAGGTCTCCTGAGCCCTGCACACTGCCCGTATGCCCCTCCTCCCACCTTAAAGCTTCCTCACTGTCCCTCCTGTCCCATGAGGTGACACCAGCACCGGCTCTTGGAGGTGATTTTTTTTTTTTCTTTTGGTACCGGGGATCAAACTTGGGACCTTGGGCTTGCAAGGCAGGCAGTGGAACCACTGAGCTAAATCCCCGGCCCAAGGAGGTGATTTCTTGTACATGTCTAACAACTGCTTCTGGTTACAACTGCATCCTCTTCTGTCCCAAGTGCCATGATCTGTTTGGCTTTGGCAAAAACACAGCTCAAAAAAAAAAAAAAAAAGGGCTGGGGATTTAGTTCAGTGGTTCTGCCACCTGCCTCGCAAGCACAAGGTCCCAAGTTTGATCCCTGGCACAAAAAAACCAAAAAAAACCCTACAGCTCAGCCAGTTACATCTCCAAGGAACGCAGACAAATTTTAGTGTGTGTCCCATGCACTATTTGGGAAACAGCAAGACAACAATAATAATCATCTTAGGGCATCTTGTGTCTGCTGAATGGGCCTTGCTAAGCCCCGGTTTCTCTCTATACGTTCAGTGCCACAGGCCCAGCAGGGTGGGACAGGGGGTGCAGGTTCACAGGCTCAGGGGGGAGACTGAGGCTTGCAAGGTTGGGAGCTGGAGCTTGGGAGAAGGGTGCCCTGCAGTAGCAGCCTGGCCCAGTGCCCACCTCCAGCTTGAGGCAGGGTCTGGGTTAGAGTTAGGGATATGGGCTGAGATTGTGGGGTAAAGCCCTGAAAATGGAATTATGAGGTCAAAGTTGGTGGGTGATTGTCATTTTGTGAAAAACAGCCTGGGTTAGGACCTGGGATTTACCTCAGTGGTTCCACTGCCTGCCTTGCAAGTGTAAGGTCCCGAGTTCGATCCCCGGTACCAAAACAAAACAAAAGAAAAGAAAACAAAACAAAAAACAAACAGGCTGGGTGTCCTATATTCCTGTCATCCCAGCACTTGGGAGGCTGAGGCAGGAGGATTGCTGCGAGTTGGAGCCTAGGATACATAACGAGTCCAAAGTCAGCCTGAACTCCATAGTGAGAGCCTGGCCAAAAAAAAAAAAGAAAAAAAAAGGTGGGATTAAAAATCACAAAACAAGGCAGGCATGATGGTGCATGGCTGTGTTCCCAGCATTCTTGGAGGCTGAGGCAGGAGGATCACAAGTTTGAGCCTAGGCCCTGGGTTCCATTCCCAGGTTCAAAACAAAACAAAACAAAACAAAATTAGCCACTCATCATTTTGTAGTGCATAATCCAGTGGCATTTAGTACATTCGCAGCGTTGTGCAACCCACCCCTTCTAGGTCAGGGCATTCTGTCACCCCAGAAGGGAGCTCTCTGTCCCTGGTCCAGCCCCAGCACCCACAGATCCACTTCCTGTCTCTGGGTTCACCTGTCTTGCAGATCTCCTGCAGTGTGGTCATGCCCTGCGTCTTCCCGCAGGATGCTGCAGGGATGAGGGGGTGACAGTCATTTCTAGCCCGCACTCCCCATGGATCTCGGCAGTTAAAGATCAGACTCCATAGCGCACGACAGAGCCTTGCCTTGGGTGACACTGAAGTTGAGCCTGGCGATGAGGTGGGAGTGGGGGGAGGCGGCAGGTGGCAAGGCCCTGGGGCAGCAGGGTAACTGTCAGGGCAGAGGAAGGGCTGCGGTGGTTAGCGTGGGGAGCATGAGACTAGCTGAGAGGACACTGGGCCCGGACGGTGTTTCTGTCGCTGACACTGGTTCTCTCTGTCCCCAGTACATGGGCTGCATTGAGGTGCTCAGATCCATGCGCTCCCTGGACTTCAGCACTCGGACCCAGGTGACCAGGTGAGCCCTCAGGGGTGGGGTGGGGCTGGGGCTCAGTGCCCGGATCCCCAGGAGGCCCGGCGGTGACAGCTCCCTCCACCTGTCTCACTTGGGGAATGCCCGGGTTGCGGCACCTTGGGTCTGGGGTCCACATTTCAGTTCTGTCCCGCCTGCCATGCATCACAGATGGTTACCCACACTTCCCAGACTCGGTTTCCCTCTGTGAGACAAGCGACCGGCCAGGTGGCAGAGTGCAGTGCCATTTCCCATGGGGTGCTGGGGGACCTGTGGATGGCACCCTGGGGTGTCCTGGGCGGCTGTCACAGAGAGGCAGATGATCCCACCACACCCCGAGCTGTCCTCAAGGTCTGTCCACGCCGCCGTAGCGTCACCTGGCTGAGTAATGCTGCAGTAGGAGTGGAACTGTTGGGTCCTGTGGTGACTCGGTTTACCCTTCTGAGGCAGGGCCGACTGTTTTCCTCAGCAGCTGCCCCGTTTGGGTCACCTACCCTGCGCGGGGTCAGGGTCGTGTCTCTGCATACTCAGACGTCCTTGGGGGCTGTTTTGTGCCCGCGGGACCATCAGTGTCCCTGGGAGTCGTGGCTGTCTCCTGCGCTGTTGGGGGTCGGTTCTTGCCGCCTAGGGGTGGCTCAGGCAAGGGACATCTGCTTGCCGTGTCCGCCCCGGGTCTGAACCCTCCCAGGGACGCAGTGGACACAGAAAAGAGAACAGGGTTGGGGCAGAGGACAGGTCTTACGCTCTGGGCCCTCCTTTCCCTGCTGGGCCCCATCCTTCTCAGGGCTCTGCCCCTGCCCCTCCCCTTTCCGGTCCCCTCCCTCTGAGACTCTCTCCCTCCAACCACAGGGAGGCCATCAATCGGCTCCACGAGGCCGTGCCAGGCGTCAGGGGCTCCTGGAAGAAGAAGGTGGGTGAGGATTGCAAGCCCTTCTGGCTGGCAGGCGAATCTGAGGCTGTGGGGACATGGTGGCCATCCTGGGTGCCCCTGTGACACTGCCTGCCCGCATAGTTCCCAAAAGCCGAGGCCAGATTCTCCAGGGACCACTCTGAGCTCCACCCCGTGCTGAGCCCCGCCCCTCACGCTGACCCCGCCCCACTCCGAGCCCCCGCCCCTCCGCAAAGTCCGGCCCATACACTGAGCTCCACCCCTCCACACTGAGCTCCGCCCCTTCCACACTGAGCTTTGTCTCTGCTCCCTTCCCCAGGCGCCCAACAAGGCGCTGGCCTCTATCCTGGGCAAAAGCAACCTGCGCTTCGCGGGCATGAGCATTTCCGTGAATATTTCTATCGATGGCCTCAACCTCTTGGTGCCCGCCACGCGTCAGGTAAGTGCCTCCTCGCCCCTCGATCCCACGTGTCCCTCAGCCGCTCCTGGAATCCCCAGAACCCTGAGACTACCCTGGAATCTGATTGTCACCTAGATGGAATGAGGAGGAGGTGGAAGGACGGGCTCGGTGTGGGTGTGTCCACAGACATGTCCAGAAGGGTGTCCAGGGGCCCTGCTGCAAGGGGGCAGCACTGCTGGCCAGGTGGCACTCAGGGCTGCAGGAGCTGGGAGGCGCCAGCCCTCGGGGAGGGGGCTCCTGGTGTGGACATGGAAGAGGTGGCTCAGCACCTGTCCCCCAACCCAGGACCACCCGACCCAGTGTCCACAGTGCGAGGCTTCCGATAACAGAGACGAAAGAATAGTGACCAGCTTTGAGAAGCGTTGTAGATCACAGCGGGGTGTGTGTGTGTGTGTGTGTGTGTGTGTGTGTGTGTGTGTGTGGCAGTGAGGAGGGGGCTATCTTGCAGAGGCCAGCAGGGACTGTGGGGAGGGCATTGGGGTGTCCCCAGACTGAGGCCAGGGACAGTCCAGCCACTGGGATGGATCGCCAGCCCAGTCCAGCCCAGGCCAGGAGTCATGGCTGCAGCTGGATCCCACAGGGAAAAGGACCAAGTTGGGATAAACCTTTGAGACAAAATGGCCAGGCCCTGCTGAGAGACTTTAGGGTGGTCTGGGACTGGCTTGGGTCTCAGTGCTGTGAACACTCAGTTTCCCACTTTGGCCAAATTGGTGGTGGATTCCGATCTGGGATGCAAAGGAGAAGTCTGGGGTGGAGTTGTAGCAGCCAGCAAGGCACACAGTGCATAACAAAGGAGCCCCGCTGCTGCAGGAGGATAAGGAATGCACAGTCAGCTCCCAGGCTGGCCTCCCACCCTCCTGGGCATCTGTGTTTGGGGAGGTGAGACTCAGGACCCATGGAGCCATGCTACATGTCTCCAGGTGGACTCTTGGCTGTGCTGTCAGGAAGGCTCTGGCTTCTCAGTGGGAGTCATGGCCTCAGGGCGATGATGTAGGACTCAGCTATTGGGGGCAATAAGGAAATTGCTACAGAAGCCACCTGTGGGGAATGGAACCTCTCTGCAGCTTCTGATCCCACGAGGTCCCTGGCTGGGATGAGGGGAAGGGTGGGCTGGAGCCAGGCAGTGCTCTGGGGACTCCACAGTGTCCCTGCATTGTCCTGACCATCATCCTGCAGCAGGACCCTGAGGCTCCCCAGGAGCAACGTTACTGGGACCCAACATTGCACAGGGTCCCCACAGGGCTGAAGAGGGGATGTCCTCTGGGGAGGACACTGCCCTCCTGGCCTTGTCATGAGGGGATTTGAGTGACAGGTGGCAGAGGAGGTGGGACCATGCAAATACATGCAAATCAACACGCACATGAGCCTAGGGCTGCTGCTGCTGCTGGTAGTCACGGGTTGCTCTGTGTGTGTGTGTATTGGGTTGTGTCACCAGGTCACTGTGTCTGCCTGTGTGTCTGTGTGCCTGTATCTCCATATCTGTGAGCATCTAGTGGACATATACTCGAGAGTGTCCTCCCATGGGGGCAGCTCTGTCCCCTCTGTGGGCCTGTGACCTCCTGAGCCCAGGGGTCTATCCTGGGGGAATCTCAGTTGTCTTGGCTGGCCAAGGCCAGCTGTGGGGGCCCCATTAAGGGGACACCTCTGTTCCCATGGCCTGCGCCTCCGTGGCCCCGATCCGGCCATGGCTTCCACTCTGGACCATGTGCATCTCCTGACCTGCAGGTCATCGCCAGCCATCACATGCAGTCCATCTCCTTTGCGTCGGGCGGTGACACGGTAAGGTGGGGCGCGTGGGATGGCCCTTCGGCCTTGGGGCCTCCTGCCCTTCCCCAGACCCACGGCTCCGTCTCTCTGTGAGGCTGGGGGCCTGTTGGGCCAGCTGATCTCTGCCTGCACGCCTGTCCTCAGGACATGACGGATTACGTGGCCTATGTCGCCAAGGACCCCATCAACCAGAGAGGTGAGGCTGGGGGAGGCGGGGCTGCAGCTGGGGCCGGGCTGGGGTCGGTGGCAGTGACCTCCCGTGACCCTGCCCCAGCCTGTCACATCCTGGAGTGCTGCGAGGGCCTGGCGCAGAGTGTCATCAGCACCGTGGGCCAAGCCTTCGAGTTGCGCTTCAAGCAGTACCTGCACAGCCCCCCCAAGGCAGTCGTGCCTCCCGAAAGGTGACTGAGCGGGAGGCCTCCTGGCTGGGTGGCCCCTCACCCCCACGGCTCCCTCGGCCAGAGAGCGTCACCCCGGTGGACCCCACCCTGTCCCATTGGGGTTGGGGTGGAGATGAAGGGGTGGCGAGGGGCATAGGGGCTGCGGTTGTCACTGTCCTGTCTCCAAACTCATGCTGCCCCCCATCCTGCCCCAGGCTGACTGGGCTGGAGGAGTCGGCCTGGGGGGACGAGGAGGAGGTCGAAGGACACAACTACTACAACAGCATCCCGGGGAAGGAGCCGCCGCCTGGCGGGCTGGTGGACTCCAGGCTGGCCATCACGCAGCCCTGCGGCCTTGCAGCCCTTGGCCAGGTCAGCCTGTTGTCTGTGTGGGCCACGCCGGGGCAGGGGGTCCCCGCTCCTGAGTGCCTTAGCCCTGGAGGCTGGGCCTCCACCCCCATCTGCTTACCTGCCATGGCTCTTTTGTTCCCAGGGTGCCATTGTGTGCCAGATCCCCTCTCCCAGCCACCTCAGGGAGAGGAACTATGGGGAGTTCACACAGGGCTGCTTTGGAGGTGGTCAGGGGCCTTCGAGGCTGGGCTGCAGTGGGTGACGAGGAGTTCTCCTGGAGACCCCAGCTGGGAAGGGCATGAGGCAGAGGGGACAAACAGCATTTGGAAGGTGGAGGCAGGTGACCACCTTCCTCGGACAGAGAAGGCCGCAGGAAGCACTAGGGGGCTGATGGCTGCTGCTGGTGGCTAGAGAGGCAGGCGCCTGCAAAGGTTCACCTCCAGTGGTGTCAAGTGTGCAGCCAGCAGGGTTGGGGTGGGCACTGGGGTGCTGGCCGGCATAGGATGGTACACACCCACGTGCCCTTGCCTCTCTTTTTCAGGGAGCATCTCCCTTTCGAAGAGACGCCCGCAGCCTGCAGTGGGACCAGAGCTCTTCTGGCTCAGGTAGAACGCAACCCTCAGCCCGTTCCCTAGCCCGTTTCCCCTCTGTGTGGTGTCAGCTTGCCTCCAAGCTGGCTGGGGTATGAATCGTCAGTTCTTCCCCAGACAGATGAGCGTCACTGCCTTTGGAGGTAGATTCTGAATCACAAGGTTCAGAACACCAGGAGTATAAACTTGGCGTGGCGGTGAACACCTGTAATCCTAGTGCTCAGGAGGCTGAGTCAGGAAAAGATCCCTGTGAGTCTGAGGTCAGCCTGGGCTACATAGAGAGTTCAAGGCCAGCGAGCTTTCACACTGAGCTCCATCCCCAGCCCTTTTTATTTTGAGACAGGGTCTTGATAAGTTGTCCAGGCTGGGCTGGAACTTGTGACCCTCCTGCCTCAGCCTTGCAGAAGATTGGGATGACAGGCATGCACTGCTTGCTGTGGGCTTTTGTTTCAGCAGAAGGGCTGAGCTTCCGGCCCCCGAGCACTCATGTACTGAGTGACTCAGGAGGCGCGTGACAGAGAAGCGATGCCCGGCTTGCTGCCCACCCGTGGGCGCTTTTGTTCTCCCTTAGGCAGTTGTGAGCTGGACCCCAGAGGCAGCCAGTGTGGGCTGCGGTCACTTCCAGGCTGGCCCGTCCCTATGTCCCCTGCTGCTATCAGCCGTGAGCGCTGTCCTGGGCTGGATGCCCTGGCGCCCCCTCATGGTGCAGAACCACAGACCAGCCTGGCCCTGTCCCCCAAGGCTGTCACTCGGCTCCCCAAGCAGCTGTTCTGGTGTCTTACCCACCAGGCTGTCTGTCTGTGCCGCCTGTTTCCTCGCAGTCTTGCCAGCATCTGTGTTGAGCCTTATTTAGATCCTCACAAATAATCTGGGCATTTCACTGCCAAGCATCGGTGCCCATGGTTAAAGAAATCTCCATCACCAGGCACCCACTGGTGCCAAGCTGTGCTTTGTGCCTGGTCTGCTTCCTATCTGGGATGATGGCTGCTCTTCCCTCCCTGTGAGCTCACCAGTGACTCCTGTCCCAGTGCCATTGCACGCGCTGTGCTTGCTTCCTGTCAGGCCATTCCTAAGTCTCTGGCCAAGAACTCCTATCAATATGTCAGTGCCCCACCTCCAGTTTCCAGGGATTCTTCCACCCATGTGCCCCACGCAAGGTCTTCTCTCCCACTCCAGGATCCTGAAGCCAGTTTCCGCTCCCCTGTAGTCCTGCTATTAGCCCAGGAGAGCTTGTGCACTAGGCAGATAGGACACCTGGGCTGAAGCTCCCTGCCCCTCAATAACCATAGGGGCTTGGGTAGAATTAGTTAGTGTTCATGCAGAATCACAACTCTTGCTGGATGCTGTTTTTTCGTTTGTTTGTTTCAAGTCAGGGTCTCACTATGTAGTCTGGGGCATCCTTGAACTCACTATGTAGCCAGGGCTGGTCTCAAACTCATGGTGATCTTCCTGCCTCAGCCTCCCCAGTGCTGGGATTACAGTGTGTGCCTTGACACCCCACCAGCATTCAGTTCTCACCACTCTTGCGAGGAAGGTCTCACCTTTCCCCTGTGCCCGAGGAGGAAACCGAGGCAAGAAGGTAATTAGCTCCCCACTCCTCCAGCGGGGAGAGCTGGGATGGGAGCCCAGACCTGCTCAAGGGTTAGGGACAACTTTGTGACCTCAGGCCCTGGGCTGGCTTTGGCCAGATGGTGACTTCTGCCCAGGGCCAAATGTCAACAACAAAGGCAATGGGAGGCCCAGGGGCCTAAAGTTGCTCAGCCTGGGGTAAAGAGGCGTGAATCAGTTCCCCAGAGCTGTCTTGCACCCTTCAGAAGTGACTGTGGCCCAGCAGGCGTGAGGCTGGCAGGGGACACTGAGTCCCTGAGAGGCAGAGCAGAGTGGTCAGGACCCACAGGACCTGAGGGCCCCAGGAAGACCCTCTGAGCTCCTCGTGCTACACTCATGGCCTTTGAACCATATGAATGCTTTACACATTCAAAACTAAAATTAAAAAGAAGAAAAGAAAGCAAATCTGAAAATAGAGCAGAGACAGAAGAAATGACCTAACTATGCATCACACTGATAACATAATTACAGGGAGAATGCAGTTATTGCTGTTATTTTTCAAATACGGGGATTTAGCATAAATATTGGAAGCTGTCTTGGAAACTGACACTTGGGTGGGCGACTGCTGCCCCTGCTCAAGGCCTGCTGTGTCCGTGGTGAACCTACTGTGATGTGGGCAGAGGGCGGGGTGGACCCTGCCCGTGTCCAGTCTGGCCTGAGCACTGTCCAGGGACACTGTCCTGGGCACTCACTCCCTGCCAGCCCCTCCCCAGGCTCCTCAGTGACCCTGCTGGCTCCTCTCCTCTGCAGCCCCGCCGGGGGATGGCTATGTGCAGGCGGATGCTCGGGGGCCTCGGGACTATGAGGAGCACCTGTACGTCAACACGCAGGGTCTGGATGCCCCGGAGCCTGAAGACCTGGTGCCTCCGCAGCCCGAGGAGAGCCCCAAGAAGGACCTGTTCGACATGCGTACGTGAGGTCTGGGCAGGATGGCTACAGTCCTCCTCCCCGGGCCTTTCAAGTCTACTCTGCTTCCCTTGAGGGTGTGTTGGGGGAGGCCAGACCTGCCCATGGGCCTCACAGTTTTCGGGGAGGAGCTTGTTCTTCTGTCCATGGGGCCCTCAGTCTGCGGTGAGCCCCTGGGGCTGCTCCCTCATCCCATGAGGAAGGGTGGGGCCACACCCCAGCAGGCAGGGACAAGTCCAAGGTGGAGCTGTTCCCTCCCTGCCTGAAGGTGGCCCGGCCTGAGAGAGGAGGGTCCCCAGCAACCTCCCCCAACTTTGCAGTCAGTTTCACTCTCTTCCCCCAGGACTGCTGTGTGCTGGCTCCCCAGGGCCCCAGATGGCCAGAAATTTCTTCATTCAGATGTTTGCAAAGCTCTCTTCCCTCTGCCATCTGTTTCTTCTCATTCTCACAATAAGGACGTGGGCTGGTAGCTATTGAGCGCCTGCTGTGTACCAGGCATAGGATTCAGGTGTTGGATATGGGCTCTCTAAGGTGGGTGGTCCCCTGGGCCACCTCTGATTGGTCCACCCAGTTGATGTGCTCATCTGACAGCCAATCCCTGGCCTGAAGGACAGCATGCGTGTGCTGATTGGCCAGGCTCGTAGAGGTGGGTTCTTAGCCTGACAGGTGTGAGACCCCAGACCACAAGTGGACCAAGGTTAGGCGTGAGCAGGTAGTGCATTTGCACTGAAGGCAGCAAGGGGAAAGTCATATCTGCCGTCACTGGTGGCTGTGGCATGCTGGGGTCCTGCTACTGGGTAAGAGGGAGTGACAGACGGACAGGAGGCCAGCACACAAAGGAATGTGCACAAACAAAGAAGAAGACTAGAGGCTGTCATCCCTGTGTGCCCTTAGAAAGCCCCAACCCCCGACCGAGTTGGTTTCATGGGACCAACACACACTCGCGTCAGGAAGCTCAGTAATTGTGCTGTAAGCGTGGCCGGGATGTGCCAGGATGTGTGCCCAGTGGTCCTGCCTGCCCACCCCCAGCACCCGTTCTTTCCACAGGACCCTTCGAGGACGCCCTGAGGCTGCATGAGTGTGCTGCAGGCATAGCAGAGGACCAGTGGCCCAGTCCTCCCACCCGTCGGGCTCCCGTCGCCCCCACTGAAGAGCAGCTGCGGCAGGAACCCTGGTACCATGGCCGCATGAGCCGCAGGGCCGCCGAGAGGCTGCTGCGAGCTGATGGGGACTTCCTGGTACGAGATAGCGTCACCAACCCCGGGCAGTACGTCCTCACAGGCATGCACGCCGGACAGCCCAAGCACCTGCTGCTGGTGGACCCCGAGGGTGTGGTAAGGGGGCACCAGTGGGTGGGTGGTTTTTGAGACAGGGTTGCACTGTGTAGTTCAGGTTGGCCTTGAACTGGGGGAGATCCTCCTGCCTCAGCCGTCCAGGTGCTAGGATTGCAGGCCGTGTTCTAGGACACTCGGCTTCACCTGGCTAGTTCACCAATAAGGTTATATACAGAGGTAGTGGAGTTGGGACTTGGACAAGCTTTGTGGAGGCCAT
The DNA here is from genome assembly GCF_053883595.1 of Heterocephalus glaber. Taxonomy (NCBI): domain Eukaryota; kingdom Metazoa; phylum Chordata; class Mammalia; order Rodentia; family Bathyergidae; genus Heterocephalus; species Heterocephalus glaber. The sequence goes on along the minus strand of NW_028258457.1, from coordinate 3,109,607 downwards.
CACAGGAGGCTCAGCCCAAAGACCCCGGTGGCTTCAAAGCCCAAGTCTATCCACAGTTCTGGAATTCAGGGCTGGTTCTGTGTTTGAACCCTGGAACCCTCACCCCGAGGCTCTGACCTGGCCTTGCCTCCAAGTCTTGGACTATTGGAGCAGGGCCACAGGTTCTGGCGGTGAGAGCTGTCCCCCGAGATGGGCTCAGGGCTAATGCTCCCTCTCTGCCCACAGGTGCGAACGAAGGATGTGCTGTTTGAGAGCATCAGCCACCTCATCGATTACCACCTGCAGAACGGGCAGCCCATCGTGGCTGCTGAGAGCGAGCTGCACCTGCGTGGCGTGGTTGCGCGGGAGCACTGAGCCGATGCCCAGGTACAGATGCAGGCCCCGTCTGAGGACTGAGATGTGGTTTATCTTGCTGCGGGGGACAGAGGAAGCTGGGGCCGGGCCAGAGTGGCGGACTGGACTGAGGAGGTCCTAGGGGCAGGGACTGCAGATGAAGGGAGCTGGGGCTGGACCAGTGTGGAGCCCACCAGGGGCTGTGGAATTTCCCTGTAGAGGCTGGCGAGGTCATGCTGCGCTCCCGTTTCCATGGCAATGTGTACTTCCTGCCCTTCCCCCTATCCCCCACTGGCCGGAGCTGCAGGCAGGGCCATTGCCTGGAGGGGGAGGTCCCACAGGCTGTCTGAGACATCTGCAGGCACTGGCGTCTCTTTAGGAGGTCTGTGAGCATGGCAGTCACAGGCCTGCGTCACACATTCACTTCCGAGATAGGCCCTGGGATTAGTGGCAGCGCACAGAGGTTAAGGCAATGCCTGGGACACAGCGCGAACTCCGGGAGCCTGGGCTGCAGCCCCAGCTGCTGGCCACCCCGAGCGAGCATAGACAGTCATAAAGGCCAATGCATAGCGATCACGGCCCTTCTCACTGGCTTAAGGTGGGGGTGCGTGCACTCTCACAGGGTCCCCAGCCTCACCTTCCCTTTCTACCCACAGGTGACGGTTCTCAGCGGCCCCTGCCCCGACACTCCTGTCGTGGCCTTATGGGCGCTCAGCCTTCCTCTCCCGGCCTGTCCAGCCGGAACCACAGAACCGCTGCTGTCTCTCCTCCTCTGAAGGAGCCTCGGGCATCCCTTCCTGCCTGTGCCTGCTGCCCTGCACCGAGCTGGGCGCTCATACCAAAGACAGAGCCTTCCTCGCCTTCAAAGCAGACACCCAGGAGTGCAGCCCTGTCTGGCCGCACCCTATGGTCCCCATAATAGGAAGAGACCCCATGTCCTCCTCCCCGGCTGGACTCGAGTTATGGAACGGAGGGTCCCCGCCCCAGTGTGCGCATGTGGGTCCTGCCCTGGGTAGGCTACCCAAGAAATCAGGTGTTCACTGTCTCAGTGGGGGGAGAACTAAGGTGCTTTGGGGGTCTCAGGCCAGGGCACATGCTGATGTTACAGGGGGAGGCAGTCCCGGGGCCTCCCCTGGCTGCTCCAGATCAGAGGACCAGGCGATAGTTAGGCCCCCCAGCTGCCCTCCAGCTGCAGACTGTACTGGACATTGGATCCTAAACCTGGGCGTGACTACGGCCTGAGCACAGCCCACTGCATGTGTGGGGCCCTGTTGGGTCAGGGGCTGGTGGAGGCCCCTAGTAGTTCCAAGGAGGGGCTGGGGGCTGGGGGTGGGAGAAGCCCTTCCCCTAGAAACCCCCAGCTCTCTGACTCCTTTATTTTATTTCAAGATAAAGTTCATTTCAGTTCCTACTAAAGGCACCCCCACTTCTTGAGACACCCTAGTTTACTTCCCAAATGCTGTGGCCTCTCTCAGATCCCAGTGTTGCTAGCAAAGCCCCTGGCTGGCATCTCAAGATGCTCCAACTGTAGCTGGATGTGATGGTGCATGCCTGTCAGCCCAGCATTCGGGAGGCTGAGGCAGGAGGATCACAACTTTGAGACCATTGAACTACATAGTGAACTATATAGTATGACCTGCCATCTCAGCCATCTGCCTCTCCTGTCTTCTCTCGGACACCCTGACTCTCGAGGCCCCCACTTCTCCCCAGTGCTTAGCTTCCTTCTTAAACACTCCAACATCTGTGCTTTAGCTCTTCCCTCATGTTACTTCTGAGCCTCTGTCTCCCAGGGGAGACTCCTCTTCTCCCCACCGGGGTCCTGACCCTTGCCATATCCCTGCTAGGCCACATCTGTGGAGGGCAGAGGTGGGCCAGGTCTAGACCTTGGGGAGGCACTGTGCTTTCTCTCTAGGCAGCAGGCCCTACCTCACGTCCTGGGGGTGGCCTCAGCTTAGAAGGTGGGGAGGAAAAGCCCCTACTCTCTGCCATGGACTAGTGAAGCCTGCAAGCCAGAGCCGGAGGAGACTGATGCCATGTCTTATTTCAGAGATGTGGAGACTGAGAGCCACCAACCCACCCATTGTTAACTCACCCAGGCATCCATCTGTCCACTCATCCAGCCGTCTTAACTATCCATGCATCATCCATCCACCCAACTGCTGGTCTCCTCATTCCATTCACTATTTCATACACCCATGCATCCATCGACTCCCGCCCCCACTCGCCATCCTGTAACATGCCTGCACCGAGCTCTCTTACTGCCAGGACCTCTGGTGGGCAAGAGGGATGCAGTGGTGCCTGAGACAGACCCGCCTCCATGGAATTAACAATCAGGTGACATTGATCAGCAGATCACCTCTAGGTGTATAATGATAGCTGTGCAAAGGAAAGGTCCCTGGAACTCAGATTCTAGGACATCTGGAGGGTTTCTTTGTGGAATGACACAGGGGCTGTGATGGGAGGGTGAGTGGGAGAGCCCCAGGGAAGAGGGCAGAGCCCTGCACAGAGGGAATGGCATGTGCAAAGGCCCCGTGGTGTGTGGAGCCCGGCACATTCAGGGAATGGAAGGGGGACTGGTATGGGCACAGGGGTGCCCACTGTTGGAGGTAAGTCTTGGTGCCAGGGGAGCTGCCTGGTCTTTAAGCATAGGGTGATGAGGGCTCACTCCCAAAGGGAAGAGATCCTCAGGTGGGAAGTACAGTGTTGATGGGACAGGGTGGGGGGGACAGGATGGGGCTGGAAGGGAGTGTAGGGAAGGTACCAGGTTGTGGATGCGTGTAGGAAGACAGGGGTCTAATGCATTCTACATTCATTCATTCATTCACACGTGGTCCTGCGCCCTCTGAGGCCCAGGCTCCACAGCCCCTGCTCTGCTCCCTTTGAAGTCCCTGCCTGCTAGTCCATGCACTAAGAGTGCCTCAGGGAGCCCTGAGCCCCTGTGCTGTGGGAGGCTGCAGAGGACAGTGGCCGTCAGTGACTGAATGCAGGCCCAAGTGAAGGCCCATGATGCAGAAGCCCAGCAGGGTCCTCCCAGTCCTTGTGGCCAACTTCCTCCAGGTTCTGAGGGACCCAGGATGGCACATAGGCCCTTTGCTCTGAGCTGGCTGTGCCTCCTGGACCCTCTGCTAGAGCCACTGGGGCCACCCTGGGGGAGGGCCAACGTAATGGCCCTGCACTTGGTGGCAAGACTCTGGGACATGGATATGCCAGCCGCCACCATTGTGCTGCCTGATGTCTGATTCCTGGAACGCCGCATGGGGTGCCCTGGAGGTGACTGCTGCACAGCAGGAAGCAGAAGGATCTGTTGACTGGGGTGGGGGTGGGGGTGGGGAGACACCTCCTGTTTGCTGACTGCCATGCAGAGCAACTAGCTGGAGAGGCAGGGCCCCAGGGTGAGGCCACATGGCCAGCAGGGCAGGTGTTGGGCCTGGAATCCCCACAGGTAATAGGGTGTGGGGACAGGGGTGGCGGTGCAGGGTGAGCTGGGCTGGTGGGTTCAGGGCTCTGGGGTCTCCAAGTGCCACCTTTTGCTTACCCAAAGCAGTGTTGTCTGCCACACTTCCCACAGCGGGCATGGCTGGGATTCTGTAGACTCCTGGGAAATTGTGACCCATGGATTTGTTGCTCTTACACTGGGATGTAGGCTCAGAAAAGTTTGGACACTTGTCTGAAGTCACACAGCAGGAAGTGTGGGCGTGGGACTCCAGCCCTGGCTGAGCAGCTCCAGGTTAGCATCTAGAGTTGCTCAACATACATTGAGCTCTGTGCCCCTCCCCAGCTGCCAGGAGCTGTGGGGTGTGGGCCCCCAGGTACCTGGGACTGGCATCACAAGGCCCAGCCCTGCCCCTCCCATCCCAGGGCACCTCCTGCAGGGCAGAGGTCTGCTGTAGGGTGTCTGTGTACACATGGCCTGGTTTGAGGACATTACAGGGACTCTGGACCCTAAAGGGTCAGGGACACCAGCCAGCGACTGCTCCTGGCTGAGGCAGTGGGGAAGTGATGTGCCTCCAAGTGTGCGTCAGCCAGACAGACCATCAGCACAAAGGCCTCTCTGGGGCATCGTGGCTCCAGCTTGCCTTGATTTCCCCATCTGGACCACAGCCCTCTCAGCCCCATCTGCCTTCCTGACCCATCCCAGGCTGACATTCCAGCACTCTCCACCCAGGCCTTGTCCTTGCTTGGGCCTCCACATGATTTTGGGACATTCCTGGGACATCAGAGGCTCTCACTAAAGCCTTAAATAAATGGCCAGGCGCCTGAGTTGCCTTGCTGGCTCCTCATGTACCACACTGGATGGGCAAGCGGCTTTCTCGGTTCCAGGAGAGAAACTGAGGCTAGGAAGGTGAGGCTGGCCTGGCAGGTCACCTGGGCAGCTGGCAAGGCCTGTCTGTGGCCTGGCTCCCTTGGTTCTGCACCTGTGAGAGGTGTGGCGAGGTCTCTTTCTCCTTCCCTCCGATGCACACCTACATGTCGGACCGCAGCCCTCTTGGAGGGCGTCAGGGGTCTGGGACCAGGCTTCGGGGTCGTCCTTACCTCTAGAGAAACAGCTCGCCCTAATCTACAGACGGGGACAGTGCTGGACCTGCTGGGCGGCCTGAGATGAGAGGAGGGAGGGTAATCAGGATGCTGTCAGGGAACAGCAGGGCTGGGGTCCCAGAGGAGACAGATGCCCGGAGTCCCGGGCCCCAGCGGCCCCACCCGAGTCCCGCTTGGACGCAGGGCTCCGGCCCCGCCCCAGTCGGCGCGGTGGGCGGGGCCTGGCTGCTGCGCTGGCCGCTCGGAGGCGCTTGGAGCCGCCAGGCCTGCGCGAGCCCAGCGTGTGGAGCCGAGGCAGGTGAGCCGGGCCGGGACCCCGCTGTGGGCTGACGGGTCGGTTCGAGAGCACCAGGACCCCGCGCTGTGCCCGCCGAGGCCCTGGCCGCGTCCTCCCCCACCTGTGCCTCGGAGAAGCCACAGGTGGGCGGGCGCCGGGGGCGGGGCCGGGACACCCGCGCCCCTGGGCGCCGGGCGCGTAGCCCCGTAGGAAGCGGGGCTCCCCCATCCGGGAGGCGGGAGAGGGGCGCGCCCCCTAGGGCCCTCACTTGCTCGCCCTCCAGCCGGGCTCTTTCCCCTTCTCTGCCTCCATCTCTGGCTCCGTCTCCGCACCCATCTCTGCCCGTCTCTGCCCCTGCTGAGAAGTTAGTCCAGTCCCTCCGGGTCGGGCAAGCGCCCCACCCCTGTTCTGGGTCGCAGCCCCCAGGACACCTCCAGAGTGAGCCTCCCCCGTGCCCGCCGACCAGGCCTGGACGTGGGGACCCCGGGGACAGATGCCCGCCCACCCTGACCCCCTCTCGGCTTCTCGCCCTAGACGCTGTGTCCCCCTCCTGGCCTCTCGCCCGCCGCCCTCATGAGGAAAACCAACATGTGGTTCTTGGATCGGCTCCGCGGGTCTGGGGAGAACGGCGGTCGGGCTGCGGGGGCCGAGGCAGGGGACAGGGCCGCCAGGGGGCCGCTGTACAGCAACGTGCTGACCCCCGACAAGATCCCGGACTTCTTCATCCCCCCTAAGCTGCCCTCGGGCCCCGCGGAGGCCGAGGGGCCGGCGGAGCTGGGGCCGTCCCCGTCTGAGCAGAACCTGGCTGCCTCCCCGCGCCGCAGCCCCCGCAGCCCCCGGCTGCCCGCCAAGCTGGCAGCGGAGAGCAAAAGCCTGCTGAAGGCAGCCACACGACACGTCATCCAGATCGAGAGTGCCGAGGACTGGCCGGCGGAGGAGGCCCCGGGCTCCGTGTCCCTGCCCTCGGTGCCCAAGGCCCAGACGTCCTACGGCTTCACCACGCTGGCCGAGAGCCCCCACACGCGGCGCAAGGAGTCCCTGTTCCACAGTGAGCACGGGGCCCTGGCCCAGGTGGGCTCCCCAGGTGCCGGGCGCCGGCGGGCAGGTGCCAAGGCCAATGGGGGGGATGGGGGCCCCAGGGAGGCTGGAGGCGGCCTGATGAGCCCCGGGCGCTACTTCAGCGGTGGGGAGAGCGACACAGGCTCCTCGGCCGAGTCTTCCCCGTTCGGGTCCCCTCTGCTGTCACGCTCGGTGTCCCTGCTCAAAGGTTTTGCGCAGGATGGCCAGGCCAAGGTGAGCCAGCTCAAGCACTCGGTGGGGCGCCATGGCTCCCTGTCGGCTGACGACAGCACGCCGGACACCAGCCCCGGCGTCCGCCGTCGCCTGACCCGCCGGGCCACTCCAGAACCGGGCCCAGAGTCTGGCTCCGCGCCCCGCGGGGAGCACATAGTGCGCGTGGGGCCCCGGGGCAGTGTGCGGCTGTTGGCCGAATATGAGGCGGCCCAGGCCCGGCTGCGCGTGCGGCTGCTGGTGGCTGAGGGTCTGTACGAGCGGCCCTGGGAGGCCCGCAGCATCAACTGCTGCGTGGGCCTGTGTCTAGTGCCGGGCAAGCTTCAAAAGCAGCGCAGCACCATCATCAAGAACAGCCGCCACCCAGTCTTCAATGAGGACTTCTTCTTCGACGGGCTGGGGCCGGCCAGTGTGCGAAAGCTTTCCCTCCGCATCAAGGTGGTGAACAAGGGAAGCAGCCTGAAGCGGGACACGCTGCTCGGGGAGAAGGAGCTGCCCCTCACCTCGCTGCTGCCCTTCCTGTGAGCTGGCCGGCTCCCTCCTGGGGCACACGGGGGCACCCATCTGCTGCACACGGGCCAGGGCAGATCGGTTGCTGGGGGGCTGGGGCTGGGTGAGGAGGTGGGCTTCAATTCAGTGGGGCTCGGCCTTGTGCTGCCTGCTGCTGATCCTGCTGTCCTGTGTCGCCGGTGTGAACAGAATCTTACTTTTCATGAACGGATCTTTTTGGAGGAGGAGGAGGGGGAGGAGGAGAGGCTGTGAGGAAGAGTTTGGGGGCCTTGGCAGGGCTGACCATCCGCCTCGGCCCTCGATACTGCTCCATCCTGCTTTTCCACAGAGTTGGGGACAGAGGTCCTCAGAGGCCCACGAATCAAGGAGGCTGAGGCGGCAGGGACAGACAGGCCAGGTCTCAAGTCCTGGGGCCGAGCTCAACCCATTCCTCTGTGGCAGTGTTGCCCTCCCCAACCACCCTGCTGCCACTCTGCTCTGCACAGAAGCCTCGAGAGCTGGTGACACCACATGGCACCTCCCTTCCTCAGGCTCTGGGCAGCCCCAGCCTCCAGGCTCAGAGGCGAGGGGCTCAGGGGCCATCCCTGGCCTCCAGACCTGGCTCTTGATGGAGGAGAAAGTGTGGCTGCCAGGCTGGAGCCCGATGTTCGGGGACACAAGGAGCTGGCCGACTGCTGGCCTGGCACTCATCGGGGCCACCTTGACAGGAGGGGCCTGTGCAGCCCTCGGGGGCCCCTGTGCCCTCCCAGCCAGTGCCCGGCATGGCCTTTACCCTACCTGTAAATAGGGTTTGGTTATGGAGCCTGGGCGGGATCACCACAGGCCGGGCTGGGCCTGGTTCTGGCTTTTCACTGAGCCAGGCAGTTGATTGGGTTTTGCTATTGGTTATGCGAGTCCTTGAATGATTTCTGGGCTTTTTTTTTTTTCCCACAAATTCTGCAAGTCACAGGAGGGCAGGTTTCCTGCAGGGTGAGCAGCCCTGTGGGACCTGTGATGTTCCCCCGTTTCGCTGGCTCTCTTCTTCCTGATGAGGATGTCTGCACCCACCAGAGAGGGGTGCGGAGCTGACTCCCCAGGCCTGGAGAGAGCCTGCAATTTCTGCTGCACGCCTGAGTTGCCCTGTATCCTGTGACAGCTGGGCCCGGGCCCCTGTCTGTGCCTGTCCCCTCCCCTTTGGGACCTGGGGTGCAGACCGCAGGCCCTGCATGGAGCTGGATGCTTGGAGCTCGTGGCCACCTCCCTTCTCTGGTGGGGACCCCACCTCCTGTTCTCCTCGGGAGGGGGGCTCCCCATTTTATATATCTGTGCACTGTTTGATATCTTTGTGTTTGAAGTTGATCGTGGATGAATCTTTCAGACACTTCCCTCCAGTGTGTTTGTTTATAAATGCTGTTTTTAGTGCAATAAAGGTGTTTCGGGGATGCGGGGGTGGAGGTCTGCTTGCTTTGCTGTGTAATCCCTGGAGAGGAGTTTTGCCCTGAATTCCTAAAGGGCGGCAGGAGTCTGAAGGTGAGAAATCCTGTCTCACCCTGGGTTGGAGACAGGCAGCAGGGAGGCCCCCCGGGCCCAGCAGGTCAGGTGCCCGGAACAGTCATCGACACTCCTCACAGAGGCTGTGGATACCTGGACAGGAGCCATCCCGCCCAGGTCCTGCAGCCTGACCCAGATGCACCTGGCCAGCATCTCAGCTCCATACCCAGGCAGGCGGCACCTTCTCTGGGGAAGGGCCTTTGGCCTCTGCCCTTTGCCCTTTTACCACACCAGCCCCTAGGGTCCGGGTCATTCTGGCCCCTGGTGTCCCAGCTCCAGGAAGTGCAGTGTGACAAGGTCCCCTTCTGACTCCAGGCTGAGCCCCAACTCCTCTGTGATGTCAGACTGGGCTCCATCTCCCCTCTGACCCCAAGACAGGCCTCTGTCACACTGTGGCTCCCTCCAGGTGCGTTCTTGTGGCCATGTACAGCTGTGTGCCTCATGCACAACAGCACTTTGTGTGAATCATGTGCTTGTGTGACAGGTGTGTGCCCGTGTTGGAGACTGTGGCCACTTCACACCCTTGGGACCCCCAAAGGCCATCCTGTGAGAATTCCATACCCTCCTGTCTGTTGCTGGGCCTTTGGGTCTGGCTCTTGTCTCCTCTTGGGGAACTCCAGCAGATGCCTCTGCTGCCTGTACCCACAGTGTCCCTGGGTTGTGGCCTTGTGTGATGCAGGATGCAGGGGTGGCGCCAGAACTGTCTCATGCCTCACCCTTGCTGTCATCCTGAGCATCCTGAGTCTCCCCAGCTCAGGAGACCCTCAGGTCATCACAGGAAGAAGGCGCATGGAGCAGCAGAGCCAGGCTGAGCACCTGGACCCAGCAGTGACTGCAGTCCAAAACTGCACACCGGATCTGGTTAGCGGGTCATTAAGTGCCTTATTTGTGCAAGCCAGCTGATTCCCTTTCCATCAACAGCCGAAGGACACTGAGGCAGCAAGTGACAGGCAGCATGGCCCCCGCGGAGCCCCAGTCTGGCATGGGAAAGAGAAGCAGGGGAAGGGGAAGCAGAAAGCAGGGCTCCATGGGAGGGGCAGAATCTGAACTATCGGGGAGGGGGGTGTTGGGACAGCTCCAGGGCAAAGAGGGGGCGCCCTGCCATCCCGCCCTGACCTAAGCCCCTGGTCCGAGACCTCCCATGGCTCCTAGGCCCCACCCAAGGCCCCACCTTTGCTTGTTCCAGCTGCCTCTTGCAGCTCTGCTCCAGCTCCAGGGGCTATGAGACCCTCACCCTAACTGCTGGGGAGCAGAAGGCGAGGGGTGCAAACCTCAGTTTCCATGTGGCGGTGAGGCCTTGGGCTGCGAGTGCCCAGAGCCAGAAGGCTCTAAGGGCGGAGCTTAATCCAGAGGCTTGTTGCCATTGGCCGGGAGCAGGCACAACGGGCAGCAATGATAATTAATGCAATCACTTCGGGGCGGAAATCACAGGCTCCCAAGACCCAGGCTCAGCCTGGCCCCGCCTCAACGCTTTCCTCCCCTCCCTCTGGAAGGGTTCCTGCCCCCAAGTGAGGGGCTCACTGCTGCTTTTGTCTTCTCAGCCCTTTGGGGGTGGGAGGGGCCACCAGCTCCTAGGCTGTGAGGAGAAAAATGACTTCAATTAAAAAAAGAAAAAAGGAAAAAAAAAAGAGGAGGCCAGGCTTATGCCTATCGTCCTAGCACTTCAGAAGCTGAGGCAGGAGGATCACAGCGAGTTTGAGGATAGCCTAAGCCACATAGTGAGACCTTGACTTAAAACTGAATAAATGAATGCATGAAGAATGAGGGGAGGGAGCGGCATGTGCAGGTCCCAGCTCTGCAGCTCATGAGCATTCTCCAGCTCACTGGGCCTCAGTTTACCCTTCTGTACAATAGGGGTGTCACTGGGTCCTCTCTTGGGTCTCCTATGAAACCTGCTTGTTAAGCTTCTGCCAGGTGGGTGGTGACCCATTGAGTCCTTGCCACAAGTCCCTTGACCTCATTCGCAGATGGAGAAGCTGAGGCAGAAGGTGGCAAAGTAACCCGAGCAGAACCACCGGCTGGCAGGTGGCAGGGCCTAAACCCTCACTGCCCTCCCTGAATACCCGCTTGCAGGCTTCTCCCTGCAAACCTAGCTGTGTCTTCCAAACCCAGCTGGGAGACTGAGGGCACGGTGGCCCTGACAGCACAGATGACCCTTGGTCTAGTGACAAAGCTAGACAGACAAGGACACAGGGCCACCCACTTAGGAGAGGCTGGCAGGATGGTGTGAGGGTCCCAGGAGGGCCTGAAGTGCTGACTTTGTTGGGTTTCACCCCAGCAAGTTTATTTATAGACGTTCACTGCACCTGGAAGGGTCAGGTGCCTACAATATATAAAATACTATTACAACGCAGCAACAAAATGACAAATTTATGAAAGAGCAAAGAATCGAGTAGATGTTTCTCAAGACGTGCAAATGGCCAGCAAGCCCATGAAAACAAGCTGCATACCACTTGTCATTAGGGAAACGCAGATCAAAACTCACACCTCACACCCACGGCCGTCTACAGCCAAGAGAATGGAAGACGGCGGGCGTCCGGGAGGCAGTGGAGAGCAGGATGGGCACATGCTGCGGTGGGAATGAGACACGGAGCTGCCAGCGTGGAAAACAGCCTGGCGATTCCTCAAAAGGGCACCACGGAATTGCCTGTCACCCCACCATCCTGCTTCTGGGAATCCCGAAAAGAAGGGAGAGCTGTCACTCAGGTAAATGCTTGTGTAGTGATGTTTACTCCAGCACTGTTCACAGCAGCCTACAGCAGAGCAGTGTGGTCTGTTCACACACCAGAGCATTGCTCGGCCAGGACAGGAGTGAGTCTGTGATACTTGCCCCAGTAGGGACCTCAGGGATGCTGTGGTCAGTGACAGATGACAGACACAGAGGACACAGCTCGGGCTCCATGGAAAGAAACGCCCAGGACAGGGGAACCCAGAGACAGGAAGTGGACTCGGGGGTGCCGGGGCTGGGAGGGGAGGGGTGATGGTCATGGGGACGGGATTTCTTTGGGGTGAAGAATGTCACAATACACAACAGGGACAGTGGCTGCACAGGGTTGTGGAGACATTGAAGAGCACCGAAAGCCAGGCGCCTGGCACATGCCTGCCATCCAGCCGCTCAGGGGCTGCAGTGATGAAGCATTTGTCAAGCACCAGTGAGGACCTGAGTCAGAGCCCCAGTGCCACAAAATACAAAAATAAAATAAATACAAAATTTAAAAATATTTTTAAACGTTAAAAAAATGTAAAAATAAAGGACAATGAATTGACAATTTTAAAATGGTTAATTTTTCTTTTTTTCTGGTACCAGGGATCGAACTCAGGACCTTTTGCTTGCCAGGCAGGTGCAGCACCACTGAGCTACATCCCGGCTAAAATGGTTAATTTTATTTTATGTGAATTCTACTGGAAATAAAAAGCTCACTGAGCTATATACATATATCAATCTGTGCCTTACTGTATGCAAAAATATTTTAATTAAAGAGATATAACAGGTAGGGTGTGGCACATGCCTGTAATCCCAGCACTTGGTAGGCTGAGACAGGATTGCCAGGAATTTGAGGCCAGTCTGGGCTACATAGTGAGTTCAAGGCCAGCCTGAACTATATAGAGAGACCCTGTCTCAAAAAAAATGAAAAACAAAAAAACAAAATAAAAAGATATAACAAAAATCACCCAGAACCACCTCGCTGCATGCATCATCAGTGACTGCAACAAATCAACCCTCCAATCTTCCTCACAATTCTCCCCATCATCCCTCATCATCCTCCCATCCTCCTCCCATCATTCTCCATCATCACCCATCATCCTCTATCCTCTTCCCATCATCCTTCCATCCTCCCATTATCCCCCATCATCCTCCATTGTCCTTCCATCACCTGCCACCCTTCCCACCATCCTCCCAGCATCCTCCATCATACTCCATCATTCTTTCTCATCCTCTCTCATCTCCCATCATCCTTCCACCATCTTCCATTATCTCCCATCATCCTCCATCCTCCCCCATCACCCTCCCCTGTCCTCCCATCACCCTCCCATCATCCCTGTCCCTCTCCCACTTTCTGAGCCTGCCTATCCTTCTTTCCCCTACTCTGAGCTCTTTCCTGGCCACTTTCCCTGGCCACCATATTTAACTCTTCCTCTCACCCCCTCCCCTCTCGTTTCTGTGCTTCCTCCCCTGCAGACCCACTGGTGATTCACTTATCCTGCATGCTCTCTGTCTAATCCATCAGCTCCTTGTGGCAGGAATTTGTGTTGGTTTTGGTCCCCTCTGGGTCCCCATGGACTCCCCAGGGTGACACAGTCAGCACTCAGCTCAGCGTATGCTTAATATTCGTGTGGGTGAATGACTGCCTACAGGACTGTGGCCAGTCTTCCTTGCAGCCAGTGGATCTGGAGTCTTCCCCATGGGTGGGTGAGGTGGGTGGCAAAGGGCTGAAGGCTCCCTAATACTGTTTTGTTTTGAGACAAGGTCTTGTATGTAGTTCAGGCTGGCCTTGAACTCACTATGTAGCCCAGGCTGGCCTAGAACTCATGGCAATTCTCCTGCCTCAGCCTTCTGAAGGCTGGGATGACAGGTGTGCATCACCATGCTTGGCTGCTGTGGTATAATAACCGAAACCAGACGATGTGTATTCTGTCCTGCTGTCCCCTAGCTGGTCCTGGGCCTCAGCTACAGACCAGTGCTCACTTTTAGGTGACTCTAACCTAGAGACAGTGGTTGCCCCACTGGTTTCTCCTGGGCTGGGGCAAATGGAGGCCAGGGATGCCACTCAGAACCCTGCAGGGCCCAGGATGCCCACCCCAGAGAACCTTTCCAGTGTGCACGGCACCGAGGAGCAGGGCCCATGAGTATTAATAACCTTGCAGCAGACGGAGCCCCACGCCGCCTCCTCCTGGCCTGGCCTGGCCAGTGTCTTCCCTGCTGGATGCGGCCCTGGGGGTGGGCGGCCTGGCCATCTTTCTCGGAGCCCAAGCTGACTCACTGGCGGCCCCTCCTCCCACCTCTCAGCCTCTCAGTGGGGAGGACTTAGGACTTAATTTAGTCCCGGGTGACAGCGCTGGAAGGCTCGCTCCAGGGAGGCGCTCTCATCTCCATAGGAACTGGGCTGTTGGCTGCAAAGCTGCCACGGATTCTGATACTCGGAGCCCCCTAGGCTGTCTCCTCCAGAGCGGTCTGGTAGCCACAGCCCTGAGGGCCCCGGGCACAGAGTTTGTGAACTATGGGTGGTGGGGGCAGATTTTCTCTAAGCATTCTGACAAAAGTCAGCCTTGCCCACACAAAAGGGCCCAGGAGGCAAGTGGGCCTCCTCGAATTAAAGCGTGGGATCTGGGGTGCTGGCCCCAATGCCTTGTCCCAGGCATCCCGTCCCAGTGTGAACGCATCCTTCCCAGGTTGGTGCCCTTGGGAGTGCCTGGGGGGGCAGCAGCTTGAGGCTGTGGTTCCTGGGTTGCTTCCCCTGAACATCTGGCTCCTCTGACCTGTGGGGACAGAGTCTCTTCTGGAGAAGATGCATCTGACGTCTTGTGTGAGCCCTGTGAGGCTGAGGGTGGATTTCTTTTCTGTTTGTTTGTTTGCTGTGGGTTTCACTATGTAGCCCAGGCTGGCCTTGAACTTGAAGTGATCCTCCTGGCTCAGCCTTCCAGGTGCTGGGCTACCACGCTGGGTGTGATTTGAACTTGTGACTTCAGAACTGTAGGAGAATATGTTTCTGTTGGTCTAATCCCTAAGTGTGTGGGGCAATCTTTTCTGGCATTGGAAGGGCTGCCCTCTCCCAGACACCCCTGGATCTGACTTTTGTAAAACGCATAGCCTCAGACTGACCGCGGAGACTGTTGGAGATGCCGAGAGACAGGGGGGACTTTACAAAATAACTGGCTGGTGACGGGAGACAGAGGAAAACTCTTCCAGACTGGAAGAGACCAAAGATTCATGGTGGCACACACCAGTCACCCCAGCACTCGAGGGGCTCAGGCAGGAGGATCATTACAAGTTTATGTCCAGCCTGGGCTACATAGTGAGTTCAAGGCCATCCTAAACTACAGAGTGAGAACCTGTCTCAAAAAAACAAAACTAAAGGGGCTGGGGATTTAACTCAGTGGCACCACGCCTGTCTCCCAAGCACAAGGACTTGAGTTTGATCCCTGGTACCAAAAACAAAGAAGCAGACTAAAACAAAGCAAAGCACCAAGGGACTGGGCCCAGGACAGGAATCAGCTGTGAGGAGATCATGGGGCAGCCAGGGACATCAGGTAGACGGCAGTGCGGAGCCCATGCAGTTTCTTTCCAAATTTTGTTGTTGTTGTTTTTGGTACCGGGGATCACACTTAGGACCTTGTGCTTATGAGGCAGGTGGAGGCACCACTGAGCTAAATCCCCGGCTGCTCTTTCCAAATTTTTATTATCACGTGTTTGCAGCATGATTACCTTCCTCTTGGGAAGGTGGCGCATGTACAGGACACATCTTAATGCTTTTCATCCCCTTCACGTCCTCTTTCTCCTCCCTCCATCTCCTGGTCCCTTCTCTTTTGTAAAAGATCTGTGTCTCTATTTCCTAGTATCTTTTATTTTCCCCTTTAATTTATTTCTCCTTTGGGTTCCTCATGTAAGAGAAACTGTGATATTTAAGCTCATGTGTCTGATTTATTTCACCTAACATTATGGTCTCAAGGTGCATCCATTTTCCTACAAATGACCCCAGTTCATCCTTCTTTATGGCAGAGTAGTACTCCACTGTGTGTAACTACCGCATCCTGGTTGTGACACTCACAAGGTCACAGCGAAAATATCCTGGAGTACAGAATCCTGTGGCAGAGGGATTAGGCCATAGTGCAGCCTCAGGGGCTCAGCCCCAGATGACAGAGGAGTGCTCAGTGACATTTGTGGCCTGTGCCCGAGTGCTGGGTGCATGGGGATTTAAACTGAGACTTTGTCCTTTTTGTTTCTTTTTTTTGGAGACAGGGTTGCAGTATGTAGTCCAGGCTGGCCTCGAATTCATGGCAATCTTCCTGCCTCAGCCTCCCAGAGTGCTGATGACCACGCCTTACCATAGTGCCTCCCCTCTCCCGGGTCAGTGGCCTCCTCCCTAAGGAGCCAGTGGTCCCGCTAAGGCCCAGCACACCTTTGAGTGGGGCGGCACCTCGTGGCCACTGCAGGTATCGCAGCTTCTCGCTCAGCCCTGCAAAGGCTCATTTTGGAGTGTCCTGGGGATCTGTCTGGACCTGCCCATTTTCTGAAGGCCTGAAAAGCCTCAAATACATATATCAGAAAGGCAAGATGCCATTAGCCCTGTGAAACGAACAAGCCCCAGAAGATTTGGGCAGAAAACACGGAATCGGGGATCAGGAAAAGTGACCAGGAAAGGTGACATTCAAGGGGAGTGGGGGGCGTGGAGAGGAGCTGAGAGGGGCAGCAGGGGTGACTGAGAGGGGCTGGTGTGACATAGAGGGAAGGGGACCCAGCTGGAAGGGCAGCAGGCGCAGCAGTCCTCGTCCCAGAGCTGGAATCTGTCACCCATAGGTACTGTGACCGGCAGGGGCTTGTGAGGGCTGTGCATGACAGCGCAGAGCAGCGCTCCCAGGGACGGTGACTACTTGCTTCTGGGACTCTGAGTCCTGGGCTGGAAGGGCTGGGCCCGGCTAGCTCCTCCCTTCCCTGAGGACCATGTGGCCCTGGAAGCAGCCACCTCAGCCAGCAGACCCCCTGGGACAGTGGAGGGCCATCATTCACGTGGAGGGCCGTCATTGCGGCCCGTCGTCCTCCACTGCCAGACCTGGGACTGGGCCTGCACAGGGACCCACCCTGGGGGGCTGGGAGGAGCTCAGCTGAGCCTCCTGGTGTTCTGCTGTGTGTGTGTCCGCGGGTCCCCTGCTGTCTTGGTTACTTTTCTTGTCACGGAGACAAAATATCTGACACCCAAAGTTAAAGGAGGAAAGGTTTATTTGGCTCACAGTTTGTAGAAGTTTCAGCCCATAGCACGGTCACGTTGAGGAGGGGCGTCGCAGAGGAGAAACAGTTCTTGGCAAGTAGGCAGGAGGCAGCAAAAGCAAGCGACCGGCAACAAGCGACAAGAGCAGCTTCCTTCTGTCCTTTTTCTATTCCATCTAGGCTACCTGCTTTCCATCCTTAGGGTGGGTAGCACTCACACCCAGAACTATGCCGAACCGATCAGTGGACTGATTAGTGATCACATGCCCTTAATCTCAGCATCACACACTCTAGATGCAGCCACCTCTGAAAAAGCCCCACCTAAGGCTGCATGAGGCACTTGGGGGACAGCTAGACCCAGCCATAACACCTGCTTCTGAGTCCAGGAGGTTTCCCAAGGTGGAGGGGTCTGGCCCAGATCCACCTCCCTCCCCTCTCCACCTCCCTCCTCCCTTTCCTCCCTCCCTGTCCATGATACAGGGCAAACAATATAACTTCCAACCTGCTAGATATCTGTGGGAAATGGTAGAATTCAGCTATCTAGTTGTAAGAATAGATCACAAGAAGTTTGTTAACTAAGAGAATTAAGTCGTTTCTGGGAAATTCCACAAGTCTGTTTGTTAAAAGAATGCCAGAAAACTTTAAGAGACCTTGTAAAAGTCTCACGGGAGAAAAACAGGTTTTCCTAGTTTTCTTATTTACCATTTTCCGGGATCAGAGGACTGCGACCCAATGACTCTACGGGTGGTAAGAGAGATATGACTCACTATGCACATGTGTGATGTTTATGGTGGGCCGGTGGGCTTGATTTTGGCTGAAATCCTCCTGCTCTCTTGATACTATCTGATAAGAAGAGGGCTGCGGTGTGCTCTTTGATGTACGGGATTGGTGAACGGAAACAGGGGATTTGTGAATTCGCCTGTACCTTTTATGAGTCACTTAAAGTCACTGGTTATCACCAGAGGTGAAAATCAGAAAGACAATAGCCAGAATCACTAAGCCTTGCTTCTTCCCTTTGTGATGGTCAAATAGTGCCAGAGAATTAAACTGCTGTTCATCCCCCAGGCTCTTCCCTTTCTTTCTTTAAAAGTCAGTGCTTTCTGGGGTTCCAGGTCTCCTTCAAGAGAGACCTTTATTAAAAATAAAAACCGGGCCGGGAATTAGCTCAGTGGTTCCGGCGCCTGCCTCGCAAGCGTGAGGTCCTGAGTTTGATCCCCGGTACCAAATAAATAAATAAATAAATAAATCAGCAGATATCAGATACACCCAATTCGTGTACCCCAAAATCAAAGATTTCCAAAGAACAATGGAGGTTAAGAATAGGAAAAATTCTTTTTTTTTTTTTGGTACCGGGGATCGAACTCGGGTCCTTGTGCCTGTGCAGCAGTCGGCGAAACCACTGAGCTAAATCCCCAGCCCAAGAATAGGAAAAATTGAGCCGGGAATTTAGCTCGGTGGTATCACCCCTGCCTCACAAGCGCAAGGTCCTGAGTTCGATCCCCAAAAACTGCAAAAAAAAAAAAAAAGGAAAAATTTATTGGGAGAGATAGCTCCTGAGAGATGAGAGGGGACCTGAAAGTGAGTTACCACAGACCCCACTTCTCTAAGAATGTTTTATAGAGCAGTCACGAGGTGAGTACAACGTGGGTCAAAACTATGATCAACCAGTAAGATTACAAGGATAGCCGCTTAGGGAATATTGATCCAATGGGGAAGCGGGGCACATAGCAAGGGTATTGGGAAAGAACAAAGGCATTTTTGGGAAGGGACGGGTCTAGATGCCCTGGTCACCCAGCTGGGTGACTGATGTCTATCTGGACTTTATTGGACCAGGTGATACCGATTACAGTATAATCGCTCTTGCTTATCTCTCGGGCAGGCAAGTAGGCCTGGTCATTCTGTCTTTACCTGGAGGCCTGGCCTTCGACAGATGTGCCTCCAGCCACAGTTGAAATGTGTTCTCATCTTCAGCACTGACTCTCTCGAGGGCCCAGCCTTTTCTGACTGCCTAGAATATTTCTACCTAATGTACCTGTCTATAATATCCACACCTTTGTGAAGAGTTAGATCAGCAGTGTGGTCATTAGCCTGCTTGTCCACAAAGTCAGGAATGCCGTAGACTGTTACCCTGCCTGGGAGCAAGAGGATGTCATTCCTTCTCTGCCACCCCAGCAGGCCCATCCCGGCTCCCGTGTTGGCACTGTTCCCGTGCTGTGGTTTCCTGAGTGATCTTCATGGCTGAGGCTGCTGAGTGGCTGCCTCTTGTGGTGGCCGTCCGCCCCTGGCCAGGACTCCTTCCCTTCCGGTGGCTCTGGGCTGGGTCCGCACCCCATTGGCTGGTTCACAAGTGGTATGGATGCCAGGTGCTTCTGCAGCACACAAGGTCGCCTGCCTTGCATCTGCTGTGCATGGGCCCTGACCCGCTCCCACCCCAGAGACCTGGGTCATGAAAGTCCCCATCGGTCACCATGGTATCCAGGGGCCAGTGCAGGAGGGAAGGTCCAGGGTCCTGGGCCTCAGCTTTGGAAGATGCAGGTCTACTCTCCATGCCAAAGGTGCGGCCCACCACCTGGAGCTCACTGTCTCCTTGGGGCTTTGCTTATTTTTCACTTGGTTTAACTTCTTTGTTTATTGACTTACGGTACAGGGGATTGAACTCAGGACCTTCAGGCACAGTGCCACTGAGCTACATCCCCAGCCCTCTAGCTTTTTTCTTATTGATTTACAGGAGTTATTTATCTATTATGGTACTAATCAGTTATGTATTAGGTTTGCTTTTCATTTTATTAAAATGCCTCAATCATTAGAAGTTCTTAAATATTTTGTTTTTGTTTTTTGACACCGGGTCTCGTTAAGTAGCCCAGGCTTGCTTTGAACTCATGGCAATCCTCCTGCCTCAGCCTCCTGAATGCTGGGGTTACAGGGATGCACTGCCAGCCCGGCTCTAGTTCTTACTTTTAATATGGTTGAATTTTCGACCTTAATCATGAATATTTTCATGCTGTGTTACAAAAAAATCCTTCCCCGCTCCAAGACAGAAAGATGGCCACTTGGGCTTTTTTCTGTAAGTTTTAAACTTCTGTCCTGCCAGTCAGATTCTGAGTCCTCTACAGTGGTCCTGTGAGCCTTGGGGGGGGTGCGGTGGCGAGAGTGAGTCAGGGTCTCAAGTCAGGAACTCAGGGTCTCAAGTGGGGCCACCCAGGCAGCCGGACACATCACTCAGGTCCTTGGGAGCTGAGAGCTGGTGCTGTGGTCAGAGGTGAGGTGGGGCCAGCAGGCAGCAGCTGCTGTGGGCCTTGGTGTGGGAGGGACTTGGTGGCCAGGACTCGGTGGCCTCTGAGGGCCGTGACAGCTCAGCTCCAGCTCACAGAAGTGTCCTGCCCACCGCCTGAAGGAGCAGGGCAGGATTCTCCTCTGGAGCCTCTAGAAGGAACCAGAGAGGCTCATCTTGGGCTTCTGACCCCAGAAATGTCAGATACTGAGTTAGTGCCCTTCCTTCCTTCCTTCCTTCCTTCTTTGTTCCCTTTTCTTCTTTTCAGATGGGGGCGGGGGTCTCACTATGTTGCCCAGACTGGTTTCAGACTCCTGGGCTTAAGTGATCCTCCTGCCTCAGCCTCCCTGAGACAGACAGAAACACCCAACAATTCCATTTTTCCTGTGCAGGCTGGGGTGTGTGTATGTGTGTGTGTGTGGCTTGGCCAGTGGCTATCATGTCCCTCTCCGTCGCTTCTCTTTGCCATCCCTCACCCCTACCCCAATGGAGTGGGACAACTTGCTTCAATGTCCTCCTTGCTGTTGCTTTGTTGAAGACAGGAGGGGACACCGGGGATGCCCAAGACCAGGGAAGGAGGGAGCTGGGCCCATTGTCAACATCCCCACCCCCACAGCAGGCCTTCCAGAAGATTCCCCATGTTCAGCCTCGCCCTTCACTGGATCATTGCCATGACAGTTGAGGCTGTCCTGGAGTCCTGCACCAATCATGGGCCTGTGCTTGGACCAATCACAAGCCTGCTGCTGCTATATAAGCAGCACTGCACAAACACTTCTTGGGTTAGTCTAGGAGGGCTCCCTCCAGTGCACTGACCCCCTGCACTGCCGTCTTAACATAAAGACTTGCTTTGGTGGTCCTGTAAACTGGCTAGTGATTTATTTCTCAGGTAGTGTGGACTCCAGAAGTTCTGTAAATCTTCGTGGGATTCTTATGCTGAGCAGTGTGGACAGACCAGTTCAAAAGAAACAGCAACAAACACGAAGGGCTGTTAGCCCTGAAGAGCTCCAGAGACTGGTGGCCAACAATCAGCAGTAGTGTTGACCTATGGTGTCCAGCACAAGCTGGCATGAGATGGTGGCAGCAACAGAGATCTAGCACCAGTTGTGTCAATGGTTGGCATCCAGCATTTCTGGCGACATCTGGACTGCTAGCCAAGCTGTGCTTGGCTGATTCATGATTTCCATCTGAATTGAGCACAAGAACCCTAGCCTGATTGGCAACATCTGGAGTTGCTGGGCAGCCAAATGCTCCATTGCACCTGGCAAATGAGTGCTCTTAGTGATGATCGTATTTTGAAGATGCAGGACAGCCTCTGTGGAAGTAATTTCTCATGAAAAGTTGGGGTTGGGGTTGGGAGTGTCCGAATCAGAGCGGTTTGGGCTCTGAGGACCTGAGACCCAACTAACATGACTTAGTACAAAGGGATTTGTTTACTCAAGTAACAGGAAGTCCAGTCAGAGAGCAGCCTCCAGGTTTTCCAAGTGCAGAGGGTCAACAATGCCACCAAATATTCATCTTTCAGGTTACCAGTCCTCAGACCACCAGGCCTCACAGTCACAGGACGGCTACCTGAGCTCCAGACATCACAGACAGGTCCAACAGTGACCTTGAAACAGAAACATGGTCTCTTTGGAGAAGCAGACACAAGAAAGTCATGCCCAGAGACTCCTTGTGAGTCTCCACAGCCTCACTCCTAAAGCAACCCTGGAGTGGTTGTACCCTTTGAGCTAAGACCTCCCGGATGAACCCTGAACCCCAAGATGGGGCCTGTTAGTAAGGATGTGGGCTGGGGCTGGGCTACTGTGCTGCCACTCCATCCTGCAATGGCTGGGCTTGGAATGCCACTGTGTGGCATGTGGCCAGGGAATTCTGTTGCCATGGTGACCACAGACACTGGGTGTGCAGGGAGCGAGACTGCAGGTTGGGAGGGACCCGGCACATGGGGGAACGATGGCAAAGTTTGCGCCAAACACACCTTGTCCCTGAGGCTGGGGGCCGATCAGAAGAGGAGCCGGAGAATGGGGAGCAGCACGGCCAGCAGAACACTGAGGCCATGCCGGGGCCCAGGGACCCGGAGGAGGAGGCTTCCCTGTGGGAAGTGGCCGGGGAGTGGCACCTGGGGGCCCTGGATCCCAAGGAGGTGCTCGTGGAGCCTGAGCTGGCTCTGGACCAGGACTTGGAGGCGGACATTACCATGAGGTGGGCAGCAGGCCCAGGTCCAGTTTGGGTGGGCTGCTGACCTTCCTGTGGGACATAACACCTGACAGCCACAGGCTAAGGACGGAGAGGTTTCAGCCCGGAGTTGGCTGGCTTCAAGGCGCAGGGCCCGGGGACCTGGAGGAGGAGAGCTGCTCACGGCCAGGGGGACAGGAAGCAGAGAGAGAAGGGCCGTGTCCTCTTTCATGGAGGAAGATGTGGGGGCTCAGGCGGCTGGTGACCTGGCCACTGCCCCCGTCTCCCTCACAGCCGGCTGTCTGTCACCAAGAGGCGCCCCAACACCCCCACAGCCAGGGGCAGGAGGAGGCAGCGGCTGCAGGAGCTTGCAAAGCCCAAGACCGATTGGTGGGTGGTCAGGGACAGGTGAGCAGATGCCCTGCATCCTGCCCTGTTCCCCTCACCCTGCTCGAGCTGTCCCCATCTACGTCACCTTGGGGCAGGCACGAGGGGTCTGCGGGGGAGGTAAGAGGCCAGGGCCCCAAAGTGGGGACTGTAGGGGCCCCGGGTTGCCTCAGAAAGACAGTGAAGTGCCCATGGGGGAGCAGGGGGGACCCCGAGCCACAGGAAGGTGGGGGCCGTCTCCTTGCAGGCTGGGGTACTGCTGCAAGGGCTTCGTCTGGATCTTCTCACGCAGGAACGACTTGCCCTTCTGCCTCTATTGGTGAGTCGGGCGTCAGGGGGCCACGGCAGCTCCAGGGGGTGCTCTTGAGGGCCCAGTGCAGGACGGGGAAGGCTCCTGATGGGGGTCCCTCGCCCCAGCCTCGCCTGTCGCTGTGCACCCAGCTCACACTGGAGATGGCCTGGTCCCTCCCCTTTTTATGTGGTACTAGGGATGGAACCCAGGGCCTTCACACTGGCCCATATGCCAGCCCTTTTTAATTTTTATTTTGAGACAATGTTTCCCTAAGTGGCTAAGTGGCCCAGGCTGGGCTCCAGGAAATTGAGAGCCTCCTGCCTCAGCCTCCTAGAGTGCTGGGATGATGGATAGGCGTGTGCCACCTCACTCGCTCGCCAGCCTGGCGGTCTTAGCCATACCTGTTCTTTCCAGTGGTCCCCTCTGAACATCCACTTTGCTCCAGACAATGCACATTTCCCAGTGCCACCCGATGTCCTCCCCGCAGCTCCGCTCTCCCACGCTCTCTCTGGTCCTCTCTGGGTCACCCTGCCATCTGTGTCCCAGCCCGGGTTCCCTCTCAAAGCAGGGTGGGGCCAGCCTCTGTGTCCCTGGCCTGAGCTGCTGGCTGTGTTCCAGGCCTTCCGTGTACTGGACCAAGCGCTTTCTTGAGGATACCACCCTGAGTGTCACGGTGCCCGGTAGGTGAAGTGCTCCAGGGGTGGCCTCTACCTGGCCTGGGGCCTGGTCACACTCTCTGTGTCGACCATTGGGCTCCTGGGCCTGGGCACACAGAAGGGACAAACACTTCCCTTCTCCAAAGGGCCTGGTTCCCCCTGGAAGTCTGGGGCCCCTCTCGGGACAATCCCTGAGCAGCTGGAGCCCCTGGAGACAGGTCATGGGTGTGGGGTGCAGACTGACTCTGGGGAGTGTCACAGCCACAGGGTAGTTGGGATTGAGATTATACTGGATCATCATGGAGCTGGGGTCACTTCCGGTTGTTCAGGGTGTTCCCTAGCACGTGTGCCCCAGGCTGGCTTCACTGTTAGAGGTGGGCAACTCTGTGGTTTCCAGAGAGCTTATCTTGGCCCCTCGTCAGAACCCAGCTTTCCTTCCTCCCTCAGCCTTCAGGCTCCTTCTTTTAGGGATTTCTCCTCTACCTCGTTCGAGGTCCATGCTGACCTAGTCACCCTGAGTCCCAACCTGAACCCCAGCTCTGACCCTCCCGGGAGCCCTGAGCCACTGTCCCCAGATGGGGCAGAGAGGTCACCTCCCCCAAGGCAAATGTGCCCAGCTGCTCTGCCTGGGTGAGACTGAGCTCCTGCCCTGGCCAAGGTCAGCTCCGCCGTAGCAGAAGCGGGAGGGGCGGCGTCTCGGGTGACTGGGCCCCCTTTGCACAGCTGTGTCCCTCCGCTTGGAGGAGCTGGCGCGGCCCCGGAGGCTCTACCTGGAGTATTTCAACAGCTGCAGGTGAGGGCGAGGGGCTTGGTCAGCTCTGGGGGCGGGCGGGGAGCAGGCCTGCGTCCCCTGGAATCCCATCAGCTTCCCCTGTCCCAGGAACGGGTGCAGAGCAAAACCCTGGCATGCACAGGGCCTGCCGTTTCCCCACTCTCGGTTGGGCTGGCTCTCAACTGTGGCCACTCCAAGGGCCTCTCCCCTCTGGCCTGTCCCCCGGCCCACCCTGGAGTACTGCGTGTCTGGACGGCTGAAGGAGCTGGCCACCCCACGGGTTCGCAATAACATCTGGAGCATCAACATGTCCGAGGTAGGTGAAGCTCACCGCACACGAGGGGAGGGCTGCCCTTGGGGTCGGCAGGGGACAGGAGGTTGCAGGCTGGGCAGGAAACTGCTTTCTTCTCTTGTGGTCCTCAGACCTGGTTGCTATTGTCAGCCCAGACATCATGCTGCATGCTGAGCCAGGACTCTCACTGGGGTACGGCTCGGGGTCAGAGTGCTGGCACCATTTCTGGGACCCTCCCCTCTGTGCCAGGAGATGAGGTCTAAGCCTGGCTTCCTCCCCCCGCCCCCGCCTGCCCCCCTCTTCTTCCACAGGATCTCACTATGTAGTTCAGGCTGGCTTTGAACTTGCAGAGATCCTCCTGCCTCAGCTTCCTGAGTGCTGGGATGACAGGCATGCCCTACCATGCCCCGTTCACAGCCTGGCTCCTTTCACCCCACAGGGACACAGTTGTCCCCACCAATGGGACAAGCAGGCTCCACTAGGG
Source organism: Heterocephalus glaber (assembly GCF_053883595.1). Classification (NCBI taxonomy): domain Eukaryota; kingdom Metazoa; phylum Chordata; class Mammalia; order Rodentia; family Bathyergidae; genus Heterocephalus; species Heterocephalus glaber. Next base: position 3,084,881 of record NW_028258457.1, on the reverse strand, counting down.
GGGCAGGTGTCGGGCCCTTTCTGGTTCCGGCTTCTGCAGGTTCACACACAGGCTCTGAAAGGACATCAGCTCCCCTGCCTCTGTGGCATAACCCTGGGTGGGATTTCAGGGTCCCAGGTGCATCCCCACCTCCCCCGTAACCGGCTCTGAAGCCCCGCCCCCACCCGCCACATGCGTGATTAGCTGCTTCTGTTTCTGCTCAGTTGCAGTGCTGTGCACTGGTTCTCTACGTGGCTTTAGTTTGCACCTCCTGGTAGTACACCGAGACGTCTGTTCCTGCAGTCATATGCCAGACCCTGGTTTTTTTCATCTTTTTATTCATTTATTAATAACTTTTATTTTATCCTTTTCCCCTCAACATCCCCCATGTACAAAGCTTTGCTTCCATTTTTCCTTCTGTTTTCACTTTTTTCTTGTTCCTTTCTTCCTTCCTTTCTCCCTCCCTCCTTCCTTGTTCCCCTTTCCATTTGAACACTTTCTTCCCATTTCCCCACATGCATTATACATTTCAGTCCTTACTTCCACTTTCGGTTTCTCACATCAGAGAAACAATGCGGTTTTATTTATTTATTTTTGGTACTGGGCATCAAACTCTGGTCCTTGCACTTGTGGGGCAGGCAGTGGAACCACTGAGCTAAATCCCCGGTCCTTTAAAATTTTTAATTTGAGACAAGTTCTTGCTAAGTCTGTAAGTTGCCCAGGCTGGGCTGGGCTGGAATTTGCGATCCTCCTGCCTCAGGCTCTCAGAGCCCTGGGATGACAGGCGTGTGCCAAGTCCCCCAAACTGTGCTCCTCTAACAACAACAACAACAACAACAAGAAAAAAGGGGGCATGGTAGTCCATGAGGGTCTCTTTCCTCCCACCTTCCCACCAAGGCTCAATTATATCAGGCTTTATAAATTTTTGCCAAATGTGTAGGCATGGAGTGATATATTGTTATTTCATTTACATTTCTTTAGACATCAGAGAGGATTTTGACCATTGAAGGCTTTTCTCCTTTAGCATCAGCCTGGTTCCTTACTGAGACTTCTTGTTGTTGATTTGCAGGAGCTCTTTATGTATGATAGCTACAAATCCTTGCAAACTGACTTCTCAGTCTCTTTCATTTTATGGTGCTCATGAGCTCTTTCTCCTCCCGGGCCTGTGAGGACTTGGGAGCTGCTTTACTCCTTCCCCTCAAATCCTGTTTCAGGTGTCACGGGTGTCAAGGGCAGCCCAGATGGCCGTCCCCAGTTCACGGATCCTTCAGCTGGCCAAGCCCAGGGCCCCAGCCACGCTGTCGGCAGAGTGGGACCCTATGCCCAAACCCAAGCCCTATGTGTCAGACTACAGCCGCCTGCTCCAGCTGGCCTGTGAGTAGACCTCCAGGCCAGGGTCCTGCCCGCCGAGTCCTTGTGGGTGTGGGGTGGGGGGTCAGATGCCTTGGGTTTGAGACTCCTCCCACTGCCTCTCTCCCTGAAGTGCAGGGCACTTTCAAGTGCTGTGAACAGATGCCTGGCTCGCACAGGTCAAGGGACCCCACCCTGGGAGGGAAGCAGGGGGAGGGGTGTGAATGTGAGCACAGCACCTGCTGAGGTTCTCCTGCTGGGGACAGTGGGGCTGAGGAGGAAGCCAGGCAGTGGGCAGGAGCCGAGGGCCAGGCGAGGGGCGCGGTTATTTACCTGACTTGCTCTGTGTGTGAGACAGTGAAGGTAACTTGCCCGTGACAAGGCAGTTCTGTGCCTTGTGCAGGAGGGTTCAGAAAATACAGAAAGGAAAAAGGAAGAACATAACAGCAGCCAGGCGTGGTGGCACACGGCTGTCATCCTAGGACTCGGGAGGCTGAGGGAGGAGGATTGTTGCCAGTTCGAGGCCAGCTTCGGCTCCATGGCTCATGGCAGACAGAGGCTTGGTGGCTTCAGCGGGGTCCCCGATTTACCCCACCTCTGGCACGGGGAGTCTTTCTCCACAACCTCCACAGGACACGGCTGTCTGTCTGTTCATCGCCTGATGTCCATTTTGTGCCAGGCCCCAGACGTCGCAGGCCTTGAAAAGCCACCGTGTGTCCTGTGCTTTAGAGGTGACTGCCATCGAGGTGACTGGCTGTATAGGTTTGCTCTTCCCTGTCGCTGTCCCTCCTCCCATCTACTGGCTCCGGCTTAGGATTTGGAGCCACTCTTGGTGGGAGGTGGTTGGTCAACTTCCTCCCAGGCCGCGTCCTGGCTGTTAGATCCGCTGCTGGGCCTCTGTCCGTCCCTCACATGCTCCCTCCTACCCTGGGTGTCTGTTGAGTGTCACACACCTCCCACCTCTGTCTGCACACACGCATCGCATCTCGGAGGCACAGGGAGCTCACACGAGCACACAGATGTGTGTGGGCCAGGGTGGGTCACCCCACAGAGCACTGTGACCAGCGTTTCTGGGATGGAGCCAGGGCCCCTGCATGCTGGGTGGTGCCCCAGCCTGTGACCACCATGCTGTAGGCCGAGCTGTAGGTCGGGGCCACGCCTGTGGCATGTTCCTCTGTGTGGTCACATATGTGCTGTTTGGTCATCAACCCCTTGTGACTTCTCTGCCACAAGGATCAGGGGCGGCTTTTGTTCATCGGTGAGAGGCTCCAGCTCGAGGGGCTGGGAGAGGAGCCGTGGAGCCCCTCAGACCCAAGGCCCAAACCTCCAGATGAAAGGGAGATGCAGTGTTGTTGTCAGAGGCGCGTGGGGGGGGGTCACCTCTCCTCCCATCCCCCAGCAGCCCTGGATGGGAGGAGGGGCAGCCAGGAGGAGATGTCCTCTTGCTGGCCCTGCCCACAGTGGACTGGAGTGGGCTGGAAAGACAGACCATGTCCCTCCTCACCCTGACCACCGGGCTGGCTGCACCAGGAGATCTGAGTTTCCTTGTCGCCTGTTAGAGTGGATTCTCAGCTGTGTTCAAGATGGAATTGGTCCTGGGGTGGGCCTTTTCTGTGTGTGTGTGTGGTATTTTTATGACAGGGTCTCACTATGTGGTTCAGGGTGGCCTTGAACTTACTATGTAGCCCAGGCTGGCTTTGAACTCACGGCATTCCTCCTGCCTCTGAGCGCTGGGGTTATAGGTGTCCACAGCCATGCCTGGCCGTTGGCTGGTTCTTGAGCCTGCTGGTGACAGTCACCTTCTCTTCTGGACCCTAAAAGGAGGATCTCTGTCCCGGCCTCCATGGTGCCACCAACCTGCTGAGGGCTCTTGCTCAGCTCATACAGAAATCACAAATTGGCAAAGCGGAGCTCTTTTAGTGCTAATGGCTGCCGGCAGCTCTCAGCTCTTAGTGTTAGCTGCCCTCCTGTGCTCAGAGCCAGCTGCTACCCACAGCCTAGGACCCTCCCGGCCACCAGAGGCAGCAGCTGATGGCTCTGCCACATCACTCTTGGTCCCAGCCAGCTGCTGGCTGCTTTTGGTGCTGGCAACCTTGGTGTTACCAGCCTGTAGAGTCGCAGCTCAGTGTGCTCTGCCCGAGATAAAAATCATGGAGAGGAAAAAAAAATCGCACCTGGAAGAGGCTTTGTTAGAACTTAGGCTGGGGTGTCAGGGGCGACAGCACGTAGAAAGACCAGGTAAGGCGGGACGGGGCTGCTCATACGGAAGAAGGCAGTTGTGGGCCAGAGAGGGGACCCTCATGGACCTGACCGAGGAGGCCACAGCAGGTGGTGTCACTGGGGACCGGTCCATGCTTGAAGTCTGCTGTGGCCAGAGCAAGTGTTTCTCGGAGCGGCTATGGGGCGCCCGGCATAGCTGGACTGACGGCCTGGTTTTGGGTTCTCCCCAGAAAAATAAACTAAGACGTGCCTCTTAGGAAGTGTTGGGCCCTTCTCTCCTGTCTCACTTTAGGCCAGTGCCTGAGTCTTCCTTTCTGGGAATTGTGACCAGGTGAAATATTGTTTCTTTACACTTTACCCCTTTAAAGGGTGGTCTTTGGTGTTTTCAGAGTTGTGCAGCCATCATCACTGCCTAACTCCAGGTTACTTCATTACCCCAAAGTTAGCACCATCCCCATGAGGAGCCGCCTGTCCCCTTCCCAGCCCCAGCACTCACAAGTCCACTTCCTGTCTCTGGAGTCACCTGTCCTGGGTGTTTCCTGTCCACGGAGCCCATGCTGTGTGTCTTTCTGTATCTGAGCACAGGGTCCTCAACATCCCTCCAGGCCGTGGCAAACGTCACAGACTCGCTCCTTTTCCTGGCTGAGTAGTATTTCAGTATTTCAGATCGTGTTGTGTGTCTTCCTTCATCGACGGACAGGCCATTTAAATTTGGAGGCATGACCTAGAAAGCTGAATCCTGGTGCTGTCCCTCTTTCCTGCTCCTCTAGTGCCTAAGGCCCAGTCAGAAAAGTGTGTTCCTGACCGCAGTCCTCGCTGGGAGGTGCTGGACATCACCAAGAAGGCTGTGGCCAGTCCGAGGATTGTGTCCCTGGCCCAGCCCAGAGTCCGCAAGGGCCTCAGTGAGGGCTACAACCCCTCCTACATCTCCCCAGCCTCCCTGGTGGCTCGGGCATCCCCGCGTCTGTATGAGCTTGCCACCCCCAAAAGCATCACCAAGAAAGTGTGAGCGGGCACCTGGCCTGCCAGCATGCTTCCAGTAAACAACCAAGTGCATCTGCCTGTGTACGTGTTTGCTCTGGGCTCCGAGGCCGGGGAGGGCCATGCAGGGGGCTGTGGGCTGAGGCCAAAAATAATAATGTTGAATTTTCACATCCTACCTGTGGTCTGTGCAGCCCTCTTATTTGTGGGGTCACTGTCTTCAGTCCTGTCCAACACCTCTGAGGTCAGACTTCACTGCTTTGCCTCAAAATTTTCCCTCCCATGGGCCGAGGATTCAGTTCAGTGGCACTGCCACCTGCCTCACAAGCGCAAGGTCCTGAGTTTGATCCCTGTTACAGGAAAAAAAATTTTTTTTTCTCTCCCAGCTGCCCCAAAGCACCTCAAACTCAGGATGGGTCTCCAGTAATCCTGCAGGTAGGCTGCAGATTCATTGACTCTCATGGCGACCAGCGAGCAGGAAGGTAGAGGGCGAGGTCCAAGAGGTTAGAGAAAGCCGTGGTCCCCAAGTTCAATGAGTTGAAATCCTCCTCTCCACCAAGCATAATGGTGCACATCTGTCATGCCAGCACTCAGGAGGCTGAGGCAGGAGGATCACTGTGAGTTTGAGGTCAGCCTGGGCTACATATCCAGACCCTGTCTCAAAAAAACCACAAAAAAAAAAAAAAAAAGAAAGAAAAAGAAAGAAACAAATACTTCTCCCAGAAGTGGTAAAGAGGCAGGCCCTGCCAGGTGATGAGGCCACAGAGGTGAGCTCTTGTGATTGGCCAGCGTCCCCTCCTGCCAGGCAAGGAGACAGCGGAAGTCGGCAGCACTAACCACACTTGAGGAGGAACCTATCTGGGCCTTGGGCTTCCAGCCTCCAGGACCATGAGAAGCAGGTTCCCATTGATTGGAAACCACGTGGTCAATGGCTGTTTGTGACAGCTGCATACAGACCGAGACCGTCCCTGGGTTTGCTTCCTGTGGCTGCTGTACTGGATCCCCACAGACAGGAGAATTAAAACAATACGTGTTTTTACCTCAGTGGTTTCGGCATCTGCCGTGCAAGTGCAAGGTCCCGAGTTCGATTCCTCGTACTACTACTACTACTACTACTACTACTACTACTACTAATATGTGTTTGTTATCTCTCAGCCCTGGGGTCCGAGGTCAACTCTGGCATTGCTAGGCTGCAGTCCGGGCACAGCGGCAGGGCTGCACCTCCTAAGGATCCAGGGAGAACTAATGTCCTGGTCCTGGCTCCCAGAGGCACCTGCAGCCCTTAGCTTGTGGCCTCTTCATCTGCAGAGCTTGCAGAGTGGCATCTTCAGCCTCTCTCTGTCCGGAGGACCCTGGGGGACACTGGGCCCCGGGTGGTCAGGATGACCCCTCTCAGGGTCCTTCATGCGATCACAAGAAGAAAGCACTGTTGGCCATATCCACGTGTCATGGGGATTTGGACGCATACATCTTTGGAGGCTTTTGTTCAGCTGACCACAGTGGGAATGAGCTGTCCCTCGCTCCCTTCCTGGGACCCCAGACAAGGCCACCTATTCCACTGGCCCTGGCCACACCATTTGGGAGACAACCACCGTGTCATGATGGGGCGATGATGCATCCACAGGTCCTGTCTCCACAACCAGCCAAGCAACAGGTCCTGAGCTGTGAATCTGAGAACCCAAAGTGAGCACCAGGTTCTGAATTCATTGATTGAGCCCGGTGTGGTGGCGCACGCCTGTAATCCCAGCACTCAGGAGGTTGAGGCAGGAGGATCACTGCAAGTTTGAGGCTAGCCTGGGCTGCACAGCAAGATCCCGTCTCAAAACAAAACAGTAATTGGGAAAAAAAAAATCCTAAAATACAAGACTTTATTTTAGAGATTGAAAAGGCTCACTGGGTCCAGAGAAAATGACACCCAATGGGTGGCACTAAGGCAGTCCCTAAAAACCTTTTGGGTACCAGACATGAGACCAGGGAGCTCAGGGCGCGAAACAGTCGCCTTCCCTGGAGCGCCTGGCACTGCTCTGAGGCACTGCTTCCTCTGCGGAAGGAGCCACACATGGGCCCATCTTTCATCAGTGGATAAAGGTGGCAGACACATGTTTTTGAACATTCAAGAATCAAAGGAAACTTCCAAAGGAAACTGTTTGAGGATTATTTCCAACCAACTGAAAGCAAGTAGAGAAACCACAGGAAAAACAGATGATGAGCATCCGAATCCATTTAAGATGAGGATTAGCGTTAAATCAGATCCAAAAAGAATGGCTTCGAATGTAAAGGCAATAAATCTTGATGTTAGCAAAATAAAGAGCAAAATAAAGGATAGATAATAGGAAGTAGGGGGGATGATGTCTCTCAAATGGCAAGGAGATCAAGAGATGGAAGGAGGGGAGAGGGCAGGAGGAGAGGGGTGAGGAGGGATGAAGATGTGCTTTGCACACGCAGCAGCCCCACACAGGGAAGGTAAACAGCATGAGTTGCACACGTGGACTACTAAGAAGAAGCGGGTCAGAGAAATAAGAAGTGGTGGACATAAAATAACACAGTGTTACTTAAAAGTGATTGTTCCAGTAATAGAAGCAGAAATATATCTGAGACTCTGATGGTAAAGAAATAATGGGGTTAAACAGAATTCTATAATCCAGGGGAGAGGAGATGGAGCAAAGGGGACATACACTAATATCATTTTTAGTAACAGGGTTGATAGCCGGGGATTTAGCTCAGTGGTTCTGATGCCTGCCTTGTAAGCGCAAGGTCCTGAGTTTGATCCCCAGTACCAAAAAACAAAACAACCCCCCCCCAAAAAAACCTCACAAAAAAACCCAAACAAACAAATAACAGGGCTGATAACTAAAACTAGAAATTCCATTTGACCCGGCTATTCTGCTCCTAGGTATCTTCCTGAAAGAGTTAAACACGCCATATTACGGTGATCCATGCATACCCATGTTAATAGCAGCACAGCTCATAATAGCTAAATCTCGGAGCAGCCTATATGTCCATCAATAGATGAATGGATAAAGAACATGTATTTACACACAATGGAGTACTACTTTGCCATAAAGAAGATAAATTGGAATCATTTGTAGGAAAATGGATCTATCTGGAGACCATAATGTGAAGCGAAGTAAATCAGAGACACACACTTGTATGACATGGTTTCTTTTATCTAAGAAACTGAAAGTATAAATAAAGAGCAAAGTAAAGGATAGATAATGGGAAGTTAGGGACATAAATCTTTCTCACATGGAAGGAAATCGAGAGATGGAGGGAAGGGGGTGGAAAAATAAGATGTGCTATGTGAAGTGGGACAGAAGAAATCAAATATAGGTAGAGAGGAGATGAAATCATTTGTAAGAAAACTGCCACTTCTAAGATTTAGAGGCTAAGTCTTAGCCAAAGTCACCCAAGACAGCCCCACGCCAACATTCCTTGGCTACCTGTACCCTCTCCCCTACCAGATCCCTCACTAAAAGGCTACAAATTCGCTCAATTAAGAAAGTAATGCCATGGGCTGGGGATTTAGCTCAGTGGTTCCGCTGCCTGCCTCGAAAGCGCAAGGTCCCGAGTTTGATACATGGTACCAAAAAAAAAAAAAAAATTAGGAGGCTGAGGCAGGAGGATTGCTATGAGTTCGAGGCCAGCCTGGGCTACATAGTGAGTTTAAGTCGCATACACTCCTATTGGACCATAGGAGTGAAGGAATAGAATTAAGTGGATTATATAAAATGGTAATTCTAAAAGTAATCACTAGAGTAAAGATACAAACCATCCAAATCTCAGAAAAAAGTACAGAAACAAGATGTGGTGGAATCCGGGCCAGGGGACCAGTGGAGCTGCACTCAGCCCGGTCAGGATCTCTCCTGGGACAATGTCGCCCACACTGGTCGTCCCTGGGGCAAAGTTGTGTCCCATTGCCCTCCAGGACAGCCTAGCAGCAACCAGTGCCCGGTGGTGAGGCTCCCGTGCCCACGGTTAACAGGGCCCAGACGCTGTGGCAGGCAGTGGTGGACAGTGATGAAACCTCACCCAGGTGACACAGGTGCCTGGATGGTGTGTGTCCCAGTGGGGGAGGATACTGAGGCCGAGCTGGAGCCAGGTCTGCCCTTGGTGCAGCGCATTGTTGTGTTTGCCCTGGGACCTTTCTTCCTTTTTTTTGTTTTTGAGACAGTTTTCCAGTGTAGTCCAGGCTGGCCTCAAACTTGAGGCAATCCTCTTGCCTCAGCCTCCAGGGAGCTGGAATGGCAGGCATTTGCTACCACTTCCAGCTAACCCTTCTGAGCTTAGCCTGCGTGCATCTCTGGATGGGACAAACGTTTCTTCTCAGTTCCTCAGCACACTGATGTCACGCTTCAGTCTGTATTGCTTCCTGCTGGGAAGTAGAGGGTTTGAAAGATGGTAATCCCTCCAGAATTCATCTGGAAACTTAGTTCCCGATGTGACAACACAGAGGGGCATGGCATTGGGAAGTGACTCAGCCATGAGGACAGAGCCCTCCCAAGATCAGCACCCTCTGAAAGGGCTGGAGGGTGAGGGTGAGCTCTCCTGCCTGTCCATCCCCTCCAGCAGGGAGGACACAGTGTTTGGCCCTTGGCAGTGAAGTATCACCTTGGAAGCAGTGACTGGGACTCACCAAGTCTAATTCTGCTGGTGCCTTGATATTAAACGTCTAGCTTCCAGAACTGTGAGAAAGAAACACCATTCTTTATTAACTACCCAGTTTGTGTTTTAAAAAAAATTCTGATGGGGTCTCTTTTTTTGTTTTTGAGACAGGGTCTCACTATGTAGTTCAGGCTGGCCTTGAACTCAGTTATGTGGCCCAGACTGGCCTCAAACTCCCAGTGATCCTCCTGCCTCAGCCTCCCAAGTGGTGGAATTACAGGCATGTGCCATCATGCCTAGCTTTTTGTTTCCTTTTAAAATCTTTCAAAAATATGGCTCCTGTTTTGTGTCATAGGTTAGGACCCAGGAAACAGACTAACAGACTTTAGGAGATAGATTATGGGCAGGAATATCTATGGTTGGGGTCAGCCTGGGTCAGGGAGCAAGGGGAGCAGAGTCCCAGAGGGAAGACAGCAGGACCTCCCTGAGACCCTGAAGGGGCTCTGGGGCTTCCAGCTCATCTCCCAATGGTCAGAGGTGGCTGGCCACCCACCCATTGTTGGATACAGGCAGCCTCTCTGAAGGACGCCTGGCCTTGGTGAGGTGGCTCTCTTCAAACTAATGAAAGACCTTGGGTATGCAGCTCTATGCCACCACCTGCCCAGCAGCCAAGCAGTGCCTCTTGGGGCACCTGATAAACAGTGCCCCCCCAAGGGGCTATTCAGACCCACAAGCTGTGCCCTGAAATCTGCTCCTCTAGGGAAAGTGTGCCAGGGAGAGACGATGTCCCCACACTGGCCCAGCTGCATGGACCCCTCTCTGGCTCACCTGAGCACTCCACGGCTCAGCCTGAGACTCACTGACTTCTGTGTCTTGGGTTTTATTTCTTTCATTTTTTATTAGAAAATCACTTCATTCTTACAGAGTAATTGCAAGGATAATTATAGTTTAACAAACCCCCTACATACCTATTCCCAGATTTAGCTATTAACATTTTAGCCTTCTTGCTTTTATATTATTCTCTTCTGTTTTATTTAATTAATCGATTGATTTTGTTTTATTTATTTATTTGGTACCGGGGATCGGACTCGGTCCTTGTGGTTGTGAGGCAGGCGGTGGAACCACTGAGCTAAATCCCCTGCGATTTTATTTTATTTTGAGACATCGTTTTGCGCTTCAGTCCTGTCATCCCCCAGTGCTGGGATGACAGGAGTATGCCACCATGCCCAGCTCTCTTCCTCTATTTTGTAGATACAGAATACATTTTTTCTGAGCCATTTTGGGAGCAAGTTGTATACATCATGGCTCTTGACCCTAAATACTTTAGTAGGAATTTTCAAACAGGAATACCCTTTTACCAAACAATGGGACGGTTATTGATTTCAGTAACCATTGATCCAATAGTTCTTTCTACACCTTAACTCTGATTCTGTCATGAACTCAATACCAGCCCTGTGTCACTTTCCCTCCTCCACTGAGTCCGGCCTGAGGTCACGCGTTGCATTTGCTGACCTGGCTGGAAGACTTCAGACCGCCAAAGTTTCGTCCAGGGTTCTGCCAGACCGGGGTGCTACGTACCACACCGCCAGGTTCCGGTGTGTCACCTGCCCAGTTAGGTTGACTCACTTTGCACTGCAAGTCACCAGTCCACAGGAGAGACTCTCCGACCTTGAAGGTACCTTCTCCTCATCACCCCATCCCTCTCCTTGGTGACTCGCCCCCCAACCCCAAGTCCCTCCAGGAGCCTCCTCTGGTCGTGCCAGGCTGACTCAAGCCTTCCTCGCGCTCTGGACCTGTCGCTGTGTCCGCAGCCTCTTGGGGCGTCTGGTTGCCCAGTCGAAGGCTGCACAGGCGTTTGTTTAGTTCATGGGAGCAAGGAGAGAAATAGTTTTTCCGCGGTATCCTGGCCACAAGAGCAGGCTCCCCCCGCCCCCCATGTCGGCAGAGCTGGGGGATAGGGCTGGAGGCTGTGCATGTCCAGAAGGGGGCGCCCCTGAGTCTCCACCGTCTTCCTGGGCCCGGGAGGCACGATTGTCCTGAGGCTCTGGCTGGCCCCCTGCGCACCTCTCGGCTCCACTAAATTCCCACGGTGGGGACCCCAGCCTTCTGCCCTGCACTCTGAGCGTCCAGGACGGCATCAGGACTGTTCCCCGCCCGTTGGCATCGGGAAGGGTACACGGGTAACCGAGCAGGTGTCGCTATCAGGACTAGTAGGCGTACGAACCACGTCCTCCATCCACTACCAGGGTCAGGCCCGGCGGATCCCAGATTCGGCTAATGCCGCCGACTGGCTACGGGCAGATAATCCCTCTCCACCCCGCGCACCTACTACGTGCCCCGCCCCGCCCCCGCTCCCGCCCCTGCCCTGCCCTCCAGTGCCGCAGCCAATGAGCGCGCGGCTCCGCATCCGGGGATCCCGGCGCGGCCACAGCCTCCCGCGCATACACGGCCATGGCGGAGGTGAGTGAGTGAGCCGGGGGAGCCGGCCCCCCGCCCTGTGTACGCGTGGCCGCCGCTGGGGTCAGCTTCGCTGGGGTCTGAGACCGAAGACCCCCGCACTGAGCCTCTGGGGCAGCGCGAAGGGCTCCCCGCCCTCCCGGAGCCTGAGGGGCTAAGGGCTTCTTCGGCTGCCGCCCCCGGCCCGGCCCCCCCCCCACCCCGCGGCTGCCACATCGCGGGCTGCAGTGCGCATGCGCGGGCGCGGGGCTCAGAGGGGCTAGTGGCGGGCGGGGCTGGGAAGAGAGGGGAGAGGGCACGGATGGGGGAACTAGTGACGGGGGGGGGCAGCGGGCTGGGGGCGTGGGGGGGTGGGGAAGGGCAGGGGCGGCGGGCCAGAGGCCTCTTCCCCCTTCCCGACGCGCTCGACAACTTTGCAGAGTGCTGGGGCCTGTGAAGTCCTGGATGGATTTCGAGCTCCACGGGTGGGATTTGAACCCCTACTGGGGATAGGCCCTGCAAATGAGTGATCGGCTGGGCTGACCTCAGGGCTGGTGTAGACCCGCTGTCCGGGGCATGGAGTTACTTATCGGAAATCTTTGGTGACTGCTGTGATTTGGAAAGCAGAATTTTTCCAACTTGAGGAATCTGGGATTTGGGACTTCGATGTTTGATCAAACCCAGCACTGCCTAGCATAGAGGGTGACAACACAGAGCTCCAAGTCGGGTCCTACCAGTAAGGGAAACTTTCGCTTTGGGAACTCTCTTGGTTTGAGAATGGCGGCCAAGGGAGGGCAGACCTGTGCTCTACCGATCCTGGTGAGGAAGGAGAGAGGTGATGTGTGAGGCACAGTGGCTGCTCAGGCTGGATAAATGTTACTTTTTGTGTTTGGCTGTTACGTGCTGGCCCTGTGTTGGGCTCTGGTCCCGAGGAAATTAAAACAGGCCTGCAGACCCTAGAACTGACCCTGAACTCAGGCGCCTCAGAGGCCCAGAGAGGAGAAGGCAACCACACCGAGAGATACAGCAGCTTCCTGGAAGCTGGAATTGGAAGTCTGGTCTGACCAGGGGCTGCACTGAATAGTTTATGTTTTGGCTCAGCATGGATGGATGATATGGAGACAGAACTGGCTGGCCATTCTCTCCTATCAGGGGCCTTCTCTGGGCTGGGCTGCAATAGGCTCTGTGTTGTGCCAGAGGGTGTAGGCGTTGGGGTGCGAGACCTCACCCACCATTTCCTGCCTTCTGCTGGGTGGCTGAGTCCAGAGCATTCTTAGAGACCTAATTCTCCTTCCTCAGAGAACATTTAGGGAAACTGAGTCCTCATGGGGATGCTTGTTCGCCTCAGGGTTTGCAGGCAGAAGCCAGGTCTGGTGTCCCTTTGGGCCATGGTGATGGGATGGGTATCCTGGCTCAGTCATGGCTGGCTTCCCTTCTGGGAGCTGGGGGGCCTTTAGGCAGCACCCTGGCCTAGCAGGTGATTGTGTCTTGGGCTGTTCAGGTCAGACTCCAGCAAGCCTTCCCGAGAGCTACAGGGTTTGGGCTGTTGCTTCTGTCTTGCCCTGTGGAGCTCACAGAGCTCTCACAGCAGCCATGTAGTCTGTTGCTGTTTTGCTTGGAGCCTGTTGAGTGCTTTTTTTTTTTAAGACAGGGTCTTGCTCTAGTTCAGGCTGACCTTGAACTCATAGCAGTCCTCCTGCCTTCACCTCCCAAATGCTGGGCTTACTGGCATGCACCACCGTGCCCAACTGTTGAGTGCATTTGGTTTGATTTTCTCAGGAGGCCCTCAGTACCTGACTCCATGCTTTGCCTTGGGGGGGCCTGTCTCATGGGGATTTAAGAGTCTGAGAGGGACACTGATCATCAAGGACTGACAAGTATGTTGAGCCTTGGCAGTCTTTGTCCCCAAGGCCTTTCCTACCTTGGAGGCTCTGTGGCAGAAGGATTCAGCCTCAGTTTTCTCATCTCTGCAGTGGTCAGTGGTGCTTGGCATCCTGGAGCCAAGAGGGCTGTCCTATTCTTGGCACAGTGGCTTGCAGCTAGAGGGTGGGCCTATGAAACTGCTGATATTTAGCTGTTTTTAACTCCTGGAAATGACTGTTTAACCCGATGGTGCTTGGTCTATATTAGCATCTTGACTGTAGTATTTTTCTCTCAAGGTAATCAGTGCCACAGTGGAAGATAGAAGTGCATCACCACCCTCTCATACACACTAGGTTAATCTTTAAAAATCTAAGTACACCATCTTTCACTCTTATGCAAAGCCCACGTGGCTTGTCCCTGTTCTTAGGATGACACATATCTCTTTCCCCGACCCCTGCCCCGTGGCATGATCCCCAGTGACCCTCCAGCCTCCGGCTCCTTCTGTTTTCTAGTGGGCTCTGCCCACAAGCTCTTCACCTCTCTCCACCCCTGGCCCCAGTTGCACAGCCCCATCCCATCTCCTTCGTTTCTGTGTCTGATTTCTCCTCTCAGCTGTGTGTACATCCACCCATGTGCTGTCTGTCCTAGCTGGACTGGTGACTCTGTGGGTGGAGACCAGCAGAACCTGTTTCTCAGGTGGCCCATAGTAGATGCTCATGGAGGAGGAAGGTTGGGCCTGGGGTGTCTAGCTGCCCTCCTGGGCTGGATGTGGTTGGGGAGGAGGTGAGAGGACTGGAGGGGATGGGTCATTCCCATTCCCTGTCCTTCATTTTGGATCACCAGCCCTGAGCTTCTGCACACAACAGCAGCTGCTTTATTTCTGTCTTCTGTGGTCCTCAGGGTTAATGGGCTGGGCCAGGCAGTTCTTACTGAAGGTCCTTCCTATGAGTGGTCTGGAGTGTGCATGGTGGCTTCCTCCCTTGTTTCTGGCTGTGGCTGGGACACCTGCATGTGGTCTATGCAGCTTGGGCTTCCTCACAACATGGCAGCCATGTTTCAGGAGTGGCTATCCCAACAGATGCCAGGTGGAAACTGATTGGCAGTCTGCACCCAGCCTTGGGAGCCAGTCTTGATCCCTTCTCCCATGGTCCTGGCCTGGCCAGGTTCTGTGGAGAGGACCTCCAGTCATCACGCCAGAGGAAGAGCATGGGGTGGGAGGTGTGGATGCGGCTACCTTGGAGAATGGAATCTGCCATGCGATTTTGAGTTCAGCTTTGCAAGGTGGGAGCAGAACTTGGATGCTGCCCTTGGGAGAAGGGCTGTTCTGTGCTCTGTGTTCTCCCAGCTTTGCCTCTGTTGGCTTTCCGTACTAATGGAGATGTTTGATGTGGTAGAGTGAAGTCAGACCAGGGGACCAAATGTTTAGGGGTGGCTCATACCTGGGCAGGAGTCACCTGGAGAGAAACTGGGACTCTGAGGCTGGGGTCCCTGGGGAACAGGCTCCATCCCCCTTGGCCGATGGCCTAGCTCTCTACCCCTCTGGGTCCCAAATCTCATTAGATGGTGGCTCAGACTGGACCATGACCTCAGACCCTGAGGGGACCCCACATCATGGCACTCATTCTTTCTGGACCGTGATCCTGTGGGTGGTGTTAACTTGTCCTCCAGAGTGTGGCCTCATTTGGTGACACACCCACCTCTCCCATCCCGCACCCCCCAGTCCAGGCTCTTGGTTGTAGGAATAGAGAGCCCCTCCCTGGGGAAGTGGTTTCCCAGGAGTCCCTCTGCCCACCACCCTGAGGTCCTGGAGGGGACTGGGGATGGCTCTGGAGAACACTGGGGTGCTCTCTGTGGGTTCACAATGTGAACAATTATCACTTGTGAGAACTCGGGACCTTGCACTTGTGAGGCAGGTGGCGGAACCACTGAGCTAAATCCCTGGCCCTGTAAGATTTTCTTGACGACCCAGTATCTTACTTATTTAAAAAAATTTGGGGAGGGGTCTGGGGATTTTTTTTTGCAGTTCCAGGGTGCGAACTCAGGACCTTGGGCTTTCGAGGCAGGCCCGGTGCCACTGAGCTAAATTCCCTGCCCAATATCTTACTTATTTTTGTGGTACTGGAGATTGAACCCAGGGGCTTCAAACTGAGCTACATTGTAGCCCATTTTACATTTTGTTGTTTTGACAGAGTTTTACTAAGTTACTAAGATACAGGCTGGGCTGTAAGTTATGAGCCTCCTGCCTCAACCTACCAGAGTGCTGAGATGACAGGCCTGTGTACTGTGTCAAGTTTAACCTTAGTTTTTGTTAGATATTCTAATCTACTTTTTTGGGAGTCGGCAGCTTTATTTAGGTATAATTCCTTTATCATGCAGTGCACCCATTTGGAGTGTGTGCAGTCCGGTGGGTTTTAGTGTTTTCAAGGTTGTATAACTGCTCTCACAATCAGTTTTTGGATATTTTCATCATCTCAAAATAAGCCCCTGCCAGCCATGAAACTGCTTTTTCTCTGTGGCTCTGCCTGGTCAGGGCATTTCACGTGAAATGAATGGCTTTTGCTGTCTGGCTTCTCTCCCTGAGCTCGGTATCTTTGAGGTCCTTTTACCTCCAAGCATAGCAGAGCTTCCTTCCTTTTCCTGGTGGAGTGTGATGTTTTTGCTTTGCTGTACATCAGCTGACGGGCATTACAGTTATTTCCACGTTTTACTGTTGTAAATAATCCTGCTACGATCATCCATGGGCAGGTTTTGGCGTAGACCAATGTTTTCATTTCTCTTGGCGAGGAATTCTGGGCCGTGTAGGGACACGGTACTTAACTTCTGGAGGGATTGCCGACTGTGGCCCAGCAGCAGCATGTTCCCACCAGCACCGTGAGGGCTCCAGTTGTCCACGTTTTCTTGTCGACACTTGTTATTGTCTGTATTTCGGATCATAGCTGCTGTGTGATTGAGAAGTGGTGTACAAGTGTGGAATGTGCTGTTTTTCCGTGGTGCAGTGTTGAAGCATGGCTTCATGTGCTTATTGGGCATTTGTGTGTCTTCTTTGGAGAGATGTATGCCCAACTTTAAATTGGGTTTTTTATCTTTTTATTATTGAGTCGTAAGAGTTCTTTGTATTATATAAGTCCCTTAGCAGATACGTGATTTACAGATATTTTCTCCCATTCGGAGTTTTCTCTTCACTTTTTCCATAGTGTCCTTTAAAGCACAAAAGCTTTCCATTTTAATATCATCTAGTTTGTCTATTTTTTTCTTATGTTGCTTTTATTTTTTGTGTCTCATTTAAGAAATCACTGCCAAATCCAGGGTCACAAATACTTATTCCTTAAGTTTTTTCATAAGAGTTTTATCGTTTTAGCTTTTTTTTTTTTTTTGTCAAAGTCTTTCATCTGTTGAGAGTTAATTCCTGTATATGGTACACAATGAGGTCCAATTCTGTTCTCTGCGTGTGGATATCCGGTTGTCTGGGCACCATTTGCTGAAAGCCTGTCTGTTCTGCATTGTGCTCTGTTGGCACTGTCCCTAAAGTTCAGTTGGCATGGATGCGATGGTTGACTTGTGGGCTCTCAGTTCTGTTCCACTGGTTGGCATGCCTGTCCTTATGCCAGCACCACGCTGCTTTGATCATTGTAGCTTTGTGGTAAGTTTTGAAATTGGGAATGTCCTATTTCAGCATTGTTTTGGGTACTCTGGGTCTCTTGAGTTTCCCAGTGCGTTTTGAAATCCGCCTGCCGATTTCTGCAGTCCTGGGGTTCTGATTGAGGGGGCCCTGACTGGGTCACCGAGTGAGGGCCCGCTCTCTTAGTGTTGTTTTCTCAGCCATAAGCATGAGGTGTCTTTTCATTTGTGTAGGTCTTCAGTTTTTCTCCACACCACTTTGTTTTAAGGAGTATACGTTTTACTGATCTCTTGACTCTACCACTGTGAATGGAATTCTTCTCTTAATTTTTGTGGATTACCCAAGATAGAAGGTAAAATGGATTTCCCTATGTTGATCTTGAACTATTCTGCAGCCTTGGTAAACTCATTTATCAGTTTGAGTAGTTCTTCGTTAGGATTTTACTGTGTACATAGGTACAGGATAACGTCGCTAGCAAAAAGAGCCAGGTTTAGCTCTTCCTGACCCAGCAGATTCCGTACACCGACCTGGCCCTTGGGGACGGAGTTAGCTGTCCTCAGGGTCACCCGGGAGCCGGGCTCTGACCCATGCTCACTCCTGGGCACCACTCTGGGTGGCCCAGCATGGCCCAGGCTGCCAAGCTAACCCTGCTTCTTCCTCCGCAGGCCTCCTCGCTGGAGAGGCAGAGTCCTCGAGTGGCCTCCTGCCTCACTCACAGCCTGTGCCCCCGGGAGCCCGGCTTGCAGACGACGGCAGGTACCTTCCTCACCCTGTTCTCCCACCCAGGGCCACCATGGCCTTTGCACTTGAGAAGGCAGACCCTTCCCATGGCCCGGCTGAGCAGAGGTGCCTTGGCTCCCATAGTCCAGGGTGGCCCTGCTCCCACCTCCTCAGGCAGACTGCTCAGGACCGTGCCTGTTCTTGTCCCAGTGAGGACTAGAGTTCTTATCTCAGGTAGGCTGAGGGGCACGGGCCGGGCAGGAGGCACCCCACATCACTGCGGCTCCCCTGAGCTGGCTGCTTGCCTGATGAGGATCAAGTACGCAGCCCCTCCCGTGGGGTCATGAGGAATACTTGGTGCTGGAGGTAGTTTCTGAGAAGGCTCTGCTGCAGGCAGGTGCGGGCTATCTCTTTGGGCTGCCAGGTCTCCACCCTGCCCTGCCCCGCCCCACCCCACGGGAGGACTGCATCTCGAGCTGCGCCTGCCTGACCAGTGTGCTGGCCTTGAGGCCGCCCTGCCCCAGGTCCCTGCCTGGCCCCCAGCCCCAGCCGGGGGCTGGTGGAACCCTGGCTCTTTCCCCATTTTGATGCTTGTGCTGTGTTTGACTTACTGAAGATCAGCTGTGGGGAGTCAGCTGTGAGCACTCTCACTCTGCTGGCGGCCCCCTTCCTGTGGGCTGTGCCTATCACAGGCTTCTTCGCGCTGCTGTGTTGTGGCCTGCCTGTCTCGTCCCTGCAACGACCTGCATAGCGTGGCCTGTATTTTGGCCATGAGTACCTTGCTGCGCTTGCCCAGAGCTGGGGAAACAGGCCCGGCCTGGCACCTGAGTCTCCACTCCTGCCCCCTTGCCTGACTCTTGCTTCCTGTCCGCACAACCCTTGAAGGTTCTGTGCATGAGGAAGACCAAGTGTCCCCCGGAAAGAAGCACCTGACCCACATCCCTGCGACAGTGCGTGTGTCTTGCCCCTGCTCCTCAGCATCCCCGTTGCCATGGGTTCTCTCGGTTCCCCATGTGGGAAGCCGGCCTTGCCAATGGACCGCTTTGTGTGTGCCATGGGCTTTGTCCCTGAGGACTGCAGGGCTGCCATTGCCTCCCCTCCCCTAGACGTCTGCCTCTGCTTGGTGGCCAGGCACAGGCGAGGCGGCAGCTCACCTCACCTGGGCCGGGCTCTCCTCCACAGTGGTGTCCATGGGCTCTGCCAACCAGCAGTTCAGCCTCGCCGAGATCCTGTCGCAGAACTACAGTCTCCGGGAGGAGTGCGCAGCGGGCTCGAGAGGCCCGGACAAACCCTCGGAGGAGCTTGCCAAGGACTTCATCTCCCAGGTGCGTGGGACAGGTCTGGGCTCTGCTGTCAGGCTAAGACCTGTATGCAGAGAGCTGAGAGTCTTCCAGGAGCTGTTGCCTTCTTCTGTTTCGCAAGTCAAACTGAGGCATTTAAGGAATAGCATTTACTAATTCATTGTGATACGGACAGTAGGGCCAGGGTGCAGCTCAGTGATGAGTGCTTGCCTAGCATGTGCGAAGCCCTGGGTTCCATTCCTAGCACTGCAGAAACAAAGAGGAACAAACCAAATACATGTTAATTTGAAGATGAAAAAAGTACTCCATGTCCCAAAACAGGAGAAGAGAGGGAGGGGAGGGGATGTGCATTTCCCCACATCTCTGGGTGCGGTGCGTCCGCCCTTCTGCTGGAGGTGTTATCAGCCCTGCAGACCTGGTGCCTTCCCGGGGTTGTGTGTGGCCTCCACTCTGCCAGAAGCCAACAGTTGGTATTCTGCAGAGCGGTGGTGTCAGGCCGTGCCCAGGAACTTTCTGTCCTTGGTTCTGGTGAAGTTGGCTCAGCTCTAGCCACGAGGGATCTGTCAGCTCTGCACAGGCATCGCTGCAGTGCCTTAGTCCCCAACACGCAGGTCTTCCAATGTAAAGCTGAAACCTCATTCATGAGTGTCCGATTTGCCAGAGCTGCCATAAAGTGACTCCTGAGACCGGGTGGCTTCAACAAGAGACCCGTCATTTTTTCATAGTTCAGGGCTGTAAAGTCCCAGGTGCAGCCAGCAGCATGGGTTTCCCGGGAGGCTCCTGGCTTCTTAGGAGGACACTAATCCTGTTGGATCAGGGCCCCGCCCTCGTGCCCCCATGTCCTCCTATACTTTCTTTCCTTTCTTTTTTTTTTTTTTTTGGTACTGGGGATTGAACTCAGGTCCTCGCGCTTGCGCAGCAGGCGGCGAAACCACTGAGCTAAATCCCCGGCCCTTATACTTTCTTTCCTTCTGTGCAGGCCTTATCATCACAGTCAGGCTGTCTAGTGTTCCTTTACAGTTAATGTCCCACCAGTCTCATCCAAAGTTTGCTGAGTACTGAGGATTTACTGTAGCAAGTTCAGGTGATTAGACCCAGGTTTTTAAAAGTTACAACATGTGGCATGAGAGTACAAGTCTCAATATGGTAGCAAGTGCAGTGAGTTTTCCCTGGTTCATGTTGGAGGCAGTGTCCCTGCAGCCCTGTGGGGTGGCCGGTGTCTGTAGCACACTTTGGAGAGGACACTGGTAGGTAGATGGCTTCCCTGTCCTCCCCACACCTGTGCCCTTTGAGTGGCTATCTCACCTGTGTCCAGCAGGTGGTGTGCGTGCCTCTCGTTTCCCACACAGCAAAATAAAACCTCTGCTCCAGTGAGGTTTCCCAAAGTCACCAGTTTTGTCCAGCCTGTCTGTATCTGGAAGGGGTACCACGGTGACGACTTGTGTGCCATGCTGTGGCTGTGCCAGCTTCTTGCCCTGCTGAGGCTGCAGCAGTGGCGCAAGGGTCATGGCAGGAGAGGGTGCAGGGAGTGTCATGGTACTGCTGCAGGGGTGGCCCAGGGACCCCGGGGTCTTGGCCACTTTCCATCCTCACAGCAGACGCGCCACTGGGACTGGATCAGCGCACTGAATGGTTTCCCTGTGGACCTGAGATGAGTCCTGGGATGAGTCAGGGCAGGAGTTAGCGTGTGGGGAGATAGGTACTGACCTCCTGGGGGGACCTCCAGGAAGTTAGGAGCTGATGGCGACCCACACGGGTGAGGATGGAGTACAGCAGGCCAGGCGCAGCAGCCTCCGGAGGCAGAGAGTGACCTGTGAGGAGAGCAGCCGTGTGTCCCCTGCTCCCCAGGGGCCCAGGTCCCTCCCTGCTTCTTGTGGTGTTGCGTGGCCTGAGCCTGCCACTGCTGCTTCCTGTGGTGCTCCGGTCTGCGGGCCCTGTGGGGTTGCCTTTGTGGCTGTTATCACGGCAAAGTACCCTTCTGTTTACTTAGGGTTCTGAGATTTTTCTTTTAAATCAGATGTGGGTGTTGGATTTTACCAAAGCCTTTTTCAGTTCTGTCTCTCCATCTTCTGTGTGTTGAGGTCCTGAGTTGCTGTGGTTGAGTGCCAGGTGGCAGGCCGTTGTCCTTTTGTTCTTAGAGTCAGCCATGCGCAGCACACTGTGCCTGCGGAGGTCTGAGCCCAGGTGTGTCTTGCTCCTGGCTGGTGGCCTCTGGGCTCCGATTCCCCACTGTCCCCATCCTGCGCTGCAGAGAGCTCTGGATGGAGGCTGGCCTGAGGCCGGCCGGGGGACACTGCCCTGTGGGGGACGGGTGTGGGGCTGACATGCGCTCCTGCTTGTGGTGGCCGCTGAGGCTCAGGAGGATGATCCCCTCCTGACAAGGCCCCGTGTCCTCCTGCCCAGAGCAGTGACATGCCCCTGGATGAGCTGCTCGCGCTGTATGGCTATGAGACGTCAGGCCCCACCTCGGAGCGCGGAAGCGAAGGTGGTGACACGGCCCCTGCCCTCCCAGACATGACCCTGGACAAGGTGAGCCCCTGTCTGTCCTGCAGCTGCCTCAGCAAAGGCCCTGGTCACCTCTGGGTGGAGGGTGGGCTCAGCAACAAGAGAGGCACTGGAGCCTCAGGTGAGGTCAGCAAGGGGGAGCCAGGGTGAGAGTGGCCGTGGGTTGGGCTGGTCGATGTCCTGGTGTGGGTAGCTGGAGGGGCAGACCTGGAGGCTGTCCTGGGCAGCACGGCAGGGAAGGAGAGGCAGGCCCAGGAGGCTCAGTGTTGTCTTGGTGAGGACTTATCCCCAGGTATGCAGTGGAGGGAGCTAGGTGCCCTGTGGGTGGGTGGCCACTGCTACCTGTCCCGTGCTGTGCTGCTCTGTCCCTGCAGCTGTTTCTTGTCTGAAGAGGGAGTGACAGCCCAGGGAGCCTCTGGGGGCTGCTGGGGAGGGCAGCTGGCATGGTGGCTCTACCATCATTTCCCTTGGTGTCATTTTGAGATGGGTAAAACAAAGTGAACTGCAGCATTTTCTTTGCTTTTTCATCACAAGGAACAAATAGCGAAGGATTTGCTCTCTGGGGAGGAAGAGGAAGAGACACAATCCTCCGCCGATGACCTCACCCCATCCGTCACCTCCCATGAGGCTTCTGACCTTTTCCCTGGCCAGAATAGATGTAGGTGCCCCGTCCTTTTTTTTTGTTTATTGGTACCGGGGATCGAACTTGGACCTTGTGCTTTTGAGGCAGGCGGCTGCACCACTGATCTAAATCCCTGGCGCTTCACCCCCTCTTCTTGACACCCACTCAGGGGCCTCAGGCTGGTGTGAGCAAACGCAGGTGGGGTTTGGGGCCCTGGCTGAGCTTTCCTCTGTGCTGGCCCGGGGCCGAGACTTGAGGGTGGGCTTGGTCTGCACATGGAGGGAGTGCAGTGGTTCCTGGAGCAGGGCCAGGGCCAGCGCCCCCAGACCTTCCAGCCCCAGCCACCCATGTCCTGGCTGGAGAGGAGGTGGAGGGGCCCCTTCCTCATGGGTGGCCTTGGGCCTGTGCCTGTGCCTGAGGAGCTGGTCACAATATAGGGGCTGTCACTAGAGGGGCCGTGGGCTGCAGCAGGGAGAGGGCAGGGCTCTTGCAGCAGATGCAAGCGCCTTACACCTCTCTCTCCCCAAAGCCTGTTTCCTGGTTGGCGAGGACAAAGACCCGGGCTCCCTGGCCTCCTCTGACACCGAGGAAGACTCTCTTCCTGCCAACAAGTGTAAGAAGGTGCGTGGGCTGGCCATCCCAAGCCCTGGAAGCTCAGCTGGCACCCCAGAGCCCCTTCTCCGAGGGAGGGATGGCGCGGCTGGGGTCTCCTCTCGTCCAGTGCTGTGGCCCATCCTGTCCAGCATGCTGGGTTTCTCCACCCATACTCAGGCCTCTGCCTCCCGCCGGAAGCCTGCAGAACTGGGTGTCGGCGGGTGGGTGTGATGGGTGTGCCCCCACTGGCCAGAACGTCCACACACCCTGACCCCGGCCTTGCCTCTGCAGGAGATCATGGTGGGGCCTCAGTTCCAAGCCGACCTGAGCAGCCTGCACCTGAGCTGGCACGGTGAGAAGAGTACGTGGCCGGGAGCAGCGGGAGGCAGAGCTTGCCGGTTGGGTCCTTGGAGGTTCACTTGCGATCTGCGGTCCTGTCCCATAGCACTCTGTCACTCGGGCACATGCACATCCACCACCTGGCCCTGTGCAGGATCCTTTCCAACCGCCCCCTCCTGCCCTGCTCCCTGCCTATGGCTTTTTCTCCAAGGGCCTGGACTCTCCTTGCTCAGCCCATAGGTAGACGTCCAGGCAGAGACTTTGCCTTTGGTCCCTGGTCCCTGTGTCCCACTCTGTTCCTCTGCAGGGCATTTACTGTTCCTGGATGTGCTGTGTGCCTGTCCCTGTCCCTCTTGTGTGAGATGCGGGGTTGCTTGGCTGCTGCCTGTCTCCTGCCTTTTTTCCACGGAGCCCTGCAGGCCTGGGCTGCTCCTGGCTCAGGAAGTGTTTCCCCTGTGACTCGGCAGCGGGGCTGGGGGAGGGAGGGGACAGATACCTGGTGCTGTGGGCTGAGGGAGGTGGACACCCTCCCAGGGCCTCAGACTTCGGTGTGGCCAGATGGGGTGTGTGGACTCAGTCGTGGCACAGGAAGACCTCAGGAAGACCTCTGACCTCAGGCCAGAGGGGGCCCAGGGACTCCCTGTGAGAAGGGCACTGTGCCACCACCGCTGTGCCTGTAGTGTGGCCTGAGCCTGTCTGTGGACCTCATGCTCTGGGCTCTTCTTGCCCGTGCAGGGGACAGCCAGGGCCTGCTGCTCGAGGGGCAGGTCCGCCTCTGAGCCTGTCTGTCCGTTGCGATGTGTCCTGCATGCTGCGACAGCGTGTTCCTCATGTGCCTGTCTGTGCTCAGTGTCAGGAGGCCCCCAGTTGAGTGTGGGTGTGTGTGCCAGTGCCTGGGGAGAGTTGGTGCCCTATGGTGGGCAGGCTCTGCCCAGTTCCCACAGTGCTCATGGGACAGACCTGTCCCCACGACCTCATCAGCATGGACATCATCTCTCTCGTGGGTCCGAGCCCTCTCCTTGAGGCTTTAGTGTCTCGTCCTCAGTAGGTAATGTCTGTGGGTCACTCGGATGCCCTCTTGTGGCGCCCTGCACAGGGCTGCCCCGAGTCCAGCTTGGATGCTGTCCTGGCTGGCTGTGTGCACTGCACTGCTGTTTCTCCAGTTCGGGGCTCGCCCTTTGTCACCTGTGACAGAGGATATGTCGGTCTATCTCTAAGGGTTTGCTAGTGTGATAGGACCCTGTGTCCTCTGCAGCCCGGGCTTCCTCCTCCATCCCCTGGATGGGTGGCTGCCCAGAGGTGAGGCCCAGCCCTCGATGCCCGGTGGCATTGTGGGAAAATCCTTCCTGGCCCAGAGGCGGTGGTGCTTCTGAAGGTCCCTTTTTTTTTTTTTGGTACCGGGGATCAAACTCGGGTCCTTGTGCTTGCAAGGCAGGCAGCGGAACCACCGAGCTAAATCCCCGGTCCCGGTCCCGTGTTATCAGTGTGGTCTTCAGGGTGCTTCCTGTATCTCATTAGGCCTCTTATTTGTGTAATGCTGAAGGGTATTTTAAATACTTTGTTTTCTGCTTGGTTCTTGCTAACAGAAATGCGTCTTATTACTTTAATTTTGTAGTAATTGTGATAAATAACTGATTCCGATATGAAAATTCTTTTGCATTTTCCTATGTACCCAGTCATGTCCTTTGCCAAGGGCAGCCTGGCTTCTTTCTTAAGGATCTCTTTAGCTTTCTTTTTTCAGCCCTTGAAAATACAAGGTGCGCAAGGAACAGAGGACGCCCTTGCCCTGTGCCAGGCTCAGGGAACGTGAAGTGTGACGTCGCCTGTAGGAGTTCTGTCATCTTTGTTAGTTGAAAAAGCCCCATGTCCTGTTGCTGGCGCTCCTGTTTTGGACTGGGGGACTGAAATTTGTCACACATCGTCTGCTGCCTTGCTTTGGCTGTTTTCTTTCTGTGTCTGTGTGTGACATCACTGTGGCCAACTGGCTGTGCTCCCCGTCTTGTGGAGGGGGGACACCACTGTCCAGGCAGGAGGCACTATCACCTTGTTATCTGACCCCAGGTAGCTTGAGAGGCTGCCCCCGAGGTGTGGCGGCAAAGCCCTCCCTTGCTTGGCACATGCTCCATGCCTCTTCATGGGATGAAACATCCGTGTGCTCTTGGTTGGCAGTTCTGCACCTTAAATGCCCCCAAGTGCGTGCTGAGGCACTGCCCAGCATCCTGAAGTACAGGGAAGCTCTGTGCGTTAGATCTCCCTGCACACGTGAGTTTCGGGCTGCAGACCGTGGCTTCAGTGTGACTGAGTTGGCGGTGTGTACTTGGGAGCCCGAACCCTGTCTGTCCCTTCGGGGCAGCAACAGAGCAGTCACTAATTCAGTGCCTGCAAGGGAGTTCTTGGAGCTTCCTCACTTGCAGGAGAGTCTGATTTGCTCATGTTGATGGTTGGTGTGTGCCTGTTCTTGGAGACCCTGCCTGCAGTTTGTTTGTCCCTGTAAAGGTTTGGTACAGGATTACACCACTCTATGGCATGTGTTTGCAAGTGAAGCTGTCTGGCCTAGGGTTTAGGCATTTAAACATTTAGTTTTAGTTTTAGTTTTAGTTTTTTGGAGACAGGGTCTTCTATGTACTTCAGGCTGGCCTTGAGCTTTATAGCTCAGGCTGGCCTCGAACTTGTGATTGTCCTGCCTTAGCCTCCTGAGTGCTGGGATTCCAGGAGTGGACCACCATGCCCCCAGCTTTGTCTTATTTTTGTGGAGTGTTTAAATGACAGGCGTAGTTGGTAGGTTGGTTAGGGATGTCTGTCCAGAGTTTCTGTCTTGACAGTTGTATTTTGAGGGAGGGCCCACATTGGTAGCATCTAGCTGTTGGGTCCACTCCTCTTGTGTCTTCCTCATGTCCTTGGGATCTGCAGTGGCTCCTCATGTGGCAATTTGCATTTTCTCCTTTTTTGTTGGTCTTGGTCATTCTTTGGTTTCTTGGGGTTTTTTATTGGTTTTTTTTTTTTTTTGAGACAGGCTGTTGCTTTGTAGTTCAGGCTGGCCTCAAACTCTTGGTACTTCTCCTGCCTCCACCTCCCAAGTGCTGGGATTACAGGGATCAGTCACCATGCCTGGCTTGCCTTGATCATTCGTGTTGTAGTTTATTTACATAGAACCAACTTTTTGGGCTTCTTGAGTTTTCCCTGTGGCTTGATTTCTATGTAACTGGTTTTTTACTTTCATCTTTATTTTCTTCTACTTTATTTCCATTTCATTTGTCATTTTCTAGTTCCCCTTGTGATTTCTTTTTTGACTGTGAGTTTTTCTGTTTAAGTCCTCAACACTGGGAGCCAGACATGGTTGTACACGGCTATAATCCCAGCACTCAGGAGGCTGAGGTGAGGGCATCACTGTGAGTTTGAAGCCAGCATGGGCTACATAGTGAGACTGTCTCAAAAAATAAAGTCCCAAACCCTGGGAATTTGGGCAGCTGTTGGGTAGAGGTTTGCTCTCGGATCAGCGCAATTACTTGCTGTTCACTACATCTATCTTCCTGCCTCTTGTTTCTGGGAAACTTGCCCCGTTAGTTCCTGGGAGAGACCCTTGCTTGCCTCCTATGCTGTGGGCTTATGTTTCCTCTTTCTCTGTGTGTGGAGGTGCTGATCTTAGACCATGTGTGTCCTGCTATGTTTGCAGTGTCCTTGTCCCTCTGATGCCCGCATGGAAGCAGCACTGCAAACGCGACACACTCTCTATAAAGGATACGTATCTCACCTTGCTTTTTATTCAGTGTAGTAGTCTTTGTAGTGTACTTCGTCCATTTGCATTTTTTGATTACTCACAAAACCAGTTTTTTCATTTGGAAAATATTGGGTTTCGGTCTACCATCTTGCTATTTGCTTCTTGTTCTTTTATTTTTTCTTGTCTCTTGAAATTTGTTTGGTCTTCTGTGTTCTGAGAGGGGCCTGATGCTGTGTTGCCCAGGCTAGTGTCAAATTTGTGGACTCAAGTGATCATCCAGCTGGCCTCCCGAGGAGCCGGGGCGCAGGCACCTGGTGTTACACTCAGCCATTGTCTTCTTTTTGAATAAGCACATCAGTTTACCCTGACTTGTCCCCGTTTCAGTCTTTTAGGACTCTTCGAATTCTTATTCTGGCGGCTCCCGTGTGGACGTGGTTTGTCCACACGTGCACCTCCGCTTCCCAACTCAGCGTGCTGCCCTGCCCTGCCCTGCCCTCCCAGGAGCATTTGTGTGCAGCAAGTGAGGGGACCCTGACCCGGGGCTGCCGGGCCCAGTGGGGTCCCCTCCTTCCGCCAGTCTGCTGGCAGGCCTCTTACAGCCTGTGGTCTGGACCGTCTTCGCTTTCCCTGTCTTGAGAACAGTTTCCTGCTCTAGGCGAGCAGCCCTCTGTTCCCATTCGAGGTTCCACCCCCGCTGTTGCCTGTTCATCCTGTGTGCATCCTGCTTCCTTTGTAGTCCTTGACCCCCTTTTACTTCCTGAGACGCTTTTCCTTTGCTGTTTCTGGTAGCTTTTTGACGATGATGTACCTGCTCACGTGTCTTTTATTTCCTTACGTATATGCTGAGGTCAGTGATGGCAAACCTGTGGCCCAGGTGCTGCCAAGGGCTGTTTGTTATTGAAAGCTCTAAAAGGTTCGCTGTCACTGCTTGAGTTTCTTGGGTCTGTGGGTGGGGGACTTTTTTTTTTTACTCACTGTGAGAATGGAACCCAGGGCTCACACATACTGAGCAATTGCTCTACCTGTGAGTTACGTTCCCAGCCTTTTTTTGTTTCATTTTGTAACAGGATCTCACCAAGTTGCTCATGGTGGCCTTGAAGTTGAGATCCTGCCTCAGCTTTCCTGAGTACTGGGATTATAGTTGTGTGCCACCGTGCCTTGCATCATTCATCGGTTTTGGGGAATTCTTGGCCATCACCTCTTCAGATTTTAGGTCCGCTCCTTCTGTGACCTGGTCACCTTGTCTGGGTGGCTGGGTGTCTGACACAGTTCCTAAACTAGGTTCTTTCTCTATCCGTTTCTGGTGTGTTGTGGTATTGGCTTCTTTTGCTGATCTTGTCTCATGCTGGTGCAGGCCATTCTGAAGCCATCCTGGGGTGGTGACTTCAGCTGATTGGTGGCTGTTAATCCATACAGCCTTCGGTTTTTTGTTAAACCCTGTGTTTTTCATCCACACTGTCCTGCCTCTGTCCCTGGCATGTGACGCTGTTGTCATCTGTGGACACCGTAGTGCCTGTGGTCTTCTGCTCCCTCTCACCTTTTCCCGTGTTTCCTCGCTGGTTCTCACCAGCCATGCACAGTGCTCTCTTTTCCCCTCTTTGCCCTGCTCTCCCTTGGGACCCCTTCGTCCAGGCAGGCTGCAGTGTGGCCTGGTGGCGGCAGGGGGTGGCTGTGGTGTCTGTGGTGTTGTGTGGGGGTCTTGGCAGTGGAGAGGCCTCCCCCTGGGGTTTGGAAGCGCTGGCCCTGTACTGTAGCGGAGAACAGTTTTCCTGAGCCTTTCTTGCTGTTCTGCTTTGGTCGGGTGTGTTTTTAGTTCTTGGTTTAGTGTTTAGTCTCACAACTGTCCTGGATTGTGGAGAGGCGTAGCCCTGAGCTCTTCCTCCCTGCACCTAGGGACTTCTGTGTCTCTTCCTTAGCGGGCCAGCTGCCTGCTGGAAGCCCTCTTATGGCCCCTCCCCAAAGCTGGCCACACTGGCCTCTCCTGCGGGTGGCTCCTGCTTCCCTGGCTTTGTTGTCCTGCCACCCTGAGTCTGATGTCCTCCTGGCCACCCTTGTGCCCCACGCTGGCCGTGGTCCTGATCTGTACGTTGAGCCGCATGTAACTGGTGCTGGTGGGCCTGGAGCAGGAGCCTGAGGGGCTGGCTGTGCCCACCCCATGCCAGGCCTGACCTCACCCTCTCCTGCAGTCTATGAGAACGAGGACCAGCTGCTGTGGGACCCCGGTGCCCTCCCTGAGCGGGAGGTGGAGGAGTTCCTGTACAGGGCTGCCAAGCGCCGGTGGCAAGAGGTGGCCGGCTCCCAGCTCCCAGAGGGGGAGGCTGTGAAGGACAGCGAGCAGGTGGGGCCTGTGCCAGGGCGGGGGAGGGATGCTGGCCATGGGAGCCAGTGTGGGTGTGAATGCAGTTAAAGCCCCTACAAAGACATGGTGGTGTTCATACCCGCCCATGTCACTCTGGGAGGTGTAGATACCTCCGTGTCTCTCTCAGGGTGGTGGTGGAGATGCCCCCAGCGTCTTGGAGTGGGGGTGTAGACACCCTCCTGTATTACTTGGGGGGGGTGTGGATGCCCCACCCGGCCCCTGTGCATGGGAGGGTGAGCAGTGCCTCCCCCCAGGCGCTGTACGAGCTGGTGAAGTGTAACTTCAACGTGGAGGAGGCCCTGCGGAGGCTGAGGTTCAATGTGAAGGTGATCCGAGGTGAGCTGCGGCCCCAGGCGCCCTCCCCACTGACCGCCCCACCCCGCAGTGCCCCACTGACCACCTGCTCTGCTGCAGATGGGCTCTGTGCCTGGAGCGAGGAGGAGTGCAGGAACTTCGAGCATGGCTTCCGGGTACACGGAAAGAACTTCCACCTGATCCAGGCCAACAAGGTGAGGCCCCCGCTGTGTGCCCATCCATGTCTCGCTCCAGTTTCCTCTACCATCTTGGCCAGGTTCTTTTCCCACCTCAGAGAACCAGGTCCCACTCAAGTTGACTTCTGGCAGCTGTGCCTGACGTGTTCCACGTTTGGTCAGGGCACCGTCCTGTTGTCACTGCATCCTCAGGGGGGAGCCCATCTATTGGCTGGGTCCCCACACTTAGCCCAAAGCTGTGGGAACGCGGTCTCCTGGTTCTTTCATCCAGGGGCACTGGTCCTTCTGCCCGGTCTTCACGGAGGTGAGTCCTCTGGGAGTCTGTGCACACCTTACAGCAGCACAGTGGCCCCGTGGCTTCTGAGGTGACCCCCAAGCCAGGCTCTTGGTAGATCTCCACCTTCCAGCCACCAGCGCTTCCACCCCTGAGGCCCCCATTTTAGTTGTCTGGTCCTTTGCTCTGGCCTTGTGACTTGGGGACACACAGATGTAGGGGCCTTGACGTCTTCCTCTGCAGTTGAGAGGCAGGAGGTCCTGGATGGGGATGTTGCTGCGGTGACCATGTGCCCAGGACTGGGTCGGAGGCAGTGCTTGACCCTCTTCCATCCTCAGACTTCAGCACCTGAGGCTTCCGGAGCCCATGGCAGGTGTTCTCCTGCTAGGGGCTCGTGGCCATGCACTTGTTGGTCAGCATGATGTGTAGATGCAGGCAAAGCACTGACTGCCCAGCCCTCCCCAGAGACCCCTCTGGGGTGCGTTCAGACCTGTGTCCTGCCGGGTGGGAGATGGTTCTCAGAGGCCGGGCGTCGGCGCCTTCCACTGTCAGTGGGGTGTGTGCACCCAGAGTACCTCCTGTGGTGCAGCCCTGGCGCTGTGGTGATACTTCCCAGGGGCGTCCTGGGTGCCTTCAATGGCCAGGTGTGCATCATGCCAGGGGCTGCCACCGCTGCACTGCCTCCTGTCTCAGCACCCCCTGGCGCGCTCTTCTCCCATGTCCTAAGTGTGACCTATGGTGTGGGTTTCATAGGACCCAGGTGTATGCTCAGGCAGTTCTTTCTCAGGACACGAGTGACACTCTGTCCACTGTCCCTTACCTCACATGGTGTTCTCTCTGGGAGCTCCATCCTTGGTGATTGTCCTGTGTTCAGGTCCATAGGAGCAGGTCGAGGAGGTGGACGCTGACCCTTTCTGGGATCCTGGATCAGGGATGTGGGAGGTGACCCCGGGCTGGGGCCTCTGAGTGTTGGTTTGTGGTGTTAATGCCATTCAGGGACAGCAGGGTCCCAGGCCAGGAGGTGGGCGCTCCAGTGGGGGGCCATGGGGCCATTGGCGGTAGCCCGTGAGCCCAGATGGAGGTGGGAGAGGTAGTGCTGAGGCCGGGCAGCAGGGCCAAAAGGGTGCCTGCCGTCCTGCAGGTGCGCACACGGTCAGTGGGCGAGTGTGTGGAATATTACTACCTGTGGAAGAAGTCGGAGCGCTATGACTACTTTGCCCAGCAGACACGGCTGGGCCGGAGGAAGTACGTCCCGTCTGGAACCACGTGCGTGCAGCACTGCTGTCAGCAGTAACCTTGGCTGGGCCACCTGCCCGAGGCTGGGCTGGGTGTGGCGGGGCACCTAGGCGACACCTCGGGGTCAGGACATCATGCACCCTGCTTCGTGGCCCCTCACAGCTCCTCTTTCCATAGGGATGTGGACCAAGACCTGGATGGCAGTGACCCCGATGGCCCCGCCCGCTCCCGTGCCGAGCAGGGGCCCCTGGTGGGTGCGTGCACAGGTAAGCTGCAACAGGGCAGCCGTGTGCTCCTCCCTGGAGCTGCCCTGGGTCAGGCACCACCTTGAGCCCTGGGCCTCCCACAGTCTTGGGCTGCATTGACCAACCCCATGAGTTGTGTTGCTGGGGGCCGGATTCCACCTGTTATCTGGGTCCCATCCGACAGGCCTCTCTGGCTTGGTCTCATTGTGGGGTGCTCAGCCTTGACCACCAGGCTATGGAGGCCACCAAGGAGCCGGGCAAGGCCACCGATGGATTCTCCCAATGTTCTGGTGTTTTGTTTTGTGACACTGTGGATAGAAGCCAGGGCCTGGGCATACTAGCCCACATCCTCTGAACTTTTGATGGCGTTCCCTTGAAGGAGCACAAGCAGGGCCCTCTGCTTCCTTGAGATGCCTCATTTCCAGAATCTAGCATGGTTTGCCCAGAGGGTGAGCATACCTGCCAGTTCCCCTTGTGCATTGAGCTGGGCATGATGGTACACGCCTGTCATCCCAGCACTTGAGAGGCTGAGGCAGGAGGATCACTGTGAATTCAAGGCCAGCCTGAATTGCATAGCAAGACCCTGTCTCAAAAACACCACTAACTGGGGCTGGGGATTTAGCTCAGGGTTCCACTGCCTGCCTCACAAGTCCAAGGTCCCAAGTTCGATCCCCGATACCAAAAAAAAAAATAAAACACCACTAACAACAGAAACTCAAAATTGTGTATGATGTGCCTCTGTGCTGCTCAGGGGAACAGTTCACACAGCTGCATGCTTACTGGGTCCTCACAGTGCCTCCGGCCTTTTTGTCAGCTTTTTCAGTGGTTGTATCCGGTCCCATTTGGAATTGTGGTTTTGACCCACTCAGTTGGTCTTTGAGCTTTAAATGCCAGGACCATTAAAAGTGTCTACCTGGGTCCGTGACTGCTGTGTGGCTGGATCTCTGTGCTTGTGTGTGTTTCAGGTGTTTGCGTGGCACATCTTTCTGAGAAGGCCAGTCAGGAGCCTGCACAGTGGCGGCCAGAAGTGCATGTGGGGTCTGGGAGGGCTGGCGTGTGGGCTCTGGGGTCTGCTCCCTGAGTGCAGCCAGCACCCAACTATGTTCTCCCCTGCAGAGCCGCTGAGTGTGGACTGTGTGTCTGGTGGTCACGGTGAGCCTGGAGTGGACTCCGATGGCCTCCCATCCTCGGAGCCGGGGCCCTGTCCTTTCCAGAAGCTGGATGAGCCCCCTGCTGTGCCTCTGCCCCAGAGGCCACCAGTACACGACCTGGCCGTGTACCCCTCGGACACAGCCACTCCAGAGCCAGGTGCCAGCCCGAGACTGGCTGTGGACTTCGCCCTGCCGGAGGAGCTACCCCTCCTCTCTAGCCATGTGGGTCTCAATGAGGACCCCGAGGAGCCTGTGGCCCCTGCACAGGTGGCCTTGTCGGTTGCTGAGTTTGGACTCATTGGCATTGGAGACGTGAACCCTTTCCTGGCTGGCCACCCAGCATGCCCAGCTCCCGGGCTACACTCGGAGCCCCTGTCACAGTGAGTACCACCCCCCATGCCCTACAAGATGCCTGGCACCCCAGGCCGAACCTCACCTGCCAGGGCCTGAGTGTGGCAGCCCTGACATCACTGCCATGAATCTGACTCACTTTTGCACTAGGTGGTACATTTGTGTGGCTCAAACCCAAGAAGGTGCAGAGGGTGCAGGTGCCAGGTCCTCACCCTGCCCCAGTACCCTGCACCCTCTGCCTGAAGGGTCTCCGACAGGAACAGGCGGCTCAGCTGTGGGTCGGGGAGGCCCTGACCCACCCTCCTCTCTCTGGCAGCTGCAACGTGATGACCTGTTGACCCCTGGCTGCAGGCGGGCGTGGGCAGCCTGGACTGGACTTGTCACCGAGCCGGGCCTACCCGTCAGTCTTCCTGACCCCCGCCATGTGGGCCTTGGTGATGCCTTCTCTGCTTCGGGAGACATCAGGACTAGGTGAGGTGGCCGGGCTGGCAGCCCTCGCCCCTCCTCACAGACTGGGCCCAGGGGGCCTCAGTGCCTGGCACTTCCACTCTGCTCCAGGCTGCCGTTGCATCAAGGGACCCACTGGGCAGTGGATGCAGAGAGGGCCTGTCCTTCAGGACACAGGGCAGAGCTGGCCATTTGGCCCGTTCCAGCCAGCGGAGGTGGGGGCAGACATCACTGCCCCACAGGGCACACGGACAAGACACGCACCAGCAGCCTCTGCCCAGGCGCCTTGGCCCCTGTCGGCTCTGTCCCTCCACGCCTGTAGGGCCTTGGAGCTGCCCAGCCCTGGGCTCAGTGGGCAGCTGCAGCTCAGTGCCGGGTCTGGGCACAGAGCCATATACCTCGCTGTCCGGCCCCCACCAGTCCCCAGCCTCCCTCCCAGTCTCCACTTCAGGAAAAGCCGCACTTTATGCCCCCACCTGCCTCCCGCCTCTCCATCTCCATTCCCCATTCCTGAGCCTTGAGGTTGGGGTGGGGCCCTCAGCAAGCCCTGGGGGGTTTGAGGAGACAGGTGACTCACACCCCTTTGCCGCCCCTTCCCCTTGGCGTCTAGGCAGGGAGCAGCAGAGGGGCTGGATGCCAGCACGACCCCTGGCCTGCAGTCTTTGTTCTGTTGGAGGCGGCCCAGCAAGGCGGTGGGGTCCTTGTCCTCTCAGCCACCTCCTGCTTGTTTGTGTTGGTGTTTACAAGGCGGAGTGGGGTCCTCGGCAGGCAGCTGGCCGCCTGGAGTGGGCAGCACGGTGCTGGCTGAAGCCATCTGCACTGGACTCGACTGTCCCGCGCCCCAAAGACCACACTGTGAAGTGAAACTGCCTTCGCCTCTGCGCTGTTTTATTTATTAAATACGATTTGAATCCCAGGCGCCTCTTGTGGGTGAGGTGGGGCAGGGTGCACAGGGCGACCTCACAGCAGGACACAGCATGAGGGACAGCACTGGATGTGGAGCTGATGCCTGTGGAGGCCGGGCCGCTGTGTCCACAGCATCGGCACTTCAGGCAGAGGCCCTGGTCCTGGAGGCTGGCAGACGGGCAGGCTGGCAGACCGGAGCGGGTCTCCCTGGGGGCGGGTCACCAGGTCTGGTGGAGCCAGACTCGGTCCCAGCAGGTCCTTGGTGCTCCTGATCCTGTGCTGTGTGGCTCTGCTTTTCACACGCTGACCAAATGCCTGGGAAAAGCCTCTGGAGGAAAGGCTCACCTTGGCTCACGGTTCCCATCCCTGGTCACCCAGTTCCGTTGCTCTGGGCTGGGCTGAGGTAGAGCAAAGCCACTCACATGTGACAACCAGGAGGCCTCGAGGGACGCAGAGCTGGGAGGAGGGGCCGGGCAGCACATGGCTTTCTGAGGCGCCCTGTGTTCCCAGCCACCCCAGCGACCCACCTCCTCATGGCTGCTCAGTTGTGAACTCAGCGGCTGCCTCTGGACACCGCTGCACGGGACTGAGCCCTGAACCCCTGGTCTCTGAGGACACTGGGTGTCTTAAGCCTTCGCCAGCTCCAGAGAAGTTCTGCAGCTCGCCTGGGTCTCACCTGGCTGCTCTCCTGACTGTTGTCTGCACCTCGGCTTCGGACAGTTGCGCAGGGTGCACCTGGTGAGGCCGCTGCTTCTGAACGCGTCGAGGCCGCGTGCATTCCACTCTTGGCTCCTCCATGGCTCCTGAGGTCCATGGCTCACTTCTCTGCGGCTCATATATTCCGGGGCGTGGATGGGTCTGGTTTATCTTGCCCCGGCTGGAGGACGTCTTGCTTGTGTCCATGTTTTTGCCAGTTAGCTGTAAACGAGCACGGGAAGGCTTCTTGTTGGACTTGAGTCTTCAACTCATTTGGGTGAACACCCAGGCACCTGCTGGCCGACAGACGTGAATGTGTTCATCGAGAGGCAGCCACAAGCTCTGAGGGCTGGTGGGAGCACTAAGTGCAAGCCCGGCCTGGGCAGCTCAGCAAGTGCTGGTCGCAAAATTTTTAAAAAGCTGAGGGTGTAGCTCAGTGCAGAAGACCTGGGTTAATCCCCAGTATTAACCAAAAAAAAAAAAAAAGTGCCACATGCTCCTGGTTTGTGTTTCTTTTTACACCCTCATCCCTTTATCCCTATCCCTGAGGCTTGCCAATTTTTTCTGGGGGATTTTGTCATTCTTTTATTTATTTCCCTCTGCCTGGCATCTTCTGGCTGAACGCTGACGTGGTTTTCTGTCTGTCTGCACTACGATGAGCCTGGTTCTTGCTCCACTCAGGTCCTGGGCCCTGCGGGTCAGCCCCTCCCTCAGGTCTGGAGGTCACCCTGTCAGCTGGTCTCCACGTGCTCGACCCGAGCCCTGGGCTGCATTCTTTCCTCTGCAGGAGCCTGGATCATTTCTGTGGAGCTATCTTGGAAGGTACTAGACCTCTGCTCCAATCCAGGCTATTCCCTGGCCAACCGGGGAGTCTTTAATTCATATATTATGTATTTTATTTTTAGGATTTGTACCTAGTTTCTTATTTCTTTGCTAAAATTCTCCGTTGTTTCATCTCCCCTCTCCCTTTCTGAGGATTGAACCCAGGGGCTTCACACTGAGCTATATCCTCAGCCCTTTTTTTCCCCATTTTTTATTTTGAGACAGGGTGACTCTCCTGCCTCAGCCTCCTAAGTAGTAGCTGGGATGACAGGCCTGGGCCACCTTGCCTGGCTCCACCTTTCATATTCTTCCACTGTTTTATAATAATTACTACAAACTGCTGCTGTTTCCCTATTTTGCATATTGCTCTTTGAGTCATTGAACTGTTGGTCTGGTTTGTATGGGTTTTCTGGCCCAGATCTCTCCTGCCCTGTGCTGGAGTGAGGCTCCGGGACTGTTCAGGGATGTGGGTGGCTTCAGGGTCCCTATGCTGTTTTGCTGCTGCCTCCTCCCAGGCCCTCCCCTTGTGGCCAGAAAGTTTCAGGCACGTGGCTGTGCCTGTGGTCCTTCCCCGTGGCAGATGTGTAAATTTTGCCCAGTGGTTCAAGTAGGACCCCTTGGGTGAGATTGCTTGGGTCTTGTGTGGGGAACTGACCAAGGCAGAAGGGTTTTCTCATTTTTTTTGGTACCAGGGATTGAACTCAGCACCTTGTGCTTTTGAGGCAGGCGGTAGCCCCACTGAGCTAAATCCCCAGCCCTGTTTTTGTTTTTTGAGACAGGGTCTCACTGTGTAGTTCAGGATGGCCTTGAGCTCACTGTGTCACCCAGGTTGGCCTTGAATTCCTGATAGTCCTGCCTCAGCCTCCCAAGTGGGAGGATTACTGGCTTGAGTGGTGGTACTGGCATTGGGCAGAGGGAGCAGCAGGAGCCAAGATGCATGGGCAGCCAGGTTGGCACCCATGTGGGGCACACTTCCCGTTGTGGGTGAGCACCAAGGCTGGGGGCCAGGCCACCGAACACCTTCTCTCTGAGCCAGACAACTTGAAAACGGGGGGCAGTGGGGATCCTCGTGGGTTTTGGGCTGCAGCAGAGTTGTGGTTCAGGGAGAGGAATGCGACTGATGAGCGTTTTTGTTGACTGTTGTGTGTTTCTGAGTGTGCGTTTGCCTGTTGGGGGTGGAGTGGAGGCTGCCTATCCCCTCTGCTGTCTGCAGTCCCTGCGGGCCCTGGGGAGGCCTCCCTGTGCCGTTCAGGCTCAGCTCTGGACCAGGTCTGGGATGGGCCCTTGGTTCCTCTGCAGCCTCCAGCTATGTTGTTCCTCTGAACAGCCTCCAGTCCTCAGTTCCCCGAGGATCTTGCTGAGAAGTGGCCCTGGTTGTTTTCATTTACTTGGGATCTCCTCTTTGTGCTGGGAATGAGGGTCTTTTGTGATCCCTGCAACTGGCTGCATGGGCGTCTTCGCTGGACAGCAGAGGTAAATGCCTGGAGGCCACCTTGGCCAGGAAGCCAGGCCTCAGCCAAGGGACCTCTCCAGGCAGCTTCCGGGGATGAAGACTTCACCTGGGGCTGGGGGGAGCACAGAGAGTTGTTTTCCTGGTTTGTAGCTCCTAGGTAGGGTGGCCAGATAAGATCCAGGATGCCCAGTTAGATTCTAATTATAAATATTTTAATATAGACATACGTCATGCAATATTTGGGACATACTTATACTAAAAAATGGGTGGCTTTCCTGCTGGGTTTCAAAGCCTGTTGGGTGTCCTACATTCCATTTGCTATATTGAGGAGCCCAAATCCTGTGTCCCTACAGGTGGATGTTGACATTGTGGATGTGAAGTACATACCCCAGGCTGGTCCCTGGGAATTCCCAGGGTGTCTGGGAAGGCCCACTCTGGGGTGGCTTTGCCTGTGTCCCAGAAAAGGCACCCCTGTGCCCACCTGCCCTGGCCCTGTGGATTAGGATGGGCAATACGGGTGGCACCTGGGCAGATGGATTAGAATTCACCAAATGGCATTAGTTGTGCACCTGCTGTGTACAGGCCCTGCCCTCCTGGTGGCAGCCTGGAGGCAGGGTGAATACACAGCCAGGTAGATGGTGCTGGGCTTGCAGGGGACCCCCATGTATGGGGACACAGTCCCACTGCCTGCATGAGGTGGGTGTGACTTCACCCAGAATGGGGGCTCCTGGACACTGGGGTTCACCCCCTCTGAGGTGGACATCCTAAATTAAGAGGTCCACTGAGGAGTGGAGTCCAGGCGGCCTGTGCGGCTCTATGGTTCCAGCTTCACGGGTGCTGGATCCAGAGTGGGAAGGCTGTGGTCCCAGCCCTCGGGGTGTGCCTGATGTCCCACGCCCCTCCTGCTAGCCTCGCTAGCCCACTGCAGGCCTTGGAACCACTGATGGGGTCCTTGACCCAAGCTGGGGCCTCCCAGTCCTAAACCTAACCTTGACAACCTGCTTCACCTCTCCGGGATCCAAGAGAGGTGAGCAGAGTAAAGGTGGAGTAGGGGTGCCTGCACTTAATTGGCACCCACTGTGTGCCAGCCCCCTCCACACAGTTTGGACATCTCTGGGCCTCAGGTCAAAATGGGGTACTAAGGGGCAGAGCTGGCGCTGAGCCCTTGGCCCCACTGCCTGGGACCACGTGGCCTGGGGAGTGGGTTCTGTCTGAAGAATTTGAGCAAGACCCCAGCCCTCTTCCGGCTCTGTTACTTGCAGTGGGTGTCCTGGCTTTCTGCCTGGTGCCTCCCAGCTGTGGGCACCCCACATAAGGGGGGCAGACAGGAGCTCCTCAAGGCATGGAGGTCCCCAGTAATAGGAACCTTGACACCAATCCTAACCATAATCCTGATTTTTGCTGCCCCCACAGGTTTTAATCCTGACCCTGCTGGGGGATTTTAAGGACTGACCCATATCTCGGCCAGCCTCACCCCAGCTCCTTCCCGGGGAGCCTCCCTGGCCTCTCCTTGCTCTGCCTGCCCCCTGCAGGGCTCCCCGCCCGGCACTCAGTAGGTGTTCAATAAGGAACTATGTTTCTGGGGCTTGGATACAAGGTCGCACCCTCTTCTTAGCAGGAAGTACTGAGCGCCCTCTGGACTTTCTGAGGGTGGCGTCCCAGGTGGGAGGAGGGGGCAGCAGCAATGCCATCCACGGATTGCATTTATGCCAGGATTGAACTCCAGCCCTAATTCCATGAGCGGTGCATGAGGATCCAGGAAGGAGCAGTGAATGAGGGGTGGAGCCGGAGCCCTCCAGTCCCCCTCCTCCCCCTCGCCCCCGCACCACAGGTGGGCGCTGCTCACTCCGGTGTTACAAGCCCCAGACTCCCCATTTGGGGATTGTTGTTGGGTCGAGGGATGATGCAGATAAGCACGGGTTAGGCAGCCGAAGGCGGCGACCTCCGGGGTCAGCCTGGGTTCGAATCCCGGTCCTACCACTCCCACACCACAGCGCGTGTGTCCCACCACAAGGTCTGATGGCCCAAAGAACCAGTGCAGTTGTCGGGACACAGCGTTTGCGAGGAGTCCTTGGCCTCGGTTTCCAGACCTAGCGGGTGCAGGACTCTTCCTCCCGACGCCGAGCATCGCAGCTTTGGGAGGGAAGCGATCCCTCTGCGGAGCCACGGCGCGTCCTGGCTCCCGAGGCAATGTGGTGTCCAGCCCGGCGAGGACGGCACGCACCCGCGGGGACTCCGTTGCCCCGGGTCTGGGGGCCGCCCTGGGTGACCTCTAGATCTCTGTCCCTAGGTGTCTGGCGGCCGCTTCCGGCTCAAAGACCCTCGTCTGCGCCACGGCCCTCCCCTCCCCTTGGACCTCTGGTCCCCACCTCTCCCCTCCCCTTCTCTCGGGCCGCCCCCGGGCCGCCCCTGCTCCACTTTGGAACCGTCCCCCCCCTTCTTCCTCTCCCCCGCCCTCGAGCCGCCCCGCCCCGCCCTCCCCAGCTCGGCCGCCCCGCCCCTGTCCCCGGCTGGAGGCCATGTGACCCCGCCGCCTGGCCGGGCCGGGCCGGGACGAGCTGGCCGGGCTGGCGGGCGGGCGGGTGCGGGGCGGCAGCTGGCGGCGGCGGCATGGAGCGGAGGTGGGTCTTCGTGCTGCTCGACGTGCTGTGTCTGCTGATCGGTGAGTGCCGGGCCCTCGGGGGCCCTGCGACCCAGCGCCAGCTCGATGCCGCCCGTCCCTCGTCCCCGACGGGTCGCGGCGCCTCGCACCGTGCAGGAAATCGCTACGAGGCGGGCGCCAGTGACTCGCCGGGGCTCTGGCTCGGGTCCGCGTCCCCAGTGGCGGCGAGCGCTGGTCCGGCCGGGGTGCAGCGCCGTCGCGCTGTCGCCCTCGGGTCGGCGGGCGGCTGAGGAGCCGGAGCTGCGGGGATCCGGCCTGGGGCGCGGGGACCAAACCTGCCGGGCCGGTTTGCGGCGAGCTCGCCCAGGCCCCTGCCCTCCCCCGGCCCAGGACAGAGGCCGAGTGTTTGCTCCCGCCCGGGTGCACAGCGGCCCGAACTCTACCTGACAGCTGGGGACTCGCGCCGGATTTGCCTCCCCCTCCGTTAAGATCGGTTCGGGTTTCCCGGCGGAGAGGCCAGGCCCACCTTCCGGTCTCAGAGGAGACCCTGCCGGGGTGACAGACAGCAGGAGGCCCCTGTTGGAAATCTGCCACCTTTGAGTGTCTTTTTCTCGGCGCACATGCTGTTTACTTCAATATTTGTGTGGCACTTACTGTATGCTGGGCGCCAAGCCACAAGCAGATAATTTACCTTTCCTTCCAAACAGCCTGGGTGGGTCCCGGGAGACTGAGCCACCTGGTGGAAGTCACACGGCACAGCACGCTGCCCGCCTTGTACCCACGGTGGTGCGCGGGGCAGTTGGGTGTCCATCCCAGAAACCGAGTTCTTGAGTACTTCGGGCAGCGAGGTTTTAGGAGGTGGTAGGAGTTGTGAGGTCGGGGCTCTGGAGGTGCCTGCCAGGTGCGGGGGGGACAGCCTTCTGGCAGAGGATGAGCCTAGCTCCTGTTCACACTGGGGCCTCTGAATTCACTCCGGAAGGTGCCAGGCAAGGCCAGTGTGGGACCACGCCCCGATCGCGAGGGAGGGCGGGGCTGACGGGAGGACCCTGACCTGCGCCCTGGTCCCCTCTGGCCTCTGCCTGGCCCCAGCTCCTAGCTCCCATGCAAGGCCACTTCTGGGCCTGTTTCCCCCCAAGCCCCAGGCCCTTCTTTCTCCTTTTTCTTCTTATCGTCCGGGTGTCTTCCCTCTGTCCTGTGCTCTACAGCCCAAAGCCTGGCTCTGTCCAGACACCCTCCTGTGGCTCTTATTCCCTGCTTATTATTCCCTTATTCCCTGCTCCTCTGCTCTGTGACCCTGGAGCAGGGCCCCGGGCTGGGTCGTTGAGGAGGCTCAGTGGATGTCACAGCCTCCTGTGCTGGCAGTGGGCTCCTACCTGCCGGCCATCCTCGCCCAGAAAGAGGGCTTGGGACTGAGCCTCCGGGTGCCGCTGCAGCATGGCTCAGGACCTGGCATGGAGGTGACTACAGGGACACAGGCTTGGCAGGCCCTCTTCTGGGTGCTGCTGAGTGCCAAGCCCCCCCCCCCCCCCGCCTGTGCTTCAGTCAGGTCCTGCACAGGTCTAGTCCCCAGCCCTGGACACCTTAGTTCCTGTGGTTGTACACATGTGATGGGAGAAATGAGTTGGGTGTCACACGTGTGACTGTAATTCCGCAGGGGACAGGAGATGTGAAGGATGGAGGTTTCTCCCTGTGTGACCCCAGGGGTAGGCAGTCAGGAGACAGAGAGGGTGTTGTGCAGAGCAGTCATGTGCAAAGACCCTGGGGTAGGGACCTGTGGTTCTTCTCTAGGGCTTGGGGTGTGAGCTAGGCAGAGTTCGGGGGTTGGTGGTGCTACTCCAGGGCCCCATGGTGGAATCTGGTTGATCTGCAGTGTTGGGGAAACTAGAGGGGCTTTTCAGGGTGCAGCAGCCTCCCGTTTGCCACCAGAGAAGCTCTGATGGGGGTGACACAGATGCAAGAGGCAAGACTGACCTGGGGGCGGCAGATGTTCGGGACTCAGGGCTTAGCTGGTGGGAACCAATCCTTCCCTGCCTTCTGCTGCAGCTGCTCTGCCCTTCACCATCCTGACCCTGGTGAACACCCCGTACAAGCGAGGCTTTTACTGTGGGGATGAGTCCATCAGCTACCCCTACCGCCCAGACACCATCACCCACGGGCTCATGGCCGGTGTCACCATTACGGCCACCGTCGTCCTTGTAAGGCGGGAAGGGATGGCGGACGGGGGTCTGCCCTGAGAGGAGAAGGGGGAAGACGGGGCTGGGGAAGCCGCAGCTGCTGGCCCCTCACCTATGCCCCTGGCAGGTCTCCACGGGGGAAGCCTACCTCGTCTACACGGACCGCCTCTACTCCCGCTCTGACTTCAACAACTACGTGGCCGCCGTCTACAAGGTGCTGGGGACCTTCCTGTTTGGGGCAGCTGTGAGCCAGTCGCTGACTGACCTGGCCAAGTACATGATCGGCCGCCTGCGGCCCAGCTTCCTGGCCATCTGCAACCCCGACTGGAGCCGGGTCAACTGCTCGGCTTATGTGCAGCTGGATGTGTGCAGGGGCAGCCTCACCAATGTCACTGAGGCCAGGTGGGTGCGGGGTCGCGGCTGCACTCCACTGGGGGAAGGGCTGGGGAGAGAGTGCTGCCCCCGCTCTCAACTGCTGACCCCAGCTAACTGCTGTCCCCAGGCTGTCCTTCTACTCGGGGCACTCCTCCTTCGGGATGTACTGCATGATGTTCTTGGCGGTGAGTGTCCGTAGTGGTGCTTGTTGAGAACCCGAACAGGTTACGCCCCTTCTCTGGCCTCAGTCTTGCCAGCTGTACCCCGGGGAGTGGGGTAGGGGTGGGGGGTTCACTGGTTTGTGCAGATGGACAGATGGATGGATGGAGGAAC
The DNA here is from genome assembly GCF_053883595.1 of Heterocephalus glaber. Taxonomy (NCBI): domain Eukaryota; kingdom Metazoa; phylum Chordata; class Mammalia; order Rodentia; family Bathyergidae; genus Heterocephalus; species Heterocephalus glaber. Next base: position 3,042,117 of record NW_028258457.1, on the reverse strand, counting down.
TTCTAGGCTGACACCCTGCCCACCCCAGCTTTACGTGCAGGCCCGGCTCTGCTGGAAGTGGGCGCGGCTGCTGCGGCCCACGGTCCAGTTCTTCTTGGTGACCTTCGCCTTCTATGTGGGCTACACCCGCGTGTCTGACTACAAACACCACTGGAGCGACGTCTTAGTCGGGCTCCTGCAGGGGGCGCTAGTGGCCAGCCTCACTGTGAGTTCCTGGACCACCCTGCCTTGTCCAGCAAGCCCTTCGGGATCTGATGCTTCCTGAGGCCCCATCCCAGGCTCCACCGTCCTTGGTCCTGCCTACAGTCTCCTCTCCTCCTGTCCTTGTCCTGCTGGCTGCTGTCCAGCCTGCCAGCTGACCACCCTCTTTTTCTCCATCAGGTCCGGTACATCTCAGACTTCTTCAAAGCCCGGCCCCCCCAGCCCTGCCTGGAGGAGGAGGGGGGGGAGGTGACACGCAAGCCCAGCCTGTCGCTGACCCTGGCCCTTGGCGAGGCTGAGCGCAACCACTATGGGTTCCCAGGGTCTTCCTCCTGAGCTGGGGCCACAGGCCAGCGTGCTCATGGTCCCTCCGCCTTCATGGTGGGCAGTTCGGGCTGCAGGTGGGCCCAGGTCCCTGCTGATTGCAGTGGCAAGTGGAACCCCCTGCCCCACCTTTCTGGGCCAGGATCTGCCTGGCCAGCCCTCCTGCTGCTGTGGGGTCGGGGCCTCCCGGGAATGGACTGGTGTTGCTTCTGCAGGGTACAATGTGCCTGTGGGTTTCTGTATAGTCCCAGAGCACCAGGGTCAGCCAGGGACCTGCACACAAGGGCCTGTGGGTGGTGGCCCGGAGCTCATGGAGCGTGGAAGTGAGCGAGGTCACGTCCAGCGCAGTGCAGCTACACTGAGGACCACGGTGACCCCTGTGGCCCCGACCCTCCTACTGCCGTGCAGACTCGAGCACTTAGCCACACTTCTGAAGCAGGTGCCAGGGGTTGTTGTCCCCCAGCTGTGCCAGAACTTTAAGGCTTACGTTTTCAGTGAGTGGGTGAGCCATAAACTTATTTTTTACCAAGTACATCTTTGATTTGGGTGATTGATTTTTAAGTGTCTGCTGTTTTTTTTCTGCACCTGAAAACTCTCTCTGCTTCTCTTTCTTTCCTTCTTTCTTTCTTCCTTCCATCCTTCTTTGCTTCCTTTCTCTCTCTCTGTCTCTCTCTTTCTCTCTTTCTCTTTTCTTCTTTCTTTTTGTGAGACAAGGTCTTGCTATGTACAGTAAGTCCCCAACTTAGAACGTATTCTGTTCTGGGAGTAGTTCATGAGTCGGATTCATTCATAATCTGACAAAGGGAGTCTTATACAGCGTATGTGTTAATGTTCACAACTCAGATGTTCATAAGTCAGGGACTTACTATGGTCCAGGCTGGCCTTGAACTCACTGTGTAGCTCAGGCTGGCCTCAAATTCTCAGAGATTCTCCTGCCTCAGCCTCCTAAGTGCTGGGATGACTGTTGTATGCCACTGGACCTGGCTGAACCTGCCTATTTACCCCTTGTGTGTTTGTGTGTCAGGCTTGAGCAGGCTGATGGAGCATTTGCGGACAGCCTGGGAGCCATACAGGGGGCCGAGGTGCTGGGGGAAACAGAGGAGGTGACTGCAGGGCACTGCCGTGCTGGACACTGGCCCCCTCAGCCTCGTGGACTGTGTCGGGCAGGCTCCTGAGCAGGAAACCTCAGCAGAGTCTCCCAGAAAGCAGCAGAGGGGTAACAGGGTTCTCAGAGTTGGGAGCCACACACCAGAGCCTCCCGCTCCAGCCTGCTGTGGTGGCAGGGCTGGGGGTGTAGGACAGAGTTACAAGAGCACCACACCCCAGCATTGGGGTTATTCAGACAGCACTGCCAACTGCATTTCCAGCTACAGTGAGAAACTTTTTCCTTATTTCCATAGAAATTCCTCTTTAAATGCCTTAACTGCTGCTGGGCATAGTGCACACTTGTCATCCCAGCACTCAGGAGGCTGAGGCAGGAGGATCGCTCCGAGTTCAAGGCCAGCCTGTACTACATAGGGAGACCCTATCCCAAAAAACAAAACAAAACAAAGAATGCCTAACTGCTGGCACCATGCAGCAAATACCCTCTACTATCAAGTCCCAGAAGGTGGCTTGGCCAGTCCCTGACCAAAAGTGATGAAGTGAGAAAGGACCTGTATTACACAGGGAGAAGAGAATGTCGTCTCCTTTGCTGAATAAGAATGGGACTGACAGAATCTCTGGCCAAACTGCCCAGGCTCTGGAGCCCTCTCCCGGGCCTGTAATTGAGTTACAGAAAGCCTTGCTGAGACACCTCGGGGGATAACCCCTCCCAGTGTCTGATCGTGCCGGGTTCTGATCAGTTCCTCAGCTCCTGCGTTCCGGTGTAATACCTGACCCCCTTGCCTGTAGCCAGCACTACCCTCACCTGAGGTTCCTGCTTAGTCATTTTCTGTCACCCACTCTCCCCACCCCACCCCCACTCCTTGGCCATTCATTTTTTTTGTGGCACCACTGAGCTAAATCCCCGGCCCGGCCGTACTGTTTTTTGTTCCAGACAGGGTCTTACTGTGTAGCCCAGGCTGGCCTCGAACTTGTGGCAATCCTCCTGCCTCAGCCTCCCAGGTGCTGGGATGACAGATGTGCACCATCTCGCCTGGCCTTGGCCATAAATTCCCACTTAGGGCCCAGGCTGTATCTGGAGTTGACGAAGTCTCCGCTCCACACCTCTGCTGCAGTGGTCTCTGCACTGCACTTTCAGGAATGCACTGGCTAATGTTTTCTGTGACGCTGCACAACCAGATCGAGCAGAGGAAGCAGGAAGACAAGGTGTGGCCCTCCCCGAGGGCTGCAGGAGGAGTGTGACTCACTGACATTTTGGCTTCTGCTTTCTGGCCTCCAGAGCTGAGAATCAATTTCTTTTTCAGGCCCAGCAGTTTGCAGTCTTATATTATGATAGCCCAGGAAATGAATATACTGGTTTCTCCTCACTAAAGATGTCTTTTGTTGAGCTGGATGTGATGGCACATGCCTGTTAGGCCAGCACTTGGGAGGCTGAGGCAGGAGGATTGCTGCAAGTTTGAGGCCAGCCTCGCTATATAGAGAGAAGTTTGAAGATGAACAATGGTGGGGAAATTTGGACTTCAGTCAGGAGAAGAGGCCAAAGAAAGGGCTTGGTGTTTGGCAGGTAGGTGTGGCTTAGATAAGTGCAGGGTGTGAAGCTAGGAGGGCAGCGGGCTCAGCTGCAGAGCCCAGGGCCTTTTCTGTCTGCAGATCCGAGGCCACAGGCCAGGCAGCTCCTCTGAGGCCCCGGACATCTGGGGCGTCTGCCCCTCCTTTCTGCACCTCCTGCTCCACTTAATCCTGTTTCTGCTGGGTGGGCAAAGGGCTCAGAAAGCGGGGGGCGGGGGGCCTCCACCGCTACCTCTCAGCCTGCAGGAATGGCCCCTCTGCCCTTCCGGGGCAGGGCTCAGTCTTGACACAGGGCATTTGGATTTTAGTAAGACATTTGCCATCACTTTATTTTATTTTATTTTATGTTTTTGGTACCGGGGATCGAACTCAGGTCCTTCCATTTGCCAGGCAGGTGGCGGAACCACTGAGCTAAATCCCTGGCCTGCCATCACTTTAATTTGTAATCTTTTTGAAAGAGGAAGAGCTGAGCATGGTGGTTCATACCTGAAATCCCAGCACTCAGGAGGCTGAGGCAGGAGGATCCAGTGAATTTGAGGCCAGCCTGGGCTACATAGTGAGTTCAAGGCCCATGAGAACTACATAGCGAGACTGCATTTTATTGTTTGCCCATAGAATGAGGATCTAGGATTTCCGTGGAGGAAGAGGGTACATTCCTTCCCTGACCGACACCCCCAAGTGGACTCACACTCATACATGCACACGAAGTGCATGTACATTCACACAGCGCTCCCACACCACAGATGCACATAGCCGTGACACACATGTACACCCCTCACCAATGTGCACAGATGCACACATCCCCATCTGACCACCTCGGCGGCCACAGAGATTGGAAGAAACCAGGAAAGGAGTCAGGAAGAGCCAAGGGAGGGGCCTGGTGACAGAGGGGACAGAGAAGCATCTGGCTTACAGGGAGACCATGGAATCCAATCCTTCCAGAACCCAGCGCTGCCTCATGTCCTAGATTTCTCTCTTTGGGCCTGGAAACTGTTTTTATTTTTTATTTTTCTGGAGACAAGGTCTTGCTGTGTAGTTCAGGGTGGCTTTGAACTTACTGGGTAGCCCAGGTTGGCGAACTCACAGTGATCCTTCTGCCTCCGCCTCCTGAGTGCTGGGATGACTGGGAAGTGCTACCATTCCCCAGTGAAATTTGTATTCGTATGGAGAAAAAAATGTGTTAGTACAGAGGCCAAAAACTGAGGACATCTGTATGGGAGCCGTGAGTGACATCCCCCATGCATGCACGGAACCTTCCCCTCTCTTCCTGCCTGTCTCTGTCTTGGAAGGGCGCCTTTGTCCAGTGGTTATTTCTGGCCTCTAAGCTTTTGGGGAGGAAGTATCTTTCTCTGCAGACCCCTCAGCCTGGATGTGGAGGTCTGCTGCACATTTGTCCTGTGCCTACTGGGATGTGGTTTTATTGCAAGTGACTTTCCATCCCTTCCTGCGAAGAGAGAGACTAAGCTGACCCAAGTTCTCTGCGGCCCAGACTGTGAGGCCACTCTTTTGTGTGCAGCCCCACCCTGCCCGACACGGGCCTCTCCCTGCATGTGTCTCCAGCTCCATTCTGGATGGAGAAACTGGAAATTTATGACTCATTGTTACCTTTGCTTTATTGCCCAAGGAAATGGCCAGCCGGGTGTGGTGGCGCAAGCCTTCATTCCATCATTCAGGAGGCTGAGGCAAGAGGCTTACTTTGAGTTCGAGGCCAGCCTGGACTACATAGCAAGACCCTGTCTCAAAAAAACAAAAAAGAAAATGGCCAATTCCAGGTGCAAACTATGGCGCAGTCTGCACTGAGCGCATCTCACCCTTCCTTGCAACCCCTCCACAGGTGCCCGAATCCTGTGCCATGGCAGGGTCTCTGGTGCTGTTCCACCCTCAGGGCCCTGCCTATTCCCCTGGGCAGCTCCCAGGTACCTCGGGCCACGAGTATGATGTAGGAGTTTAGGGCTGCTGCAAACTGAACAACTGAGTGGAATATGTGAAAGGTCACAAAAACCCATGGCTAACAGGTTGAGCAAGATGTTTCCTAAAAAGAGAGAACATCCACACAACACAGGACCCACAAGGACTCCACAACTACTGTTCACTGAGGACCAATCAGAAAAGTGCTATTTTCAGTCCTTCATTTGCATCTGGCATTGTTTACAGGACCAATCAGAGATGATCTTCTCAACTTCATTTGCATCTGGCCCGTAGCCTTGGAAATCTTTCCCTGAGGGGGTTTAAAGCTGGCATGAGGCCAAGTGAGTTTTTGACCGGACAAATGTCCCAAAGCCTTATTTGCAAGATAGGGAAGCCAACTTGGGCATTTTGGATACAATAGAACCCTTTCCCTGTCCACGGACTGCTGTGAGCCTTCCCGCCTGCCTGGTCTCACCCTATAGAGCACACCTTTCCACCTTCAGTAAATATTCCCCCTTGATGCTTTTGCTGTGTGTCTTGGCCAATTCTTTGTTTGGGACACTGAGAACCTGGAGAGAAGCCCCATGGGACCCTCCATCTGGTAACAAGCGGACCTTGCTTCCCCCTTTTTTATTTTTTTGGGACAGGATCTCACTATGTAGCTCAGGCTGGCTTTGAACTCGTGGTGATCCTCCTGCCTCAGCCTCCAGTGTGCTGGAGGACGGGCATACGCTGCCACGCCCGGCTGGTCTAGTGTCTTTGTGAAAGGGTTGGAAAATGAGCTTTCAGAAGCTGAGAGTCCCACAGTTCTCAGAGGGTGCCTGTGTACCCAAGAGGCCCCTAATTGTTCATGAGCAGGGAAGCCCAGTTCAGATGTTTCACATGTGTTGTCTCTGCCTATTTTTTAGGGTTAGGGTGAGGGTTAGGGCTAGGTTAGTGTCTTAGTTACTTTTCTCCTTGCTGAGACAAAATACCCAGTGCCCACAAGTAAAAGGAGAAAGGTTTATTTTAGCTTAGTTTGTAGAGGTTTCAGTCCATGGTCAGCTGGCTCCAAGGCAGGGTGGCAAGGCAGAGAAGAAATGGTTCATGACATGGCAGGAAGCAGGCAGCAAGCCTTCCGGGCTCTCATCCATCCAACAGCTTGGCCCACTCAGGTGGGCCTTGCCATTATCCACACCCAGAACTATGCTAGACCAATGAATGGACTAATTTAGCTATCACATTCACACACCCTAGATCCAGCCACCTCCGTAAAGCCCCACCTACCAGCGCATGAGGTTTTAGGGAGACATCTAGATACAAACCATAACAGTTAGGTTAGGGTTAGAGCCAGGATCAGGGGTTAGGGGTTAGGCTAGGGTTATGGCTAAAACTAGGGTTAGGGTTAGTCTTTGGGGTTAGGGTTAGGTTACAATTAGGGTCAGGTTGGGGCTGGGGATTTAGCTCAGTGGTGCCATCGCCTGCCTTACAAGCACAAGGCCCTATGTTCGATTCCCGGTACCAAAAAAGAAAGCAAAACAGAAGAATTAGGGTCAGGATTAGGTTTAGGGTTACAGATTTAGTGGTGTGGTTAGGGTTAGGGTTAGGGTCAGGGTCAGTGTTAGGTTTGGTTTTGGGGTCAGGTCTGGGAGACTGAGGTAGGAGGATGACGAATTCGAGCCCCGCATGGATAACATACCAGATCCTTTTAAAATATAAAAGGGCTAGGGATATACTAGGCCCTGAGTTCAATCCATCTCTAGTCAGTAATGTCAAAAAATATTGGAAAAATAATCGGAAACAAAGAATGTAGTGAGCTGGCCATGGTGGCACATGACTGTAATCTCAGCTGAGGCAGGAGGATTGCCAGCCTGGGCCACACAGAGAAACCCTGTTCTCAAAAATACAAAAAAAAAAAAAAAAAAAGAGTAGGAGGAGAAATCTGAGAGATGAGTCAGCATGGGAATCGGAGAGGCTGGTGTCTTGGGTAGGCCTGTGGTTGGGAGACTGGCGGCCCGCAGCGCACTATGATTGGCCTAGACCGGAGAGGGTGGGGCTCTGTACTCAGTGACCTGGTAGGGAGAGGAGGGAGGGGGCGGGGAGAGCAACCCCTGTGTGAAGTCTTTAATGAAACCGAAAGGGAGTGTGTGCTGCCAAACTCGTTCCTGGGAGCTAGCAATACCTTGATTCCAAAACCAGACAAGGAATCACCTAAAAAAGAAAAATGCAGCCCAGTCTCTTTGTTTTTTTGGTACCAGGGATCAAACTCAGGACCTTGTGCTTGCAAGGCAGGCACCGGAACCACTGAGCTAAATCCCCGGCCCTAGCTCAGTCTCTTTTAATGAACATAAATGCAACATCCTCAACAACATACCAGCAAACAGAATACAACAAATCATCGGGAAGATCCTACGTCATGCCCAAGTAGGCTTCATCCCAGGGATACAAAGATGGCTCAATATATGTAAATCAATAAATGTAATACAGGAGCAAGGACAAAAATCACATGATCATCTCAATAGATGGAAGAAGCCTTTGACAAAATTCAACATCCATTCATGATTAAAAAAATAAAAAAACTCGGAAGAACATAGGTACAGAAGGATCCGTTAATATATTGGTAGTAGTTTACATTCAGATCCTCTATGCATGATTTCGGAAAGAGTTACACGGACATGGCCATGAAAGGTACGATTTAAATTAAAGCCCTGGTTAATTCTAATTCTCATTTGCACTTATGCAGACACCTCCTACTGATGCCAAATGAAATGAGGGAAGGGAAGGAAGAGAACTGGATATGAGAGAGTGGAAGAAAGAGAAAAGAGAAGGGGGAGTAGAAGGGGGGAAGAAAACAAACAAGACAAAAAGAGCAAGAAGGAAAACAAAAATAAAAACAACTAAACCAAATCTTGTGCTGTTCCAAAAGTCCAAAAACAAAGCACCCTCACAGTCCCATATATATTGTGGTCTGCGTTCAATTGCAGGTCCCCTCCCCTTTGTGGTTTGCTCAGAGCGAAGAGTTTGTCCCTCAGCAGGGCTCTCCCGCCGGCCCCCCAACTAGTTGCAAGTAGTTCCCTGGGTGTGGCTAACCTAGGCCTTTGTCTCGGTGGGGGATGAGACCATCTCAGTTCATCTGGGGAGGGGAGGGTGCTTGTAATTGGCCCTTTGTTTGGTTCTCCATCAAGTCCTGGGCTCTCTCACTCACTACTCCTTTCTCTGCAGGGCAAATCCCAACAGGGGGCTTTGGGGGTGCCCTTGTGGGTACTGCCCGGGTGTGGGCAGCCAGCAGGATGTCCCTCCCGTAACAGCAACACTCCCACTGTCAGTGGAAAGGAATGGTTGAGTCATTTCTGGGTTGGCCTGGCCTGGTCCCCCTCTGCTGATCCCCCACTTGCTGATCCATCGAGGAGCCCAGGTCCCAGTCCTCCCAGTGCTCATATTCCCGTCCCTGATCAGACTACTACCCGTGCTTTGCAAATTCCCAAGGCCCTGGGGTATCCCTTTTAATTTCTCTGAAGTCCTGATCTGGGAATACCTCACCTGCCTTGTTCTTCTTCCTGCTGGAGAAGGCAGAGAGATGGGAGCCTACTCTGTCTACCCAGGCTGCCATGCAAAGGCCGCTCCCACCCTCAGGTAGCAGGGGCTTCACCAAGAGGTCTGTACACTAGACCTGGGTGTAAGGTGGGGCTGTCTGGCTTCCCTTTCTGAAACCCCGTGAGCTGGATTTCAGTCCAGTGAGCTTGTCCTTCCATCTACCTTCCCGCTTCTGGCTTTCTTTATAGCCCTGACTCAGCGTAACCGCTTTCCTCCAGCCCAAGATTCAGATTCACTCTGGCCAGGAGTTGCCCCTTGCCTGCCACAGTAATCCTCCATCCCTTGATTAAAAAAAAATTTGCCCAGGACCGGGGATTTAGCTCAGTGGTTTCACTGCCTGATGCACAAGAGCAAGGACCCGAGTTCGCTCCCCGGTACCAAAAAAAAAAAAAAAAAATGCCCACAAATCTTTAAGTTTTGATCCATTCTTGATTTCATTTTAACATATGGCACAAATAAATGTACAGCCTCCACCTTTCACAGCAGGGTATTCTCTGTTCCCAGCACTGTTTATTTATTTTTTGCCATGTCAAATGCAATATTTTAATTAAAAATGTAAAGGATTTCTGGAAATTGAAAATTGAGTTAGAAGGGACACAAAGGAAAATCACATCTATAGATGGGTGGCAGTGTCAATGACTTTCAGATTATCTGGAGTAACAGAACACGTTCTTACATGACTGTGCTTAGGGTTTAGCAAGCTGTACAAACATCCACACGTACACTGACATACGCAAACACAAACAGGCACGCACTGTAGCTAGCTCAGCGATCTGGCCTCTGGCACAGAAGCCTGTTGAGACAGAAAATCATTCCCCAAAGTGCAACTCCTCCAGTGGGTCAAGGAGAGCAGAGCTGTAAACAGATGTTCTTGGTGGTACAGATGGTAGGAAGGACACTTTTCTTGCCGGGGATGGTGCCACACACCTGTCATCCCAGCACTCAGGAGGCTGAGGCAGGAGGATCGATATGAGTTTGAGGCCAGCCTGAGCTACACAGTGAGACCCTGTCTCAACAAACAAAGCATTTTTCACATTGACCTTCCAAAAGCTGTAACATATTATGGATGACAAAGAATTTATAATCTATCTTTTCAAATAATTTATGGGTAAAACGAAGGCAGGCTCCCCGAAGGTTCTTCGGAAGCACATGCTTTTTTGTTTAGGCTGCATTAAAATACTTGGTTATTGGGGCCAGGGATTTAGCTCAGTGGCACAGGGCCTGCCTCGCAAGTGAAAGGTCCCGAGTTCAATCCCCAATATCAAAAAACGCCCCCAAAACCCCCACCAAAACTTGGTTATCTCTACTGACAAAAATCAGCTCACTCACATGTGGGAATCATTCCTGCAAAGATTCCCTCAAACTTTGTTTTTTTTTGGCATTCATTCATTTTGGAAGTATGGAGTACATGTCTTTAATCTGTTGAGAAGGTTCTGTTCTACTTCTAGCCTCCTGATAGCTTTTACCATGAACAGCTGTGGAATTTAGTCCAATACTTTTTCTCCAACTACTGACAGGATCATATGGCTTTTTCCTTTCCTCTGTTAAAGTGATGACTTTTGGGGGTGGATCTTCCAATGCTGAACCAACACTGCCATCCCTATAACAAAACCACTTTCTATATCCTGCCAGATCTGACTTCTAATAGTTTGTTTTGTTAAACAAATTTCTGTGTATGTTCATACTTTTTTCTTCTATTATCTTTATCCAGTTTTAGGATTAGCACAATGTTGATTTCCTAAAATGAGGGGAGAAGTGTTCTTTCTTTTTTCTGCTTTATATGTTTGATATAATTTATCAGTTAAAATGTATACGAGCCTGTTGTTGTCATATAGGTAGGTTTTCAAGCTAGGAATATACTTTCTTTAATAGGTGCTATTCAAATTTTATATTTCCTCCAGAGTTAGTTTCATTAATTCATCTTCCAAGGTACTTCTTAGAAGTTGTCAAATTTATTTCAAAACAGATTTTTGAAATATGCTTTCTATATCCTTTTAAATTCTGTAAAATCTGTGGTAATGTCTCCTAGATCTTGATATTTTAACTTTAAAAATGTATAATTGATATTGTGTAATAGGAAGTAAAGGTCTAAAGGAGAGGGGAAGTGGGAGAGGTAGGAGAAAGGAAAGAAGGGAAAAGAAAAAATATGAGAAAAGGGAAAAAATGGAAACAAAGTCTTTGCAAATAGGGAAGGGTGGAGGGAGTGAAGGAGGGCAGGGGAATGGGGAAAAAATAAGAACCAAGATACTCATGTAAAGGTACAAGATCCCAATGATGAATGTAACTGTATTTTATACCTAAAATGTACCAATAAACTTAATGGGGAAAAATAAATAAATAAATAAAATGGTCCCGTTCCCATTTATTTGACCCACTGGTTATGTTGGTCCAAAATAATTTTACTGTGTATATGTGGGATTTTTCTGAGCTCTGTGTCCTATCCTACTGGTCTGGGTCTCTTTATTCATTACCATCCTGTTTTGATAAGTGCATCTTTGAGTAAGATTCTTGCGTCAGTATTAACAGCAGAGCAGGACTCTGTATCAACATTTATAACAGACATTTTGTGCCAGATTTTAGTCACTTTCCCTTTGCTGGACAAAATACCTGACACCCACAGTCAACCGGAGGAGAGGTTTGTTTTGGCTCGGTTTCAGTCTGTCTGCTGACTCCAAGGCGGAAACAGCGCGGTGGAAAGGCCTGGGGCGAGGTCAGCTGCTCGAGTCCTGGGAGCTCAAGCAGAGAATGGCGGTTCCAGGAAAAGAGATCATCCAGCCCCGGAACCGGTCGCAGCGCGTTCATCCGCCGCCACCCGGAGGCTTCAGGAGAGGAAGGCGCCCAAGACCCAGTCGCCCTCCTAAAGCGCCATCCCGGACACACGGGCTTCTGGGGGAATGTTCTAGCTCTAGAGCGTAACGTGTTGTTTTCTCTTTTTGTCTTTATTGTCAGTGTAATTTTGGCCCGACAGAATACATTTAGAAGCCTTCCCTTTCTTAAGTTTTTTTTGTATGCGCTTGAGTGTGGCTGTTGAGCAATATGACATAGATGTTTGATAGATTTCACTCATTTGAGGATGGTTAATTACTGCCTCAGTTTCCCTTTTAGTTTTAGATATGCTCATATTTCCTTTTTTGTAATTTTTTTGGTTTTTTTAGGCAGGGCCTCGCTATGTAGTTCAGGCTGGCCTTGATGGCGATCCTCCTGCTTCAGCCTCCCCAGTGCTGGGATTACAGGCATTCGCCACCCTACCTGACTTTGCTCATATTTTCTATTTTTTCTGGAATCTGCATAGACTGTTTCTCTGTTGGGAATACACGTTGATGCTCTGCCCCCTTGTCTGTTGACTGAATTGCTACAAGGTCTATGTTGTAAACGCTTTATTCTGTGGTGAGTGTGCCTGACTGTGGATGACAGCCACAGTGCTGTCTTCAAACACAGATGTGTGGGAGGCCATCTCACAATTCCTGGACATGTTTCCTAGAAATAGTTTAAGTGTTTTCATACATCCTGTATTCTAATAAATGTCACTGCCTTTCTTGTTTATAAGAAGTCATATTAAAATAGCACATTGTAACAACTAAAAAAAGTTAGACCTTATCAAATATGGACAAGCAAAATGAATAGATACTTCACCAAAGAAGTGCAAATGGCTGATAAATATATGAAGAAATGCACAGCATCACTGGCCATTAGAGAAATGCAAATTAAAACAATATCTTAGTCCAGAAAGAATGGCTGTGATCAAGAAATCAAATAATGACAAATGCTGGCAAGGCTGTGGAGAAAAAAGAACCCTTCTACATTGTTGTTGGGAGTGTAAACTAGTACAACCTCTGTGGAAACCAGTATGGAGGGTCCTCAAAACACTAAAACTGGAAATTCATTCAACCCACCTCTTCCCCTTCTAGGTATCTTCCCAAAGAGTTAAAGGCATCATATTACAGTGATCCGTGCATACCCATGTTTTTTTTTTTTGGTACTGGGGATTGAACTCGGGTCCTTGAGCTTGCGCAGCAGGTGGCAAAACCACCGAGCTAAACCCCTAGCCCCCATACCGGTGTTTATAGTAGCACAATTCATAAAATCTAAAATAAAGCTAAATCTTGGAAGCAGCCTATATGTCCATCAATAGATGAATGAATAGAAAATGTGGTATTTCCATACAAGGGAGTACTACTCTGCCATAAAGAAAGATAAACTTGAATCATCTGTAGGAAAATGGATGCACCTTGAGACTATAATCTGAAGTGAAATAAATTGGACACACAAGCTTAAATAGCACCTGATTTCTCTTATATGAGAAACTCAAAGTATAAGTAAAGGGCAAAATAAAAGATAACAGGAAGGAGGAAGACAGATATTTCTCAAATGGTATGGGGATCAAGAGATAAAGGGGGAACAGAGGGAAAGGGGATGAAAGAAGGAATTAAGATGTGTTGTGTCCATGTACCAACTCCCCACAAGGAATGTAGACATTATGTACTGCAAACATGTACTAATAAAAATAAATACAGAACATATCACGTTGCAACCCTGGATCAGTTCCATAATATACTTTTGCCAAGTTACTTGTGTGACACGATAACAATTCCCATGTGCATTAAAACCTCAGAATGTGTTTCCTAAACCTTTCTTTTTGGTGTGTGGTACCAGTGACTGAATCTGGGCCTTCACACTGAGCTAGGTCCCCAAACCCTTTTTAAAACTTTTTATTTTGAGACAGAGTCTTACTCAGTTGCTCAGGCTGGGCTGGAACTTGCATTGTCCTGCCTCAGCCTCCCAGATGGAATGACAGGTGTATGGACCACTGCTCAGCCCTCAATTATTTTTACAGACACATTTACTGATTGCCAGTGGTGTTGCCGGGTTGATCAGGGTCCCCGAGGGGGGAACTGTCTGACATTGAAAGTGTGTGACAAATATCTTCAACAGTCTAAAACTTGTACTTGTGGTGAGTTGGGTCAGCTGACTCATGAAACAGAGGTTTTTGGACTGTTTTTTGCCTTTTATTATGCAAACATTGAAACATTTCCTACAATGTATCATCCACTTTTTCATTAAGCATGTCAATTAAAATAGCTGCAGAAATTTCTTCCTTAGCAAGCTATAGAATGCTTTGTTAGCATTTTCTCATGATTCACATGAGGCCCAATGTCTAGTTAAATTGACAGAATACAAAAAAAAATTGATAGAATACAAGCCCAGCAAGGTACAAAGTCACTATTTCAATGATATACCTTGTTCTTCTTTTTTTTTTTGGTACCAGGAATTGAATTCAGGACCTTTTGCTTGCCAGGCGGGTGTGGCACCACGGAGCTAAATTCTTAGCCCAACAAAACCTGTTCTTGATGCCAATTTGTTTGCTTGTTTTGAGACAGGGTCGCAGTATGTAGTCCAGGCTGGCCTTGAACTTGAGGTAATCCTCCTGCCTCAGCCTTCTGAGTGCTGGGATGACAGGTGTGCACCACCATTGATGTCAATTTTTGAACATTGCTGATGTGCCCAGATTGGAGACGTAAAATCACATTATTCAGGCACTTAGGGCTCTCAATACTGAGACACAGGGCAAACAAACTCTTGAATCCTAGTGCTTTCATTGTGAGAAAAGGGATTATTAATAAATGATAGAATTTGGTTTATAAGATGGACAGAAGGTGAGTTAATACAGACACAGGACGTGGGCACATCTCCAGGAGAATAGACATCAGGGTGTGAGGATCCCACCGCTGATCCACATCCATTCTTGGTGAGGTTTGAGGAAGTGCTCAGGTGCGGATGTGGACAGGGTGAAGCTCTGCTTTCCTGGGATTGACAGTAACAGTTCCTGGTAAAGGTATAATTGTGGGTAGCCAGGTATGGTGGCGCATGCCTGTCATCCCAGCACTTGGGAGGCTGAGGTAGGAGGATTGCTGAGAGTTTGAGGCCAGCCTGGGCTACACATAGAGTCTCTCTATGTGTAGTCCAGGCTGGCTTTAAATTCATTATGTAGCCCAGACTGGCCTCTAACTCATGGTGATTCTCCTGTCTCAGCTTCCCAAGTGCTAGAACTATAGGTGTGCGACACCATATCTGCCTTTCAGTTCCTTTTATGAGGTTACCTAGTCCTTTTGCCAAATGTGATCTCTCATGACTTAGCCACTTCCTAAAGGCCTTACCTGCTAATACGATCGGTTAGTTGATTGGATTCCAACATGGAAATTTTGGGCGAACACATTAATTCAGCCCATAGCACTTTCCTTACCCAAAATCACTCTTTCATCTCGGAAAGGAAGAAAGTAATACAGGCATTACTCAAATCCCAAAACATTACACAAACTCAAATCCTTCCTCATGATGGGAATGTCAGGTGGTGGCAGAACACGTCTCAGGGTGGTGATGCACACTGTCAAAAATAGCAAATTGGGGCCGGGGATTTAGTTCAGTGGTTCCGCTGCCTGCTTTGTAAGTGCAAGGTCCCGAATTCGATCTCTGGTACCAAAAAAAAAAAAATAAAAAATAAAAAAATAAATAAAAATCAGGGAGGACCAGTGAGACCAAATCCTGTCACTGTTTTGATTTGGAATGTAGTTCATCTTCCCTTGGAGTTAGGAAGAGTATACATCTTCTGCAGTTGAGGTAAATAGATGTTACTGAAAAATCAGAGCAGAATACCTGGTTTTATCATATGCTTGGTTAGATAAAACCGGGATTTTTTTTCCTGTTTTTATTTATTTATTTATTTATTTTTGGTACCGGGGATCGAACTCGGGTCCTTGCGCTTGCGCAGCAGGCGGCGAAACCACTGAGCTAAATCCCCGGCCCTCCTGTTTTTATTTTTTATTAGTCCATGCTTGTGGTACAGAATTACACTCCTCGTGGGGGGTTGGTAGCTGGACATAACATGTCTAAATTCTGCTTTCATCCTCTTCCCTTCCTTTCTTCCCTCTGCCGCCATCTGTTGGTCCTTTTCCTTTTGCAAAAATCCTTTCAGATTGGGTTCTGTTTCTCGGTTTATGACAATCAGTACCTGTCAAAAAGAAGAAAAATCCTCCCACCCTGGTAAAGTTCCGCACAGCACTCCAGCGACAGCAGCTGTAGGCCCAGGCCACAAGTGAATTCAGACCCTTACCTGGCTTTTGAAGGAAACCCCGTGGCTTGCTCTCCACAGAGACGACGGTAGTGAAACACTAGGTAGACAGTGTAATAACTCTCCTCTTCTACAAAATTCACTAAGTGTCCTAAAAATACAGGCGGCTTCTAAAATGAGGGCTGAAGAGCTTCCTGGACGTCATTAGACCAGGGTTTCAGTACAATTTTGGCGCCATCTAGTGGGTGATGCGTAGCTCAGTCCTTTAAACCAGGAAAACACACACACAGACACCCACGCACGCCCGCACGCACACGCAGGCCGAGTTACAGAGATGTGCACTGACTGGCAGGGCTGAGCAGCCAGCTGTTTTTGAAATTTTGGAGGAAGGATGAGGAGATACCACTAGTGAAGTAAGCAAGGGAAAGCTCCCGTTCACCCATAGGCAGGAAGGGCATTTTGGCAGCAAAGTGTTGTGATCAGCTGTGTAGTATAGAATAATTCAGCAACGGAAATGTAGCCATGGATGGTGACCACAGATCCGATATCTAAGGAGGCTGCATTCCAGGCCTGTTTGCTACCTCAGTTCTTGGCTCAGTCCACGAAACAGCAGCTTCCTATGCAACAGGAGCAGAGGCTCCTGTCCTTTATCTCTGAAGGCTAGAACAGTGCCTGGTAGGTGATAGTTTTTATTTAAAAACATAAGGAGGGAATTTTCCCTGGTCACACTTTCACCGTACAGATCCTCTGCCCCATCTCCACAGGCTCTCCTTTAGGGAATGAAGAGGTTGTAGTCAGCCTCCCACCAGCCCAAGAGGCAGGAGCCATGTGCATTCTCCCCACTGCAGAGCCTAACCTCGGGCTCCTGAGGTTGCCTTGGCACCAGGAAAGCCACCTTCCCATTTAGGATTCTTCCAGTGCCCAGGCTTTGGATGGAAATAAGGTGGACTCTGGGGCCTTGACCAGCTCAAGTGTGCGGGTTAGGAACTCTGGTGGAGGAGGCCGGTCCAACACACTGATACTTAAAAGGTCCCTGGATGATGGGCTCAAGGGAGCTGGACCTACCAGGGCCTTCTGCCTCCCTTCATTGTTTATAAAGACGGAAACTGAGGCTATGAATGGAAACGAGTCTCTTCTGCGGTCACATCTCGACTGGTGGTGTTCCAGGGCCCTGGTTTCCCCATTGGCTGTCAGGGGGTGCGGCCCAACGATGATGGATTTCTAGAGAATTCGTACCTCCTCCGCTCTGGAGGTGGAAAACACACGCCACCCTCTTCACCTCCTTCTCACCTGCTCAGTTCCACCCAAGCCCATGGGCTCCACCTCAGGAATGCTGGCCAGTTGGCTGGGCTCCCTCCCGCCACTTGGCTCCTTCCAGCCCACCCTGCATTCACCTGACCTCACTGGACTTTGACTCTGCTCCCTCCCATGAGCTCCGCCCATAGCCTGTACCTTTCGCTGAGCTGCTGTTCCCACTGGGCTCCCACCCCACACATTCCATCCACTCCACCCCACCCTCTTGGCCTCCTCCCATGGGCCCCGCCCATACCTTCAGCTCCATGCAGGCCTTGGGCTCCACTCTATGCCTCTAGACTTTGACCACCTCTTCCTGTGAGTTCGGCTCCTCCCGCCCACTCCACTGGACTCCACCATCAGCTTGCTTTCTGCCAACTGAGTGTGTCTGCTCCTCCAACTCCGGCTGCCTGCTTAGTCTTTTTTTTTTTTTTTTGGTACAGGGGATCGAACTTGGGACCTTGGGCTTGTGAGGCAGGCGGCAGCACCACTGAGCTAAATCCCCGGCCCTGCTTAGTCTTGCTTGACCCAATGGGACCTGTGTCCGGAACTGTCTGGCACAGCTGTGCTCCACCAGGATTTCCTTGCTCTCCTCTTTGGTAAAACAACAAAACAAAACAACCCACTTGTGTGCCTAGCAACCCCAGCTGCTCCGGCAGTTTTCTGTCCTCTCCGTGCCCTTCCATATGTTAGGCAGTGCCAGCTGTCTTGCCCACCAGGGTCTCTTCTGCAACCCCACTGAGCCTGGCATGAAGCAGCCTCATTTTGCAGAAGGATAGACTGACACACAAGTGAGAAGAGCGCCTCAAATTCGCCTACTGATGATGTGGGGAACTGCAGTCATATATATATTTATATATATTTATATATATATTTATATATGTGTGTGTATATATATATATACATTTATATATATATGTTTATATATGTGTATATATATATATATTTTGGTACCAGGGATGGAACTCTGGTCCTTCCACTTGCGAGACAGGCACTGGAACTGCTGAGCTAAATCCCCAGCCCAGTCTCCAGTATTTTAAAGCCCAGGTTCTTAGTTCAGCCTGCAAAGACTGGACCCCTCCTGGGTCATTTCCCATGGGCTGGGTGGGTGGGTTGACCGTCGGGCAGCTGCAGGCCCCAATCTGTAGCCAGCCATTGGCTTGGGGCTGGGACCGCTGCGGGGAAGTTAGGAGCTTCTGGCTCCCTTGGTGGCCTGCGTGACTGGGAAGAATGATGAGTGTGCTGAGTTCAGAGGGGTGCAGTGCCAGAACGGGGCATCCTCCGCTTCTGCCCCTCCTGTCCTGCTAACTGAGCAGAGCTTTCTTCTCCCCGCCCCCCGCCCCCCGCCAGTGCTCACCTCCCCTTCGATCCCCAGCAAGGCCGGGAGGGGGCAGCTTACACACCACTGCTTCGTGACAGCGTGACTGCCTGACACTTGCCTGTGCCCTAGCATCTGTGTGGCACATGCCTGGGAGTGCATTTCAGTGTCTGGGGCCCTGGGGTATGAAGACTGCTGCATCCCCAGGGGTTCTGCTTCTTCCTTGTGTTCTCGTGCCCGTGAGCACATGCTTTGTTCCTTCCCATCAAACCCTGCAGGACGTTGGGGATGGTATTTTTTGGTGACTCAGACAGTGGCAGTTGAGTATCAGCCATGCCAGTTTTAGAGCAAGCACTGTGTGTGGCTGACCTTATTTAAAATGCAGAAGGAGCAGCTGCTGTCAGGACAGTGTCAGGTAAAGAAGCCAAAGATGCTTTGCAGCCCAGGCTCTCACGATCGGAGTGGGCTTGGGGTGCAGATCTGCGGGTGCTGCACACTGGCCCGTGAGATGGGGCTTCCCAGGAACAGGACAGGATCAGCTCTGTTTGCAGATGCAGGAAACCAAACCAAGGGAGAAGCAGATTACAGGGCATAGGCAGCAACAGAGATGGCATTTGGCAAAGGGTTGGGGGCATCTGTACCAGGGCCAGGACATGGGGCTGGTGCACAAGGTGGACTTGGAAGGACAGAAACTGTCTAATCATAGGAGGTCTAGGCACTGGGGGGCCACTGAAGGTTGTGGAGCAGGGGAGTGATGTGATCATGGCAAGCTTTAGGGGACTGGATGGGCAGAGGTGTGCAGCAAGGCCTGAGGAGCCAGGTGCTGGGCACCGTGATGTAGATCTGTTATTTACAGAGCTGCCACACTTTGAAGCTGCATTCTCTTGTGGTTTTTTGGTTTTGTTTTTGTTTTTTGGTACTGGGGATTAGAACTTGGGTCCTTGTGTTTTCAAGGCAGGCAGTGGAACCACTGAGCTAAATCCCCAGCCCCGAAGCTGCATTCTCTTGAACTCACTGTGTAACTCCTGCTGGCCTCAGACTTTCAGCAATCCTCCTGCCTCAGCCTCCTGAGTGCTGGGATTCCAGGTACGTGTCAACATACTCAGCTCATAAGGGATTCACTTTAACCCTTTCCCTTGCACAAACATTCTTTCCCCCAACCTCAACTTCACTCCCCACAATAGTCACTGACCTTTGGCTCCAGGACACCTTCACTGAGTTCACTCCAATCCAAATCAGATTTTCCACTTTCTGCCTCCACTTTCTATGAATGCAGCCAGCATGTTACCTGTTCAGTTAGTTTCCCTCCTGACAAAAATCAAAGTAGCCAATTGCTATTGGCCCTGGACCAGACAAACTAAAAGTCAGCCCTAGCCCCTGCCCAATGGTTTCCCATGTTGACAACCTCTGGTCCTGACTAAGAACAAATACAATTCACTGCTCTGGTGTACAAGACAAAGTCACCTGCTACTGCCCAGGGCTCCCCTTGACTGCCCTGCCATCCACCTGCCTGACAACTTCCTCTCCCCTTCATCCCGTCTCTGCCCTTTCTCTGTTAAACTCACGGAGCTGCAAGATTTAATCAATTCACTGGCTGCTGTTGTGTTACAAAACCGCCGAGGCCTAAACTTGCTCACTGCAAAAAGGTGGGTTCCGTGCCTTCCTCCAGGAAACCTGCTGACATCAGAAGGCCACGAGATCAAGCCACCACCCTACAAAATCAGGCCTTACCCCGGACCTTTCCTGGCTGGCCGACCAGTTCATTTTCTGCTACCCCTTTTAAACACCTTAGTCTTCCGAGTCAGCAGCCTTTCTCAGGTCTTCATCTCAAATAAAGCCTGTCTTTACACACACACTCTCTCTCTCTCTCTCTCTCTCATTTCTTAAACACAGTCCCCTGACAAGTAGGTGAAAATACTTAAATACTTGTGACTGTAACTGCAAGCTTGGTAACATTCAATGTCCCTGGGATCTGAGAATGAAGGACCAGATAATACTTCACTTTCATGGAATATATAGTTGATGGTTAGTTAACTGATTAAATATTGTGAGACTGAACAACAGTTACTCCATTTTGTAATAGGGCCCCAACTTGTCTGCTTCTGTTACGGATCACCAGGTAGACATCAAGTTCCAGGGATGTGCTTGTTGTTGTGCCAGAAAGGTCTGTTGTGTGCGTAGTGTTCCGTCGTGCTTGCCCAACTCCATATCTGAATATGTTATCTTAAGGACAATGTGTAAAAGGTCTGTTTTATCTCTCTCCTCCACTTTTGTATTTCTGCTTGCCAACTTCCCCTGTGAGCCCCTATAAAAACAGCCTTGGACTCTGAGCCAGTTGCCTCTCTAAGCTTGGTGCTTGGAGAGTGCCGTCTGGCCAGGCTGATAAAGGTCTGTTTTACTTTCCAACTTGTCTGGTGCGTTCCTTCCTGGGTGTTCTTCGCTACAGTCAGCTCCTCGGAGCGTTTGGTAAGGCCCTCGGTCTTACAATATGGTGAAATGAATAGATCTATTTTTGAAAGATCTTAATTGGCTTTATTTTCAAGTTTAGATTTAGGCAACACTTCATAAGATAAAGGTTGAAGAATGCAAAACAAAGAACAAAAAACAGATTAGTTGTTTCCAAGTAACTTTTCTTATAAAGTTGGGATAAGAAGGTAGGAAAATAACATCAGGGGGACTGGGGATTTAGCTCAGTGGTTCCAAAGCCTGCCTCACAAGCACAAGGATCTAAGTTTGATCCCCGGTACCAAAAAAAAAAAAAAAAAAAAAAAGAAAAAGAAAAAAAGAAAAATAATATCAGGTTACTTTAGGTAATTTTATTTGCATGAGGATTAAAACAGAGGCTACTTCATGCCAATTCCAAACTATCCAGTTTTGGAAATTTGGCTGTTACCACCTTTCTTTCTCCTGGTGTCTTGGAAATCAGATAAACAGCTTTGTTTTATTTTTTATTTTTGGGTGACATATGACTTTGACGTAAGTGACTTCATTTTGATTTTTTGGTGTCATTTGTTTTTAAAAATTTCATTTAGTTTTTTAGTACATGCTTGTAGTACATAATGTTTACTTTTCTTGTGGGAAGTTGGTACATGTACGTAACGCATCTTAATTCCTTTCTTTCAGAATAGATGCTTTTAAAGTAAAAATAAGTGTGAAGGAATTTGAATAGAAATTTCCCAATATACTCTGACAATGCATGTGTGGTATGTATGTATGTATGTTTGCAGTTCTGCAGATCAAACAAGCCTAGTGTACATCTAGATGTTACAATATATCTCTAGATGTTGCCCCCAAACCTCATGTGTGCACAGGCAGAGTTTTCAGGAGCTCATTGGATCATGGGGGCATGATCAATGGATTAATCCACTGATGAGATTATAGCTAAAGGAGATATTGGGAGGTGAGGCCTGGTCAGAGGAGTGGGTCCCTGGGAGCATGGCCTGGAAGTGCTTATTTCCCCTGGCTCACCTACTCAGGCGGAATGGAGTACTTCAAATGCGGGCCAACCTCTTCCTTCTTCCCATCCATTCCATCTTGGGTGGAAGCCTGTTGGATGGTGCCACTCACATTGGGGTGGGTCTTGCTCAGTTTGCTGACCCACTTACCAATCGTTTCTGAACAGTCCCACAGAATCACCTAGAAGTGTGTCTTACTATTTGATAGGCATTTCTAACCCAATCAAATTGACAATCATGATTAACTGTCACTATCCACCCCTTGTCCACTTGACAACCAAACTCAACTTCTTAAATCATATTTAATATCCAAATGAAGACAACAGCAAGTTCATTATTCTGCCTAAATCTTTTCTTTTCTTTGTTTTGTTGTTTTGGTACCAGGGATCGAACTTGGGACCTTGCACTTTTGAGGCAGGTGGTGGGACCACTGAGCTAAATCCCTGGCCCTTGACCTCTTTTCTTTATAAATTACCCAGCCTCAGGTATTTTATATAGTAATGCAAAAGAGATGGTAACTGTCCTCAGTCTTGCTGGTTGCAGACATGACTGTTAGAATAATCAAAGGATTAAATGTAACAAAATGTGGGAAGAACACGCTGGGTGCTGAAACTGGTATCTGAAACCGACTTGAGTGATAGTAAATAGTAGACGTAACTGAGGTATAACATTCTGAGGTTTGAAACACCAGTGGCCTGAGTGTTGCTGGGTTGGGGTGCATGGCTGAAAAGACTTGGTCATGGAAGGGGCTTTGAACACAGCATGCAGATGCCCTGTGGTGGCTCAGAACTAATGTGCCCTGAGCTTCTTAAACAGAGACTGGGATCAGAAGGCAGGGAGAGGGCCGGGAATTTAGCTCGGTGGTTCTGGTGCCTGCCTCACAAGCACAAGGTCCCAAGTTCGATCCCCGGTACCAAAAAAAAAAAAAAAAAAAAAAGCCTGGGAGTGAGTGCTCTACCAACCTGGGCTCACACACCTTTCCAAGAGCTCCTCGGTCATCCTGGCAGCCCACCTGGGATGTAGGCTGAGGTGGACTGATGGTCAGAAGCACATTGGAGAAGCAGCCAGGTTTAGAAAGGGGCAGAGACCCTGTGTTCAGAAGACTATGGCTGTTTCTGCCTGCAGAAAGGGCAGCCTTGAGGATAGTCATTCACCACCTGCGGATTGTAGCAGGGATGCTCTGATGCCTCAGGCATGACTTACCTCTCTCTGTGGCCTGAGAGCAGAACCAGGACCTGGACAGAGACAGTGACCTTAACATCTGCAAAGACTCCCACGCACGGTGCCTCTTTCAAGCAATGAATACCACTTCTTCACAAGAGGTATTTACGGAGTCTTTTAGGATATCTCAGAGTCAGGGTTTTGCGAAGAAGGTTGGATCTGTGCTATATTATTAGGCCCTTTGAGAGGCAGTATTTTCATCTCACAAAAGGACCTGACTGCCTGTAATCCTAGCACTCAGGAGGCTGAGGCAGGAGGATCACTGAGTTTGAGGCTAGCCTGGACAACATAGTGAGTTCAAGGCCATCCTGAACTACAGAGGAAGACTCTGCCTCAAGGAAGAAAAAAAAAGATATCATAAGACATGAAATAGGCAAATGGCCTTCCTTTCAGAATTCTTATCTGAATTTCTGGGAATTCTGAAAAATGTTTTCACTGAAATTTCTTCGGGATCCTTGCCCTGAGCATTTTCTGTGCCAGGGTCTGGGCTGGGACCAAAAAAGAAGCAGTTAACTTTATGGTTAAGTCTACAACCCACCATAACTTATATAGCATAAAGCATGAGTCATGAACTCATTTTTCCATGTGCATAAGATAGTTTTATTGAATCACCATTTGTGAACATTTTTATGCTTTTCTTGGGTACCAATATACAAATACATGGAGTCAAATTTCTTTTCATGTCCTCTCCCTCTTCCTCTTGTTTTGTTTTTCTCCTTAATCTCCATCCACTTTCCCTTTATCACGTTTGGTGCAATTTCTTAACACAATATTAGGAAGTGCTGATCTTTTTTTTGTTGTGTGTGTGTGTGTGTGTGTGTTAAGAAATATTAGTTTATTTAACCAGTTTTCACAGCTGAATATTTGTTCTATAAAACCTTTACAGATTGTACAGTTTATATATAGTTCAAACTACTGAACAAAAAAGTAGGTCCCACAGATGCAAAAATACTGTACCAATCGATCCAAGGTAAAGGCAGATTTACACACTATACAGCTCTCCGTGTGGCCGGGGAGTTGGTCAGTTCTAAGTATAAATTTCAAAACTGTACAAAAATAAGGTTTTGATTTTATGGCATTCTTCATACATTCAATATGATTGCAAACCCAGAACCCCAGCCACTCACAGGCTTCTGCAGTCGGGAATCAGCCCCCCTCCTGCAGGGGGCGCCCCATCCCACGGGGTGCTCTCAGACCCGTGCCGTGCATAGTACGTGGCGTGCAGGAAGAGTGAGGACCGAGAGCAGTTTAAGTGTCGACTAAAGGTAGTTCTTTTTGTTTGGAAAGGACTTTCTGTATTTAATAGTGTGTCTGAAGAATTTTAACTTAGTAAATAAAATATATTCTAAGTGAACCTAAAAATTACACTTTATAAACACAAAAATACTTTTATTGGGTGTAATACATCAATCATGTCTGCAGATAGAAACCCAAAACTGTATATAAAGTAGTATTTCTCACCCAGCAACAAGAAGCACTTAAGGGAGTTATTTTCCAAAAAGGTCAGAAAAACTACTTAAAGCCCACTAGGACTACCTTGTAACTTAGATATTCATTTTTAACCTAGTGAGCGACTCACTAATACTGCAAAACAGGCTTTCTTCTAGAGACAGTGGTTTCCTCATGTTAACTGGGTAAGAAGTGGATATACCAGGAAAGAAGGGGGAACCCAAAGGTGCTTTGGAATGAACCCTAAGTGCCTGAGTCTGTCCCAGGAAACACTTTTCCTAGAAGCTGAGTTTTGCTTCTAATTTAGAATTCTGCATCTTGGAAGTATCTGCGCCTGGCTCCTTGGAGGCAAAGGAAACATCCCAGATCTTTGTATCTCTATGCGGGGCACAGAAGGTGAGGCTGGCTTTTAGGAGGGAAAAATGAGGAAAACAAACACTCCAGACTTTCCTGTCACTCAAAGAACAAAACACAATTCTCTTTTATACAGTACCAGCCAAAGGAAACAAAGAGCGAGTTTCCGAGAGCAGTCTAGTGCTCACCACTCCGCTTTTACACTTGTGTGTGGATAAGTATAAAATAATGCTGTTTGGACAAAAGAGCTTTGTGGTTATTTATCTTAAAGGTAGAGGACTGAAAAGCTCCTCGGAAGTAGCTTGGCTGTCTCCAGTCCTGCTTCCAAGGATGAGCTACGGGTGAGCGTGTTTCAGACCGTGAGGAGGGACCGTGGCAACTGCAGCCGCCGACGTCCCGCTCAGGCCAGCTCTAGTGTCCCCGACGCGTGGCCGCCGATCAGAACTCGATTTCCCTCTGCCAGTACTTCAACATGGAGTCCATGCCCTGCGCTGAGCCCCAGATCTTCTTTAGCACCTCGCACTCCCTCTCGTTGGCCTGCTCCAGCTCCAGCTTCATGTTACATCGCACGAGGGCCTTGGACTCCTCCAGCAGAACGGGATTACACGAGGCGAGCTTCTTGATGCGAACCATGACGTCCTGGGTGAAGGTCCCCGGCCAGAACACCTGGGACACCAGGCCCTTGCCGCACGCCTCCTGTGCTGTCAGCTTCCGCCCGCTGAGCAACATCTCATTTGCAGATGCTCCTCCCATAATCTTGGGAAACATAACGGTAGAGCAGCCATCTGGACTCTGTCCGAAGGTAGCATAGGGTGTTTGAAACCAAGCCTTTTCAGTAGCCCAAACCACATCACAAAGAGGCAATATGGATGCTCCTAGTCCAATGGCTGGGCCATTTACTGCTACAATAATAGGCTTCTTAAACTGAATGAAAGTATTCACGAAGTTTCTGATCGCCTCGGCCATTTTCGTGCTTTCTCTTTTCTGGTCATCTGTGAGACGCCGTATGAAGTAAATAAAGTCGAGACCACTGCAGAAGACGCTGCCGATTGCGCCGAGCAGCACCAGCTTGCTGTCATCGGCCGCGGCCGTGTTCAGAGCACTCTGGACTTCTTTCATGACCTCTGGATTTAGTGAGTTATTCTCTGATGATTTTGTGGACAACAAGATGTGGGTGAAGCCATCGTGCTTCCAGACGACAATATCTCTGTATCTGTAGGCACTCTCTGTTTGGCTCACAGTGAAACGCACCCGCTTGTCACAAGGCTTGCCTCTTCTTTTGTCAATAAATTTCCTTTTCCCGGCTGTGACTCCTGTAACAGACGTCTGTATGCTGGTTGTTCCATTGGCTGTGAGCGCATCCATGAACGGAGACGTACCTTTTCCGTTGACGGCCAAGCCTGTGGCCATGGCTGCGGTCACGGGGCCCGGCGCCTGAGGCACCAGCGGGTGTATCGGGGGCCTGCTCCCCATCCTGGCCCGCTCCGCCCCAGGGCCCAACAGAGCTCCCACGGGCTTCTCTGCCGCCACTTCTGGCGCCCCCGAGTCCTCGGGACCCTGCTCGACGGGGTCCAGCTTCCCAGGGCCCTCGCTCGGAAAGCTGTCCACAGCGGTCCTGCTCTTAGTGGGGCTCTTGAGCACGAGGATCTCGATCCCCGACTTTGCGAGGTCCATGCTCTTCGGGCTGGGCGGGGCGGATGCTGTGCTTCTCCTGAGCTTCTGGCTGGCTGCGAGCAGCGCACTGCTCCTGGACTCGGGGTCCCTGCCCATCACCGGTGCCTCCGGGGCGGACTTGGAGAAGCCGCTGCTGGTGGAGCTGGAAATCTGCTTCCAGGCGTTGCCGGGAGAGGCCCTGCTGGCCCTCGGGACGGCGCTCTCGCTCTGCCGCTCGCTGTGGCGCCCGTTGAAGTCATGGAGGCACTCCTCGCAGTTGACCAGGTGCTGCTCGGGCTCCCACGTGTCGTCCTCGCTGTCATAGCCTTTCCAGCGCAGCAGGTACTCGGTCTTCCCTTTTTTGTTTTTCCTTTTGTCAACAATCCTTTCGACCTCGTACAGCTCCTCGGAGGCCATGGCGGCGGCGGGCGCGCGCGGGGCCGCACTTTGTTTCAGTTGGTCGTGCGTGGCCGGCGCTTCCTGCTCACGCCGGGCGCGGGCGCGGTGCACCCGGGCGCCTCTCGCGCTCCGCCGCTACTCCGGCAGTTTTCTGTCCTCTCTGTGCCCTTCCGTATGCTAGGCAGTGACAGCTGTCTTGCCCACCAGGGTCTCTTCTGCAACCCCACTGAGCCTGGCATGAAGCAGCCTCGTTTTGCAGAAGGATAGACTGACACACAAGTGAGAAGAGCGCCTCAAATTCGCCTACTGATGATGTGGGGAACTGCAGTCATATATATATTGGTACCAGGGATGGAACTCTGGTCCTTCCACTTGCGAGACAGGCACTGGAACCGCTGAGCTAAATCCCCAGCCCAGTCTCCAGTATTTTAAAGCCCAGGTTCTTAGTTCAGCCTGCAAGGACTGGACCCCTCCTGGGTCATTTCCCATGGGCTGGGTGGGTGGGTTGACCGTCGGGCAGCTGCAGGCCCCAATCTGTAGCCAGCCATTGGCTTGGGGCTGGGACCGCTGCGGGGAAGTTAGGAGCTTCTGGCTCCCTTGGTGGCCTGCGTGACTGGGAAGAATGATGAGTGTGCTGAGTTCAGAGGGGTGCAGTGCCAGAACGGGGCATCCTCCGCTTCTGCCCCTCCTGTCCTGCTGACTGAGCAGAGCTTTCTTCTCCCCGCCCCCCGCCCCCCGCCAGTGCTCACCTCCCCTTCGATCCCCAGCAAGGCCGGGAGGGGGCAGCTTACACACCACTGCTTCGTGACAGCGTGACTGCCTGACACTTGCCTGTGCCCTAGCATCTGTGTGGCACATGCCTGGGAGTGCATTTCAGTGTCTGGGGCCCTGGGGTATGAAGACTGCTTCGTCCCCAGGGGTTCTGCTTCTTCCTTGTGTTCTCGTGCCCGTGAGCACATGCTTTGTTCCTTCCCATCAAACCCTGCAGGACGTTGGGGATGGTATTTTTTGGTGACTCAGACAGTGGCAGTTGAGTATCAGCCATGCCAGTTTTAGAGCAAGCACTGTGTGTGGCTGACCTTATTTAAAATGCAGAAGGAGCAGCTGCTGTCAGGACAGTGTCAGGTAAAGAAGCCAAAGATGCTTTGCAGCCCAGGCTCTCACGATCGGAGTGGGCTTGGGGTGCAGATCTGCGGGTGCTGCACACTGGCCCGTGAGATGGGGCTTCCCAGGAACAGGACAGGATCAGCTCTGTTTGCAGATGCAGGAAACCAAACCAAGGGAGAAGCAGATTACAGGGCATAGGCAGCAACAGAGATGGCATTTGGCAAAGGGTTGGGGGCATCTGTACCAGGGCCAGGACATGGGGCTGGTGCACAAGGTGGACTTGGAAGGACAGAAACTGTCTAATCATAGGAGGTCTAGGCACTGGGGGGCCACTGAAGGTTGTGGAGCAGGGGAGTGATGTGATCATGGCAAGCTTTAGGGGACTGGATGGGCAGAGGTGTGCAGCAAGGCCTGAGGAGCCAGGTGCTGGGCACCGTGATGTAGATCTGTTATTTACAGAGCTGCCACACTTTGAAGCTGCATTCTCTTGTGGTTTTTTGGTTTTGTTTTTGTTTTTTGGTACTGGGGATTAGAACTTGGGTCCTTGTGTTTTCAAGGCAGGCAGTGGAACCACTGAGCTAAATCCCCAGCCCCGAAGCTGCATTCTCTTGAACTCACTGTGTAACTCCTGCTGGCCTCAGACTTTCAGCAATCCTCCTGCCTCAGCCTCCTGAGTGCTGGGATTCCAGGTACGTGTCAACATACTCAGCTCATAAGGGATTCACTTTAACCCTTTCCCTTGCACAAACATTCTTTCCCCCAACCTCAACTTCACTCCCCACAATAGTCACTGACCTTTGGCTCCAGGACAC
The DNA here is from genome assembly GCF_053883595.1 of Heterocephalus glaber. Lineage (NCBI taxonomy): Eukaryota > Metazoa > Chordata > Mammalia > Rodentia > Bathyergidae > Heterocephalus > Heterocephalus glaber. The sequence goes on along the minus strand of NW_028258457.1, from coordinate 3,013,311 downwards.
CTTCACTGAGTTCACTCCAATCCAAATCAGATTTTCCACTTTCTGCCTCCACTTTCTATGAATGCAGCCAGCATGTTACCTGTTCAGTTAGTTTCCCTCCTGACAAAAATCAAAGTAGCCAATTGCTATTGGCCCTGGACCAGACAAACTAAAAGTCAGCCCTAGCCCCTGCCCAATGGTTTCCCATGTTGACAACCTCTGGTCCTGACTAAGAACAAATACAATTCACTGCTCTGGTGTACAAGACAAAGTCACCTGCTACTGCCCAGGGCTCCCCTTGACTGCCCTGCCATCCACCTGCCTGACAACTTCCTCTCCCCTTCATCCCGTCTCTGCCCTTTCTCTGTTAAACTCACGGAGCTGCAAGATTTAATCAATTCACTGGCTGCTGTTGTGTTACAAAACCGCCGAGGCCTAAACTTGCTCACTGCAAAAAGGTGGGTTCCGTGCCTTCCTCCAGGAAACCTGCTGACATCAGAAGGCCACGAGATCAAGCCACCACCCTACAAAATCAGGCCTTACCCCGGACCTTTCCTGGCTGGCCGACCAGTTCATTTTCTGCTACCCCTTTTAAACACCTTAGTCTTCCGAGTCAGCAGCCTTTCTCAGGTCTTCATCTCAAATAAAGCCTGTCTTTACACACACACTCTCTCTCTCTCTCTCTCTCTCATTTCTTAAACACAGTCCCCTGACAAGTAGGTGAAAATACTTAAATACTTGTGACTGTAACTGCAAGCTTGGTAACATTCAATGTCCCTGGGATCTGAGAATGAAGGACCAGATAATACTTCACTTTCATGGAATATATAGTTGATGGTTAGTTAACTGATTAAATATTGTGAGACTGAACAACAGTTACTCCATTTTGTAATAGGGCCCCAACTTGTCTGCTTCTGTTACGGATCACCAGGTAGACATCAAGTTCCAGGGATGTGCTTGTTGTTGTGCCAGAAAGGTCTGTTGTGTGCGTAGTGTTCCGTCATGCTTGCCCAACTCCATATCTGAATATGTTATCTTAAGGACAATGTGTAAAAGGTCTGTTTTATCTCTCTCCTCCACTTTTGTATTTCTGCTTGCCAACTTCCCCTGTGAGCCCCTATAAAAACAGCCTTGGACTCTGAGCCAGTTGCCTCTCTAAGCTTGGTGCTTGGAGAGTGCCGTCTGGCCAGACTAATAAAGGTCTGTTTTACTTTCCAACTTGTCTGGTGCGTTCCTTCCTGGGTGTTCTTCGCTACAGTCAGCTCCTCGGAGCGTTTGGTAAGGCCCTCGGTCTTACAATATGGTGAAATGAATAGATCTATTTTTGAAAGATCTTAATTGGCTTTATTTTCAAGTTTAGATTTAGGCAACACTTCATAAGATAAAGGTTGAAGAATGCAAAACAAAGAACAAAAAACAGATTAGTTGTTTCCAAGTAACTTTTCTTATAAAGTTGGGATAAGAAGGTAGGAAAATAACATCAGGGGGACTGGGGATTTAGCTCAGTGGTTCCAAAGCCTGCCTCACAAGCACAAGGATCCAAGTTCGATCCCCGGTACCAAAAAAAAAAAAAAAAAAAAAAAGAAAAAGAAAAAAAGAAAAATAATATCAGGTTACTTTAGGTAATTTTATTTGCATGAGGATTAAAACAGAGGCTACTTCATGCCAATTCCAAACTATCCAGTTTTGGAAATTTGGCTGTTACCACCTTTCTTTCTCCTGGTGTCTTGGAGATCAGATAAACAGCTTTGTTTTATTTTTTATTTTTGGGTGACATATGACTTTGACGTAAGTGACTTCATTTTGATTTTTTGGTGTCATTTGTTTTTAAAAATTTCATTTAGTTTTTTAGTACATGCTTGTAGTACATAATGTTTACTTTTCTTGTGGGAAGTTGGTACATGTACGTAACGCATCTTAATTCCTTTTTTTCAGAAGAGATGCTTTTAAAGTAAAAATAAGTGTGAAGGAATTTGAATAGAAATTTCCCAATATACTCTGACAATGCATGTGTGGTATGTATGTATGTATGTTTGCAGTTCTGCAGATCAAACAAGCCTAGTGTATATCTAGATGTTACAATATATCTCTAGATGTTGCCCCCAAACCTCATGTGTGCACAGGCAGAGTTTTCAGGAGCTCATTGGATCATGGGGGGATGATCAATGGATTAATCCACTGATGAGATTATAGCTAAAGGAGATATTGGGAGGTGAGGCCTGGTCAGAGGAGTGGGTCCCTGGGAGCATGGCCTGGAAGTGCTTATTTCCCCTGGCTCACCTACTCAGGCGGAATGGAGTACTTCAAATGCGGGCCAACCTCTTCCTTCTTCCCATCCATTCCATCTTGGGTGGAAGCCTGTTGGATGGTGCCACTCACATTGGGGTGGGTCTTGCTCAGTTTGCTGACCCACTTACCAATCGTTTCTGAACAGTCCCACAGAATCACCTAGAAGTGTGTCTTACTATTTGATAGGCATTTCTAACCCAATCAAATTGACAATCATGATTAACTGTCACTATCCACCCCTTGTCCACTTGACAACCAAACTCAACTTCTTAAATCATATTTAATATCCAAATGAAGACAACAGCAAGTTCATTATTCTGCCTAAATCTTTTCTTTTCTTTGTTTTGTTGTTTTGGTACCAGGGATCGAACTTGGGACCTTGCACTTTTGAGGCAGGTGGTGGGACCACTGAGCTAAATCCCTGGCCCTTGACCTCTTTTCTTTATAAATTACCCAGCCTCAGGTATTTTATATAGTAATGCAAAAGAGATGGTAACTGTCCTCAGTCTTGCTGGTTGCAGACATGACTGTTAGAATAATCAAAGGATTAAATGTAACAAAATGTGGGAAGAACACGCTGGGTGCTGAAACTGGTATCTGAAACCGACTTGAGTGATAGTAAATAGTAGACGTAACTGAGGTATAACATTCTGAGGTTTGAAACACCAGTGGCCTGAGTGTTGCTGGGTTGGGGTGCATGGCTGAAAAGACTTGGTCATGGAAGGGGCTTTGAACACAGCATGCAGATGCCCTGTGGTGGCTCAGAACTAATGTGCCCTGAGCTTCTTAAACAGAGACTGGGATCAGAAGGCAGGGAGAGGGCCGGGAATTTAGCTCGGTGGTTCTGGTGCCTGCCTCACAAGCACAAGGTCCCAAGTTCGATCCCCGGTACCAAAAAAAAAAAAAAAAAAAAAAGCCTGGGAGTGAGTGCTCTACCAACCTGGGCTCACACACCTTTCCAAGAGCTCCTCGGTCATCCTGGCAGCCCACCTGGGATGTAGGCTGAGGTGGACTGATGGTCAGAAGCACATTGGAGAAGCAGCCAGGTTTAGAAAGGGGCAGAGACCCTGTGTTCAGAAGACTATGGCTGTTTCTGCCTGCAGAAAGGGCAGCCTTGAGGATAGTCATTCACCACCTGCGGATTGTAGCAGGGATGCTCTGATGCCTCAGGCATGACTTACCTCTCTCTGTGGCCTGAGAGCAGAACCAGGACCTGGACAGAGACAGTGACCTTAACATCTGCAAAGACTCCCACGCACGGTGCCTCTTTCAAGCAATGAATACCACTTCTTCACAAGAGGTATTTACGGAGTCTTTTAGGATATCTCAGAGTCAGGGTTTTGCGAAGAAGGTTGGATCTGTGCTATATTATTAGGCCCTTTGAGAGGCAGTATTTTCATCTCACAAAAGGACCTGACTGCCTGTAATCCTAGCACTCAGGAGGCTGAGGCAGGAGGATCACTGAGTTTGAGGCTAGCCTGGACAACATAGTGAGTTCAAGGCCATCCTGAACTACAGAGGAAGACTCTGCCTCAAGGAAGAAAAAAAAAGATATCATAAGACATGAAATAGGCAAATGGCCTTCCTTTCAGAATTCTTATCTGAATTTCTGGGAATTCTGAAAAATGTTTTCACTGAAATTTCTTCGGGATCCTTGCCCTGAGCATTTTCTGTGCCAGGGTCTGGGCTGGGACCAAAAAAGAAGCAGTTAACTTTATGGTTAAGTCTACAACCCACCATAACTTATATAGCATAAAGCATGAGTCATGAACTCATTTTTCCATGTGCATAAGATAGTTTTATTGAATCACCATTTGTGAACATTTTTATGCTTTTCTTGGGTACCAATATACAAATACATGGAGTCAAATTTCTTTTCATGTCCTCTCCCTCTTCCTCTTGTTTTGTTTTTCTCCTTAATCTCCATCCACTTTCCCTTTATCACGTTTGGTGCAATTTCTTAACACAATATTAGGAAGTGCTGATCTTTTTTTTGTTGTGTGTGTGTGTGTGTGTGTTAAGAAATATTAGTTTATTTAACCAGTTTTCACAGCTGAATATTTGTTCTATAAAACCTTTACAGATTGTACAGTTTATATATAGTTCAAACTACTGAACGAAAAAGTAGGTCCCACAGATGCAAAAATACTGTACCAATCGATCCAAGGTAAAGGCAGATTTACACACTATACAGCTCTCCGTGTGGCCGGGGAGTTGGTCAGTTCTAAGTATAAATTTCAAAACTGTACAAAAATAAGGTTTTGATTTTATGGCATTCTTCATACATTCAATATGATTGCAAACCCAGAACCCCAGCCACTCACAGGCTTCTGCAGTCGGGAATCAGCCCCCCTCCTGCAGGGGGCGCCCCATCCCACGGGGTGCTCTCAGACCCGTGCCGTGCATAGTACGTGGCGTGCAGGAAGAGTGAGGACCGAGAGCAGTTTAAGTGTCGACTAAAGGTAGTTCTTTTTGTTTGGAAAGGACTTTCTGTATTTAATAGTGTGTCAGAAGAATTTTAACTTAGTAAATAAAATATATTCTAAGTGAACCTAAAAATTACACTTTATAAACACAAAAATACTTTTATTGGGTGTAATACATCAATCATGTCTGCAGATAGAAACCCAAAACTGTATATAAAGTAGTATTTCTCACCCAGCAACAAGAAGCACTTAAGGGAGTTATTTTCCAAAAAGGTCAGAAAAACTACTTAAAGCCCACTAGGACTACCTTGTAACTTAGATATTCATTTTTAACCTAGTGAGCGACTCACTAATACTGCAAAACAGGCTTTCTTCTAGAGACAGTGGTTTCCTCATGTTAACTGGGTAAGAAGTGGATATACCAGGAAAGAAGGGGGAACCCAAAGGTGCTTTGGAATGAACCCTAAGTGCCTGAGTCTGTCCCAGGAAACACTTTTCCTAGAAGCTGAGTTTTGCTTCTAATTTAGAATTCTGCCTCTTGGAAGTATCTGCGCCTGGCTCCTTGGAGGCAAAGGAAACATCCCAGATCTTTGTATCTCTATGCGGGGCACAGAAGGTGAGGCTGGCTTTTAGGAGGGAAAAATGAGGAAAACAAACACTCCAGACTTTCCTGTCACTCAAAGAACAAAACACAATTCTCTTTTATACAGTACCAGCCAAAGGAAACAAAGAGCGAGTTTCCGAGAGCAGTCTAGTGCTCACCACTCCGCTTTTACACTTGTGTGTGGATAAGTATAAAATAATGCTGTTTGGACAAAAGAGCTTTGTGGTTATTTATCTTAAAGGTAGAGGACTGAAAAGCTCCTCGGAAGTAGCTTGGCTGTCTCCAGTCCTGCTTCCAAGGATGAGCTACGGGTGAGCGTGTTTCAGACCGTGAGGAGGGACCGTGGCAACTGCAGCCGCCGACGTCCCGCTCAGGCCAGCTCTAGTGTCCCCGACGCGTGGCCGCCGATCAGAACTCGATTTCCCTCTGCCAGTACTTCAACATGGAGTCCATGCCCTGCGCTGAGCCCCAGATCTTCTTTAGCACCTCGCACTCCCTCTCGTTGGCCTGTTCCAGCTCCAGCTTCATGTTACATCGCACGAGGGCCTTGGACTCCTCCAGCAGAACGGGATTACACGAGGCGAGCTTCTTGATGCGAACCATGACGTCCTGGGTGAAGGTCCCCGGCCAGAACACCTGGGACACCAGGCCCTTGCCGCACGCCTCCTGTGCTGTCAGCTTCCGCCCGCTGAGCAACATCTCATTTGCAGATGCCCCTCCCATAATCTTGGGAAACATAACGGTAGAGCAGCCATCTGGACTCTGTCCGAAGGTAGCATAGGGTGTTTGAAACCAAGCCTTTTCAGTAGCCCAAACCACATCACAAAGAGGCAATATGGATGCTCCTAGTCCAATGGCTGGGCCATTTACTGCTACAATAATAGGCTTCTTAAACTGAATGAAAGTATTCACGAAGTTTCTGATCGCCTCGGCCATTTTCGTGCTTTCTCTTTTCTGGTCATCTGTGAGACGCCGTATGAAGTAAATAAAGTCGAGACCACTGCAGAAGACGCTGCCGATTGCGCCGAGCAGCACCAGCTTGCTGTCATCGGCCGCGGCCGTGTTCAGAGCACTCTGGACTTCTTTCATGACCTCTGGATTTAGTGAGTTATTCTCTGATGATTTTGTGGACAACAAGATGTGGGTGAAGCCATCGTGCTTCCAGACGACAATATCTCTGTATCTGTAGGCACTCTCTGTTTGGCTCACAGTGAAACGCACCCGCTTGTCACAAGGCTTGTCTCTTCTTTTGTCAATAAATTTCCTTTTCCCGGCTGTGACTCCTGTAACAGACGTCTGTATGCTGGTTGTTCCATTGGCTGTGAGCGCATCCATGAACGGAGACGTACCTTTTCCGTTGACGGCCAAGCCTGTGGCCATGGCTGCGGTCACGGGGCCCGGCGCCTGAGGCACCAGCGGGTGTAGCGGGGGCCTGCTCCCCATCCTGGCCCGCTCCGCCCCAGGGCCCAACAGAGCTCCCACGGGCTTCTCTGCCGCCACTTCTGGCGCCCCCGAGTCCTCGGGACCCTGCTCGACGGGGTCCAGCTTCCCAGGGCCCTCGCTCGGAAAGCTGTCCACAGCGGTCCTGCTCTTAGTGGGGCTCTTGAGCACGAGGATCTGGATCCCCGACTTTGCGAGGTCCATGCTCTTCGGGCTGGGCGGGGCGGATGCTGTGCTTCTCCTGAGCTTCTGGCTGGCTGCGAGCAGCGCACTGCTCCTGGACTCGGGGTCCCTGCCCATCACCGGTGCCTTCGGGGCGGACTTGGAGAAGCCGCTGCTGCTGGAGCTGGAAATCTGCTTCCAGGCGTTGCCGGGAGAGGCCCTGCTGGCCCTCGGGACGGCGCTCTCGCTCTGCCGCTCGCTGTGGCGCCCGTTGAAGTCATGGAGGCACTCCTCGCAGTTGACCAGGTGCTGCTCGGGCTCCCACGTGTCGTCCTCGCTGTCATAGCCTTTCCAGCGCAGCAGGTACTCGGTCTTCCCTTTTTTGTTTTTCCTTTTGTCAACAATCCTTTCGACCTCGTACAGCTCCTCGGAGGCCATGGCGGCGGCGGGCGCGCGCGGGGCCGCACTTTGTTTCAGTTGGTCGTGCGTGGCCGGCGCTTCCTGCTCACGCCGGGCGCGGGCGCGGTGCACCCGGGCGCCTCTCGCGCTCCGCCGCTACTCCGGCAGTTTTCTGTCCTCTCTGTGCCCTTCCGTATGCTAGGCAGTGACAGCTGTCTTGCCCACCAGGGTCTCTTCTGCAACCCCACTGAGCCTGGCATGAAGCAGCCTCGTTTTGCAGAAGGATAGACTGACACACAAGTGAGAAGAGCGCCTCAAATTCGCCTACTGATGATGTGGGGAACTGCAGTCATATATATATTGGTACCAGGGATGGAACTCTGGTCCTTCCACTTGCGAGACAGGCACTGGAACCGCTGAGCTAAATCCCCAGCCCAGTCTCCAAGATTTTAAAGCCCAGGTTCTTAGTTCAGCCTGCAAAGACTGGACCCCTCCTGGGTCATTTCCCATGGGCTGGGTGGGTGGGTTGACCGTCGGGCAGCTGCAGGCCCCAATCTGTAGCCAGCCATTGGCTTGGGGCTGGGACCGCTGCGGGGAAGTTAGGAGCTTCTGGCTCCCTTGGTGGCCTGCGTGACTGGGAAGAATGATGAGTGTGCTGAGTTCAGAGGGGTGCAGTGCCAGAACGGGGCATCCTCCGCTTCTGCCCCTCCTGTCCTGCTAACTGAGCAGAGCTTTCTTCTCCCCGCCCCCCGCCCCCCGCCAGTGCTCACCTCCCCTTCGTTCCCCAGCAAGGCCGGGAGGGGGCAGCTTACACACCACTGCCTCGTGACAGCGTGACTGCCTGACACTTGCCTGTGCCCTAGCATCTGTGTGGCACATGCCTGGGAGTGCATTTCAGTGTCTGGGGCCCTGGGGTATGAAGACTGCTGCATCCCCAGGGGTTCTGCTTCTTCCTTGTGTTCTCGTGCCCGTGAGCACATGCTTTGTTCCTTCCCATCAAACCCTGCAGGACGTTGGGGATGGTATTTTTTGGTGACTCAGACAGTGGCAGTTGAGTATCAGCCATGCCAGTTTTAGAGCAAGCACTGTGTGTGGCTGACCTTATTTAAAATGCAGAAGGAGCAGCTGCTGTCAGGACAGTGTCAGGTAAAGAAGCCAAAGATGCTTTGCAGCCCAGGCTCTCACGATCGGAGTGGGCTTGGGGTGCAGATCTGCGGGTGCTGCACACTGGCCCGTGAGATGGGGCTTCCCAGGAACAGGACAGGATCAGCTCTGTTTGCAGATGCAGGAAACCAAACCAAGGGAGAAGCAGATTACAGGGCATAGGCAGCAACAGAGATGGCATTTGGCAAAGGGTTGGGGGCATCTGTACCAGGGCCAGGACATGGGGCTGGTGCACAAGGTGGACTTGGAAGGACAGAAACTGTCTAATCATAGGAGGTCTAGGCACTGGGGGGCCACTGAAGGTTGTGGAGCAGGGGAGTGATGTGATCATGGCAAGCTTTAGGGGACTGGATGGGCAGAGGTGTGCAGCAAGGCCTGAGGAGCCAGGTGCTGGGCACCGTGATGTAGATCTGTTATTTACAGAGCTGCCACACTTTGAAGCTGCATTCTCTTGTGGTTTTTTGGTTTTGTTTTTGTTTTTTGGTACTGGGGATTAGAACTTGGGTCCTTGTGTTTTCAAGGCAGGCAGTGGAACCACTGAGCTAAATCCCCAGCCCCGAAGCTGCATTCTCTTGAACTCACTGTGTAACTCCTGCTGGCCTCAGACTTTCAGCAATCCTCCTGCCTCAGCCTCCTGAGTGCTGGGATTCCAGGTACGTGTCAACATACTCAGCTCATAAGGGATTCACTTTAACCCTTTCCCTTGCACAAACATTCTTTCCCCCAACCTCAACTTCACTCCCCACAATAGTCACTGACCTTTGGCTCCAGGACACCTTCACTGAGTTCACTCCAATCCAAATCAGATTTTCCACTTTCTGCCTCCACTTTCTATGAATGCAGCCAGCATGTTACCTGTTCAGTTAGTTTCCCTCCTGACAAAAATCAAAGTAGCCAATTGCTATTGGCCCTGGACCAGACAAACTAAAAGTCAGCCCTAGCCCCTGCCCAATGGTTTCCCATGTTGACAACCTCTGGTCCTGACTAAGAACAAATACAATTCACTGCTCTGGTGTACAAGACAAAGTCACCTGCTACTGCCCAGGGCTCCCCTTGACTGCCCTGCCATCCACCTGCCTGACAACTTCCTCTCCCCTTCATCCCGTCTCTGCCCTTTCTCTGTTAAACTCACGGAGCTGCAAGATTTAATCAATTCACTGGCTGCTGTTGTGTTACAAAACCGCCGAGGCCTAAACTTGCTCACTGCAAAAAGGTGGGTTCCGTGCCTTCCTCCAGGAAACCTGCTGACATCAGAAGGCCACGAGATCAAGCCACCACCCTACAAAATCAGGCCTTACCCCGGACCTTTCCTGGCTGGCCGACCAGTTCATTTTCTGCTACCCCTTTTAAACACCTTAGTCTTCCGAGTCAGCAGCCTTTCTCAGGTCTTCATCTCAAATAAAGCCTGTCTTTACACACACTCTCTCTCTCTCTCTCTCTCTCTCATTTCTTAAACACAGTCCCCTGACAAGTAGGTGAAAATACTTAAATACTTGTGACTGTAACTGCAAGCTTGGTAACATTCAATGTCCCTGGGATCTGAGAATGAAGGACCAGATAATACTTCACTTTCATGGAATATATAGTTGATGGTTAGTTAACTGATTAAATATTGTGAGACTGAACAACAGTTACTCCATTTTGTAATAGGGCCCCAACTTGTCTGCTTCTGTTACGGATCACCAGGTAGACATCAAGTTCCAGGGATGTGCTTGTTGTTGTGCCAGAAAGGTCTGTTGTGTGCGTAGTGTTCCGTCATGCTTGCCCAACTCCATATCTGAATATGTTATCTTAAGGACAATGTGTAAAAGGTCTGTTTTATCTCTCTCCTCCACTTTTGTATTTCTGCTTGCCAACTTCCCCTGTGAGCCCCTATAAAAACAGCCTTGGACTCTGAGCCAGTTGCCTCTCTAAGCTTGGTGCTTGGAGAGTGCCGTCTGGCCAGACTAATAAAGGTCTGTTTTACTTTCCAACTTGTCTGGTGCGTTCCTTCCTGGGTGTTCTTCGCTACAGTCAGCTCCTCGGAGCGTTTGGTAAGGCCCTCGGTCTTACAATATGGTGAAATGAATAGATCTATTTTTGAAAGATCTTAATTGGCTTTATTTTCAAGTTTAGATTTAGGCAACACTTCATAAGATAAAGGTTGAAGAATGCAAAACAAAGAACAAAAAACAGATTAGTTGTTTCCAAGTAACTTTTCTTATAAAGTTGGGATAAGAAGGTAGGAAAATAACATCAGGGGGACTGGGGATTTAGCTCAGTGGTTCCAAAGCCTGCCTCACAAGCACAAGGATCCAAGTTCGATCCCCGGTACCAAAAAAAAAAAAAAAAAAAAAAAAGAAAAAGAAAAAAAGAAAAATAATATCAGGTTACTTTAGGTAATTTTATTTGCATGAGGATTAAAACAGAGGCTACTTCATGCCAATTCCAAACTATCCAGTTTTGGAAATTTGGCTGTTACCACCTTTCTTTCTCCTGGTGTCTTGGAGATCAGATAAACAGCTTTGTTTTATTTTTTATTTTTGGGTGACATATGACTTTGACGTAAGTGACTTCATTTTGATTTTTTGGTGTCATTTGTTTTTAAAAATTTCATTTAGTTTTTTAGTACATGCTTGTAGTACATAATGTTTACTTTTCTTGTGGGAAGTTGGTACATGTACGTAACGCATCTTAATTCCTTTTTTTCAGAAGAGATGCTTTTAAAGTAAAAATAAGTGTGAAGGAATTTGAATAGAAATTTCCCAATATACTCTGACAATGCATGTGTGGTATGTATGTATGTATGTTTGCAGTTCTGCAGATCAAACAAGCCTAGTGTATATCTAGATGTTACAATATATCTCTAGATGTTGCCCCCAAACCTCATGTGTGCACAGGCAGAGTTTTCAGGAGCTCATTGGATCATGGGGGGATGATCAATGGATTAATCCACTGATGAGATTATAGCTAAAGGAGATATTGGGAGGTGAGGCCTGGTCAGAGGAGTGGGTCCCTGGGAGCATGGCCTGGAAGTGCTTATTTCCCCTGGCTCACCTACTCAGGCGGAATGGAGTACTTCAAATGCGGGCCAACCTCTTCCTTCTTCCCATCCATTCCATCTTGGGTGGAAGCCTGTTGGATGGTGCCACTCACATTGGGGTGGGTCTTGCTCAGTTTGCTGACCCACTTACCAATCGTTTCTGAACAGTCCCACAGAATCACCTAGAAGTGTGTCTTACTATTTGATAGGCATTTCTAACCCAATCAAATTGACAATCATGATTAACTGTCACTATCCACCCCTTGTCCACTTGACAACCAAACTCAACTTCTTAAATCATATTTAATATCCAAATGAAGACAACAGCAAGTTCATTATTCTGCCTAAATCTTTTCTTTTCTTTGTTTTGTTGTTTTGGTACCAGGGATCGAACTTGGGACCTTGCACTTTTGAGGCAGGTGGTGGGACCACTGAGCTAAATCCCTGGCCCTTGACCTCTTTTCTTTATAAATTACCCAGCCTCAGGTATTTTATATAGTAATGCAAAAGAGATGGTAACTGTCCTCAGTCTTGCTGGTTGCAGACATGACTGTTAGAATAATCAAAGGATTAAATGTAACAAAATGTGGGAAGAACACGCTGGGTGCTGAAACTGGTATCTGAAACCGACTTGAGTGATAGTAAATAGTAGACGTAACTGAGGTATAACATTCTGAGGTTTGAAACACCAGTGGCCTGAGTGTTGCTGGGTTGGGGTGCATGGCTGAAAAGACTTGGTCATGGAAGGGGCTTTGAACACAGCATGCAGATGCCCTGTGGTGGCTCAGAACTAATGTGCCCTGAGCTTCTTAAACAGAGACTGGGATCAGAAGGCAGGGAGAGGGCCGGGAATTTAGCTCGGTGGTTCTGGTGCCTGCCTCACAAGCACAAGGTCCCAAGTTCGATCCCCGGTACCAAAAAAAAAAAAAAAAAAAAAGCCTGGGAGTGAGTGCTCTACCAACCTGGGCTCACACACCTTTCCAAGAGCTCCTCGGTCATCCTGGCAGCCCACCTGGGATGTAGGCTGAGGTGGACTGATGGTCAGAAGCACATTGGAGAAGCAGCCAGGTTTAGAAAGGGGCAGAGACCCTGTGTTCAGAAGACTATGGCTGTTTCTGCCTGCAGAAAGGGCAGCCTTGAGGATAGTCATTCACCACCTGCGGATTGTAGCAGGGATGCTCTGATGCCTCAGGCATGACTTACCTCTCTCTGTGGCCTGAGAGCAGAACCAGGACCTGGACAGAGACAGTGACCTTAACATCTGCAAAGACTCCCACGCACGGTGCCTCTTTCAAGCAATGAATACCACTTCTTCACAAGAGGTATTTACGGAGTCTTTTAGGATATCTCAGAGTCAGGGTTTTGCGAAGAAGGTTGGATCTGTGCTATATTATTAGGCCCTTTGAGAGGCAGTATTTTCATCTCACAAAAGGACCTGACTGCCTGTAATCCTAGCACTCAGGAGGCTGAGGCAGGAGGATCACTGAGTTTGAGGCTAGCCTGGACAACATAGTGAGTTCAAGGCCATCCTGAACTACAGAGGAAGACTCTGCCTCAAGGAAGAAAAAAAAAGATATCATAAGACATGAAATAGGCAAATGGCCTTCCTTTCAGAATTCTTATCTGAATTTCTGGGAATTCTGAAAAATGTTTTCACTGAAATTTCTTCGGGATCCTTGCCCTGAGCATTTTCTGTGCCAGGGTCTGGGCTGGGACCAAAAAAGAAGCAGTTAACTTTATGGTTAAGTCTACAACCCACCATAACTTATATAGCATAAAGCATGAGTCATGAACTCATTTTTCCATGTGCATAAGATAGTTTTATTGAATCACCATTTGTGAACATTTTTATGCTTTTCTTGGGTACCAATATACAAATACATGGAGTCAAATTTCTTTTCATGTCCTCTCCCTCTTCCTCTTGTTTTGTTTTTCTCCTTAATCTCCATCCACTTTCCCTTTATCACGTTTGGTGCAATTTCTTAACACAATATTAGGAAGTGCTGATCTTTTTTTTGTTGTGTGTGTGTGTGTGTGTGTGTTAAGAAATATTAGTTTATTTAACCAGTTTTCACAGCTGAATATTTGTTCTATAAAACCTTTACAGATTGTACAGTTTATATATAGTTCAAACTACTGAACGAAAAAGTAGGTCCCACAGATGCAAAAATACTGTACCAATCGATCCAAGGTAAAGGCAGATTTACACACTATACAGCTCTCCGTGTGGCCGGGGAGTTGGTCAGTTCTAAGTATAAATTTCAAAACTGTACAAAAATAAGGTTTTGATTTTATGGCATTCTTCATACATTCAATATGATTGCAAACCCAGAACCCCAGCCACTCACAGGCTTCTGCAGTCGGGAATCAGCCCCCCTCCTGCAGGGGGCGCCCCATCCCACGGGGTGCTCTCAGACCCGTGCCGTGCATAGTACGTGGCGTGCAGGAAGAGTGAGGACCGAGAGCAGTTTAAGTGTCGACTAAAGGTAGTTCTTTTTGTTTGGAAAGGACTTTCTGTATTTAATAGTGTGTCAGAAGAATTTTAACTTAGTAAATAAAATATATTCTAAGTGAACCTAAAAATTACACTTTATAAACACAAAAATACTTTTATTGGGTGTAATACATCAATCATGTCTGCAGATAGAAACCCAAAACTGTATATAAAGTAGTATTTCTCACCCAGCAACAAGAAGCACTTAAGGGAGTTATTTTCCAAAAAGGTCAGAAAAACTACTTAAAGCCCACTAGGACTACCTTGTAACTTAGATATTCATTTTTAACCTAGTGAGCGACTCACTAATACTGCAAAACAGGCTTTCTTCTAGAGACAGTGGTTTCCTCATGTTAACTGGGTAAGAAGTGGATATACCAGGAAAGAAGGGGGAACCCAAGGGTGCTTTGCAATGGACCCTAAGTGCCTGAGTCTGTCCCAGGAAACACTTTTCCTAGAAGCTGAGTTTTGCTTCTAATTTAGAATTCTGCATCTTGGAAGTATCTGCGCCTGGCTCCTTGGAGGCAAAGGAAACATCCCAGATCTTTGTATCTCTATGCGGGGCACAGAAGGTGAGGCTGGCTTTTAGGAGGGAAAAATGAGGAAAACAAACACTCCAGACTTTCCTGTCACTCAAAGAACAAAACACAATTCTCTTTTATACAGTACCAGCCAAAGGAAACAAAGAGCGAGTTTCCGAGAGCAGTCTAGTGCTCACCACTCCGCTTTTACACTTGTGTGTGGATAAGTATAAAATAATGCTGTTTGGACAAAAGAGCTTTGTGGTTATTTATCTTAAAGGTAGAGGACTGAAAAGCTCCTCGGAAGTAGCTTGGCTGTCTCCAGTCCTGCTTCCAAGGATGAGCTATGGGTGAGTGTGTTTCAGACCGTGAGGAGGGACCGTGGCAACTGCAGCCGCCGACGTCCCGCTCAGGCCAGCTCTAGTGTCCCCGACGCGTGGCCACCGATCAGAACTCGATTTCCCTCTGCCAGTACTTCAACATGGAGTCCATGCCCTGCGCTGAGCCCCAGATCTTCTTTAGCACCTCGCACTCCCTCTCGTTGGCCTGCTCCAGCTCCAGCTTCATGTTACATCGCACGAGGGCCTTGGACTCCTCCAGCAGAACGGGATTACACGAGGCGAGCTCCTTGATGCGAACCACGACTTCCTGGGTGAAGGTCCCCGGCCAGAACACCTGGGACACCAGGCCCTTGCCGCACGCCTCCTGTGCTGTCAGCTTCCGCCCGCTGAGCAACATCTCATTTGCAGATGCCCCTCCCATAATCTTGGGAAACATAACGGTAGAGCAGCCATCTGGACTCTGTCCGAAGGTAGCATAGGGTGTTTGAAACCAAGCCTTTTCATTAGCCCAAACCACATCACAAAGAGGCAATATGGATGCTCCTAGTCCAATGGCTGGGCCATTTACTGCTACAATAATAGGCTTCTTAAACTGAATGAAAGTATTCACGAAGTTTCTGATCGCCTCGGCCATTTTCGTGCTTTCTCTTTTCTGGTCATCTGTGAGACGCCGTATGAAGTAAATAAAGTCGAGACCACTGCAGAAGATGCTGCCGATTGCGCCGAGCAGCACCAGCTTGCTGTCATCGGCCGCGGCCGTGTTCAGAGCACTCTGGACTTCTTTCATGACCTCTGGATTTAGTGAGTTATTCTCTGATGATTTTGTGGACAAAAAGATGTGGGTGAAGCCATCCTGCTTCCAGACGACAATATCTCTGTATCTGTAGGCACTCTCTGTTTGCCTCACAGTGAAACACACCCGCTTGTCACAAGGCTTGTCCCTTCTTTTGTCAATAAATTTCCTTTTCCCGGCTGTGACTCCTGTAACAGACGTCTGTATGCTGGTTGTTCCATTGGCTGTGAGCGCATCCATGAACGGAGACGTACCTTTTCCGTTGACGGCCAAGCCTGTGGCCATGGCTGCGGTCACGGTCACGGGGCCCGGCGCCTGAGGCACCAGCGGGTGTAGCGGGGGCCTGCTCCCCATCCTGGCCCGCTCCGCCCCAGGGCCCAACAGAGCTCCCACGGGCTTCTCTGCCGCCACTTCTGGCGCCCCCGAGTCCTCGGGACCCTGCTCGACGGGGTCCAGCTTCCCAGGGCCCTCGCTCGGAAAGCTGTCCACAGCGGTCCTGCTCTTAGTGGGGCTCTTGAGCACGAGGATCTGGATCCCCGACTTTGCGAGGTCCATGCTCTTCGGGCTGGGCGGGGCGGATGCTGTGCTTCTCCTGAGCTTCTGGCTGGCTGCGAGCAGCGCACTGCTCCTGGACTCGGGGTCCCTGCCCATCACCGGTGCCTCCGGGGCGGACTTGGAGAAGCCGCTGCTGGTGGAGCTGGAAATCTGCTTCCAGGCGTTGCCGGGAGAGGCCCTGCTGGCCCTCGGGACGGCGCTCTCGCTCTGCCGCTCGCTGTGGCGCCCGTTGAAGTCATGGAGGCACTCCTCGCAGTTGACCAGGTGCTGCTCGGGCTCCCACGTGTCGTCCTCGCTGTCATAGCCTTTCCAGCGCAGCAGGTACTCGGTCTTCCCTTTTTTGTTTTTCCTTTTGTCAACAATCCTTTCGACCTCGTACAGCTCCTCGGAGGCCATGGCGGCGGCGGGCGCGCGCGGGGCCGCACTTTGTTTCAGTTGGTCGTGCGTGGCCGGCGCTTCCTGCTCACGCCGGGCGCGGGCGCGGTGCACCCGGGCGCCTCTCGCGCTCCGCCGCTACTCCGGCAGTTTTCTGTCCTCTCTGTGCCCTTCCGTATGCTAGGCAGTGACAGCTGTCTTGCCCACCAGGGTCTCTTCTGCAACCCCACTGAGCCTGGCATGAAGCAGCCTCGTTTTGCAGAAGGATAGACTGACACACAAGTGAGAAGAGCGCCTCAAATTCGCCTACTGATGATGTGGGGAACTGCAGTCATATATATATTGGTACCAGGGATGGAACTCTGGTCCTTCCACTTGCGAGACAGGCACTGGAACCGCTGAGCTAAATCCCCAGCCCAGTCTCCAGTATTTTAAAGCCCAGGTTCTTAGTTCAGCCTGCAAGGACTGGACCCCTCCTGGGTCATTTCCCATGGGCTGGGTGGGTGGGTTGACCGTCGGGCAGCTGCAGGCCCCAATCTGTAGCCAGCCATTGGCTTGGGGCTGGGACCGCTGCGGGGAAGTTAGGAGCTTCTGGCTCCCTTGGTGGCCTGCGTGACTGGGAAGAATGATGAGTGTGCTGAGTTCAGAGGGGTGCAGTGCCAGAACGGGGCATCCTCCGCTTCTGCCCCTCCTGTCCTGCTGACTGAGCAGAGCTTTCTTCTCCCCGCCCCCCGCCCCCCGCCAGTGCTCACCTCCCCTTGGTTCCCCAGCAAGGCCGGGAGGGGGCAGCTTACACACCACTGCCTCGTGACAGCGTGACTGCCTGACACTTGCCTGTGCCCTAGCATCTGTGTGGCACATGCCTGGGAGTGCATTTCAGTGTCTGGGGCCCTGGGGTATGAAGACTGCTGCATCCCCAGGGGTTCTGCTTCTTCCTTGTGTTCTCGTGCCCGTGAGCACATGCTTTGTTCCTTCCCATCAAACCCTGCAGGACGTTGGGGATGGTATTTTTTGGTGACTCAGACAGTGGCAGTTGAGTATCAGCCATGCCAGTTTTAGAGCAAGCACTGTGTGTGGCTGACCTTATTTAAAATGCAGAAGGAGCAGCTGCTGTCAGGACAGTGTCAGGTAAAGAAGCCAAAGATGCTTTGCAGCCCAGGCTCTCACGATCGGAGTGGGCTTGGGGTGCAGATCTGCGGGTGCTGCACACTGGCCCGTGAGATGGGGCTTCCCAGGAACAGGACAGGATCAGCTCTGTTTGCAGATGCAGGAAACCAAACCAAGGGAGAAGCAGATTACAGGGCATAGGCAGCAACAGAGATGGCATTTGGCAAAGGGTTGGGGGCATCTGTACCAGGGCCAGGACATGGGGCTGGTGCACAAGGTGGACTTGGAAGGACAGAAACTGTCTAATCATAGGAGGTCTAGGCACTGGGGGGCCACTGAAGGTTGTGGAGCAGGGGAGTGATGTGATCATGGCAAGCTTTAGGGGACTGGATGGGCAGAGGTGTGCAGCAAGGCCTGAGGAGCCAGGTGCTGGGCACCGTGATGTAGATCTGTTATTTACAGAGCTGCCACACTTTGAAGCTGCATTCTCTTGTGGTTTTTTGGTTTTGTTTTTGTTTTTTGGTACTGGGGATTAGAACTTGGGTCCTTGTGTTTTCAAGGCAGGCAGTGGAACCACTGAGCTAAATCCCCAGCCCCGAAGCTGCATTCTCTTGAACTCACTGTGTAACTCCTGCTGGCCTCAGACTTTCAGCAATCCTCCTGCCTCAGCCTCCTGAGTGCTGGGATTCCAGGTACGTGTCAACATACTCAGCTCATAAGGGATTCACTTTAACCCTTTCCCTTGCACAAACATTCTTTCCCCCAACCTCAACTTCACTCCCCACAATAGTCACTGACCTTTGGCTCCAGGACACCTTCACTGAGTTCACTCCAATCCAAATCAGATTTTCCACTTTCTGCCTCCACTTTCTATGAATGCAGCCAGCATGTTACCTGTTCAGTTAGTTTCCCTCCTGACAAAAATCAAAGTAGCCAATTGCTATTGGCCCTGGACCAGACAAACTAAAAGTCAGCCCTAGCCCCTGCCCAATGGTTTCCCATGTTGACAACCTCTGGTCCTGACTAAGAACAAATACAATTCACTGCTCTGGTGTACAAGACAAAGTCACCTGCTACTGCCCAGGGCTCCCCTTGACTGCCCTGCCATCCACCTGCCTGACAACTTCCTCTCCCCTTCATCCCGTCTCTGCCCTTTCTCTGTTAAACTCACGGAGCTGCAAGATTTAATCAATTCACTGGCTGCTGTTGTGTTACAAAACCGCCGAGGCCTAAACTTGCTCACTGCAAAAAGGTGGGTTCCGTGCCTTCCTCCAGGAAACCTGCTGACATCAGAAGGCCACGAGATCAAGCCACCACCCTACAAAATCAGGCCTTACCCCGGACCTTTCCTGGCTGGCCGACCAGTTCATTTTCTGCTACCCCTTTTAAACACCTTAGTCTTCCGAGTCAGCAGCCTTTCTCAGGTCTTCATCTCAAATAAAGCCTGTCTTTACAGACACTCTCTCTCTCTCTCTCTCTCTCTCTCATTTCTTAAACACAGTCCCCTGACAAGTAGGTGAAAATACTTAAATACTTGTGACTGTAACTGCAAGCTTGGTAACATTCAATGTCCCTGGGATCTGAGAATGAAGGACCAGATAATACTTCACTTTCATGGAATATATAGTTGATGGTTAGTTAACTGATTAAATATTGTGAGACTGAACAACAGTTACTCCATTTTGTAATAGGGCCCCAACTTGTCTGCTTCTGTTACGGATCACCAGGTAGACATCAAGTTCCAGGGATGTGCTTGTTGTTGTGCCAGAAAGGTCTGTTGTGTGCGTAGTGTTCCGTCATGCTTGCCCAACTCCATATCTGAATATGTTATCTTAAGGACAATGTGTAAAAGGTCTGTTTTATCTCTCTCCTCCACTTTTGTATTTCTGCTTGCCAACTTCCCCTGTGAGCCCCTATAAAAACAGCCTTGGACTCTGAGCCAGTTGCCTCTCTAAGCTTGGTGCTTGGAGAGTGCCGTCTGACCAGACTAATAAAGGTCTGTTTTACTTTCCAACTTGTCTGGTGCGTTCCTTCCTGGGTGTTCTTCGCTACAGTCAGCTCCTCGGAGCATTTGGTAAGGCCCTCGGTCTTACAATATGGTGAAATGAATAGATCTATTTTTGAAAGATCTTAATTGGCTTTATTTTCAAGTTTAGATTTAGGCAACACTTCATAAGATAAAGGTTGAAGAATGCAAAACAAAGAACAAAAAACAGATTAGTTGTTTCCAAGTAACTTTTCTTATAAAGTTGGGATAAGAAGGTAGGAAAATAACATCAGGGGGACTGGGGATTTAGCTCAGTGGTTCCAAAGCCTGCCTCACAAGCACAAGGATCCAAGTTCGATCCCCGGTACCAAAAAAAAAAAAAAAAAAAAAAAGAAAAAGAAAAAAAGAAAAATAATATCAGGTTACTTTAGGTAATTTTATTTGCATGAGGATTAAAACAGAGGCTACTTCATGCCAATTCCAAACTATCCAGTTTTGGAAATTTGGCTGTTACCACCTTTCTTTCTCCTGGTGTCTTGGAGATCAGATAAACAGCTTTGTTTTATTTTTTATTTTTGGGTGACATATGACTTTGACGTAAGTGACTTCATTTTGATTTTTTGGTGTCATTTGTTTTTAAAAATTTCATTTAGTTTTTTAGTACATGCTTGTAGTACATAATGTTTACTTTTCTTGTGGGAAGTTGGTACATGTACGTAACGCATCTTAATTCCTTTTTTTCAGAAGAGATGCTTTTAAAGTAAAAATAAGTGTGAAGGAATTTGAATAGAAATTTCCCAATATACTCTGACAATGCATGTGTGGTATGTATGTATGTATGTTTGCAGTTCTGCAGATCAAACAAGCCTAGTGTATATCTAGATGTTACAATATATCTCTAGATGTTGCCCCCAAACCTCATGTGTGCACAGGCAGAGTTTTCAGGAGCTCATTGGATCATGGGGGGATGATCAATGGATTAATCCACTGATGAGATTATAGCTAAAGGAGATATTGGGAGGTGAGGCCTGGTCAGAGGAGTGGGTCCCTGGGAGCATGGCCTGGAAGTGCTTATTTCCCCTGGCTCACCTACTCAGGCGGAATGGAGTACTTCAAATGCGGGCCAACCTCTTCCTTCTTCCCATCCATTCCATCTTGGGTGGAAGCCTGTTGGATGGTGCCACTCACATTGGGGTGGGTCTTGCTCAGTTTGCTGACCCACTTACCAATCGTTTCTGAACAGTCCCACAGAATCACCTAGAAGTGTGTCTTACTATTTGATAGGCATTTCTAACCCAATCAAATTGACAATCATGATTAACTGTCACTATCCACCCCTTGTCCACTTGACAACCAAACTCAACTTCTTAAATCATATTTAATATCCAAATGAAGACAACAGCAAGTTCATTATTCTGCCTAAATCTTTTCTTTTCTTTGTTTTGTTGTTTTGGTACCAGGGATCGAACTTGGGACCTTGCACTTTTGAGGCAGGTGGTGGGACCACTGAGCTAAATCCCTGGCCCTTGACCTCTTTTCTTTATAAATTACCCAGCCTCAGGTATTTTATATAGTAATGCAAAAGAGATGGTAACTGTCCTCAGTCTTGCTGGTTGCAGACATGACTGTTAGAATAATCAAAGGATTAAATGTAACAAAATGTGGGAAGAACACGCTGGGTGCTGAAATTGGTATCTGAAACCGACTTGAGTGACAGTAAATAGTAGACGTAACTGAGGTATAACATTCTGAGGTTTGAAACACCAGTGGCCTGAGTGTTGCTGGGTTGGGGTGCATGGCTGAAAAGACTTGGTCATGGAAGGGGCTTTGAACACAGCATGCAGATGCCCTGTGGTGGCTCAGAACTAATGTGCCCTGAGCTTCTTAAACAGAGACTGGGATCAGAAGGCAGGGAGAGGGCCGGGAATTTAGCTCGGTGGTTCTGGTGCCTGCCTCACAAGCACAAGGTCCCAAGTTCGATCCCCGGTACCAAAAAAAAAAAAAAAAAAAAAAGCCTGGGAGTGAGTGCTCTACCAACCTGGGCTCACACACCTTTCCAAGAGCTCCTCGGTCATCCTGGCAGCCCACCTGGGATGTAGGCTGAGGTGGACTGATGGTCAGAAGCACATTGGAGAAGCAGCCAGGTTTAGAAAGGGGCAGAGACCCTGTGTTCAGAAGACTATGGCTGTTTCTGCCTGCAGAAAGGGCAGCCTTGAGGATAGTCATTCACCACCTGCGGATTGTAGCAGGGATGCTCTGATGCCTCAGGCATGACTTACCTCTCTCTGTGGCCTGAGAGCAGAACCAGGACCTGGACAGAGACAGTGACCTTAACATCTGCAAAGACTCCCACGCACGGTGCCTCTTTCAAGCAATGAATACCACTTCTTCACAAGAGGTATTTACGGAGTCTTTTAGGATATCTCAGAGTCAGGGTTTTGCGAAGAAGGTTGGATCTGTGCTATATTATTAGGCCCTTTGAGAGGCAGTATTTTCATCTCACAAAAGGACCTGACTGCCTGTAATCCTAGCACTCAGGAGGCTGAGGCAGGAGGATCACTGAGTTTGAGGCTAGCCTGGACAACATAGTGAGTTCAAGGCCATCCTGAACTACAGAGGAAGACTCTGCCTCAAGGAAGAAAAAAAAAGATATCATAAGACATGAAATAGGCAAATGGCCTTCCTTTCAGAATTCTTATCTGAATTTCTGGGAATTCTGAAAAATGTTTTCACTGAAATTTCTTCGGGATCCTTGCCCTGAGCATTTTCTGTGCCAGGGTCTGGGCTGGGACCAAAAAAGAAGCAGTTAACTTTATGGTTAAGTCTACAACCCACCATAACTTATATAGCATAAAGCATGAGTCATGAACTCATTTTTCCATGTGCATAAGATAGTTTTATTGAATCACCATTTGTGAACATTTTTATGCTTTTCTTGGGTACCAATATACAAATACATGGAGTCAAATTTCTTTTCATGTCCTCTCCCTCTTCCTCTTGTTTTGTTTTTCTCCTTAATCTCCATCCACTTTCCCTTTATCACGTTTGGTGCAATTTCTTAACACAATATTAGGAAGTGCTGATCTTTTTTTTGTTGTGTGTGTGTGTGTGTGTGTGTGTTAAGAAATATTAGTTTATTTAACCAGTTTTCACAGCTGAATATTTGTTCTATAAAACCTTTACAGATTGTACAGTTTATATATAGTTCAAACTACTGAACGAAAAAGTAGGTCCCACAGATGCAAAAATACTGTACCAATCGATCCAAGGTAAAGGCAGATTTACACACTATACAGCTCTCCGTGTGGCCGGGGAGTTGGTCAGTTCTAAGTATAAATTTCAAAACTGTACAAAAATAAGGTTTTGATTTTATGGCATTCTTCATACATTCAATATGATTGCAAACCCAGAACCCCAGCCACTCACAGGCTTCTGCAGTCGGGAATCAGCCCCCCTCCTGCAGGGGGCGCCCCATCCCACGGGGTGCTCTCAGACCTGTGCCGTGCATAGTACGTGGCGTGCAGGAAGAGTGAGGACCGAGAGCAGTTTAAGTGTCGACTAAAGGTAGTTCTTTTTGTTTGGAAAGGACTTTCTGTATTTAATAGTGTGTCAGAAGAATTTTAACTTAGTAAATAAAATATATTCTAAGTGAACCTAAAAATTACACTTTATAAACACAAAAATACTTTTATTGGGTGTAATACATCAATCATGTCTGCAGATAGAAACCCAAAACTGTATATAAAGTAGTATTTCTCACCCAGCAACAAGAAGCACTTAATGGAGTTATTTTCCAAAAAGGTCAGAAAAACTACTTAAAGCCCACTAGGACTACCTTGTAACTTAGATATTCATTTTTAACCTAGTGAGCGACTCACTAATACTGCAAAACAGGCTTTCTTCTAGAGACAGTGGTTTCCTCATGTTAACTGGGTAAGAAGTGGATATACCAGGAAAGAAGGGGGAACCCAAGGGTGCTTTGCAATGGACCCTAAGTGCCTGAGTCTGTCCCAGGAAACACTTTTCCTAGAAGCTGAGTTTTGCTTCTAATTTAGAATTCTGCATCTTGGAAGTATCTGCGCCTGGCTCCTTGGAGGCAAAGGAAACATCCCAGATCTTTGTATCTCTATGCGGGGCACAGAAGGTGAGGCTGGCTTTTAGGAGGGAAAAATGAGGAAAACAAACACTCCAGACTTTCCTGTCACTCAAACAACAAAACACAATTCTCTTTTATATAGTACCAGCCAAAGGAAACAAAGAGCGAGTTTCCGAGAGCAGTCTAGTGCTCACCACTCCGCTTTTACACTTGTGTATGGATAAGTATAAAATAATGCTTTTTGGACAAAAGAGCTTTGTGGTTATTTATCTTAAAGGTAGAGGACTGAAAAGCTCCTCGGAAGTAGCTTGGCTGTCTCCAGTCCTGCTTCCAAGGATGAGCTACGGGTGAGCGTGTTTCAGACCGTGAGGAGGGACCGTGGCAACTGCAGCCGCCGACGTCCCGCTCAGGCCAGCTCTAGTGTCCCCGACGCGTGGCCACCGATCAGAACTCGATTTCCCTCTGCCAGTACTTCAACATGGAGTCCATGCCCTGCGCTGAGCCCCAGATCTTCTTTAGCACCTCGCACTCCCTCTCGTTGGCCTGCTCCAGCTCCAGCTTCATGTTACATCGCACGAGGGCCTTGGACTCCTCCAGCAGAACGGGATTACACGAAGCGAGCTCCTTGATGCGAACCACGACTTCCTGGGTGAAGGTCCCCGGCCAGAACACCTGGGACACCAGGCCCTTGCCGCACGCCTCCTGTGCTGTCAGCTTCCGCCCGCTGAGCAACATCTCATTTGCAGATGCTCCTCCCATAATCTTGGGAAACATAATGGTAGAGCAGCCATCTGGACTCTGTCCGAAGGTAGCATAGGGTGTTTGAAACCAAGCCTTTTCATTAGCCCAAACCACATCACAAAGAGGCAATATGGATGCTCCTAGTCCAATGGCTGGGCCACTTACTGCTACAATAATAGGCTTCTTAAACTGAATGAAAGTATTCACGAAGTTTCTGATCGCCTCGGCCATTTTCGTGCTTTCTCTTTTCTGGTCATCTGTGAGACGCCGTATGAAGTAAATAAAGTCGAGACCACTGCAGAAGACGCTGCCGATTGCGCCGAGCAGCACCAGCTTGCTGTCATCGGCCGCGGCCGTGTTCAGAGCACTCTGGACTTCTTTCATGACCTCTGGATTTAGTGAGTTATTCTCTGATGATTTTGTGGACAACAAGATGTTGGTGAAGCCATCCTGCTTCCAGACGACAATATCTCTGTATCTGTAGGCACTCTCTGTTTGGCTCACAGTGAAACGCACCCGCTTGTCACAAGGCTTGCCTCTTCTTTTGTCAATAAATTTCCTTTTCCCGGCTGTGACTCCTGTAACAGATGTCTGTATGCTGGTTGTTCCATTGGCTGTGAGCGCATCCATGAACGGAGACGTACCTTTTCCGTTGACGGCCAAGCCTGTGGCCATGGCTGCGGTCACGGGGCCCGGCGCCTGAGGCACCAGCGGGTGTAGCGGGGGCCTGCTCCCCATCCTGGCCCGCTCCGCCCCAGGGCCCAACAGAGCTCCCACGGGCTTCTCTGCCGCCACTTCTGGCGCCCCTGAGTCCTCGGGACCCTGCTCGACGGGGTCCAGCTTCCCAAGGCCCTCGCTCGGAAAGCTGTCCACAGCGGTCCTGCTCTTAGTGGGGCTCTTGAGCACGAGGATCTCGATCCCCGACTTTGCGAGGTCCATGCTCTTCGGGCTGGGCGGGGCGGATGCTGTGCTTCTCCTGAGCTTCTGGCTGGCTGCGAGCAGCGCACTGCTCCTGGACTCGGGGTCCCTGCCCATCACCGGTGCCTCCGGGGCGGACTTGGAGAAGCCGCTGCTGGTGGAGCTGGAAATCTGCTTCCAGGCGTTGCCGGGAGAGGCCCTGCTGGCCCTCGGGACGGCGCTCTCGCTCTGCCGCTCGCTGTGGCGCCCGTTGAAGTCATGGAGGCACTCCTCGCAGTTGACCAGGTGCTGCTCGGGCTCCCACGTGTCGTCCTCGCTGTCATAGCCTTTCCAGCGCAGCAGGTACTCGGTCTTCCCTTTTTTGTTTTTCCTTTTGTCAACAATCCTTTCGACCTCGTACAGCTCCTCGGAGGCCATGGCGGCGGCGGGCGCGCGCGGGGCCGCACTTTGTTTCAGTTGGTCGTGCGTGGCCGGCGCTTCCTGCTCACGCCGGGCGCGGGCGCGGTGCACCCGGGCGCCTCTCGCGCTCCGCCGCTACTTGCCCGGCACGGCGGGGTTGTGCGCAGGAGCAGTTGCTCCCAGGGCCCGGGTGCCCGCGCTCACTGCCCGGGGTGCCGCCTGGGGCTCGGGCGGGGGCTCATCGTGCTGCGCTGGGGGGGGGGGCGGGCGGGTTGGGGTGGGATTGGCGGCTCCCTCTCTGGCGAGTGCAGAAAGCTCAGGAAGGAAGTGCTGATCTTATCAATCACAATAAATGAGATTTAAATACTGTCAAACACAGACTTAAGATCTTCAATCTCCAACACTATAAACCCCTAATTAGAGCCACCTTCAGCCTATAGATTAAAATAAATCTATTGCCTAATCCTATTTGTCATTCTTCTTCCTAGAACGGCAATCCCTGATGTCACCTGGGTTCATGAGACAGCATTGTGTATGTATTTGCCTTCACTAGGTGATGGGGTGTAGGGATTATTAAATGGGATTAGATTACTGGGTCTGAGGAAACAGCAATTGCAGTGTTTTTGGATAGTCAGTTGTTCACAGGACTTGGGAGGCATAAAATTTGACCAGGTTGATATACAGGAATCATTAAGTGATTTTGAAGAACTGCCTTAGGCAGCGTTTGAAGATATGCAGGATCATGTTTATATTTTCATATGTTTTCTAGTGGCATGAGATGTTTTACATTTTTTGACTGTATTTTTTGCTAAGCTTTTTTTTTTTTTTGGAACCGGGGATTGAAATTGGGTCCTCGAGCTTGCAGGGCAGGCATGGGAACCACTGAGCTAAATCCCCGGTCCTTTTTGACTATATTTTTTGACTGGACATTCAGGTTCTTTGATGCTGGATTCTTGGGTTGTGGTGGGCTTTTGAACATCTTACCTAGCCTTTTTTTTTTTTTTTTTTGAGGCCGGGTCTCAATCTATAATTCAGGCTACCTTGAACTCTCTATGTAGCCCAGGCTGGCCTCAAACTCATGGCACTTTTCCTGCCTCAGCCTCCGGAGTGCTGGGATTACGGGTGTGCACCACCATGCCCGGCTTACCTAGATTTGGAGTTAGGACATAATTCACATGAGTTCTGTGGCTATGTTGACAGGGAATACGGAGGAAGCCTGTAGGGTGTTTGTGCACATCTACTTGCATTTGACATATATGCGTTTTAATATCTCAAGAGAGGCTGAGTTTTATGTAATTTCAGATATGAGGCAAGTGTGTCTTTTTCTCTGTGTGAGGAAGGTTCAGATGAGTATACTTTGGAGTTCTAGAGAATTTAGGAAATATTTGGAGAGTGGTGATATGGAACTCTTTGTAGAGCTGATGGAATTTTTTTTTTTTGGTACTGGGGTTCGAACTCGGGTCCTTGCGCTTGCGCAGCAGGTGGTGAAACCACTTTGATGGAATTTTTAAAGGGAAAATATAAATCATTTCAGATAGAATTTGTCCTGCATTTTTGGCTTTGTGATGTCCATGAGTAATAAAGTCCTCAATTGCAGTCACCATTACTAAACAACTAAATCTGTTAAACTTCCTCACATAAGCAGAGATATCTACACACAACAACGATAAATTCATATTCATTTAAAATTGAGTGAACTTGTATGCTTCTCATATGTTCACCTAGGATCTAATCATAATTTGTTGAAAAGATTAAATTCTCTCCACCACGTTGCCTTCCCTCCTTTGACTTTACTTGCATTAATCTATTTGCAGACGGTGTATTTTTTCCACTTGATGTGTTTATCTTTTTCAGAAGTTCACTTCCTTAAATTCTGTAGCTGTATAATAAATGCAGAAAAGTGACTCTCACTTCAACATTGTTATTCATTTTTGTGTAGGTATTCTATGTATAAACAGTTTTCCAGAACATATAATACAGTTCAATGGAAGCTTGAGCTTGTACTATAGATCAAATTGAGAAGAATTTAGGCCTAAATAATATAGATCATAAAAAGGGTATCTGTCTCTTTAGATTTGATTTTTCTACACAATTTCATAGCTTTCCGGATATACTTTTGTACACATTTTGCTACATTTATAACCATTTTGTTTTTAAGTGGTATTGTAAATGGTATTATTAAAATATAAATTCCAATTGTTCATTTTTGTCATAAAGAAAATATTGACCTTTCTACACTGTCTCTGTAGTCTGCTTCTTGTTATCTCCGTCGATTTTCATCAAGACCTCGAATACTTACAGTGCTCCATTTCTATGCATTTCAAAGCTCATGGCATTAGTTTTACACTGATTTTCGATGATTAAGTCTAAAATCTATAAAGGGGTAGGTACCAGGAGGCTACAGTGAGCTTGGGTATATTGTTTAATCCCCTGGCTGCCAGCAGGGGGCGGCAGAACCTGCACTGGCTTACTGCGTGCAGCACGGCTGCCTTCCACCCAGTGTTGTCCTCAATGCTTTCAGTCTCCACAAAGTTTTCAGTCTCTGAAGGACCGTACTGAGGCAACACTGCTACTCTGGGACAACTTGGGAGTATATCCACTAGGGGGAAAAATTTCCTGTCCAGGCACTAAAGGCTGAGGCGGAGGCCTCCCATGGGTTCTCCTTCTGAAATAGCAAGCAAAGAGGCTCTCACTTTCAGAGATGTTCCCAGGTGGGTTACCCTTCCTCATGTAATATTTTAGGAAAGCTTACTTTATAAAAGTGTCCACCATTCAGGGATTTGATGGGTAGAAATCATGTCATGCTGTGGTTTTTTTTACAGATTCAATATCATTTACGGGGGTGTCAGCGTGAATTCTTGTGTAAGATGGAAATTGAACATAGACTGGTTTTGCTCATATTAAACTGAAAATTTATTACAGGAAAGAAACACAGCTCTGTTCCCCACAGGCACAGTAACTTAGAATGGAACACCGCAGCTATCTACTCCACAGAGAGAGCAGCACAGCAAAGACACAGCCCACCTTTATGGGGGCCTCAAGGGAATTTTGTTCATTATTCATTATTTTCAAGAAAAGTTGGGGACTTCTAGTGAGAAGAGAAATAGTTTTAGCATGCATGTGCCAACTTGCACACAGCTTATACTATGCTTAGAAGTACAGTGTATTATATCCCCCTTCAGGGCAGAGATCTTACCACAGAAATGCACTACAGTCGGGGCATAATGAAGTTTAGGATCAGTGCTCAGTCAGACCCATCATCATCGTCTGCACTGGTCTTTTCCAGTTTGTCCATGCACCTGCTTCCTTTGTTCAAGGAGCACAACAGCGTGGCTGCCTAGTTAACTGTTTTATCTTTGTGCTCTTATCATTAGAAATGCCGCTGCCTGATCATCTTTTATATGGCAGCAACTTCAAAGTCTTAGTAGCTTCCTCTCTCACAAGAAGAAATGTCCACATGGCTTCATAGAGGGATAGACACACACGGTGTGAAAGAAACTATAAAAATCAGGACTTTGGGGCCGGGGATTTAGCTCAGTGGTTCTGCTGCCTGCCGCGCAAGCACAAGTTGCCAAGTTCGATCCCCAGTACAAAAAAAAAAAAAAATCAGGACTTTGAAGTCAATGAACTGTAGAGAGGCTGAGGCAAAAGGAAAAAAAATGTGCTGCTGTGTATATCTGACAGTAAGTTGATGTTGTTCATTTTTTCCTGCAAGGTTACAATAGTTGTAAATATCTTTGAATGCAAGTGTATGAAAAGAGGAAGCATTATTTCAACTTTTGATATTTACAGAACTTTCATTTTAAAAAATTCCTGTATTTAGTGAAAGCAATATTTTTCTTTCATTCTTTTTTTGGGGGGGAATTGAACTCAGAACCTTGCACTTGCAAGGCAGTCGGTGGAACCATTGAGCTAAATCCCCAGTCCCGAAAGCAATGTTTTTCAATAATACATTTTTCCATAATATATTTAACACTTGGTGCATCTCAATTTTATTTTAGATAAATGTCATATTTAAAAGATCATTTTGATTAAAGAGTAGCCAGTCTTCTGAGCAGTTAATAAAGGAAGAGCTTCATGTGGGAAAAATGGAATTAAAAAAATCAAGCTCTTTCCAAAATATTCCTAATTATTCACAACACCAAAAATATTGGAGCTATTATTCATATAGAACTTCAAAGAGTAATTCAGACACTTCCACTCTGACTAATTTCATAACTGTCTGAACTGGATTTAGATATAAGCTGTATAAGAATACTTAATGTTTTTCCAGCTTTGCTGGCATTATATTGATATGTTTTTTAAGCCATTCTGTCCTGTTTTATTAGTGTATTTTACCTGAAGGTACACAAATATTAATCAATTATTTTTACTATGTGAGCATGAATTATTCTATTGCCACTAATAATCAATAATTATTTTGGTTACATTAATATGATTTAAGTTATTTGTAAAGACTTCTAAATACAGATGATAAATTTCAACATTTATGACTGATCTGTTATAAACAAATAAACTAATCTTTTGTGGGGGTTGAGACAAGGTCCTCCCTATGTAATGCAGGCTGGCCTTGAACTCACTATGTAGCCCAGCTGACCTCAAACTTGCAGCTATCTTCCTGCCTCAGACTCCTGGTGCTGGGATTACACACAAATACTAATTTAAAAAATTTAAATCCAGACTCTGGGTGTGGTCGTGCACACCTGTGATCCCAGCACTCAGGAGGCTGAGGCAGGAGGATTGTCATGAGTTTGAGGCCAGCCTGAGCTACATAGTGAGTTCAAGACCAGCCTGAACAAATAGTGAGACCCTGTCTCAAAACAAACAAACAAACAAACAAACAAAATGAAACAAAATTCAAGTCCAGACAGGAAAAATACATCTAATAGAGATAAGAAAATATAAGGAATTGGCTATATAAACAAATGAAAAGTAAAATTGTTGTTATACTATAGATCTACATAGACTTCCTGGAAGATGGGGGAATGGTAAGCAGCAATAAATCAACTTCTCCAAGATTCAGAATCCAGACAGTGGGGCCAGAGATTTAGCTCAGTGGTTCTGGCACCTGCCTCACAAGTGCCAGGTCCTGAGTTCAATCCCTGGTACCAAAAAAAAAAAAGTCATTCAGAACCCAGACAGTGGAAAATACTAACTTGGGGAATAAATGAGGGAGGTGGGTCCCCAGGACACATGAAGGATCTGAAGGGAAGGTTGGAGCCCACACAGAAAGTGAGAAGACAGGCCTCAATGCAGAAAGAGGAGAAGGCAGTCTTCACTTTCTTCCTGGCTCTTGACTTATGGCATGAGAGAGGAAGGTCAAATCTGCAGAGATATAGTGAGGGTGGGTGACTCCAGAGGCCTACAGGGAGAAACACACCAGTAGAATGGAGCAGTGGATGCTGTGTGCTACAGCAGCTGGTGAGTGACTCCAATCTAAATGACTGTTGTGTGCTCTGAAGTGCTAGGCTGGATGTCATTTTAGGGAGGAGCTAATTGAACCTGGAGCCTCAGAGCAGCTGTGGGTTAGGTTCACCTCAGGGCTCTCAGTGTTGAAATCCCACAGTGACTGGGTGAGGGACAACCGTGGGAAACATCCAGGGTCAGGGAGCTGTGGTCAGTTGGCTGGCAAAAGACATCCAGAGTATTGTAGCTTGAACCACTCAGGCCCCAACCCCATGACCAGAGGTCAGAATCAGCCTGAACTTCTGTGGATTTGAAAGCAACAGAATCAGCACCCTACCCTAATCCTACCACAAGTTTGCAGGGATTATCTGGCGTGGATCTGGGCTCTGATTGCCTCCTTTGTCTGTGACAGCAGACTTATGCTCTGAATTGGACACTACCACAAAACTGTAACCCCGATGTAATGAAAGCAATACTATGAGGAGAATTTATAGAGGTGGATTCCCATATCAGAAAGCAAAGTGGGCTCAAATAAACAACCAAATGTTGAACCTCAAGCTTCTAGAAAAAGAAGAGCAAGTCAAGCCCGAAGCTCATACAAGGGAGGAAATTATAAAGATCAGAGGAGAAATGAACGCAATGGACATTAAGAAAACAATACAAAGAATCAATAAATCAAAGAGTTGATTCTTTGAAAGATTAAATAAAATTGACAAACCCTTAGTCAACCTTAGCAAAAAAAAAAAGGAAAGAAAAGACTCAAATCCATGCATTTAGGAATGAAGAGAGTGAAATCAGAACACATTCTGCAAAAATCCAGAAGATTATCATTATCTATTTAGAGAACTTGTATTCTAAGAAGATGGAAAACACAGAAGAAATGGACAGATTCCTAAACACATATAAATTACTAAAGGTGAATTGAGAAGATATAAGAATTCTAAATAATCCAATATCAACCAATGAAATTGAAAATGTAGTTTAAAACTTACCAGCAAAGAAAAGCCTAGGCTCTGATGGATTCACTACTGAATTCTACAAAAAAAATTAGAGAAGATCTAATACCACTACTCCTCAAACTCTTTAATGAAATTGAAAAGGAAGCAATACTCCCAAATTCATTTCTGGAAGCAAGCATTAGCCTGATACCAAAACCAGAGAAGGATCCAACCAAAAAGAGAACGACAGACCAATCTCCTTAATGAACATAGATGTAAAAATTCTCAATAAGATACTGGCAAACAGAATGCAGCAAATCATCAAGAAGGTTATACACCATGACCAAGTAGGATTCACTCCAGGGATGCAGAGTTGGTTCAACATATGCAAATCAATAATACAATACACTATATTAACAGAGTCAAGGACAAAAACCATATGATCATCTCAATTGATGCAGAAAAGCATTTGGCAAAATCCAACACCCTTTCATGAAAAAAACCCTACAGAAAATTGGAATAGATGGTCTTTATCACAATCTGATAAAAGCCATCTATGACAAATCAACAGCCAAGATCTTACTAAATGAACAAAACCTGAGAGCTTTCACTCTAAAATCAGGAACAAGACAAAAATGTCCCATCACTACTCTTGTTCAATACAGTTCTAATTAGCCAGAGCAATTAGACAAGAGGAAGAAATAAAAGGAATAAGGATAGGAAAGAAAGAAGATAAATTATCATTATTTGCAGATGACATGATACTCTATATAGAAGACCCCAAAAGCTCCACCAAAAGACTTCTAGACTTAATAACCAGATTCAGTAGCATAGCTGGATACAAAGTCAACACTCAAAAATCAATAACCTTCCTGTACACAAATAACAAACTCACTGGGAGAGAAATTAGGGAAATAACACCTTTCATAATAACATCTAAAAAATGAAATACTTAGGAGTCAATCTAACAAAGGAAGTAAAAGACCTGGAAAATTAGAATACTCTGAAAAAGGAGATCAAAGAGGATATCAGAAAATGGAAAAATATCCCTTGGTCATGGGTAGGGAGAACCAACATAGTGAAAATGGCCTTACTCCCAAAATTGTTATACAGATTTAAGGCAATCCTGATCAAAATTCCAATAACGTATCTCACAGAATTAGAGAAAACATTCTTAAAATCCATTTGGAACTGGAAGAGACCTAGAATAGCAAAATCAATTCTGGGTGACAAAGGCAAGGCAGGGGGCATCACAATCCCTGACTTCAAATTATACTACAAAGCTACTGTAATTAAAAAACAAAAACAAAATCAGACCCGAGGATCAATGAAACAGATTAGAAGATGCAGAAACAACCCCAGACATACTCAGCCATCTTATTTTTGACAAAGGAGACAAATACCTTCACTGGAAGAAAGATCGCCTCTTTAATAAATGGTGGTGGAAAAACTGGCTTTCCACATGCCAAAGATTGAAACTAGACCAATGTCTTTCACCATTCAATAACCTAAAGTAGAAATGGATCAAAGATCTAAACATTGAAATAGAAACATTAGTGCTCGCTTCGGCAGCACATATACTAAAATTGAAATAGAAACATTAAATCTGGTGGAAGATAGAATAAGTAGAACTCTCAAAGACATTGGTATAGGCAAAGACTTTATGAACAAAATCCCAATTGCACAGGAACTATCACAAAAAATCAACAACTGAGGGCCGGGGATTTAGCTCAGTGGTTCTGCCACCTGCCTCGCAAGTGCAAGGTCCCAAGTTTGATCCCAGTACCAAAAGAAAATAATCTTTTGCACAGCAAGAGAAACCACCAGTAGAGTGAAGAGACAACCCACAGTGTGGGAAAAATTTTTGCCAGCTGTTTCTCAGACAGAGGACTAATATCTATGATATATAAAGAACTAAAAAAATTAGATCACCCCAATTTAAAGATCCAATCCAAAAATGGGCATCTGAAATGAATAGACACTTCTCAGATGAAGAAGTCGTAATGAGAAATAAAAATATGAAAAAATGTTCAACATGACTGGTCATTCAAGAGATGTAAATAAAACAACATTGAGATTCCATCTCACTCCAGAAAGAATGGCTATTATGAAGAAATCAGCCAATTACAAATTCTGGTGGTGCTGTGGGGGAAAAGGAACCCTTCTCCACTGTTGGAGGGAGTGTAGACTCATGCAACCACTGTGGAAATCAGTGTGGAGATTTCTCAAAACACTAAGACCAGAAGTTCCATTTGACCCAGCTATTCCCCTTCTTGATATCGTCCGAAAAGAATTAAAAGCATCATACCACAGTGACATATGCACTCCCATGTTTATAGCAGCACAGTTTATAATAGCTAAATCTTGGAAATAGCCCAAATGCCTATCAAATGATGAATGGATAAAGAGCATATGGTTTTTTATATATAGTGGAGTACTATGCCATAAAGAAGGATAAGGTTGAGACTTTTCTAGCTAAATGGATACACCTTGAGACCATATTCTTAAGTGCAATGAATCACACACTCATGTTTAAATACTGCATTGTTTCTCTGGTGTGAGGAACTGAAGTAGAAATCAGGATCAAAATGTATAATAGATATTGGGAAATGGGAAGAAAATGTTCAAATGAGAAGGGGAACAAAGAAAGGGGGATGGGGAAAGGAAAGAAGGGACAAGAAAAAAGAATAGAAGGAAAAAATGGAAACAAAGCTTTTGTAATTAAAGAGGAGAAAAAGGGTTGAAGGGGGGAAATGGGAAAAAAAGAAGAAGCAAAATACATCATGTATAGGTACAAATTGATGAATGTTATCATTATGTATATCTATATGGGGTTTTTTTGTTTTTGTTTTTGTTTTTGGTATGGGGGATCAAACTCGGGACCTTGCACTTGTGAGGCAGGCGGTGGCACCACTGAGCTAAATCCCCGGCCCTTGTATATCTAAAATTTACCAATAAATGTTTTGCTTCCAAAAAACCCCAAAACCCTGTAGACCCCAGAAGATAACCACAGGCTTGGAATTACAGAGAACTATCTTTTTTTCTTTCATTTTTTAATTGTCTGTGTTTGTGTTTTCATGAATATGAACACTGTTTTCAGGGTTTTTGGGATTTGTTTTGTTCTTGTGCTTGTTTTTCCTTCTCTTTCCTTCCTTTCTGGCTTCTTCACTTTTCCCAAACTTTAGAAATCTTCCTTTGTCCTTCAGCCTCTCTTCGAATCTCTTTCTCTTCTTTTATTTTTCTATTTTTTTTCTCTTGTCTGTTAAATTTTCTCCCGTTAGGGAAAAATTGCTCTATTGTGTGGATATTTACAGAATATTATTTTCTGATTTGTCTTAGATTTTGTTATATAAGTATAAATCTTGTACCTATGGTTAAAGGTGGCAAAGGATTAGTTATCACAGTTTGTGATTTTTGTATTTTTCAAGTCTGTGGTTGATGCTATTGTTATTACTGCTTGGACTACTTTAGCCAAGGTGATATAGTTGTGATCCTCCTTGCATGCCAATACCCAGATTGTCTGGGGGTCATAAACAATACTACAGTCCAGTACCAAAGAACTGGGTGCTAGGCCAAACAGGCAGTGACCTTTCATCCCTAATAAAATGAAGAGGCAGACTCAAAAGCTAAAAGCCAGCTATGCCTAGAAGATATCTCTGAAAAATAGTCATTTCCTAAAGAGGAATAGTAATAAAGCTACCTACCTAGTAATAAAGCTACCTACCATAAGCAATTTACAAGCTTCAACACAGAAAAGAAACAGGCTGGGGAGTTAGCTCAGTGATTCCACTGCTTGCCTCGAAAGTGCAAGGTCTTGAGTTCAACAGCCTTTCCCTCCTGAGGGGATTTCCTGCATCCAGAACTGCAGCTCTCACTGCATACAGAGCGGGGAGTCTGAGGACAACCAGATGTGTGCTGGTAACTGGTATACTTTTAATTAATCTCCAAAACTAGAGGAGTAAACTTAATTTGTATACATATATAAATCCAATCATTTGAACAGATGCCCTATTTATCTAATGGTATATAGTATATTAATGTTTACAAAAATGTGGTTAAATAAATGTGTTCCTTTCATATTCATCAAAAATTAGTAAATAAGTCCAATCCCCCGTACCAGAAAAAAAAGTTAGTAAATATGAAAATCCTTTAAATTGGTAGTTGCATTGTTAAAACTCCATATGCGGTCATTTTCCAAGCTTAGATGAGGCACATAAATCACTGCAAGATTTAGGGGCCGGGGATTTAGCTCAGTGGTTTCGCTGCCTGCTGCGCAAGCGCAAGGACCCGAGTTCCATTCCCGGAACCAAAAAAAAAAAAGATTTGGCTGACTTCTGTTTAATGAAGTGCATTGTGATTAGGTGAAACAGACCTCTGTGATGCCCGTGGCCCACTCTATTAGATCTTCAGATGAAGATAATTGTTGGCCACGTGAGTCATGAGGGGAAAACTCTCCAACTTTTATCCTAACCCTAAGGCCTTCTGGAAAGTTCCAAATGTTGACAACATTGTATACTGTGTCATTTTTTTTGTTTTTGTTTTTTGTTTTTGGTACCGGGGATTGAACTCGGCACCTTGTGCTTTGCGAGGCAGGCAGCGGAACCACTGAGCTAAATCCCTGGCCCAATATCATATACTGTGTATAGTTTTCTTTTATTATCCAAATTCACTTGGCCTCCAGGAGGATTGTTAAGTGGGATGTTCTTCAGAAAGGGGTGCAGCTAATATTAGAAACATATTATTCTACAATGAAATGAGCCCCAGCGTTACCACAGAATAAGTGAATGAGAGAAAGCCCCTGACTGGCTGTATTTCCTATTTCATAATGTGCCTTCAACACAGGCCTCCAATGGGGTAGAACAAATCAAAGCACATGGAAGACTAAAATAACAAAATGTTCCAAAATTTCAGTTGTTTTAAGAGCAAATGGGCAACCAAGCCCATCTAAATAGAGTGTACTTGGGAGTCAGACAAACTCAGCAGACATGTCAAAGCTTCCCACACCCACTTCATCTCTGGTGGCTCACAGACCATCTCCCTGCAAAAATAAGGTTACTAACACTAAAAGTGGCTGCAGAATTAAGTCAGAACATTCACTGAATATATTCACTTTAGGGCTTAGCACCATGTAGGCATGTAAAGGATGTACGTTTTCTGTTGTCCCCTAAGAACTGCATGGAAAAGTTTAGATTTTTTCATGTTGAAAACATTAGGAGGACAGGCTGTTGACATCCCTTGGAAAACAAAGGATGCGTCTTGACTCATAACTATAACTTCTTTGAATGTGGATGCTTGTTCTTTTTTTTTTTTGGTACTGGGGATCGAACTCAGGTCCTTGCGCTTGCACAGCAGGTGGTGAAACCACTGAGCTAAATCCCTGGCCCTGGATGCTTGTTCTTGATCATCTCTACCCAGTTCTATATTTACCTCACTGATAATGAAACCAGTACAGCATCTCTTGAACTTTTGGAGAAGAGATTCTAAACTACTTGGAGCATTTGTGGAGGCCTCAGTAAAAACACCTTGATGACTGTGCACATCATCCTGCAGAAGAGATATTACCTGCCACAGGGAAAACACCACTGTTTTTCCATTTCCCATAGACTACACTTGTACTTGTTGAAACAGCATCTCATGGAGGGTGTGGGCCACCGCGTGCACAGCATTGTATAGATTGTAGCTCCCATCACTCATGACTGTGTCAAAATGATTCATAGGCAACTATGTTAAAAAGGCATTAGGGATACAGTTGTGCATTGCACAGTCAGAATCAGGTAATGAACAATGGAAATCTTGAACCAATACACTAATACACTGCAAGAAAGTTGTCTTCTGGGTATTTGAAAGGGTCAGCATTTGGGGTAAAGTTTTTTTTGGTACAGGGAATCGAACTCGGGACCT
The DNA here is from genome assembly GCF_053883595.1 of Heterocephalus glaber. NCBI lineage: Eukaryota > Metazoa > Chordata > Mammalia > Rodentia > Bathyergidae > Heterocephalus > Heterocephalus glaber. The sequence continues at coordinate 2,975,254 of NW_028258457.1, read as the reverse complement.
TGAGCTTGCAAGGCAGGAGCCGGAACCACTGAGCTAAATCCCCAGCCTGGGTAAAGTTTTTGAAACCAGAAAGCTCTGCATGGTAGTTTGAAAACATGAGAGTCCTTTGGAAGAGTCAAGTATGAACTGTCTCCCAGCCATGTTGACATTCCATTGTGAGTTTGTCACCCAGACTCTCCGTGTCACTAACTTTTAACCTATCATATAGTTCACATCGTTTAGATTATCAATATCATAGTGAACAATGACCACATTTACTGCTGACAATTCCCTTGTCAGAAAATCATGTCGCTGTGGAAATGGGAGAATTGTCACGAGAGGACTTGAGATCATTTTCACCAGTGCTGCACAGACTCTGTTCCCCACCATCTCTGCTCTCACATCTGAGAGAAACTGAAGACCTTGCTGGCCTTCTGTGATGACCAGTCCCACCCAGGTCCAGCTGAAATGAAGCATCAAGGAGACGATGCCAAGGGCCAGAGATGTGTCCTTGGGGGCCACTTGAGAGAGAAGGAAACTGGGCACTATCACTCAGCATAGGATCAAAAGAGCCAAAGGTCAGCAACAAGGAAAAGAAATTGGAAGTGAGATCAGGAAGAGAGTTGACAAGAAGCCAAATCTCAGGACAGAATTGTGCTAAACAACAGCTGGAAGTAGTAGGAGGAGACATTTGCTTATCTGTTCTGCATAATCGTCTCACTCCCTAAGACCATTTTAAGAAAATAACTGATCAGGCTCCAAGTTCCAGAAACTTCTATTTCCCCTAACTCTCCTGTCTGCTGGAGATGAAGATAATTTTGGTAACCCACCAAGTCTCTATGTACTTACCCTCTGAGATTATGCACTTTATGACACTAAGAAACCCAGCCTCTTCTTTTCACTCTCTATGCACCTGCGAATGCAGCAAAGGAGTTCTTATTACATCTCTCCCCTTTCCACACAGCCTCACCTGTGGAAATTTGTAGAGTTCTAGCAGTGGTTCAAATTGAGCAGCTGTTGTCCATGATGTTGCTGTTAGTAAAGCTACAGACTTGCTTGCTCTCTCTCTCACAGGTGTAATTGGGGATCTCATCCTGTCAGGTGTACAAAATGAGGAAACTCTCCCCAAATCTTCTCGTGACTGTACAGGAAATTATGGAACTCATATCCCACTCATATTGCTGCTAATATTTCAATAGCAAAAATGAAGGCTAGGACATTCTGGTAGTTGTTAAGCATAAGCCTGCATAGAGAGCATAGATTCCTTAGTGAAGAGACTCAATCTGTAATTATTTTCCATCCACGGCAATACCAGTTATAAACAGAGAGCTTGTTTATCTCAAATTCATATGCTAAACCCTAGTCTTAAATGTATGACATTAGAAGGTTAATTTGGGGCAGGTAATTAGGATTAGATGAATTTCTCCTAAATGACATTAAGTGTCTTTCAAGAGGACCGAGAGGGCTTGCTTCAGGATTTTGCCATGTAGAAAGATTGAGCTGACTGCCACTTATCTACCTAGGAAGCAGGTGCTCGCTTCCTCTTCTCAGACTGCGCACTAGGAAAAGTCATTGCTTCAGACACTTACTTTTTGGTGTTTTTATATATCAGCCTCAGTAAACACAGTGTTCTAACAAAGACTAAACCCCCAGAAAATTTACTCTGTTTGGAAAAGCAGGCTCTTTTAAGATCTTAGAATTTATAGCTAAAGCAAATAATATAACTTATGCTCTAGGATGTGCTTATTAACTCTAAGATACAAATGGAAGATTTTTTTGTTTGTTTGTTTGTTTGGTTTTGGTACCAGGGGTTGAACTCAGGACCTTGCACTTGCAAGGCAGGCAGCAAAACCACTGAGCTAAATCCCTGGCGAAAGATGTTTAACTTTACAGAGGAAAATGTAAAGAATGTGATAGAAGATTACATTCAGGTTGGGTTTTGTAAATAGTTCTTTGTATTACAAACTAAAAATAATTTCATATGTCAACACATCGTTAAATGCTTCATATTACACAGCAATGTTCACATGAAATGAAAATACCAATGTGGAGGAAAAATATTTCTAAGTGAAGGGCCCGGAACAAGCAGAAAATGATGACATCTATGGGGTGATTATCATGCAATAGAAGGCTTGCAGTGAGGTCACCCAAGATTCAGCCCCAGCAAATGTATGCACCTGCCACCATCAAAAGCCAGGACAAGGATCATTTCTGAGCTCCAAAGGAGGGGGGATCATGAAAAGGCAAGGACATTTTGGAGAAGATCAAAGAATTGGCTAGAGCAGAAACCCTTGGGAATCTAATGGACATAGCAGTATATGCTCTTAAATTATGATCTTCTTTTACTTTAAAAACATAAAATTGTTAATACAAAAATTAGTATTTGTAGTAGCCCTTATTCTAAACAGCCCCTATACACATCACCTTTTTGACCATCTTGCAGTGACTTGCAGCCAGTGACAAGCAGTTGCATTTCTATTGTCTACTATCTGTCATGTTTTCTCATGTGCATATTCTGCTTTTATTCTCCGTGTCAGAAGTTGGAGTGCTTCTGTACGCTCCGGGCCCACATAGTTTACCTACCAATTTGGCCAAGTAGTGAATAAACATATTTTTCTATCTTTATGGCTTTTTCTCATGGTTTTGATGATGGATGGTTAAATAAATCCAGGCAAGATCAGGACTGAGATTCAGCCCTTTGTCCAGGCCCCCTAGTAACATTTCCTTGGTTTTCTGTGCTGGATTACCTGTCCTTTAGAATTAGAATTGAGTTGTGTATTGTCTATACTTCTACAAACCCCTTTAAGGAGTTTTTATCTTCTAAAAGCCTACATGGTTCTTTGCCAAATGGATCTTTTTGTTTTGTTTTGTTTTTTTGAGACAGGGTCTCACTATGTAGTTCAGGCTGGTCTTGAACTCACTACATAGCTCAGGCAGGCCTCGAACTTGCAGCAATCCTTTTGCCTCAGCCCCCTGAGTGCTAGGATTACAGGCGTGCGCCACTACACCTGGCTTCCAAATATATCATTTTTTCGGAAGTTTTGCGGTTTAGTCTTTGTTTTTGTGTTTCTTCTTCTCACTCTCTTTCTGCACCTGAGAATGACAGATCTTGTTCTATCTGTCCCACACAGCCTCACCTGCAGAAATTAATAGCTTAAAAGCAGGCATTTTATATGAAGCTGTTATACTTGATAGTTGAGGAGTTAAGCACCTGATCGTTTTTATTTATTTATTTTGTTGAAGTACTGGGGATTGAACCCAGGGCCTTATACTGAGTGACATTCCCAGTATTTTTTTTATGTTTTTATTTTGAGACAGGGTCTTGCCAAACCATTAAGGTGTGCTATTGTTTTTTTAACATTGCTTCTTTTGTTTTACAAAACATAAGAAATAATGACAGGCGCCCGCCAGTGCGGCCCGACCGAAGGGAGCCTTGCAGGGCCCCTCTGTTGCGCTACCGCGACCCCAGGACTCTGCGCCGACCCCGCCCTGGCCGCGGGATGCCCAGGCTGCTGCGAGGGGCGAGGAAAAGTCGGGGTTGAAGCCCCGCTGCGCCGGGGCCGCTGTCCCTGAGGAATTGGAGGGATTTAGCACCGGACTTTGCTGTTTGTGATCGATGTACGCCACACCCGATTTAACTCGAAAATCTGAATTTGGATTAATCCATGTACGGATCACAGCAATGAGCGGTGGCTTGGCTCCAAGTAAGAGCACAGTGTATGTGCCCAACTTGCCCTTCTCCCTGACAAATAACGACTTATACAGGATATTTTCCAAGTATGGCAAAGTTGTAAAGGTTACTGTAATGAAAGACAAAGATAGGAGGAAGAGTAAAGGGGTTGCATTTATATTATTTTTGAATAAAGACTCTGCACAAAACTGCACCAGAGCCATAAATAACAAACAGTTGTTTGGTAGAGTGATAAAGGCAAGCATTGCTATTGACAATGGGAGAGCAGCTGAATTCATCTGAAGGTGAACCTACTTTGATAAATCGAAGTGTTATGAATGTGGGGAAAGTGGACACTTAAGTTATGCCTGTCCAAAAAACATGCTCGGAGAACGTGAGGCTCCAAAGAAGAAAGAAAAAAAAGAAGAAAAAGAAAATTGCCGAACAGGAAGAAATTGAGGATGTAGCAGAAAGTGAAGACGAAGGGGAAGACCCCGTTCTCGAGAGTCTCAGCCAAGCCATCGCCTCCCCGCAAGCCAAGATTGAAGAACAGAACAAATGAAACCCAGTTCTGGGGGGCCCTCAATGTCAGAGGATTCACGGCGCCCAAGGATAAAGAAGAGCACATTCTTCAGTGATGAGGAAGAATTTAGTGATTAGAGTTGTATAGTGTAGATGTCAGGAAAATAAAAACCATCTGCAGCACAAATTATTTGCCTATAGGAACATTTAATATCAAATATTTTTTACCATAAAATAGTGCCTAGAAAATAAAAACTAATTTTCAAAAGTAAAAAAAAAAAATGACAGGTTAACTTAGAAGTTCAGCTCCTTTTTGTATGATTTTAATGTGAGGTGAGTATGGATTCTTAGTTTACGGTCTTTTTCTCCAGAGAAAATCTTTATCGGTTTCTGCTTAGAGTCCTTTAAGGTGACTCCATGCTAGCTGTCTTTATTTTCTTTTCCATGACTCTAAGTTAATCAGAGTCTCCAATTCATTTCTTTCAAGAGCCTGGTAATCCAAAACAAATACTTCCATTGTAGGACTGCTGTTATTGGCCTTTGTCCATGTTTTACCCTAAATATTTCTAAATGATTACAATTTGCATATTTTATCCTTGGAAATTTCTCTTACATTCTGCAAAGTTAGCAATCAAATTGAAATTATGTTTCAGGGAATATCTTCCTGTTTGTGGGGGGAAATTCAAATATATAATCATCCATATTTTGAGGAAAGGAAAATTTTGAGACCATAATGTTAAGTGAAATAAATCAGATGCACCAGCTTAAATATTGCATGGTTTCTTTTATATGAGGAACACAAATTATAAATAAAAACAAAATAAAAGATAGATAATAGGAAGTGGATATGTTTTATGTACTTTACCAACTCCCCAGAAAGAAAGTAAACATTATGAACTGTAAACATGTAGTAAAAAAAGGAAAAATGGCCAAAAAAGCACAAAATCAATTTTCAAGTTAAACACATATACATACATTTATATTAAGAGAAGAGAGAAAAGGGGAAGCCTTGAAACTGTCATACATGTCTTAGACCTGGGAAGTAAAAAAGGCACAGGCAGTTAACAGCCTTAAGTGAAACAAACTTTCCAACACCATGTGGGGGCGCTAGTCCTCTGACCCCACCCCGCACCTACTGACTCTGGAATCCAGCAATCCAATTTTTTCAATACCCCCCCCCCCACAATCCGTAGTAAAGTTTGCAAGTCATGACCTCAAAAAATAAATATAAACAGATAAAAGTGAACAGTTGGGGCTGGGGATTTAGCTCAGTGGTTCCACCACCTGCCTCACAAGCGAAAGGTTGTGAGTTCGATCCCCGGTACTAAAAACAAAACAAAACAAAAAGTGAACAGTTGTCTAAAAGCTCTGTAATTGTGGCCCTCAAAAATACTAGGTACAAACTACCTGAAAAGAACAGAAATGATTAAACTATCAACATCAAAAATTTTAAATTGGGCTGGGGATTTAGTTCAGTGGTTCTGCTGCCTGCCTTGAAAACACAAGAACCTGAGTTCAATGCCCAGTACCAAAAAAAAAAAAAAAAAAGGAAAAAAACCCCCCAAAACAAAAATTTTAAATTATACCTAGATTTTTTAAATTTGTGGAGTAAGAAAGAAAACAAATGGATATTAACAGTTTTTTTTTTTTTTGGTACCGGGTGAAAGACCCTAGTTAACAAGACAGACTCCATATTGCTGCTTGACCCACCTGCCTGCCCTTTAGATGAACTCAGAAGGAGGAAGCTTAGAATCCTCCTCCCCTTAGAGTCTCTTAGAAACAACAGTTAATCAACTATTGTTTCTCAGATGTTCTAATCGCAGGACGTTCTGCTTCTGTACCTGTTGCTTGCTTTACTAGTTCTATCCCATAGTGGGGCCTAGAAACTGTTGGGCTCAAAGGTGTATAAAACATGTTTGTCAACTCCCAGTCGAGGCTCGAGTCCGATGCTCGGCTCGGATCTCAGCCGGTAACGAACTCCTGTGTGGATTTAATATCGGTCTCTGGTTGGTTGTCTCTCACGGGGTACAACATTCTTGGAGGCCCCAGTGAGATAGCCAGCTGCTCTGGAACTTATCTTGGAGCCTTTGTTTCTTTTTAGGAGAGACCAGGATTGGACATCAGCGGTGTTTGGCCCCTCTGAACACCGGTCTGCGGAAGGAGAGGCCACCCTGACGTTATTCCAGGGCTAGGCTACCCTGACGGTATTCTGGGGCTCCAGGTAGGTCAGTCCCAGTTGGGCCCTATCGTCGATCAACCGACCCACAGGAGTTTATCCGGGAAGCCTCTAGAGGTAAGAATCGAATGATTCTTAGTGCACTGTGGGTAGGTAGGAGGAAGCTGGACGCAGCACAGGTTCCCCTATCTAGAGTCTCTTCATGATGCCAAGCAGGCTCAACTGGGTTGGAGTCCTCGGAAGAGTGACTCCCTGGGTGGGGTCTGAATCCATTCGGCCCCAGAGGTTTATGTGGCCAAAGTCTGTTTTTGTCTGTTTATTGTTGTCTGTCTGCTTGCTTTGTGTGCCTTTTGCATTTTCACAGGCTGAAATTATGGGTTCCTCACAGTCCACAGCAGGAACTCCACTTGATTGTGTTTTGAATAACTTCAAAAAATTTATTCCACAGACAGAGAAGATAAATATGGCATGAAATTTTCCAAAGGCAAATTGCGAACTCTGTGTCAATCAGAATGGCCAAGTTTCGGAGTCAGTTGGCCCCTGGTGGGAATTTATTCTATGCACATTGCTCGCAAGGTTTGAAATGTGGTCATGGGAGTCGGGGCCCCACAGGTCCCGATCGACCTTTGGCACTCGATCAGGACAGGACTATGGTCCATCAGCCCCGTCTTCCTCCTCCCTTTTTCCTTTAAAACAGACAGAGCCCGGGGGAGGATTGATTTATGTCCCTTTTACAACTAGTGATCTTTACAATTGGAAACATCAAAATACCCTCTTCTCTGAAAAACCTCAGGCATTAATCTCTTCTTGAGTCTGTTTTTCATACCCATCAGCCAACCTGGGATGATTGCCAGCAGCTTTTACAGATCCTGTTCATCACTGAGGAGCGGGACCGTATTTATCAACAGGCAGTCAAAGAGGCCCTGGGGCCAAACCCCGGCATCACTCCTGGAACTTTGGGGCATTCGGCCAAGGCTGAAGCAGTAGTTCCATCACAACACCCCAACTGGGACCCCAATGATGATGACGGTAAGAGGAGGCTGGGGACCTACCGCCAGCACTTATTAGGGGACTCCGGGCAGCAGCCAGAAAGCCCACTAATTTGAATAAGGTAATTGAGGTTTGCCAGGGAAAAACGGAGTCTCTGGCTGCATTTTTGGAGAGACTCTTGGAAGCCTATAGAGTTTTTCACTCCTTTTGACCCAGAGGCTCCTGAAAATGCAGCAGCTTTAAATCTGGCCTTTGTTTCCCAGTCAGCCCCAGACATTAGAAAAAAAATTACAGAAATTGGAGAGATTTGAGGGAAATAATAGGACTGAACTCCTGAGCATAGCCCAGAAAGTTTATGGTAACCATGATGCCCCCTGAGGAAGTCCTAGCCAAGAAACTGGGGAAAGTCACTATTGCTACACTCTAGGCATGAGAGATGGTTCCTCTGGACAGAAAAAGAGAAAGCTGCCTTTTTGGCTTTAAAGAAAGCCTTAGTGTCAGCACCAGCCCTAGCCCTACCTGATGTCACCAAGCCCTTTCGGTTGTCTGTGGCTGAATGAGGGGGCATAGCCAAAGGAGTGCTGGCTTAGGCATTAGGGCCTTGGAAGAGACCTGTGGCCTACTGTCTAAAAGACTTGATCCTGTGGCAAGTGGCTGACCTACCTGTCTGAGGGCAGTTGCAGCCACCGCCCTCCTGGTCAAGGAGGCAGATAAGCTCAGCCTGGGATGGAACCTGGTCATCACCACACCCCATTCGGTGGAAACATTGCTGAGAGGAGCCCCAGAACGATGGCTCTCCAAAGCCTGCCTGACTCAGTACCAGGCCCTGTTGCTGGATGCTCCATGCATCAAATTTGCCCGAGAAACAACCCTCAATCCGGCCACTTTACTCCCGGACTCCAACTCATACGCATGCCCTTCCATGACTGTCTGGACACTCTGACAACTTCCACCACCAACAGCCCAGATCTGACTGATGCTGCCCTGCAAAGCCCAGATGAGACCTTCTTCACTGATGAAAACAGCTTCATGGAAGACTGAGTCAGGTATGCGGGGGTGGCCGTAGTCAGTCCAGAAAAACAGGTACACTGGACACAGGCATTAAGCCAAAAGACTTCAACGCAGAGGGCTGAACTAATAGCCTTAACTCAAGCCCTGTTAGGTCAAGACAAGGCTATAAACATCTACACTGACAGTCGGTATGCATTCGCCACTGCCCATGTGCATGGCGACATCTACAGAGAGAGAGGGCTATTGACATCAGAAGGGAAAACTATATAAAAAATTTTGGCCTTATTGGAGGGAATTTGGAAACCCAGGGCATTGGCCATTATTCATTACAAAAGCCACCAAAAAAAGAGACAGCTTTGAAGCCTGTGGTAAGCGAGAGGCTGATGATGCAGCCCAAAGGGTGGCCTAAGAACCAGTGGGGCCAATAGACATTCTGCCTGTCCAGCCCTTTTGGCTACCTTCCAGAAAAGCCCACATATACCCTGGAAGAGAAAGAGGAAAATCAAAAGTGAGGGGGTACAAAATTGGACTCAGGCTGATGGAAAGAGACAAAGAAATGAATTTGTCTCCCCCAAGCCCTGGGGTGACAACTTGTTCATCAGTTACATCACTTAACTCACCTGGGAAAATCAAAGTTAAAAAGACTAATGAACTCTAAGTTTTCAATCCCAGGACTGACCTCTATGGTCTAGGACATCAGTTCCAGGTGTCAGGTGTGTGCACAGGTAAACTCCAAGATGAGACCAAGGAGTGAAGATAATTGACAACAGGGAAGAGAGCCAGGGAAACATTGGGAACTTGATTTCACTGAAATAAAATCCAACACTAGGTTCAAATATTTACTGGTATTGGTTGACACCTACTCAGATTGGGTAGAAGCTTTCCCCACTCCTGGAAAATCAGCCAACATAGTAATTAAGGTTTTGCTCCAGGAGATAGTTCCCCGATTTGACATCCCTCATTACCTGGGGCCGGACAATGGGCCTGCCTTCATGGCACAGATATCCAAATTGTTGACAAGGGCACTACATATTGATTGGAAGTTACACTGTCCCTATTGCCCACAAAGTTCAGGGCAAGTGGAAAGGATGGATAGGACCCTGAAAAAAAACCCTGAATAAATATGTTCTAGAAACTGGTGGTAGGTGGCCCAATCTGCTTCCTCTAGCCTTGTTAAGAGTTAGGTGTACCCCATATGTGATGTTTACCCCTTTTAAAATCCTGTACGGGAGGCCACTCCCACTCCCCCCTAAGTTAAACCTTGCACAGATAACAGAGAGTTCTTGTGTCTCTTTACTTCAGTCTCTTCAAGCCTTACAGATTCTTCAGAGTGAGATCCAGGCTACAATACAACAGGCTCGAGAAAAACCCTTTGCGATGTTCCAGCCCCACAGTTTCAAGCCAGGAGACCTGGTCCTGGTATGCTTGGTTTGCTTGCACTGAGGACTTGACTAAATACATTCCCAAATAAGTCTTGGCTACCTAATCTGCCACTTTATTTTGTGTCACCTTGTATGTTGTTCCACAAGTCTTGTATTATAATGGAAAAGGGGGCCATGAACATTTGGGATTAACCACTGAACACTATAGGAATAAATGGGCTGCCCTCACTTTAGTGCCCATTCTGGTGGGATTAGGAATAGCCGGGTCAGTGGCTATTGGAACTTCCTCCCTGATCCTTCAGGACACAAATTTTAAAGCCCTAAGCCACCAAGTAGCCAGAGATTTGGGTCACCTGAAAGACTCAATCTCCAGATTAAAAAACCAGGTTGATTCCCTAGCTGACATGGTCCTGCAAAATCAAAGGAGACTTGACCTCCTGTTCATAAAACAAGGAGGGTTATATGTAGCCCTAAAAAAAAAACCCCCAAACCCCTGTTGCTTCTATGCTAATCAGTCTGGTGTCATTAGAGATACCTTAGCTATGGTCAGGGAAAATTTAAAGACTAAATGTGCTCAACAAAAGGATCAAAGTTGGTTTCAAAATCTATTTGACTGGTTCCCCTGGTTAACTACCCTACTTTCTGCTGTAGCAGGCCCCTTAGTTATCTTACTTCTGTTTTTGCTCGTGGGACCTTACATTATAACTGCTCTGACCAAATATGTTAGACAGAGGGTTGATACAGTTAAACTGATGGTGTTGAGACAAAATTATGAGATTTTAAAAGATGTTTAAAAAAAATTCAAAGAGTAAATACAGGAATCAAAGATTTGATTAAGTTACAAGAACCAGTGGGGAATGAAAGACCCTAGTTAACAAGACAGACTCCATATTGCTGCTTGACCCACCTGCCTGCCCTTTAGATGAACTCAGAAGGAGGAAGCTTAGAAACCTCCCCCCCGTAGAGAGTCTCTTAGAAACAACAGTTCATCAACTATTGTTTCTCAAATGTTCTAACCGCAGGACGTTCCGCTTCTGTACCTTTTGCTTGCTTTACTAGTTCTATCCCATAGTGGGGCCTAGAAACTGTTGGGCTCAAAGGTGTATAAAACATGTTTGTCTCCCCCAAGTTGGGGCTCGAGTCCAATGATTGGCTTGGGTCCCGGCAAGTAATAAACTCCTGTGTGGATTTAATATCGGTCTCTGGTTGGTTCTCTCTCACTGGGTACAACACCGGGGATCGAACTGCGTAGCAGGCAGTAAAACCACTGAGCTAAATCTCCAGCCAACAGTTTTACTAAGATTGGGATGTCACTAACACAAGACTTTAGATTGTGGGCTCAGAACAACTGCTCCTTTAGAAGACTCAGCCTTTGTCCTGCTACCATCTGTTCTCTAAGAAAACATATCAAGGCAAAAAGTATTAAGGAAGGCAAAGATAATTGGTGATTAAAAAGTACATGTATAATAGTATAATAGTACATGTATAATAGCAGTATGAAGTGATAAAAACCTAAGATCCATAATGATATCTTCTGTCAGTCTTTAAACAAAAACATTGCATAATAGTTCTGTATAATGTTGGCTCTGGTGATTTACATATTTATAGATCACACATATGAGTATCTTACTTATAATTCTCTAATTTTCTCCTGTAAAACAAAGAAAGCTTGTTAATATACACTGGATACTATCCTAGAAAACTAAGCAAGCTTGTGCTAGGAAAATTGACTTTCCACATGCTGAAAATTGAACCTAGACCAATGTCTCTCACCATGCACTAAGCACAAATCAAGACGGATCAAGATCTAAGGGTAAAAACAGAAACACTTAATCTGCTGGAAGATAGAATAGGTAAAACTCTAGAAAACATAAGTTTAGGCAAAGACTTTATGAACAAAACCTCAACTGTACAGGAAATATTACAAAGAATCAACAACTGGGATCACATCAAATTAAATAGCTTCTCTCTAGCAAAATAAATCACCAACAGAGTGAAGAGATATCCCACAGAATGGTAAAAAATATTTACAAGCTACTGCCCAAAAGACTACAATCTAAAATATAGAAAGAACTAAAATCAAAATTAAAACCCCAAATTTAAAGACTCAAGCCAAAATGGGCATTCTGAAATGAATAGACATTTCTTAGATGAAGAAGTACAAACAGCAAATAAATACATGAAAAATCCTCAGCATCACTGGTTATTCCAGAAATGCAAATTTAAACAACACTGAGCTTCCATCTCACTATTTTTTTATTTTTTATTTTTTTGGTACCAGGGATCAAACTTGGGACCTTGCACTTGTGAGGCAGGTGTCAGAACCACTGAGCTAAATACCCAGCCCCCCATCTCACTATTATTAAGAAATCAACCAATAACAAATGCTGGCAAGTCTGTGGGGAGAGAGGAATCCTTCTCCATTGTTGGTGGGAATGTAAACTGGTACAGCCACTAAGGAGATTCTTCAAAACACTAGAACTAGAGGTTTCATCTGACCCAGCTCTTCTCTTTCTAGGTATCTTCCTGAAAGAGTTAAAAGCATCACACCACAGTGACATATGCATATTCATGTTTTTTATTTTTAAGCAAAACCTTTATTGGCACATTTTATATATATATATATATATATATATATATATATATATATATATAAATGATAACATTCATTGTAGGGAATTTGTACCTGTACATGATATATCTTGCTTCTTTTTTTCCCATTCCCCCCTCCATTCAACCCCTCTTCTCTCCCTTATTTACAAAAGGGTTACTTCCATTTGTCATTCTATTCTCTTTTTTTCTTGTCTCTGCTTTCCCCCACCCCTCTCCCTTGTTCCCTTCTCATTTGAACATTTCCTTCCCATTTCTCAATATCTAGTATACATTTTGGTCCACATTTCCACTTTCAGTTTCTCACACTGGAAAAGCAATGTGTTATTTAAACATGTGTGTCCAATTTATTGCACTTAAGAATATGGTCTCAAGCTACATCCATTTAGCTAGAAATGTCTCAACCTTATCCTTCTTTATGGCAGAGTACTACTCCACAGTGTTAAAAAAAACCCCGTATCTTCTTTATTTGTTGGTGATTGGCATTTGGGCTGTTTCCAAGATTTAGCTATTACAAACTGCATCACTATAACAGGTGTGCATGTATCACTGTAGTATGATGCTTTTAATTTTTTGGGAAAATATTAAGAAGGAGAATACCTGAGTCAAATGGAACCTCTAGTCCTAGTTTTTTGAGGAATCTCCACACTAATTTCCACAGTGGTTGCACCTGTCTACACTCTGAACAAGAGCAGAGAAAGATTCCTTTTTCTCCACAGCCCCACCAGCTTTTTCACTAGTTGATTTCTTGATAATAGCCATTCCTTCTGGAGTGAGATGGAATCTCAGTATTGTTTCATTTGCATCTCTTAAATGACCAGTGATGTTGAACATTTTTTCATATATTTATTTGCCATTACTACTTCTTTATCTGAGAAGTGTCTATTTATATCAGATGCCCATTTTTGGACTGGATCTTTAAATTGGGGGGGGGTCTGATTTTTTTGAGTTTTTTTTTATATATTCTAGATATAGTCCTTTTTCTGAGGAATGGCTGGCAAAATTTTTTCCTACACTGTGAGTTGTCTCTTCACTCTACTGGTGGTTTCTTTTGCTGTGCAAAAGCTTTTTAATAAGATGAGATCCCAGCTGTTGATTCTTTGTGATATTTCTCATGCAATTGGGATTCTTTTCATAAAGACTTTGCCTACACCAATGTCTTCAAGAGTTCTATCTATTCTATCTTACAACAAATTTAGTGTTTCTGTCTTAATATTTAGATCTTTGAACCATTTTGATATGAATTTAGTGTATGGTGAAAGATACGTTTTAATCTTTGGTATGTGGAAATTCAGTTTTCCTCATAACATTTATTTAAGAGGCTCTTTCTTCCAGTGAAGGTGCTTGGCTCCTTTGTCAAAGATAAGGTACCTGAATATGTTTGGAGTTGTTTCTGTAACTTCTAATTTGTTCAATTGATCCTCAGTCTGGTTTTTTTGGCAGTACCATGCTGTTTTTATTACAGAGTACTGTAGTTTTTAATGTATATGTCTTTAACTTCCTTTGCTAGGTTGATTCCTATGTATTTCTTTTTTTGGATGCTATTGTGAAAGGCAGGGTTTCTCTATTGTGAAAAGTGTGGTTTGTCATTTGTGTACAGGAAGGCTACTGATTTTTGAGTGATGACTTTGTATCCGGCTATTGGACTGAATTTGATTATTATATCTAGAAGTCTTTTTGTGGAGGTTTTGGGTCTTCTTTGTAGAGTATCATATCATCCAAAAAAATTATCACTTAACTTCTTCCTTTCCTATTCTGATTCCTTTTACTTCTTTCTCTTATTTAATTGCTCTGGCTAATGTTTCTAGATGTATATTGAATAAGAGTGGTGACAGTCAGCATCCTGCTCTTGTTCCTGATTTTAGAGTGAAAGCTTTCAGTTTTTGGACATTTATTATGATGCTGGTAGTTGGTTTGTCGTAGATAGCCTTAATGTCCTTCAGAACATTGTCATGGGAGTATCTTATTTCTCCATCAATTTTGAAAGGTACTTTTGCAGGGTACATCAATCTGGGTTGGAGGTCATTTTCTTTTGTGGTTTGAAATACTTCACTCCTAGGTTTCCTTGACTTGAGGCTTTGTGTTAAGAAGTCTTGTGTGATTCTGATGGTCTTTCCTTTATAGATGATTTGTTTCTTTTCTTTAACTGCTTTTAATATTCTGTTCCTGTGTTGAATTTCTGGAGTCTTGACTATTATGTGTCTTGGTGTAGACTTTTTTTGATCATGGCTAATTGGAATTCTGTATGCTTCATTTATCTGTATGTCAAATTCTCTTTTGTGTCTTGGGAAATTTTCTGCCATTACTTCTGTGAACAAGTTTTTTATGTCACTTGCACTAGCTCCTGATTTTTCATTGGCTCCAATCAATCCTATGTTTTTCTTCGTTGCATCACATAGAAGCTGTTGGATTAATTTTTTGTGGTCCCTTGCTATTTTTAAGAAATCTTTCTTAGAAAGGAGCCCTTTTCCATTGTTGGTGGGAGTGCAGACTGGTGCAACCACTGTGGAAATCAGTATGGACATACCTCAAAGAACTAGGGGTAGAGGTCCCATTTGACCTAGCTATTCCCCTGCTGGGGATCTTCCCCAAAGAATAAAAAGAATCATACCACAGCAATATATGTGCACCCATGTTTATAGCAACACAGTTTGTAATAACTAAAACTTGGAAACAGCCCAAGTGCCCATCAACTGGAAACTGGATAAAGAAGATGTTTTATAAAATGGAGTACTACTCAGCCATAAATAATGAGAAACTAGAGACATTTATAGCTAAATGGATGCATATTGAGGCCATCCTCTTAAGTGAAATAAATAGGACACACATGTGTAAATACTGAACAGTTTCTCTAGTGTGAGAAACTGAAAGTTTAAATAAGGATTAAAATGATTAAAATGAATAATTGATAATTTGAAATAGGAAAAGGTCCAAAGGTGTACTGGTGGTGGGAAGGAAAGGGGAAAGAGGAGAAGGGAAAGGAAAAATTATGAGAAAAGAAGAAAAGGGCCGAGGATTTAGCTCAGTGGTTCCACTGCCTGTCTCACAAGTGCAAGGTCCGGAGTTTGATCCCCAGTACCAAAAAAAAAAAAAAAAAAAAAGAACTATTTTGGGCTGGGGATTTGAGGTCTCAAGTTTGATCCCCAGTAACAACAACAACAAAAAGGTAATGAAATCTATGTAAATAGGGAAGGGTGGAGGGGGTGAAGGGCGCACAGGTAATGGGGAAAAAAATAAGAACTAAGATACATCATGTACAGGTACAAGCACCCAATACTAAATGTAAATGTATTGTACACCTAAAATGTACCAATAAAAGAATTTTTTAAAAAAAGAAATATTTCTTTTCATGATTACTGACCTCAATCCTGTCTTCTATATCTGATATTCTGTCCTCACATTGACTTATTTTGATGTGTATACTTTCAATGGAATTTTTATTCTCTTGGGTATCTGTTTGAATCTGTTTCATGAATTCTATGTTTTTCCTATGTTGGAGATTCATGGTCTCCATCATTTTCCTAAGCTCCTCTTTTTTAAAAAAAATCTGTATCCACTCTAGAGTCACTAATCATGTCTTTCATTATGGTCACCATTTCTGTATTAGTCTGAGAAACTATTTCTGCTTTGATTTTTTTCTAGAGCCTAATTCATCTACTTTATTACTTCTTCTGTTACCACTTCAGAGAGTCCAAGTGGGTGGGTTTCAAATTGTTCCACTTCATTGCCTCCTGGGTTTGCCTTAGGTAACCTGGTTGTTTGGGGTTTTATCTTGCTTAAGTGTCTTCTCATTTTTTAAGTTTAATTCCTGGGTTGATGCTTTTAAATTGTGTATGACAAGTAGCTTTATTACTAGTATTTAGAACCCTTAGGATATGGCCACCTCTTAGGGATGTTTTCTAGGTGTTGCTAGCCTTTGTATTTTTCAGTCTCTTGCAAGATCCTGCCTCTTCAATTTATTGGGGATGAGAAGTTGCTCCCTATTTGGCCTAGGCCCTGGTTCTTTGGCACTGGCCTATAGTATTATTTATGACCCTTAGGCAATCTCAGTCTTGGCATACCAGGAAGAAAAACTGATTAGAACAATTATGTCACCTTGGCTAAAGTAGTATAATCAGCAATCACAGTAGCATCAAATACATCCTAGAAAATGACAAACTGTGATAACTATTGATTTGCCACCTTTAACCATATGAACTAAATTTATGGTTATATAAGAAAATCTAAAATGAATCAGAAAATTTTATACAGTAAATATGCCCTTGATATGGTGATTTTACCCTCAGGATTACAAAATTTAAAAGGGGTTGGGGGAAAAGTAGAGAAATAGAAGAAGAGGAAGAGATTAGAAGCAAGGCTGGAGAACAAAGGAAGATTATGCAAACCTTGGGGAACTGGTGAAGGAGACAGGAGGAAAAGAGAAAAGGAAGAAATAAAAACAGGAACAAAAGAGAACAACAACAAAAAACTAGAAAGAATGTTTGCACATATAAAAACAAGAACTATCAAGAATTAACAAAACAAGGGCCAGGGATTTAGCTCAGTGGTTCTGCCACCTGCCTCCCAAGTGCAAGGACCCGAGTTCCATCCCTGGTACCAAAAAAGAATTAACAAAACAAAACAAAAAGTAGAAAAGAAAAAACAGAAAAATATCTACTTGAAGGCATGTCTCTGCTGTTGCTGATAGACAAGGTGGGCACACAGAGCCCAGATCCATGTTGATTAATCCCAACAAGCCAGTTGTAGATTTATGGTGGTATAGTGCTTAATCCTAGAAAGTCTGCACCTTTAGTTCTGAAGGTTGTGTTTCTGGCTATGAGGCTGGAACCTGATTTTTTCAGCCTGCAACACTCCTGCTGGCTTGAAATCGGCTCCCTACTGGCTTGAACTTGGCTTCTTGACCTCCTGGTGACTTGAAATGTTTCACCTCACTCTGATGGAGCCAGCCTGCAGCTTCTCTGTGTTCTGAGCTGAGGTGGCCCCTGCCCAAAATTGTTACTGACTAACTGTCCTCTCCTAGGGGACTTCTGAACCCAAATAACTCACCAGCCACTGCAGTCCACTGTGTCCATTGCTCTTCTCCACTGGTGTATTTCTCCATGGAGGCTTCTCTGGTCACCAATAGTCACAGTGTGTCTGGAGGTTTGAGCCACCCTTCCCACGCAGTGAGTCAGGGCTCAGGGAGAAATCACCACTGGGCACCTCCTTCTTCTTTGTTTAAGTCTCTCTCCTCACTCTCCCCATGGGCTTCAATCTTCACTTCAGATCCTTGCTGGGTCCCAGGGACCCACTTCCCTCCTTCTTCTCTTCCTCATGTTGCTGGATTCCAGTCACATACCCATGTTTATAGAAGCACAATTTATAATAGCTAAATCTTGGTAACAGCACATGTGCCCATCACAAGATGAATGGATAAAGAAAATGTTACATTTATATATAATGGAGTACTACTTTACCATAAAGAAAGATAAACTTGAATCATTGGTAGGAATATGGATGCATTTTGAGATCAAATTCTTAGGTGAAATAAATTTGACACACAATTTTAAATATCACATTGTTTCCCTCATGTGAGAAATTCAAAGGGTAAATAAGGAGCATAATGGAGGATAGATATTGGGAAGTAGGAAGAACTTTTTCAAATGGGAAGGGGAATAAGGGAGGGGTGATGGAGAAGGGAAGGAAGGGAAAAGGAAATAAGAGAATGGAAGAAAAAAGTGGAAACAAAGCTAGTGTCAAAGAAGAAGGGTTGAAGGGAGAGTAATTGGATGGGGAAAAAAGAATTTAGATATATTATGTACAGGTACAAATTTCCTATGATGAATGTGATCAGTATGTATAACAAATATGTACTAATAAAAAATAAAGTTAAAAAAATTTAAAACCCATAACACAAAGATTTCACACCAAGGCAGGACAATCAAATCCATGTTAAAACACACAGGAACACACAGGATGGAGAAATAGCCTGATAATATGTCATGAAGTTTAGCATAAAATTACCATATGACCCAGCAATTTCACTCCTAGGTATTGATTGAATTGAAAAGAATTCAAACAAATCTTTGTATCTAATGTTCATAGCAGCACTATTTACAGTAGCCAAAAGGTAGAAGGAACCCAAACATTTATTAACAGATTAAGGAACAAAATGTGTTAGATGTGTACAATAGGTATTTTACAACCATAGAAAGGAATGAAACAGACACGTGTTACACCATGTAAGAACTTTGGAAACATTGTGCTAAATGGAAGAAACTGAGCACAGAGGGCCAAATCTTGTTTAATTCCAAATGTACAAAATGGGCAAATTGGTGATTTCAGAGGCTGAGAAGAGAGAGAAAAGTGCTCATGGGCATGAGGTTTCCTTTTATGTTGATGAATATGTTTCGGAACGAGATAGGGGTTTCATAACACTGTGAATGTATTAAATCCAACTGAATTGTAAACTTTAAAGTGATTACTTATTTTATATGAATTTCACCTCAAAAATAAAACTATAATGCACCACAGAAATCTCATTTTAGTTTGCATCTGTTCACATGCCACATGCCTAGGAAGGTCTGAAAGGATATCCATGCAATTCTTCATCACGATTGCATGGTTGGCTATTGTACTGTGCTTAGTCTTGTTTGTAGCATTTTAGTTAGTTAACAGGAAATAAATACATGTGTGTTCTTTGATTTTATTTCTTTATTTTTTTCCATTAAGTTTATTGGTACATTTTAGGTATAAAATACAGTTACATTCATCATTGGGATCTTGTACCTTTACATGAGTATCTTGGTTCTTATTTTTTCCCCTTCCCCTGCCCTCCCTTCACCCCCTCCACCCTTCCCTATTTGCAAAGACTTTGTTTCCATTTTTTTCCTTTTCTCATATTTTTTCTTTTCCCTTCTTTCCTTTCCCCTACCTCTCCCACTTCCCCTACTCCTTTAGACCTTTTCTTCCTATTATGCAATATCAATTATACATTGTTTTAATTACAATATCAAAATTTAGAGGACATTACCACAGATTTTACAGAATTTAAAAGGATATAGAAAGGATATTACAAAAATCTTTTTTGAAATAAATTTGACAACTTCTAAGAAGTACCTTGGAAGACAAATTAATGAAACTGACTCTGGAGGAAATATATTTGAATAGCACCTATTAAACAAAGAATATTCCTAGCTTGAAAACCTACCTATGTGACAACAACAGGCTCATATACATTTTAACTGATGAATTATATCAAACATTTAAAGCAGAAAAAAGAAGTAATTCTTCTCCCCTCATTTTAGGAAATCAACATTGCCAATACTAAAACTGGAAAAAGACAATAGAAGAAAAAAGTATGAACATAGATAAAAATTTGTTTAACAAAAAAAACTATTAGAAGTCAGATCTGACAGTATGTAGAAAGTGGTTTTATTATAGGGATGGCAGTGTTGGTTCAGCATTTTAACAGAGGAAAATAAAAAGCCATATGATCCTGTCATTAGTTGGAGAAAAAGTATTGGACTAAATTCTACAGCTGTTCTTGCTAAAAGCTATCAGGAGACTAGACTAGAAGTAGAACAGAACCCTCTCAATATTTAAGACATGTACTCCATACTTCCAGCAAAAACACCTTATATGAATGGAAAAGACACAATGCTTTCTCCCCAAGGTGGGGAACAAGGGCAGATATGTCTACTCTTCATCTGTCCATTAAACTTTGAAACATAGGCCCAAACAAAAATAGTCTGGCAATAAAAAGAAATAATTAGCATAGGATTAGCAAGGTAGAAGTAAAATCTTTATATGTAGATGAAATGATCATCTACAGAGAAAATTCTAATAAATCTCTAGGAACCCCTAGAACTTGTATCTGAATTTAGCAGGTTTAGAAAACCAAGGTATATATAAAAATTCAAGTCTATATATACTTGCTATAAATGAAGAATTGGATATTGAAATTTAAAAGTTATGTAGGAGTACAAAGGACCTAGAAAAGTAAAAAGAAAAAAAAAACAGTGTTGGAAGACGTTTATTACCTAATGTTAAGACTTCCTCTAAAGCTACAGTAATCAAGGCAGTGTTGGTGTAAGGAAAGACATATAGATCATTGGAATAAAACAGAGAATCTAGAAATAGAACCACACATATATGGTCCACTCAGTTTTGAAAGATTGTTTAACATTATCATTTTATAAAATATAAACTCAATTCAAGAGCTGAGGAAAAGATAGTGTTTTCAGCAAATAGCACTAGAACACATGGTATCCATATATAAAAAATTAACCTCAATCCTTTATTTCCATACATAAAAATAATTTGAAAGGATCTGTGAACCTAAATATGAAAGACTAGAACTATAAAACTTTAAGAAGAAATTATAAGAGAAAATGTTTATGAATTTAGGGTAAGCAAGAACTTCCTAGGATACAAAAAACATGATGCATAAAAAGAAAAAAATTGATAAATGAGATTCCATCAAAATTTAGAACTATAAATGACATCGTTAAAATGAAAAGTAGTCCTTAAACTGATCATATTTACAATGCATATAACCTATGACCAGAATATATAAAGAACTCTCAGAGCTCATTAGTAGACAACTGAATTAAAAAGTAGACACAAGAAGATGATAAACAGCCAGTGCAGCACAAGGAAAGGTGTGCAACACTAGAATCAGAAAAATACTAATCAGCACAATAACAAGACTGAATTATACACTCATTAGGGAGATGAAGTTAAAAGTTTTAAAAGCCTTGTCATGACTTTTTCTTTTTGTTGGAATCTCCCCCTGTGCATTTAATTTGTCACACCTAATGGATTCATTCTGCTGGGTTTCCTAGGGTTGTGATCCTCATTGTCTTTTCCTAGGATATTGTCTAAAATTTTTTGGAGTGCTGGTTTGGTATTCATGAAATTCCTAAGGTTTTCTTTATCATGAAAGCATCTTATTTCTCCATCAATTTTGAAAGATAGTTTTGCAGGTTACATCAATCTGGGTTGGAGGCTGTTTTCCTTTAGGGCTAGAAATACTTCACTCCAAGCTCTTCTTGCCTTGAGGGTTTGCATTGAGAAGTCTTCTGTGATTCTGATGGGCTTTCCTTTGTTTTTGGTACCGGGGATTGAACTTGGGACCTTGCGCTTGAAAGGCAGGAGCTGGAACCACTGAGCTAAACCCCCGGCCCCTCTGATGGGCTTTCCTTTGTATGTGACTTGTTTCTTTTCTCTCACTGCTTGTAGAATTTTGTTCTTCTGTTGGGTTTCTGTAATCCTAACAATTAAATGTATATGTGTAGATTTTTTTTGATCGAGGCTAGTTGGAGTCCCATATGCCTCACTTATATATATGTCAAGTTCTTTTCCCCTGCTTAGGAAGTTTTCTGCCATCACTTCTGTGAACAGTTTTTTTTTATGTCATCTGCACTCTCTCCTGTTTCTTCATTGACTCCAATCAGTCTTATGTTATTCTTCTTTACATCCTCTAGCAGCTGGTGGATTGCTTTCTCATGGTCCCTTAAAATTTTAAAGCAATTTTTCTTTTCCTGGTCACTAATTGCAATCTTATCTTCTATATCTGAACTTCTGTCCTCACATGTGCTCATTCTGCTGTGTAGACTTGCAATGGAGTTTTTAATCTCCTGGAAATCTGTTTGCATCTGTTTTATGGATTCCATTTGTGTCCTATGTTGGGATTCCATTATGTTCCTCAGATCCTCTTTTTTAAAATCTGTGACCTCTCTAGATTTATTAATCATGACTTGCACTATGGGCACAATCTTTGCTGTTATCTGAGAAATTATTTCTGATTTCATTTTTTCCAGATCCTCTTTTGTTGCCAGTTCAGGGAGTCCAGTGGTTGAGTATCAGATTGTTCCCTCTCATTTCCTTTTAGGGTTGCTGTAGGTGATCTGGAAGTGTCTGTTTTTGAGGCTTGTTTATGTGTCTTCTCATATCAACGGGGGGAGGGGTACTGCTGGCACCCATGCGGCTCACCTTCTCTGCCCTAGAAGCAGTGGGGAATGGCAGCGTGATTGTCCTCCTGGGCACTGGGGTTGGCTCACCTCCTCTGCTCTAGGAGTAAGTGATGGAATGGCTGTGCGAAGCCTCCTCCTGGGAGCTGAGATTGGCTCACCTGCTCTGCCCTAGAAGCAGTGGAATGGCAATGGCGAACCTCCTTCTGGGTGCTGGGGTTGGCTCACCTCTTCTGCCCTAGGAGCAGTGGAATGGTGGCAGGGAGCCTCCTCCTGTGTGCTGGGGTTGGCTCACCTCCTCTGCCCTAGGAGCAAGCAGTGGAATCCAGTCTATTTCTTTTGATTGGTGAATTGAGACCATTAACATTGGTGGTTATAAGTGATATGTATTGACTTATCCTTTCTTGAGTTTTTCTTCTTGTTGGATTCTCCCCCTTTGCATTTAATTTCTTGTTACACCCAATGGATTAATTTTGCTGTGGTTCCTAGGGTTGTGATCCTCATTGTCTCTTCCTAGAATATTGTCTAAAATTTTTTGGAGTGCTGGTTTGGTATTCATGAAGTTCCTAAGGTGCTCTTTTTGTCATGAAAGTATCTTATTTCTCCATCAATTCTGAAAGATAGTTTTGCAGGGTACATCAATCTGGGTTGGAGGCTGTTTTCTTTTAGGGCTTGAAATATGTCACTCCAAGCTCTTCTTGCCTTGAGGGTTTGCATTGAGAAGTCTGTTGTGATTCTGATGGGCTTTCCTTTGTATGTGATTTGTTTCTTTTCTCTAAATGCTTGTAGAATTTTGTTCTTCCATTGGATTTCTGAAATCTCAACAAGTATATGCCTATGTGTAGATTGTTTTTTGATCAAGGCTAGTTGGAGTCCTCTATTATCTGTATGTCAAGTTCTTTTCCCCTGCTTGGGAAGTTTTCTGCCATCACTTCTGTGAATAGTTTTTTTATGTCGTCTGCACTGTCTCCTGTTTCTTCATTGATTCTGATCAGTCTTATGTTATTCTTCTTTGCATCATCTAGCAGCTGCTGGATTGATTTCTCATGGTCCCTTATAATTTTAAAGCAATTTTTCTTTTCCTGGTCACTAATTGCAATCCTATTTTCTATATCTGAAATTCTGTCCTCACATTGGCTCATTCTGCTGCATAAGCTTTCAATGGAGTTTTTAATTTCCTGGAAATCTGTTTGAATCTGTTTTATGGATTCCATTTGTTTCCTGTGTTGGGATTCCATCATGTTCCTCAGTTCCTCTATTTTTTATCTATGTCTTCTCTATATTTATTGATCATGTCTTGCACTATGGGCACAATCTCTGCTGTTATCTGAAAAATTATTTCTGATTTTATTTTTTTCCAGATCCTCTTTTGTTGCCTGTTCAGGGAGTCCAGGTGGTTGAGTATCAGCATGTTCCATCTCATTTCTCTTTGGGGTTGCTTTAGGTGATCTGGAAGTCTGGTTTCAAGACTTGGTTATGTGTCTTCTCATTTTGATGGGGGGTGGGAGGTGTTACTGGTGCCCATGCGGGTCACCTCCTCTGTCCCAGGGGAGGGGATTGTATGACAGACTGGAAGCCTCCTCCTGGGCACTGGGAGCTGCTCACCTCTTCAGTGCTGGGGGTAGTGATACCGTGGCTTGGAAGCCTCTTCTTGGGCGCTGGGAGTGGCTCACCTCCTCTCTGCTGGGGAGGTAGTATGGTGTCCCAGAAGCCTCCTCCTGGGCAGTGGGAGCCACTCACCTCCTCTGTGCTCAGGGAGGGGGTTGTACAGTGGCCTGGAAGCCTTCTCCTGGGTCTGTTCTTTGATTTTAAAATCTTTAAATATAACTAGGCAAAAGACATGGATGCAGAAGTGGAGGGTGTATGTAAGGCAGCCTGAGCCCAAGGGGATGGGAGGGCTGCTTTTTTGTCATCATCAAGAGCCAAGCCCCAAATCCCAAATTTGTAGAGCATTAGTCCCTTCTCAAGCCCTTGAGAAGTTCAGGTAATTGACTCAACCTTGGAAGGCAGGAGGGAGACAAAATAAGGACACAGATTCCCTGAGGTTGCCTCATCCAGGCCTGGTCCCTAGGGGTCCCAACATCCCTATGGCAGAGGCAGAGGTAGCAGGAGCACAGCCAGAGGAAGCAGTGGGCAGGCAACAGGGGAGGGATAAATAATGGCAGTCAAGCTCTGTCAAGCCCCCTTTCCCCCCCAACTGGCAGGGCACACTGGAGCAGCCCCATCTACAAGGAAACTTTAAACCAGGGCCTCCTGCCAGGGTAAAGAAGAACGAGGCACCACGTCTCAACCTTCAGGAGAATCATTTTCCTTCTGAGCAACCTCACCAGGAGAGACCTGGGGAGTCAGTATCTGCCATTGACTCAGACAAGCCTCCCATTTACATGACCTCAGGAAATTCAGATCTATGTGACATGGGGGAGCATAATGCTTAGCTGACTATCTGTTTTGGAGCACCGCTACCTTATGAAGTAAGTTCTTTGGACAGATGAGAAGACTGAGGTGCAGAGAGGAAAGCCATTGCTATGTCTATTAGTTTTAACCTCTCTTCTTGGTCTGTCTAGCCAAAAGCCAATGGAGAAATGTTTAGGGAGAGAAGAGAGAGACAAGGAGATTCAGAATTTAGAGTATCTGGGTTACTCCCTGGGGTATAAACAATGAGGAAGGTATTACTGGGGCCATATGAGGTGATGATGAGGATTTAAGGATGAGAAAAGGCAGAGAAAAAGGATAGAGAAGGAAGCTGAGATGGGAGAGAGGGTCAGAGAGGGGAAAGGTAAATAACTTCACTAAGAAGAGATGGCTGGGATGGTACAATAGGGAAGACTAGATAGGGTCTGAGAAAGAAGACAGACCGAGCCCATGGTTCTGAACTGGGCATCATTCTGTCTCCCAGAGAATATTCGACAATGTGTGAGGATACATCTTACTGTCACAGTTAGGGGATGCTACTGGCATCTAGTAGATCAAGATACTGCTCAACGTCCTATAATGCTCAGGACAGCCCCAAACACAGAGCACAGCTCAGCCCCATTGTTCTGCTCTCTACTTCTATAAATTCAATATTTTTAGGTTCCATTTATAAGTGAGATCATGTAGTCTTTGTCTTTCTGTGCCTGGATGGATGGTTACCAAAGACTAGAAGTGGGGTGGGGGAAGGAAGAAATTCAGAATTGTTGATCAAAGAAGAAAAAGTTTTGGTTAGATGGAACAATCCATTTTGGGGTCTATTGTACAGCAGAGTGAATTTAGTCAATGATCATGTACATGTCAAAATAACTAAGCCAACTCCAAATATTTTACCATAAAAATGACAAATAATTTAGGTGGTGGATATGGTCATAAACTTGATGTAATCATGACACATTGTGTATATCATCAAAACCTCACCTTGGGGCCAGGGATTTAGCTCAGTGGTTCTGGCTCCTGCTGCACAAGCACAAGGTCCCAAGTTCGATCCCTGGTACCAAAAACAAAACAAACAAAAAAAATCTCACCTTCTACCCTATAAATACATACAATTATGCTTAGTCAATCAAAAGTAATATTAACAATTTTAAAATGAATGATTCTGTCCCCAGTGTCCCTAATGCAGAATTTGGGGAACACTACATTTGGGGTATATATGGGTAGGACTTCTCTGTGTCATGCTTAGCTCTCAAGTCTCTAGGTGGCGAGATGACCCCACTGTGCCAGTGCCAGAAAACTGTCTGTCTCCTCTCCCTCTCCTTCTCTCTCTTCTTTCTATTTCTTTTCCTGTATCTCTTGTACTCTCTGCCTTTGTCTCTCTGTGTGTCCTTTTCACTAAAACCCATGTTTATATTAAGAGCCACACTTGGTGTTTGGATTTTGACAAATGCACAATGTCCCTCATCCACCATCACAATATTCTACAATGTGGTTTCACCATCTTAAACACCCTCTTTGCTCTGCCTATTCCTCTCTCTCTCTGTCCTAACAAGTCCCAGGAAACCACAGACCTTTTATTGTTAATGATTTTGTGTCTTCCTGACTGAAGATGGGCCTGTTTTAGCTGCATTCTGTGTCCCATCATGCTAGAGAATGGTATATGCAGTCCTCAGCCACCTCCCCCAGAAGGAATCAGCTCTAATCTTCCCTTAGTTCTTTCTTTCTTGGATGTTTGGGATCTCCTGTAATATGAGGTTGACAATGTGGGTATGGTCAGCCATGGGGACGGGACATCTTCTTAACCTTGGGAGCAGCCTCTGACTTTCCTTAACAGCCACCAGTAAGTGATGACTATAACAAGAAAGAGGCCAGGAAAAGACAAGCGTTGGGGTCAGTCAGACATAAGTTCAAAGCCTGGTCCACTGCACAGGCACAAAAAGGGCACATAGTGTATGATGCCATTTATGTGACATGTCTGGAACAGGCAGATTTATAGAAACAGAAACTAGATTAGTGATTTACTCTGTTAATTTTATATTGCCTAGCTTTTTTGGAAAAAGATAACTTAAATATTGTTAAGTGATTCATACAGAAGCACGGAAGGTGGCTGGGGATATATCTCAGTGGTACAGTGCCTGTCCTGAGTTCCATTCTTGATACAAAAAAAAAAAAAACCAAAACAACAACAAAAAACACTGAAATCTCATATTCAATGGATTCTTATAATTATTTACTGAGGACAAAGTATGTATATTTGCTTACTTGTATTTCCTTAGTTAGCATATAACACAACTTCCAAGAAGAATTCATTTGTTTTTCACAATAACTCTTTGATAGAGAGGGGGGAATGAGGTACATAGAGATGGAGAAACTTGTTTAGGTTACACAACAGGCACACAGGGATTTGAACTTGGGTCTGCTACCTCTTACTACCTTCTATCTGTCTGATAGTTATGTTGCATTGACTCAGAACATACAGACATGATTCATGGACACCAGGAAACAATACTTTACTTCAGTCTCTTCCCTTAAAACAATACAGTCTGTTACATCTCACTTCCCATGCGGATGAATAACTGCAGAGGAAGAATCTGACCAATGTAAATTAAGCCAGAGATGCTCCTTTTCCATGAATTTATGGGCAAGGGTAGAGATATCTTGTGGTATCTGAAGCTGTGGGTAGAATGGGATTTATCACAAAGAAAGAATAGGGCATGGAAGCAATGTTGGAAGGTTCAGGAAAGGGACTCTTCATGTGGGGAAACAAAGTCAAAGAACTGTGCAGGGTGTAGTCTTTGGAGTCAGCCAGCTGTGGGTCTGAGTTTTGAACTGGCCATTTCGGCAGCTTCACCTTAAGCAACTTGTTGAGCCTTTCTACACTCCATTCTCAATGAGTTCGCTCAACATACCTAGGATGGGGGTAAAAAAAATAGCACCATCTTCACAAAGCAGATAAGATCATTAAGTTATAGAAGGTAACAGTAGGAATTGAATTGATGCCACTTGTTATCCTTGACCACGATCAGACTTTAGGGCAAGCTGAGGTGGGATGGAGGCTGACCGACTGCCTTTTCCTGTCCAGTAGGTGACCTCTCCCCACCATGCCTCACCCCAGAAGCAGCCTCCATGTGGGGAGCTAATCACTCAACAGTGACTGAGTTCATCCTCATCGGCTTCTCCACCTTCCCCCACCTTCAGCTGATGTTCTTCCTGCTGTTCCTGCTGATGTACCTGTTCACCCTGCTGGGAAACCTGCTCATCATGACCACCATCTGGAGCGAGCGCAGCCTCCACACACCCATGTACCTCTTCCTGTGTGCCCTCTCCATCTCTGAGATCCTCTACACCTTTGTCATCATCCCGCGCATGCTGGCTGACCTGCTCTCCACCCACCACTCCATCACCTTTGTTGCATGTGGCAACCAAATGTTCTTCTCATTCACATTTGGCTTCACCCACTCCTTCCTGCTCACTGTCATGGGCTATGACCGCTATGTGGCCATCTGTCACCCCCTGCGCTACAATGTGCTCATGAGCCCCCATGGCTGTGCCTGCCTGGTGGCCTGGTCCTGGATTGGTGGATCAGTCATGGGGATGGTGGTGACAACAGCAGTTTTCCAGCTCACCTTCTGTGGTCCCAATGAGATCCACCATTTTGCTTGCCATATGCCACCCCTGTTAAAGTTGGCCTGTGGAGAGAATGTACCAGTGGTGGCCAAGTGTGTGGGCTTGGTGTGTATCACAGTCCTACTGGGCTGCTGTCTCCTCATCCTCCTCTCCTACGCCTTCATTGTGTCTACCATCTTGAGGATCCCATCAGCTGAGGGCCAGCACAAAGCCTTCTCCACATGTGCGTCCCACCTCACGGTGGTGGTTGTGCACTATGGCTTTGCCTCTGTCATCTACCTCAAGCCCAAGGGCCCTCAGTCTCTGGAAGGAGACACCTTGATGGGCATCACCTACACGGTCCTCACACCCTTCCTCAGCCCCATCATCTTCAGCCTCAGGAACAAGGAGCTGAAGGTAGCTATGAAGAAGACCTTCCTCAGCAAACTTTACCCAGAAAAAATATAACAATCTGGGGAAAATTCCTTGGAAATAACTAAATATGGTTACCAAATTCTACTGTTAGAGATGATACCCCATCTTATATGCTGAGTTATGTTTTCTGAGCCAATCAAGCTGCCTTTGTAGCCAACATACAAATGTATATATACACAAGGGTCAATCAACATCAGGGATTTGTTTGGAGTGGAAGGGTGTATGAGCTCATAACACAGAGAAAATCAGATTTTACTCTGTACCTGTGACAGGATACTGTCAGCGCCAAGTCTCTAGATCTGTTCGCCTGCCCAGATCCAGTGTTATTTATTATTCTTGGCAACACAAACCCACAATGCAATGAGAAATGGAAGACTTCATATTCCACTTCTATCTCATAACACAAGGTAGGAATAACTCAGATTTTTTCAGTCTATAAAAGACTACCCCAGCTTAAAAGAAAGGAAAGCAAAAGCACCGTATTTCATCATTGTCCAGATCTGTGCAGTAGAAGTTGGAAACAGGACTAAGCAGATATCCAGAAAAAGAGTTGGGGAAATCTTGACACTTCAGTGGTAAAGCTTGAATACTTGTAGATGGACAGAAATGTTTTCACAGTTGGTTTAAGTAAACGGTTCCACTGCGAAGTATCATCTGTTGTGTTGGTGATACAGCACAAAGGCCAAAGAGGAGCTTTCTGCTGAAGATGGACAATGAGTGCAGAGCCCAGGATGAAAGTTTATCTTGTGGGGCTTAATGCTCACCTGTTACTCTACAGAGAGGAATTTAAGGTTGATCCCACTGAACAGCATTTATAATTTGTTAAAAATACATGTTTTCAAGTTTAAGTTGAATAGCAAACTATACATCATTTGTCCTAAAGGATGAAGTCACTCTTTAGAGGATCACTTCAATGGTAAACACATCCTGTGATAACAGGAAATGGGGGGAAGCGGGAAGCAATTTCAGTCACAACTGAGGAACCCAGAGAAGCTCCCTTTTCCCAGTACATGCTGCAGTTCATGTTTCTTCTTACTGTTCGGGCACATTGTGTGTCATTACAGCCTCATGAGAGGGTGCAATAGAATCACACCCTCCCCATTTGACAGAGAGGAAACCAAGACTCCTCCAAGATCACACAACAGGAAAGAGCCAGGATTTCTGTCTTCTCAGACTCCATGTCCTCTCCATTCAGTGCTTCATGCAGTGTCTTCTTACAGTGGGTTTTGTGGACCTGAATACAGGGATCATTGTCATCCACCAAACCACACACCTCAACATCCTTAGAGTACTTTATGGGCACTGGAGGGTGATGTGATCTACCATGCACTAAAACCTTCATCCTTGGAACTTTGTGGGAAATTTTCAGTAAATTCCAGAGTCATTCATGATTTTCTTTTCAATTTTTATTTTTTATTAGTATAATTTTTTATTTGAAAATAAGTTTTAGTCTTGGAATTTCTAAATAATTCCTCACACTGAGCTGAGATGTCCCTTTGCCAGCAACAAAGCCAATCTCAGCAAGAATAGAGAGCTACTGTTTAGAACATATAAAAAAACCAACAAAATTAAATCCACCAAGATAAAAGACCCAATTAAAAAATGGGCAGGGCTGGAGATTTAGCTCAGTGGTTCCGGTGTCTGCCTCGCAAGCACAAGGTCACGAGTTCGATCCCCGGTACCCCCCAAAAAAGAATCTTGGGCTGGGGATTTAGCTCAGTGGTTTCGCTGCTTGCTGCTCAAGCGCAAGGACCCGAGTTCGATCCCCGGTACCCCCCCCCCCAAAGATGGGCAACTGGGCCGGGGATTTAGCTCAGTGGTTCTGCCACCTGCCTTGTAAGTGCAAGGTCCTGAGTTCAATTCCTGGTACCGAAAAAAAAAAGATAAGAAAAAATGGGCAACTGAAATGAATAGACACAGAAGAAGAAGAAGAAGGAGGAGGAGGAGGAGGAGAAGGCCAATAAATATATGAAAAAATGCTTAATATCATTGGCCATTAGAGAAATGCAAATTGAAACACTGAGGTTCCATCCTTTCCAGAAAGAATGGCCATCATCAAGAAATCAAATAATAACAAATGTTGGCAAGACTGCAGGGGGAAAGGAATACTCCTACATTGTTGGTGAGAATATAAACTAATGCAATTATTTATGGAAATAAGTATGAAGATTTCTCAAAAAAGTAAAACTAGAAATTCCATTTGACCCGACTATTCCCCTTCTAGGTATCTTCCTAAATGAGTTGAAGACATCATATTATACTGATACATGCATACCCATGTTTATAGCAGCATAATTTATAATAGCTAAATCTTGAAAATGGCCCATATGTCCATCAAAGATGAATAGATAAAGAAAATGTAGTATTTATACACAATGGAGTACTACTCTGCCATAAAGATAAATTTGAGTTGTTTGTAGGAAATGGATGCACCTTGAACCATTTTGTTCAGTGAAATAAGTCAGACACACAAGCTTAAATATTGCATATATTACCGAATAGTTTCACTAGTGTGAGAAACTGATAGTGTAAACAAGGATTAAAATGATTAGAATGAATAATTGATAATTTGAAATAGGAAAAAAGGTCCAAAGATGAAGGAGTGAAGGGAGGGGAAGGGGAAAGGAAAAGAGGGAAAGGGAAAACTATGAGAAAAGAAAAAAAAGGAAATGAAATCTATGTAAATAGGGAAGGGCAGAGGGGCTGAAGTGTGCACAGGTAATGGGGAAAAAAAAATAAGAACCAAGATGTATCATGTACAGGTACAAACACCCAATGATAAATGTAAACGAATTGTATACCTAAAATGTACCAATAAAAGAACTAAAAAAAAATTGCATATATGAGAACCCCCAAATATAAATAAAAAGCAAAATAAAAGATAATAATAGGAAAAAGGGAGATAGATGGTTTGTAAAAGGGAAGGGGACCAAGTGATGGAGTGAGGGAAGGAGAGGATGAAAAAACAGTTGAGATGTGACATGTTCATGTACCAAATCCCCACGAGGAATGTGATCATTGTGCTATGCAAACATGTGCTAATAAAAAATAAAAACTGGAAAAAAGAAAAAAAAATGTCTTTCATTTGCTTAATCAAAGACTCACTTGGACTCTAACACCACTGGTATCCAAACAAATGAAGAGCCTGGAAGATGGACAGGTTCCACTGTTAGTTGAGCACTGAATGTGTGAGGCTAATTTATTGCAAATCCGTATGCTACAAGTTTGGTAAGATCAGGAAGCCTGGTCACCCTGCTCATCATCACATAGAGCACCAGGATGGTGCTTGGAATATACAATAAATTCTTGGTGGATATTTGTAGACTGGAATAACTCAAGCCCCACAACACTGAACAAACCAGAATGTTGGCTTACATATTTACTGTGAGAAACCTCACTGTCCTTTAGGGCCATGGGAAGAGCCACATTTGAGTGAGACTGAACTACCACTAATTAATTTCCCACCTGACTAGACTGATACTTTGATATGTATTCCACATAACATGCTGGCTATGCATACAGTGGAATACCAGGCAGTCACTCCAGCCAATTCCACGTTGTACTTAAGAGTCCGTTGCTTGCTGCGAGTCCCTTGCTCCCTGCATGTCCCTCAGGTATAAGGGCCTAATGTGCCATTTTTACAGGGATGTCCCCCAAATCCTTTTCTT
Organism: Heterocephalus glaber; assembly: GCF_053883595.1. NCBI lineage: Eukaryota > Metazoa > Chordata > Mammalia > Rodentia > Bathyergidae > Heterocephalus > Heterocephalus glaber. The sequence goes on along the minus strand of NW_028258457.1, from coordinate 2,942,843 downwards.
CACATCTTCCCCACTGCTTCCTCAACATCTCCATTTGGCTACGTGGTAGGCATCTCAAACGTAACATGTCCAAATCTAATTCTTGAATATTCTCATTACCATTCCCATTCCCTCCTCCTTCTTCCTCTTCCTCTTCCTTCTCTTTCCTCCCAGTCTTTCCTATCTCAAAAAACATCATTGAGTTCGATCCCTGGTACCAAAAAAAAAAAAATCATCAATCTCAGTTTTTGGAGACATTCTTTTTCTTCATTTTTATTTTTATTAGTCCCCATGTTCAGTATATAATGATTACATGCGTCTTGAGGACTTGGTACATGCACATAGCACATCTTCCTTCTTTTTAAATCCCCTTCCCCTTCCTCTCCTCTCCCCCTAGCTCTTGGTCTCCTTTCCTTTTGCAATAGCTTCCTATTATCTTATTTTTTGCTCTTTATCTTTGGGGTTTCTCATAGAGGAGGAATCATGCCATTTTTAAGCTTGTGTGTTTGGTTTATTTCACTCTTGATTCCTCCAACTCACCAGCAAATCAAGGTTGGTTCTCTCTTCAAAGCAGATCCAGAACTTGGCTCCTGGTCACCAGCCCTGCTGCTACTATCTTGGTCTAGGTGACCATCCTCTCTCACCTGGATGGTTTCCATCGCTTCAAAGTTGCTCTTTCTGCCTCCACCCTTCCCCCTCTTATGCTATATTCTCAATAAAAAGGCAACTTGAAGCAGAGCATGGCGGTGCATGCCTGTAATCTCAACACTCAGGAGGCTGAGGGAGAAGGATCACCAAGAGTTCAAGGCCAGCCTGGACTACATAACAAGACCTTGTCTTAAAAACAACAAAACAAAACAAACAAACAAAATAAGGGAAGATTGAGTCTTTCAAACACATGCTGTATTAATATCCCTCTACTTAGAACCCTGCAATGTCTCCTTACAGTGCCCTGGGCCTTGCTTCTTTTCTTTTCTTTCCTTTCCTTTTCTTTTCTCTTCTCTTCTCTTCTTTCTTTCTTTCTCTCTGTCTTTCTTTTTTCTTTCTTTCTTTTTTCTCTCTTCCTTCCTCTTTTCTTTTCTTTTTTTTGAGACAAGGTCTTGCTATGTAGTTCAGGCTGGCCCTGAAGTCACTATGTAACCCAGGCTGACCTTGAACTTACAGCGATCCTCCTGCCTCAGCCTCCTGAGTGCTGGGATTACAGGCGTGCACCGCCACACCCTGCTGGCCTCATATTTTATGCTCTCCCTTACCCCCTCTGCTCCAGTATCCTGGCTACCCCTCAAACACACTCTGCATTTCTGTGCCCATACTCTTCCACTGCCTATAACAGTTTTCACTCCGATGTCTGCTTGGCTCTTTCTCCACTGCCCAGTGCCTTCTACTTGAATAGCAGTGAGCCCTTCCATAACTGCCTGTAGAGAACAGCAAGCCACTGGCCAAGTACTATTTCTCTCGATGTTTACTTTTCTCCACGAGCATATTATCATTTGGCTTCTCCCTCTTGGTTGGATATTGTCTGTTTCTGCCCATTAGGATATTGTTTTGAGCAGCTAAAGGACAGGTACTCAGTCTATTTTGTCTTTTGCTGTATGATCAGTTGGCATGTGGCAGTTTCTTAAATATTTGTTGAATAAATTAATCTAGAAGAATGAGGGAAAATGAGGCTTACCATGAAGAACAATTTTTTCCATCTACTGGAAAAAAGTTTCCAAGTTTGTTAACGTTGTTGGAGCACATGTATGGAAATCGGCTTTCTGATATATTGCCGTGTGTCTTCTTTTGTTTCAATATAACTATTAGTGCTTATTACATCTAAATGCACTTATAGGCCCCAAAGGACTGTCTTAAAAAATGCAAAAGCATATGTAATTAGGTTTTTAACAATAAGGTAGAACTTATAGCACAGTCCTATAAAGAATAATAATGAGAATCAAGTGTAGTTCTATCAAGAACTAGGGGGCTGGGGATTTAGCTCAGTGGTTCCGCCTTCTGCCTCGCAAGCACAAGGTCCAGAGTTCAATCCCTGGTACCAAAAAATAAATAAATAAATAAATAAATAAATAAATAAATAAATAAAAAGAACTGTGTATGCAGTGTCACTTAAAACAAAATTCCTGAAAATATAATATACTTCTATGAGTTTCAGTGACAAACGTTGGCTTCCAAACAACTGACATTAAAGGAAATTCTGATGCACACACAAGCAGAGGCTTTCCCTCAGTAGACAGCTGAGATGATTGTATAGCAAACCTGAATCCACAGATACTTTGTGTGCTGTGACCCTGGAATCCCCAGCTCTATGGCTGGGCCTGGTGGTGCCCGCATGCAATCCTAGCACCCAGAAGGCTGAGGAAGGAGGATCTCTGTGAGTTCAAGGCCAGCCTGGACTACTTACTAAGACCCTGTCTCAAAAAACAAAAACAAAAACGAAAACAAAATCGAAAACAATAAAACAAACAAAAACATATTAGTTTCAATGCACTGATTGTGACATATTCTGACAACTGGGTACTTTTCCACAGAGTTTTTTTTCCTATTTCACAAAAAGCTGAGTTTTCCTGTGGCATACAAGTTGGTCATTGCTGATCCAGTGAAATTCCACAGCCCCTAGTTTGAGCAGTATTGTAGGCATGATAAATCTGACATTTTATGCCTCGAATATGACACTGGACTGTGAATCATCCATTGCAGCCATCCAGAGAATATCCACAGTCACGCTCTGATGTTCTGACACCTCAGGAGACGGGGCTGCCTCGTTATTCAGCTCTCTCCAGTACTAAGTCACGTCTAAGGCACGGTGCATGTGCCACGAACACCAGCTGCCTTCTTTCAACTTTTCTTCATATCAAGTTCTATGTAAAAGAGGTCCACACTGCAGGACATGAGCGAGGACACAGGATGTGAATGTCCTCCAAACATTCTGGACAATTCCTTCAAGAAACATTTTCAATACACTTATGTTTTCCTTGAAGATTCATAGCTAAGCATAAATTAAATTTCAAAGAATGAGAAAAAAAATCTTCCCTTGGATCGGTCCTACAAATTCCACAGTTTTCACAGCAATGCTGCTTCTTCTCTTTGTCAAACAGAGGGCACATACTGAAGTGATATTCTCCAAACAATTCTCCACAAGATTTTTGGGCATGTAGAACTTTTTCACAGTTGATGCATTGTGATGCCTTTACTTTAAAGTGATCTAGCTGATGATCCTCATAGTTATCACCACACAGTTGGCAAGTATAAAGTTTGTCACAGCCGGGTGTGCTGGCACACATCTGTAATCCCAGCACTCAGGAGGCTGAGGCAGGAGGAACACTGAAGGCCAGCCTGGGCTACACAGTAACAAAACAAAACAAAACAAAACATGCCTCCAAGTGTCTGGAGAAGGATCCCAGGACTCATCGCCATGACAACAGCTAATAGGATGGGACACAAGAGACACATTGCTCTCTCAAGAGAGAGAGAAGGGCTCAAATGGGCCGGGGATTTAGCTCAGTGATTCCACCACCTGCCTCGAAAGTGCAAGGTCCCGAGTTTGATCCCCAGTACCGAGAGAGAGAGAGAGAGAGAGAGAGAGAGAGAGAGAGAGAGAGAAGTGCTCAACTACAGTAGGGCTGTGCAGTGATTAAACATTTAATGAACAAATGGGCCTCCGTTCAACTGCCTCTTATTTCTTATGTTTTTCTTCCTATCATTAAAATGGGTTTAGTCTTTCAGGATGGCTCTCAGAAGTAAGTAGCACATCCTAGGTAGGGCAACCGACAGCATCTGGCATACAGAAAGCACTCAATAATTGCTAGCCTTTCAATATCAATTCAGTAATTATTTGTGCCATGTGTCAAGACCTGTGCTTATTTTGAGAGTACAGAGATGTCCACCTCTGTGACTTGCCTTTGAGGTATTCCCACAGCCCTTGGTGGAGAGACACACAGAGAAGTATTAAGGGTCTAATCAAGATGTGGATGGCATTAGTCATGGTTCTCCTGAGACACAGAGACACAGAACCAACTCTCTCTCTCTCTCTCTCTTTCTCTCTCTCTCTCTTTCTCTCTCTCTCTCTCTCTATATATATACGCACACACACACAGAGATTGATGATAGGTGATAGATATACAGACAGAGATGGTTGTTATAAAGTACCAGTTCATAGCATCAAGGAGCCTGAGAAATTTCATAAAATATCATCTGGAGACCAAGAAGTGGGGGCGTTTAATAGAAGTGTATTTTTCAGGAGATAGAGGTATATTTTTCAGAGAGATTCCCTCTGGCTGCTGGGCAGACACAGCCTGTGGGGTTGGGGTGGCACAAGAAAGAAAATGTCCCAAGGAAGAGGCTGGAACTTCAGCCACAAGCAAGGGTGTCAGGTCAACAGGGAGGAAGAGCAGGATGAGTGGAGTGATGGCAGCCATCACCTCTTTCAAGCTGGCCTTGGTCTCTAGAAATTACCTTGGCAACGCTGAGCTCTAACTGGGGGTGGGACTAATGGAAAGACAGATCTCCATGTCAACAGCCTGTCTCCAGGCACTTCTGAGCTCTGCCTGGGGGATACCAAAGAATGTGGTGCAGAGGGAACCATTAGCAAGGGATGCAGAGGGCGGGGGATGTGAATAAGGAGAAGCTGATTAATGAGGGAGACGGAGACAGGGCTCCTGGGTGGGGAGTGCTGGCCAGTGCTGGGGGTCAGAGTGGGGCCATCTCCACTCCTGCAGTGTGTGCCCACCAAGGGTCATCTCGCTCTTCCCAAGACTCTAGCTAGGTTTACACTGATTTCTTGCATTTATTCTTATTTTGTCAGCAGATAAATTAATGATAGCTTCTTCTTTGTTTTGTCTTTAGAGGAAGAAGAAAGGCAAGCATTTTTTTTTTCCCTTTTAAAAGGGACCATGGCCAGGGATTTAGCTCAGTGGTTCCACCACCTGCATTGTGAGTGCAAGGACCCAAGTTTGATCCCTGGTACCAAAAAATAAAAATAAAAATAAAAGGGACCTTTTGGGAGGAGGCGGGTGAGGCAGTCACCTTGAGCATCCAATTTAAGTGCCCACCAAAGACTTCAGGAAAAAATAATATTGAGTGCATACTTTCCGTTCAAAACATTTATTTTTAAATTATAGCTATTTACGAGGCGTGGGGTGGCAATTTGATACATACACAATTATAATTCATTTTTAAAACTCCATGATGAACAACATATCAACATTTGACACAGAGAGGATACTAGGCTTGTTTTTCTGGACAGCATCCCCCATGTCGCCCTGGCTCAGGGATCTAGAACATGTCCCTTTTACGAACCAATGCATGTTCACTGAGTTCACCTTTTTTGCTCGTTTCAAATTTATAAAACAACTAATCCTAAGTCAAGAAGTGAAAATAAGGTTTGTTTTATTTTCACAGTGCATTACCATTGGTCACCTAAATGACAGCAAGTTTGCTTTTTTTTTTTCTCTGATGCCCATGAGCAATTGCAGTGTCTTTTTCAGGTATAACTCAGAAGCCACCTTTTCCATCAACTCTCTCAAATTCACACAGTTTGGTTCTTACCTATGTCCCATCATATTCCAAGTTGCCTACAGAACTGCGATTCACTACAGCTGTGTCCAAGAACTTGTGCTGGCCATGGCCCTTCCCTTGTCTGTGACAACTTGTGGGAGGCACTGTCTGCTACTCCTCCACATGTTAGAGGGAAGGCAAAGGATGCCCACAAGCATTGCTAGTTACCTACTGTGGGATGTCTAATGTAACATAACCAAATAACCTGGCTTTAAAAGGGGCCAGGAATTTGTTTTTCAGCCCTAGACATTGAACCTATGGCCTCACGCATGCTAGTCAAGTGCTCTACCACTGAGCTTCAAACCCAACCCCAGGGGTCAGGGATTTTATTTTTTTAGGTTAAACAATTCAACACAGGTTGAGCATCCTTAAAATCCAAAACTTTCTGAGCACCAGCATCATGCCACAAGTGGAAAATTCCACGTGACTTCACGTAACAGGCTGCAGCCAAAACACAGGTGCATTAAAAATATTGCACGAATGGGTTGGGTATTTAGCTCAGTGGTTCTACTGCCTGCCTCACAAGTGGAAGGACCCGAGTTTGATCCCTGGTACCAAAAAAAAAAAAAATATTGTATGAAGGGCTGGGGATTTAGCTCAGTGATACCATACCTGCCTTGCAAGCGCAAGGTCCTGAGTTTGAGCCCTGGTACCAAAAAAAAAAAAAATTGCATGGAATCTTTCCATGTTTATAAACTGTAAGGTACATATAAAGCATAAATGAATATCGTGTTTAGACTTGGCTCCTGTTCCTCAAGACATCTCATTAGGTAAGTGTACATATTCCAAGACCTGAAAAAAAACCCTCTGAAATATGAATATTTCTGCTATGAGGGATTTTGGATTATGGGTATTTAACATTTTTTTTTTTTGGTACAGAGGATCAAACACAGGACTTTGTGCTTGTGAGGCAGGCAGAGGCACCACTGAGCTAAATCCCCAGCCCTCAACTTATATTTTAAAATGATTCTCTTCTCCATATTAATGCACCTTTTACACACACACACAGAAGCCTGGCATGGTGTTGCTTGCCTGTGATCCCTGATATTGGGGCGGGGAACTGACGCAGGAGGATCATGAGTTGAAATCCAGCCTAGGAACTTATCAAAACCCTGCCTCAAAAATAAAAACTATAGAAAAGGCTGGGGATGCACCTCAGTGGTAGATCACTTCCCTAGCATGCATGGAGCCCTGGATTCAATTTCCAGTACTGAAAACAGTAACAGCAAAACATCAAACAAACCACAGAAACACAACCGCCAGTTCGTGTGAGCTCACAAAGTGTCTCCCCAGTTCTCTCACACTGGATGTTTCTTTCCAGCCCCATCTTCTGGATTGATTTTGTTGGTGCTAGCTCAGGTTTGTCTCTTGTCCAAATCGCCTCTTTCTGGAGCAGACTAGCTTTGCTTTCCCTCCTCATAGTCCCTGAGAAATGTGTGCTTCTGATCTCCAGCTCAACTCAAAGAGCAGGTCCCATTCTAGCTTTGCAGCTTCAAGGGAGAGATTTTGGCCAACTTTATCTCTTTGTAACTCAGTTTCCTCATCTTTAAAATGGAACTAATAATCCTATCTGCCTTGTAAAGTAAAATAACTGATGCGTGGGACGGCTGCGGGCCCGGGCGCAGCCTGTGGTGACCCCGCCCTGTGTTCTGCAGGCCGAAGCGGCAGCCAAAGCCATCCTCGGATGCGGGCTACTGGGACTGCAGCGCCTGCACCTTCTGGAACATCGCCGAGGCCTTCAAGTGCTTGAGGTGCGATGTGTGGCAGGGCATCTCCACCCGGAAACCTCGACCTGTCTCCCAGCTGGTTGCACAGCAGGTTACTCAGCAGTTTGTGCTCCCAACACAGTCAAAGAAAGAGAAAAAAGATAAAGTAGAAAAAGAAAACAGTGAAAAGGAAACAACCAGCAAAAAGAACAGTCATAAGAAAACCAGGCCAAGACTGAAAAATGTGGATCGGAGTAGTGCTCAGCATTTGAAGTTTCCGTTGGAGATCTAACAGTCATTATTACAGACTTTAAGGAAAAACAAAGTCACCACCTGCATCTGGCACAGCTTCCCCAGACCAACACAGTCAGAGCAGCTCCAGCTCTGATAACACAGCGAGGGGAGCGTCCAGGTCATCTTCACCCGGAGAAGAAGCCTCATCACTGAATGGAGAATCTCATGAAACTTTATTTTCCTCAGTTTCTTTCTTTCTTTCTTTCTTTCTTTCTTTCTTTCTTTCTTTCTTTCTTTCTTTCTTTCTTTCTTTCTTTCTTTCTTTCTTTCTTTCTTTCTTTCTTTCTTTCTTTCTTTCTTTCTTTCTTTCTTTCTTTCTTTCTTTCTTTCTTTCTTTCTTTCTTTGTTTTCTTTTTTTGTACTGGGGATCGAACTTGGGACCTTGCGCCTGTGAGGCAGGCGGTGGAACCACTGAGCTAAATCCCCGGGCTTTCCTCAGTTTCTTAATCACTTCTGTCCTACCATGCAAACACACAGATTATGCCGAAAAGTACCACATTTTCACGACAAGCATATTTGTGTGCAATCCCTAATTTGAGTTCTGCATAAAATTAAAAATTGTCGGAATTTGTTGGATTTTATTGCAGTCTCTGCCTACAAAAGCTTTCCAGACTTAACATTTTGGGAATTAGGTGTCATGAAAATGTGGTTGAATTATTCATATGCAGTGTTATTGGTAAGTCTATTTTCACTTTTAGTTTAGTGAATTCTAACACATAATTCTCTACTATTGGTATGTAATGAATTTAAATTTTTTATAACATACCGCAAGCTGCCTAAATATGTATTATGTGAGAATTGTGAACACATAGTTATATGTATACAAGTCAGAGATCAACTTAATCACTATTGCTGCAACAGGATTTTCTTAATGGTTATCCTCTTAAATATACCTGCTGGTACTTGGTGTGGTTAAATAGGAAAATCTTTTTTTTTTTTTTTTTTGGTACTGGGGATTGAACTTGGGTCCTTGTGCTTGCGCAGCAGGCTGTGAAACCACCGAGCTAAATCCCTGGCCCAGGAAAGTCATTATTAAAGAATTTGTGTTGGGAAGGGGATTTAGCTCAGTGGTGCTGCCACCTGCCTCGCAAGTGCAAGGTCCTGAGTTCAATCCCCAGTACCAAAAAGAAAGAAAGAAAGAATTTGTGTGAACCTTTGCCAATGTTTTTGACATGTTTTACTAAATTATTGTTTCTGAATTTGTTTCTGGTTTTACCCATTTTTTGAGGTTTTTTTGTTTGCTTATTCTTCAAAACATTCATGTATTGTAATGTTTATTAGCAGACTAGTAAACAAAGCACTGATTATTTAGCTTTATAATTCAGGTTTAGTGCTATTGTTATTGAACAGGGGTTATTTTCTGTATTATATAAAACATTAAAATTCAGATAATTATAAGCATTTGGCCAAAAAAAAAAAAAAAAAGAAAGAAAGAAAGAAAGTTGCCATATTTGAAAAGCTGTAATTTTGGAAAAGTTTTAATTTAATGATAGTTTTATCACTGTTTTCTTGTCCCAAACTTATTCAGGGTCATAGATGTTTGAGTCTAGTTAATACAGAAATAGAATTGTTGCACAGAACTGGGAAATAACTAATCTTAAATTAATTTAATATAGCAATTGTTATGAAAATCATAGTTCCCTATTTTCAGACACAACTGCCAATTTATGCATTTATTAATATTCTGAAATAAAAAAGTACTTATAGCCCCACTCACTATTATGTACAATTACCAATAAAATATTTTTTGACTATAGAGTTTGTTTTTTTAGGGTTTTTTTTGGTACCGGGGATTGAACTCGGGCCCTTGTGCTTGTGAGGCAGGCGGCGGAACTACTGAGCTAAATCCCTGGCCCATGACTACAGATTTTGCATTTTTGTTTACAAGTAATAAAATGTTTTATGTTATATTTTAAAATCCCAACTTTGAGACCACACAATACTTTAAAAATTCTTCTATAGTCTCCTGCTTTCTGTGACCATTTGCTGAGTATATATCCAGTTATGGAGACTTCTGAAATGTAAATCAGCTTGAAAACATAACTTGGATGCCAAATATCACATAAAAGATAAGGTAACATTTGAAGAAAAAGCCGTAGACCCTGACAGTTGTGATATTTGGTGGTTTCTTGTGGTACTGTAATTTTCTGTTTAATTTCAGTACTTTTTACAGACTTAATGGTACTGTTTTTGTAAGATGCTAGTTGTGAAATACAGTTAATTGCATACAGTAAAAATCTGCAATTAAAACATTTATATAACTCAAAAAATCAACTCATGAGTTAAACATTTAAGATCTATCCTAAATCATGAAGGAAATGCAAATCAAAACCTCAGTAAGGCTGGGGGTGTAAGTCAGTGGTAGAGCACTTCTCCTGCATGTGTAGGCCCTGGGTTTGATCCCCAGCATGGTAAATTAAATTATATTAAATTAACTATAAAATACTACTAGGGTCACTATAATCGAAATAACAGTGTTGGCAAGGATGTGGAGGAGTCAGAACACTAACATCCTGCTGGAGGGCCTATAATATGAAGCAGTCACTCTGGAATAACTATGAAAGATCCTCAAATGCTTAAGCAGTTATTGTATGACCCATCAGTTTAACTCCTAGGTATATATATCAAGATATGAAGACATATATCCACATAAACATTCATATGTGATTGTTTATAGCAGCATATTTCATAATAGCAAAAAGGCAGAGACAACTCAAATCTCCACCAATTTTGGAGTGGATAACCACTAGTGAGTGGCCTATCCAATCAAAGGAATAGTATGCAGCCATGGAAAGGAACAAAGTATTGACACATGTTACAACATGGATAAAGCTTGATAACATGATGCTGAAAGAACCCAGACCCTAAAGGACAGATATTATATGGTTCCATTTATGTAAAATGTCCATAAGACACAAATCCATAGAAATAGACAGTATATTTGTGTTTGCCATGGTTTAGGGAGGAGGGCAATGATGATTGTAAGGTTCAGAGTTTCTTTTGCAGGTGATGAAAATGTTCTAAACTGACTGTGCTTAATATTGCACAAAACTTTAAAAAGAGTGAGTTATGGGCCGGGGATTTAGCTCAGTGGTTCTGCTGCCTGCCTCGCAAGTGCAAGGTCCCAAGTTCGATCCCCTGGTACCAAAAAAAAAAAAAAAAAAAAAAAAAAGAGTGAGTTATATGACATGTGAATTGTATCTCAATAAAGATTCAGAAAAGATCATACTAAGTGAATGATAAATACTCAAAAGTTTGAGTGATGAGTAGCCTATTAACAAGGAAGAAAGGAAGAAGGCAGGAATAGGCAGAGAAAGAGACAGAGAGGGGGGACAGACAGAGAGATAGAGAGACAGAGACAAAGAGAGAAACAGAGCCAGACAGACAGACAGGACAAAGTGAGGAAGAAAGATGAAAGAGTGAACTTGTCTTCAACACAATCCCTGTCAGAAAGTCAACTTCTTCAAGAGTTCTGGAGAGAAAGTTTGCTGAGGAAGGTCTTCTTCATAGCTACCTTCAGCTCCTTGTTCCTGAGGCTGAAGATGATGGGGCTGAGGAAGGGTGTGAGGACCGTGTAGGTGATGCCCATCAAGGTGTCTCCTTCCAGAGACTGAGGGCCCTTGGGCTTGAGGTAGATGACAGAGGCAAAGCCATAGTGCACAACCACCACCGTGAGGTGGGACGCACATGTGGAGAAGGCTTTGTGCTGGCCCTCAGCTGATGGGATCCTCAAGATGGTAGACACAATGAAGGCGTAGGAGAGGAGGATGAGGAGACAGCAGCCCAGTAGGACTGTGATACACACCAAGCCCACACACTTGGCCACCACTGGTACATTCTCTCCACAGGCCAACTTTAACAGGGGTGGCACATGGCAGAAGAAATGGCGGATCTCATTGGGACCACAGAAGGTGAGCTGGAAAACTGCTGTTGTCACCACCATCCCCATGACTGATCCACCAATCCAGGACCAGGCCACCAGGCAGGCACAGCCATGGGGGCTCATGAGCACATTGTAGCGCAGGGGGTGACAGATGGCCACATAGCGGTCATAGCCCATGACAGTGAGCAGGAAGGAGTGGGTGAAGCCAAATGTGAATGAGAAGAACATTTGGTTGCCACATGCAACAAAGGTGATGGAGTGGTGGGTGGGAGCAGGTCAGCCAGCATGCGTGGGATGATGACGAAGGTGTAGAGGATCTCAGAGATGGAGAGGGCACACAGGAAGAGGTACATGGGTGTGTGGAGGCTGCGCTCGCTCCAGATGGTGGTCATGATGAGCAGGTTTCCCAGCAGGGTGAACAGGTACATCAGCAGGAACAGCAGGAAGAACATCAGCTGAAGGTCGGGGAAGGCAGAGAACCCAATGAGGATAAACTGAGGCATGAAAGTGTGGTTTACCCCTAGCATGGCAGCCACACTTCCTGGAGGAGAGAAAGAAGAGTCAGTATGTAGGAGGACAGGAAGAGGCTCCTTTATCTGTGCAAAGTGTTGTTAGTCCATATACAAAAAAGCATTTATACAATTGTCCCTTAGTATTAACAAGGGTTTAGTTCTAGGATGCCCCCCAGATAGCAAAATCCATGGGTGCTCAAATTCCATGCAAAATAATGCAGTATTTGCATAGAAATTATGCATATCCTCCCATAGACTCTAATCTTGAGATGACTTAAAGTGTCTAATATAATATAGATGCTATGTAAATAGTGGCTTTACTGTATGGCTTAGAGAAAAATGACAAGAAAGAAGTCCATATGTGTTTAATACAGGCACAAGAATCATAAGGCTGACTACACTTTTAATTCATGGAACCCATGAATACAGGGAGCTGATGGTAATAATGTGTTGAGGTTTAAATATGATGATAGGTCTTAAGTTTCTGGCATTATGTAAGAACTCAATAAATAGTAATACTGAGAATTATTATTATTATTATTACTATTTTCAAATCTCCATGGTAGGATCTCAGTGTTTCTATTCAGCTATTCCAGGGTTGAGTCTTCACTTCAGAGCTATGTGACCTTGGGGTTGTTCCTAAATCTTCATAACTTTTAGTTTTCTCCTCTCTGAAGGGAAATTGATAAAAACACACTGACTGGATGATTTTTGGATTAAATGAAATTGTGTTTATAATGTACCTATTAGAAGGTCAGGAATAAACACTTCAGTGGCCAGGGATTTAGCTCAGGATCACAAGTTATTTTTCTTTTTTGAGACAGGGTCTTGGTATGTAGTTAAGGCTGGCCTTGAATCCATGGCAATCCTCCTGCCTTAGCCTCCTGAGTGCTAGGATTACAGGCATGTACCACCACACCTGGCTCCCTGTGAGTTTGAGGCCAGCCTAGGCTACACAGTGGGTTCAAGTGGGTTCATCTTGTCTCAAAAAAAGAAAAATCCACAAAATAAAAATTAAAAAATAAATAAATAAAAATAAAACGAACTTTGCATTAGAACATAAAAGAAATATATATTCACATTTATTTTAGGATAAATATAATTGAATCATGTAACATTGCCATATTCTTCAACAATCTTGGGTTAAAGGGGAATTAAGAAATTCTTTGAATTAGAATTGGGAATGTAGCTTAGTGGTAGAGCACTTGCCTAGCATGTGTGAGGTCCTGGGTTCACTCCCCAGCATCATAAGAAAACAGGAAAAAGAAAAAAAAATGTTATTTTTACACTAACAATAAATGATAATGAAAAGTTAAAATAATAAACAAATGGGCCGGGGATTTAGCGCAGTGGTTCCGTTGCCTGCCTTGCAGGCACAAAGGTCCCAAGTTATCCCCGGTACCAAAAAAAAAAATAATAATAATAACCAAATGAAATGGATGGTATACTTGAACGTAAAAAGAATATTAGTACAAAACCTAACAGAATTTAAGTAAGAGACAGATTGTATAAAAATATTGTACCAATGTTAATTTCCTGGTGATTGCAAAAGGATTATATGGGATGCTACCAAGAAGGGAAGTTAGGTGAAGGAAATACTAGAATTTTCTGTATTATACTTGCGAGGCTTTTTTTTTTTGTAAGTTCAAAATTACCTAAAAATAAAAAAGTAAAAAGTAAAAAAAAATTCAGGTTCTATTCAAAGTAGCAGCAAAATCGATCAGGCATCTAGGAGTTAATTTAACCCAAAGACTTCCACAGATCTTGATTAAACCCCTCAAGAAGAAAAAACACTGCAAGTGGTTCAAAGAAATGGATGCAACTGAAACGCAACAGAAGGAAGATGTTAATTTTTTCCTAAAGTTAATCTGTAAATTCACTGAAGACCTCTCCAAAGAATCCAGTGGATTATTTTTTTTCTGGGAGAAAGATGACATACTTATTAGAAAATGTCCATGACAGAACAAAGAGCCACGCACAACAAAGTTAACCTTGAAAATGATGAGCGAGAGGAGCAGGTGTGGGAGACTTGTCTTCTCAGTTCTTATGTCTGTCTATAAAGCCTGGGAAAGAAAGCAGTGGGGGCCGAGTGCAAGGAGAAACAGACCAGAGGTTCAGAATGGAGACCTCCGACACAGAGACATGTGTAGTTAATTAAGGTCACGGAGTAAATCAGTAGGCAAAGGAGGAACTGTGTAGGGGATGCTGTTGGGAAAAGCATATTTCTATGGAGATAAAAACAACTGGAGTGCCCTTGATACCACATTCAAAGAGGGAATCAAGATGGACTATGGAACTAACTTTGGAAGATAAAAAACAGTTACTAAAAGAAATATAGGATGATCTTGTGATTGATGAATAGGAAGTTAATTCTTTAAAAGCAAAACAAAACATTAAAAAATAAAAGCACAAACCATAAAATAATTAAAACAATGAATTCCATTAAGTCAACATTATGGATAAAGTCATAGGTGACAAAGACATCTGCAATACCCAAAATGGACAGGAGACAAATACCTGGAATCTACAAAGAACACCTGCAAATCAACAAGAAAAAGACTAGAATCAGCCTGGCATGGTGGCACATGGAAGGCTGAGGCAGGAGGATGGCTGAGAGTTTGAGGCCAGCCAAGGCTACATAGTGAGTTCAAGGCCAGCCTGAACTACACAGTGAGACCTTGTCTCAAAACAAACAAACAAACACTCCCCAAAACAAAAAATACAACCCCTCTGAAAGACAAATTTTTTTAAAAAAAAATATAAAAAGACCAGTATCAAGGCAGAAAATGCACAAAAGGTAAACACAGTTTACTTGCAGAAGAGACCCAGTAGGTTAATGACAAACTAAGACATGCTGGGGCTGGGGATTTAGCTCAGTGGTTCCGCCACCTGCCTCGCAAGTGCAAGGTCCTGAGTTTGATCCCCGGTGCCAAAAAAAAGAAGAAAATGCTAATCTGTTCATTGCACATTATATACATGAATTGAATAACTGGCCTATACCCTCTAGATATTTACAAAATTTCTGTCAATTAAAAAACAAAGGCAGGGATGGGGATTTAGCTCAGTGGTGCTGCTGCCTGCCTCGAAAGTGCAAGATTCTGAGTTCGATCCCTGGTACCAATAATAATAATAATAATAATAATAATAATAATAATAACAAAGGCAGATGTGCCACAGCCATTTCAGCTGGCGCCTGGCAGTTCATGGCCTAAGAGAACACTTTCCCTAAATCCCAAAACGACAACTCCCAGATCTCCATCTAAAGGAACCTCTCACACAACTTGGTGAGGGGATACACTTGCAGACATTCATCGCAGCATTTTCCAGGAGAGCAGAGAGATGAATTAGTCTGAGTGACCCCCTCATAACTGAAAAAGTGTAGAGTACTACTGCCATAAAGTAGGGCAAACTTGCGCCATTTGTAGGAAAATGGTTGCACCCTGACCTTTTGCACTTTGACCATAATGTTAAAGAAGACACGCAAACTTAAATATTGCATGGCTTCTCTTTCAAATTATAAATAAAGAGCAAAATAAAAGACAGGTAATAGGAAATAGGGAAATAAGTCTTTCCCAAATGGGAAGGAAATCAAAAGATGGAGGGACATTGGAGGGAGGGAAGGGAAAGGGGATGCAAAAAGGGATTAAGATGCGTTACGTACACATACCGACTCCACACAGGAATGTAAAGATTATGTACTGAAAACATGGACTAATAAAAAAAAAGGTACATGCACGCCATGAGACAGCATTCAGAACCACAATCTTGACGTCAATGAAACAACATGGATGAAACAGAAAACACAATGCTGGATAGAAAAGAAGAGGCGCTTTCCAGCACTGGACAATGAAAGACAGTAAACCATGTGCATGCAACTGCACACATTCTATGATAATTCATACAAATGGAAAGATAGGTTTTAAGGAAATTAAAACATATGCCAGTGGGCAAGGGATAGATAAGTATGATGCATGATAAATAAATAAATAGGGGGCCGGGGATTTAGTTCAGTGGTTTCATTGCCTGCTGCGCAAGCACAAGGACCTGAGTTCGATCCCCGGTACCAAAAAATAAAAAATAAAAATAAATAAATAAATAAATAAATAAATAAATAAATAGGACTGAAAGAGGATTGTCAAAGCCTTGCTGGTCAAGAAGGATAAAATGTCATCCACTGAGTACAGTGAACTAAAAATTCTGCAGTTTAAATTCAACAAAAATTTGTGATTACACACACATTTTAATACAAATATAAATTATTGACTTACTTAAGTTACGATATTGGTAACAGGTTTTCAAATGCTTACCTTGGGACAAAATTTACTCCAATACCACAAACTTGCCCCTAACCGTGTCTTGAGGGTTGTTGGTAGGTGTTCTTCCAGAGCCAAGGTCAGGTCAATGCTTTTAGGAGTCAGAATCCCACAAGGAAAATGAGCTATTTGGTTTACCTCAGGGAAGATCATGCCACACATGAAGAAAGCATCATGGGCTGGAGGGGACCCACTGGGCTGACCAATAACTGGAGCACTGGCTACAACTCTCACCCTCCCTCTTTCTCATCCCTGCTATCCCTCAGCCACCATCTCTGGATCCTACTTCCTGCCTGCCTGCCGCATGGACACAGCTCCAGCTCTGGCTTTGTGTCCTCTTAGGTTGTTGTGCCTGACCATCTCCTTGCTTCGGCTCCATCCCTCCTCTGATCTCTGAGGTAGTCACAGCGTGCAGGGTGCCGCAGAGCCATGGGTCAAATCACAGGTTTTCACTGTGTGTCCGGATCATCTAAAGACCAGTCCTCACAGCTCCCCATGGGGATATCATGCCAAATGCTCAGCACAAAGGCTCAGGACTTGCCCACCAGCACTGTTCTCATTGCTGTTGTCCATCATCACTGATGATTACCACCTGGTGACATGGTTTCCACTCAGCCTTCCCTTCCAGGCAATTCATATTGGCATCACATCAGCCCAAGTGTTCAACTTCATTCCAGGCTAATCCCATCTGTGGCAACATGAATGCCTCCCCAGTACCTAGCACTCAGACTCCTAAGGGCACACAAAGTACTAAAAATTATAAGCAAAGGTTTTCTCAGCTTCCTTTCTCCTGGAGCAGGCTCCATTGCATCCTCTCCCAGAACAACTTTTGGTGAGAATCTCCAAGGAGTTTTCCTAGTCCTTGCAGGAGCCCGGTCTAGAAAGGAGCAAGGCCAGGGTCCTCTCACAGCTGCAGGCTCCCAGCCAAAGCCCCAAGCATCTAAGCAGACTACTCCCAGATCCAGTCCCAGTGCTTGCCCTTCTCAAGGAGGGGTGGTGCTATTCACATTACACAGATCTCTCTGCTTATGCACCTGTGTCATATACCTGGACAGGGCACACAGATGAAAAAGCAGACAGAGCTCAGCAGCAACATTTACCCTGGCTCTGAAAAATGCATGGCAGCCACACTCAGTAAACACTCAGCCAACACTGGAGACACTGTTCCCCATTTGGTAGGTACCTACCAAGCATTTGCCAAGTGTCTAGCCCTCTTCCGAGAAGGAGATAAACTAGGGCCACACGGGAGCTATGTGTCCAAGGGCTTTGTGTTGGCTCAACAATGTTCTGGCATAATTCATGTCTACCTAGAATCTGAACTTATTTGGAAATAGGAAGTAGGGGGGCCGGAGATTTAGCTCAGTGGTGCTGCTGCCTGCCTCGAAAGCACAAGGTCCCGAGTTTTATCCCCGGTACCAAAACAAACCAAACCAAACAAACAAACAAACAAAAAAAGACAGTGAATGGAAATAGGAAGTAGGCTCTTAGCAGATTTAATCAGGATTGCATAGCTGCTGAGAGCTTGATTTCTGAGTTCCAGCCTCCAGAGCAGCGAGAGTAAATTTCTCTTGTTTTAATACAGTCACACACAGTATAGGAAGAAGCACATACAAGGGATGCGTGAGCACACACACATGAATGATGACACAGTCTTGCCCTTCTGCCCCAGAAATACCTTTCCCCAGCCCAGCATGGGGAGCACTCTCTGCCCCAGAATGAACTCTAGAGACCATGACCAATGTGGAAAGGGGAGAGCTATGAGAAGCACATGGGCTTAGTGAGTGACCAGGAGCCAGGTGATTGAGGCCATGGACTCCACTCCCTTCTCCTGTGTCCACACCAGGACCTCCCTCTGCTCCAATTTTCTCTGATCCTCATACCTCTGCCTTCCAGTCCCTGAAGCATCCTAGAAAATGGCCCTAGAAATAGGACTCCACTTATTTTCTTGGAGACTTTTGGGAATACTGTGGAGCCCAGCTGGGGGAGGCTTTGTGTGCAGAGGACTAGGGTCACGATGGGAGGAGGAGGAGTTTTATGTCTGCAGGTGTTCTCCCCAGTGGCAGGTTCCCACTGAGCCTGTCTGGGGATGAAGGATGAAGTCCTGGAAGTCCAAGGAATATTCTGAGGACTTGGCAATGTGCCACCCTCCCTCCTATATCTATCTACGTATCTATCTATCTATCTATCATCTATCTTCTCTTTCTCTCTCTCTTCCCCTTCCATACTGTCTAACCCTGTCTCTCCTTTCCTCTTCCCCCTTTCCACCTTCCTTTCCCTCTTTCCTTCCTTCTTTGCCTAGGACCATTTTCCTCCAGCTACACTCTCTCAAATGCCCCATTTCCATTCTTCCTTTAGGTCTCTGGTTAAATGTCCCTTCTCCCAGGAAATCTCATCATCAGCCTCCCCTGCCATCTCACTGGTCTGCTAGGCTGGGCTGCTCAAAGTCAAAACATTTGTAATAAATCAAACTAAATGCCAGGATGATGTTTTCCAGGATGGCTGGCTCTCTCAACAGGTACTTGCAGCCTTGCCAGCATTCATTATTATTTGATCTCTTTATGATGGGCATTCTTTCTGAGATGAGATGTGTCAGGCTTGGCCTGGTCATTAAATGGCAAATGAATATGCTCTTTAATTATAAGCTACAGTTTGGCAAGATAAACAACAACAACAACAACAACAACAACAAAAACAACAAAACAGGAAGCTGATGCAGGTGCTGTCTCCACTCAACCAAAGCTGTGCTATCTTGAAGAAGGCAGAACACAGAACACAGGATAGGATGTTCCCAAAACAGAGATAACAGCTACAAAGTACAGTATCTTTTCAATGCCAAAGTCACCTGAAAATATCCATACATCTGCTTTGATTGCTGCATGGACCCCAACCACAAATATTTGCTCTGACCTCTATACATGATAGACATTCCAGACCTCTCTTCCAATTCCCTATAAAGCTTCCTGCTTTTCTTTGTTTGGTGCTGATGGCCCCTTGCTTGCCATCAGTTCGCCTCTGCCCAGGTGAATAAAGTCTGTATCTCCTTGCTTTCACTAGCTTGGTAGGGTGGTCTCATTCCTCCACCATTTGTTATATTTGTGCGAAAACCTGGGAGGAGAGAAAGGCAAAGCCCCTTGACCCTTTCCTGAACCTCCATTCCACTGAGACCACCTGGTGATATCTGACCCCCTCAATCCCCAGAGCCTACAGCTTTTGCCATGCAAGGTCTCACCAGGTTCTTCTCCCTGTCCAGCTTCCCCAGCTTTTCACTTCCAAACCCTGAGACATCTGCCAGGACTGCTCTCTTGTACCTCTCCACGTGCCTCATGGGAAGCATTCCATCTTCCACCCCTTCCTTGATGCCCTGGCCTGTCTCCTCCAAAATCTCAAGCCTCTCCACCTCAACTCCAATCTGAAGCCCAAGTGTCTAATCTTCTTCTGCAATACAGTTTGGCCACAGTATAAATTGGACAATGGCTCAAAATGGCCAGAAAATGGTACATTCGATTTGTCTGTTATATGAGACCTGGATAATTATTGCCAGCAGTTAGGGAAATGGTCTGAGTTGCCTTATATCCAGGTATTCTGCACATTATGCAGCTTTCCTTCTTTATGCTCTTTCTGTGATCTGTCTCAACACATTCTTCTCTTCTTATACCCCATTACCTCTTCCCCCTGCACCAAACTAATTTCTTTCTGACAACAGACCTGGAAGATTTGACTTCTCTCCTCCTCCTCCGTCTTCTGGCTGAGGCCATCACAGCTGCTCAGCTCCTTTCAGGACCTCTTACTGTAACTTCCTCTGCTCTGGCTCCTATTCCCTCTATATATCGAACACTTCCTTCAGAGCCCAACCCTCCTCTTTACCCTAACAAGACCATTCCAACTCTCTCACACTAGGTCTGAACTGCATTTTGGTGTTTCTTCCCTACTCTCTGCTACTCAGTTTCTGCTTAAGGAGGTAGTTGGGGCAGAGGGACTAGTCTGAGTTCATGCCTGTTTTTCTCTATCTGATCATTCTCAGATTAATCAGTGCCTGGGTTCCTTCATCACAGAGCCCAATAAATATGTTCAAGAATTTCAATATCTCACTCAATCTTATGACTTAACCTGGGAGGATGTAAGTGTCATCCTTTCTTCAGCCCTCTCACCTGAGGAGCAGGAACAAGTTTAGTCCCTGGCTTAGGCTTATGCAGATGAATGTAGATGTCTCAATCCTAATCTCCAGGAGGGCACTGTGGCTGTTCCCTGCACTAGCCCAAATTAGAATTTTAACCAGATAGATGTACAGGGACAATCTCCAGCTAGGAATAGCCACAACTATATGATTACTTGCTTAGTTGAGGGACTATGAAAGGCAGCACATAGAGCAATTATGATAAACTGAAGGAGATCATTCAAGGGAAAGACGAAAATCTGGCTCAGTTCATGAGCAATCTGGCTACTGTCCTCCTGTGATTTATAGCTTTGGTTCTGGAGGGCTGACGGAGCCAGCCATCACTAGATGAACAGTACCTGAGGAGAGGGGTGAGGATTAAGAAAAACAACACAAATTTGGGAGAAAAGAAAAGGAGAAGAGAGGGAGAGCCTTCTCCTTCCCACTTTATTAAGCCTTTTATATATCCTCCTTCATCACCCACAGCCTCCCTCCCTTCCTCCCCTCGTGACCAGGTGACTAATTATTTTTATAGAGAAAAGGTCAATTATATCTTTACAATTCCGGGAATGTTACTTTCTTGTCCAGCAGACATTCAAATCCTTTCTATATTTGTTGTTCTCTTTAAAAGTCAACATCCTTGTTTTCGCACCAGGTTCATATCCTGGCTCATTATGTTCTTATCTGACTCAAGAATCTCAAAAGGCTCAGGGTTGTTTCAACCCTTCGCTCTCCACAGAGGGCCTAAAGGGCCAAGTCATTTTAAAGACTCATTTTATTACTCAGTCAGTTACAGATATTCATAGAAAGTTACAAAAATTAAAAGCAGGTCCTCAAACTCCCCAACAGGAGTTAATAAATCAAACTTTCAAAATATTCAATAATCATGATGAGGCAGTTAGTAAATAGGATATTTCTGAATACTAGCCTGTTGCTTCTGCCATAAGAGACCCCCAGGGCAGTTTAAAAGATCAGAAGATGTACAAGGGAACTCTAAAGGTTTCCTTGCCCAAGGGGGCTCCTCTGGGGCCATGCTTCAAGTGCTGCCATCTTGGTTACTGGGCCAAGAAATGCCCCCAGCCAAGGATTCCTTTCAAGCCATGCCCCTCATGCAGAGGCCCACATTGGAATTCGGATTGCCCTCTGCTGGCATCCAACCCTGGAGTTCTCTCCCAGGGACCCCCAGCCAGCACCCTCCCAGACCTTCTCAGATTGGTGGTGGAAGATTGACAATGCCCAACAGCTCTCGATGCCCCATGGACCATTTCAGATGCCGAGCTTTGGGTAACTCTTGTGGTGGACGGTAAGTTCATTTCATATATAACCACCACTGGGGCCACTTATTCCACCCTACTCTCTTTCCAAAGGCCAGTCTCTCCGGCTCCAACTACTGTTTTGGGGATTGGCTGCAAATCTTCCAGACCCTTAAAAATCCCTCCAATTTGGTGTCAATTAGGTCAACAGTCTTTTTCCCATTCCTTCCTGGTTATTCCCATCTGCTTTGTCCTTCTTCTTGGATAAGATATTCTAATAAAATTATCTTTGATCAATGTACTGACTACCTTTCTTGCTGCTCTCATTTCTGCTTCCTCAGCTGGTACCCCAGTCCTCATTATTTCCCCTGATCTCCTCAGTCTTAGGATATGGGAAACCTCTTCTCCCTCTCTGGCACTCAGACACCTCTCATCATTCCTCTAAAACTTGATCATTTTAGCTTGTGCAGCATCAGTATCCTATTCCTGATCAGGCTCTGAGAGGGTTAAAACCAATTATCTCCTGTCTACTACAACATGGCCTCCTGATTCCTATTAACTTCTTACAATACCCCAAATCCTCCCCATTCACAAGGCAGATGGCTACTATCGACTAGTACAGGACCTTCGTTCCATTAACCAGATTGTCCTTCCCATACATCCTGTGGTGGTACCAAACCCATATATACTTCTGTTTTCTTTTCCACTATCCACTACTCATTATTCTGTTCTGGATTTACACTTGATCTTAGCCAAAAGGCTGAGAAGTGATCTGTTCTGGATTTAAAAGATGCCTTTTTCACTATTCTTTTATATCCCTTCTCACAACCCCTCTTTGCCTTCACCTGAACAGACCGTGACACTCACCATTCTCAACAACTGACTTGGACCGTTTTACCTCAGGGTTTTAGAGACAGTCTGCATTACTTCGAACAGGCCTTAGTTCATGACTTGCCCTCTTTCCATCCTTCCTCCTCTTACCTTTTGCATTATGTGAGTGACCTCCTTCTCTGTAGACCATGAGTCTTCACAACAGGACACTCTGTTACTCTTACAACACCTAGACTTCAAGGGATATCAGGTATCACCTTTTAAAGCCCAAATCTCTTCCCCCTCTGTCACTTAGGCATAATCCTCAATGGACACACTTGGGCCTTGCTTCCTGATTGAGTCCAGTTGATTTCTCAGATTCCAGTCCCCACTACAAAGAAGCAACTCCTTTCCTTTCCCAGAGTAGTGGGATATTTTCATCTCTGAGTACTTGGCTTTGCCCTCCTTACAAAACCCTTATATAAACTTACAAAGGGAGACCTGACTAACCTAGAGATCATAAAGATTTTCCCCACTCCTACTTTAAAATACTAAAAAAGCTCTCAAAATGGCCCCTGCCCTAACCCTGCCAGACCTTTCCCAGTCTTTCTGTTTTTTTAAAATGCAAACTTGTACATGAACTTTATTTATTTATTTATTTATTGGTACCGGGGATCAAACTCAGGTCCTTGCACTTGCACAGCAGGTGGCAAAACCACTGACCGAAATCCCCAGCCCTGAACTTTATTTTTTACCTAACTAAAATCATATTATTTGTCCCATTCCCCCTTTCCTTCAAGCCCCCTCCTCTCCCAATGTACAAAATCTTTGTTTCCATCTTTCCCTTCTATTTTCAGATTTTTCTTGTCCTTTCCTTCCTTTTTCCCTCCCTTTCCCTTGTTCCCATTCCCATTTGAACATTTTCTTCCCATTTCCCAGTATCTATTATACATTAGTCCTTATTTCCACTTTTGGTTTCTCCCACCAGAGAAACAGTGCAGTATTTAAACATGTGTGTCCGATTTATTTCACTTAAGAGTGTGGTCTCAAGGTCCATCCATTTAGCTAGAAATGTCTCAAGCTCATCCTTCTTTATGGCAGAGTAGTACTCCATATTTTTAAAAAACACATCTTTATCCATTCATCAGTTGATGGGCATTTGGGCTGTTTCCAAGATTTAGCTATTACAAACTGTGCTGCTATAAACATGAGTGTGCATATATCACAGTGGTATGATGCTTTTAATTCTTTTGGGGAGATACCAAGAAGGGGAATACCAAAAAATAAAAAAGAAAAGAAGGGGACTACCTGGGTCAAATGGAACCTCTAGTTTTAGTCTCCTGAGGAATCTCCACACTGATTTCCACAGAAGTTGCACCAGTATACACTCTCACCAAGAGTAGAGAAGGGTTCCTCTTTCCCCACAGCCCCTCTAGCATTTGTTACTGGTTGATTTCTCTTTTTTTTTTTGGTACTAGGGATCGAACTCGGGACCTTGCGGTTGCGAGGCAGGTGGCAGAACCACTGAGTTAAATCCCCTGCCCTGATTGATTTGATAACAGCCATTCTTTCTGGAATGAGATGGAATCTCAGTGCTGTTTTTTTTTTTGGTTATTTTTGGTACTGGGGATCGAACTCGGGTCCTTGTGCTTCCACAGCAGGCGGCAGAACCACTGAGCTAAATCCCTGGCCCTCTCAGTGCTGTTTTAATTTGCATTTCTTGAATGACCACTGATGTTAAACTTTTTTATATATATTTATTTGCTGTTTGTACTTCTTCATTTTCATTTCAGATGCCCATTTTTGGATTGGGTCTTTAAATTTGGGGGGATCTGATTTTTTAGTTCTTTATATATTCTAGATAGTATTCCTTTGTCTGATGAATAGTCCCAGCCTTTCTGTTTGGATACTGTTGAGTGTAGGGGATGCACAGCTGCAGTCCTGACTCAGAGGCCCAGCCCCAGACTTGTTGCTTTCCTACCCAAACAGCTGGATTCCACTCTTCTGGTCTGGCCAACCTTTTTACAGGCAGCTGGTACAGCAGCTCTCATGCTCATAGAAGCTTTTAAAATCACCAGGCATGCAGTATCAGGCTTTATTCCTCCCACAACCTACAGAGCCTTGTGTCTTCTTTCCATCTTTCCCATCTCCTGTCTGCACCTTGCCTCTTACAATTATAGGAATTCTTCATAGAGACCGGTACAGTAACCATTGCCCTGGGCTCTGACTTCAACCCTGCATCAACTCTTGTGTACTACTTTGCCTCTCCCTGAACCAGATCCACACAACTGTATATCTCTCATTCACTTAACTCTTTCTCCTTTCTCCCACATTACAATTTCCTCCTTCCAGCCCCTGATCACACTTGGTTCATTGATAGGAGCTCCTCTAAGGCTTCCTGTACCTCACCCTCGAGGGCAGGATATGTGATTATTTCCCATGATGTCATAATAGAGGCAGCAGCTCTCCCTCCATCCACCACCTCACAGCAGGATGAACTAATTGTGTTAACCCAAGCCATTACACTAACAAAAGATCAGCATTTTAACATATACACTGATTCTTAATATACATTCCACATATTAAATCATCATGCCACCATCAGGGTGTAGAGAGGATTCCTTAATTCTCAGTGGGCCTCTATCATTAATGATCCATTTATTAAAGCTTCAAGCCACTCTCCTGCCAGCAGAAGCAGGAGTACTCCACTACAAGGAACATCAAAAAGCCTCAGCTCCAATAGCAGCTAGAAACACACAGATAAGACAGCTAAAGAGGTTGCCAATCTTTCCCATAAAATTCAATATTTTGTTCTTTCTGGCTTTACTCTGGCTTACTCACCCACAGAACATCAACAATACCAGGACTTTCCTTTCCAAGGCAACTGGTTCTTAGGTAAGGATAAATTCCTTCTTCCTGCCTCACAGGGTTACACTATTCTGTCCACTCCTCACAATACGTCTCATGCTGGATATAAACCCCTAGTTCACCTACTAGAACCCGCATTTGCTTTCCATCTTGGAAAACTCTCCTCAAAAACATCACTGCTCAGGGCTGGGGATTTAGCTCAGTGGTTCTTCCACCTGCCTCGCAAGTGCAAGGTCCAGAGTTCGATCCCTGGTACCAAAACAAAACAAAACAACAACAACAACAAAAAACATCACTGCTCAGTGTTCTGTCTGTCATGCAACTACATCTCAGGGCTCCCTGAGATCCCCTCCCTTCCCAGCTCATCAGGCATGAGGTTTTTCTCTTGCCCAGGACTGACAATTTGATTTTACTCACATGTCATAGGTCCAGAAGCTAAGATATCTTTTAGTTTGGGTTGACATCTTCACAGGATGAGTAGAGGCATTCCCCACCAGCTCAGAAAAGGCTTCTACAGAAGTTACTTGCCTTTTAATGGATGTTATCCCTTGGTTCAGTCTTCCCACTTCCATACAGTCAGACAATGGTCCTGCTTTCATGAGCCAGATTACCCAGGAAGTGTCTAAGTCATTTGCTATACAATGGAATCTCCACAGCCCTTACTGCCCTCAGTCTTCTGGGAAGGTATCCTTAAGGCCCACCTCACTAAGCTTATTCTCCAACACCATAAGGATTGGGTTTCCCTGTTTCTGAGTGCCCTCTTCCATGCTTGGGCCATGTCCTGAGAGCCCATGGAATACAGTCCATTTGAATTTATGTGTGGTTGTTATTCCTTCTTGGTCCACATCTCCACTCAGACCCTATCCCTACTGGAGACTATCTCCTGGCCATACTACTGGTCCAGAAGGACATATAACATGTTGGTAATCTTCTGTTATCCACTCCTACTACTCAGCCCTATGAAGATGATCTGGCAAATAAATGAGTTTTATTTAAATCATCGACTCCTCAGTCCTTGCAGCCTAGGTGAAAAGGACCCTTCCTGGCCATCTATAGCAATCCAACTTTTTTCTGCCTACAGAACCCTCCTCAGGGGTACATTGCTCTTGAATAAAATTGTGTCCAACTGACATAGCTCCTGGACCCTCCTTGTGAAAGTCATAAATAAGCTCTCCCACCACTCTCAAACCCTCTCAGATTCTGGAAGGACTAGACAGTGTTCATGATAAGTAGAGGTGATTGTGTTTCTACTATGTATTTTCCTGTAGGTGTTGCTTGATATTTTTTTGATATTGCAGCACAGCTGCCTCCTGCCTCAGGGATGGAACCATTTCTTGTGCTCATGGTAATCTCAACCAAAAAAATCCATCACTCTCTTTTCTGTACACCTTTTAGTTCGTTGGCTCTTGTACTCCTCCAGTGACTACCCTTTCCCCAGCTCCCCTGTCTATTCCAAATTACCTATACAAAACAGTGCAATTTACCCACTCTTTACTCAATAGGTCTAATCCCACTCTGAATAATGATTGCTGGTTCTGTGTCTCCATGTCAGCCACCATCTAAGAGACCACTCCTATCCCATTATAAGTTTGGGCCTTATCCAATCTCACTTATCATCCCCTCATAAAATGGGGACCTCTGTTTACATACACTAGAAGGCCATGGGTCTCCTCCTGGGACATGGAGTCTTCCTATTGTAGACCACATCAAAAAGGAAAAAACTCCAGCCCAAGTACACCAGTTACTGCAAAACCATCTGATTGGCTTTTCTCCTTATGCTAGCAAAGACAAACCTATAATTGGCCCAATAACTTAATACCCATCTTGATTTCTGAACCTCACTCTACATTCAGTGAAATCTCTCCTCAGGAGTGATGCTCAAATACTTGCCTTCACACCAGTATAATTTTACACTAGTCCTGTTAGCTTTTACAGATCATGCTAATTACCAAGTAAAACAGAACCCCTATTCCAACAGGTTGTCCATTTTTCTGACTCTCTTCTCATTATCTCCTATTTACTCAATAAACATTTGGGGGATCAGGGATTTAGCTCAGTAGTGCCACCACCTGTCTAGGAAGCACAAGGTCCTGAGTTCGATCCCCGGTACCAAAATTTGGGGGTTTTGTAAAGGCTGCAATCTCCCCTGCATGCCCATGTACCCATGGAGCAATGCCTGTATGCTGCCTCCCACCCCCATCAGACTGCTTGCTTTATACCCACTCAAGACCATTCTCCAGAATGGCTTCTGGTAGACACCAAGAGATTTTTTTCCTATGCTGGGAAAATCAAACTGCAGGGGCCAGGTAGTTTCCCGAGGTCAGAGGCCCTTTCCACCTCCTGGTGGGAGCTGCTTTATCAGGGACATTAGGAGTATGGGAAAATGAAGACAAAATCTTAAACATATTTTCAACATCCACAATCAATTTTGCCTACCTAATCAAGGGGTTTTCTTCATCTGTGATAGCTCCACTTACCTATGCCTCCCTGCCAATTGGACCAGGACCTGTACACTGCTATATCTCATCCCAAAGATAGGTATAGGCCTGGGAAATTAGAGCCTGCCTGTTATAGCCAAGGCCCAGGTCTGTCCAGGTGATTCCTCTGCTTGTTGGCTTGGGCATCTCTGCTACAGCAGGAATGGGGAGAGCAAGTCTTACAACCTTCTCTCTAACTACCATACTCTGTCTCAGGACTTGTCACAGAGTCTACAAGAAATAGGCCAGTCCATTATCACTTTGCAGACCCAGATAGACTCTCTAGCTGCTGTGACTCTGCAGAATCAAAGAGGGCTTGACCTCCTGACCACAGAAAAAGATGGCTTATGTATTTTCTTAGGAGAAGAATGCTGTTTCTACACCAACCAATCAGGGATAGCAAGAGATGCAGCAAAAAGAAACTAATTGAAAGGGCTTCAGAAATCAGGCAGTGTGCGTCCAACTCATGGACTAATGTCTGGAGATGGGCCTCACTGCTCCTTCCTTTGACAGAACCTCTTATCTGTATTATCCTCTTCTTTCTCCTCTTTGGCCCTTGGCTCCTTAGGCTCCTGTCCCAATTCTTACAGAACTGCATACAGGCAATTACTGCTCAGCAGATGTTGTTCTTTGCTCTTCTCTACTGTAAGATTCTCCCCAATTTTTCTCCCCAATAGGTTGTCCACACAGCTCCCATGTCATGTGTAAAGTTGCCCTTGAGAAGCACTGCCCTCATCCCACTCAGCTCTCTTTTTCTTTTTCTATTATAACAAAAAAATGGGGATTTCAGGCTTGACCTGGTCATGAAATGGTTAAAGAGTATGCTCTTTAATTCCAAGCTATAGTTTGACAAGATACAAAAGTCACAACAAAACAGGCAGCAAAAGTTGTGCTAGTAGATAGAACCCATAATACAAGATGGGATGTTTCCAAAACAGAGATAACAACTACAAGTACAGGATCTTTTCAATGCCAAGTCACCTGACAATATCCATACATCTGCCTTGATTGCTGCATGGGCCCCAACCACAAATATTTGCTCTGACTCCTAATATGATAGACATGCCAGGTTTCTTTTCCAATGCTCTATAAAGCTTCCTGACTTTTCTTTGTTTGGTACTGATGGCCTCTTGCTTGCCATCAGTCCACCTCTGCCCAGGTGAATAAAGTCTATACCTCTCTGCTTTCACCAGCCAGCTCAGGTGGTCTCATTTCTCCACTATTTGTTACAAAATGATATCTCAGTGTTGTTTTAACTTGCATTTCTTAAAGGAGTCTGGAGAGGTAAAGATGTCTGGTTCCCAGATAAAGCAACTTCTGTTGTTGTTTCTGGGCAGATAGACACAAATCCTCCCTTTTCTTGTGTTTCAGAGGTCTTTCATTACATTGTACTCAGTTTCTCTAGGTATATTTAGGTATCAGGTAAAAGAAATATTTTTAGACAGCTTAGGCCTCCATATTCAAAGCTTTGTAAATCTATCAATTTTTCTACACCATAACTAATTTTTTCTCACAGTGTGTGTGAATATTAATTTTAATGCAATTATGCCAGGACAGGAGTGTGACCAATGGCAGAGGAATGAGACCACCCAAACTAGTGAAGGCAAGAGGCACAGATTTTATTCACCTAGGTGCAGACCAATGAAAGGTGTCAAAGCCTTCAGTACCAAACAAAGAAAAGGCAGGGAGCTTTATAGGGGACTGGGAAGGGGTCTGTCACATACTGGGACCAGAGTAAATATTTGTAGTCAGAATTCACACAGTGGTTGAGGCAGATGCAGGGATGTTATCAGGTAACTTGGCGCCAGGGAGGTGCTGTGCTGTGCTGTACTTTGTGGTCTTATCTCTTCTTGTAACATCCCATTCTGTGCTCTATCCACCCAGAGACCGCACAACTTGTATCTGGCTTCTCAGCCACCTGGGGGAATGGCATGTTCTGCTGAGGGCTGTGGGATTTTGTATCTGTAAAAAACTTTGTGTCTGCTTAGAACTGTATTTTGGAGGTAAACAGCATATTTTCCTAAACAGGCCATGGCCAGATTGAACCTGAAAAGGAGATGATCAATTTTATGAAAAGTTTCACGGTTGAAAAGGTTTTTCATTGTTATATTAATTTGTGTCTTTGACAATTTGCCAAAATTAGTTTATTTGAAATGTTTGAGTACCATGGTAAATTAACGAGGAAGCCAAAGCTCAAGAAGGACAGGGAATAGACCAAAATAGCTAAATTATTATAATAGCTAAAATTCACTGTTACAAAGTAACTTCCCAAGTCAATTGTAGTTAAAAATAAAGGCAAAATGAAACAGTTGTAGGAAAACAAAAATTGAAGAAGTTGCCACCAACCGAAGACCTGAAAGATATATTTTAAGGAAGAATGTATCCCAGAATTGTAGCAGCAAAGTGCCAGCCAGTATATGCAGCTCTAGTGTTTACAGCTCAATGCAGATAAGTCCAGGAGAATGGAAGATGGACCCAGAAGTTTCAGAGGCAAACTGTACAGCTTTATTCTTAATACTGGTGGGTCATTTTGAGACTTCTCCACAAAGAGACTGACCCTGCACCTCAGCCAGAGCTGGATTGTTATACACTTAGCAAAGGGGTGGGTTTACAAGTTCAATCTTTCATTTACATATGGGCCCAGCAACCTTATTGGTTACAGAATTTCATGTACAGCAGGTTCATTGGTTAACACAGTGCACTGAGTTTTATCTTTTTGCATATGATGGGAAAGCAGACCAAAGAAAATTCCTGAGATGTTTGAGGGAGCCTGGCCCAGGCAGGCCCAGGTATGTTAAAAGAATTGGAGGAAAGTCATCTCTCCCTGTTAGCAAGTCCAGCATTAGCTATAGAGAATTTAATTTTCCTTTCATTCCCTCATCTTTTTGATCATAGTTAATTTTTATGTAGCTGAGAAAATGTTTTTCCTAATTGTATGAGCTATTCCCTTACAGACATGTTACCCAATTGACACAAGTTTTTTGGAGGCCTTTTATTATGAGCAGTGGTCTCCCATATAAGATCTCAAAGGGTGTGTATCTGGTGGGTCCTGGTGAGCTTTGGATCTTCAGTAAGGCCATGGGGAGTGAATCTACCTATGATACCAAAGTTTCTTGATAATACTTAGATAAAATTGACTTTAGGGTCCTATTCATCCTTTCAACTTTTCCAGATCTCTGAAGTCTATAAGCTGTGTGTAGGTTCCATTTGACTCTTAACATCCCTGCCAATTTTTGGCTTACTCTTGCCATGGATGAAGGCCCATTGTTGCTGCCTATAGACAGAGGCAGTCCCTGTCTCAGAATGATTTCTCTTAACAGGTGCTTTCAGACCTCAACTGCCTTTTCTGTTCTAGTGGGAAATGCCTCTGGCCATCCCAAGTATGTGCAGACAAGCATCATGAGATACTTGTAGCTCCTGCAGGGCTTTATTTCAGTGAACTCTATTTGTATATCTTCAAAAGGAGAAGGTTCACTATGTTGGATGCCTGGTGGGTGTCAAGGCCCCTGGGTTGATTCAACCTTGGCACACATCTGGCATCACTGGCTGACAGATGCACAAATTGAGGCTACTTTGGGTATATAATATTGACTCAGGAGTTGACTCATGGCAGTCTTTCCTTCATGGGTGATGTGGTGTTGTTTCACCCATGAATAGGCAAGCTATTCTGGGATGAAAACTCAATTACCTGGCAGGATCCATAATCCTTCTGATCCTTGGTGTCCTTCTTGTCTTGCCATAGGTTTTCCTTTTCTGTGTAATAGAGGGGCCCACCTTGTAGGGTAAGGATTTTGTCACAGGGACCCTCTGGCAGGGCCTTTGGGCTTTTTATTTGGTCATCTATTTTCCAGGAGGCTATCTTAGCAGTCTCATCTGCCCTATGGTTTCCAAGGGTAACAGCATCCTTTATTTTTTGGTGTCCCTTGCACTGAATGATTGCAACCTTTTTCAGCTTCCAGATCTCAATCAGAAGTTGAGAGATTTCATCTGTTTTTTAATTTGTTTTCCCTCTGCTGTCAGGAGCCCCTGCTCCTTGTAGATTATTCCATGTACGTGAACACAATAGCAAAGGCATACCTGGAGTCAGTATAGATGTTTACCTTTTTTCCTTTTGACCACCTAAATGCTTGGATCAAGGGATATAGTTCCACTCTCTGGGAAGGCCAGCCCAGTGGGAGAGGTCTGGCTAGGAGCACCTCTTCCGTGATAACAATGGCATACCCAGCTTGACAGATACCATTCTTGACAGAACTACTTCCATCCATGAACAGGGTGTACTCAGCATCAGGCAAGGGTTCCATCTGTAGGTCTGGCCTGCTAGTGAAAAGTTCACCAATCAATGCTAGGCAATCATGGTCTGGAGGGCCAAACTCAGTGGGCAAGTAGGTGGCTGAGTTTAGAGGTTTTGTCAATTGGAAGGTAAGTCAGGGATTTTCACAGAGCAAACCCTTGGTACTGAGTGACTCAGCTGTTTGAAAGCCAATGGTGTCCCTGGCTATTGAGAAGCTCCAAAACAGCATATGACACTTGAGCAGTTAAATTTTGCCCCAGAGTCAGTTTATCAGCTTCTTTAATCAGTAGAACAGTTGCTGCCAGCACTCTTAAACAGGGAGGCCAAACTTTTGCTACAGGATCCAAATTCTTTGACTGGTATGGAGTGGGTCTCTCCCAGGGTCCCATTTGTTGGGTCAAGACACCTGAAGCCACATGTCTCCTTGCATCTATGAATAACCTGAAGGGTCTGGTTACATCAGGTATGCCAAGAGCAGGAACAGTAGAAAGTGCCTGCTTTAGGGCCTGGAAAGAGTTAGCTTGTTCTGTATCCCATTCAAATGTTGCTTGTTTATTTGTGTCTCCTGGCAGCATCTCATAGAGGGGTTTTGCCTTTTCAGCAAACCCTGGGATCCAGATGCACCAGATCCTGCAACTCCCCAAAATTCCTGCAGCTGTTTCTTCTTTTCCGGTCTCAGAATAGAGCAGATGACCTCTTTTCTCTCAGGCCTTACCCATCGGATTCCCTTTTCTAGGTCAAAGCCCAGATATCACACTTTGGATTTACATATTTGGGCCTTTTCCCAGGAGACTTTATAATCTGTGGCCAGTAGATGGCAGAGGAGACCTTTGGTTCCTCTCTAGCAGTCTGATTGTTCAGGGCTACAAAGCAACAAATCATCTACATATTGTGGAAAGAAACAGTTGTAGTCAGTCTGAGAGAACCTGGCCAAATTGGCAGCCAGTTCTTCCCTAAAAGGAGTAGGAGAATTTTTAAACCCTTGCAGTAGGCGAGTCCAGGTGAGTTGGCCCTTTTGCCTTGTTTCAGGATCTTCCCATTCAAAGGCAAAAGGGGCTGACTAGCTGGTGCAATTTGAAGCAGAAGAAAGCATCTTTTAAATCCAGGCAGGTGAATTAGGCAGCATCTGGGTGAAGCAGTCCTAGTAGGTTATATGGATTTGGAACAGAAGAATGTAGTGATGGTGGCATTGTTGATGGTGCAGAGGTCTTATATAGGCCTATAGTCACCACTGGGTTTTTTCACTGGAAGGAGAGGGGTTTTCCAAGGTGATTAATAGTCTATCAAAATTCCAGATTGTTTCAGGCAGAAAATATGAGGTTGGATGCTGATTTGGGCCTCTCATGACATCAGATACTGTTTGATAGTGACTGGGGTGGCTGTTGAGTGGAGTTCAATTACCAATGGAGCATGGTTTTCGGCAAGTCCCAGAGGGTTGTCTTCAACCCAGACTTCTGGAAAAAGTGTTTTTAAAATTTCAGGGTTTCAGGTCGGGGATTTAGCTCAGTGTTTTAGCCGCCTGCTGCGCAAGCACAAGGACCTGAGTTCGATCCCCGGTACCAAAAAAAAAAAAAAATTTCAGGGTTTTGGCCATCTGGCAGATCTGTCTGATGGAGGCACCATTCATTTTCCTGGGGTACATTCAGGGTCAAGATCATATTTGATGCTGTGGGGTTGAAACTGAGCGAGGGTGGCTGGTTTCATGTGAAGGAAAGAGTGGTTCCCAATTTAGAGAGGAGGCCACACTCCAAGAGTGGGGTGGGACATTCAGGCTTATATAGGAATTCATGTTTGACTAGGTGGCCCCCGATGTTGCAGGATCGGCTTTGGGAAAACTTTCATTCAGCTGGCACTCCAGAGGCTCCAACTACTCAAAAGCATCAAGGTCCTAATGGTGCAATGAGCTGAGTTATTACTGAATGTTCAGCCCCACTGTCTACCATAAAAGTCACAGACTTGCCCCCTACTTTTGCAATGACTATGGGCTGTTGGGGGCCCAGTTTAATAGAGCCTGGTCTGTCCTATTCAGTTAGGCTTGGTAAAGCAAAGAGCAGGTCAGGACTGTGAGCTTCAGGCTGTGTTGGAGGGTCAGTCTCATTGGGGTCCTTTTTCCCTTGGTGGAGCAGGCATTTATCTTTCCAAAATCCAAGTTTTTTACAATATGCACACTTGGTCTTTGGCTAAGGGAATTTCCCTTTTAGTATTTTTAATCTGTGAGGCCTTGGGATCTTCCTTTTGTTGTCAGTAAGGTTGGCCTGCATTAGGAGGTGCCTTTCGCATGACTGCCACAAGGAGAGCAGCTCAGTCACATTGTCATTCTCTCTTTTCTTCCTTCTCTCTATTCATGAAGACCTCCTGGGCAATGTGTAGCAGCTGGGTAGTATTCATGCCTGGGAACCCCTCAGTCTTTTGAATCTTTTTTTTTGGTACCAGGGTCGAACTCGGGTCCTTGCACTTGCGAGGCAGGCGGTGGAACCACTGAGCTAAATCCCCAGTCCTTATGAATCTTTTTTGAATGTCATCAGCTGACTGGGAGATGAAAGCTGCATTAATCATCTGTTGGTTTCCCTCTAGTTCAGGATCATATGGAGTATAAATTTGGTAGGCCTCACAGAGCCATTTATAGAATTCAGCAGGGCTTTCAGTTGATTTTTGGACAACTGTTATCTTTGGCATATTTACAGGCTTCTTCCTGCCCTTTTTGATAGTGGACAGGAGAATTTCAGTATCAATTTAGGGCTCTCCATCCATCTTCAGTATTATAGTCCCATTCTGGTCAATCTTTGGGGAAGGCTAGGGCTATCCATCGATTTGGGTTGGGTTCTGTGCCTGTTTGCATTTCCATCCATTCTCGGGCTCCATTTGTGATGTGATGTTGCTCTTCTGTACTGAAGAGGTTTGTGAGGAGTTGTTGGAAATCACCCCAAGTGGGCTGGTGAGTCTGGAAAATGGAGGTTATGAGCTCTATCATTCCTTGTGGCTGGTCAGTATATGAGGGATAATGATTTTTTCCAATTTAATAAATCACTAGTACTGAATGGCTAGTAATATCTCAAGGCAGGTTGATCTGGTGGTCCTGGGTATTCTCATAATGGCATCTGAAAACTCGGGGGTATTTCAGATTGGGTGGCTGATTGGAGGTGGTGTTTTAGTGGCAGGGTTTGCAGAGAGATAGCGTCAGGCATCATCTGTAGCGAAAAGGTTGGAGTGAGTCCAGGTAACCTCTCAGATGTTGGCGTGGTGTCAAGTGCTGGAAATGCTGGGATAGGAGTGAAACTTGGCTTCTGTTCTGGAAGTATTTGAGGAGGAACAGGAATTGGAACTGGAGACATCAGAAGGGCAGACCCTGGCACTGGAAGACCCTGGGCAGGAACAGGAACTGTCAGAGGGAGCGGTGATGAGGAGATGGGATTAGATGACATCATCAGGCTGGGGACAAATGTGGCCAGCTGCAATGGTGATGAGTACATGGAGTCTGGCAATGGCAGTATAGGACTAGCAGTGGGCATAGGTGGTGGTGGAGTAGTGGCTTGGGGCTGTGGCACATAGGGTGGAGTCAGGCATAGCTCTCCCTGGGCTGGGTCCTCCAAGAGGATCAGATAGAGCCTTTTTGGTTTATTTGTATATTTGGTGGCCTCTAATTGATTTTTTTCCTTAGGGTTTACAGGACTCTTTCTTATCATGAGAATGGTGTCTGTACTTCCCATAGCACAGACACAAAGCCAGGTTGGTGGATTGAGGCAAAGATTGAGCCAGGAGTCTATATATATGGGAACTGGTCAGGATATCCTTCTTTGTCAGACTTTGTTCTAAACTTGGCGAACAATGTTGACTTCTAAGGTTCCCTCTGGTGGCCATTTGTGACAAAGTTTCAGCAAGTCAATCTTGCAAAAGGCTTGGATCTTCTGGGGTTTCATTTTCACTCCAAAATCATCAGAGTAGCCCTTCTAAAAATTCTGCAGCATACAATCAAGGACCATATGTTTTGACTAACTTGCACCTATTCTGGTTTTTTTTTTTTTTTTTGCACCGGGGATCGAACTTGGGACCTTGGTGCTTGCGAGGCAGGCGGCAGAACCAATGAGATAAATCCCTGGCCCTACTTGCACCTATTCGGATTTGCTACATGTATGTGGTGAACCCATGAGTGATGGCAAGACAGACAAAGGGTGGGAAACTCCCCAAGGAGACTCCACTCAGGCACTTGTCTGGCTTTGGGCCTCTCAGCCACTTTAAAGACAGTCCAGGCTATGGGAAAGTGTCAATGTAACATCCCTGTTTTGCCTTTTCTAGACAGTCTACAGTATCACAGAGTGATCCCACTCACACTCCATAGACTGGAGAGGGAACCACTCATTTTCCGTGGAGTGCAGACTGAATGGTCTATGGCTTACACTGTCCATTACCTTCATGCACACATTCACCAATCATTCACAGGTTAAAACATTCCAGCCCCCTTCCCTTGGGAGTTCCTCAAACTGGCAAACTGGGACTAAGACAAAATCAAAACAGATGAGAAGCAGGGCTAGGGATTTAGCTCAGTGGTGCTGCCACGTGCCTTGCAAGTGCAAGGTCCAGTTTGATCCCTGGTACCAAAAAAAAAACCCCCAGCTGAGGAGTTTCTGTTCTCCCAACCAGAAGTGAGTCAAAACAGGCAAGAAGCTTTCACTCTTACAATAAAAACCATTTGTTTTCATAGAGGGGTGGCCCTTTGATAGATTTCCCTCCAATTTAGGGTGGCTGCTGTATATAATAGCTACCTTCTTCTTCCCAACATGCCCCTACTCCCACCAAAAGAGTAACCTAATACTTGCTCTCCTCCTACCAGCTAGTGACATCACAGGCTCCTCCAGCCCCTAGCCACTACCTCACTCAACCCCACCCCAGCTCCTATGAGGCCCACCCTAGCTCCTATAAGAAACATTCACCATCCCAGCCATATTGCTTTTGTCTCTCCTTTGTTCAGAGACAGCTTGGCAGTTTGTCCCTGCAATAAAGGCTTATTGTGACCTGGTCTGGTCTTGGTTTTCGGCTTTTTTACCTGACCTATCTGGTGCCAAAACCCAAGAAGTAGGTGGTTGATTAAGTGATGATCCCCCATGGGTTGGGGTCAATTGGCCATTTGGTCACCTCCTCCCGACCACATCTGTCAAGCCAGGACCTTCTCGGGGCTTTCTGCCTTTGCCATTGCTGTCACTGCACGTCCACACCAGTCACCAGTCTCTGGGTGAGTATGCAGTTCAGCCTTCCTCTCATTGGGTCCTCTGTCTTGTTTCTCATTCTCTCCCTCTGGAGACTTCTCAGAAATCCAAGTCAGAGAGACCCCTCGGCTGCTGGGCTCAGGACCTTGCACCTGGAGGACACCCCCTTGGCCCAGCTCCTCTTGTTCTCCCCCTCCTGGACACTCACTTGGAGATTGTCAAAGGAGATGAGGACACTCCTCTCTTTTGTCCTTCTCCCAGGGAGCTGCCTCCTCCTCACCTGTTCTAGCATGGGAGCCCAACAATCCAACCCCCTCCTCAACACCTCTAGGCTACCTCCTGGCACAACTCAGGCCCCTTGGATTGTTAGGACCAGACTTCAAGCCAAAAAGACTTGTTTTCTATTGTAATCAGGTTTGGCCTCAGTACAAATTAGACAATGGGTCTCAATGGCCCAAAAATGGCACTTTCGATTTTCACATATTGAGTGATTTACACAATTTCTGTCAATGCAATGGCAAATGGTCAGAAATCCCCTACCTACAAGCCTTCTTCCACTTATGCTCTTGACCCTCTCTATGTCAAACCTGTTCACCTTCTCAGGTACTTGTTGCCCAAATTCCATCTCCCACCCTTCCTGACTCCACCCTTCCTGACTCCGACACATTTGATCCAGTCAATCACTCACTGCTCACACCTCCCCATCTCATAACCCTGTAAGCTCTTCTTCTGTCTCTTTGCGTGCTTTTTCACCTCCACCATCTTGTGACCCTTCTTTGTCTCCACCATCTTATGACCCTTCTTTGTCCCCGCCATCTTGTGACCCTCTCTTGTCTCCTCCCTCATCTCCATCATCTTGCATTTCCCCACCCCACACCTGTTCTTGCTACCCCACCCTTCCAACATCAGCCCAAGCCACATAGATTCCTTTCTGAGAGGTTGCTGAGACTGAGGGCATTGTTAGAATACATGTCCCCTTCTCTTTCTCTGATCTTTCTCAAACTGAAAAATGCTTAGGCTCCTTCTTCTCTGATCCTGATGTCTATATTTAAAAATTCTGCTACCTTACTCAGTCTTATGATATGACCTGGCAGGATATTTACATGATTTTTCTCAACCACTCTCTCCCCAGAGGAATGCCAGAGGGTCTGGAGGGCAGCCCAGTCAGCAGCAGATGATTTCCATGCCACAGACCCAACTAAGATAGTAGGCACACAGGCAGTACCAGATACCCAACCTGATTGGACTTACCAGGATGGTGACCCAGGCAGAGACCTCCAGGACTATATGATTGTTTGTCTCAGAGAAGGCATAAAGAGGATTTCTCAGGGCCGGAGATTTGGCTCAGTGGTTTCATCACCTGCTGTGCAAGTGCAAGGACCCAAGTTTGATCCCCAGTGCCAAAAAAAAGAAAAGAAAAGAAACATTAAATATTAAAAAAAGAGGATTTCTCAAAAGACAGTTAATTTTGATAAGATGAGAGAGATAACTCAGGGACTGCAAGGAAATCCAGCACAGTTTCTTTTTAGATTGGCTGACGCTCTCCAAAAATATACCAAGATTGGTCCTACATCTCAGGCAGGCACAATTGTCATTATCACTCATTTTATTTCACAGTCTGCCCCTGACATCAGAAAAAAACTTAAAAAGGTCAAGGAGGACCCCCAGGCCACTCAAACCAAACTCCTCACTTTTAAGGTGTTCAACAACCATGAAGAACAGGCAAAACAACAAAAGGTGGCTAATTACCAGATGCTGGCAGCAGCCCTACAGGATAAACCACTGTCCTACAAAAAGACATTCACTCATGATGGGGCTCCCAGTGCCTGCTTTAAATGTAATCAAACCTGGGCTGGGGATTTAGCTCAGTGATTCCACCACCTGCCTCACAAGCAGAATGATCTGAGTTTGATCCCTGGTACCAAAAAATTTAAATAAATAAATAAATGTAATCAAACTGGACACTGGGCTAAAGAATGCCCCAGTTCCAAGCCACCACCTGACCCCTGTCCTGACTGCAGACAGATGGGTCACTGGAGGGTTGACTCTCCCCTTTGCCAAAAAGGTAAGAGACCATCCCCTCCTCAAACCCAGCCAACAGGTACAGAGATGTCTCTGTCTGAGCTCATCGGCCTGGTGATGGAGGATTGATGGTGCCCAGGGTCATGTACAGCCCCCACGGCCATCACTTCCAATGAGCCCACCATAACAGTCAGCATCTCGGGTAGGCCTATCTTATTCTTGTTTGATATGGGGGCTACATACTCGGCCTTACCACAATACTCAGGCCCCACTCGTCCCTCCACAGTAACCATCGTGGGGGTTCAGGGGATACCTTCAAACCCACTAATTACCCCACTCCTAGCTTGTTCCCTGTTAGGTAGTTCATTTTCACATAATTTCTTGGTTATCCCTAGCTGTCCTACCCCCATTTTAGGGAGAGATATTCTCACTAAATTCAGGGCCTCACTCATTCTCCACCCAACCAATTCAGACCCTACCAGCATCCCGCTTCTCCTGGCTGCCACCCTGACTGACTCAATCCCCAATCTGACTTCATCTTCTTCCAAGGTGCCTTATATCAACCCCTTGGTCTGGGACACCTCCACCCCTTCTGTTGTTAAACATCACCCTCCCATTCAGATCTCTCTCAAAGATGTCACTCAATTCCAAAATGTCCCACAATACCCTATGGCCTTAAGACACCTAAAAGGACTAAAGTCTATAATCACTGGTCTAATTGATAAGGCACTTCTTAGACCAGCTCACTCCCCTTACAACACCCCTATCCTTCCAGTCCTAAAAACAAATGGTTCCTACTGATTAGTACAAGACCTGAGGGCCATCAATTCCACTGTACTTCCTATATACCCTGTTGTTCCCAACCCCTACACTCTACTGTCCCATATCCCCTCCTCTTCACATCATTTCATGGTTCTAGACTTCAAAGATGCCTTTTTCACCATCCTCTTACAACCCAACTCACAAGACCTCTTTACATTTACATGGACTGACCCTGATACGGGACACTCTCAACAACTTACTTGGACGGTCTTCCCACAGGGTTTTCGGGATAGTCCACATCTCTTTGGACAGGCCTTGGCTGCTGACCTCTTAAAATTAGACCTGTCTCCCTCTAAGCTACTCCAATATGTAGATGACTTGCTCTTGTGCAGCCCCACCCTTGAACTCTCCCAACAACACACGGCCTCATTGCTCAACTTTTTTTTTTTTTGGTACCGGGAATCAAACTCAGGACCTTGCACTTGCAAGGCAGGTGGCAGAACCACTGAGCTAAATTCTCGGCCCTCAACTTCTTGTGTAAAAAGGGATACTGGGTCTCAAGGGACAAGGCCCAACTCTCCCAACCCACAGTACAATATCTCAGGGTTAAGATCTCATATCAACAACAAGAGATCACCTTAGACCATAAACAGCTTATTGGGGACCTCCCAATCCCTTCCTCCAAAGCTGAGATCCTGTCTTTCTTTGGGCTTGCAGGCTTTCTTTGCTTATGGATAGCCAATTTCAGTCTACTTTCTAAACCTCTGTATGAGGCTTCCAAGGGAGACCCAAATGAACCTATAGATGACACATCCATCAGGGGACCATTTCTCAAACTTCAGGCTGCTATCCTCTCTGCTCTGGCACTAGCTCTTCCAGATCTCCAAAAACTATTCATTCTCTATGTCACTGAATGAGCAGGATTGGCATTGGGGGGTCCTGGGACAAAACACTGGGTCACATTTTGTTCCTGTTGCTTACCTATCTAAACAGCTCGACCACACTGTCCAGGGATGGCCCACATGTTTATGCACCCTGGCAGCCACCTCTCTCCTAGCCCAAGAGAGCTCTAAACTAACCCTTGGTCAACCAACAACAGTAAAGTGACCTCATTGCTTACAGGACTTACTCACTCACTATAGCCTCTTACATCTGTCCCCCTCTAGGCTACAACTCTTCCATACTACTTTCATAGAAAACCCGTCCTTCTCTTTTCAGTCCTGCCTCTCTCTTAACCCAGCCACTCTCCTCCCCAAGGCCATTAAAACACTCTCCTGGGCTGGGGATTTAGCTCAGTGCCTGCTAGGAAAGCGCAAAGACCCAAGTTCGATTCCCGGTACCAACAACAACAACAACAACAAAAACAAATGACACTCTCCCATTCATGTACAGAAACAATTGAAAACCTTCTTCCCTCTCTTCCTAATGTCTCCTCAGAGGCCATCTCAGATCCAGAATTCACATGGTTTATTTATGGCAGCTTGATTCCTACCCATGTGCCTGGCCAGAAGAGGGTAGGATATGCCATAGTTTCTTTTACACAGACAATTGAG
The DNA here is from genome assembly GCF_053883595.1 of Heterocephalus glaber. NCBI lineage: Eukaryota > Metazoa > Chordata > Mammalia > Rodentia > Bathyergidae > Heterocephalus > Heterocephalus glaber. The sequence continues at coordinate 2,901,216 of NW_028258457.1, read as the reverse complement.
GCTAACACACTTCCACACAATACTACCTCCCAATAAGCAGAATTAATTGCTCTCACCAGAGATCTTACCTTAGCTCACAACAGATGAGGCAACATTTATACTGATTCCAAATATGCATACCACATCCTATACTCTCATAATTCCACATGGAGAGAAAGAGGCTTTATGACCACAAAGGGACCCCCCATTGTCAATGGGCATCTGATACATGCCCTTCTCCAAGCAGCCACCCTTCCAACACAAGTGGGGATCATTCACTGTAAGGGACATCAATCCTCCTCTTCTCCTATAGCTCAGGGAAACAATAGAGCTGACCAGACTGCCCACAATATGGCACAAAAGCTTACTCCCCAAAGTCAAAATCAAATGCTAATCATTCCACCCCTCAAACCTAACTGTATCCCTCAAGAAAAGGCCAAATACATAGAGTAAGTTGCTACACTAAGGGATGACTGAGTCCTATATTGGGGATGCTATGTCATACCCAACAACGAAATAATACCTCTTCTCACTGACATACATAGCTCACTGCACATAGGGACTCAACCCACCGTACACCATCTCAGGCCTTTTCTATATCACCCATCCCTAACAACACACACACACACACACACACACACACACACACACACACACTAATGCAGGCTTGCTCCATCTGTTCAGCTACCAGTTGCCACACACCTAAACTCACCAGTCCCAGGGACAGCTACCAGGAGAGGATTGGCAAATTAATTTTACTCATACACCTCCCCCCCCCCATAAAAAACATCAAATAGGGCCAGGGATTTAGCTCAGTGGTTCCGGCGTCTGCCTTGCAAGTGGAAGGTCCTGAGTTTGATCTTCGGTACCAAAAAAAAAGAAGGTCAAATATTTTCTAACCCTAGTAGATACTTTCACAGGATGGATAGAAGCATTTCCATGTATATCAGAGGGAGTGGCCACTATAGTTCATGTGCTTCTAACAGAAATCGTTCCTCAATTTGGCCTCCCATGCTCCATCCAGTCTGATAATAGTCCTGCCTTTGTCTCTCAGATTACCCAACAGGTGACAGAGGCATTCAACATACAATGGAAAATCCACATCCCCTATCGACCCAATCATCAGGCACGGTTGAACGAGCTAATGGACTAATTAAAACTCACCTAACCAAGCTCTCCATGGAACTAAAACAAAATTGGATTACCTTCTTTCCTTTGGCTCTCATGCGGCTTCATTCAGCTCCTCGAAAACCATTAAATTTAACTTCCTTTGAGTTAATGTATGTATGACCTCTCCTGGTCTCTAACTTACCTAATCCCTTGCCACCTCTCACTGACTACATCCCAACACTTAATTATGCTCGTCACCTCCTTCAGACCCTAGTGGATCAAACTCTCCCCTCTCGCAACTCATCAGGCACTCTACAACCTTTTCTTTCCCCAGGTGACCAGGTATATCTCAAGACCCTTTCCCCAAAACCCCTCTAACTGCTCTGGGAAGGACCTTTCACTGTTTCCTTAACCACTCCTACAGTGGTGAAGCTTCAGGAAAGGGTCCCCTGGTTTCACTTCTCCAGGATAAAGAGAGCCCTTCCAGCTCTCCAGATGGACCAGTTTAAACAACAACCTAAAACTTCCAGATACTCTTCTTTTCTAACAGGACCCACCAAGATCAAGTTCACTCGCATCCCTGAAGAGTAAATGATCTTATGTTCCTTTCCTGGCTGACATCCCACTTCTCTGACTCAATCTCTACATTACAACAAGAGCTTCATTGGCTTGCCCCTCGAGGTAACATGATTGAAGAGATCCTTCTTTGGATCAAAGACCTCTGCTTCCAAGACACTCTCTCAGACTTTTCCTCTGAGGAAGTTTGCTTGTTAACATTCCTCCTTCTATGTTGGCTAATGCTACCTTTACTCCATTCTCGAGAGATACCCACAAATTGACCTGTCATCCAGCCTTTCTAGCCTTCTACATAATCTTGTCTGTTGTTTGGGCTATTGGGCTTGTTTCCATCTCACCCCAAGACTGGACCCAAACACAAAAGGGGCTCCTTATCCTTCTATTCTTTCTTTTAGCAGAACTTATCAATGTCCCACCATGTGCTCTGGGATCCATACCATAATTTTTCCAAAAACCCTACAGTCTTTTCCAAAACTGTCTTTTCATAATTATTTACTGGATTATCATTTTCTGATTTGGTGCTTTATATTGCTTACTCTAACTGAGGGAGATACAGCTGAGCCAGATGACCTGACAGGACACTGGACATTCCACGTACAGCTATGTGAAACTGATCCCCCTATCATCAACCAGTCTTGCTGGGACCATTCCCACTCCCAAGTCTCAGTCTACTTTGCTGAATGCCCCGAAAAGGTCAAAGGCCATTGGTGGTCAACTGGATGCACAAACTTAAATGAAGAACAGTTAACAAAAACAAAAAACCATACTTTTGTGTGGAAAAAAGTAGGCAATCCCAGTTAATGCCAATAACATGCTATTTGTTTAAAACCAATTGTCACTGAATGGAAGTCTTCCTGATCAGTCACACAAAAAAATCCCTAAAAACCAACAACGAAAACAACCCACTCTGGTGAATCTCTAATGAACTGGTTTGTCATATACTATTTAACACCTTATCAAACTTGTTCCTTAGGGAACTGAGCATATCATCTGTGACTGCACAATTTCTGAAAGGTTTTAGTTGGTTTCCTGTAGACTAATCTTAATTAAATTTTAAACAAGATTTATGGTGGATAATTTACTATGCTTATAGATTCCCAAAATACACCTTTAACTAGTCAACAGAAGCTAACTGTACCACATTAATGCACATAATAAATACCTAACAACATTCAAAACTTTTGGAATAAGAAAGTAACAGCTTGGTTAATAGACTTTGAAACTACACTATTAAGAATACTACATTGGGCTGGGGATTTAGCTCAGTGGTTCCGCCACCTGCCTCACAAGTGCAAGGTCCTGAGTTTGATCCTCAATACCAAAAAAAAAAAAAAAAAAAAGAATACTGCACTATTGACAGATCAACAAATAGATTACAGGAATGGAATCAGTCATGAATGGGTACAGAGGTAAAAATCATTCTAGCGGAGGTATTGTGTAGCTATCATAATCTCAATACTTGAGGCAAGGGCAAAGAAGTACATACTTAGAAGCATAACTATATGTTGTATTCCCATCTTTTAAATGGGCAATAATCAAATACATCTAGAAATGGGAAAGTTAAAATTTCAGCAGTTGAGAGTCACAATAACGAATCTTTGGGTGAAAGAATAATTGCCTCAAAAGAAATAGATACAGAAATTTAAAAATGAAAAGGAAGATGACCAAATAATAAAATACATACAAATGTGTAATGCACACAATACCAAAAGATTATTTGCACAGTAAAAATGAATCAACCATATGAATGAAAAATGAGGGCCGGGGATTTAGCTCAGTGGCACAGCACCTGCCTGGCAAGAGTGAGGCCCTGGGTTCGATTCCCGGTACCAAAAAAGAAAAGTGAAAAAAAAAAAAGAAAAATGACCAAAATATATCTAACTCAAGATAAAACATGATATATGCAACAAGGTCTAAGGCCTTGGTTGAGGAAATAGTTAAGCACAATGTGGAAGACCATACTGATATTATATATATATATATATATATATATATATTTTATACCAGGGATTGAACTCGGGTCCTTGTGCTTATGAGGCAGGCAGCAGAACCACTGAGCTAAATCCCCAGCCCCTCCTATATTTAAATTCTGATGCAAGACAAAGATCATTTTTCCGCATTGTCCAGTGAAAGGAGTGTGCATTTGTACCTGGACACAGATGTGCTACTTTTCAGAGCAGGGTAAAGCAAGCTTGTAATATCCTTAAGACTCTGACCACTGAAGTGAATGAGGAAATAAGAAGGCCCCCACCTCATGATATGTACATGTAAAAGAAAGGAAAGTGCCTAGAATGATTTTTTACTTTTCATATTCACAAAATGAAAGTTCCAAGGTCACAAAAGTCAAGGGACACTGCTGAGTGAAAAAAAAAATCACACATGTGCAAGACAGAAAAATTATTACAATATGTTTCCTTTAAGGGTAAGTCAGGTAGAGGTGTCCCTGGTAATGTGAGAATATCAGTTATATTTTACAGGTTTGGTAGTAATAAACATAGGGGCACAGGTCACAACAGAAGACTGATCCCCAGACATTCAGAAAGCAGAAGTCAGAGTGAATGCTGCCCATCAGGCAGGAAAGCAGATTGGAAATCAAAGTAAGGAAAGATAGAGGAGGTGGTTAAAGTCTAGGCATGCTGCTTACAGTGGAAGCTGCTCTGGGCATCTGCAGAAGTGTGTTTCTGAAGGCTGAGAGAAGACAATAGGGGATTAAAAACTAGAAAGACTTGCTGAAGGTCAACAGGGAGGCTCTCAAGCAGGTAGTATGTGTCTATGTCTGGTAAGGAAAGAAACATGGCCTGGAAGCTTTAGCCAAGTAAATAGGAAACCTACAGTGAGAACTCACTCCTATAGATAGAGGGTAGAGTGGTTTCAGTCTCCTGCTAGATCCAAAGGAGAGGAGACCTTGGGCTTTTGAGTGCCGTGGGCACAAAGGGAAGAAGGACTGCTGAGGGTTAAGTACTATGAAAAAGGGGCTCCAACTGCTGACCTCTTCTGACAGTTTCCAGCTACACTGTTATGTAACTGTTATGGTTTATTAAGGGAAAAAACTATAACAGAATCTGTCAGAGGTCAACAAGAGTCTTTAAATTCCTTAGCAAAAATTGTCCTTCAAAACCACCAAACTTTTCCATCTTCTTACAGCTAAAACCAGAGAGACTTATGACAAAATATCAGACTGAGAGATAACCTCCATCATTAGAAGGGTCTAAGAGCCAGTGGGTTACAACCTCTATTCCAGTCCCTTAAAAACAGTTTCTAGGGCTGGGGATTTAGTTCAGTGGTTCCACCTACTGCCCTGCAAGCACAAGGACCCAAGTTCGATCCCCAGTACCAAAATAAAAAAGCCAAACCCAAAAACCGTTTCTAAATATGGCTCTTTCCCCAACCCGCTTTTCCATTCTAGTGCTCATGCTTTAATTATACATGGCCTAATTTCTTGGGATATTTTATTCCCAAATGGAATAAATGGCTGCAAACTCCAAGTGATCATGCAGATGGAACCAACAAGAGATGTGATAGACACCTTTTACTAGAATTGACCTATATACCTTAAGGATATTACAAGATTGACCTTGTAAAGAAAGTCGATAACTGCTGAACTATAACATGACTTCTGTCTGAGGCCCATTAGATTAGCTTCCTGGAGAAGGCCCTTGACTGTGCTCTTCCCTACATCAACCCTTCTCAGCTCAAAGCAATTAGAAGGAAACTGCACCCCTTCTTTCCTAACTGCAGTTAGGGATACTTCTTCAGAGGAAGGAATATTGTAGACAGCTAAGTTAGAAAATATAAGACAGGCAGGGCTGGACCCTCAGCACAGAAGACACATTTACTAAATGGAAGGATTCAAGAAAAAGAGGAACTACTATACCCAAATACTCCCCCTAGGGATGAACAGTAATTGATATTCTAAATAGGTATCAATCACCTGGGTGGGGGACCAAGGCCTTAACCCATTCCTTCCAAGAAAGGTCCCTGACCTATCCCTTACTGAAAATCCTTGTTCTCCGGTTCATTCCTTGTACGCTTGCTACGTGACATGCTTCCTCATCTAATCCCCATCTAATAACTATACTTGTTGTAATATTATTGGTTGATCATAGTTTTGTCCCACCTCATACTCACCTTGTGATTTCCCATTGGATGAAAATTACCTAATCAACTGCACTTGTAAACTTATTAGTTGACTATAGTTTCATCCCACCCTGCCTCACCTTTTGGGTTTGCTCAATAAAACACCTTTAAGAAGTGGGGTTGGGAGGCTACCCATTTTCCAGACCCCCCTCTGTCTCTCTTAGACAGAAGCTATCTTTCTGTTAATAAATTCTTCCTACTCTTTTTTTTTTTGGTACCAGAGATTGAACTTGGGTCCTTGAGCTTGCAAGGCACCAGAACCACTGAGCTAAATCCCCTGCCCCCAATTCTTCCTACTCTTAACCCCCATTGTTCAACACAAACTCAGTGCTCCAGACATCTAGCAGGCTGAGAGTCATATTTCCCTTTTATGATTTGGAGGTCCATAGATCAAAACCCTACATCACTATTACTTAACATCAAAAAAAAATGAAGTCACATTTTTACACTCAAAGTTTAGGGTTGAAGAACAAAGAAGGGGATATACCTGGCCACACAAGAAAAAAATTTTAAATCAACTTTCTAGATGGGGAGAACTAAGGTAAAAAGGTAATCTCTTGTCACCAAAATGGAGGAATGAAGGTGCTGACCCAGAGAATCATTAGTAGAAACCTACAAGAAGAAAGGTAGGAAAACCTATTGCTCCTGATGAATGGCCAAATTTTGAGAAAAACCAAGTTTAAGAGGTAAGCCCTCTAGGGGGGCTAATTTCAGTAGACCTCGGAAATTTGTGAGTTTTTTATAAAAGGCATACTAGATTTTCAGTGACACTGTGAGAAGGAAGTGCAGCACCCCCCTTCCAGGCAGATAGGCCACATCATTTCAGAGAAACAGGAGCCAGAAAAACAAGAGTATATGTTCCTGTCCAGTTTGCTGGAAGACACAAGTAGGAATTAGTGCCACACAAAGAAAATACCTTGATACCAGTGCAGAAGTTACTTTCTTTTTGGTACTGGGGATTGAACTTGGGTCCTTGTGCTTCCACAGCAGGTGGCGAAACCACTGAGCTAAATCCCCAGCCCTTGAAGTTATTTTCAATAGTAAACATATGGGTAAGCTTAGGGTTTTCATTTTCCCAGACAGAACTCCCTGCCAATAAAGCTCCTGTCAGAAAGGGCCCACAAGAAATGTCTAAAGTAGCTCCTGCAATTCTGTTCTCCCAATGTATAAAACTTCTTTTGGTATCTACTAACACCTGTTCAGTTGAGTTTTCAAAAACAGCTGCAAACAATCACTCATTGTGGGCTGACAGCAATCCTTCCATGAGAAAATAGAAGTACATTTGGAAGGTCTCTGGCAATATCCTGACTGCTTGTTTTTTAAGCCTTGTGTGTTCAGAGATGGCTTCCACTAAAACTACACCTGTTTTTTTTTTTTGGTTTTTTTGCTTAAATTCTTTTATTGGTACATTTTAGGTATATGTTTACATTTATCATTGGGTGCTTGTACCTGTACATGATTATCTTGGTTCTTATTTTTTCCCCATTACCTGTGTGGCCTTCACCCCTCTACCCTTCCCTATTTACATACTTCACTTCCATTTTTTTCTTTTCTCATAATTTTTCCTTTCTGTTCTTCCCTTTTCCCATCTCCTCCCACCACCCCTACCCCTTTGGACCGTCTATTTCAAAGTCTCAATTATTAGTTATTAATCTTTTTAATCCTTATTTATTCTCGCAGTTTCTCACACTAGAGAAACTATTCAATATTTACATGTGTGTCTTATTTATTTCACTTAAAAGTATGGCCTTAGTATGCATCCATTTAGCTATAAATGACTCTAGTTTCTCGTTCTTTATGGCTGAGTAGTACTCCATTTTATAAAAAAACCACAACTTCTTTATCCAGTTTCCAGTTGATGGGCACTTGGGCTGTTGCCAAGCTTTAGCTATTACACATATATCTCTGTGGTATGATTCTTTTAATTCTTTTGGGAAAATACCCAGCAGAGGAATAGCTGGGTCAAATGGGACCTCTGGCACTAGTTCTTTGAGGTATCTCCACACTGATTTCCATAGTGGTTGCACCAGTCTACTCTCCCACCAACAATGGAGAAGGGTTCCTTTCTCACCACACCCCTGCCAGCATTTGTTATTGGTTGACTTCTTGACAGCAGCCACTCTTTCTGGGGTGAAGTGGAATCTCAGTGTTGTTTTCATCTGCATCTGTCGAATGACCAGTGATGTTGAAAATTTTTTCATATGTTTATTTGCTGCTTTTACTTTTACTTTTTTTTTTTGGTACCAGGGATTGAACTTGGGTCCTTGCACTCATGCAGCAGGTGGCAAAATAACAGAACTAAATCCCCGGCCCTGCTTTTACTTCTTTGTCTGAGAAATGTCTGTTCATTTCAGAGGCCCATTTTTGAATTGGGTCTTTAAATTTGGGGGGTCTGATTATTTTCAGTTCTTTATAGTAGCCCTTTGTCTGAGTTACAGCTGCTAAAATTTTTTTCCCACATTGTAGGTTGTCTGTTAGCTCTGTTGGTGGTTTCTTTGGCAGTGCAGAAGCTTTTTAATAAGATGACATCCCAGTTATTGATTCTTTCTGCTAGTTCCCATGCTATTGAGGTTTTGTTCATAACATCTTTCCCTATGCCAATATCTTCAAGAGTTCTACCTAACTTATCTTCCAGCAAGTTCAGTGTTTCTGTCTTAATATTTAGATCTTTAATCCACTTCGATCTTAGTTTAGTGCATGGTGATATGTATGGGTCTAGTTTCAATCTTTGGCAGGTTGAAATCCAGTTTTTCCAACACCATTTATTAAACAGGCTATCTTTCCTCCAATGAGGGTGGTTGGCTCCTTTGTCAAAGATGAGGTGGCTGAGTATGTCTGAAGTTGTTTCTGGATCTTCTAGTCTATTCCACTGATCCTTGGGTCTGTTTCTTTGACAGTACCATGCTGTTTTTATCACAGTAGCTTTGTAGTATAGCTTCAATTTGGGTATTGTGATACCCCCAGCCATGTCTCTGTTGCCCAGAATTGCTTTTGCTATTCTAGGTCTCTTCTGCTTCCAAATGAAGTTTTGGATTGTTTTCTCTAGTTCTGTGAAGTATACTGGAATTTCAATTGACATTGCATTAAATCTATATAGCAGTTTTGGAAGCATGGCCATTTTCACTATATTGATTCTTCCTACCCAGGAACAAGGGATGTCTTTTCATTTTCTTATATCCTCCATGATCTCCTTTTTCAGGGTGCTGTAGTTTTCAGTGTAGAGGTCTTTGGCTGCCTTTGTTAGGTTGATTCCTAGATATTTCATTTTTTTGGATGTTATTGTAAAAGGAATTGTTTCCCTAATTTCTCTCTCAGTGAGCCTTCTATTTGTCTCTAAGAAGGCTATTGTTTTTTGAGTGTTGACCTTATATCCAGGTACTCTACTGAATCTGTCAATTAAGTCCAGAAGTCTTTTGGTAGAGTTTTTTGGGTCTTCTATGTAAAGTATCATATCATCAGCAAATAATGACAGTTACACTTCTTCCTTTCCTATCTTTATTCCTTTTATTTCTTTCTCTTTTCTAATTGCTATGGCTAATGTTTCCAGAATGATGTTGAACAGGAGTGGTGATAGTGGGCATCCTTGTTTTGTTCCTGATTTTAGCATGAAAGTTTTCAGTTTTTGACCATTTAGTATGATGTTGGCTGTTGGTTTTTCATAGATATCCTTAATCAGGTTGAGATAAAGACCTTCTATTCCAATTTTCTGTAGGGTTTTTTTTTTTTTTATCATGAATGGGTGTTGGATTTTGTTGCATGCCTTTTCTGCATCTATTGAGATGATCATATGGTTTTTGTCCTTGACTCTATTAATATAGTGTATTACATTTATTGATTTTTGAATGTTGAACCATCCTTGCATCCCTGGGATAAATCCGACTTGGTCAGGGTATATGATCTTCTTGATGACCCTCTGTATTCTGTTTACCAGTATCTTGTTGAGGATTTTTGCATCTATATTCATTAGGGAGATTGGCCTGTAGTTCTCTTTTTGGGTTGGGTCTTTCCCTGGTTTTGGAATTAAAGTAACACTTCCAGGAATGAGTTTGGAAGCCTTGCTTTCTTTTCAATTTCCTTGATGAGTTTAAAGAGTAATGGCGATAGTTCTTCTTTAAATGTCTTGTAGAATTCAGCAGTGAAGCCATCAGGACCTGGGCTTTTCTTTGTTGGTAAATATTTTATTAGAGTTTCAATTTCACTCATTATAATTGGAGTGTTTAGAATTTCTATATCTTCTTCATTTAACTTTGGCAATTCATATGTATCTAGGAATCTGTCAATTTCTTCTGTGTTTTCTATTTTATTAGAGTACAGCTTCTGGAAGTAGGTATTAATGATCCTCTGGATTTCTGCTGGTTCTGTTGTGACTTCCCCTTTTTCATTATTAATTGTATGGATTTGAGTCTTTTCTTTCTTTTTTTGATAAGGTTGGCTAAAGGATTATTGATTTTATTTATTCTTTCAAAAAATCAACTCTTTGATTCATTAATTTTTTGTATCATTCTCTTAGTCTCCATTGCATTGATTTCTGCTCTTATCTTTATAATTTCCTCTCTTGTGCAAGCTTTGGGTTTGTTATTCTCTTCTTTCTCTAGGAGTTTGAGGTTCTGGATTAGGTTATTTATCTGAGTTCTCTGTTTCCCTAATATGGTCATTCACTGCTATGAATTTCCCACGTAGAACTGCTTTCATTTTGTCCCATAGATTCCTGTATGCTGTACTGGCATTATCATTTACTTCTAGAAACAGTCAAATTTCTTCTTTAATTTCCTCTGTGACCCATTGGTTGTTCAGGAGGGTGTTATTCAATTTCCAGGTGTTTGCGGGAGTTTTGCAGTTTTTCATGTTATTGATCTCCAATTTTATTGCACTATGGTCTGATAATATACAGGGGGTAATTTCAATTCTTTAACATTGACTTACACATGTCCCATGAGCTAGCATGTAGTCTGTTTTGGAGAATGACCCATGTGCAGCTGAAAAGAATGTGTATTCTGATTTTTTGGGGTGGATCACTCTATAAATATCTATTAAGTCCATTTGTTCAATAGCTTGGTTCAGTTCTAGAATTTCCTTGTTAATTTTTTGTCTAGATGATCTGTCTATTTGTGATAGTGGGGTATTGAGGTCCCCCACTACAATTGTATTAGAGCTTATTTGGTTTTTCATGTCCATTAATATTTGTTTTGAGTGTTTCACCCCACAAAATTAGAATACCAGGAAGGACAACTGTTTAGATCAATCACAACACCTTAGCCCAAGTGATACAATCAGCAACACCATAGCATCAAATACATCTTAGAGAATGACAATTTGTGGTAGTTATTAATCTATCACCTTTAAAAATGAAGGGCCTCCTTGAAGGGCCTCCTTCAAGGTATGTCTCTGCTGCCACAATAGACAATGTGGGCAGCAGTGTGCAGTTATAAGTCAATGTGTCTCAGTAAACTAGTTCCAGACCTGTGAGATTCAGGCAGATTCCATTTTGCGACGGGAGCTGATGATAGGTTGAGCTCCCTGTCCCTCCAACTTACCAATCACCGTGGTCTGGTGTGCCTTTATTGCAGAGATTCCCTTCACTTTTCTAGTTGGCTTGTTTTCATCAGGGAGCCTGGGGCAGGCCCTCTCTCTTTCACTTCTGCCTCTCACAACAATGGCTTTTATGTCCCCCTGTGCCCCTGCAGTGTGTAACCAAGTAGCTGCACAGCCAAAAGGCCAGAGGCCGGGGTGGTGGTGGGGCTGTTGTTGGAGGCACCTGTGTGGCCAAGCCATCGGCTGGTGGGCATGCCTGGGGGATCTTCCTCACCCTGTCCTGGTGGCAAGCCTGTCCTGGTGGGAAGCTAGTGGAGCAAGCTGGAGGAAGTAGGTCCCGGTCAGCCTGCAACTGCTTGGCCCCACTTGGCCCTGCCCAGCTCCACTCTGCTGAGCCCTCAGCTGGTGGGCGTGCCTGGGGGGCATTCTTCCTCACCCTGTCTGGGTGGCAAGCTGGTGGAGCAAGCTGGAGGAAACTGCACCAGGTTTTTAAAAGGTGCTGCTTGGGTTACCTAGAAATTGGCATGGCCTTGTGAAGGCTTTGTTTTAAAGATCTATTTGCAGAGAGAGAGAGTCTTCTAATGGGCCTAAATCCTGCCCCGGCCCCAGTCTTAAGTTCTCACTATGCAGAGTGGCATCTGGAACTTCAGGAAAGTCTGAACAGATATTGGGCCCCAAGTGGGTCATTTTGTGGAAGAAACCTGAGTAAAGTTGTTCTGGTAGGATCTGAGGAGAGTAACAACCCTCCCTAGCAAAGGTTAGCCTGGTCATTTTGTTGACTTGAAAATCATACAGTCCATCTAAAGAAATTAAGTGAAAGGGATGGCCCCTTTAGTATCTGGGATGGATACTAGTAGCCCAGAGTCAAACAGGGTGGGCACAATGGTGTATTGGCTGGAAGACACAGAATGACACAGCCAACAGTCCTTGGCCAGGTTAGGATTAGTAGAATTTAATAAAAGATGGGTTAGATTTAAGGTTTTGTGTAGGTAATCACGGTTCATCAGCCATTTCAGAGGCAACCCTTGAAATACTAAAGAAGCTGCCAGGTCAAAACACAAGAACAGGGCAAAAGAAGTCATTCTGCAACTTGGAATGGGGGTCTCCAAAGTGACACTATAGTATTAGTTGTGGCATGGAAGACAGTAGCAAAACTAGCCACAGAAGATGTGCAGGAAGAAACTATATCCCAGGATAAGTGATAATTTTCCCTTCTTCACCTAGAGGGAACAACCAGTATACTTATCTGGTTTAGCAGTTTGGCGGATGTTTTCTTTTCTATAAAGAAACTAGAGGCCATCTGCTGGTTTACAAATGTATGGGGATTTTTGCCCTCTCTTCTTCATTCTCTGGTGCTTCAGGGAGTCTGGGTTTTACCCTGGAGAGGTGAAGCCAACTGTGGTTAAGAGGGTTGTGTAAGGGCCTTTCCATTTGCGGGTGAGTTGGGTCCTGGAGTCCACCTTCTTCCCATGCCTTGAGTAGAACCTAGTCACTAATGTGAACCTTGGGCTGACCATTGTTATCCCATAGGAATATAAAAATCTTTTCTTTTTGGTACCAGGAATTGAACTTGGGACCTTGTGCTTGTGAGGCAGGCAGTGGAACCACTGAGCTAAATCCCCAGCAAGAATACAAAAATCTTGTTTCCATATTCCTTGAAGGCCTGTTGGAAGGACCTCAGGTGGATGTCATGTTGGAAGGAATTGGGAAGTTTCAGGGTCAGTGAGCAAGTCTAAGGTCAGGAAGGCCTTCTGTAAACCATCTTGAATGGACCAAGCCCAATTTAGAGGCTGTGGGAAGCTCCATCAGGACAACTGGGAGCTGGGTCAATACATTTAGTGTGGGTTTCCTGGGAAGGTTTGGCTAAGATCTGTTACAAGGTTTGGTCAGTCCATTATACATTTCTGGAGGATTGGGGCCTCTTTGCAGAATGGAGATGGTGTTTCTGAAAGCCTTGGTGACTCCTTATTTAATTTGTGGTGTGCAAGAAGAAGCATTATTACTCTAGATGAATCTAAGTAGTCTAAACTGAGAGATTATTTCCTTGAGAAGAAAGTTTACCATCTCAAGTGCTTGTTCTGACCTGGTAGGGAAGGTCTCTATCCACCCCATAAAGGTATCTATGCATACTAAGAGATGTGTATCTCCTTTGCAAGGAGGCACATGGGTGAAATCTATTAGCCAATCTTCTCTGGGGGAGATTCCTCACTATTGTATCAATTCAAGCAGCAGGTGTGGGTAGTTCTGTGGGCTGTGGAAGGCATAGAAGAGATAGGCCATACAGACCTGGGTTACAATATTATGAATCCCCAGTTTTATAAAAAGCCTATGTGCCATAGTGGTGGTTGGGTCCCATCCTAGATGTAAGGTATTGTGTGGAGATTTCATTTTCCACTGTACACATGGTAAGAATAGCCAAGTCCTTCATAACACCACTGGCCATTTTGGATTGCTCTTTCATTTAATTTTTAAATTATCCCTATACTGCCAGAAAATATAAGACACGTGTCAAGCACAGGCCAGTATCCCAAACTATTTTTTTCCAAAAAAGAAAAACCCTCAAAACTTGTAGTCAAGACCCAGAAATTACATCTATGTGCAATACAATAGAATGCTATTTAAAAATCATTGAAGTGAAGCTCAGCCAGTCCCAGCACCCGGAAGGAAGCTCCCCCGGCACCATCCCAGGTTCCTAGGGCAGAGAAGCTCAGCTGGTCCCAGCACCCAGAAGGAAGCTCCCCGCCTCTATCCCAGGATCCTAGGGCAGAGAAGCTGAGTCAGTTCCAGCACCCAGAAGGAAGCTGCCCCACTGCCATCCCAGGCTCCTAGGGCAGAGAGGGTGAGCCAGTCCCAGAACCCAGAAGGAAGCTCCCCACCTCCATCCCAGGCTCCTAGGGCAGAGAAGCTGAGCTGGTCCCAGAACTCGGAAGGAAGCTCCCCCACTGCCATTCCAAGCTCCTAGGGCAGAGAAGGTGAATCGCGTGGGTGCCAGAAGCACACCGCCCCCCCGGCCGTGGAAATGAGAAGACACATAAACAAGCCTCAAAAACAGACTTCCAGATCACCTACAGCAACCCCAAAGGGAAACAAGATGGAACAATCTAATACTAAACCACCTGGACTCTGAACTGGCAACAAAAGAGGATCTGGGAAAAATGAAATCAGAAATAATTTCTCAGATAACAGCAAAGATTCTGCTCATAGTGCAAGACATCATTAATAAATCTAGAGAGGACACAGATAAAAATATAGAGAATCTGAGGAACATGATGGAATCCCAACATAGGAAACAAATGGAATCCAGAAAACAGATACAGATTTCCAAGACATTAAAAACTCCATCAAAAGTCTGCACAGCAGAATGAACCAATGTGAGGATAGAATTTCACATATAGAAGATAAGATTGCAATTAGTGACCAGGAAAAGAAAAATTGCTTTAAAATTGTAAGGGAACACAAGAAATCAACCCAGCAGCTGCTAGATGATGCAAAGAAGAATAACGGAAGACTGATTGGAGTCAATGAAGAAATAGGAGAGTTCAGATGACATAAAAAAACTGTTCATAGAAGTGATGGCAGAAAACTTCCCAAGCAGGGGAAAAGAACTTGACATATAGATAAGTGAGGCATATAGGACTCCAGCTAGCCTTAATCCAAAAAAATCTACACATAGGCATATAATAGTTAGGATTCCAGAAATCCAACAGAAGAACACAATTCTACAAGCAGTGAGAGAAAAGAAACAAATCACATACAAAGGAAAGCCCATCAGAATCACAGCAGACTTCTCAAGGCAAACCCTCAAGGCAAGAAGAGCTTGGAGTGATGTATTTCAAGCCCTAAAGGAAAACAACCTCCAACCCAGAGTGATGTACCCTACAAAACTATCTTTCAAAATTGATGGAGAAATAAGATACTTTCATGATAAAGACCACCTCAGGAACTTCATGAATACCAAACTGGCACTCCAAAAACTTTTACACAACACCCTAGGAAAAGACAATGAGGATCACAACCCCAGGAAACCTAGCAGAATGAATCCATTGGGGGTGACAAATTAAATGCAAAGGGGGAGAATCCAACAAAAAGAAAAAGTCATGACAAGGCTTTTAAAACTTTTAACTTCATCTCCCTAATGAGTATATAATTCAATCTTATTATTGTATTGATTAGTATTTTTCTGATTCTAGAGTTGGACACCATTCCTTGTGCTATACTGGCTATTTATCATCTTCTTATGTCTACATTTTAATTGGGTTGTCTATTAATGAGCTCTAAGAATTCTTTATATATTCTGGTCTTAGGTTATATGCATGGTAAATATGGTCTGTTTAAGGACTACTTTTCATTTTAATGATGTCATTTAAAGTTCTAAATTTTGATGGAACCTCATTTATCAATTTTTTTCTTTTATACATCATGTTTTTTGTATCCTAGGTAGTTCTTGCCTACCCTGAATTCATAAATATTTTCCCTTATAATTTCTTCTTAAAGTTTTATACTTTTAGGCTTTCTTATTTAGATTCATAGATCCCTTCAAGATATTTTCATGTATGGAAAAAAAGGGTTGAGGTTAATTTTTTATATACAGACACCAGGTGTTCTAATGCCATTTGCTGAAAACACTATCTCTTCCTCAGCTCTTGAGTTTATATTCTATAAAATACTAATGCTAAATAATCTTTCAAAACTCAGTGGACCATATATGTGTGGTTCTATTAGAAATAGAAGAATCTAGAAGATTCTCTGTTTTATTCCAATGATCTATATGTCTTTCCTTACACCAACACTGCCTTGATTACTGTAGTTTTAGAAGAAGTATTAAAATTAGGTGCTAAACGTCTTCCAACACTGTTTTTGTTTTTAACTTTTCTAGGTCCTTTGTACTCCTACATAACTTTTAAATTTCAATATCCAGTTCTTCATTTATAGCAAGTATACACAGACCTGAATTTATATATATACCTTGTGTTTTCTAATCCTGCTAAATTCAAGTACAAGTTCCAAGGGCTCCTAGAGATTTCTTAGTATTTTCTCTGTAGATGATCATTTCATCTACATACAAAGTTTTTGCTTCTGCAGTGCCAATCCTACCCTAGTTTTGTCATTTTATTGCAAGACTATTTTGGTGGGGCCTAGGTTTCAAAGTTTAATGGACAGATAAAGAGTAAGCATATCTGCCCTTGTTCCCCACCTTAAGGAGAAAACATTGTATCTTCTGCATTCATATAAAACATTCTCGCTGAAAGTATGGAGTACATGTCTTTAATCTGTTGAGAAGGTTCTGTTCTACTTCTAGTCTCCTGATAGCTTTTACCATGAACAGCTGTAGAATTTAGTCCAATACTTTTTCTCCAACTACTGACAGGATCATATGGCTTTTTCCTTTCCTCTGTTAAAACGGTGACTTTTGGGGATGAATCTTCCAATGCTGAAGCAACACTGCCAACCCTATAACAAAATCATTTTCTATATCCTGCCAGATCTGACTTCTAATAGTTTGTTTTGTTAAACAAATTTCTATCTATGCTCATACATTTTTCTTCTATTATCTTTATCCAATTTTAGGATTAGCACAATGTTGAGTTCCTAAAATGAGGGGAGAAGTGTTCCTTCTTTTTTCTGCTTTAATTGTTTGATATAATTTATCAGTTAAAATGTATATGAGCCTGCTGTTGTCATATAGGTAGGTTTTCAAGCTAGGAATATACTTTCTTTAATAGGTGCTATTCAAATTTTATATTTCCTCCAGAGTTAGTTTCATTAATTTGTCTTCCAAGTTACTTCTTAGAAGTTGTCCAATTTATTTCAAAAAAATTTTTGTAATATGCTTTCTATATCCTTTTAAATTCTGTAAAATCTGTGGTAACGTCTCCTAGATCTCAATATTGTAATTTTAAAAATGTATAACTGATATTGTGTAACAGAAAGAAAAGGTCTAAAAGAGCAGGGGAATTGGGAGGGGTAGGGGAAGGGAAAAAAGGAAAGGAAAAATTATGAGAAGAGGAAAAAAATGGAAACAAGGTCTTTGCAAATAGGAAAGGGTGGAGAAGGTGAAGGGAGGGCAAAGGAAGGGGGGAAAAATAAGAACCAAGAGACTCATGTAATGGTACAAGATCCCAATGATGAATGTAATTGTATTTTATACCTAAAATGTACCAATAAAGTTAATGGGGAATAAAATAAAATCAAATCATTGAAGTGTTTTCTTTTACACCCCCAATGACTTACTCTCTAACCAAATTCCCATGTCACCAAGAAAGAGCTGTCCTAGAGAATAAGGATGCCCATAAGTTAATGCACTCGGGAGACTATAAAACCAATTTTACCTGTTGTGAGCATTTAAAATGGCAAAGCTCAGGTTTATAAAGATCCACAAACCGTGAAAAAGGTCATTGTTCAAACCCCAAAAGAATGAATTCAGAGGTCAAAGTTCAGTGGAATGAGACTTATAATCATCTTGCAAGCTGGATGTTTGTATACAGGACAGACACAATTGATTTGGAAAGCAGTGAACCTTTATCCTCCTAGCTTGCAATATTCCCTTCCTCCAACTCTCATTAGCTGAGAATGGAGTCCCAATGTGTCTCTTGAATGGCACCCTGTTATTTCCTTCTGTGCATTTTTTCTTTGTGGTTATGACTTTTTAGGTCTCATGACTGAAATTCATGCAAACTTGTTTGTCTAGCAATTTTTTCTTACCCGAGTATCTTATCTTTGTTTAAGGATTCTTTGAATGTGAGTCATTTTGTAGCCTGCATGTTCACTGTCTGACCCAATTACCCATGGGTAAGCATCTTGGCCTCACCATAAGTTTCTCACTAAAGCTGCTAGTCAAAACAAAACAGACAACCTCATTTCTCATTTCTCACAAAATGAGAGGGGAAATACTCATCCCACACCAGCACCTGGATTCATCATTCCAGAGTTGTGGAAGTGATTACCCATGGATGACCACCCTGCCTGATAGCAGCAGCAGCTACAGCTGTGCTAACAGAAGAAGCTACAAAATTAACTGTTGGAGAGAGTCTAGAAGTCCTGACTCCTCAACAGGTCAGAGCTATTCTACAGAGAAAAGGTTATTTGTGGTTAACGGGAATAGCTTACCAAGTACCTGGCCATACTCATGGACCCGAGGTTATTTATAAAAACTAGTGCAACTATAAACCCTGCTTCTTTGATGCCCACAGGCA
The DNA here is from genome assembly GCF_053883595.1 of Heterocephalus glaber. Lineage (NCBI taxonomy): Eukaryota > Metazoa > Chordata > Mammalia > Rodentia > Bathyergidae > Heterocephalus > Heterocephalus glaber. The sequence continues at coordinate 2,882,689 of NW_028258457.1, read as the reverse complement.
GAAGTTAGCCACTCTTGTGAACAAGTAACCTCTCAGACTTATGCAATCAGGCAGGACATCAGTGATCTGCCCCTATAAGACCCCGAGGCGGTTCAATTCATTGATGGAAGTAGCTTTGTCCCATAAGAACATCACAAGGCAATTTATGCAGTTGTCAGCTCACATCAAGTCAGTGAAGGTAAACCTCTTCCTCTAGGAACCTCTGCTCAAAATGTAGAGCTGATAGTGCTTACTTGAGCATTGATATTAGGAAAAGGCAGGTTAAACATTTATACAGTCTCTGAGTATGCCTTCCTGGTGCTACATGCCCATGCAGCAATCTGGAAAGAAAGAGGGTTACTAACAAGCATCATTTATAAAGCACAAGCAGGAACTTTTACAACTCCTAGAGACAGTCCATTTTCCCAAACAGGTCAGTCATGCCCTATAAAAGGCACCAAAGGGACACATCTGAAGTGGGAAATCAAAGGCTGAAAGGCAAAAAAGGGCAGCCCTACAGACCTTAATTCCGTAGCCTTATTCTTAGTTCCCTAGGAGCCATTCTGGTCCATCCAGGAACATAGTGTTGCCAAGGATTTAGCTCAGTGGTTTCGCCACCTGCTGCGTAAGCGCAAGGACCTGAGTTCAATCCCCAGTACTAAATAAAAAAAACAACCAACCAACCAAAAAAACAAAAAGGAACATAGTGCCAAGCTATTAAAATCTAACAAGGGAGATAGTCATTTGAGTTTTCACAGGACTAGGACAAGGGGCAACCACCCAACTGGTCACAAAGCTTGCCCACTTTGTGGCTACAACAAGGGCAAACCCAAACCACCTCCTTTATTGGAACATGTACGGAAGAGGGACATATCCTGGAGAGGACTGGCAATTATACTTTACCCACATGCCACCATATCAAGGATTTAAACAGATATTAGTCCTAATTGACATCTTTACAGACTGGATTGAAGCCTTTCCTACCAAGGTAGTCAAGGTGCTTCTTAAATAAATCAACCCCCAGATTTGGACTACCCCAGTCTCTCCAGAGTAACAATGGACCTTCTTTTCCCTCCTGAATAACTCAGGGAGTGGCAAATGTTTTAGGAATAAAGTACCACCTTCATTTCTTTCAGCAGCCTCAATCTTCTAGAAAGGTAGAGAGCCAACCAGACCCTAAAGTGAGCCATGGAAAAACACTGCCAATAGATATCTGAGTTCTGGCTCCAATTGCTGTCAGTAGTGCTTATGAGGGTTCATAACAGGCCAAAAACTGGGCTAAGTTTGAGCCCATTTGAGATGTTATATGGGAGGTCATTTCTATCCTCTGATATGATAGATCCAGAGACCATGACACTTTTACAATATCTCATTAATCTGAACCAAGCACAACAGACTCTCCAAATGTATGGGAATAGAGTCCCACCAGCTCCTGACCCAGGGGGACCACCTAGTGTCTGCCTTCGAAACCAAGTGCTTGTAAAAGCTTGGAGAAAGAGAATGCCCACAGACCAGTTAAGGACAAAATGGAAGGGTCCCCTTTCAGTGGTTCTTGCCACACCCACTGCAGTAAAGGTGACATAGATAACTGGGTTCATCTTTCTAGAATAAAGCCAGTCCCATCTGAACTGCCTGAAGAACAAGATCACCAAAGAGAAGAAAGCTATTTCCTGTGAGCCTCGGGAAGAGAAGATTCCTCTTCAAAAAGCAAGACTTCAGTGCTGTTACAAATAAACAGAATCTTACTAAGGCCATGGACACTCTCTCCTTCCTTCCTTCTTTCTTTCTCTTTCTTTCTGTACCAGGGATGGAACTCGGGTCCTTCTGCTTGTGAGGCAGGCAGCAGAACCACTGAGCTAGATCCCTGGCCCCCACACTTCTTTAACATACATTCTTCTCTACAGGAAGCATGGAAATCTGACCCACTTCTCACATTTTGGTTAAAGTTTCTTTCTTCTGTGAAACAGGTAGCTCAATGATTACTAACTTATTCTCATTGTTTGTTGACAGATTTTTTTCTTCAACCCAGCCAGTGAACCACAGCAGCCCAAGGTAGTTGGAAAGCATGTAATTCCCAGTACGTAGAGTCTACAGCCCCTTCCAGCTGGAAGAAGTTATAGAAGACAGAGATCTTCACTACTTCAACACACCATAAAAAAATTACAGGGATTTATGTTTCTTGAGGGGAAATGAGATAGGAGATAGGGTATGGCTTAGATTGGCTGGGAAGAGAGGCATGGCAGGATTCCAGGATCTACACATGGCGAAGCCCAACCGACCTCCAAGGCTGCTTGACAAAGTTAAAGCTTGGGGAAAAGAAGGGTGGAACACATTGTAACCTCATGTTTTATTTTTTTCATGCCATAATGTTTAAAATTGTTACTCTGGTCACAGGAGTCATTGTGTTTGTGACTAACAACAAATTCTCCATAAGGCAAATTGGCAATGATGTATTGAAATCTGATCTGGCTCAAAAGTCCCAAATTCCAGTTTCTCTTAGTTCTATTGCCACATCCACTTCTAAAGAAACCTCTCCTGAAACTCTCTCTGTTTTCCCACTACTATAACTCCCCCCTCTTATTGCTGACCTTCTTATTACTAAAGGGGTCTTATGAAGAGGTTGAAAGGACAGACTTTAGATGTAAGAAATAGTGGGAAATAAGAAATAGAAAGTTGAGACAGGTAAATGCATTAAGGAGGCGAGTTATTCAATATTTCTCACAGTGCTGTAAATATCTCCTGCTCATGAACTATGAACCCAAATGAGTTAGTTAAGATAAATAGAGGTATAGAGAGGTAGAGAGCTAATAGCAAACTATATTAACTGTTGTGCAGTTTCTCAAGGGCTAGGTGGTGACCACAAGTTTGACATTTAATTAATTAAATCTTGCTTGTACCCCCGCTGCTATAGAGATTTTAATTAAGTTAAGTTACCCTCTGGAGATTTTAAGTTACATTCTGTTCTACTTAGGTATGGGAAAATAAGGGGACAATTGTGATTTTTAAGAAATGTATTCATGATGTTCAATGAAATGAATCAGCTTAGAGAAACATACTGTTTAGTAAAGATAACCTTTACCTCACTAGATGTTGCTAAGGCAACCTAAAATGTAAACATGTTCTGCCCAATGCTCCCTAGCTAGTGCTTAGAGATATAAAAATAAATCAGACCTTGAGACTTCTCAGAGGGAACCTGCACATTGCTTGCGACGGTTCTTTTCTCACTCACCGGCCCGAGACCTCTCCCCTTCCTACCCTGCATTGACTGCAGCTGGTCTGCGGCATACACAGCTCCACCTCTCAGGACCCCATAGTACAATTTCTTGTGGGTTCCCAAGAGATGTGGATGCCATAAAGCGACAGGCTACCATGAGATTGTTATTGTGTCTTTCATGGTAGCTCACCCTGCGTCTCCCAGACCCAGGATGTACTTTTATTTTTCCTTTTCTCTTCTCTTGTTCAGCCCAAATATGTTATATAGAGCCAGTTTCTTCCTCACTCTTTACTTTTCAAATAAATATTGGCACCATTTTTGGCTTGTCTCCTTCAATGCTTTGTTCAAGGCTAGAAGAGAGGAACCTGGAATACATTTAATTGGCAAGCCATTTCTAAAAGAAACTGATAACAACCCTAACAAACCTTTAGAGGGTGAGATGGTGATTTGACACAAATGGGCCCCTCCATCTCCTTGGAGATAGCTTTGTGTAAATCCAAACCTTGAAGTCCAAACTGAAAGCTCAGAAGAAGCCCATGGTGGATGACTCGCTGGTACTGAGGCAAGGATATCTAAGGATTTAGCTCTGGGAGTTCATCATTCCGTGTTACGCTTAGCTTGAAGCTAGTTTTTTCTTGAGACAAGGTCTCGCTATGTAGCTCAGGCTGGTCTTGAACTCACTGTGGAGCCCTGGCTGGCCTTGAAGTCATTCATGGTGATCCTCCTGCCTCAGGCTTCCAAGTGCTGAGATCACAGGCGTGCACCACCACATCCTGTTCGAAGCTATTCTTAAACAAATTTTTACCAGAAGGGTATACCCACCTGAAATCACATTAACGCTCTCAGGTAAATAGTCTCCAATGTATAAACTATTTCTACAGAAGACTACCTACATGAATCTTTCTCTAACCCTGGCATATACAGATCTGCTTCCTACATACACATCAGAGATTAATTCCAGCAACTTTGTGCATGCCTAAACAAAGACACTCTCTGAAAAACAACCCAATGGGAACAAGAATCACCATCTCAGAAAGACATACACATCCCCAATGGATCTGCATATTTTGAATTTCCTGCTGTCCAGAGCTCTGTAGCTTATTACCATTTCTTTAACTATGTGGAACCTCTTACAAAAATACAGGCACCAGCATTGCAAGAATTTGTTTTATCATGCTTCTATATTCACCACAAACTGACTGGATTACTTGTGTTTACTTCTGTACAGCTGTAGTTTGCAACACTGGCATGGGTAAGATCTGCCACAATTAATGAGAAAAGTGTATTTTCTGAAATAAAAGCTTTACTGCAATAGTGATACTCTTTCATTCTCTTTCTAGGCTCAATCATGACAAGATACCACACCACACTGCTCTCTTTTGACTCACAAAAGAGCCTGAAAGTAACATAAGCATTCTAAAGAGTAACTGAATTTTTATTTCTTAACTGATATTAGGAAGATCATAGACTAAGGGTGTGAAAATTATGACTTTTTGATGTTAAGATGATAAAAAACTGAATGTGCACATGACAAAATGCCTCCAGTTTTTTTAAGGTTTGATCTCCTGTCAGGTAGCAATATGTAGGCATTATAATTTCTGATTATACTGGATAGAATCCCTATGTATTCACTTCGGCATATGCATACATGTATAAAAACTGAAACCCTATAGTTGATTATGTGCAATAATTTATATGACATAGTTAATACTTTATAAAAGAGTATATGATTTTGCCAAATCTTATGCTAATGACTTGAAAACATTTAATGTAAGCTACACAAAGATTTCGTGTTTACCAGGATAGTGTATTAAATAGAAACTTCTGGAGAAGAACTAAAATGATCCTGGATACCAAAAAAAAAAAAAAAAAAAAAAAAGAACTATAATGGTTACCAAAGAGAATACTGCATTCAGTGAAGAACTTATGTTGGGATGAGTTCAGCTGATAAGGAATTTGTCCCTCCCAGGTGAAAATCATTCTCTTCTTGTATTACTACTGGGGTCTCAAAGAATCAGGATGTCTTCAGCTGATGTAATCTTGCCTTGAGCATCACAGCATCACAGGACTATTCTGAGGTCTCAGACAACCCTAAGCATAATTGTGAAATGATTTTTTCCCCCAAAATATGTAGAATGGCTCCTGACACTTATGAGCTGACTTGATTTTATAAGACTTACCCAAATCATTTGCTTTTTCTTCAACAAAACTTACAGAATATTTTCACCTTAATGTACTTAGTTTATTTTGCTATTTTTATCAAGTTTGAATTGTGTATCCAACTAGTGAGCTCAAGTGATCTCCTGTCTCACCTCGCCTAGCAGCAGGACTACAGGCAGGCACCACACTGCTCAGGTAAATGACTATCTAGAAGCATACAAATTTAAAACACTGGGCCGGCAATTTAGCTCAGTGGTTTCACCGCCTGCTGCCCGAGCACAAAGACCCGAATTTGATCCCTGGTACAAAAAAATCCAAACAAAACAAAGTCGGTTTCTTAAACTAAAGTGACAAAAAAACTTGGGGGTCAGGGATTTAGCTCAGTGGTTCCGCCGCCTGCCTTACAAGTGCAAGGACCTGAGTTCAATCCTCGGTACCAAAAAAAAAAAGGGACATGATTTTGTATATACATGAAATTTTCAGCAAATTTCATTCAGATGGTGGGCTTTCTATAGCATGGTACACTAATTACTTTGCATACAATTCTTCGCATTACTTTTATAGGACTCTACTGCATCAGGAATTTTCATGACTAACATAATTTTTTACAACTGACAACCTTGTTTTTTTTCACAATCACAAGGTTTTAATCCAGTGTGCATTCACACATATGCCAAATAAAGACTCTGGCACATTTCTTCTACTCAGTTTTTCTCCATACAAGGTTATAACTTTGACTCAAGCATGATGACTAAAGGCATTTCCATATGCTTTGGACTAGTAGAAATCCTCTCCTGTGCAGCCTCATGAAGCCTTCCCACATTCTATATTTAGGGTTGCTCTCAGCTATGAGTTCTTCTGTGTCTGTGAAAGCAAGTGTGACAATTGCAAACTTTCCCACATGGTAAACACATAAATGGTTTCTTTCTAGTGAGTTTTAACATGTGTTAGAGAAATGGGCCATCTATACCATTTTCCAAACTGCTTCCACTGACTTAGTCTCCATTGTGACTTTTTTCATGGTTTCTCAAGTGCCTAGGAAAGCTTTACCACATTGCTTACTTCATATGGTTTCTCCCCCATGGATCTTTTTATGTCTTTGAAAACTCTTTTCCCAAAGGAAGGCTTTCCCACATTCCTTACATTGATATGGTTTCTCTCCATTGTGAACATTTTTATGTTGTTGCAAACTACTTTCCCAAAGAAAGGCTTTCCCACATTGCTTACATTCATATGGTTTCTCTCCACTGTGAACTTTTTTATGTCTTTGAAAATTACTTTCCCAACGGAAAGCCTTCCCACATTGCTTACACTCATATGGTCTCTCTTCACTGTGCACTCTTTTATGTCTATCAAAACCTCGTTCCCAAAGGAAGGATTTCCCACATTGTTTACATTCATATGGTTTCTCTTCACTGTGCACTCTTTTATGTCTATGAAAAGCACTTTCCCAAAGGAAGGATTTCCCACATTGGTTACACTTATATGGTTTCTCTTCACTGTGAACTCTTTTATGTCTAAGAAAATCACTTTCCCGGAGGAAGGATTTCCCACACTGCTCACACTCAGGTAATTTCTCTCCCATGTGAACTTTTTCATGTCTTTGAATATCATGTTGCCAACGGAAGGCTTTACCACATTGTTTACACTCATATAATTTCTCTCCAGAGTGAAGTTTTGTATGTCTTTGAAGACTATTTTCCCAACGAAAGGCTTTACCACATTGCTTACACTCATATAATTTCTCTCCAGAGTGAAGTTTTATATGTCTTTGAAGATTATTTTCCCAAAGAAAGGCTTTCCCACATTGCTTACATACACATGGTTTTTCCCCAGTATGAACTTTCTTATGTTGTTGAAGGGCACTGTAAGAAAGGAAAACTTTTTCACATTCTACACACGTGTAAGGCTTCTCTCCAGTGTGAATCCTTTCATGTATTCGAAAGGGGCCAGAACAAACAAAAGCTTTTCCACAGTGGTTACATACATAGGGTTTCTCACCACGGTGAACTCTTTCATGGTATTTAAGGGAACTGTGATGAGAGAAAGCTTTCTCACATTGCTTGCACACATAGGGTTTCACTCCAGTGTGAATTCTTTCATGTGTTTGAAGGCCACTTAAACGACTGAAAGCTTTCCCACAATGCTTACAGATGTAGGGTTTCTCTCCAGTGTGAATTCTTTCATGTATTTGAAGGGAACTGGCACTTCTACAGATTTTCCCACAATGCTTACAAACATGGCATTTCTTTCCACTGTGAATTCTTTTATGTCTTTGAAGTAAACTGGAACAAGTCAAGTCATTCCCATCTTGCTTACATTCATAAGGTTCCTTTCCAGTTTGAGTCCTTTCAACCTTCTGAAAGCCTTGGGGACAACTGAAATCTTTCCCACTTTCCTTATGATGATAATGCCTCACTCCATATTCCTGAGTCTCATGAAATTTGAATACTGTGTGGTCTCTGAGAGGCATCTTGTGGGATAAAAGACAAATGTGGACCTTTCCCAAAAAACAGCTTTCAGACTCTGGTGTTTGGTTGAAGTTTTTACCATATTGACTGCCTTTGTTATATTCACAGCGTTTGCCTATCACTTGACTTCTATAAAAAAAAAAAAAGACAAGAACATTAATTAGATTTTAGATATTCATAATTTACTAGAAGTGTTGGCTTTTTCTCTGTAACAATTTTTGAATATGTGTGGACTGACTGCTCTGCAGGTTGATTCAAGCACAGGTATTATCAAAACAGTGGTATTCATGAGTTTCTAAAATACGATATCCATGTTAGGCATTTGGGAAACAATGAATTTCATAGTCACCTTTGTAGACATTGGAGTATTGCTGATACAAAATTCTAAAAACCAAAATTATGTTGATTTTGAAATACAGTGAACCCTCAACTTATAAATTCAATCAGTTCCTGAGAGCTAGCTGTAACTCAAGTTGGTTTTAAGTCAATACAGCTGAGATCTGAATGTTTACCTGGGTACATGCTATAGATAATAAGAGGCAGATGAATCTTTCATTAAACTCATTAACCCAAGTTGTTCATGTCAGGCTGGCTGTAACTTGGGAGTCCACTGTACTTGCATATCCACAATGTTATCATGAATATTGGTTTAAGTGTAAATACAAAATTCATTTTTATTTTATATATATCTTATATCAAAACTGTGACTGTAATTTCACATAATATTTTAATAACTGTACATGAAGCAAAATTTGCAAATATTGAATCATCAGAAATTGACACTTAGAGCTCTGTGTCAGTGTCCCAGAGGTTTCCAAGACTGGTATATTTCAGAGTTTCCACATATAGACATTCACCTTACATTTCATTTCTGACAAAGTACTCAGGGATTAAATTAAATTGAAGCTGGCTTTATTTCTATCATTTACTTGTTTGTAAAATTTTCTGAAATTCCAGGACTTGTGATGGACATTCCTCTTTTAAGTACAAATTACTTCATGCCTAGGCCCCACACTGGAGCTGGGAGGACCACAAACTGTGTACTCTGACCCCAGCCCATGCCAAGGCACCACACTGGAGCCAGGAGGATCTGGGAACTTCACAGCCTGAACCCAGGACCTGGGATCTCCATGAGTCAGGAAAACAGAAACAAGCAGCAGACCGACCTGATTCAAGAAGAAAACATGGGCCAGAGATTTAGCTCAGTGGTTCTGCTGCCTGCCTCACAAGCAGAAGGACTGAGTTTGATCCCTGGTACCAAAAAAAAAAAAAAAAACCAATCCTCAGGAGAACAGTTTTGTTATAGGACTGAAGTGATATTCTATCACGGAGACTGGATGAGAGACAGCCCTGGAGCCAGGCTTAGAGAGGGTGAAAGCAAAATAGAGATTTCCTGGGATCACCTGGGAGGCACAGGCTCAGACCAGGAAGATCATAGGGCCTGTATTATGTTGTGGGATACAAGGTTTGGTGGAGCAATTGTCAGAGCAGGCAGTTTTAAAGAAGAAAGAATTAAATCTAGTAGTAAGTTTGGGCTCTGGCACTGGTGCCTAAATCCAGCAGAAATTAATAGTCTGAATTGCTATAGGTCAATATAACAGTGGACTAATTTTCTTTACTAAAATCATAGTCTTCTTTGTTTTGGTTAAGGGTTATTCAAGCGTAGTTCCTAGGGTTTGTCAATATCCAGTTGAAATTTGATACCACTGTTGTTGCTGAATTTACTACAGTACTATGGCCAGGGCAACACAGAGATACATGAAGAGACAAGAACATAAAATGATTCCAATAATGCCCAACTTACCCAAAACTGGTTCAGGGGCATTGAGGAGGAGATCATATGTTACACAGCAGATAGATCAGAAAGGGTAGCAATGCAGCAATTGAACTATTAAACAGTTCAATAGATGCTTGGTGAATTTAAAGAAGATATAACTATGGGCCGGGGATTTAACTCAGTGGTTTTGGTGCCTGCCTCGCAAGTGCAAGGTCCCGAGTTCGATCCCCAGTACCAAAAAATAAAAAAATAAAAATAAAAATAAAGAAGATATAACTAATCACATAATGACCAAAAAGAAATAAATGATCAGTGAGTTGAGACAAGATACTAATAAACAGCTAGTAGAGCTAAAGAAAGACATACAAACTATGAATGCCCAGCATAGAATGGAATGGGAATCTATAAGAAAGTTTCCAACAGAAACCCAGGAAATAGCTGGCGATTTAGCTCAGTGGTTCCGCCACCTGCCTCTCAAGAGCAAGGTCCCAAGTTTGATCCCCAGCACCAAAAAAAAAAAAAAAGAAGAAACCCAGGAAATAAAAAACACGATTGAAAGTATGGGTAGCAGAAGTGACGAATGTTAAGATGGACTGTCAGGCTTAGAGGACAGTGCTGTGGTTAACAATCAACTAATAAGAGATAACTTAAAAACAATAAGGGAACAGGAAAAATGGATCCAACAGCTCCTAGATGCCTCAAAGTACATCAGAAGGCCAGGTACATCAGAAAAAAGCAAAAAAGCTGTTGACACCGGTAATAGCAGAAGACTTATCAGATGTGGAAAAAAAATTAACAGAAGTGAAACATATAGAACACCAAATAGCTATGATGAGAAAAAGAAAACTCCACCATTCCATGCCCCATAATTAGAGTATCAGAAATACAACATGAGAACAGAATCTTAAAGGCTGCTAGAAGAAAGCAACAAATCACTATAAAGGAAAAATCAGTCAGAATTACAACAGATTTCTCAATACAAAACTTAACAGCAAGGACAGCAGAGAATAAAGTGCTTCAAGCTCTTTAAACAACTTCCAACACAGATTGATAATCCTGAAAAATTATCTTTCAAAATTGATTTAAAAAACTAATATACTTCTGTGAAAACGAAAACAAAATTCATGACTATCAAACCAACACTCCAAAAAATTCTCAAGGACACCCTAGGAGACAATGAATCTAACAATGCCAAAAGGTCCAATAAAATGAATACATCAGGCAGGGCTAGCAATTAAGTAGATAGGAAAGAAAGCAAAACAGCAACAGGAAATTAATACAATAACAGGAATAAGTCAATACCTATCAATTATAACTACCAATGTAAATGGACTCAACTCACCAATAAAAAGACACAGCTTAGCAGAATGGATCAAGAAACAAAATTCAATGGAATGCTATATTCAAGAAACACATTTAATGAAATCCACGTAAATAGGAAAGGGCAGAGGGGGTGCACAGGTAATGGGGAAAAAAAGAACCAAGATATATCATGTACAGGCACAAACACCCAATGATAAATGTAAACGAATTGTATACCTAAAATGTACCAATAAAAGAACTAAAAAAACAAAAAACAAAAAACTCCCACATTTAACACAAAAAGAAAATCACAAACCAAGAATCAACAAGCAGGAGTAGTGCTCCTATTTTCAGATAAAGTGGATTTCAACCCACAGCTGATCAAAGGAGGCAATGAACCACATTGCACATTAATTAACATAACCATTCAACAGAAAGAGATAACAATTATAAACATATATGCAGCAATCCACAGTGCACCCAAGTTCAAAAACCAAACACTAATGGACATAAAAGATCAGATAATATCAATACAATTATGGGAAGGATCTCAATACCCCACTATCACAAATGGATAAATCAACTAAACAACAACAAAGAAATATCAGAGTTGAACCAAATGTTCAAGCACATGGACTTAACAGATATAGACACTGTTCCACCCAACAACAACAGAGTACACATTCTTTTCAGCCACATATGTACTTTCTAAAAAATAGACCATATACTAGCTAATTAAGCATGCCTAAGTAAATGCAAAAGAACTGAAATTTTCCTGTGCATATTATCAGATCACAGTGTACTGAAACTAGAAACCCACTGTAAAAGTAACCACAGAAACTAAGGAACACACTTGGCCAGGCGTGGTGGCACACACCTGTAATCCCAGCACTCAGGAGGCTGAGGCAGGATGATCACTGTGAGTTCAAGACTAGCCTATGCTACATACTGAGTTCAAGGCCAACCTGAACTATGTAATGAGACTCTGTCTCCAAAAAAATAATAAATAAACACACTCCTGAATAATCCATGGACCACAGCGGAAATCAAAACAGAAATAACAGTTCCAAGAATTAAATGATAATGCCAGTACAATATACCAGAGCTTGCTGGGGATTTAGCTCAGTGGTTCCAGCGCCTGCCTCGCAAACCCAAAGCTAAGAGTTTGATCCCCGGTACAAAAACAAAACAATATACCAGAACTTCGTATATTGGAACACAATGAAAGAAGTACTACAAGGTAAGTTTATAGTGGGGAATGCCCATATCTGAAAAGTAAAACAAGACCAAATAAATAACCTAATATGCACCTCAAGATCTTAGAAAAACGAGAACAATCCAAACACAAAGCCTGTAGAAGGAAAGAAATTATAAAGGTCAGAGCAGAAATTAATGAAATGGAGTAAAAAAAAAAAAGTAAAGAATCAATGAATAGAAGACCTGATTCTTTGAAAGAAAAAACCAGAAAAACCCTTAGCCAATCTTAAAAAGGGAATAGAGGACACATATTAATGCAATTAGAAATATAAAATAACTTTTCCTCACAGTAGGCTACCCTGTATCTTCCAGGGTATATTTTTATCTTGCTTTTTCCTGTCTTACTCGGCCCAAGATTGATCTGCAGAGCGAGATTCCCCCTCATGCTTCATTTTTCACCCTTTTTTTTTGCTTGTTTTGTTCAATTCTTTCTTTCAAATGAGAGCCTGGATACCAACTCCAGAAGGAGACATGAGCATACCAAAACTTGGTAAAGTGTATCTTGCTTTTTCCTCTCTTACTCAGCCCAAGGGCCAGTTTCTCCCTCACTCTTCACTTTCAGCTTTTCAAGTAAACTCTGTCACCACTTAAACAAAAAAGAGGAGTAAAAGGTAAGATCACAACAGAAACTGGGCAAATCCAGAAAATTATTAGCAAGTATTTCACGAACATATGTGCCAAACAATTAGAGAACTGAAAAGAACTAGAGATTCCTAGACATATATGAATTGCCAAAACTGAACCAAGAAGACTTAAAAATCTTGAATGATCCAATAGCTTGGTAATGCAATTGAAGCAGTAATAAAAACACTATCAACTAAGAAAAGCCCAAGACCTGATGGATTCACAGCTAAAGTCAACAAGAACTTCAGGCAAGACTTATCACCAATACTCCTCAAACTCTTTAATGAAATTGAGAGGGATGGAATACTTCCAAAGTCATTCTTAAAAGCTAGTATTATGCTGATCTCAAAACAAGACAAGGGTCCAACCAAACAAACTATAGACCAATATTCTAATGAACATAGATGCAAAAATCCTCAACAAGACATGAGAAACAGAATGCAACAAATCCTCAAAAAGATTATACAGAATGACCAAGTAGGCTTCATCCCAGGGATGCAAGAATGGTTCAACATATACAAGTCAATAAATGTAATTTATCACATAAACAGAAGCAAGGACAAAAGTCACATGATCACCTCAATCAATGCACAGGCCTTTGATAAAATTCAACATCCATTCATGATAAACCCTGATGAAAATAGATGTAGGTCTTCATCTCAAAATGATAAAAGCCATGTATGATCAACCTACTGCCAAGATCATAATAAATGGAGAAAAACTCAAAGCCTTCCTTCTAAAATCAGGAATAAGGCAAAGATGTCCTTTATTGACACTCTTGTCCAACATAATCCTCTAAACAGCAGCCAGAGCAATCAGCCAAGAGAAATAAATAAAAGGGATATGTATAGGAAAGGATAAAGTTAAAATATCATTAAATGCACATGACATGATCCATTATAAGACCCAAAAAACTTCACCAAGACTCCTAGAATTGTAACCAAATCCAGCAATGCAGCAGGACACAAAATAAACACATATAAATCAATAGCATTCCTATACACTAATAATGAACTCACTAAAAAAGTAATCAAAAGACGCCTGCCATGCAAGCGCAAGGTCCCGAGTTTGATTCCTGGTACAAAAAAAAAAAAAAAAAGTAATCAAAAAAACAATACTACTCACAATTTTATCAAGAACATTAAATACTTAAGGAATTAACTAAGAAAGTAAAAGATCTCTACATTGAAAATGACATCATTTTGAAATAGAAAATTGTGGAGAACATCAAAAAATGGAAAGATATTCTCTTCCTGAACAGGCAGAACCAATATCATTTAAATGGCTATACTTCAAACTGATACACACATTTTTTTTTTTGGTACTGGGGATCCAACTCAGGGTACTTGGTAGGAAGGTGGTGGAACCACTGAGCTAAATCCCTGGCCCAATATACAGATTTAATATAATTCCAATCAAAATATCAACATAATTTCTCACAGAGCTTGAGCAAGCAATCCTAATATTTATATGCAATCAGAACAGAATAACAAAAGCAATTCTGAGTAACAAAAACAAAGCAGGAAGCATAACAATCCCAGACTTGAAGTTATACTATAAAGCTACAGTGATGAAAACAGCATGATACTGGCATAAAACTAAGCATGTGGATCCATGGAACAGAAAAGAAGCAGAAACAACCCCAGGCACACACAGCTATTTGATACTTGACAGAGGAGCCCAAAAGTGGTGCTTGGAAAATCGGATATCCACATGTACCAAACTGAATCTAGATCCATGTATCTCATCATGTACTTAATTAAAATAAAAGTGGATCAAAGATATAAATGTTAAAATAGAAATAATCTTTTGGAAGACAAAATAGGTACAAGTCTTGAAGACATAGGTGTAGGCAAGGACTTTCTCAGAGGAATCCCAATGGCACAAGATATAACACTGACAATCAACAGATGGGACCATATCAAATTAAAGAGCTTCTGCACAGCAAAGGAAACAACCAGCAGAGTAAAGAAACAATCCACAGAATGGGGAAAAAAACCCTGCCAGCTGTTCCAGGGATAGAGGACTAACACCCAGAATATATAAAGAACTTTAAAAAATAAAAGACTTGATCAAAAAATGGGCAACTGAAATGATTATACTTCTCAAAAGAAGTAGAAATGGTCAGCAAATACATTTAAAAATGCTCATCATTGCTGGTGATCAGAAAAATGCAAATTAATACTACACTGAGACTCCATCTTACCCTAGAAAGAATGGCTATCATCAATATATCGAATAATAACAAATGCTGGCAAGAATGTGGAGAAAAAGAACTGTTTTATACTGTTGGTGGGAATGTAAAGTAGTACAGCCACTATGGAAATCAATGTGGGAATTACACACACACACACACACACACAAAATAGAAAAAATAGAGAAATAGAAAGACAAAACAAAACATAAAAACTTTTGACCTAGCTATTCCCCTGTAGGTATCTCCATAAAAGAGTTAAAATAAGGAAAATGGGGTGTGCATACACAATGGAGCACTATGCTACCATAAAGATAAATGAGAGGCACGTGTAGGTAAATGGATGCAACATGAGAATATAAGTGAAATAAGCCACAGAAACAAGTTCAAATATCACATGGTTTCTCAAATGAGAACTCCCCCAATATAGTCAGACAGACACACACACAGGAAAGAAAGGAAGAAAAGAAGAAAGGAAGAAAGGAAGGAAGGAAGAAAGAAAGGAAGGAATGAATGAATGAAGAAAGAAAGAAAGAAAGAAAGGAAGAAAGAAAGAAAAGAAAGGGAGGAAATTAGGAGATAAGCAGGAAAAAGGGAGAAATTGAAAGTTCTCCAAATTACATACTCCAAATGTTTCAAAAATATTTCCACATGTGTAGTTATTTCTTAATCCTAATCTTAGCTATAAGTGAATAAACCCATTTAAGTAATTGTGAACCTTATTCTAGTTTTGTTGAAATTTTTACTAATATAACTTTTATGGGGGAAAAACCCCAATTACCTTAGAGTTTTCCTGGGCTTTTTGCATTCATCTTCAATGTTTGGGTCTTCACATTTTTGTTCTAAAACGTGGAGCCAGAAAAATTATTAAGAATAACAATTTATAGAAAAATTTTTAGATTCTAGCTAGATTCATTGTATTAGAGGATTTTGCCTGAAATATTCCTCTAAATATTCCAGTTCCATTTTCCACATAAGGAAAAGGCACTAATGCTCAAGACACACTTGTTCAAATCACCTTTACCTATGGCAACCAGGTTCCTCAGTGTTTCCTGCATCACATCTCTGTAGAGCTTCTTTTGGGAAGGACCCAGCAGAGCCCACTCCTCCAGAGTGAAGTTCACGGCCACATCCTTAAAGGTCACTGACTCCTAAAACAATCACACATACATTTCGATGAGAAAGAGTGACATTGATTGTAATGAGGATCTATATTCACTTCATAAAAACTTCACATCACTGTTTTCTTCATATGTTTACTGAACATTTTGGACATCATATTCTTATTCTCTGTCTATCCTCTCATACAGCAATTCTGACTAGATTTGAACTACGTGGGTCATACCAATTTCTCTTTTTACAACAGATCTGTATCACCTCCAATAACAAATACCTACTACTGAGTCCTCAGAACAGAGTTAATACCAACTGTCCTGAAACAACATATTCTTAGAAATGTCTCAGAACGCAACTTTCTTGGTACCTTGAGCTGCCCACTAGGATGGACTACATCAATGTAACTACAAAGAATATTCTATTTGTTTAACACCTCTCATCCCTCTAAAGGGGAGCCTGCCTAGAGAGATTATCTAGAGAGAGAGAAGCCTGGCCTGGGAAAGCTATTGAGGTTAGCAGGGAATCTGTAGGGAGAACTCACTGCCACAGGCACAGGTTTGGGTTGGTTTCAGACTTCTTCCTGTATTAAAGATGGAGACCTCTGGCTTGTTTTTTTTTTTGGTACCGGGCATCGAACTCAGGACCTTGCACTTGCGAGGCAGGCGGCGGCAACACTGAGCTAAATCCCTGGCCCTCTGGCTTTTGTTCATTTCATGTTCCTGTGGGTCACAAAGGGAAGGACTGCTGAAGGTTAAATACTCTCAGCCAACATCAAAAGAAATGGACTCACATATTTCCACTCTGCAGTCCAGCATGGAATGACAGAGAAAGGACCATTTCTGTCCAAGTAGTGTAAAAAAAAAAAGAGGAAAAAAACCACAATAAATCAAAGAAATTAAAATCAACAGCTCTTCTATACTCAAAGAACTGACATCCAAAAGCAATCCACTGACTCTAAACTCTAGGAACAACAAATCTCATAGATACCAATACTAACTCGTTGCAAGATAACCCATTAAAACAAACACAGGAAACTAAAATGTGCCTGAAGTGCTGATGCCTGAGAGAAGTCAACTTTGAGAGCTATGAGCTGTGATCTAAAAATATGGTGAACATTGTCTTTTTTTTTATTAGATTCTTTTATTGGTACATTTTAGTTATACAATACATTTACATTCATCATTGGGAATTTGTACCTTAACATGAACATTTACTCTTTTGAAAAATGTGTTACAGTAAAAGACATATTGTCATTAATTCCTATCAAAATACTAGTATGGGACTGCATAACTCTGTAATCATAAAACTCCCCTAGCCCCAACTGTTATTGAATGTGAGTTAACAGATAAAGATGCTTGTTAGTTCTGGGACACTAGATAAGATCTGTAACAGCCATAAAGTCCCAAAGTAAATTACTCAACTCTTTGTTCGAAACTGATGTTTGGGACACCGCTATCTATAGAACAATCCAAACACCTGCTGACCATCAGGACGTGTCAGCTGACCACTAACCTTTGTTCCTCTTCTGTAAATTTCGCCTGTTAACTTCCCCTGCAACCCCCTATAAGAACAGCCTCGGACTCTGAGCCAGTTACCTCTCTAAGCTACTTTGCTTTGGAAGTGCCGTCTGGCCAGACTAATAAAGGTCTGTTTTACTTTCCAACTTGTCCGGTGTGTTCCTTCCTGGGTGTTCTTCACTGCAGTCAGCTCCTCAGAGCGTTTGGTAAGGGCCTCAGTCTTACACTAGGCTTCTCTTCAAACAATGTCCTTGACACTTTCTGAATCATTGCTGAAAATCCTCTTTCATGAGTATCTTTAGTTAACCTGTTGTGGACCCTTCGATGGTCTCAATCCAATACAAAATGTTTCCTTTTCACAGGGTCATTTCTACTTTGGGGAAAAGCCAGAAGTACATGGTGCCAGTTCTGGTGAATAGCTGGATGAAGCACACTATAATGTTTTTATCGGCCTGCCTTTCCGTTCTATGTCACACAGCAATATCATTCACCGTATTTTTGATCACACTTCATAAAGACAAGAAAGAGGACTCCTTGAACTGCTTCAAAAAAATGATAACAACAATGGGATAAGTGTGTTTGAAGCATCGAGAGTATTTTGAGAAGGATATCTTTTAAATTTAAAAATTTACCATATATTTTGATTACACTTTATAAACATTCCAGAGGACTCAGTTTTAACAGACCCTACAAATTTGTGAATTTTACCTAGAAAAACCCTACCAAATTCACACAGTGACAATGGGTGGATATTATGAAAATTCCCCCAAAGTCCAACTGTTAAGATTTCTAGAAACAAAGAATCAGGGGGAAGTAAAGTACCCCATTTCAACATCATGGCATTTTCCTACCTTGATACTGCAAAGGAAAGAGAATAAATCTCCAGTGTTACACCATTCTAATACTGGACCTAAGACATGTCCTGGTCTCACTCAAACTTGCCTGGACATGTTCTCTTCCACTGTCTGTTGTTCTCAGTAGTTTCTGTGACCCATGCTTCCTGCCACATGTAAATAAGGTGAATCCTAGTGTATCTTTCTATCCCATTGTATAAACTGAATGTATCTACTTCAACCTATCAGCAAAACCAGATAAATTTGGTAGGATACATAAAATGAATAACATCAATTGTACACAGGATAGAAAAGAGGAGTTGGCAACATACTAAGGTGTCTATACTGACCATGAAACAGTACAGTTACTTGAAAGTGCCTTTAGGAAGGTTGTCCGTGAATTTTCATAATTTTGGAAAATCACTAAACATACATTACTGAGAAAACAGATACACTTGATATGCTATTAAAGGAGAAAAATTGAATCCTATAATAAATCCAATTTAAGTAAGAAAGCAAAAAAAAAAAAAAAGAACCTTAAGTGTAAATCAAGAGCAACTAAAAAAATAAGCAATCACAGATATGGTACATATTAACCAAATCTATCAATCATCACTTGAAATGTGAATTATCTGTACTAAATAAACAATAGAATGACAGAGTATATTAGAAAATACCCATTTTTGTGTCCTCTACAAGAAAAACCATTTTAAATAGAATTGGAGGTGCTGGGGAGATATTTTTCAAAGGACTCAAACTGTCAGTTACATAGGACAAATAGGTTTTATAGATCTATCATATAATATATTCATCAGAGTTAACAATCTCTTATACTTGGGAATATCACATAAATTACATTTCAAGTGATTACCATGAAAAAACATTTCTATGAAGTAATATGTAAGTTAATTACCCCCACTTCAGTCATTTCATAATATGTATGTGTGTATGTGTGTATTATATATATTTGGGGGCTACCGGGTATTGAAATCAGGACTTTGTGCTTGCATGGCAGGTGTACCACCATTAAGCTAAATTCCCAGCCCTTGATGGATATATATTATAAAAAATTACATGATGGATACACTGAAATGAAATTTGCCAAAATGTGTGAATATGTATTTTAAAAATAAGATAATGCACTGATATAGTTTTAATGTAAGGTATGGAGAAACACGATTCTAGCACGAATTGAAAAAAAATGACTTGAACCTATACTGAAACTGATCTGTACCTGAAACACAATAAGATGGAGTAAAATGATTAAATAATGAAAAGGCAGTCAGTTCTCTGAGAGGACGTAAGAGTACTTAATAAGATTCTTCTAATAAGATCATCAAATCACAAGAGGCAAAAACATGGAACTGAAGGAAAATCACACATCCACAAATATATGTGGAGGCTTCAACATGACTCTAAGAGTAACTGACTGATCCAAAGGACAGAAAATCAGTCATGATAGGAGCTGAAGTTAATGGCATCATCTAGGAACCACAGTCATTTGACATTACAGAACACTTAAAAACTGAAGAACACAATCTTTTCAAGAACATATGGTCTATACACCAACATAAAATATAGTTGGAGCTACAAAACACACACACACAAACAAACAAAAACAAAGAAAAAAACCAAATCATATAAAGTATGCTCTTAGGCCACAATGAAAAGTAACAGGAGATGCAGAGCACAAAGTTAGAGGTTGAGGCCAGGGATTTAGCTCAATGGTTCTGCCACCTGCCTCACAAAAGTAAGGACCTGAGTTCAATCACCGATACCAAAGTGAGAGGCTAAATCAAAAAAATGTAAATGACACATATGTTAAGAATACTCAAAGCAGGGGCCAGGGATTTAGCTCAGTGGTTCCGCTGCCTGCCTCGCAAGGACAAGAACCCAAGTTTGATGGCTGGTATCCCCACGCCCTAAAAAAGAACACTCCAAAACATATATACATATTGTAATACATGTGTATATATGCATACATATATGTACACACACACACAAAAGTTGGGATGTAACTTAGTTGTAGAGTGCTTCCTACCAAATGTGAGGCTGTAGGTTCAATCCTAACACTGGGGTGAAAAAAACTGAAAATACACAACAGTGAGCATAAAAGTTGAGAATGAGCAAATAAAACTGTCTTCGTTCACAGATGATACCATTGTCTACTGAGAAAACCCCAATGATCCAACAAAACCCTACTAGAATTAATAAAGGACTCTAGCAAGATTGTAAAATACCAGCTTAATGTACAAAAATTCACCATTTTGCTATGTATTTACAGTGAAAATCTGGATTTGAAATAAAAAACAAAGCACCACCAATGAAAGAGGGAGAGGAAGACAGAAAAGGACAGGGATAAAGAAACAATTTCACTTTAGGTGAAACAGCACATTTACAATATGCTCATAGGGGCCGGGGATCTAGCTCAGTGGTTCCACCACCTGCCTCATAAGCAGAAGGACCCGAGTTCGATCCCTGGTACCAAAAAAGAAAAAAATAAAATAAAATATGCTCGTAGACTGGAAATCAATACAAGAAATTCTGGTAGAGAAGTTGTTTAATCCTAGATCAAAAATATAAACAACTTAGATCATTTCAACTGTAGTCAAGGTAACAATTAATAAACACACATGCATGAAAATTCTTCTTTAGACGATAAACACATAAACAGTCAAAAATTCCTATTAAATTTGAATTCATCCATAACCTTGAAAAACTTTTGCATTCGTTCTATTCCTCTTCTTTTAACAAAAATTTAATGGTGCATTAGCACTGGAGCACAAAAGAAAAACTAACATTGTCTAAAACAGAAAAACTTGGGCCAGGGATTTAGCTCAGTGGTTCCCCTGCTTACTTCACAAGTCTGAGTTCAATCCCCGGGACCAAAAAACAAAACAAAACAAAAAATCAGAAAAACTCAAACAAGACAAATCAAGCCCCCCAAGAAGTTCAATGAATAACAAATAATACTTCAGCCTGTGGTCACCTCTGGATACAGAATTGAATCAGACTCAAAGACACACACCAGAAGTGACCATGGAGTAATATATTCACCTGCACAGTGATTCTACTGATGTTTATATTCTTATTTAAACATAGTATGAAAAAAATGATGATTTTTTTTTTTTTTTGGTACCGAGGATCGAACTCAGGAGCTTGCACTTGCGAGGCAGGTGGCGGCACCACTGAGCTAAATCCCCAGCCCAAATTATGATTTATTTTATGAATTCTTTCTGCTTCTTTAGACCTCATCAATGTATCCACTCAGGTTTCTATCAAGAAAATTACAATCTGAAACTCACACCATCAAATAAAAAATCCTGAAGTGTTAAACTGGCATTTTATAGTAACAATTTGTCGGCAGTGAAAACAGAAGGGAAGCACCTCTGAAAAGCAGCCTATTTCTCTCAAATTTCACCTGTTTCCCCATTATTTCACAAGGACCCCACACTCAGAAGGTGAAACAAATGCTTATATTTAAAGACCACTCTCAATGGGCAGAGGCAGCCCAAAGTGGCTCCTTCTCAGTAGGAGAGGGAGCTGAGCAGCCAGGAAATTTCCTTCCTTCTGCCCTCCTATCATAAAAAGGCCCCTATTCTGCAAGATTAATTGAGATCAGTTACCAAACACTCACCCAGAGTTAGTACAAGATTCTCACCACTGCTATGTCTCTGTTATTGGGTGCCCCCCCATTTAGTTTATTGGTACATTTTAGGTATACAATACACTTAATTCATCATTGTGATCTTGTACCTTTACATGATGTATCTTGTTTCTTATTTTTTCCCCATTCCCCTGCCCTCCCTTCAACCCCTCCACCCTTCCCTATTTACAAAGACTTCGTTTCCATGCTTTTCCTTTTCTCATATTTTTTCTTCTCCCTTCTTTCCTTTCCCCTTCCCCTCCCGTTTCCCCTATTCCTTTAGACATTTTCTGCCTATTTCACAAAATCTATTATACACTGATTTTTATTTACACTTTTAGTTTTTCACACCTGAGAAACTATTCGGTTATTTACATGTGTGTCCTATTTATTTCACTTAAGAGTATGGCCTCAATATGTATCCATTTAGCTATAAATGTCTCTAGTTTCTCAATTCATTATGGCTGAGAAGTACTCCATTTTATTAAAAAACCACGTCTTTATCCACTCTCCAGTTGATGGGCACTTGGGCTGTTGCCAAGTTTTAGCTATTACAAACTGTGTCACTATAAACATGGGTGTGCATATATCACTGTGATATGATTATTTTAATTCTTCTGGGAAGATACCCAGTAAAGGAATAGCTGGGTCCAATGGGACTTTAAATCCTATTTGTTTGAGGTATCTCCATATTTTCACAGTGGTTGCATGAGTCTTCACTCCCATCAACAATGGAGAAGGGTTCCTTTCTCCCTACAACCCTGTCAGCATTTGTTATTGGTTGATTTCATGATAGCAGCCATTCTTTCTGCAGTGAAGTGGAATCTCAGTGTTGTTTTCATCAGCATCTCTCGAATGACCAGTGATGTTGAACATTTTTTCATATGTTTATTTGCTGCTTTTAATTCTTTGTCTGAGAAATGTCTGTTCATTTCAGATGCCTATTTTTAAATTGGGTCTTTATATTTGGGAGATCTGATTTTTCTTTAGTTCTTTATATATTCTTTGTCTGGGGAATAGCTGGTAAAATTTTTTTTCCCACATTGTAGGTTGTCTCTTAGCTCTGTTGGTAGTTTCTCTTGCAGTGCAGAAGATTTTTAATATGATGAGATCCCAGTTGTTGATTCTTTGTGCTAGCTCCCGTGCTACTGAAGATTTGTTCATAAAGTCTTTTCCTATGCCGATGTCATCAAGAGTTCTACCTAACTTATCTTCCAGCAAGTTTAGTGTTTCTGACCTAATATTTAGATCTTTAGTCCACTTCAATCTTAGTTTAGTGTGCGGTGATAGGTATGGGTCTAGTTTTAATTTCTTACAGGTTGAAATCCAGTTTTTCCAACACCATTTATTAAATAGGCTCCCTTTCCTCCAATGATGGTGGTTGGCTCCTTTGTCAAAGGTGAGATGGCTGAGTATGTCTGGAGTTGTTTCTGGATCTTGTAATCTATTCCACTGATCCTCGGGTCTGTTTCTTTGCCAGTACCATGATGATTTTATCACAGTGGCTTTCTATTACAATTTCGAATTGGGAAATGTGATACCCCCTGCCATGTCTCTGTTGCCTAGAATTGCTTTTGCTATTCTAGATCTTTTCTGGTTCCAGATGAACTTTTGGCTTGTTTTCTCTAGTTCTGTGAAATATGCTGTTGGGATTTCAATCAAGATTGCACTGAAATCAGTTTGAAAGCAGTTTTGGAAGTATGGCCATTTTCACTATATTGGTTTTCCTAACCAGGAACAGGAGATGTCTTTCCATTTTCTTTTTTTTTTAATTTTAATTTTAATTAAAAAAAATTTTTTTTTGGTACCAAGGATCAAACTTGGGTCCTTGTGCTTGCAAGGCAGGTGGCAGAACCACTGAGCTAAATCCCCAACCTCCATTTTCTTATATCCTCTTTGATCCCTTTTTTCAGAGTGCTGTAGTTCTCAATGTAGAGGTCTTTTGATTCCTTCATTAGATTGATTCCTAGATATTACATTTTTTGGGTGCTATTGTGAAAGGGATTGTTTCCCTAATTTCTCTTTCAGTGAATCTGTTATTCATGTACAAGAAGGCTATTGATTTTTGAGTGTTGACCTTGTATCCAGCTACTCTACTGAATCTGTCAATTAAGTCTAGAAGTCTTTTGGCAGAGTTTTTTGGGTCTTCTATGTAGAGTATCATATCATCAGCAAATAATGACATTTTAATTTCTTCCTTTTCTATCTTTATTCCTTTTATTTTTTTCTCTTCTCTAATTGCTATGGCTAATGTTTCCAAAACTATATTGAACATGAGTGGTGATAGAGGACATCCTTGTCTTGTTCCTGATTTTAGCGTGAAGGATTTCAGTTTTTGGCCATTTAGTATGATGGCTTTTCAAAGACAGCCTTTACCAAGTTGAGATAAAGACCATGTATTCCAATTTTCTGGAGGGCTTTTACCATGAATGGGTGTTGAATTTTATTGAATGCTTTTTCTGGATCTATTGAGATGATCATATGGTTTTTGTCCTTGACTGTTAATATAGTGTATTACATTTATTGATTTACAGATGTTGAACCATCCTTGCATCCCTGGGATAAATCCTGCTTGGTCATGGTGTATGATCTTCTTGGTGACCTTTTGCATTGTTTGCCAGTATCTTATTGAGTATTATTGCATCTGTGTTCATTAGGGAGATTGGCCTGTAGTTCTCTTTTTATGTTGGGTCTTTCCCTGGTTTTTGAATCAAAGTAACACTTGCTTCCAGGAATGAATTTGGAAGCATTGCTTCCCTTTCAGTTTCATTGATGAGTTTAAAGAGTAATGGCTGTAGTTTTTCTCTAAATGTTTTGTAGAATTCAGCAGTGAAGCCATCAGGACCTGGGCTTTTCTTTGTTGGTAAATTTTTAATTATGTTTTCAATTTCACTGATTGTAATTGGGGTGTTCAGAATTTTTATATCTTCTTCGTTTGACTTTGGTAATTCATATGTATCTAGAAATCTGCTGATTTCTTCTGTAATTTCCATTTTATTAGAGTACAGTTTCTCAAAGTAGTAGTTGATCCTCTGGATTTATTGGTTTTTTTAAAAAAATATATATCACTTCTTATGGGAGTGGCTGACCACCAATTACCTAAAACTAACTGGGTATCCAATGATTCAATTCTGACACCATCCAGACTTAGCAAAATCTCAACAATTTCAGCACTCAGATCCACCACAAGGTCCCCAGGTATGATGTCCCAGTAAAGAACACAGCCAGCCTGAATTTGGGAGTTCCAGGCTCGACCTCCTAGAGTAACTCCAAAGGAAAGTCCCTCACCAGTTTATTAAGCTGGATCTTTTATGGATAGGGTAGAAGGTTAGTGGGATGGGTTTAGGTACAGTAAGCCAAAGGGGAGGCCTGAGACTGGGAGAATGGCCGAGTATGTAACTATGGCAAGAGCACTGTGACCTAGCAGGTGGGGCAACTATCATATCCCAGTGATAATGGATATATGATACAGAACCTCTAAATAATCCAAATAATGTAAGGGAAGTATTATAACTCCAAATCAGCTAGATATCCTTAACACCAAGTTTGTGTTCTCTAAAAGGGAAGAATGAATTCTAGGAACAATGATGGTTAAGAGTAGGAAGAATTTGAGAGAAAGCTTCTGTCTAAGAGAGACAGAGGGGAACTGGAAAGTAGGTTGCCCACCCATCCTGCTTCTCAACAAGCATTTTATTGAACAAAGCCAAGAGGTGAGAGGCAGGTACAAAGTGGGACAAACTACAGTCAACTAATAAGATCCAGTGGAAAATCACATGGTGGGTATGAGATGGGACAAAACTATGGTCAACCAATAAGGTTAGAAACATAATCGCTCAGGTAATATTGATTAAATGGGAATCAAATGGGGAAGCAAGTCATGTGGCAAGCATACAAGGATTGAATAAGGATTTCCTGGAAGGAATGGGTTAGGGAGGTTTTGGTTCCCCACTCAGGTGATCCATATGTATTTAGTTTTGTTTTTTTGTACAGGGGATTGAACTCGGGTCCTTGCGCTTGTGCAGCAGGCAGCTGAAACCACTGAGCTAAATCCCCAGCCCCCATATGTATTAAGAATATCAATCACTACTGTTCATCCCTAGGGGATGTTTATGAATGTAGTTCTTCCTTTTTGAATCCTGAGCTTTTAGTAAATGTACCCCAATTGTCTTCTGTGCTAAAGGCCCCAGCTTGCCCTAACTGTCTTATTGTACTTTCTAACTAGATCAGCTGTCTACAATACCAGCAGGTTCCTGGGCTCAGGCGCTGGAAATCAGCCATTACAGGAACTCCAGTGGGTGTAGTGGGGCAGATAGGGGTTAGACCTATCACTAACTACAGATGCTACTTCAAAGTGTCTATGTACTTTGGCCACTAGTTCCCTTGCCAAAGTTACATAGAAGTGATATCCTGAGGTACCCAGTTAGCATATGCAGATATTTCATGAAAGAGGTTTATGATAAAGACATTCCTATTACTAGAAGACTCAAGAGTTTTAGGACACCTGTGTCACTAACGGACTGAGGGCAAAAACTGTCTCCCATTGTAAAAATGGACAACTATAGATTAACTGTGTAACTGCTTGCTGAGAAGGATATATTGTGAAGTTAGCAAGTTAATCAGAAACCCCCCAATAGCCTGCGTCTGAATTTTACCCCTTTTCCTCCCCAAATTGCTTTTTCAAAGTGTTAACCAGCACATAGCTTACCTTGTGGTTAAGAGCAAAGGACAGGACACATTATACTGCAGCCCTACCAATAAAGATAGCAACTTCCGCAGGGGATTTAGCTCAGTGGTTTCACAGCCTGCTGCACAAGCGCAAGGACCTGAGTTCAATCCCTGGTACCAAAAAAAAAAAAAAAAAAAAAAAGATAGCAACTTCCTGTGGGATCCCCAAAATTGGATTTTAATCTAACTTGCAATCTGCTTCTGTACACCTGTGCTTGCTCAACAATGAGATCATGATAATACCATGGGTGGTTTTTCCCTTTAAAAACTGGGCTTCCCTGCTTCATCGGTACCAAATGGAGGCAGGAGCATGAGCTCACCCTTTAGTTGCTGGCTATTAAAAGGACATTTAATTTGGATATTTTCATGGCATGGTCTTTTTCGCTGGGACAGCTATAACAATTTTAACACTATAGTCACTATTATAATGCAAACTAATTAGAGCAAAGCGATCTAGGAAAGCCCATCCAAACCTCCTGCTCCCCGCTTTATTGACCCTTTGCCTAGGTAACTATGCTTAGATTGATGGCTGTTTCCCTAGACTATGGCTGCTGCCCACCCCCCATAGAATCATAAAGGTATAAGAATGTGAGTAAACTTCTGTTTGACGCCTTTGAAGCAATTTGAATCCCCTGAGGCTGTGGGCAATAAAGCTTATTTTGCTCCCACTCAGTGTGGTCAATGGTCTGTGCAGAGACTCATGCAATGGTCACACTTCAGGACAAAAGTTCAATTTTTTAAAAAAAGACACTACATATCCGGATCAACTCTCATATAATAAACTTTTCTCAACAGACAGAAGACACAGATGGCTTTCTCTGAGACTGTCCCTCTAAAATTTCCTCAGATGGCACAAATTACTGACTAGACCAACTAATACAATTAGAAAAAAAAGAGCTAAATGAGTCACTCCCTTCCCTCCATTCAATTGTAAACAGTACCCTAATGATATAGGGGGAAGAGATGTAACTCCCAAACCTGCTACATATCCAAAATGTGGGTTCGTGTTCTATAAAATCGAAGAATGAATTCTAGGAAGAGGTTGAGTAGGAAAAATTTATTGAAGAACGATACCTTATGTCTAAGAGACACAGAAAGGGGAACAGAAAGTGGGTTACCTGCTCACCCTACTTCTCAAAGGTGTTTTATGAGACAAAGCCACAAGGTGAGGAGGGGTCAAGGTGGGACAAAACTAGTCAACTAGTAAGATTACAAGTACAGTCGCTTAGGTAATATTGATCCAATGAGAAATCACAAAGTAGACAAAACTATGGACAACCCATAAGATTATGACAAGTATAGTCACTTTGGTGATATTAAATGGGGATCCAATGGGGAAGCAACTCACATAGCAAGTGTACAAGGATTTTCAGTAGGGGTGGGTCAGGGATCTTTCCTGGAAAGGGTGGATTAAGTAAGACCTTCGCCCCCACCCACGTGATTGATACCTATTTAGAATATCAATCACTGCTATACATCCTTAGGGGAACCATGAGGGTGTGGTACTTTCTTTTCTTTTATAATGTTGGCCTTCAGTGAATCATCATCCATGTTGGCTGAAGGGCAGCCCTGTCTACAAGATATCTAATTAACTTACCTATCTACAATACTAACAGTTATCCATGCTTCCACTGTCCTAAAAGAAGTACAAAATAAAATAGCCTAAGAGATTGTCATCCCTAAGCAGCAGAGCAATGGCACCAGTGGGATTCAATGGCAGGTACCTAAAGCCAAAGCTGTCTGGCCTTTACTGTAAATTCCGAAAGCCTGAGTTATTGGGCCTCTCCTCCACTTTTCCCTGTTCCTGCTGCTGCCTTCCTCGTGATCATCAATAAATGTAGCTACTTACTACTTACTCTGGGGTATATTCTTAGCTTAGCAATTCTTTCCTCGTGGTACATGAGAACCTGGACTATTAGTGGCCCATTCAACTGTAAAATCTGACGATCGGAGTGAGGAGGACTTTACCAAATCTCTGGAGACTTTATCAGACAATGAGCCAAGGGATCTTATTGTACAGCAGCCCAGACACCTTCAGAGACCTCAGCAGAAGTAGGCAGCCAGACAACCCATCCAACAAGGAAGGTAACTCCCCACTCTGTCGGAGGCCCTCTGTCTTACCCTTTCTGGATGAAAAATGGATTACTGGGACCAATCACTGTGTGAAAGACTACACTGTGGGACAAAAGGCTTCTGTCCTTGGGACAGGAGGGGCCCTGCTGTTCAGTTGGGCTCGTGTGTTGTTTTGGTACAAGGGATCAAATTTGGGACCTTGCATTTGCCAGGCAGGCACAGCACCACTGAGCTACATCCTGGGTGGCTTATGTTCTTTTATTGATCAACACAATGTGTAAAGTCTATCTTGGAGGCTGTGCTCCATGTCTCAATGCAGATTAAGTGTAAGGCCAGCAGAATAGGAGACAAGGCCACCAGCAGACAAGTACTTATATTTGAAAGAAAATTGAGCAGAAACAAGGACACCCAAGGCAGAGCTTTTATTGAAAGGCAGAAGCTGCCAGGCTGTCTCCAATAATGGCAAGAGCAGTAGCTGGGAGCTGGTCGGGAAAGGTTTATAAGGGTTGGAAGAGCATCGTGGGGTCTGCAGATTGGTTGCAACTGGTAGTGAGGTTTAAACTGATTGGCAGGTTTGAACTTATTGGCAGGAAAGATTGTTAGTGGTAAAGCTTATTGGCAAGAAAGGTGGGGTGGGGTGTTTCACTTTCCTAGTGAGGACAGGTTTCAGCTTCCAAAAATGACTCATTTTCCATAGGCGGGAGCCATTTTAGGATGTAGGACTGTCGTTCAGGGCCATTTGGTCTAGCAGAGAACTCTATCATTCCAGACTCTTGTTATTATAAAATAGGGGTAAAGGTCTCCTTTTTTGTAGCTGCTTCCAGGTGCCAGTGGGGTGATGGGGGGGGGTCTATGCAGTGGAGTTGTGGTCTCGATATGTGGAGTCAGCATCAGTAGCGAGGGGCCGGGCCATGACAAGTTTGACAACCACCTGGTTGGTGAAGGCCTGCATGAGTTCCTGTAAGAAATTTTGAAAACGGAACAGACAAGGTCGGAAAAGCTGAAGACAGAGCAGAGACTGACATTCTCAAAGCTTGCCCCTCCTGCTAAACCCATGAAGGTCACTGTGCCTGGAAGATGAACTGCTGAAACACAGCTGCCTACCTCCCTATGTCACCTCCCTAGTCTTTGCTAAGTTCTACTTCTGTAAAATTCTCCTTGCTCCCCAGCCCTGGTTAAAGAACAGAGAAATGTGAGAACAAACTTAGAAATGGGCCTCAAACTCTGGAAGGTGACTTCTGATGGGCCCAACTGCTAGAGAATAAATCTTCCTAAATCTTCCTTTCCCTTCAATTTTCTGAGTGCTACTCTCTTCCTTGTTCTGCCTGCCCTCCAAGGGCCATTTCAAACCTCCATTGTTCCCAGAATTCATTGCTGGATTTTAGAAAACACAAACTCATATTTTGGAAGTCAGATATATTCCCCCCATATCACTTAGACAAAGGCTTTGACATAGCTGCCTGCAGCACAGGGTCAGGAGACATGGACCTGGCCTGCTTGAACTGTTGTTTTTCTGTGGAGTACTTAGTAACTCACTCTGAACTTGGGCAGCTCTTTGATTAGTGCCAAGGATGTTTGTGCTTCTCTGTGGGTGATGAACTCAGGTGGAGTGCTTCCTTTCATAATTTTACTTCTCCTTTTCTGACTCCCCCTCTTTTCAGACTTTCAGCTATCAGAATGTTCCATTTGTTTAGTTGTTACTTCTGGATAACTTAAAAAAAAATAGTTTTAAGAGGGGCAATGTCTTACTGCACAGGAAGAGAAAAATTGGTCTGTTAAAACCTCCTGTCACCATTTCTGGGTGCACTGGCTGGCAGCAGGAGAGACAGGCAACCACCAAACAGACTGGGTCCCAAAGCCCACTCACCTACAGCTATTGCTTCTTGGGCTAGCTTGCTTTCATTGTGGTAACTGTGGGTTTAAGTTTATGCTGTTGTCTGAAAGAATGTGTAACCTGTATTTGCAGATTGAATTTACATAATGCCTGGCTTTTATTTTGAGATTTTGTCACCAGATGTGTATGCTTTGTGGCTTGATCTAGCTAGATGAGTTTTCTCTAGGGATAGGTCTTATTCTTTTTAACTGGCTAAGGGGCATACAGACAGTAAGGCATCCCAGTTTGGGTTTCTTCAACTGGAAGATGAATCGTAAAAGGGAAAATCTAATGGGTCCAAAAGAAGTATCATTGGTGGTCACTTAAGACTGGAGATCTCCAGCCTCAAAGAATTCAGCCTTTCCAGGTTAAATCCCTAGGGGCCTGACCCAGAGACAGGCCTGCCAGAATCCTAGATCCCAATTTTCACCTCTCCTATCTACAGATGGAAACCTCATCTATTCCTTCTGAGTCCCTGCTCAAATGGCTTAAGCATTGGAATGAGCTCCACACTAAGATCCTTCAAAGAGATCATCATATTCCTGTGGAATAAAAATGGCCTATGTATCCACTTGGGGAAAATGAGATGTGGCCATCCCTTGGCAGCCTGAAATATAATGCCATATTCCACCTATATCTTTACTGTAAGGAATGAAACAAATGGTCAGAGGTGCTCCCCCCCCCCCCGTATGGGGAATCAAACTCAGGACCTTGCAGTTGCCAGGCAGGTGAGGCACTGGTGAGCTATGTCCCAGGCCCCAGAGATGTCTTATATTCAAGCCTTTATTGCCCTCTACCAGAGACCTGGTCTATAGCAAAGAAGTACTCATCTCTCAGCAGCTAATGCTGCAAAGGACTCCTTCCTGTCAGCTCCTTCTCCCCACACACTAGTTCCTCAGCAACCTGCTCAGTACCCTGTGAAGATGAAGGGCATCTCCTCAGTCTGCCTCATACTGAGTCTGGGTCTACTTATCATAGGGCCCCAGATTCAGGAAGCACATTGTCTAAGGCCACTATTGGTCTTCCCCTTGAAGAAATGGCAAGCACTGATATTACAGTCCATGTACTAGTTCCTTTTCCAGTTACAGGTATTCAGCAATGCAAGGTGGGTTTTCTGAGGACCCTGACAAGTTTGTTGATGATTTCCAAACCCTTAACATTGGCTTTTGATCTGACCCAGTGAGATGTCCAGTTCATCTTCGTCTTATTGTATAGCTGTAGAAAGGAAAAGGATTATCAGGGCAGCAAAGCAAGCTAATGAAAAAGCCTTTGCAGCTTTACCCTTTACTAATCAGCCAACTGCTGATTTTTATCCAAGAGGGGCTCAAGTGGGATTATAACACTGGGAGTGAAGAAGCCAAAGGAAAGTTATACATCAAGGCCATTTCAACTGGTATGCCATAAGGGATGCCCAAACCTATTGTTGTGGATTTCTCTGGGAATAATCGAAAGACTCACAGGAGACAGAGGAGCAAGGGTAAAACCACAAAATTTATTTGCTAGCAGGCCAGCCCCACAGGAACACGCCTTCAGGGACTGACGCCAGGTTACACTGGCGGCTTACATTTATACTCTAAACTGGGAAATTCTGATCATGTGATTTACAGAAAGCTTAAAGTCTATGTGTACTTTTGCTCGAGAGGCATGGCAATTGTTATCTTAATTTGGACATCTTGCCTCATTTGGTTGGGGGTTGTGGTTAGGCAATGTTGCAGACATTTGCTCATCTAAAACACCTTAAGCTAGTGCTATGTGCCTACAAACTTATGGTTGATGGTGAAACATCTGGTATTGCTATTCTGAGAAGCGAAGGGAAGCAAGTTACAGAAGCAGAACGAAGCAAGCAGTTATTTTACATTTTCCTTAACATTCCCCCATTTGTTTTGGTTCATGATGATTCTTCATCATTGACATCACTGATGTCCCTGCACTCTACATATCTTGTGGAGACTAACATGTGTTAGCTCTGCATAGAGTTTATTCTTTGTGGGATGAACTTGGTCATCTGATTAATAATGCAGGGGCCTATTGTGGCTAAGGCTAGCAAAGTGAGTAGTGGTCCAGTGAGGACTCCTAACCATAAGGCCCAGTTGCCCCATGAATTTGAATTTTCAGTGTCAAATTGTTCTCGCATTTTGTTCAACCTCTTTTTAAGCTTATCTATAGATTCTTTTACTACTCCAGACTTATTAGTATAATAACAGCATTCCTCTCCTAGATATAAGCAAGTTCCCCCATGCTTTGTAGTTAGTAAATCCAGTGACCTTCTGTTCTGTAATGCCACATCTGTCAAGGAGTTCATTTGCCCTGAGAGTGTGAGGGTAGAGGCTCTTACCTCCTCCAGATTTTCTTTTACTTTCTTTCCTAAACACAGGTATTGTTGTTGTCCTAGACCAACAGCTGTTCCCCCTAGGGCAAGGCTTCTAGCAATGGCTGTTCCTGCCATGATAGGCACAATAGGGTCTCTTCTCCTCCTGTTGAGACCTCTGATTGTGCCAATCTTTAGAGGTACTTGTGCCATGTCAGTCGGGGTGTAGACTGACAACCAGGGAATTAAAATTCCTAAGAAACAGAGTCCATGGATTTTTGGGGAGAACACTCTATAAACTCCATCTCCACAAACAAAGTCCCTTCAGGAGCAGAAATATTATCCTTGTACACAATGATACTTGCACACTCACAGGTAGCATTCAGCTGTAGTTTGTTTCCAAGAAGACAGGTACTGTTACCTATGGCCTCTGTAGGTTCTTCAATTAGCAGGGCTGAGGTCTCTGAGGTCAGGTTTCTGACCATCATGTTATTTACTGTAATACCGAGGGCCTGGTATGACATTTGGCTTAAGGGGGCACAGATCCAGCAATGAGAGGCTAACTCCGGGTCTGCTGCTAATAGAAGCCGGTGGGTGCTACTGATTGTTTGGACCATATCAATACCTGTGTAATTGGTATGGTTTGTTTTTAAATTTTTTAGTAATTTTAGAGATAGGCCATCCGCAACAATTGACAGGGGCCTTATTGTAGCCCAGACCTTCTTTATGAGCATAGTCCAATATGGCCCTCTCCAGTACAAGGTCCCGCTCGGGACAATCCTAACCTGCAACCAGCGCCCTTTTAGCCACTTAGGGTCCCATGGGTCTCTCAGGTGATATTTTACTGGAACACAATTGCCTTGCTGGCAGTCATCACAGCTTGGATTTATAAGTGATATAGCATTTTGGTTTGGGGGTCTTATTGGTTCACCTTCTGCTAGGAAGTAAATAGGCCCTCTAGCCAGGCAGAGGCTCTTTTCTTGTTCATAGCCTCCGCAAGCTTTCGTCTCAGGCATACCATAGTGTTCCCTGGGACAAGTGTCGAAAAACAAATCCAGGGGGTGTCCCTCAGGCTCCCACTTGACAATCTTGATGAGCTTAGTTTGTGCATCAAACTTCCTGTCCCTTGGTTTATAAACAGCTCAAACTCCCAGTGTCCTGCCAAGACTTCAGTGCCCATAAAGAGGCTTACCTCAAGCAGGATAAAAAGATGACCTGTGGACCCAGGTAACATAACAAAAGACAGCATTTTTCCTTTTTGTTCCAATAGCTAGGTGCAACAGCTACCAGGCCAATCAATATCAAATATCAAGATGATACACAGTATTAATATCAAAATGAATAAGGCAGGAAAAGATATAGTCCATAAAGAGGCAAAGTCACTCAGCTTCATGTAATATGGTCCTCAGTCTTCAGCTGTGCATCACCTGTCAGCCTCTGGAGTGACAGTGGCAGAGCTTTGAGTGCGCTGTCTCTTGATGGTAGTCTTCAGAGAGTTGTCAGGGTCTAGCATCCATTTCCAATCCTCTTTAAGGGGCGCTCTCTTTACCCGAGAATGATGCATCCATAGCTGAATACCTGTGGCCTTTAGGGCTGTGGGAGTAACCATAATTGTCATATAGGGCCCTTTACACATACGGCAGAGAGGCTTTTTGTCCCAATCTTTTACTAACACTAGGTCTCCAGGCTCATACTGGTGAGCAGGTGTTACTGTAGGTGTGGTTTCCCTTTCACCTATATAATCCCTGATGTGGAAAAGGGTTTTACTTAGAGCCATCGTTTGGCTTTTTTTTTTTTCAGTTTGAATCATTATTTAAATTTCATTTTACGGGTACACTTTAGGTATACAATATAATGACATTCTTCATTGGAAATTTGCACCTTTATATAATCTTTTGGTTATTTTTCCCTCTTCCCCTGCCCTCCCTTCAACCCCTCCATTCCTCCCTATTTACAAAGACTTTGTTTCCACTTTTCATTTTCTCATATTAATTCCATTCCCTTCTTTCCTTTCACCACCACTCCCACTTCCCCTTTCCTTCCTATTTCATATTATCTATGATATCTTTTAGTCCTTATTTAACCTTTCAGTTTCTCACACTAGAGAAACTATTCAGTATTTACACATGCGTGTCCTGTTTATTTCACTTAAGAGTATCGCCTCAATGTGCATCCATTTACCTATAAATGTCTCTAATTTCTCATTTCTATGGCTGAGTAATACTCCATTTTACTTTTTAAAACCACACATTTTCTTTATCCAGTCTCCAGTTGATGGGCATTTGGGCTGCTTCCAACTTTTAGCTATTACAAATTGTACTGCTATGAACATGGGTGCACATATATCACTGTGGTATGATTCTTTCAATTCTTTGGGGAAGATACCCAGCAGGGGAATAGCTGGGTCAAATGGGACTTCCAGTCCTAGTTCTTTGAGGTATCTCCATACTGACTTCCACATTGGTTGCACCAGTCTACACTCCCACCAGCAGTAGAGCAGGGTTCCTCTTTCCCCACAGCCCCACTAGCATTTGTTATTGGTTGATTTCATAATAGCAGCCATTCTCTCTGGAGTGAGGTGGAATCTCAGCCTTGTTTTCATTTGCATCTCTTGAATGACCAGTGATGCTGAACATTTTTTCATATGTTTCTTTGTTATTTATACTTCTTTGTCTGAGAAATGTCTGTTCATTTCAGATGCCCATTTTCAAACTGGGTCTTTAAATTTGGGAGGTCTGATTTTTTTTCAGTTCTTTATAAATTCGGGATAATAGACCTTTAGACCTTTGTCTGAGCAAGAGCAGGTGAAGATTTTTTTCCCACTTTGTGGGTTGTCTCTTCACACTGCTAGTGGTTTCTCTTGCTGTGCAGAAGCTTTTTAATAAGATGAGATGCCACTTGTTGATTTTTTGTGCTAGTTCACGGGCAACTGAGGTTTTGTTCATAAAATCTTTTCCTACACCAATGGCTTCAAGAGTTCTACCTAACCTCTGTTCCAGCTGGTTCAGTGTTTCTATTTTAATATTTAGACCCTTAATCCATTTTGATTTTAGTTTAGTGGATGGCAAGGGATATAGGTCTAGTTTTAATCTTTGGCAAGTTGAAACCCAATTTTTCCAGCACCATTTATTAAAGGGGCTATCTTTCCTCCAGTGAGGGTGTTTGGCTCCTGTACCGAAGATGAGATGATTATGTCTGGACTTGTTTCTGCATCTTCTAATCTGTTCCATGGTTTCTCAGTTCTGTTTGCCAGTACCATGCTGTTTTATCACACTAGCTTTGTAGTATAGTTTCAAGTTGGGGATTGTGATACTCCTGCCATGTCTCTGTTACCTAGAATTGTCTTTGCTATTATGGGTCTTTTCTTGTTCCAAAAGAATTTTTGGATTGTTTTCTCAAGGTCCGTGAAGTATGCTGCTGGGATTTCAATTGGGATTGCATTGAGTCTATATAGCAGTTTTGGAAGTATGGCCATTTTCACTATGTTGAGCCTACCTACCCAAGAGCAGGGGATGTCTTTCCATTTTATGATATCATCTTCAATCTCTATTTTCAGAGTGCTATTGTATTCACAGAAGAGGTCATTGATTTCTTTTATTAGGTTGACTCCTAGGTATTTCAGTTTTTTGAATGCTATTATGAAAGGAATTGTTTGGGCTATTTGTGTCTCAGTGAGTCTGTTGTTCGTGTAGAGGAAAGCTATTGATTTTTGTGTGTTGACCTTGTATCCAGCTACTCTATTGAATTTGGTTAAGTCTGGAGTTCTTGGGGTCTTCTACATAGAGTACCATGTCATCTGCAAATAATGGCAATTTGACTTCTTCATTTCCTATCTTTATTCCTTTTATTTCTTTCTCTTGCCTAATTGCTGTGGCTAATGTTTCCAAAACTATATTGAACAAGTGTTGATACTGAACATCCTTGTCTTGATCCTCATTTTAGTGTGAAGGATTTCAGTTTTTGACCATTTAGTATGGTATTGGTTGTTGGTTTTTCATAGAAGGCTTTTATCAGATTGAGGTAGAGACTGTCTATTCCAATTTTTTGTAGGATTTTTATCATAAATGTGTATTGGATTTTGTCAAATGCTTTTTCTTCATCTATTCAGATGATCATCTGGTTTTTGTCCTTGGCTCTATTGATATAGTGTATTACACTGATTGATTTGCGTATGTCAAACCATCCCTGCATCCCTGGGATGAATCCCACTTGGTCAGGGTGTATGATCTTCTTGATGATCTTCTGCATTCTATTTGCCAGTACCTTACTAAGGATTTTTGCATCTATGTTCATTAGTGAGATTGGCCTATAGTTCTCTTTTGGTTGGGTCTTTCTCTGCTTTGGGGATCAAGGTGATGCTTGCTTCCAGGAATGAATTCGGGAGTATTACTTCCCTTTCAATTTCACTGAAAAGTTTCACTGAAAAGTTTAAACAGTAGTGACAGTAGTTCCTCTCTAAATGTCTTGTAGAATTCAGCAGTGAAGCCATCAGGACCTGGGGTTTTCTTAGTTGGTAAGTTTTTAATTATTTTCAATTTCACTGACTGATACTGTGTTGTTTAGAATTTTTAGATCTTTTTCGTTCAACTTTGGTAATTCATACAAGGAATCTATCCATTTCTTCTGTTTTCCATCTTACTGGCATGTAGGATCTTGAAGTAGGTATTGATAATCCTCTGGATTTCTGCTGGGTCCATTGTAATTTCACCCTTTTCATTCCTAATTGCATGGATTTGGGCCTTTTCTATCCTTTTTCTGATAAGGTTGGCTAAGAGTTCGTCAATTTTGTTTATTCTTTCAAAGAACCAACTCTTGACTTCATTGATTTTTTTGGTACCATTCTCTTAGTCTCCATTGAATTGATTTCTGCTCTGATCTTTATAATTTCCTCCCTTGTATGCACTTTGGGTTTGTCCTGCTCTTCTTTTTCTAGAAGCATGAGGTTCAGCATCAGGTTGTTTAACTGGGCTCCCTGTTTTCCTAATATGAGTATTCACTCCTACAAATTTCCCTCGTAAGACTGCTTTCACTATGTCCCATAGATTCCAATATGTTGTATTGTCATTGTCATTTAATTGAAGGAACTGTCTGATTTCTTCTTTAATTTCCTGTGACCAACTGTTTATTCAGAAGTGTGTTGTTCAATTTCTATGTGTTTATGAAATGTTTGTGGTTTCTTTTGCTATTGATCTCCAATTTCATTGCACTATGGTCTGATAATATACAGGGGATAACTTCAGTTCCTTTGCACTTAAAAATGGTCTATGAGCGAGTTTGTGGTCTATTTTGGAGAATGACCCATGTGCAGCTGAAAAGAATGTGTATTCTGATTTGGTGGGTTAAACATGTGTTAATTTCATTTGTTCAAGAGTTCAATTGAGTTCTAGTATTTCATTACTTATTTTTTGTCTAGTTGACCTATTTGTGACAGTGGGGTATTGAGGTCCCCCAGTACTATTGTATTAGTGCATGTATCAGTTTTCATGTCTGTTAGTATTTGTTTTATATAGTTGGGTGCATTCGTGTTTGGTGGATATATATTTATGGTTATCATCTCTTCCTGTTGATTTGTTCCCTTTACAAAGATGTAATGTTCTTCTTTGTCTCTCTTAATCAGCGTTCGTTTGAAATCCACTTGATCTCCAAAGAAGATAGCTATTCCTGCTTTTTTTTTTTAGGTTCCTGTCACATGGAGTAGTGTTTCCCACCCTTTAACTTTCAGTTTATGAGTTTCTTTTTTATTTTTTATTTTTGTTGTTGTTGTTTTTTTGGTACCGGGGATCGAACTCAGGTCCTTGTGCTTGTGAGGCAGGTGGCGGAACCACTGAGCTAAATCCCCGGCCCTATGAGTTTCTTTTTTGTGTTTCTTGTATCGAGCATATTGTTGGATTTTGGTTCTTGACCCAATCTTCCAGACTATTTCTTTTGATTGGTGAATTGAGACCATTAACATTGATGGTTATAACACTTATCATTGTCATGACTTTTTCTGTTTGTTGGATTTTCCCCCTTTGCGTTTAATTTCTTGTCACACTGGGCTTCCTGGGGTTGTGATCCTCGTTGTCTTTTCCTACGATATTGTCTAAAATTTTTTGGAGGGCTGGTTTGGTATTCATGAAGTTCCTAAGGTGATGTTTGTCATAAAAGTTATCTTATCTCTCCATTAATTTTGAAAGATAGTTTTGCAGGGTACATCAGTCTGGGTTGGAGGCTGTTTTCCTTTAGGGCTTGGAACACGTCACTCCAAGCTCTTCTTCTCTTGAGGGTTTGCGTTGAGAAGTCTGCTGTGATTCTGATGGGTTTTCCTTTATATGTGATTTGTTTCTTTTCTCTAACTACTTGTACAACTGTTCTTCTGTTGTGTTTCTGGAATCTTAACAATTATATCCCTATGTATAGATTTTTTTTGATCAAGGCTATTTGGAGTCCTATATGCCTCACTTATCTGTATGTCAAGTTCTTTTCCATTGCTTGGGAAGTGTTCTGCCATTACTTCTGTTAAGTGTTTTTATGTCATCTGCACTCTCTCCTGTTTCTTATTTGACTCCAATCATCTTGTTATTCTTCTTTGCATCGTCTAGCAGCTGCTGGATTGATTTCTTGTGGTCCCATACAATTTTGAAGCAGTGTTTCTTTTCCTGGTCACTAATTGCAATCTTATTTTCTATATCTGAAATTCTGTCCTCACATTGGATCATTCTGCTGTGTAGACTTTCTGTGGAGTTTTTAATCTGCTGGAAATCTGTTTGCATCTGTTTTATGGATTCCATTAGTTTCCTATGTTGGGATTCCATCATATTTCTCAGTTCCTCTCTAGATTTATTAATCATATCTTGCACTATGAGCACAATCTCTGGTGTTATCTGAGAAATTATTCCTGATTTCATTTTTCCAGATCCTTTTATTGTTGCCAGATCAGGGAGTCCAGGTGATTGAGTATCAGAGTATCCCATCTTGTTTCCCTTTGGGGTTGCTATAGGTGATCTGGAAGTCTGGTTTTGAGACTTGTTTATGTGTCTTCTCATTTCAACGGGGTAGGGGGGTGTGCTGTTGGTGCCCATGCAGCTCACCTCTGTGCTTGGAGTGGTGGAATGGTACCCTGAAAGCCCTTCCTCTGTGTTGGGAGCAGTGGTATGGCAGCCTTGGCATTCTATCTTAACACTATATATTTCCCTAGGATCTCCCTTTAGGGTCTTGTCTAAAGGGGTAGTCCTTCCAAACAGGATCTCATATGGAGTGAAGTTCTTTTGGTTTGGGGTATTTATCATCTTCATTAGGCTTAATGGTAAGAGTTCAGTCCAAGGTAACTGGGCTTCTAAAGTGAATTTAGTCAAGGTTGATTTCAGAGTTCTGTTAATTCTCTCTACTTTCCCTGAATTCTGGGGTCTCTGAGCGGTCTGCAGTTTCCCCTTTCTCTGAAGGAGTTCAACGAGTTTTTGGATCACTTTGGCTACAAAGGCAGGTTCGTTATCCCTTTCAAAACTCAGAGGGAGTCCACAGTGTGCAATTATTTCTCTCAACAAAGTCCTTCACACTTCAGAGGCTTTCTGAGACTTTGTTGCAAATCCTTCCACCCAACCAGAGTACGTACAAATCAGGACCAAGAGATACTTTTAAGTCCTTCAATGGTCTCACCTCTGTGAAATCAGTTTGTATTTTCTCCATGGCTGGGATCCATGAGGCTGAATGCCTGGAGGTAATTTTGGTTTCTGGGATAGTTCCGTTCTTGCACAGGTCATACACCTTGAACAAATGGAGGCACAGATGCTTGACAGCTTTGAAATGTAAAAATATCTTTTAAG
Source organism: Heterocephalus glaber (assembly GCF_053883595.1). Taxonomy (NCBI): domain Eukaryota; kingdom Metazoa; phylum Chordata; class Mammalia; order Rodentia; family Bathyergidae; genus Heterocephalus; species Heterocephalus glaber. The sequence goes on along the minus strand of NW_028258457.1, from coordinate 2,841,818 downwards.
TAGGTTATACAGGGCAGTTTTTCCAGCATGTGTCCCTCGACGGTAGTGGGCTACCTGCTGATAACCTGATTCCTTGGGCACTACTGCTCTCCCATCTGGAAGGATCCACACTTCATCTTTTAGATAAGCTCCTTGTTCCTGGGCCCCATTGCGTTTCTTTTGGGTCATATCTGAATCCTGTATTGAGTTGATTGGGCGCCTTTTTTGTTTCCTCCTGCAGGATGAAGAGCAGTGTAGCAGGGTTTTCTCTGGCAGCAGCAGCTTTTGCTTCAGTGTGTGCTTTGGCATTTCCTCTTGCTATCACAGTGTTTTCTTTCTGGTGTCCTTTGCAGTGCATGACTGAGACTTTTTTAGGTTTCCATAGAGCTTCCAGGAGTTTTAAAATTTCATCCTTATTCTTGATGCCTTTTCCCTCTGCTGTGAGAAATCCCTGTTGACGGTAGAAGGTGCCATGCACATGAACTGTAGCAAAGGAATATCTTAAGTCTGTAAAAATACTGACCCTTTTTCCTTCTGCCCAACAAAGTGCCTGAGTTAGTGCCAAAGTTCTGCTCTTTGTGCTGACCATCCTGAGGAAGGGTTCGGGCTAGGATCACCTCTTCCTCTTTGGTGACTGCAAATCCAGCTCGGTGGCTTCCTTTTTCTATGAAGCTACTTCTGTCCCTACACAGGATGTACTCAGCATTTGGAAGTGGGGTCATCTGGAGATCTGGTTGAGTGGAGGATAATTCTTCTGTCAGGCTGATGCAGTCATGGTCAGGGCCTCCCAATTCCATGGTCAGGAAGGTAGCTGGATTTAATGCCTTTACCATTACAACATTGAGGTGGGGATTCTTACATAGCAGGGCTTGGTACTGTATCACTCTGCTACTTGCAAGCCATTTTTGACTACTGGTGTTTAAGAGTTCAACAACTGCATGAGGTAAATGCACTGTCAGATCCTGGCCGAAAGTCAGTTTGTTTGCTTCTTTAATCAAAGGTGGAAGTTGCTGCCAAAGCCCGTAGGCATGGGGGCCAACCTCTGGACACTGGGTCTAAAGTTTGAGATAAGTAAGCCACGGGGCGATTCCAGGGTCCCATCTTCTGGGTGAGTACCCCTAGTGCTGTGTGATTATTTTCTTCCATGTAAAGGTCAAATGGATGGGATGTGTCTGGAATTCCCAATGCAGTTGGGGCTTGACTCAGTTTGCTCTTTAATTCTTGGAATGCGTGTATTTGTTCTTGGTCCCATTCAAGTTCAGCATTGTTTGTCGGCTGTTTTTCAGCATGCCATACCATGGCCTGGTGATATTGGCAAATCCTGGGATCCAGTTTTGGCAGAACCTGGCCGTTCCCAGAAACTCTCAATCGTTTTACAGTCTCTAGTTGTGGTATGGAGCAAATCACCTGCTTTCTCTCTGGACCCAACATCCACTGATCCTCTCGGAGGTCAAATCCCAAGTATTGAACCTTTGTTTGGCAGATTTGGGCTTTTTTCCGTGACACCTTGTAGCCAGCTTCTTCTAGGAATCCTAAGAGCTCTTCAGTCCCCTTCCAGCAGTCTGCTTTCACCTACTGGAAAGCAGCAGGTTGTCTACACATTGTATTAGGCAGCAATTATATTGTTCATGGGGGAATCTGCGGAGATCAGGGGCCAAGCCTTTTCCAAAGAGAGTGGATGCATTTTTAAATCCTTGTGGCAGGCAAGTCCATGTCAATTGTCTTTTATTCCCCATTGTGGGTTCTTCCCATTCAAAGGCAAAGATTGGTTGGCTCTGAGGTGCTATCCTCAGACAGAAAATGGCATCCTTTAAGTCCAAACATGTGAACCATTTATGTCCATTGGGAATTAGTCCCACCAGGGTGTAAGGATTGGGAACTGCTGGATGGAGGTTCACCACTGCTTGGTTGACTGCTCTTAAGTCTTGCACTGGTCAGTATTCACCGTTGGGCTTTTTCACTGGCAATAGTGGGGTGTTCCAAGGGGAGGTGCAATCTCTCAGGAGTCCTTCTTGGATCAGTCTGTTAATGTATGGTTGGATGCCTATCCTGGCTCCTCGAGGAATCCAATACTGTCTCTGAGCTATTGGTCAGGTGCCTGGCTTCAGTTCAATCATGAATGGGGTGTGGGCTATTGCTAATCCTGGTGGGTTCTCTTCTGTCCAGACCCCGGAGAATAGGGCTTTTAGTTTCTCAGTACCTCCTGTCATTTTATCTTGTTCTTGATAGAGCATCCATTCATCCTCTCTTGGGACAGTTATCACTAGGATTTGGGTAGAGCCTCCTGTCCTTTTTGGATCAAATTCTAAGTGAACACTACCAGTCTCACTGTAGGAGATTATTGGATAGAAGGTCCCTTCCCATCAGGGGAATGGGACATTCTGGCACATACAAAAATTCATGAGTGACACTATGTCCTCCAACTTCACAGTCTCTTTTGGCAGAATTTCTTTTTTAATTGGTCTCTGGTAGCCCCAGTAATTTTTATCTCTTTCTTTCCAAGAGGGGCTATGGGCTTGGTCAAAACTGAATGTTCAGCGCCACTGTCTAGATAAAAGTCACTAGATGGCCCCCACTCAAATTTTGACAAGGGGCTCAAGGGGGCCAAGATTTATGGAGCCCCGTCTGTCCTAGTCACTTTCTTCTTTCACTGAGAACAGGGAGGCTTTCTCCCCATGTTGTTCCCTTTTCTTCTGTAGTTTTGGACACTTATTTTTATGATCCCCATGTTCCTTGCAATAGGCACACTGGTCTGGATCAAGTGGGATTCTCAGTTTGTTTAGGTTTGGTTTTCTGGTGCCAATATCAAGGACCCCAGGCACTGGTCTCCCCATCACAGCTGCCAGATACACAGTCTTCTGTTTTCCTTGTCTATTTGGCTCATCTCTCCTCTTCTTTTCTTCAACCTTATCTCGACTGATGTAAACCTTGCGAGCTATGGCCATGAGTTGGGTGATACTCACGCCAGACCAACCTTCCTGTTTCTGAATTTTTTTTCCTAATGTCTGCCACCACTTGAGTAACGAATGAGGTGTTAACCATTTGCTGGTTGGTCGCAGCCTCTGGGTCAAAAGGGGAGAAGGTCCTATAGGCCTCACAGAGCCTCTCATAAAATTTATCTGGGCTCTCATCAGATCCTTGAAGCACCTCTGTCACTTTGCTCATATTATGTGGGCACTTGGCTCCTAGTTCCATCCCTTTGAGAAGCACTTCATGGTAATTTGCTAGGTTGTCTCTACTTTCTCCAGTACTGTAATCCCAGTTAGGGCTCTCTAGGGGCAGTCTGGCTGTGGCATAAGTTTCTGGATCACTCCCCATGGGAGCCTGTGACCTAAGCTACTCTCTAGCCCCATCTAATATTTGGCCTTGCTCCTCCGTCTCAAAGAGGGTTCTTAAGAGCTCCTGGCAGTCATACCAGTTAGGGATGTGGCTTCCAAAGATGGAGCATGTCAGGCTGGTCAACTACTCAGGCTTCTCAGAATATGCAGAATTGTGATACTTTCAATTAAGTAGGTCAGAAAAGCTGAAGGGATGATGGACAAACATAGATCCCTCTGCAGCTGGGCACTCTCTCAAGGGCATTTGTAGATTAGTTGATCTAAGTCGGTGAGTCATGGGGGTCGCCTCTGTTTCATTCCCCTCACCTCCAAAATCTCGGGGTTCTGTCCGCGCAGGACCAGGAGCTGATGGTGACAAGTCTGCTGTTGGTGGGGCTATCCCTGCAACCCGCTCTGATCTGGGTGCTGACTGGACAGGTGCTGGCTGAAGTTGAGGAGGTAGAAAATAAAGTGGGAGAAAGTTTTCCCTGGTTGAACATGGAATAACTGAAGGACCTCCCTTCTTCTCCTTTGGCCGTAACATCAGAACTGCCGTTTCAGCTTGCAATGCACAAACCTGGATCCCAGGAGGGACAGGCACACAAGTGGAGAGCCATGAATCAATGCACGGAAACTGATCTGCAGGTCCCCTTTCTGGGCTGTAAGAGCCAGCCATGCCTCTCTAACCTTTTCCTCATCTAAAGTTCCCTCTGAGGGCTACTAGGGACTTACGTGTGGCCACTCAAGTTCACAAAGTGTACGAAGTTTCTGGGGTTTCATTTTAAGAGCATAATCTCCAGAAAATCCCATCTTAAAATTCTTAAGCATACATTATAAAACAGTAGGTCGAGATGTTCCTGAACCCATGATTAACAACTGTATGGAACAATTCAAATTATGGTGTATATGGTACCCTTGAACAGTGATGCAGGATGGACAAAGAAGGGGTGGCCACTCAAAAGCAATCCACTCTGTGTGACTTGTACTTTAAGGACTGTCCAGGCATTTAGGAATTTTGCTCGTCGCAAGAGTTTCCCATCTGGCCTTTCTTAGATGTGTCCACAGAATTGCAAATCGGGCCCAATCAAGGTCAGAAAGGGACTGGTCTCCCGAAGTCAGCAGAAAAACAAAGACATCAGAGTTGTGGCTGGAGGTGCATCTGAAGAAGATTAAAGTCACAGTGGCCAGATATGCATGCCTCTCAAGCGAATAAATGAAACCTTGTGATTACTGGTACCACCCTTTTGAGACTTCCTGTATAAGTAAACCATTATCTCATTACGGGTGGGCCACCCTCTCTCACCCACTAAGACTATGACAATAGATTATCATCCATGTACACTTCCTATGCAATTTGCTTCCCATTGGATCAATATTACCTAACAAACTATACTTGTAATCTTATTGGTTGGTCATAATTCTGTACCTACTTCATGATTTTGCTCTATAGAACTTCCTCTGTAAAGTGGAGCCCATGGCAATCTACTTTTCAGGTCCTCTCCTGCTTCTCAGGATCTGTCTCTTCCCTCAATAAATTTCCTATTCTTAATCTCTGTTGTTCCTCAGAATTCATTCTTCGATTTTGGGGAACATGAACATAGTGGACATCTAGCAGGTTGGGAGTTATATTAGTTCCCCTATATCATTTGGAGATCCTATATCATCACCGGGTCCCGTAAAGTCCAGATAGATATCAGTAACCCAAGTGTGAGTAACCAGAACCTTCTGGATTGGATCATTATTAGCTAAGCAGCTATACTTGTAATCCTATAGGATGTTGGCAGTTTGACCCACATTGTACCCACATTGTGACTTTGCTGAATAAATTACCCCGACAAAGGGCCTCAGTGGCAACCAATTCTGGGACCGTCTCCTGTCTCAGGAGCTACTCTTATTCCCCAATAAACCTTTCCTACTCTTAATTTCCAACGACTTTTGGAATTCATTCTTTGATTTCAGGGGCCACAAACTCAGCATATGTAGCAGGTTGGGAGCCATATTTTTCCCTACATCATGGTGATCTTTAGTAAACGTAGCTACTTACTGTATGGTATGGGGTGTACACTTGGCAATTGTTTCCTGGTCATACACAAGAGCGCGGACTACTTTTGGCCCACTCAACAGTAAGACTTTCTTTAACCTCACATACACAGGAAAAACAGGTCACTGTGAGAAGAAAGCAGGAACCAGAAGGAATCTGACTGTTGCCATTCTGCTCAGAGACACCTTAAACTGTAGACTCCTAGCTCAGCTTCACCTGGGGACTCACGACATTATCAGCCCTGCTATTGACAGTAACTACTACATCCTCCACTTTTCTAAGCCTCCTCATTGGGTAACCATTATCACTTGTGCTCTCTCAAACCTTGATCTGGGTAGGAAACCACAACCCTCTTTCACTACTGCCCCCCAAGACTACAAAACCCCATACCCTGCATGAGAGCTGCTGGTCTGGTCTCTGGTGCCAGAGTGGTCTGTCTCCAGTTTGTTCTAAAATAAACCTGTTCTGTTGAACTCATACTTCTGTTTCTTCTTTTCCTTTTGTCTAACACCAGGGACCCCACATGCCAGGGCTCCTTCTCACACAAAACCACACAAAAACCTCCAGACTGGGCTCAAGGACCGACACAGGAACCTGCAGGACCCTGGGTCCCAGCTGGAGATGGAAGCACACCTGCGGCCAGCGGGGACCCAGGGTGCAGACCCGGGAGCTGAACAGAAGGCTGAGGTCCTGTCCCAGCGGCTTCTGGCCTATGCTAAATATCCCACATCCCTGAATGTGGATACCCTGGCTACACACTTAGCATTCCTAGGTTCTGGGGTGACTGAAGCCCTCAGAGTTCACTAAGGGACCAAAACTGAGCCATGTGGGCCTCTCAGCCCCAGTCACTGGTCCCAAACACAGTGGCATCATCAAGTAAATTCAATGTAGTTCCCAGCAACTCTCTGCAGAACAGCACTCTTCACTGGACAGTTTACATTGCCTGACCTGATGGGGTACTGATACAGGACACACTCCTAAGCCTGGGTGACAGAAGGAATTTCCTACTGTGAAGAAAAGTAATCTTTTCTGTCAAAGGAGATAACTAAAATAACTCCATTAATAATTCCTATTTTTGTATGACCTTATGTAAAATATACACGCTTGTTTCTTGAAAACTTGAGACAAAGTGCTACTTGCCTGTCCACCTGCCATAAAGTTTTGTAACAAAGGGCTTTCCAGATCACAGAAATTGCTCTGCCTAGCAACCACAAGCTCATTAAACTAGCCAATCCAGTTAGATTGTGAAGCCACACTCCTTAAAGACACAATGGCTACTGAGCATCAGGGACAAAAACTGAGTGTGCTTGGTTGCTTCCTCTAGCTACACACCCTTCTGCAGAAGTAAAGTTTGCCCTGCCGAGATACTTTCAGGAGTTTGTCTTTTCCTGTTTTGTTTGCAACACCAGAGAACTCGTGGCCAACACTACCTGTCTCTCTGGGTTCAAAATGATGATTCCAGCCACAGCTCTTCCCAGCCCAGATTTCCTGAACTGTAGCACAACTGGCGTACTCTGAAGGGCAATACTAGTATTTATTTTATTTTATTTATTTTTGGTACAGGGGATGAAACTCAGGACCTCGTGCTTTCGAGGCAGGCAGTGGAACCACTGAGTTAAATCCCTGGCCCTTAATTTTTTAATTAGTAAGTGTTTGCAACACATAATGATTCAATTCACCATGGAAAGTCAGTACAAGTACATAACACATCTTAATTCTTTTCACTTTCTCCTCACCTCTCTACTTTCGCTCCACCTCCTGGGCTCTTCCCATTTGTGGAAGGTCTGTCCCCCTATTTCCTGTTAGGGTTTGATCTTTAACTTTTTTATATTTTGGGTTTCTCATATAAGAAAAAACATGTGATATTTAAGCTTGAGTATCTGATTTCATTTCAGCGGAACTTGTCCTGCCTTAAAAGAGCCTGCACCTGCTTCTTGTTATGGGCAGTGGGCTGTTCTTCCTGGAAAAGGAGTCAGAGGTGTGTGCAGGGGGTTCTAGACTCGGTGTGTCTTGGAGATAACCCTAGCCCAACCTAGTTAAAAGGGATGGTGGTTCTAATGTTACCCCTCAGGAATTTGGAATGAGGCAGAAGGGCCAAGGTTTTCTCAGACTTTATCTCTCAATAGATCTACTTCAGCCAAGAAAACTAAAACACACCAACAAGGCAATGTTATTCAATGCACAGAGGTAATGCAATTATATTCTACAAAAGAATCAAGAAAAGGAAAACACAAAGCTTTGTACATGCTCAGAAAAGAACCATGCATCCCTCAAGATCACAAGGTTAAGACATATTCCCAATCTTGAGATCCAGACTGAATATGAAAAGCAAGGCCCAATAAAGATAACTCCAAGATACAGAGGTAGGGACACATGGAAATCTAATTCTAGGAACCCATTATTCCCTGAAGTCATCAATGCTAAGCGTTCAAACACTGTCCTTCAAATCATTAATATTCACCAGATGGAAATTCTCACCTAGAACCACAATGAATCTCTCATGTAAATACTGGGTGGGCACATGAACCCTTTCTCCAGGAGAATACCTAAATGAATCTTATCTAAGCCCGACATATACAAATATTCTTCATATTTATAAGTTACAGATTGGCCCCCATCTCTATGCATGTCAAAACAAAACACTATCAATAAAATAACCCTGTGGCAAAAAGAATTCCAACTCATAAGACACACAATCCCAATTGTATCTCCAAGTGGATTTCCTGCTGTCCAGGCTCTGCAGCACCTCACTGTCATCACTCCTTCTGTAATGTTCTAAGAAGGTGGAGGCAACATGCAGAGGAGAGAAGCTGCCCAGGAACCACCAAGGAAAACCTCATGCCTTCCCTTTGCAGGTTCAAAATAGGCCCCAGCTTGGACTCACTGGCCTCATGCCTCTGCCAACCACTGCAGCTCATTAAACTGCTTCAACACAGCTCTGATAAGGCAAATGAAACAAACAGTGGTCCCTGAGTTAGAATGTTTGAAGAAAAAACAAGGTAGGTCCAGCTGTACTTCTGTGCTTACATATAATGTAGGTTAAAAATCTAAAATAATCTCTATGGATTTTAAAAGACATATTTATTACTCTGAAAATGAAAAGATGCCAACAAACTATCATTCTCATGAGAAAAACTGGTATGGGAACTGAATAATCAATGGGTACTCTGACCTTTCTTCACTGCTTTGGCAGTTCCCTTGGCCTCCCAATTGATAGATGTCATCAGGTGCTTTATGTCTTGTAATTTACACATTCTTTACTCTTTTCAAGCTGTTCTCAAGCCCCTCCCACCATTGACCCAACCAATTATCTCAATAATAAATTCTAAACATGGTAAACCTCTCTTTCAAGAAGCCTCACTGGCCCCAAGGTAAATCTTCTGGATGGTCTCTGACCTCACTTGATTTAAATTATCTTCTTGAAATTATCTAACAAAATAGATACATGGTGCTATATCAAGTAAATACAAAGGCCCATCTCTTTACCAAAACTGAGGCAAGATAATGTAAAAACCCAGAATATTCCAATAACAGCCAATAAAATTGAAGCAGTAGTGGGGGGAAGGAAAAAAAAAATAAACCTAAGTAAGAAAAGCCCAGGTCTTGATGGTCTCTATACCAAATTCTAGAAGATCATCAGTGAATATATAATGTCAATATGCCTCAAGCTCTTCAGTGAAACTGAAAGAAAGCAGTACTCCCAAAGTCACTCCTGAAAGCTACCAGTACCCTGATTCTAAAACCAGACAAGGATCCAACCAAAAGACAACTACATGCCATCCTTTTTAAAGAACATAAATGCAAAAGTCCTCAATGTGATATGTCGAAGAAAAAGCAACAAATCATCAAAATGAGGGCTAGGGGTTTAGCTCAGTGGTGCCACCGCCTGTCTTGCAAGCACAAGGTCCTGAGTTCAATTCCTAGTACCAAAAACAAAAACAAATCATCAAAATGATCATAATCGTGGGCTGGGAGTTTAGCTCAGTGGTTTTGCTGCCTGCTGCACAAGCTCAGAGTTCGATCCCCGGTAACAACCAAAAAAAAGACTGCCATTGTTTCTGGTGTAAGTCGAGTTCTTAGCATCGTTTGGACCAGTGATTTAGCTCAGTGGTGCCGCCACCTCCCTCAGAAGTGCAAGGTCCTGAGTTCAATCCCAGGTACCAAAAACAAAACAAAACAAAACAAAAAGATAACAATCATGACTAAGTAAGCTTCATCCCTAGGATAAAGGATGGTTCAACACATGCAAATCAATAAACATAACACATCACAAACAGAAGCAAGGACACAAATCACATGATCAGCTCAGTACTGCAGAAAAGGTCTCTAATATAATCCAGCATCTACTCATGATAAAAATCCCTGAAGAAAATAGGTATAGGAGGACCTTATCTCAATCTGATAAAAAACCATTTAAATAAATCAATAGAAAAAATCATACTAAATGAGGAGAAACTGAAAGCTTTCCCCCTGAAGTCAGGAACAAAATATGGATGTCCACTATCACCACTCTGGATCACCATAATACTGTACTTGAAATATTAGCCAGAGCATTCTTTTATTATTTGCAGATGACATGATATTCTACACAGAAGATCCAAAAAATTCCTCCAGAAGACTCCTAGAATTAATAACGTAATTCAGCAATGTACACAGTAGGACACAAAATCAACACATAAAAATCAATTGCTTTCCTGTGCACTAATAATGAACTCCCTGAGAAAGAAATTAGGAAAATGCCATGTACAATACCATCAAGAAAAATTAAATACATAGGAATAAACTTACCAAGGAAGAAAAAGACTTCTGCCATAAAAACTATTGTACTCTGCCAGGGATTTAGCTCAGTGGCACCGCGCTTGCCTCGAAAGCACAGGTCCAGAGTTTGATCCCCAGCACCAAAAACCAACCAAACAAACAAAAAATTGGAGTACTCTGAAAAAGGAGATCAAAGAGGACAGTAAAAAAAGGAAAGCCAGGCCAGGGATTTATATCAGTGGTTCCGAGGCCTTCCTCCCAAGCACAAGGACCTAAGATCGATCCCTGGTGCCTCCCCCCACCCAAAAATGGAAAGCTGCCCAGGGATTTAACTCAGTGGTGTTGCCGCCTGCCTAGCAAGCTCAAGGTCCTAAATTCAATCCCTGGTAACAAAAACAAAACCAAATAAACAAAAAAAAAGGAAAGCCATCCCATGTTCCTGGATAGGTATAACAAATATTGTCAAAATGACCATTTTTTTAAAGTTATATTTACCACACAATCCCAATAAAATACCAACAATATTCCATACAGAACAAGAGAACACAATTCTAAAATTTATATGAATTCAGAAGAGACCCAGAAAAATCAAAAGTAATCCTGGGCAACAAGAGCAAGCAGGAGGCATCACAATCCTAGAATTCAAGTTATGTTATAAAGCTACAATAAAAATAGTATTGTACTGGCATAAAACAGACACATGGATCACTGCAACAGAGCAGAGGATCCAGAAACAATCTCAGGCACATTCAGCTATTTGATTTTTTGGGGGGATACTGGGGATCAAACTCAGGACCTTGCACTTGCAAGGCAGGCAGCAGCACCACTGAGCTAAATCCCCAGCCAGCTATATGATTTTTGACAAACAGACCAAAAACACACACTGGAGGAAAGATAGCCTCTTAAATAAGTGGTTCTGAGAAAACTGGATATCCACATGCATAAGACTGAGTCTACACCCATATGTTTCACCATGTACTAAACTGAAAGTAATGGATCAGAAATCTAAATGTTAAAACAGAAACACTTAATCTGCTCAACAGTAAAATAAGTAAACCTCTTGAGGACATACAAGTAGGGAAGGACATTTTGAACACAACTACAATGGCACAAGAACTGGTACCAAGAGGGGCCAGGGATTTAGCTTAGTAGTTCCACCGCCTGCCTCGCAAGTACAAGGTCCAGTGTTTGATCCCTGGTACCAAAAACAAAAACAAAAACAAAAACAACAAAGAAGTGATACCAAGAATTTACAGAGGACTAACATAAAAAAAAAAAATTAGACCTTCCCTGAAATATAAGACCCAATAAAAAACATGGGCTACTGGGCCAGGGATTTAGCTCACTGGTGCCACGCCTGCCTCACAAGCACAAAGTCCTGAGTTCGAACCCTGGTAACAAAACAAAACAAAAAACATGGGCTACTGAAATAAACAGATGATTCTCAGAAGAAAAAATAGTACAATAGCAAATTGATACTTGAAGAAATGTTCAACATCACTAGCCACTAGATAAATCCAAATGAAAATAACAATCTCCAAGTAATCAAATAAGAAATGCAGGAGAGGCTTCTGTGAAAAACAACCCTTTTTACATTGTTGGCGCAAATGTAAACTAGTATAACTACTAGGGATATAAGTATGGATATTCCTCAAAAAGCTAAAATTAAATTCCATGTGATTACATATCTTTCCTAAAGAGTTAAAGACTTCATGTTACATTGCCATATGCATACCCATTTTTATAGCAGCACAATTCATAATAACTAAATCTTCAAAGTGGCCTATATGTACATCAACAAATGAGCTGATAAAGCAAATATGGTATTTATACACAATGGAGTAGTACTCTAGCTTAAAACTAAACCAGTTATTTGTAGGAAAATGAATGCACCTTAAGACAATAATGTAAAGTTAAACAAACCAGACACACAAGCTTAAGCATCACATGGTTTCTCTTATTTGAGAAACCCAAAATATAAAAAAAGAGCAAAATAAATGATGTGATACAAACACAAGCGAACTATCCACAAGGAATATACTCATTATGTAATGTAAACATGTACCAATTAAAAAAATATAAACAGGGCTGGGGATTTAGCTCAGTGGCACCGCAGCTGCCTCACAAGTGCAAGGTCCTGAGTTCAATCCCCGGTTACCGCCCCCCCAAATATATATATAAAAACAGAAAAATACCAACATTTCTATATTTCTCCACTGGATGCAACTTAGTTTATTCATATGTTGCCTATCAGGACTAATGCTGCCTGATTTTGGTTGAGTCCAGTTAAATTCAATGAATATTAGGTCACACAAACATATTAAAATATGACTCTTTCATCTTAGTGCATCTACTAACGTTGAATCATCCAGAGTCTACACAGCCTGTTTGGTAAAATTCATGAACAGCCTCCCCAATTCTCTCACTCTTGATGTTACCTTCTAACACTCTGAGAACAGGATGTTTGTAGTTCTAGGTACATTGTATTGATGCTTAGTCCAATTTTATCTTTTGTTTCTAATCCACATCTTCCTCACAAATTGGAAGTCACACATTGCTGGTGGGAATATTAAATGGGGCAGTCACTTTGTGAAATGTTCTTGTAACTACTGAAATAATTATACATGCAGTTAACTGTCTTGAGTCCATTTTCTATTGCCAATTACACAATACTGCAGACTGCCTTAGCTCTAATGAATAAAGAACAGAAGTTTGTTGTGTTTTTTTTTGGTACCAGGGATCGAACTCGGGTCCTTGCACTTGCAAGGCAGGCGCCGGAACCAGAGCTAAATCTCCAGCCCAAATAGAAGTTTATTTTGCCTCCTACTTTTAGAGTAGCACTGAAGAGCAGCATCTGATGATGGCCTCTTTCCTGGCAGAGACACAGTTCATACAGGGGATCATATGGCAAGAGATAAAATACAGTGAGTGTGTGTGCTGTCTCTATCCCCTTTCCTGTAATGCTACCAGTATTCCATCATGTTGACCCCACGCACACAACTTTTTCTAATCCTAATTCCCTGTGAAGGCCCCACCTGTAGATATCGCCATTAGATAATTTTCATATCCCACCATGGGCACTAGACTGCAACATAATTTTTTGGAAGGGACAAACCAAGAGTTACTGTATTACACTATCAATTCCCCACTCCTTGGTATATACAGAAAAAAAAAGTCAAAAACTTTACACCACAGGTTCTTCACTAAGTATTTATGGCAATAGCATTCATAAAAGCCAAAATGTAGAAGCAATTCAAATGTTCACCAATGGATTGATGAATGAAGATTGCGATGAAATAGAACATTATTCAGTCATGAAAATGAATGATGCACTAACACATGCTGCAGCGTGGATGAACCTTGGAAACACTAAGCTTAGTCAAGGAGTTGAGATATGGACAGGTACCAAATGTTTCCAAGTACAAGAAATGTCCAGAACAGGGAAAAAAAAAATCTATAAAGCTCAATGAATACAAATAGTTTTTGGAAGTAAGGAAAATACTAATAACTATGGTGATTACACACATCTTAAAATGAGAAAATTATATGATACGTGAAGGAAATCTTAATAAAACTGTAGAAAACATAATACAGAGCTGCAGTAAGAATTGTCTTCCAAACCCTAAACACAGTAACTCCATCTTGTGGTGTACACAACCCTCTCAGCGTAACTGTTCAATGGGTCCTTCAGCCCCCACCAGGTGCTGCCACACTGCAAATAACAAGATCATCTGACATTGCAGCTAGACATTTCTGGCCAAGAGTGGTGGAGTTTCCCTGTTCAGGGTGGGTAGGAGCAGAGTACGCACAACTTATCCCATGGACCCTTCTTGATTTTGATCCTGCTTTTCCTATTTCAATTAGTGCTTTATAAAAATAGTACAGCAGTTCAGCACAGGAGAGTTGGTCATTTTAGTAGCAATGCAGCCTACAAGTTGTTCAGTGCTTCGTAAGCGATGCCTAATAACCAGTTACTCAACAAACTAAAGTGACCAAGTTGCTCCTTCATTTGTCAACTCCTCAGAATCCAGAGGAAGATGTTTCCTTACATCTGTCCTGGAAATTTACACAATATCTGGTGTCTGAACATGTATCAGAGAAGAGCATCCAAGGGGGAAAGGCTGGGGTGGTTGTCCTGCTTCATGTGGTACAATGAGTGTGGTCTATTTTGTGAGTATGTGGATGCCCTGAAAACACCTAAGAGACTGGAGAATATACTTCAATCCCTGTGACAACAGGATGGGATCAGAGGAGACCTGTGGTGGTGGTGGTGGTATGGCCTTATTCTCAGTGATAAAATACGCTTCTGAGGCTGCATTGTCTACCCAGTGGGAATCTGCTCACAAGAAAAAGGAACTCCAATGTGATGTGAGAAGTATCCTTCACTTTACCCTCTAACTTGACATGGAAATTAGATACAAGGAAGGATGAAATGTAAGTTCTACATTTTCATTTCTTATGACTAGGGGAAAAAAAGGAAAGAAAGTATAGTATAGGTCTATTTTGTACCTCCAAATCTTGCCTGAAACCTACACACCTGCAATCCATGGGAAAAGTGTGACAGGAAGGAGAGGAAAGATGGGGTGAAGGTTTTGGATGCCATCCTCATACCCTACCACTATTACAAAGAAAGGGAAAGTCCATGCTTCAGCATGGAGATGAAGACATTATTAATGGGTCTACTCAGCAGACTATGGTCATCAGGGAATACCTTCATCTGAACTACTAGAGGTAGAGAAAGCTTTCAAGTAAGCAGTAGCAGAGCCATACTGCTCTTAGCTTGTTCCTGTCTGCTTTTCCCTTCCCAACCATCTAGCCAAATGCTATCTGTACTCATCTGTATTGCTTCTGCTGCCCATTCCTTCTTTGGGCCTCGGCTAGTGCCACTGGTACACCTACCAATCATATTAATAGGTAGTGTCCCTTACAATACCTTGTCTGGCTTAGATGGTGGTTCAATCACTGGAAGGGAAGAGTCAGTTAGCTTGGAAAGAAACCGACCCTAGTGTGGCCGAGATGGTCTTTGTCACAGGGATAGGAGACAGGACTCCATGCTGCTGCAACTCTGTGTACCATTTGTGCAAAGTCTGATTTTGTGCAACAACAGAAAAGGACTTGGCCAAAAGATCTTCAGTGCAGCCCTTTACTGGGTATTCTGTTTATGCTATCACTGAGGCAGAGCCAGAGATAGATTCCACCTGCTGCAGGGCTTTATGTATGGCCACCAACTGCTGTTTCAGTGCCAAACAGGCTGTTGTCACTGCAGTGGTTCCACACTAGAACAGGACCATTAAGTCCATATTACTGAAGATACCACATGCTTTGCTGCAGGACAGGGAAAAATCAATTTGGGACTTACCTGGAAGCTTCCTCTCTATTGGATGGCACTTATAATATTGTTGATAGGTAAGTTAATTAGATATCTTGTAGGCAGTTAGGGCCAGTGGGCGAGAAGCCAACATCGAGGACAATGAAGACACATTCACTGAAAGCCAGAATTCTAAAAGAAGAGAAACTACCACATCCAAGCAGGATAAAAGGCAGTGATTGATATGCTAAATAGGTATCAATCCCCTGGGTGGGAAACCAAGATATTCCAAGAAAGATCCCTGACCCACCCTTTACAGAAAATCCTTGCTCATTCCTTCTACACTTGCTTCATGACTTGTTTCCCCATTGAATCCCCATTTAATCATCACCTAAGCCACAATACTTGTCGTAATCTTATTGGCTGTTTATAGTTTTGTCCGCCTTGTGATTTCTCATTGGATCAATATTACCTAAGCAACTGTACTTACAATCTCACTAGTTGACTATAGTTTTGTCCCATCTTGAACCTGCCTCACCTCACGGCTTTGTCCCATTAAACACCTTTGAGAAGTTGGGTGAGTGGGCAACTCACTTTCCAGTCCCCCTTCTGTCTCTCTTAGAAGCTTTCTTTCTCTCAATAAATTTTTCCCACTCTTAACCTCCACTGTTCCTAGAATTCATTCTTCGATTTTAGAGAACATAAACTCGCCTTCCAGATTCCTAGCAGGTTTGGAGGATGCTGTGCTGCCTGGCAGGGGAAAATTGTCAAAAACAGTTCCTCTCAGCTGTGGACCTCACATGTTGCATTTCCAACATGTCAGACAGGATGTGCCTATTGGTGCAGTGGTGGCATTACTTGTCTGGATGCAACTTTCAAATTGGACCCTAAGACTGTTCGAAGGGAAGAAATCCACATTTGGTACTGTAAGCCACAGACAAAACCCTGCGCCTGGGGAACACATAGGCCCCAGCAGGGAGGCCACTGGCATTGTTTTGTTTTCGAAAAGGTATGACATCCAGTGAAACTGCTGTCAAAACATTCTTAGGCAGGGCCGGAGATTTAGCTCAGTGGTTCTGCCACCTGCCTTGCAAGCGCAAGGACCTGAGTTCGATCCCCAGTAGCCCCCCCACCCCAAAAAAGTAAGAGTATAACTATTTGGAATACATGTGATAGAAAAGGATTCGTTTGCAGACTAAAAATGAATTGAACACATGATTGAAAAGTGACAAACACATACCCAACTCAAGATGATAAAACATTATAGACAAAACAAGCTATATCCTTGGTTGAAAAACCATCAAATAAGTTATAAGAAAGACCACAGAAAACAAGCAAAATGTTTTATATGAATAGGGGATCAGCTGATACCATCCATGGCCATGTCCTTTCATTTGAATTTTAATGCAATCTACAGACCAGTCATACTCCTCCAAGGTCCTGAGAATGATGTATGCATTTGTACATGGAAACAACCTATAGCCTTGGTTGAAAAAAACAAATAAGTTATATGTAAGAAAAACCATAGCAAATAATCAAAATTTATATGGATGGGGAATCAGTTGATACTGTTCACTGCCATGTCCTGTAAGTTGAATTTCAATAGAATGTACAGACCATTCTCCTCTAATGTCTTGAGAATGACATATGCATTCAAACCTGGAAACATGAGCTATTTTTCATAGTACTGTAATACAAGGTTGCAAAAAAATTCTAGACTATGACCACTGAAATAGAAGAGAAAAAAAGGTTGTTTGTGCCTCATATATGGACATGTAAAATATACTGAGGCAAAGAAACCACCTATTTCTTTTTCATATTATGCTGAAATTTCCAAAAGGCCAAAACTAAAAGAATACCACATAGTAACAAAACACCACATATTAACAAGATAGGAAAAGTAGGCAAAGAAGCAGATAGCAGACATGTATGGGAACAAAAGAGGAATACATGTAACAAAAAAACACCTGGAGAGTAACCCATGTTAGAACGTTTATTAGGGTGCCTAGGATAATTACTGAAGTCTTAAAACTTAAATTATTCTTTTGTGAATATATTTCATGATGAATGATTTCAATAAAGAATTCTGTTCAGGAAAGGACATACTGATTTCCATGTTTCTCTGCCTTGAAAGTTGGCAATCTGAATCATAGTTCACAGCTTATCAGCAAAAAACAAAGTACCAAAAAGGAAGCAGAAGTCAGAGGGCATGCCAGCCATCAGTGCACACAGCAGGTTTACAAATCCAACTAAGAAGGGCTGGGGATTTAGCTCAGTGGTTCTGGCGCCTGCCTCGAAAGCACAAGGTGCTGAGTTCGATGCCCGGAACCCAAAAACAAACCTAGGAGCCACGGAAAGGTGTATTAATTATATAATTAAGGGTTCAGAAAAAGTGAGGAAAGCTACTCAAGTAGGTAGCAAGTATTGAAAAAGAGCAGGGAGGGGCTGGGGAATTAGCTCAGTGGTTCTGCTGCCTGCCTTGCAGGCACAAGGACCCAAGTTCGATCCCCAATACCACACACACACACAAAAAAGACAAGGGTAATACATCCATCCCATGAAATACATAATAAAGAGAAAGCGCAGGGAAAGAAGCCTGGCCTGGGAGATCTATTGAGGTTAATAGAGAAAGTATGGTAAGAAGTCACTGTAGGGCTGGGGATTTAGCTCAGTGGTTTCGCCTCCTGCTGCGCAAGCGCAAGGACCCGAGTTCAATCCTTGGCACCAAAAAAAAAAAGGAAGTCACTGCCACAGGCACATGCTTGGGTTGGTTTCAGTCTCCTAATTCAAAGAAGGAAGATCATTGGTTTGGTTCATCTCATGTTCCTGTGGGGGCACAAAGGGAAGAAGGTCTGTTGAGAACTAAATACCATCACCAAACATCAAAAAAATGCACTCATATACTTCCCACTGCACAGTTCAGCATGAAACAATAGAGAAGGAACCATTTCTGTCCACACACACACACAAAAAAAAAAATCAAAGAAATTTAAAATCCACTCTTCTAGACTTAAAGAACATCAAAATACATTCCATTGGCTCTAAACTCAAGGAACAAAGAAGCTCACAGAGACAAGCATTAACTTACTGCAAAACTAACCCAGTAAAACAAACGTGTGAAAACTAAAAACGTGTTCCTGAAGTGCTATAGCCTGTGAGATGCCAACTTTGAGAGGTATGAGCTGTGATCTCAAAATATGGTGAATGTTTACACTTAAAAATTTTATTTCAGTTTTGCTGAAATACTGTTCCTTTTAGGAACATTTTTGTTAATCCCTATCAAAATAGTAACCCTCAGCCAGCCATGTCGGTGAACACCTGTAATCTCATCACCTAGGGGCGGAAGCAGGACTGCTGTGACTTCAAGGCCAGCCTGGGCTACACAGTGAGTTCAAAGCCACCCTGAACTGCACAGTGAGACCCTATCTCAATCAATCAATCAATCAATCAATCAATCTACCCACCCCTCAGTTTGAACACTTATTGTTACTGACACTTTCTAGTCCTCCTTCACAAGTGTCCTTAGTTGACGAGTTGTGGCCCCTTTGATGTTCTGAATCCAATTTTAAATATTTACCTTTCATAGTTACTGTGACTTTGGGGAAGAGCCAGAAGTCACAGGCACCAGTTCTGGTGAACAGGTGAATAAGGACAGTATAATGCTTTCATGGGCCTGCCTTTCCACTGGATGGCACTCAGCAGCAGCATCACCATACTTTTCTTGTAAAGATACAAAAAGAAGACTGCCTGAATTACTTCAGAAGTGGCAAGAGCAGTGGAATGAGTGTGTTTGGGGCCAACAAGAGTATTTTGAGGAGGACTGATGGCAATGTCTTTCTAAGTGTGAAAATTCACCATATATTTTCATCCCACCTCATAAACCCTCCAATGGACACAATTCTACAGATCCTATAAGTTTTTGAGTTTTACCAATAAAATCCTTACCAAATTCACTTAGCAACAATCTGAGGAAAATTTTGCGTGTTTTTCATAGTGGGAAGACAAAATAGTCATTATGAAAAATCTGTTCTTTCATAAGTTCTCTCTCGAAAACAAGAAAGAAAAATTATTTCCCATTTAGTATGATGTTGGCTGTTTGTCACAGATGGCTTTTAGGAGATTAAGACCAAGTATTTCAATTTTTTGGAAGGATTTTTTATCTTTTCTTTGGTACTGGGGATTGAACTCAGGTCCTTCCACTTTCGAGGCAGGTGCTGGAACCACTGAACTAAATCCCCGGCCCTTCTTCTGTAGGGTCTTAAAAATCATGAATGGGTATTAGGCTTTGTCAAATGCTTTTTTTGTGTCTATTGAGATAATCACATGACTTTTGTCTTTGGCTCTGTTGATTCAGTGTATTACATTTATTGATTTGCATATATTGACCTATCCCTTCATCCCTGGGATGAATCCTACTTGGTCATGCTGTATAATCTTGATGATTTGCTGCATTCTGTTTGCCAGTATCTTACTGAGGATTTTTGCATCTACATTCATTAGGAAGATTGGACTGTCATTCTCTTTTTTTTGATTGAGTCCTTTACTGGTTTTGTTATTAGGGTAATACTTGCTTCCAGGAATGATTTTGGGAGTACTGCTTCCCTTTCAATTTCATTAAAGAGTTTGAAGAGTAGTAGCATTATATCTTTTCTAAATTTCTTGTAGAATTCAGCAGTGAAACTATCAGGGCCTGAAATTTTATTTCTTGGTAGGTTTTTAATTACATCATCAATTTCCTTAACTGATATTGGATTATGTAGAATTTTTATATCTTCTTGATTCAACTTTGGCAATTCCAATGTATCTAGAAATCTGTCCATTTCTTCTGTTTTCCATCTTATCTTATCAGAGTACAGGTTCTCTTTTTTTTTCTTTGATACCAGAGATCAAACTTGGGACCTTGTGCTTGTGAGGCAGATGCTTAAACCACTGAGCTAAATCCCCGGCCCAGAGTACAGGTTCTCAAAGTAGGTATTGATGATCTTCTGGATTTCCACAGGATCCATTGTGATTTCACTCTTTTCACTAACTGCATAAATCTGAGTGTTTTCTTTCCTATTTTTTGAACCAGTTTGCAAAGGATTTATCAATTTTAATCTTTCAAAGAACTAACTTCAATTCATTGATTTTTTTATATTGTTTTCTTAGTCTCTATTGCATTAATTTCTGCTCTGATCTTTATAATTTCCTCCCTTGTATGAGCCTTGATTTGTTCTTTTTCTAGAAGTTTGAGGTTCAAAATTACGTTGTTTATTTGAGCTCACTCTATTTTCCTGATGTGAGAATTCACCACCATAAACTTCCCTCTTAGGAATGCTTTCATTATGTCCCATAAGTTCCAGTATGTTGTATTAGCATTATCATTTAATTGTAGATACTGTTTAATTTCTTCCTTAATGTCATCTGTGACCCACTGGTAGATCAGGAGAGTATTATTTAATTTCCATGTGTTTATGGAGTTTTTGTTATTTTTGCCGTTGATTTCCAATTTCATTGCACTATGGTCAAATATGCATGCTATAATTTCAGTTCCTTTGCATTTACTTAAGCAGTTCTATGGGCTAGTATGTGATCTATTTTGAAGGACATCCCGTGCGCAGCTGAGAAGAATGTATATTTTGATATTGTGGGGTGAACACTCTGTAGACATCCACTAAGTCCATTTGTTCACAGGTTTGCTTCAGTTCTGGTATTTCTTTGTTGATTTTTTTTGTCTAGTTAATCCGTCTATTTGTTACAGTGGAGTATTAGGGTCTCTGACTACAATTGTATTAGTGCTTATTACATTTTTCATGTCTGTTAATATCACTTTTATATAGTTGGGTGTATGAGTATCTGGTGCATATATATTTATGATTGTTATCTCTTCTTCTTGGAATTTTCCCTTATTAAGTATGTAGTGACCTTCTCTGTCTCTTTTGAACAGTCTTGGCTTGAAGTTCACATTGTCTACAAATATCAAAAACTGAAAGCTTTCATTCTAAAATCAGGAACAAGGCTGAGGATTTAGCTCAGTGGTTCTGCCTCCTGCCTCGCAAGCGCAAGGACCCGAGTTCAATCTCCGCTACCACACACACACACACAAAAAAAATCAGGAACAAGACAAGGATGTCTACTATAATGACTCCTATTCAATATAGCTCTAGAAACATTAACCAGAGCTATTAGACAATACAAAGAATTGAAGAAATAAAGATGGAAAAGGAAGAAGTTAAAATATCACTATTTGCAGATGACATGATACTCTACTTAGAAGACCCCAAAAACTCCACCAAAAGACTTGTAGGTTTAATAACCAAATTCAGTAGCATAGCTGGATACAAAGTGAATGCTCAAAAATCAACAGTATTTCTGTACATAAATAACAAACTGACTAAGCAAGAAATTAGGGAAACACCTTTCAAAGTAGCATCCAAAAAAAAATTGATGTACTTAGGAATCTATTCAACAAAAGTAAAAGATCTTTACTTTGAAAAATACAGTATTCAGGGCTGGGGATTTAGCTCAGTGGTTTTGCTGCCTGCTGCACAAGCTCAAGGACCCAAGTTCAATCCCCAGTACCAAAAAAAAAAAAAGGGCCAGGGATTTAGCTCAGTGGTTTCGCCACCTGCTACGCAAGCACAAGGACCCGTTCGATTCTGGGTACCACAAAAAAAAAAAATTCTGGGCAACAAAAGCATGGCAGGGGTCATCACAATCCGATTTGAAATTATACTAGAGTTACAGTGATAAAAACAGCAATGGTACTGGCAAAAAACAACCCAGAATCAATGCAACAGATTAGAAGATATAGAAAATAACCCCAAACACACTCACCCACCTTACCTTTGACAAAGGGGCCAATCGTTCACTGGAAGAAAGATAGCCCATTTAATAAGTGGTACTGGAAAAAGTGGCTTTTTCTACATGTCAAAGACTAAAACTAGGCCCATGACTCTCACCATGTACTAAACTCAAATCAAAATAGATCAAGCATCTAAATATTAAAACAGAAACACTAAATCTGTTGGAAGAGAGAATAGATAGAACTGTTGAGGACATAGATGTATGCAAAGACTTCATGAACAGAACCCTGATCACACAGGAAATACTACAAAGAATCAACCACTGGGATTTCATTTTATTAAAAAGCTTTTGTACAGCCAAAGAAATCATCACAGAGTGAAGAGACAACCTACAGAGTGGGAAAAAATTTTAGCCAGTTGTTCCTCAGACAAAGGACTAATATCTAAAACATATAAAGACCCCAAACTTAAAGACCCAATCCAAAAATGGGCATCTGAGATTGATACACACTTCTAAGATTCAGAAGTACAAACAGCAAATAAATATGAAAAAATATTCAACATCACTGATCATCTGAGAGATGCAAATACTGAGATTCTCACTCCAGAAAGAATAGCTATTATGAAAAAAATCAGGGCCGGGGATTTAGCTCAGTGCTTTCGCTGCCTGCTGCACAAGCACAAGGACCCGAGTTCAATCACTGGTACCAAAAAGAAAAAAGAAAAAAAAGAAAAAATACAACCAACAACAAATTCTGGCAGAGCTGTGGGGGGAAAGCAGCGCTTCTCTATTAATGGTGAGAGTGTAGACTGGTGCAACCACTACAGAAATCAGTGTCAATTCCTAAAAAACTAGGATTAGAGAGGTCCCATTTGACCCAGGTATTCTCCTCCTGGGTATCTTTCCCAAAAGAATGAAAAGCATCATACCACAGTGATATATATGCACACCCATGTTTATAGCAGCACAGTTTATAATAGCTAAATCTTGGAAACAACCCAAATGCCTATCAATCGATGAATGGATAAAAAAGATGTGATTTTTTTATACAATGGAGTGCTACTCAGTCACAAAGAAGGATAAACTTGAGATATTTCTAGGTAAATGGATGCATCTTGAGACTATACTCTTTTTTTTTGGTACTGAGGATCAAACTCAGGTCCTTGCGCCTGCCTAGCAGGCGGTGAACCACTGAGCTAAATTCCTGGCCCTAGATCATACTCTTAAGTGAAATAAATCAAATGCATATAAATATCACATTGTCTCTCTGGTGTGAGAAACTGAAAGTGTGAATAAGGTTCAAAATGTATAATAGATATTGTGAAATTGGAAGAAATTGTTCAAAATAATATGAAGTGTCAGATATTTTATTAATTTAAATGTTTTATGCAAAAATGGGTAGTTTTCTTAGATGAGTTGAAAGATAAATTAGCAACTGAAAATATATTCTTTTAAGATCATGATTAACAGTGTATTTATCATTGTTATTCTCTAATTATTTTGTGACAGAATTTGGGGGGGGGTACTGGGGATTGAACTCAACACCTTGTGCTTGTGAGGCAGGCAGCTGAACCACTGAGCTAAATCCCCAGCAGAATTTTATTTTTTCATATAAGTGTTTTTATTTTCCAGTACCAGGGATCGAATTCAGGACCTTGTGCTTACAAGGCAGGTGCACAGTGCCACTGAGCTAAATCCCCAGCCCTTCATATAAGTGCTTTTTATTTTCTTTATTAATATCTAGTTGTATTTCATTAAAAGGAAAAAAAAGAAAAATTATTTCCCCAAAGCTCAATAAACAATAAGATTTCTAGAGCCACAGCATCAAGATGAAGTAAAATATCCCATTTCAAAAAAAAAAAAAAAAAAATCCCATTTCAACCTCATGTCATCTTCCTACCTTGACATTACAAATGGAGAATAAAATTCCAATGTTACATCATTCTCAAATTCAAATGTTAACTTTCCAACACCAATGGAAAACAAACAAACAAAACAGTGTATGGAGAAAAAGCAAGAGGTGGCTCATCCATGCAAACAAATGTTTGAGGAAGAGATGACCATAATTAATACACTAAAGGACATAAGGGAAATATACAAATTGCATGCTAGCAAAAAGAATCAGACCTTATCACAAGGACCATAGGGATTATGCAGGTGCAAAGTACAGCAGCTTAATGAGACCATCACTGCAGGTGTTCAGTGGAGGACTAGAGGAGGAAGCAAAACAAAGTCCCACCTGAGATGAAAATAAATTCGTGGAAACTATACACCCTGAAAGAGGGAAAATTGAGAGAATGTGTCACAAGTATACCTGCACTGTATGAACTAAAAGAACTTCTATAGAAATAGATGTAAGTTAGAAAAGTTTAGGAAAAAAAATACATATTAGAAGACCTACAAGCCTGAGTTTATTTTTGAGGTAAAATCTCCAAAGCACAAGAATAATTTGCAAATAAAGTAACTTAAAAAAAAAAAAGAAGAAGACAAGAATGGTAGGAAAGAATTAAATACAAGGGCCGAGGATTTAGCTCAGTGGTTTCGCTGCCTGCTGTGCAACCGCAAGGACCCGAGTTTGATCCCCGGTACCAAAAAAAAGAATTAAATACAAGTACAACAAAATCTTCTCTTTCTCTATTCCTATCAGTATAAACAGTTAAATGTTTGCTCAAACTAATGACAGTATCAGTAGGTAATGTTCAAGGTGCTTATAAACAGGACAGGTAAAATGAATGACAGCAATTGAACAGGGGATAGAAAAGAGGAATTGGACCCCTGCCTGCCTCCCAAGTCCAAGGTCCAAGTTTGATCCCAGTACCAAAAAAAGAAAAGACTACACAGATAGATTTAACATAAACATATAGATATACTATTCTAGCAATAATTTTTAAAAATGGTTGAATCTATATTGAAATCAATCTGTACCTAA
The DNA here is from genome assembly GCF_053883595.1 of Heterocephalus glaber. Taxonomy (NCBI): domain Eukaryota; kingdom Metazoa; phylum Chordata; class Mammalia; order Rodentia; family Bathyergidae; genus Heterocephalus; species Heterocephalus glaber. Next base: position 2,816,700 of record NW_028258457.1, on the reverse strand, counting down.
AGCTCAATAAAGGGAACAAAGAGATTTAATAATGATAAGGCAGTCCGTTTTCCAAAAACACCATTGTCAAAAACAGAAAAACTTAAATATGAAACAGCCCAAGCACCACAGGAAGTGGAATGAGTGACACATAATACTTCAGCTTGTGTTCACCTCTGGGTACAGAACTGGATAAGACTAAGTGGTGAAACACACCAGAAGGGACCATGGGATAATATATAGGCATCCCTACTTGAATGACCTACCTAGTTAATGATATTTCTGACTTAAGACAGGGATGCACTGTTTGGACTTGCAACACGCTGCTCAGACATACAACCCACATTTGGACTTAGGATGTAGGAACTGTGAGCAGCAGTGAGGCCTTATGGTAGCTTCTTCCAGAATACAGTACAGTACTGTGATTTCTGCTGATTATATACAGTACAGTATAGTAGTTTTCTGTTCTGTTATACATTACAATACTCATGTAAGAACTTTGCAAATAAAAGCAAAGTCAGGGCCAGGGATTTAGCTCTGTGGTTCTGCCACCTGCCGCAAGGTCCTGGTACCAAAAAAAAAAAAGCAAAGTCATTAAGCTGGAGTTTTTCACCATTTTTTTGTTCTGAATATTTTAATGTATATACTATACATGTTCCATCAACTCATTTAACGACCTAGTTGTGGGAACAGAACTTGGTCATTAAACAAGGAATGTCTTTATTCACCCACATGGTGATTCTATGCTTTTTTATATTCTTATTTAAACATAGCATGAAAAAATTAATGATTTCAAGAATTATCTTTGCTGGGGCTGGGGATTTAGCTCAGTGGTTCTGGCGCCTGCCTCGCAAGCACAAGGTTCCGAGTTCAATCTCCAGTACCAAAAAAAAAAGAATTATCGTTGCTTCTTTGGACCTCATCACTCTATCTACCCAGATATCAAGAAAATCACAATCTGTAACTCACACCATCAAATAAAAATCCTGAAATGTTAAAGTAAAATGGTATTTTACAGAAACAAGATGTCAGCAGGAAAAACAGAAAGGAAGCAGCTCTGGAAAGTAGTCTGTTTCCCCCATATTTCACAATGGCCCCACACTCAGAAGGTCAAACACATGCCTATGCTTAGAGACCACTCTCAATGGCAGAGGCAGCCCAAAGTGGCTCCTTCCCAGCAGGAGAGGGAGCTGAGCAGCCAGGAAATTTCCTTCCTTCTGCTTCTATTATGAAAAGACCCCTCCTCTGCAAGTTTAATTCAGAGAGTTACCAAACACACCTAGAGTCAGTTTAAGATTTCTACTACTGCTGTTTTTTTCACGTCATGAGTGACACAAAATGTACAGAGCCAACCAATTCAACACCAACTGGTTGTCTCATAATTCAATTCTGATACCATCTAGACTTACCAAAATCTCAACAACTTCAGGGCTGTCTCACCACAGTCCCACAGATGCCACTTCAAAGTCTGTGTTTGCTCTGTCTGGTCATCAGCCTTCTTCCTGAACTTTGGAGGAGCAGCACCTTAGAGTTGTTACCCCATTACCCTAAATCAGATATTGTCTGAAAGGGACTATGACAATCAAAGCCATTCCTATTGCTAAGAATTTTCCAAGAGTTTTAGGATATCAGTGTCACAAACGAAGTTCAGTTTCTTAAGATACTACACACCCATATCAACTCTGAAATACAAACCTTTCTCCAGACACAACACAAAGGTGGCTTCCTGAGACTGCCACTTCCAAATTTCTTCAGGTGGCACAAATTACACATACTCTGACTTGACCAACTGGGTGGCTACAAAAGCAACCAAATAAAGATGTTGCTCTTACCCAAATACTATAATCCTGGTAACTAGGTGATTAAAGAATTCCCAATCTCTATTTCTGTCTGCTCTTGAGAAACAGCCTACTGCAAACACACCCTTCCCATGACAGGTAGATCATGCCCTTCATTTTTATCCACTGACAGGGCCAGACACACCTGCTGCACTTTCTCATTTTTTGCCTAAAAAGGATCAGCCAAATTAATCAGGAGGGAGGAAAAAGAAAAGGGAAAACAAAAGCAAAAACTTGTTAAGCTGTTCTTTCAGCAGGCCTGTGAGGTAGCACAGAAACCTTCTGTTGTAGTCACACTAAGTACAGGCTAAATCCATGACCTCAGGGGAAAACATTCTGTGGACTAGGATCTGACCTGCCTCCCTCCTAAACCCTTTCTCCCCATTTCCTTCTGTTTGCTCCTCCTATGGAAAATAAAGTCTCCTTCTCTATAACGCCGCAGACGCTCGAAGACTTTAAACTGTGCTTATGCCTTGCTGCAATACTCCTTTCAAATATAGTGATACCTCGCTTGTCGAACTAAATTCATTCCAAAAGCATGTTCGAAAACTGAAAAGTTTGAGAACTGAACATATATTTCCCATAAGAAGCAATGGGGGGCCGGGGATTTAGCTCAGTGGTTTCGCCGCCTGCTGCGCAAGCCCAAAGACCCGAGTTCCATCGCCGGGACCAAAAAAAAAAAGAAAAAGAAATAATGGAAAACCAAATAATTGGTTCTAAGGCCCAAAAACTACACTTGTAAATTCATTTTCCAAAACTTTAACAAATTTTGCAACGATTTCTTTCTTTCACTCTATCGTGGTTCTGTTTTCCTCTTAGCTTTACTGCTAGGATCACTAACTTTCTTTGGAGCCGTGGTTACAATATTTTACGAAAATAAAGGGCAAAAAAATAAAGCACAGTGACGAATGTTTTAACGCACAAACACAAGCACTGTTTGTTTGTTTGCATTGGGTTTTTTTGGTACCGGGGATCGAACTCGGGTTCTTGAGCTTGTGAGACAGGAGATGGAACCACAGAGCTAAATCCCCAGCCCAGCACTGTGTATTGTCTGGAGGAGACTGAAGCATCACCCCCTAGTGTCGGGATTTTTAAAGTAGGATTTTCGGCTCCACTAACGAGCAAAGTCACGAACACCGAGCATACTTTTCTCAAACTCTGCTTTTCGAGTAGTGGAAAGTTCTAGCTTTACAACCGAGGTATCACTGTAAAGTCATGAACTACCTACCACAATAGGCATTTGGTTTTGGGGGTTTTTTTGTTTTGGTTTGTTTGTTTCTCCGGTATCGGGAATTGACTCAGGACCTTCTGCTTGCGAGGCAGGCGCGGTGCCACTGAGCTAAATCCCCGGCCCTGGCATTTGGTTTTTAAAGTAATGTTTAGAAATAGTTCGTGAAGCTGGGGATTTAGCTCAGTGTTTCCGCCGCCTATCTCGTAAGTGCAAGGTCCCGAGTTCGATCTCTGGTGCCAACAAAAAGAAAAAATAGTTTATGAAAAACAAATAATTACGTCAAAGTGAGCAATATATCCCCCCCCCCCACTCCGTCACAGGTACACAGGGTTACCTTTTTTTTGGGTTTTTTTTGGTATCGGGGATTGAACTCGGGACCTTGCGCCTGGGAGGCAGGCGGCGGAACCACTGAGCTAAATCTCCGGCCCTAGCTCAGTGGTTTCGCCGCCTGTTGTGCAAGCGCAAAGACCCGAGTTCGTTCCCCGGTGCCAAAAACAAAAACAAAAAAACCACTGAGCTAAATCCCCGCCCCGCAGGGTTCCCTTTTTAAATTAGTTTGACAACATGGAGGAGCACCTGGGAATTCAGATTTTTTTTTTTTTTTTTTTTTGCATCTGTAAGAAGCACTGTGAATCGCGGAAATCTGTCGATGCTTCTCTTGAACCTCAAACACGCAGGAAAAATGAGGCGCAGCGAGGAGACCCCACGAGCCAGACCTCTTCCGCGCGAACCACACAGGAGGCTCCAGACCCGGCGCAGGGAGCCGCACAGAACCGGCAGGACCCGGGTCCCAGCTGGTGGCCCAGCCCAGCCCGCGGCCGGAGGGGACCCAGGGGGCAGAGCCCGGAGCTGAGCGGGAGGCCGGGGTCGTCCCTCCGCTTCCCGCCTGTGCTAAACGCCCCGCTCCACACTCACCATGTCCAGGTTCCGGGGTGTCCTGGTGTCCTCGCTAAGGATGCCGCAGTCAGAGTTCACAATGTGTCCGAGGCTGCCAAGTGACCTGCTCAGCCCAGTCTCTGGTCTCAAACACAGAGCGCCAGAAGAAAAGTTAAAGAATAGCGCTTTTCATTGGACAGTTTACATCGCCCTACACTGCGATCTGATTGGCTAGGGATTCACGACGCCGGCCTCTGAGTCCTGATTGACGAGAGAAACCTGTCTCACTGGGGACCAAAGAGGATTCTACTCACAGTCCTTCTCAGCCTAGGTTTACTGCCTTGTAGAGCCACTGGTCCAGAATGGCGGGGTGTAATCTTTCTTTAAATTTAACTTCATTTTAAGGGTTGTAAACAGAACCCTCGCTGATTTATTTATTGGTTAAAGCCTTTTATCAACTCAAAACAATAACATCCCAAGCCAGGGGTTTAGCTCAGTGGTTCTGTCCCCTGCCTCACGCGCACAAGGTCCCGAGTTCAATCCCCAGTTCAATCCCCAGTACCCCCCCCCAAAACCCCCAAAACAGTAGCATTCCTCACAAGACAAAATATTGATAAATTCTAGAATTTCAAACGAAGAAAAGCAGGGAATTAAAATCGTTAACACACATTAGCTTTAGGAAATGAACTTAACAGAATATGATTGTTAGCTTGAATAGTATTTTTCTCTTTAACTTTTAAATTTTTATGTTAATTTAATACAATTAGATATTAATAAAAAGCACTATTCTATAAAAATAAAATTATATTTTAGAACAAAATAATTAAAGAATAATCATACTTAATATACTCTGTATCATGACCTTGAAAGTATGACAAAAAGTGTTACAGTACAAGCCAGGCGTGGTGGCACATGCCTGTAATCTCAGCACTTGGGAGGCTGAGGCAGGAGGATCACAGAGAGTCCGAGGCCAGCCCCCGGCTACACCATAAATTCAAGGCCAGTCTGAACCACATAGGGAGACCTTGTCTAAAAAAAAAAAAGTGTTGGGCCGGGGATTTAGCTCAGTGGTTTTGCCACCTGCTGCGCAAGCGCAAGGACCCGAGTTCAATGCCCGGTACCAAAAACAAAACAAAACAAAACAAAAACCCCATAAGTGTCTAAAATTCATAGACAAAAAAGACTCTCTTACAAAGAAGAAGCAAAGAAAAGGAAAAAACTTTCTCATTTTTTCTTTTTCTTTTTTGGTTGAGACTTGGTCTCACTATGTTGTTCAGACTGGCCTTGAACTCCTGCCTCAGTTTCCTAAATGCGAGGGATTACAGGTGTGCACCACCACACTAGGCTAAAACTTTGTTTTCAATGAACCAAAAGAAACTATTCAAATAAACGACACAAATTAGCATATATCTTAAAATACCTGTGGAACAGAATAATTTGGGGATTTGAACTTTGCCCTACTTCATGTTTATTTCTTGAGTTTCTCATATAAGACAAACCAGGTGATATTTAAACTTATGTCTGACTTAAATCACTTAATATTATGTTCTCAAGTCGCATTCATTTAGCTACAAATGCCTCATCTATCATGCCTCATAGATGAGTAAAACTCCATTGAGTGTAATTACTAGATTTTTTTAATCCATTCATCTGTTGATGGACCTATACCCTGTTCCCAAGACCTATCTCTGAGAAACTGTGCTGCTATAAACATGAGTATGCATATATGCCTGTAATATGATGACTTTCACACTTTTGGGATGATATCTAGAACGCAGATAGCTGGTCTAATGGAATTTTTATTTTTAGCTTTTTGAGGAATCTCCACACCAATTTCCATAGTGATTGTGGTTACACTCCCACCAACAATATAGAAGAGTATCTTTTCCCCCAAATCCTCCCCAACATTTGTTATTATTTGATTTTTGATGTTAGCCATTCTTTCTGTAGGCTGTCTCTTCAAACTGTTGGTTGTTGTCTTTGCTGTGCAGAAGCTTTTTAATTAGATATTACCTCATCTAGGGCCAGGGATTTAGCTCAGTGGTTTCACCGCCTGCTGTGCAAGCTCAAGGACCCAAGTTCAATCCCCAGTACCAAAAAAAAGAAAAGATACTACCTCATCTGTTGATTCTTGATACTATTTCATGTGAAACTGAGGTTCCATTCAGGAAGTACTTGCCTATGCCTATGGCTTCAAGAGTTGTACCTATTTTATCTTCTACAAGATTGTTTGTTTTCCCATTTAAATTTTTTTTTATATACAGGGCCTTGCTATGTCCTTCAGGATGGTCTTAAACTCACTATGAAGCTCAAACTGGCTTCAAATTTGTGGTGATCATCCTGCTTCAGCCTTCCAAGTGCTAGGATTACAGGTACACACCACCACACCTGGCTAACATTTAGCTCTCTGATCCATTTTGATTTTTGTTTAATATGTATATGGTGAGATATATGGGTCTACACTCAGTCTTTTGCATGTGAATATCCAATTTTCCCAGGACCATTTATTAAAGAAGATATCTTTCCTCCAGTGTATGCCTTTGGCAACTTTGTCAAAGATCAAATAACTGAATGTGCCAGGGCTTGTTTCTGCATCCTCTATTCTGTTCAATTGATTCACATGCCTATTTCTGTGCTAGTACCATGGCTTTTAATCACAGTAGCTTTGAAGTATAACTTCAAATCTGGGATTGTGATGACTCCTGCTTTACTTTTGTTATCCAGGGCTGCTTGTGATATTTTAGGTCTCTTCTGGTTCCATATGAATTTTATGATTTTTTCCTTAAGATCTATGAGAAATTTGTTGGTATTTTGACAGAGAGTGTGTTAAATCTGTATATTAGTTTTTGAAATATAGCTGTTTTCATTATATTGGTTCTGCCTATTCCAAAAGAGAGTATACCTTTCCATTTTCTGAGGTCCTCCTAGATTTCCTTAAACAGAGTGATGCAATTGTCATTGGAGAGGTCTTTCACATCCTTGGTTAGGTTAACTCCTAAGTATTTAATTTTTCTTGATTGGTATTGTGAATGGTGTTTTTTTTTCTAATTTCTTTCTCAGTGAGTTCATTATTAGTGAATAGGAACACTACTGATTTTTGTGTACTGATTTTGTATCCTGCTACATTGCAGAATTTGTTTATTTGTACTTTGGGTGGAATTTTTTTTGAGTCTTGCAAGTAGAGGAGAATGTCATCTACAAATTATGATACTTTGACTTTGTCCTTTCCTATGCATATCCCTTATATTTCTTTCTCTTGCCGATTGTTCTGGCTAGTATTTCAAGGATTGTGTTGAATATGAGTGGTGACAGTGAACATCCTTGACTTGTTCATGATTTTAAAGAGGAAAGTTTCAGTTTTTCCCTATTTTGCATGATGGCAATAGGTTGGTCATAAATGGATTTTATCTTATTGAAATAAGGTCCTGGTGGGCCGGGGATTTAGCTCAGTGGTTCCGTCACCTGCCTCTCAAGCACAAGGACCTGAGTTTGAACCCCGGTACAGAAAAACAAAAAGAAAAAAAAAAGAAAGAAATAAGGTCCTGTGTACCTATATTCTTCAGGGTTTTTAATCATCAATCAGTGTTGGACTTTGTCAAAGGGTTTTTGTACAGTATTGAGATGATCATGTAATTTTTGTCCTTGTTTTTGTATATGTGATAAATTACATTTATTGATTTGTGTATGTTGAACCATGCTTGCATGCCTGGGATGGTCATGATGTATGTATGATCTTTCTGATGATTTGTTACATTCTGCTTGCCAGTATCTTGTCAGGGATTTTGGCGTTTATATTTATTAGATTGTCCTGTAGTTCTCTTTTTGATAGGATCTTTGTCTGCTTCTGGAAACAGCGTAATGCTAGCCTCCAAGAATCATTTTGGAAGTACTACTTCCCTCTCAATTTCATTAATGAGTTTGAGGTTGACTGGTGTTCTATGTCTCTGAAGTTGTACATTTACCTTGGAGTGTGCTAGCAGATGCTTGTAATCCCAGGTACTCAGAAGGCTGAAGTATGACTATCAATGGAATACAAAAGTTTGAGACTTTCCTTGTCAATATATTAAAACCTAGTGTCAAGAAATAATCAAATTAAAAGTACATTTGACACATACATTTCATTGCAGCCCTCTTCCTGATATCCAAAATGTGGAAGGAGTCCCAATGTCCATTGTAGATGCATAGATAAATGAACTCTGGGATATATGGATAGGGGAATATTAGGGAGCCAAAAATAGAAATGTGGATGGGCCTCATTAAAATGTTGAAAACTACAACACAACATGATGTCTGATAATTGTGTGCTCCTTCTGTCTGTCTGTATTAAACTGGTACAAGGATCTTTTCCAGCCTTCACACTTGAACCAAAAAATCAGCTCTTCTTGGTCTTCAATCTGTTGGCTGTCACAATGGAAATAACACCATTGGCTTCCCTGAGTCTTCAGCTCACTGACTATTCATATTTGAAATTCTGACTTCATAAAAATATTAACTACTGCCTTCTAAGGAATTTCATTTATCATAAATATTATATATATAAATATATATGTGGACACATAGTCATACACACATTCAATATAATCAGAATGTTATATAAGTGTATAACAGTATAAAACTCTTCATATATAAATTTATATACTAAAATAAAATATAAATTCACATTAGTAACCATATAATATATGCATATATCAATATAAATGCACATAATATGGAATTTTATGTAAAGATAAAGACACAACATAGAGAAAATTCTACATCATACACATTATACATATAAATAGAGAAGGCAAACTGATGCACATATATATTATGTGGACAAAAACTAGGAAGAACATGTACAAATATACCAAATAAATTTTATATGGTTTGTTTGTTTTTTCTTTGGTACCAGGGATCGAACTCGGGACCTTGCACTTGTGAGGCAGGTGCTGGAACCACTGAGCTAAATCCCCGGCCTTAAATTTTATATGTTATAGGTATATGCAAAAATTAATATGATTGCCTAATACACATACCCTGAAAGAGGAAACCATGCAAAAATGCTACTGATCCACCCAACAAAATATGAGGTCCCAAATAATAAATCCTAGTTAGTGGGATAGGGATTTAGCTCAGTGGTGCTGCTGCCTGCCTTGAAAGCATAAGGACCTGAGTTTGATCCCCAGTACCAAAAAAAAAAAAAATTGAGAACAAGTACTAGTAGGTTTTCATTGTTGAAGAATTTCTACTGGTCATCTTTTTTTTTAACATTTCCTCGTTATTTTTCTTATTTTTTTCCTTTCTTTTTTCTTTAAAGCAGTGTTGAAGATTAGGCCCAGGTCCTCATGCAAACAACATCCGTGCTCCACTGCTGAGGTACATCCTCAATTCAAGGTGCTTGTGCTTTGTTGGAGTATTTCTACCAGTTATCCCTTTTGAACTCATCTCTTTCTCCGATGATATCAAATGCTTACATTTGTGTATCTTTGTTAGATTGTGTAGACTACAGTCCCACAAATCTATAGCATCCCTTTAAAGCCTGCACACTCCCAACTATGGAAGAATATACATATAAATATATACATATTTTTGGTACCGGGGATCAAACTCCGGACCTTGTGCTTGAGAGGCAGGCAGCGGAACCACTGAGCTAAATCCCTGGCCCTGGAAAGAATATGTTTGAGTGTTTTCCAATTACTACTCAGCTACTCTTTGTTGAAAGCACACAGCAACCCAGTATTGTAGATAGGTAAGTTAATTAGATATCTTGTAGGCAGTTAGATAGGGCCTCCCTTGAGGCGCCAGCCCTCCAGACTCAACACAGCAAGGAACCAACATGGAGAACAATTGAGGCACATTCACTTGTTAGCATTATAAAAAGAGGAGGCACTATTTCCCCTGGGGATAGATAGCAATGATTGATATTCCTAAATGGAAAATTCCTTGTATGTGACTTGCTTTCCTATTTGACCCCCATTTAATCAATATTACCTGGGTGACTGTACTTGGTCTCGTCCCACCTCATGCCCACATTGTAAATTTCCACTGGGTCTTAGTAGTTTTGTCCCACTGTGTACCCGCCTCACCACATGGCTTTGCTGTATAAAACATCTTTGAAAAGTGAAGTGGTTGGGGCCGGGGATTTAGCTCAGTGGTTTTGCCGCCTGCCTTGCAAGCGCAAGGACCTGAGTTTGATCCCCGGTACAAAAAAAGAAAAGTGGGGTGGGCAGGCAACCCACTTTCTGGTCCTGTTTCTGTCTCTCCTAGACAGAAGCTTTCTTTCTCTCGATAAATTTTTCCTGCTCTTTTTTTGGGGGGGGGGTACCAGGGATCAAACTCAGGTCCTTGTGCTTGCCCAGTAGGCGGCGAAACCACTGAGCTAAATCCCCTGGCCCAATTTTTCCTGCTCTTAACCTCCCTTGTTCCTGGAATTCATTCTTCGATTTTAGAGAACACAAACTTGAGTTTTGGGTACCTAGCAGGTTGGGAAGTTACACCTTTTCCCCCTCTATTACCAGGACATATGATGAGTTCTCAGCAGTTCTGTGATACATTTATCATCACAACGAATCTAGAAAGAATTGCCTTTGAGGAGTAAATCTTGCAGCCAAGCTATTGGGTACTTTTGCTATTGTGGCTGGAGTCCTAAGATGCTTTGTGTTCCAAATGAAACCTCTCAATTTGCTTAAGATTTCTCAATAAAAAAGCACTGAAAATGCAGTCTGAAACTATGTCTTTCTTTTTTAATTTTGGTACTGGGAATCAAACTTGGAACCTTGTGCTTGAGAGGCAGGCAGCAGAACCACTGAGCTAAATCCCTGATCCCTTAAACTATTTCTGTTACCAAAGGCATTGGAATATTTAGCAAGAGGATGCCAACTTGAATGTTAACTAATATGGCAGATTCCTATGGCTGCAATAACAAAATGGTGTAAACTTGGTAGCTTAAAAGAACACTAATTTAATCTCTGATATTTCTAGAGACCAGAAGTCCAAAATCAGTTTCACTGGTTAAGAGTTGAGGCCTCAGCAAGGCTGCTTCCTTCTGGAGGATCTGGAGGACAATTCTCGTCTTCTCCAGCTTTGAGTGACCACCTGCATTCTCTCTGGTTCCCGGTCCCTACCTTGCATCAGTCCAATCTCTTCCTTCTGTTGCTTTCTCTCTTCTGTCTGTTGCTACCCCCCAACCCACTACCAGTTTTATGATAACCCTTGAAATTCCGTGGGACCTACTGATATGATCCAGGATAATCACATTCTTCAAGTTCTTTAAGTGAAGCACAAGGGCAAAATTACTTTTTTTGTTTTTTGATTTTTTTGAGACAAGGTCTGGCTATGTAGTCCAGGCTGACCTTGAACTTGTGGCCAATCCTCCTGCCTCAGCCTCCCGAGTGCTGGGATTACACGCATGCACTGCCACACCCAGCTAAAATTACTTTTTTCTAGAGATGAGAAAATACACAGATTCCAAACACAGACATTATGGGAATAGGACATTATACAGTCCATGATAAAAATTAGTACACTAGTAAAATCAAACCTAAAGTTGCTGTCTGGGTTTTTGTTGTTGTTTTTGGTACCGGAGATCGAACTCGGATCTTTGCGCTTGCGCGGCAGGCAACGAAACCACTGAGCTAAATCCCCAGCCGCTGTCTTGTTTTATCAGACATAGTGTCTCATTTGTCCTGATGGAATTAATGTTTCTTTCCAACTTTGGGACAATGCTTTTTAAATAAAACAAGGCTTTTGTCCAGAAAAGTGTCTATTCTGACTACACATTTTTTTTTTTGGTACCGGGGATCGAACTCGGGTCCTTGCACTTGCAAGGCAGGGGGCGGAACACACTTTTATTTAGTGTCAAGACCAACATAGTCTTGGCAGCCACCTGCAAAATGTGTTTTGATTACCACCTCCATGTGGAGCCAAAATGTCTTTGATTTCTGATTCCCCAATACATGACTGTGTGGTCTGAGCCAAGTACCTGAATTGATCAGAGTCTTGTTTTCTTGACAGGAAAAATGGAGAAAATGACAGTAGTGGAGATTATCTAAAAATTGATAAGTAGTAACATATCATGTGACCTAGAGCTGCTACCACATATTTATCACAATGTTAGTAAGACTACAGGAATTGGGCCGGGGATTTAGCTCAGCGGGTTTGCAGCCCACTCCACAAATGCAAGGACCTGAGTTCAATCTCTGGTAAAAAAAAAAAAAAAAAAAAAAAAAAAAAGACAGCTAGAATTGAATATGTGATAGTAACTTTCTGGTATATGATAAAAAATATCTCCTAATTCTAATTCATCAATCTGTCTTTATCTTTCAGATGATAATCTACATACACAATGATCTATTTATGGATGCTTAGTCACAACATTTGAGAGTCATTGTTGTGCCCAGATCGCGAGGTCCCCAAAGACCACCAAGGAGCAGATTCTGATGCAAACACACAAGGGTCGTTTATTCAAGCTCGAGCAGGGACTCTCATCCGACACCGACGCAGCGGGTCAAGGTTGAGAGCCCCGACTCTAAAACACCAGGGGTTTTTATAGAGGTTACAGCAAGGCGCGGGGTTTCAAAAAGGCGCAGGGTTTCAAATCACACGCAAATCACACAACACAATTGGCTAGCATTTAGCAAGTTTTGAAAGTTTAAACCTAATTGGTTGGGCCTTGCACGCTGAACTGCAAACGGCTGCTCAAGCCATCGAAAAGAACACCTGGGATCCTGGGGTATTGGGGTAACTACTGATTAGCTGTTGCAGGCCATCGAGAAGAGCATCTGGGATATTGAGGCAACTACTGATTAGCTGTTGCTAGGCTAGTTGCTAGGGGACTGCTGAACATTATCACGGGCAGGTGGCCAAAGTACATCTTGTGGTTTTTCTTGGAACTAGAATTTATGTCCAGACCACCTTACTCTAAGATGGGGTCAAATTTTAAAATGGAGTTACTCAGGTCTCACATCATGACCTCCAAGGTTTTATGTGACTCTCTTCATTCGAAACTTTGTGACTTCAACCCAAATGTCCCACCTATATAACAAGGGTACCAACCAATAACCTCCGATCTCACATTGGATCATATTTTGAGATAACACTTTCCCCTTGAATACATCCCAAATAGAATCCCTTTTCCTTCTGTATCCTCTCCTTTTCTACTCACAAGCCTCTCATCCTCGCTGCCTTCTGACATGTGCCACCAACATACAATGACTTCTACAGCATAACTGTGATTATATTGTGATGTGTGAATCTGACTTTGCAGATTAGTAAACTCTGTATCTATAGATGACTACAGTGTAGGCCAGCAAACTGAAGGGGGAAATACACCCCAGATGTGAGTGACATCAACCAGAAGGATTGTAGCTTGGACAGAATGAAAAGGGAAAGAAGAAAGAAGTATGGCCCTTTTTGGAGGAAAGGTGGTCTTTGTCACTGCTTTTGGAGATTGGTTTCCACTTCTTTCAGCCTTCCAGTGCAGATTCCTTGGACTTCTGACACCAACTCATGCTGGTGACTTTTCAGTGATCTTCTTGTCCCCAGTCTTTGACTGCTACTGAATCTTTCAGCTTTCCAGTGTGCAGACAGCTCTTTTGGATTCTTCCACCTCTGAACCAGCAGACAGCCACAGGAGTTTCCACATCTGATTCTGTAAGCCTAACTAAATCTCTTTCTTGTTGTTTGTTCGTCGAGGGCCTTACCAAACACTCCGAGGAGCTGACTGTAGTGAAGAACACTTGGGAAGGAACACATCGGACAAGTTGGAAAGTAAAACAGACCTTAGTCTGGCCAGACGGCACTCCCAAAGCAAAGTAGCTTAGAGAGGCGACTAGCCCAGAGTCCGAGGCTCTTTTTATAGGGGGTTGCAGGGGAAGTTAACAGGCGAAATTTACAGAAGAGGAACAAAGATTAGTAGTCAGCTGACACGTACTGATGGTCAGCAGATGTTTGTAGATTGTTCTATAGATAGCAGTGTCCGGAACATCAGTTTCGAACAAAGAGTTGAGTAATTTACTTTGGGACTTTATGGCTGATACAGATCTTATCTAGTGTCCCGGAACTAACAAGCATCTTTGTCTATTCACTCACATTCAATCACAGTTGGGGCTAGGGGAGTTTTATGATTACAGAGTTATGCAGTCCCACAGTCTCACTCTGTAGTTCAGGCTGGCCTGTGTCATGCAGGCTAGCCTCCATCTCAGAGTGATCCTCCTGCCTCAGCCTCCTAAGTGCTAGGATTACAGGGGTGCACCATCATGTCCACCATAAATCCCTTTTATAATCACACATATATTTTTTATTGAATGTGTTGGATTCCCTAGAGAAATAGCCCTCTCATAGTAACCCTTTCAATAGTAATTGTCTCTGGGATGAATAGTTTACTATCTCTTGCACATTTCTTCTCCTTGAAATAGAATACTTGTGAAACACTGAACATAGTGTTTGATTCATTAAAAAATACAATGAGTCACAGCATTTATTATCAGTGTTATTTTTTCTTATTTTGGAGGAAGCAGATTTTTTTTTTTGGTACTGGGGATTGAACTTGGGACCTTGAGCTTGCAAGGCAGGGAGTGGAACCACTGAGCTAAATCCCTGGCCAAAGATGGATTTTTAATAAATAATCTCGATGGAATATATAAACTAGGTCCCTCATGAGAAATTGTCTTGGGTTGGTTTACATTCCTACACCTCATGAAATATGTTCAGTGAGTAGTTACATAAATAAGACAAAGCTTGTAATAAAAACCTGATGAGTGAACTGTTCATAGAAACATTTCATTTATTTTTATTTTTTATTGTTTTTGGTACCGGGAATTGAACTCAGGTCCTTGCACTTGCAAGGCAAGAGGCAAAACCACTGAGCTAAATCCCCAGCCCGTAACATTTCATTTAAATTGAGATTATATGCAAGGATACTCATGTTTGTTGTAGAAGCTCAGGTTTTCAAGACAAGAGGGAGCTATTAAAAACTCTTCTTAATAACATGCGTAATGAACCACTGTCTTCACGAAATACTGTCTTGACCAAGCAAGCAGCTGTGGCCATTATCTGTGTCAGTTTAGTATTTCATAAAGGACCTGTTTGGAGAGCTTGTTTCTCTCCAATAGTGTCCCAGAGCAAAGCTATTACCCAGTCTTCTTTGCTATCCAGTCAGTCCCTTATGTGTTGTCACTGTTCTTTCTCTGCTGTTTTGTTACAGTGGTTCTGAAGAATTAAAATTACTTTCTATGCTGATAGTAAAAGATTTTCCAAATACAGTAAAACCTCGTTTTGTGAGAATAATTCATTTTTGCTGGTAATACAAATCACTTATATATCAAAGCAGAGATATCTAGTTGTGTTCATGTGACATTCGGCATGACATACTACTTGTACTGCAAGACAGTGCTTGTTTATCAGGTTAAAATTTCTTGGAAAAATTGCTCATTGTGGAACACTCACAGAATAAGTTACTTGCAATCCAAGGTTTGACTGTATCAACACGGTATTAATTTGCCTGTGTTCTTACATAGAGTATATGCAAGGTTGAAAAGGATTATACAACTCAGGGAGACATCATGAAACAGGGAAAAGTAGAAAAATCTACACGAGCATTTGCAATCCCTTAGAACTTTTTTTTTTTTTTTTGGTACTGGGGATTGATCTCGGGTCCTTGCACTTGTGCAGCAGGCGGTGAAACCACTGAGCTAAATCCCCGGCGCCTTAGAACTTTTTACTGAAAGTTGATGCTCATAAAAATGAACTCAGCAACACAAATTATGACTTATCTTCCTTTCCTTTTTGACCTTATATGTAAAACAGAAAACACACATAGTTTTCCTATTACTAATATCACTAAAGTTGAGTTGTTTTTATTTAATGAGAATACAATATTCAAAACTTATGTCCACTAATGTTGAGGCATATTAAGGTAGGAAATACTAAGTGCTAAACATGCTGTCTTAAATTTCTCATTGCTGAGACAAAGTAACCAACACCTGAAGATAGAGAAAAGGTTTATTTTGGTTCGCACTTTGTATAGGTTTCAGTCCATAATCAGCTGGCCCCAAGGCCGGGTGGCATGGCAGAGCGGCATCACAGAGCTGACAGGAGGCAGAAGACAAAGCAGCAGCAACAGGAGCAACAACTGCAACACCAGCAGCTGTCTTTCTATCCCTTATATTCCCCCCAGGCTACCAGCCATTAGGACAGGTAGCACTCACACCCAAGGTGGGGCACCCTAAATCCCAGCATCACATCCTAGATCCAGCCACCTCTGAAAAGCCCCACCTATGACTACAGGAGGCTTTTGTTGGGACCAATTCTACATAATTCTTGGGAAAAATCATTTCACTATTATAAGGCCCAGTTCTCCCGCCTACAGGCCAGCTAAAGTATGTGGCGACATAACTCCATTTTGGCCCCGGGTGATAGCTAAACTAACTCAATGGTCTGGTGATGCTGTGATGCTTCAGGGCAAGATTACACCAGGTGAAGACCTCCTGGGAGGAACAAAATCTTCATTTGCATAGTACCTCATTGTTCTAGGATTATAGCCCTCCTGTCCTGAATCACTTGTTACATTTGTTTCTCCAGATGTACCCAACCCACTGTCCTCTGAGCCATTTGTTACCTTTGTTTCTCCCCATGTACCGCATAGTCATGTCAGGGTTGGGATCTTTCATCTTTGCCACCCAGAGCAGCATCATCGATCAGACCCAAAGCTCAGCTTCTTCTGTCTCATTCTTGTCCATATATATATATATATATAGGTACTGGGGATCGAACTCGGGTCCTTCCGCTTGCCAGGCAAGCAGTGAAACCACTGAACTAAATCCCCGGCCCTCTTGTCTATATATTAATTTGCCTAGTCCTCTCGTGGCTTGCAGGAGACTAGGACTTAACTGCAGAGGTTCTAGTAACATCCCCTTTTCCTGTTTCCTACAGGCTTTGGGAGGACATGCAGACACAAGTCATAACATATGCATAAGAACATAAGACTTGTTGCGTGCATCTAAGTTTGATACATGTGAGTGCCCAAAGACATGTGGCAATAAACTGACCCACTGTACTCAGGGAATCGATCACTCAGAGGTAAATTTGTGAGAGGCTTTTTGCTGTCTGTGCTAGACTTGCTTGCTTTATATGATGGGAGGAGAAAAAGGATCAAGTGAGTTGTGAAGAACTTTGAAATCATACAGTACCCATAATGTGAAAATAATACAGAAAGTGCCGATGCTGTGCCCTTCAGGAAAAAAGCAGTTACCCCTTTCATAACAAATGGAAGTGATACTTGTGAACAGCAAAACTGGGAGTTTGTGGAATCAATGAAATACAATGCTTCCACTTATAAACATTTCCCACAATGATGTTAATTTCCTTTACCACAAAACTGGGACATTACTCAAAATAAAAAACCGCTGCTCAAATATTTACTAGGTAAGCGACTTTGAAGTTAACACACTTCCTTTGAAGTTCAAGGGGAAACTCCTAGGGGACTGGCTTACACATCACTGCAGCCACAGAAAACACCAGTGACAGGTTAGCACTGGGATGATAATCATAACCCTTTCTCAAACTGGAAATATCCATAGGCTTTCAGTATACACTTTGCATCACTTGCTCTATATAGCAGCAAAATGAATGTCCTAATAGGAAATGTAGTTTGAAATCCTTGAAAGACATTGCTTAATACACACCTCTGGACAAAAGTAATGAGTTGTTCCAAGCATTGGTCTCATGTCGAACCTCAAGTTCTTGTATTACAAGTAAAAAGACTTACAAACATTGCGGTCATAAAATATACCTCAATGTTAGCATGAAACAAAATCATGGTGGCAAGTCCCAAGAATGCAGGACCATCTTCACTGTCAACACACTTGACACATGAGCAACTCCTGAAAGTTTAGGGAGTTACTACATGTAAAAACAAATGACTGAGAAAACACAATGGCCGTTTGGATTACCACCACATCCCAAGACTCTTCACAAGACTCATTGTCTACTTTCCACTACAGCCCTTATTTGTATCTATCTGTCAAACAGACATTTTAACATTTACTTTTTTGGTACTGGGGATCGAACTCAGGACCTTGTGCTTGCGAAGCAGGCAGCAGAACCACTGAGCTAAATCCCTGGCCCCTCACTTATTTTTAAAAATTTATTTCCTTTTTTTTTAAAAGACAGGATCTTGCTATGTAGTTCAAGCTGCCCTTGATCTATGTAGCTCAGGCTGTCCTTCAATTCACGGTCTTGAGTGGTCGGATTTATAGACATGTGTGGCGAAGCCCAACCGACCTCCAATGCTGCTTGACAAAGTCCCAGCTGGGGGAGAGAAAGGGTGGAACACATCGGACCCTCATGTTTTATTTTTTCTTGCCATAATGTTTATAATTGTTACTCTGATCACAGGAGTCATTGTGTTTGTGACTAACAACAAACTCTCCATGAGGCAAATTGGCAATGATATATTGAAATGTGATCTGGCTCACAAGTCCCAAATTCCAGTTACTCTTAGTTCTATTGCCACATCCACTCCTAAAGAAACCTCTCCTAAAACCCCCTGTGTTTCCCCACTACTATAACCCCCCCTCTTATTGTTGACATTCTAGTTACTAAAGGGGTCTTATGAAAAGATTGGAAAGACAGACTTTGGATGAAAGAAATAGTGGAAAATGGGAAAAAGAAAGTTAAGACAGGTAAATGCATTAAGGAGACAAGTTATTCAATATTTCTCAAAGTGCTGTAAATATCTCCTGCTCATGGACTATGAACCCAAATGACATTTAATTAAGATGAATAGAGGTAAAGTAAAATAGAGAGCTAATAGCAAACTATATTAACCATTGTGCAGTTTCTCAAGGGCCAGCTGGTGACCACAAGTTTGACACTTAGTTGATTAAATCTTGCTTGTACCCCCGCTGATATAAAGATTTTGATTAAGTTACTTTCTGTTCTGTTTAGGTGTGGGTAAATAAGGGGACAATTGTAATTTTTAAATATGTATTCATGATGAAACAGCTTAGAGGAATTGTACTTTGTTTAGCAAAAAAATAACCTTTACTTCAATAGAAAATTGCTAAGGCAACTTAAAATGTAAACATGTTCCGCTCAATGCCTCCTAGCTATTGCTTAAAGATATAAAAATAAATCAGACCCTGAGACTTCTCAGAGGGAACCTGAACACTGCTTGTGAAGGTTCTTTTCTCATCACCGGCCCAGGACATCTCCCCTTCCTACTCTACATCGACTGCAGGTGGTCTGTGGCACATGAGCCTCCATGCTCAACTTATTTTTGGTTTTTGAGACAAGGTCTCATTATGTAGTAGACTGCCCTTGAGCTCTGTAGCCCAGGCTGGGCTCAAACTCTTGGCAATCCTCCTGCCTCAGCCTCCCACATGCATTTTACTATTTCTTACTCATGTAAATTCTTTCACAAAAATAGAATCACCAGTATTGCAAGAATTAGTTTTTTCAGCCCGGGCGGCGCAGGGATGTGGCCAGGCCTCGGTGGGAGGGGGGTTGGCACGGCCCGGGCCCAGTGAGTGGCAGACTTGTCCCCCGAGCCTGCTGGGCACCCAGGACATGCGAGTTTGCCTGAAATGAGATTTCATTCTCTACATTTAAAGGATAACCTTTCTGAGCTGCTGTGAATAAATTTGGGATGTTACTGTATATTTTCAACTAATGGGGAATTAGCTGTGTCTTGAATAAGGATTGCTGTACTGGACAATTTCAGAACATTACTCACAATGTCATCAAGCAGGAGTCAGAATCCCCATGGACTGAAGCAGATTGGCCTCGACCAGATCTGGGATGACTTCTGAGCTGGAATCCAGCAAGTCTATACCAGACAAAATATGGCCAAGTCCCAATACATGGAACTCTACACTCATGTTTATAACTACTGTACTAGCGTACACCAGTTGAACCAAGCCCGAGGAGCTGGAGTTCCTCCTTCTAAGTCAAAAAAGGGACAGACACCTGGAGGAGCCATTTGTTGGCTTGGAATTGTACAAACAACTTTAGGAATTTTTGAAGAATTACTTGACAAATCTTCTTAAGGATGGAGATTTGATGGATGAGAGTGTACTGAAGTTCTATACTCAGCAATGGGAAGATTACTGATTTTCAAGCAAAGTGCTTAATGGAATTTGTGCCTACCTCAATAGACATTGGGTTCGCTGTGAATCTGATGAAGGACGAAAAGGAACATATGAAATCTCTTTGCTTGCATTGGTAACTTGGAGAGATTGTCTGTTGAGGCCATTGAATAAACAGGTAACAGACGCTGTTTTAAAACTGAATGAAAAGGAAAGAAATGGTGAGACCATCAATACAAGACTGATTAGTGGAGTTGTACAGTCTTACATGGAATTGGGGCTGAATGAAGATGATGCATTTGCAAAGGGCCCTACGTTAACAGTGTATAAAGAATCCTTTGAATCTCAATTTTTGGCTGACACAGAGAGATTTTATACCAGAGAGAGTGCTGAATTCTTGCAGCAGAACCCAGTTACTGAATATATGAAAAAGGCAGAGGCTCGCCTGCTGTAGGAGCAGAGGAAAGTCCAGGTCTATCTGGATGAGAGCACACAGGATGAGCTGGCCTGGAAGTGCGAGCAGGTCCTCATCGAGAAGCACCTGGAAATCTTTCACACAAAGTTCCAGAACTTACTGGATGCTGACAAAAATGAAGATTTGGGGCGCATGTATAATCTTGTATCTCAAATCCAGGATGGCCTGGGAGAATTGAAAAAGCTGCTGGAGATGCACATTCATAATCAGGGTCTTGCAGCAATTGAGAAGTGTGGAGAAGCTGCTCTGAACGACCCCAAAATGTATGTGCAGACAGTGCTGGATGTTCATAAAAAATACAACGCTCTGGTGATGTCAGCCTTCAACAACGATGTCGGCTTTGTGGCTGCACTGGATAAAGCTTGTGGTCGCTTCATCAACAACAATGCAGTTACCAAAATGGCTCAGTCGTCCAGTAAATCTCCTGAGTTGCTGGCTCGGTACTGTGATTCCTTGTTGAAGAAAAGTTCCAAGAACCCAGAAGAGGCAGAGCTGGAAGACACACTCAATCAAGTGATGGTTGTCTTCAAGTACATCGAGGACAAAGATGTGTTCCAGAAGTTCTACACAAAGATGCTGGCCAAGAGGCTGGTGCATCAGAATAGTGCCAGTGCTGATGCCGAGGCCAGCATGATCTCTAAGCTGAAGCAAGCTTGTGGTTTTGAATATACCTCCAAACTTCAGTGAATGTTTCAAGACATCGGAGTAAGCAAAGGCTTGAACGAGCAGTTCAAGAAGCACCTGACGAATTTGGAACCCCTGGACTTGGATTTTAGTATCCAGGTCCTGAGCTCCGGGTCATGGCCCTTCCAGCAGTCATGCACATTCACCTTGCCATCTGAGTTGGAACGTAGTTATCAGCAATTCACAGCTTTCTACACCAGTTGTCAGAGGGGCAGGAAATTGACCTGGTTATATCAGCTGTCCAAGGGAGAACTGGTAACTAATTGCTTCAAAAACAGACACTTCTTGCAGGCATCCATGTTCCAGATGGCGATCCTGCTGCAGTACAATTCAGAGGATGCCTACACCATGCAGCAGCTGACAGACAGCACCCAGATCAAAATGGACATTTTGGCACAAGTCCTACAGATTTTATTGAAGTCAAAATTATTGGTCTTGGAAGATGAAAATGCAAATGTTGATGAGGTGGAATTGAAGCCAGACACTTTAATAAAATTATATCTCGGTTATAAAAATAAGAAGAGTTAACATCAATGTGCCAATGAAAACCGAGCAGAAGCAGGAGCAGGAAATCACACACAAAAACATTGAGGAGGACCACAAAGTCCTGATCCAGGCGGCCATTGTGCGCATCATGAAGATTCACAAGGTCTTGAAGCACCAACAGCTCCTTGGTGAGGTCCTCACCCAGCTGTCCTCCAGGTTCAAGCCCCGGGTTCCAGTGATCAAGAAATGCATCAATATTCTGATCAAGAAGGAATATTTGGAGTGAGTGGACAGAGAGAAAGACACCTACACCTACTTGGCCTAACCCCTGTAGAGGGGCTGTGACTCGGCAGGTTGGCTGGCAGGAGAGCGAACAGCTTATGATGCAGGCACCTGCCACCACGCAGACCTCCCTTTTTAACCCTGAGGCCAGGAGCCCACCCCTGGCCTCGGCCTCCCAGCAGAACTGCTCAGGACTGATACATTTCAAGTCAGTATATACGGACACTGTCGCCATTTAACCTAATTTAAGAACAGAGGGGCTGACCCTTCCTGAGAGGGCTGCATGCTACTGCATCTAAATCAATACATTGGCCACCTGTTCGAAGCTGTCCCAGCACTTTGAGAGGAAGTCTGAATGGACCCATGTGTAATCTGCTATGGAAACCATTTGTATAGTGTTTCATTTTTTAATGTGTGAAAATAAAGAAAATTAAAGGAAAAGAATTAGTTTTTTCATGGTTCCATATTCACCCCAGAGTACCTGGATTACTTGGCTCATTTTGGGGGGGGGGGGTACCAGGGATCGAACTCAGAACCTTGCCCTTACAAGGCAGGTGCCGGAACCACTGAGCTAAATCCCTGGTCCTTCAATTCTATGCTTGTACTCTACAATGTGGCCATGGTTAAGATCTTCCATAATTAATGGTTTTTAAGCAAAAACTTGACTGCAGTAGTGATACTGTTTTTCCCTTTCTAGATTCACATACTGACAATGCACCATATCATATTGTTCTCCCAAAATTCACAAAAAAGACAAAGTAATATAAGCATGCCGAAGAGTAAGTGAATTTTTATATTTTAACAGATATGAGTAATTGTTGATATGAGGACTGGGTGTCCAAATTATGACATTTAGATATTATGAGGGTGGAAGAGTGAATATGCCCAGGAGAAAATGCTTTCAATTTTTAAGGTTTGATCTCATGCCAAGTGGCAATATGCAGCTTCATACTTTGCAATGATGCTGGGCAGCAGTCATGGTCACTGGGCCCTATGTTCTCATATGTAAAAACTGTCTCTCCACAGTGGACCATATTCAGTAAATTACGAGACAGTCAACGTTTTACTGTAAAATACACTTCATGTTAGGTGACTGCACCCAATCCTATGCTAACGTGACTGACCTGAGCAGGTTTAAGGTAGGCTACACGAAGGTCTCATGTTCATTAGGCTGATGTATGGAATGCAGCAGACTTCCAGATAGGAACTATAATGCTTACCATAGAACTGCTATCACTCCTCAGTGCATCCAACAGAGGGAGAAGTTACACTACCATGAGTAACAATTAACCAAACATCAACCCTGTCAGAAATTCTATGGTCAATGTTCTTAATGAAACACACACTCAGATATGGTATGGAAACAGATTTATCATAATCCATTACCTCCTATGTGACAACAGAGGATATGCTCCTGATGCTTTCTGGCAAAACTGCACTCAAATCGGCCAGAGGTTATCTTTTGTACAAGGAGTAAAGGACAAATTACAAGCCCCATATATTTAAAAAATTTAAGCATACTGAATACAATTTACATGATGGGAAAATACCTTCACTGGTTTCCACACACTAATGATTCTTGACATCAAAAGTAGCCAATCTGAACTGGGGATTTAGCTCAGTGGTTCTGGTGCCTGCCTTGCAAGCGCAAGATCCTGAGTTTGATCCCTGGTATAAAAAAAAAAAAACCACACCAAAAAAACCAAAAAAAAAGTAGCGTCTGAGAGCGTTCAGTTCTCCTTGTTGATTGGCTCCTGCCCTGTAACCCACAAGCAGATGCACCATCATTTCTGCATCCTAACAGGTTGCTGTACTGTGTGTAGCTGTCTCATGTTTTCTGTTTTGTTCTTCTTAAACCCGAGACCCCTAAGTTGCTGCCGAAACTCCCTGCACCTACTAAGGCTTTATTACTATAGTATTTTATTAAATTAAATTAGATTAACTATGGGAGACATAGCATATTTAGAGTTTAAATTATAAAAATAGGCATTGGATTTTTTCTGACCATATTTGAAATTCATGGTTTTTCACATTTGGTGGGTGCTCTAGGAATGCAACCCCCATGATTTTGGGGTTCCATTGTGCCTGATTTGATCTTAAAACACTAAACTCCTTCACTATTTCTTCGACAAAAAATACAGAATTATGTCACTTTAACGTACTATTATTTTGCTGCTGTTGTTTAAAAACATTGGGTATCCAACTCCAGGCATCAATTGATCTGTCTCAGCTTTCTTGGTAGTAGGACTACAGGCACAACAGAGTTCAGATTAATGCCTATTTAGAAAAATACTAACTAGATACACATAGACCAGAGACTTATTTTAAGAATGAGCCATATGCCTGGTATGGTGGCCCACACATGTAATCACAGGAGGCAGGAGGGCCAGTACACTAGTTTGAGGCCAGACTGAGCAACAAAGTTCAAGGACAGCCTGCACTACAGAGTGACACCCTGAATCTTCATAGGACTTTCATCCATACTGTGCATTCACATATGTATCAAATGAAGACCTTTGCACATTTCTTCTAGTCAAGGTTTTTCTCCATACCCTGTTACATCTGTGACTCAAGCAAGATAACCAGAGGCATTTCCATATACTTTACAATAATACAAGTCTTGTCTTGTATAGTTTCATGAGTGCTAGAAAGGTCTTCTGACAATGAAGTCTCCCCATAGTTTACATTTAGGATTACTCGCTACTATGAATTCTTCCAAGTCTAAGATATGAAGTGTGAGAAGTGGACAATTTAGAGGTTTTTCCATAATGCTTATACAAATAGGTTTAGTCTCCTTTCTGCCTTTTTAATGGTTTAGGACAACAGAAAGCTTTCCCACGTTACTTAACTCATATGGTTTCTCTCCATTGTGCAACTTTTTATGTCTTCGAAAACTTCTTTCCCAATGGAAAGCTTTTCCACATTGCTTACACTCATATGATTTCTCTACACTGTGAACTTCTTTATGTTGTCGAAAACTACTTTCCCAAAGAAAGGC
Organism: Heterocephalus glaber; assembly: GCF_053883595.1. Lineage (NCBI taxonomy): Eukaryota > Metazoa > Chordata > Mammalia > Rodentia > Bathyergidae > Heterocephalus > Heterocephalus glaber. Next base: position 2,791,787 of record NW_028258457.1, on the reverse strand, counting down.
TTTCCCACATTGCTTACATTTATATGGTTTTTCTCCACTATGAATTTTTTTATGTCTTCGAAAATTACTTTCCCAAAGGAAGGCTTTCCCACACTGTTTACACTCATATGGTTTTTCTCCACTGTAAGTCCCTTCATGTCTTTGAAACTGAGTCACAGGTAAGAAGACATTTCCACAGTGTTTTTGTACATACGGTGTCTCTCCAGCGTGAGTCCGTTCATGTAACTGAATGTATGAGGAAGAACTAAAGGCTTTCCCACATTGCTTACATACATATGGTTTTTCTCCACCATGAACCATTTCATGGTATCGAAGGGAACTGCAATGAGTATAGGTTTTCCCACACTGCTTACATACATAGGGTTTTTCACCACTGTGAACTATTTCATGGTATCGGAGGGAACTAGAATGAGTGAAGGCTTTCCCACATTGCTTACATACACATGGTTTCTCTCCAGTATGAATTTTCTTATGGCTTTGAAGGGCATTGTAAGAAACAAAAACTTTCTGACACTGTATACACATATACGGCTTCTCTCCAGTGTGAATCCTTTCGTGTCGTCGAAAGGTACCAGAACAAATAAAAGCTTTGCCACACTGGTTACATACATAGGGCTTCTCTCCACGGTGAAACCATTCATGATATCGAAGGGAACTATGATCAGTGAAGGCTTTCCCACATTGCTCACACACATAAGGTTTCTCTCCAGTATGAATTCTTTCATGCCTTTGAAGGGAACTAAAACGACCAAAGGCTTTCCCACAATGGTTACAGAGGTAGGGTTTCTCTCCAGTGTGAATTCTTTCATGTATTTGAAGGGAACTGGAACTTGCGTAGGTTTTCCCACATTGTTTACATACATGGCATTTCTTTCCACTCTGAATTTGTTCACGTTTTTGAAGAGAAGTGGAATGAGTACAGCTATTCACAACTTGCTTACATTCATAAGATTTCTCTCCAGTTTCAGTCTTTTCAAGTTTCTGAAAGGCTCGGGCTTTCTCATTTTGCCTATGTTTGTAAGGCTTCTCTCCACATCCCTGATTTTCATTAGGTTTGCATACAGTGTGAGCTCCGAATGGCACATTTAGGGAAGAACGATTAATGAGGGCCTCTCCACATAAATAGTTTTCACAAGGTGATACTCCAATGGAAGTTTTCTTCTTTACAACACACTCTGGTGTCTGGTTGAAGGTTTCTCCACATTGACTACCTTCTTTATATTCACAGAGTTTGTCTACAACTTGAGTTCTGTTTAAAAAAAAAACAGAGAGAGAGACAAGTACATTAATAAGATTTTGTTTATTCGTAATTTACTATAAGTGTTGGTTTTAGGCCCTGTGACAATTTTTTAACATGAGTGAAATGAATGCTCTGCAAAATGACTCAAGGGCAGTTACTGTCAAAACAGTGGTATTCATGTGGGTTTTTATTTTTTGGTACCAGAGATTGAACTCGGGACCTTGTACTTGTGAGGCAGGCAGCGAAACCACTGAGCTAAATCCCCAGCCCCTTATGTGGGTTTTTAAAATTCTGTAACCATGTTAGGTATTTGGTAAACACTGAAATATCAGTCTTAAATACATTTGGGTATTCCTGATGTTAAATGCCAGGAACCAAAATCATGTTTGATTTTGAAATACTTGCACATCTATAATATTATCTTGAATATGGGTGTGAGTGTAAATACAAAATTCATTTTTGTTTCATATATACCTTATACATAAACCCTGAGTCATAACATGTAACATTTAAAATTTTGTACATTAAACAAAATTTGTAAATATTCAACCATCATAAAAAGAGGTGCACAAAACTGGAACATATCAGTTTTTCCAAATATAACGTTTACCCTGTATGTAGTTCTTGACAAAATTCAGGGACTAAACCAATTTGAGGCCAGGTTTATTTCTATCATTTGCTTGTTGATGGTGGCTTTTAGCCAGCTCCACTTTGAGAATCAAGAGTAAAAGGCACAGCTGAATGATTGTAAGAGGTTTCAGTATGGCCAGGAGGGAAGCACCAGTAAAGTTGGAGACTGCAAAGATGGAGCAGAGCAGAGCTTGCAGAAGTAAGAGTGAAAAATTGAAAGACTTTTCTATGGGGAGAGAGTCCCTGGGCACGATGCTCCAGAATAGCTACAGCCTAAGTAATGGTAATTGATTTTTCAGCATTCACTATGCTGTGCTTAGCCATCCAGGCACTCAAAGGTCTTTGCAACTACCAGCAATATACAAAATGGCTAAACTACTTCTCAAACTTGTCAGATCTTGACATCATCTGAGAGCTGCTGGTTTTACACCCATGCAGAATGCAAAAGTTGTGGGCTCAGAGGCTTCCACCCAGATTTCAGAAGGCCAGTAAAGATAGGCATCATGCCCCTGAGAGGGCAGTATGTTAAGCTGTGAGAGTGAAGCCAGAAGTGCAGGAATGTTGGAAAAGGCAAGAATGTCTAAGGAAAGCCACAAGGAGTGAAGTCACCCCCAGAGAGAAGCCATGAGGTCTGCAACCACTGATGGTGCCATAGAGGCAGGCCACCCAACCCACTGGAGTTCACATCTTACCAGAAATTGCTTTGGGTGATGGACATGGAGGTACAGGATTTAATGTTTGCCCTGGATTTCAGTCTTTCTTTGGTCTCATTCCTTTCTGTCCCATTTCTGCCTTTTGGAATGAATATCCTGTGCCACATATACTCCAAGTGTTTAACTTTATTTTCAGTTTTTTTTTTTGGTTTTTTTTTTGGTACAGGGGATCGAACTTCAGATCTTGTGCTTGCGAGGCAGGCGCCGGAACCACTGAGCTAAATCCCTGGCCCTTTATTTTCAGTTTTACCAGGGCTCACAGCTAAGAGTTTGCCTTAAATCTCAGAGGAGACTTTGGATTTGGACTTGGACTAAATGCAGTTTGCAAAAGGATATGCCTGTGAGTCTTTTGGGGTCCAATAGTACAGGTTATGGTTTATATGTAGATGTCCCCCAAAAGCCTCATAGGTGGGGCTTTGGGGAGGTGACTGGATCTTGGGGGGTGTGATGGCCATCAGTGCACTGATAAGTTTGCACCTAGATGTGATGTGGGAAGGGAAGCCTGGTGCTAGGAAGTAGGCGTGGCTTAGAGGGGTGTATCTACCTTCCTCCTCCTTGATCTCTCTCCCTGCTTTCTGCTGCCATGCCATGAGCGTTTTTCCACTGCATGTACCTCTGGCATGCTGCCCTGCCTTGGAGCCAGCTGACTATGGACTGAAACCTGAAATCTTTTTTTTTTTTTGGTACCGGGGATCAAACTTGGGTCCTTGCACTTGTGAGGCAGGCGACAGAACCACTGGGCTAAATCCCCGGCCCCTGAAACCTGAAATCTTTACAAGCAGTAAGCCAAAATAAGTATTTTCTCCTTAAGAGTTGTGGGTGTTAGGTATTTTATTCCAGCAACAAGTAACTACAACACTTGTTTTTACAAATTCCTGATACATGAAGCAAAATTCATTAATGTTCAACCATCAGAAACTCACTTGGAGCAAGATGTTAGTGCCCCAGAAGTGTTTAAGACTGGAACATTTCATATTTTCCACATATAGATGTTCACCTAGTACGTAGTTTTGAACAAAATTTTTAGAGATTAAATCAGGTTGAAACTGGGTGTATTTCTCTCATTTGGTTATTTTTAAACTTTCCTGGTACACCTGGATTCTTGAGGTACAATGCTGCTTTTCCTGAGAGTAAATTACCTTATAGTTCTGGAGTTTTTGTACCCATCTTCAATATTTGGGTATTCACATTTTTCTCCTAAAATGTAGAGACAAAAAAGTCATTAGGAATAATTACAGGACTAAAATTATTACAGTCTAGCTACATTGATTGTATTATGTGATTATGCCTGGAATAATCCTCTAAATGTTCCTTTTCCGTCTTCCAGATAGGAAACAACACTGATGCACAAGAAATGCTTGGTCTCTGCTTCACTAGGAAATGACATCACCCTTACCTATTGCAACTAGGTTCCTGAGGGTTTCCTGCATTACATCTCTGTAGAGACTCTTTTGGGAAGGATCCAGCAGAGCCCACTCCTCCAGAGTGAAGTTCACAGCCACATCCTTAAAAGTCACGGACTCCTAAAACAATCACACATATATTTCCATAAGAGTGACATTCATTGCACTAGAGATCTAGATTCACTTCATAAGAACTTCACATAACACTGTGTTCTCCAAATAGTCAGGAAATCTTGGTCATATTCTTATTTCTTATCTATACTCACACTCTCCTAGAGCTTTTCTGATGCTAGATTTGAACTATGTGGGTCATACCAATTTCTCTTCGTTCAAGGAATCTGTACCACCCCCAATAACAAATTTGTCCTACTGAGTGCTCCAAAGAAGAGTTAATACCACCTGTCCTGAAAGAGCATATTCTTAGAAATGTCTGAGAACAAAGTTCAATGTCCCTGGTATCTAGAGCTGCTACTGAGATGGACCACAGCAACATAACTGTCAAAGTGGGTGGATGGTTCAACTCCGTAACAAGAATATTCTATTTACTTAATAGCTATTATCACTCTGAAAGGGAGGCTACCTTATCAGCTCCCAAAATACACTCTGATCAATGTCTAATAAGCTGGTTTGACAGATGTTATTCAAAACCTCATCACAATTGGTTCCTCAGGGAACTGAACACATCTTCTGTGACAACTTTTGGAAGCTTCTGAAGGGTTTTAGACCAACCTTAATTAAATAATAAATAAGACTCATAGGATAATTCACTGTGCTAACAGACAAACATCGCAGTATAAAAAACAAAACAAAACATCGCAGTATCCACTGCAGACTGTCAAAGGGAAATGAAACAGGGAAGGATGGTACATGTTCTTAGAAATAGCAAAGTCACCAAAGTGTCTCTTCTCATGCATACTGATGAGGTTGATAATTTCTAAAATACATCTTCAGTCAAGAAAAACTACTTTCTCATCCTAGTAGGTATAATAAATATCTTTCAACATTTAAATACTAAGAATAAGAAAACAGTATGTTAGCATACATAAAACCTTAAAAACTACACTATTCAGGACACTATTACTATTGCCACAGAGATTTAAAAAAAATTCCAAGACAAGAAAGCAGTCTCGTATGTGCCCACAACCAAAGAGAAAACTGACTCATGACAAGGGACATGTAAACGTTTACCAATCACTTAATAGGGCTCAGGGAGACCGAGGAAAGTCTCTCAAGCAGGTACCAAGTGTCTAGAGAAAACAAGGAAAGAAGCCTAGTGTGGGACCTCTACTGAGGTTCAGAGGGAAGCTGTGGCGAGAACTCATTGCCACAGGCATAGGTCTGAGCTGGGTTCAGTTTCCTATTTGCTCCAAAGGACGGAGATCTCTGGCTTTTTGTTCATCTCATGTTCTTGTGGGGCATAATGTGAAGGACTACTGAGGTTTAAATAGTGTCACAGAACATTAAAAAAAAAAAGTTAAGGGGGCTGGGGATTTAGCTCAGTGATTTCGCCGCCCGCAGGCGCAAGGACCCAAGTTCATCCTGGTACCAAAAAAAAAAAAAAAGTTACATTCTTTCTCTGCACAGCTCAGCATGGAAGGACAGAGATGGCACCATTCCTGTCCACACAAGAAAGAAAAAAAGAAAGGAAGAAAAAATAAATTTAAAAAAGACAACTCTTCTAGACAAAAAACTAACATTAAAAAGCAATCCATTGCCTCCTAACTCAAAAGAAAAAAGCTCATGGAGACAAGCACTAACTTACTGCAAAAACAAGAAAGGAAGAAAAACTAAAAGTGTCCCTGAAGTCCTGAAGCCTGAGAGAAGCAAATACTGAGAAGTAGGTATGATCTTAAAACAGTGCTGGGCCAGGGATGTAGCTCAGTGGCACCGAGCCTGCCTGGCAACTGGAAGGTCCTGAGTTCCACACCCAGTATCAGGAAGAAAAAAATAAAAATAGTGCTGCCGGGCATGGTGGCCCTTGACTGTAATGTAATCCCAGCACATGGGAGGCTGAGGCAGGAGGACTGCTATGAGTTTGAGGCCAGCCTGAATGACACAGCAAGACCCTGTCTCAAAAAATAACAAAAAAAATAAAAGCATGGTCAATATTTACTTTAAAAAAAGTTTATCACATTAAATTGTCATTAATCCCCATCAAAATATTACCTTCTTTGAACATATATACCATTGTTCTTGGCACTTTCTAAAACATTTCTAAAAATCCTCTTTCATGAGTATGTTTAGTTGCTCTGTCATGGCTGCCTTGCTGTCCCAAATCCATTCAAGTTGTGTATCTGTAGTAGTCATTTTGAGTTTGGTGTGGTAAAAAGGATTAAGATATACCGTATTGTTTTTATAAGCCTGCATATTCCCTGGATGGCACTCAGCAGCAGTATTCACAGTTTTTTTGGTTTGGTATTGGGGATCAAACTCAAGACCTTGTGCTTTCAAGGCAGGTAGCGGAACCACTGAGCTAAACGCCTGGCCCCAGTATTCACATTTTTGATCACAGCATGTAAAGACATTCCAAATTCCGTAAGAAACCAGCAAGAATGATGGCATGAGTGTGTCTGAAGTGAGGTAAAGTATTGTGTGGAGGATTAAAGTCAATGTGTATTTTAAAATTTAAACATTCACCATATATTTTTATCACACCTTATAAATCCTTTAGAGGAAACAGTTTTAGCAGATCCTTCAAATTTGTGAATTTTACCTACAAAAATCCCTACCAGATTCTCACAATGACAATTTAAGAAAAATTCTGCTTACTTCTGATAGTAGTGGAAAAAAGAAGCCATTATAAAAGTTTTGGTTCTTTTATTAGCTCTATCTTGAAAGCAAGCAAAATTATTTTTCTGAAGCCCAAACAGTAAGATTTCTAGAGCCACAGCATCAGGAAAAAATAAAATAACCCATTTCAACCTCATGTAATCTTCCTGCCTTGATACTGCAAAAAAGGGAGACAGCTGGGTGTGGTGGTGAACGCCTGTCATCCTAGCACTCAGGAGGCTGAGGCAGGAGGATCGCCTCAAGTTTGAGGCCAGTCTGGGCTGTATAGTGAGACCCTGTCTCAAAAACAAACAAACAAACAAACAACAACACCCCACAAAGCTCATCAATGGAAACAAATGAATTGAGATAGAGGTAACCATGGTGAAAACACTAAAGGACATAAAGGAAAGATATGAATTGCATGCTATCAAAAAGAACCACATATTATCAAAACACTCATAGGAATTATGCAAGTGGAAAATATAATAGCTTAAGGAGATCATCACTATAGGAGTGTCCAGTGAAGGACTAAAGGAAGCAGAACAAAGATCCAACTAAGATCAAGATAAACTGAAATTATGCAGCCTGAAAGAGATTCAAAGGGTGAGAATGTGTCAGCAGTTTTGTTTTGTTTTTTGTACCAGGGACTGGACTCAGGACCTCGTGCTAGCGAGGCAGGCAAGGTGCCACTGAGCTAAAACCCGGGCTGTCACCAGTTTATCTGCACTGCATTAATTGAAAGAAGTCCTGCAGAAAGAAATAAAAAGATGTAAGTTATAACTCTGATCACACAAAGAAAAGAGTGGCAGGAAAGAATTAAAGAGAAGCAGAACAAAATCTTCATGTCCTCTATTCATCAATATAAACAAGACAAATATTTGCTTTAAATAGCGAAAATATTAATGATGTAGTAGGTGACTATAGGTAAACATAAGTAGAGTGAATGACAATTACATATGAGGTACGAAAAGAAGAAAATGGGAACATACTAAGGTACCTAGACTGTCTATGAAACAATACACTATTATTTGAAAATGTCTTAAGGTAGAGTGTAAATGATTTTGATAACTCTGGAAAATCATTAGAAACTTAGAAAACAAATATACCTGATATGCTATTAGAGGAAACAAAATAGAATCATATTATGCAATTTAAATAAGAATGCAAAAGGGCTGAAGATTTAGCTCAGTGGCACTGCACCTGCCTCGCAAGTGGAAAGTCCTAAGTTCCATCCCCGGTACAAAAAAAAAAGAATGCAGAAAAACATGAGAAGCTTGGACATAAATCAAGAGCAACTAATACAAATAAGCAATTACAAATATGGTACATATCAATCCAAATATATCAATAATTACTTTAAGTGAGAATTATCGAGAATTAGCTGCATCAATTTACAGAATGACAGAGTAGATTAGAATATAACAAAGATTGTGTTTCTTCTAAGAAAAAAACACTTTAAATGTAAATAAACAGGGCTGGAGCAATGGAAGAGGTATGTTTCAAACTCAGTCACACAGAAATGTTTAATAGATGGCGAACTTAGGGAAAAGCATTCTCTTGTACTCTTGAATATCACCAACAAATTAAGTGATTTTGGTAGTCAAATTGCTATGAGGAAATATATATGTTAATTATGTTTTAAAACATCACATTCTATGTGATAAATACTTTTGAATTCAGAATGTTGACATATATTTTATAAACAATATATAGATAAATTTAAGACAAACGTATAGAGATATACTATTCTTGTACCAATTTTAAAAAAAGTTGAACTTATATTGACATTAATCACTGTACCAGAATCTCAGTAAGATGGAATAAAGGGATCGAATAATGAAAAAGCAGTCAGTTTTCTAAGCGGATACAACAATTCTTTTTTTTTGTTGTTTTTTTGGTACCAGGGATCAAACTCAGGTGCTTGCGCTTGCAAGGCAGGCGGTGGAACCACTGAGCTAAATCCCCAGCATTATACCACAATTCTTAATATGATTCCCATAAACAATCAACTGAAAGAAAATCACAAATCCACAATTATATATGGAGACTTAAACATGATTCTAATAGTAATTGAGTGACCAAGAGGCAGAAAATCAGTTGTGATTAAGACCTGAAATCAATGGTATCACCTATGACCTGCAGTCATTTGACATTACAGAACACTTAAAAACTTTAGTGGGCTGGGGATTTAGCTCAGTGGTTCCGCTGCCTGCCTCTCAAGTGCAAAGTCCCGAGTTCAATCCCTGGTACAAAAACCAAAACCAAACCAAAACAAAAAAACCCCACAGAGTACACAATCTTCTCAAGAACATAAGACATATACACCAACACAGACCATATCTGGGGCTACAAAACACACTTTAACAAATCTAAAAGAATAGCTGGGCATGGTGACACACACCAGTAATTCCTGCTGAGGCAGGAGGATCACTGGGAGTTCAAGGCCGGCCTGAACTGCGCAGCCACAGTCTCAAACAAAAAACCAAAACGACAACAAAAACAAATCTGAAAGAATAGAAATCATATGAAGTATACTCTCAGGGAAACTGGAAAGTAATTGAGAATCAATAGATGCAGGGCAAAGTTAGAGATTGAATCAAATTTTAAATAAAGTGTAAATGAGAAGTCTCAATATCTATTTAAATAATGCAATATACTGAAGGCTGAGACCTAGTTTAGTTGTAGCGTGCTTCCTACCATGTGTGAGGCCCTAGGTTCAATCACCAACACTAGGGTGAACAAAGCTTCTAAAATGCTTAACAACGTCCATAGATATTGAGAATTAGCAAATAGAACTGTCTTTGTTCACAGATGACATCATTGTCTACCTAAAAACCCCAAACAACTGAACAAAAACCTACTAGAATTAATAAAGGATTCCACCAAGATTGTACAACACCAACTTAATATGCAAAAACCCACCATTTTGCTGCATATTTACTGTAAAAAACTGGATTTGAAATTAAAAACAGAACATCACTAACAGCACGAAAAGAGACAGACAATTTCACTTAACAGGAAAGACTACATTTAAAAATGCTCATGGACAGAGGAGATCAAAATAATACAAGACATTATCATACAGAAATGCTACTTAATGCTAACTGAAAAATAATTTTGTCAGATAATTTCAACTATTGTCAAGCCACACAAATATACACCCATGAATTTTACTCAGATGATAAATTAACTGTTTTATGTTATTTTAAAATTATAAAACATTATTTTAAAATTATAATATTAACAAAGTTTTAAAATCCATTAACACTAGAGGACAAAAATCACAAAAACATGCGAAACTAGGGCCGGGGATTTAGCTCAGTGGTTTCGTTGCCTGCTGCGCAAGCGCAAGGACCCGAGTTCGATCTCTGGTACCCCCCCCAAAAAACAAAAAACATGCGAAACTAGACTGGAAACAACCGAAGCCTGACAGGAAGCTGAACATGTGAAAAGAAACTCAGTTCTGCACTCACTTCTAGTACACAAGTAGATGAGACTCAGACAGGCACCAAAAGTGAAAAAGAGGTAATACATTCACCTGGATGGAGATTCTACTGATGTTTATATTCTTATTTAAACATAGTATGAAAAATTGCTATTTCAAGAATACTCTGCTTTTTTAGACCTCATCACTCTAGAAAGAAGCTGTTAACAGGGCTGGGGATTTAGCTCAGTGGTTTTAGCACCTGCTTGAAAGTACAAGGTCCCAAGTTTGATCCCCGTACCGGAAAAAAAAAAAAAAAAAAAAAAGGTGTTAACAGAAAAAAACAAGGGAAGCAGCTTTGAAAAGCAGCCTGTTTCCCCCATATTTCACAAAGACCCCACACTCAGGAGGTCAAACAGAGGCCTATGCTTAGAGACCACTCTCAATGGCAGAGGCAGCCCAAAGTGGCTCCTTCCCAGTAGGAGAGGGAGCTGAGCAGCCAGGAAATTTCCTCCTGGGACCTCCACATACTCTTCCCTTCTGCTCCTCCCATTAGGAAAACGCCCCTGGTCTGCAAGTTTAACTCAGACTAGTTACCAAACACCCAGAGTCAGTTTAAGATTCTCACCCCTGCTGTTTTTTTTTCTCTGATGTCACTTATCACTCAAAATGTATGGGGCTGGCTGACAACCAAACTTCCCAACGCTAACTAACTGGGTGTCTCCTAATTCAATTCTGACACCACCCAGACTTACAGTCTCAACTTCAGTGCTCAGTCCCACCCCACAATACCCACCCACTACAGATGCCACAACGCCTGTGTTTGCTCTGTCTGCTCACCAGTCCCTGTCCTGGAGTTACGGAGGGGTGGAAACCTCAGTTACCCCATTATCATAAATTCAGATAGTCTGTAAAGGGCTATGATAAACAATCAAAGTCATTGGTATTGCTAGGAAATCCCTAGAGATTTAAAGTATCTGTGTCACAAACAGGAACAACAAAGTTTAATTTTAAAAAAAGACACTACCAACCCAACTCTCAAATACACACTATTTTCCAGGAGGAAGAAGCCACAGGTGTCCTCTGAGACTGCCCCTCTCAATTTTCCTCGGTTGGCACAAATTGCACTCTTGACTAGACCAACTCGGTGGATACAAAAGTAAACAGATAAAAGACACTGATTTTACTTACTTGAGTGCTACAATCCTGGTAAATAGATGACCAAAGTACTCCAAACCCCTAATTCTGTCTGCTCTTGAGAAACACTGTACTGCAAACAGACAGCCTTCTCCTAACAGGTAAATTATGCCCTCCTTTTTAATTTTTTTGGTACCTGGGATCGAACTCCGGACCTTGCGCTTGCGAGGCAGGCGGCAGCACCACTGAGCTAAACCCCAGGCCCATGCCCTCCATCTTTATCCACTGACAAGGCAGACACACATTTTGCACATTCTCACTTTTTGCCCAGCTGAACTCATCAGCAGAAAGGAAACACACATGTCAAGGTACCACACAAACCCTCTGTTGTCGTCACCCTAAGTGCAGGCCAAGTCCACAACCTCGGGGAAAACGTTCTGTGGATAAGGATCTGACTTTGGCTCCCTCCTCAGCACCCTCTCCGTTTCTTTCTACTCTTCCTCACTTCTCTGATGGAATACAAAGCCTTTTACTAATCCCTGAGATGTTTGCAGACCTTACAAATTGTGTTTCCTGGACAAGGGATTTAGCTCAGTGGTTCCGCCGCCTACCTAGCAAGCGCAAGGTCCCAAGTTGGATCCCCGGTACCAAAGAAAACAACAACAACAAAAAAACGATGACAAATTGTGTTTCCCCTTACTGCAATCCTCCTTTCAAATACAGTCGCAAGCTTTTGGTTTTTTAAAATAATGTTTAGAAACAGTTCGCCAAACAATAATAATTACCACGTCAAACTGAGCAGCACATCTCCCCTTCCAATCAAACCCCCAGTCACAGATACACAGGGTTCCTTCCTCTTTTCCAGTGTGTTTTACAATATGGAGAAGCGTCTGTAAATCAGGATTTTATTGCCATTTGTAAAAACCACTGTCAATGGACATCGCGGAAATGGGCTGATGTTTCTCTTGAACCTCAAACACTCAGGAAAAATGAGGCGCAGCGAGGAGACCCCACGAGCCAGGCCCCTTCCGCGCGAACCACACAGGAGGCTCCAGACCCGGCGCAGGGAGCCGCACAGAACCGGCAGGACCCGGGTCCCAGCTGGTGGCCCAGCCCAGCCCGCGGCCGGAGGGGACCCAGGGGGCAGAGCCCGGAGCTGAGCGGGAGGCCGGGGTCGTCCCGCCGCTTCCAGCCTGTGCTAAACCCCCCGCTCCACACTCACCATGTCTAGGTTCCGGGGTGTCCTAGTGTGCTCCCCAGGGGTCTTGAAGCCCTCAGAGTTTACAGAGGGACCTGGACTGAGCCACCCTGTCCTTCCAATCTCAATCCCTAATCCAAAATGTGGCGGCGCCTGAAAAAGATCCGCGTGGTCCCCAGGGACCCTCTAAAGACCTGCGCTCCTCATTGGACAGCTCACATCGCTGGGAAACTGCATCTGAATGGCTAGTGCTGCAGGACACGCCCTCAGAGCCCTGCGTGACTGGGAGAAGCATCTGCTACCTGCCTGAGCGGATTCAAAAGTTATTCCCAACCACACCCTTTTCCAGCCCAGACTTGCTGTCCTGTGTAGTGCAACTGGCTCAGTCTGAAAATAATTCTGTTTTTTAAATTTTCTTTTTTTTTTTTGGTATCGCGAATCGAACTCGGGTCCTTGTCATTGCACAGCAGGCGACGAAACCACCGAGCTAAATCCCCAGCCCTAAAATTTCACTTTTATACTTAGGAATCAAATCTAACAGGAAGTGAAAGCTCCATACATTCAAAAAGGTACTCTGAGAAAAAGAGAAGAGGAGATAAGAAAATGGAAAGCTATTCTTGTACCGGCAGAATCAATATACTGAAAATGGCCGTACTTCCAAAACTGTATATGTGCTGCCGAAGCTAGCACGACTTCCAAAACTGTTATATAGATTTAATGCAATCCCAATCAAAATACCAACTGCAGGGCCAGGGATTTAGCTCAGTGGCTCCGCTCCTGTCTCCCAAGTGCAAGGTCCTGAGTTCGATCCCAGGTACCAAAAAACCCAAAAACAAAAACAAAAACACACTGTGATTCCATCTCACTCCAATGGCTATCATCAAGAAATCAACCAATAACAAATGTTAGCAAGGCTGTAGGGGGAAAAGGAACCCTTCTACATTGCTGGTGGGAGTGTAAACTGATACAACCACTGTGAAGTTCAGTATAGGGATTCCTCAAAAAACTAGAACTAGAGGTTTCATTTGACCCAGCTATTCTCCTTCTCGGTATTTTTCCGAAAAAGTTAAAAGCATCATACCAGTGATATATGCATACCTATGTTTATAGCAGCACAATTTAGATGGGTTCTATTTATTTATTTAAGTCTTTTGGTACCAAAGATTGAACTCGGGTCCTTGCACTTGCACAGCAGGCGGCGAGACCACTGAGCTAAATCCCCTGCCCTAGCAGCACAATTTATAATAGCTAAATCTTGGAAACAGTCCAGATTGTTTATCCCTGTCAAAACAATTTTTTGTGGGGCTGGGGATTTAGCTCAGTGGTTCCACTGCCTGCCTCCCAAGTGCAGAGACCTGAGTTTGATCTCCGGTGCCAAAACAAAACAAAACAATTTTTTGTGTTCTGTACTGTCTTTTGTTAGGTTTTAAATGTTTAAACAATTGTTAAGACGTTCATATTAGATAACCTCCTTGTATCTTACAACTCTGGTTACATAAATTATTATTGCATATGAGTTGCTTAATTTTCAAAGTGTAATAGTCCTGCCGTAGTTCAGTCAGACATGATTGTCGTCTCCACATGCTGTAAAAGTAACTAAATTGTTTCACTAAACTATTACCTTGAGAATTGGTTACAGTATATAACTGCCAAAAGCCATGCTCCTCTTGGTCAAAAAGACAGTCTTGCTCAAAAAATGTATGTTTGGGCTGGGGATGAACTCAGTGGTGCCACCGCCTGCCTTGCAAGTGCAAGGTCCCGAGTTCGATCCCCAGTACCCCCTCCTCCCCCAAAATATATATATGTTCTTAGTTGGTAAAATAAACATCAATTTTTGCACACTGTATTAAAAATTTTTACATTTCTGTATATGTATCTAAGAAATCCTAAAGGTGGGATTAAACTGTATCTCTTAGTCTTGGCATTAATAAATTGTGTGCTTCCCCCCAATGGTAATTCACATTGGTTTACAAGAGAAGGGCACTCTTGAGTATTTGCTTGATATACTTTTGTGGCAGAACTAAGCTTGCTTCACAGAAATGTTACCAGTTAGCTCCTTCTAAAAGTGGCTCTCCAAATAAATGTTACCAGGTTTTGTGGTGCTTGTGTTTCCTTCTGGAACTGGATTCCAGGTTCTCCTTGTCTTGAACAAAGAAATGAACAAAACAAGCAAAAAGCAGAGGCAAAGTTTATTTGAAAAAGGAAAAGTGAAGAGTAAGGGAGAAATTGGCTCTGCAGAGTGAGCGTGGGCCCAGTAAAATAGGTAAAAGCAAGATGAAAGTTCACCCCGGAGGACACAGGGGAGGCTATTGTGAGGACAGCCATGATAATGAGCTCTTCTTGGCATCTGTGCCCTTTTATGGCATCTACATCTCAAGGAAACCCGAGAGAATTTCTACATACAGGTCCTGAGAGGTGGTGCTGGGATCTCCTACCCCAGGCTGATGTGAGTTCTAGGCCATCCTATTGAAAACCTGCTCGAATTCTCATGAGAAGTCCACATGCAGGGCTTTGGAAACTGTTCTGTGCATGTGTTCCAGGGTCTTGTAATTAACAGGTCACGCCTTCTTCCCCAGTCAGCTTTGCCACCCCCTAATCTCCTGTCTCAGAAATGTTGGTTTTCTTTAATTAACTTGGTCACTATGTTTCTTAGTTCAAGTCCACTGTACAGACTACATATGCTTTGTTCTTACTGAGTCTTTTTACATCTGCTTTGTGAGCTTTGTAACTGTTTGTCAAAGTTCTACTGTTTTAGTGTGCTGACTACAAAACAGACAGGATTAGACTTAACAATGGACTCTAGATAAACTCAGCCTAAGAGCTACTTTATCTAAATCTCTGATATTGCTCAAATTTGGTAAGAAGCGTTTTCATGACACTGACTCCAATCATCTGTCACATCCTCTCCAATGTGAGACATGTTTTGACTGACCACCGCTGGGGAACACTTGGCTCAGAGGGATTGGCTACAGATGGTTAATTGGCAATGCATTCAGAAGAGAAGAATATACATTGGAGAGAAGAGGGAAAAGTTGTGAGGATCAAAGAGCTGCCCATGTGTCAACCTTACCAAAATAAGTAGAGTTGTGGAGGTTATGCAAGAGGGTTCACATGCATGACTGCCTAAAAGCAGAAAGCCTTTCTCTTAGGTAATGACAAAAGATATCTCTTGACTTTGGCTTTCTTTTGTATTTGAGTTCACAATTTTTAGTGATTCTTTTTTAGGCTCAAGAATATGCAGATGCAGATGGAGCTATCACGGAGCCCATTTTTCTTTCCACAAGAAAGGTGACAAAGAGCTGAAGAAGGTCAGAAGCAATAAAGCAAATGTGAAGATCTGCCCTGTCCCTCTGTGCTCCCCTCACCTCTGTTCCTTACTATAAAAGACCATAACCCAACTGTACATGGTGAGATGGCCAGTGGAAGGAAATGGGCCCCTCCATCTTCTCAGGAGTAGCTTGAAAACAATCCCCTTTGTTTTGTTTTGTGTTTTGGTACTGGGGATAGAACTCAGGACCTTGTGCTTTTGAGCCAGGGAGGACCCCTCTTGTTTTTAACTATATATATATATATATATATATATATATATATATATATATATATAGTCTCCTTTGATTTGGTCAGTAGTGAGCAAACAAACCTGAATATATGAATGTAAGTGGCTGGCAACAGTGATAGGGAAGAGATTCTGTCCTGGTTTATTGGCCACTAAAGCAGGTTAACTTAATATTGCTAAAAATTTGGGAAGGAGATAAACTGGCAAAGGTCACAGTGAGTGTGTCGGGCAGATCAGGGACTTGAGTTCAATGCTTCTGACTCCAAGCCTTATGCCTTCATCTCCTAACAGTAACAGGTCCTATTCCCACCCAAGCCTGATCCTCCCTGGTGTTCAGGTGCCTGGGGCAGAAGACCAGCGGGCTTGTTTGGTGACTTCATCACCAGGTAAAATACATTAGAACCATGGCCAGAGATACATCCATTGGAGAGCAGCAGGCCTCAAGATAAAGACAAAATGGCCATGCCTGCATACTTCCCCAAAGGACAAAATAAGCAGTAACACCTGGCCTAATGAATTCTAGATAGATATCAGTCACCCTGGTGGGTAACCAAGACCTCTGGACCCATCATTTCCTAGAAAAAGTCTTTGTTCTTTCCATGCACACTTGTTATGTGACTTGTTTCCCCTTTGGATCACTATTTCCTAAGCAACTATACTTGTAAACTTATTGGTTGATCATAGCTTTAAACCATGTTGTACCCATGAGGTTTTTGTTCTATAAAAATTCCCTGTAAAGTGGGGTCCTTGGCTACCCATTTGGGACCCCTGCTGTCTCTCAGGGGCTATCCTCTCAATAAATATTCCCTACTCTTGGACTGGGGATTTAGCTCAGTGGTTCTGCTGCCTGCCTCGAAAACTCAAGGAACAGAGTTCGATCCCCAGTACCAAAAAAAAATATTTCCTACTCTTAACCTTGATTGTTCCTAGAATTCGTTCTTTGATTTTAGAGAACACTAACTTGGCAAATCTAACTTGACATCTAACAGATTGGGAATTACAATACTTTCCCTATATCATTTGGAGGTCCTATTTCATCTCCTATATCACCCCTGTATCAACTGGTCAGTCTTCAGAAATACGTGTTTTACCTTGGCACAACTTTCAGAGGTGAGTCTGTTCCCTAGTCTGGGAACCTGAGTCATGGAGCCAAGGTAGGAGTTTAGGAGGGAGGACTGACCAGGGGGATCAGAGGAGCCTTCCTGGAGGAGGTGAGTCAGACCTGCATTGAAGGATAGGGAAGGGGAGAGAGAAAATTGTCTTCCAGGTAGGTGGAATTGTTTGAGTAAACACAAAAGGCTTAAGTGAGCAGAGCATTGCAACAAGCAGTGAGAAGGCACCTTGGAGATGAATTTGGAGGGACAGGCAGTGAGTAGATCTTAAGGATTTTTTTAAAACTCTATTGAAATAATGTAGACTTTACACTGTAGTTTCCTGGGATCCACTGAAGATGTCTGAGTTTGTGGGTAACCAGATTTTTGTTACTTTAACAAAATACTAGAAATAGTCATATTAAAAGGGGGAAAGTCTTAGATTGGGTGTTAATTTCAGAGACTTTAGTCAATGGTCAGTTGGATCTGTTGCTTTTGGCTTATGGAAAAGCAACATATCATGGTGACACTGTACTGCAAGAGCTGTTCACCTCATGGGAGGTAGGAAGAAGAGACAAATAATGGTGGGATTCCCATATTCCCTGAAAGGCAGGATCTAAATTACCTAATTTCCTTCCACTTAGTCCCACCTGCAGAGGTCCCACCTCATCCTAATACACCACAGGCTGAGGACCAAGCCTTTGACACATGGGTCTTTTTCTTTGTTTTGGTTTGTTTGTTTTTTTGGTACCAGGGATCGAACTCAGGTCCTTGCACTTGTGAGGCAGGCAGTGGAACTACTGAGCTAAATCTCTGGCCCACATGGGTCTTTTTTTAGACACCTCCAAAGATTAACAGAGTTAATGATGGGTCAGATCAGAGATGAGCTCTGTGGAACACTGGCAGGCTTGTAGACAGAGTTGACAGGAGATGCAAGGAGGTAGGGAGGGCTTGGTCCAAGGGTTATAAGAGAATGAGTTCTGAATTCTGTGGACAATTTTGGGAAGGAGAAGGGACAAGACTAGATATTGGGTAGGAGAGAAAGGAGAGGAGCACAATGTCCACACTACATCTGGGTGCCTTGTGAGACCCAACTTAGCAATTTAGCAATACCAGCACCATGTTGAGAACATTCTCCTCCATTTTGCAAATATGTGACTTCCAGCTGCACTCTGTCCCCCAGGAGAAAACCCCACCCCTAACCGATGCATGTAACTGCAAGGTAAAATAAACAGAAACTGTGTTTCAGGTGATCTACAGCAAACCGTTACCCAGGGAAATGGGAAGAGCTAACTGTGCTTATCTTGGCTTCTGTAACCAGCTTCTGCAACAATCCGTAACCCAGGGGAATGGGAGGAGGGACTTTTTCTGTGGTTTTCCCCTTTAAATATGCAGTCCTCATTTCAGTTGAGACCTTTCGTCCTCCAACTTGGTTGGAGTGTACATGGGTCCCGGCCGGAAAATAAAGTTCTCCAGTGAGTTCTCAGGACTGTGTTGTGCTTCAAGAGATCGTCACTAATCTAAACCAGGAATGAGGTCCAACAGCCTAGAGGATGGAGGGAGCTCATAAGATTGGAAGCAGAGAAAAAGGAGTTTGTGCAGTCAGGTTGTGTCTCATCCCCACCATGTATCTGTGAGACCATTTGATTCTGGATACTTAGTTTCCTAATGGAACACCGTTCCCAGCTACTGGTGAGAAATGCTCCTCAGACTTCAGGTATGTTAAATTGCTGCCTCCTTCAAAGCTCCCATCCTGCACAAAGCCCAGGGAACATATTTTTGCCATCTTGGAGCTCAGTGCACTGGAGAGAAAAAGGAGTGAAGAGGCTTTTTCTGCCTGTGGACTTCCTGTACCATCTCACCTGTGGTGGGCAGTGCTTCCACAAGGCTGCCAGCTGTACATGACTTTACAGATGCTGTCACCCAGGAGTGGCATTGCATCTTCTCTAATCAGGATATCGATGACTCTCTCAAGGCCAAGGCCAAGTTCAAAACTTTGGACTTTATCAATGTGCTCTTGCTGAGCAAGATGGACATCTAAAGAGGTTGAATGATCTTGACACTAAATGTCAGATCAAATGACTTGGATGCTAGGGACCCATGGAAATTATTTGAGAATGGAAGGTTACACTGGACACAGGGAGATTTTAAAGACTCTGAGATGCAGTGAGTAGGGGACTGTTAAGTCTGAAACTATAAGGGCCTCAGGGTTTTGTCTACTAACAAATTAGTAAGTTAGGATGCCACAGTTTCGTTTATACGTATATTTATATTTACATCTATATCCATATACATTCACAGATGCATCAAACTCTGTCGGGCAGCCCATTTATTGCTCCCAGTGAATGCTAGCTTTGGCAGCACATGTGCTAAAATATTATTCAGAGCAATAACAACAGCCAGAGTTGGATTTTAGCAATGCTTCCCCTTGCCCTGTCCCTTTCCCTGGGTGATACAATGCTTTTACCTGTATGTATAGCAGGGATTACAGCCTTGGAAAGAGGCTGGAACTCGTAAGTCTTGGAGCTTATACAGGCGAGGAAGAGGAATTTGGAAAGAGAGGGCGATAAAGAGGGAGAGGAAGAAGAGGAAAGAGAATTTTGTTCTGGGGGAAAGTCTATAGGCCTGCAAACCAAGTGCCTGCAGGGGAGCTAAGATTCTCTGGACTCATTACCTGAGAATTTGAGGAAATGTCTTTGGAATAATGCTTTATCTCTCACTTCCAAGATAAACTGCCATTCAATCATCCTGTAACTGAGGTTGCCACTAATTTTTCTCAGAAATCCCTCCTCATACAGAAACATGAGGATATTCAGGATCATTGATCCTCCAGCCAAGGGCAAAAGAAGAGTCAAAGAAGCCAAGAAGGAGGCCTGTAGATAGCAACTTTGGCAGTGGAGATTCTTCGCTTTTTGCTGCTGTGATCAAATAACTGAGGAAAAACAACTTTAAAGAGAAATGGTTTGCTTTTGCTCACAGTTTCAGTCCATAGTTGGCTGGCTTCATTCCTGTAATTCTTGAGGTAAGGCAGAAACATCATGGTGCAAGGGCATGTTGGAGGAAAGCCTCTCACCTCACGGCAGCCAGGGAGGAGAGACAAAGGGAAAAAGACAGAAAAGAAGGAGCAGACGACTAGATACAGTCTCCAAAGTCTTTAAGCAGGCCCCACCTCCTGTTTCCATAATCTTCCAATAATGCTATCAAATTATGATCTTATCTTTGGATTAATCCGCTGATGAAGTTTGAGCCCTTGTGACCCAATCACCCTCCAAAGCACCCCTCTGAATGCATGAGATTGTTATAGACAGATGAGTTAGGTAGAAATATTACAGGCAATCAGGTAGGGCTAGGTCCTCGAGAGGTCAGGACAAAGATGAAGCACAGCATAGTGGCGACCAGAGACACATCGGCTGAAAACCAGGCCTGAAGATAAAGATGACCAGACCTACATACTTCCTCAAGAAGCAAACACTGGGCCTAATGAAGTCTAGATAGACACCAACCACCCCGGTGGGTGACCAGGGACCTCTGGACCCAACACTGCCTAAGAGAATCTTTGTCTATCCATGCACACTTATTATGTGACTTGTTTCCCAACTGGACCACTATTTCCCAAGTGACTATACTTGTAACCTTATCGGATTATCATAGCTGTGGCCCACATTTTGTCCATGTGGGTTTCACCCTACAGAACTCCTCTGTAAACTGGGGTCCCCAGCTACCTACTCGGGACCCTTCCTGCCCCCCAGGAGCTTTTCTATCAATAAATATCTGCCTATTTGTAACCTCCTTTGTTCCTAGGATTCATTCTTTGATGTCTAGAGAACAAGTTAGGAGATATAATATTTCATATTTCATCTCCAGACTTATTTCCTATAACAAGATTGTTGGGAAATATTACAGAATGAACTGTAACAGTGACAAAGAGAAACCTAGGGTATTTGTGGATTAAGACAAACCACAGTACTTCAGTGTTGTACTATCAAGGTCCAAACCCCAGTCTGCTACTTACTGAAAAGCTGAGTTTACATTTTGGAAAACACAACTTCATTCTCACCTACGTGGTCAGGAATGGAGGTGGTGCAGGTTCCAGCAGTGAGAGGAGGGCGAGGGGTAAGGGGTAGGGCCACTCCCTAACCCTGGTCCTGCCCCTGGCTGCTCTGGTGCCTCTTCTGCTCCTGAGCATGGAGGTGACGCCCTCTGCTGGGCAATGTGGGAACAACAGGCTCTAAATTGCTAGTTGGTGCCTCCAGACCCCACAGGCCAAGTGTGGTGCCCTTTGTACTGATAAGGACTGTGTCTCAGAGAAGGTGTGTCAACTGCCCAAGATCACACAACTGGCAAGTGGCAGCAGTTAGCTTTGACCACAGACTGTCTGCCTCCACCCAGGTTCCCAAAGCTTTCCAAAAAGTTTGTTCAAAGCCAGAGGAATAAACAGGAGATGTTTCCAAGCCAGAAAGACCTCTGACACGTGTGCAGGCTCACAAGACACAAGGCTCAGCTGGTGCCTGTGTCTTCAGTCTATCAGAAGAGTAATAATGGCAAACATAGGCATGGTGCTGAGTGTGTACCAAGGACAGTTGTGGTAAGATCTTTGCTTATTTTAACTTAGGTAATTTTTATAACAGCTTTGCTATTACCCTCAATCTTTAGGGGAGAAATCAGATGCAGAGAGGTAAAGAGACTTGACCAAAGTCACACACCTGATCCTCATGTGAACTAAGCCAACCTGCCCTTGAGTCTTTGTGCCTAACCGCAACGCTGTCTGGCTTCTCCCAATTCACATATATACACTGTTACTGCAAGCTAGGCATGGTGCTAAGCAATTCTTTTTTAAAATTATAACCTCTAATTATATACATTAGCAATTGTACTTTACACTGTTATATAAGCTTCACAAAAGACCATGAGACAATTGGTAAGCACAGACATATAGAAGAAACATTTTTCTTTCACTTTTCTTTCCCCCTTTCCAGCAGCGGGGTGTAATTTCTCAAATGCCCACTTAAATATCAGCGCCCACGTGATGGTTTGTGGAGGTTCCCATTCCTGTGGGACTGTAGCAGGACAGGATTTTGGAGGGGAAATGGAGGGGGGTTAAGAAGGGCAGTAAACAGGTGTCTCAGAAAACCATGAAGCATTACGCAGGACCCTGGGGACAACATCACCTCAGAGCTGTCACCACTCCAGGCTGATGGGGCCAGGGAAGAGCAGCTCCTGGACCTACAGGGAGAAGTTGCGGCTGATAAAGGACCTTTAGTGGAAAGATGAGGGCATTCTCTGTCTTAACACTGTTATCTGTTGCTAATAATTCTATATCAAGATTATCATTATTATTTTTTGGTACTAGGGATCGAACTTGGGTCCTTGCGCTTGTGCAGCAGGCGGCGAAACCACTGAGCGAAATCCCCGGCCCTACAGATGATTATTTGGGCAATTCTGATCTAAGGTCTTATTTTGATGGTCGTGCTGCTGGCAGAGTCCCTGTGGGACAGAAGGCATCGCATGCCGAGAGATAGGAGAATGTGAGCGTCTAAATCCTCTGATCTCTCTCCTGATTCTTATAAAGTTACCAGGATCCAGTCTTGGGGGCTTCACTCAGATGGTCATGTCTAATTCCCTTCACTTCCCAAAGTCACTACCCGTGAACACTGCAGTTGGGGGAAGCTTCTACCCTTGTGATACTTTCTAAATGGGATTAGACCCCACTGGGAATTCTGAAGGGGACAATTCGTATTAAAACTACAGCATGGGGGGGCTGGGGATGTAGCTTAGTGGCGACGCGCCTGCCTCGAAAGCGCAAGGTCCTGAGTTCCATCCCTGGTACAGGGAGGGGGGCACAAAAACAAAGCCACAGCATCCCTTGGCCCTCTGATGACATGTGGATGCCTCCTGCTGATAAAACTGCCATCCCGTCATTTGACCTGACGGGATACGGGCAGATGGCCAAAGGTCCCTCTCTGTTGTAATCCATCGGCTGCACTGGACCAGCGTAGTCTGTGTGTGTGGTCCACTCAGTGTATGTGGAGGATTCACTTGCTTCTTGGCCTTCAATGTTCCCCTTGTCCACTGGTTAAGCAAACACACAGTGAGGAGCAAAGTTCTGAGTCCCTTGGAGGAGAGACTTCCTTTCCCTGCACGTGGGTGGTCCCTGTGCCTTGAGTTCTCTCTTTCTAGGGCCAGTGGCTCGGGCAGGAGAGGTTGGCCAGTCCTCCGAATGGGTGCCCCCAAGAAATTCCTCAAGGGGAGATTGGTACAGGCTAGTGTGAGTCCTCTGAAAACAGCCCTGGTGCTTTCTTGTGCCTTTATCTCCCAAATGAGCTTCTGGATCTCCTGGCACTTCTGCCAAGACACTAGCAGCTCTGGCCAATGGGGCTGCCCAGCCTGTGCCTTCTGGGACTGACAGTTCCATGGTCTTTTCCTTGGGATCTTAGAGGCAGCAGCTGCTTCCGGCTTGCGTGCAGGCAGATTTCATCACTGTTGTGGGTCTGCAGCATGGCTGGTTCTGCTTTCCCCACAGACCAGGAGCGAAATTGCTTCACATCCCTGTTCCTCTCACCATAACTGAGGAAGGAAGCAAAGATAGACAGATGGTTTAGGTCATGTAGTTGCTCCTCCTGGGGCTGGGTCTTCATACCCCTGACATGACTGAGGGGGTGATTCATATACACAGCCCACTCATCGTGCCATTTGGGTTCTGCTCAAAGATCACCTCTTGGGGAGACCTTGCTGGTCACTGCGTCCAGAACACTCCCCTCACCGTCTAGAATCTCACATTCTCTTCATTCCTTCCATTACCTCAATCATCTGACTTGGTCTTATTATCTGTCAGCTTCTCCCATCACACATGAGCACCATGATGCAGGGAACTCCTGTGTCTTCTCACCCTGTGTCCCAAGCTCTAGTACATGGAAGGTGCTGAGGCCAGGTGGGTTCTTGAGGAAGGCGCTACCTGGAGAGTGTAACCCTGTCTCTCCTTTTTACCTAGGAAGACATGAGGCTCAGAAAGGTGGAGTGATTTGCCCAAAGCCACATAGCCAGTGAGTAGCAGAGCTTGAAACTGAACTCAGCTCTGCTACATCCGGAGCTGGTTTCTTTCATGACAACTAAGGAAGGAAAAAGTGAACATTTAGCCAATGGGCACCCTGCATACTTGTTCTATAGAGAGCTCAGGCCAATTCCTTGGAGACATGTCTTCATGATGAAAGAAAATAAAAATTGCGGTCTTTTGTGCACCAACTATGTGAGCCTCCCTCCACTAGGCCAAATCCACATTTCTTTTCAAAATTGCTTTATAATCCTTCAGGTTATAGCAGCTCAGTGTGAAGAAAAACCTAGAGATATATAAAAAGTTTTTTAAAGTTCTTACTCCCATTCTACCACCTCAATTCAACATAATTCTTGTGGAGTTTTTTTTATACAAATGCTTTTGTGAATGCACACACACATATTCTCATAGTATTATAAAATGCATAAATGGCATTGTTCACATATACTATACTCTCTCCCTCTTTGTCTTATAGAATGATTGCAAAACTCTGTGAACCTTTATGAGACCCATTTTTCAGGTGCAAAGACTGAAGCTCATAAATGGATGGGGAGCAGCCAAAGTTGTTCACCTATACAGTAACCCACACTGCTGGTTGGGTGCAGTTGCTACTCTCATGGCCTGGAGAAGAGGTTAATGGCCCCTGGAAAAAAGCACCAGTTTTCCTGTTCCTCAACTTGTTTCTCATCCCTACAGGACATTCCATAGACCAGGCTTGTGTGATTAGGCACATGAGACATTCCATGTGGGACAAGAAACCACTGGGGAGCATCCAACCTCCTCAGACAGAAGATTCCTGGAACAAAGAACTTTCCCTTAAGGATTCCCCTTTCCAGCTTTGCTTCTTTTTCCCCTTTTTCCACCTGGTCCAGGAATTAGGAGCCTTCCTTTACCATAGCTTGAGTCCTGCTGGGGCTTGGTCCTGGCTAGTGAAAATTCGGCATCTGCTCAAAGGTTCAATATGGCACCCGATTTTGTTCCTCACCTTCACCTTCCCAAGGATAAATGGTGTTACCCACACATTGGTGATCTCAGCACAAATGTCAAAGGAGCAAGAACCCACTTGCCTTTCTAGTGCAGCTTGGCTGCCATTGGACGCTCCTCCTCCTCTTTTATGTCCCTGCCCAACGGCCATTTTATCTTGAAAGTCCTCCCTGAACCCTGGACTCTCCCTCCAGGCACATCAACTATCATTGACTTATTTGTTTGATTTCTTTGATCATCATCCAACTCTGTACAAGATGTGACCTTTTCGATGGCAGAGTGCTCACTGGTGAACCCCAGTACTCACAACAGTGTCCAGCACACAGTATTTATGCAGTAAACATACAGCTGCATGTAAACGCTGGGAAGTGTAGATGTTTCTCCTTATTTTACCAACTGAAAAACAGTCCTGAGGATCTGTGGAGTTGAGGGCTCCCAGCCCTGCATCCTTACAAAACTGGACCCCAGAGGTCTTAAATCAAGACTTCCTGAACTTGAAGTACACACACATCACCCACAGATGTATTGGGATGAAGTTCTGAGTTAGGATTTCTGGGTGGAGGTGTGAGAGTCTGCATTTCTTTCTTTCTTTTTTTTTTTGGTACTGGGGATCGAACTCAGGTCCTTGGGCTTGCACAGCAGGAGGAGAAACCACTGAGCTAAATCCCCAGCCCCTCTTTTTTTTGTTCTTCCCCTGGAACTGGGAATCAAACTCAGGACCTTGTGCTTGCCAGTCAGGTACGGCACTGCTGAGCTAAATCCCTGGCCCAAGTCTGCATTTCTTGTAAGCTCTCAGGTGATGGTGCGGGTGTCTGGGCCTCCCTCAAAGTAACTGAGCCTTTGAGCTGTAGGTTGCACATCTCTCTGTCTTCCCCAGACATTTAGAGTACTGTCATATTTATCTCATTTGCGGTGGGGCTGGAGGAAGTTACTTCACTTCTCTGAATCTCCAGTTCCTTTTCAACAAAAAGGAGCTCATAGGGGAGATAAATAGGGTTGTTGGATGACTGCTCAGCAAAATAATAGTAACAATAATAATAAGAACATTTACAGAACCCCTGTACTATTTTGTGCACTTTTACATATACTGGTTCTTTTAACTCATATCACAATTTTGTGAGGTAGGTGCTACTCAAATGCGCATTTATAGACAAGAAGGAGTGCAGCTTAATCATTGATGGCACAGGATGTGAAGCTAGGCTGCCTGCCCTCACCAGCCATGTGACATTGGGTAAATCACTTAAATCTCTTTGAGACTTATTCCTCATCCACAAAATGGGAGGGGATCTTAATATACTTAAAGGACTTTCAAAGAGGTTCAGAGGCCATGTGGGCAAATAATGGTGATGGCAACACATTGCTCTAGGCACCTGACTACACCCCACACATCACTGGACTGCACTGAGCTCAGCACCTTCAGCCACTAAGTGCTCCAGGACTCTGCCCTTTTATCAAACTCTATCCTTGCCTTTAACCTTGACATGGATGGACCTGCCTACAAGTGAGATTTGTCTCAGAGGTGAAGGTGAGGATTCTGCAGAGAGTGCACACCATCCCACACAGGCCTCTTGGACCAGCCACCAGAATCCCCGCTCTGATTGGGCTGGAGTAATATTGGAGCAGGCAGATGGAGGGTTGGGGCCTCCTTGATAACCTAACAATATAAAAAGAACTATGTCTCCCTGACCTTTCTTCTCAGCAGCCTGGAGAGGGGCTGACACTTCAAGCCGTCCCTCACCTGAGACACCCCAGGGGGAAATTCTGGACAGGACCCAGGGAAAGTCGGGAAGTCACCCTAGACCAGTTAGGTGGAGCATTTTGGAGCTACATGGTGACAGAAGGGCTTCAAGATGTTCCCCCTATAGAACTGCCACATTACCTGATATTCCACCATTATACATGTCTGTAGATTCATAAGGCATTATCTCCAAGTATGGGAAAGAAGCATCATGGCAGAGGGAAGAGTCTGGTCTTGCAGGTCTGACAGATCTGGGTTCCTTTGAGCTCTGCAACTCGGGCTAGGAGCTTGCCTCCTTTGAGTCTCTGTTTGCTCTTCTGAAAAATGCACATCTTCTCTCCTCTGGACACCATAAGCAGGTCTCTCTACCCAATCCCCAGGGTTCTGGATGAGAAAACTGGAGGGAGGGAAGGGGGAAGCCTCAAGCACTGTGATGAAAGTGAACATGTGTCACGGTGCAAGCAAACTTTGTCTCAAGTACCTGGGCCACAATAGAACTGTTTGACATGGCAGGTGGCACTCAATAAGCAGGCTTATGTAGAGTTACCAGCACACAGTAAAGTACCTTCCCTATAGGGTTTTGCACAGAGGAGAGAATGGCTCACAGCGGCTGAAAGAGTAATTGCTACCCCTGTTCTTTTGCTTCCTCTTTTTGGGAGTCCTTCTCTATGGAGTCATCCTCTGTCCCCTCTATGGTCCCATCTGACATCTCACTTTCCAAATGGGAAGGCTAAGCCCAGGAGGACTAGCCTGAAAAATATTGGAGCAAGGACTCCACTCAGGGTCCCTGGCTGTGCCCTTCCCTGTCTGGATACTGTCACTTAGGGCTCCTCTCATCCTTATTCCCTTCTTCCTCCTACATCCAACAAAGCCTAGCTTCCAGGTGTGCTCTTCTATCTGGCTCTTTATCTCTGGAATATGACCCTGATAATGCTGCAGGGTGGGGCTGGAATCTTAGGCCTATCCCTAAAAGTCAACCCAAAGACATAAGTTACAAGCATAACTTCAACTTTTATCAGGTTGTGCTACTTCTTGGTCAAAGACTTTCATCCCTTTGAACAATGATGATGCAAAAAGTCACCAGAAATCATGGCCTCTCTGGGACTTGTAATCCTGACACCTGGAAAACAGCAACTTAGCAAACAGAAAGACAAGAAGAGCTCCAGGAATCAAGAAAGAGCTGAAAGGAAAACTAGAAATCACAGAGAAAATGGAAAAATTGAAGACAACACAAATGAAGCAATCTGAAATGCTAATCTCAGCTCCTGGTGTGTGTGTGGGGGCTGGTCTCCACAAGCACACGGTAATCCAAGAGAGGTTTGGCAGCCCCAGTGACAAAAAATGAACCAGTAGCACTAGCCCAAGAAATACCCATGATTATTGTAAGCTGCAAATATATGTCAGGTTAGCACTGGAGAAAAAAATCCACTCCAGTGCCCACCATATTTAGGAGTAATATAATCAGGGGTAATTTTGAGAAGGGGATTGTTGTTTAAGACTCAACTACTCCAGGAATCAGAAATCACAGAACAATCACACTTCAGGGTTTTTGATTGCCAACCTGCAGCACAAAAACAACAGAAACATGAGAGAGCAACAAGATGGCTCCAAAATTCCTTAGCTCCTCAAAACCTGACTTCACAGGTCCTGAGGCAGAGAAAGTTACAGGCAAAGAATTCAACAACCAAGAAGTCCACTGCTCCCAGGGCAGAGAAGGTAAATCCCGTGGGTGCCAGCAGCACCCCCCATCCCACCCCATGGAAATGAGAAGACACTTAAACAAGCCTCAAAAACAGACTTCCAAATCACTTACAGCAACCCCAAAGGGAAAGGAGTTGGAAAACTCTGGTACTCCACCACCTGGACTCCCTGAACTGGCAACAAAAGAGGACCTGGAAAAAATGAAGTCAGAAATAATTTCTCAGATAACATTCGAGATTGTGCCCATAGTGCAAAACATGATAAATAAATCTAGAGAGGACACAGATGAAAAATAGAGGAGCTTAGGAACATGATGAAATCTCAACATAAGAAACAAATGGAATCTATAAAACAGATACAAACAGATTTCCAGGAGATTAAAAACTCCATTGAAAGTCTATGCAACAGAATAAACCAATGTGAGGACAGAATTTCACATATAGAAGATAAGATTGCAATTAGTGACCAGGAAAAGAAAAATTGCTTTAAAATTTAAGGGACCACAAGAAATCAATCCAGCAGCTGCTAAATGATGCAAAGAAGAATAACATAAGACTGATTGGAGTCAATGAAGAAACAGGAGAGAGTGCAGATGACATAAAAAAAACTGTTCACAGAAGTGATGGCAGAAAACTTCCCAAGCAGGGGAAAAGAACTTAACATACAGATAAGTGAGGCATATAGGACTCCAACTAGCATTGATCAAAAAAAATATATACATAGGCATATAATAGTTAGGATTCCAGAAACCCAACAGAAGAACAAAATTCTACAAGCAGTGAGAGAAAAGAAACAAATCACATACAAAGGAAAGCCCATCAGAATCACAGCAGCTTTCTCAATGCAAACCCTCAAGGCAAGAAGAGCTTGGAGTGAAGTATTTCTAGCCCTAAAGGAAAACAGCCTCCAACCCAGATTGATGTACCCTGCAAAACTGTCTTTCAAAATTGATGGAGAAATAAGATACTTTCATGAGAAAGAGCACATTAGGAACTTCATGAATACCCAACCAGTACTCCAAAAAATTTTAGGCAATACCCTAGGAAAAGACAATGTGGATCACAACCCCAAGAAGCCCAGCAGAATGAATCCATTGGGGCTGACAAATTAAATGCAAAAGGGAAGAATCCAACAAAAAGAAAAAGTCATGGCAAGGCTTTTAAAACTTTTGACTTCATCTCCCTAATGAGTGCATAATTCAATCTTGCTATTGTACTGATTAGTATTTTTCTGATTCTAGTGTTGCAGAACTTTCCTTGTGCTGTACTGGATATTTATAATCTTCTTGTGTCCACTTTTTAACTGGGTTGTCTATTAATGAGCTGTAAGAGTTCTTTATATATTCTGGTCATAGGTTATATGCATTGTAAATATGGTCTGTTTAAGGACTACTTTTCATTTTCTTAAAGATGTCATTTAAAGTAATAAATTTTGATGGAATCTCATTTATCAATTTTTTTTCTTTTATACATCATGTTTTTTGTATCCTTGGAAGTTCTTGCTTCCCCTAAATTCATGAACATTTTCCCTTATAATTTCTTCTTAAAGTTTTATAGTTTTAGTCTTTCATATTTAGGTTCATAGATCCTTTCAAGTTATTTTTATGTATGGAAATAGAGGGTTGAGGTTAATTTTTTATATATGGATACCAGGTGTTCTAGTGCCGTTTGCTGAAAACACTATCTCTTCCTCGGCTCTTGAATTGAGTTTATATTCTATCAAATGCTAATGTTAAATAATCTTTCAAAACTCAGTGGACCATATATGTGTGGTTCTATTTCTAGATTCTCTGTCTTATTCAAATCATCTATATGTCTTTTCTTACATCAACACTGCCTTGATTACTGCAGCTTGAGACGAAGTCTTAAAATTAGGTACTAAATGTCTTACAACATTGTTTTTGTTTTTAACTTTTCTAGGTCCTTTGTATTCCTACATAACTTTTAAATTTCAATATCCAATTCTTCATCTATAGCAAATATACACAGACCTGAATTTTTATATATACCTTGTGTTTTCTAATCTTGCTAAATTCAAGTACAAGTTCTAGGGGCTCCTAGAGATTTCTTAGTATTTTCTCTGTAGATGATCATTTCATCTACATATAAAGATTTTGCTTCTGCCATGCCAATCCTATCCTAGTTTTGTCATTTTATTGCCAGACTATTTTGGTGGGGCCCAGGTTTCAAAGTTTAATGGACAGATAAAGAGTAAGCATATCTGCCCTTGTTCCCCACCTTAAGGAGAAAGCATTGTATCTTCTCCATTCATATAAGGTGTTCTTGCTGGAAGTATGGAGTACATGTCTTTAATCTGTTGAGAAGTTTCTGTTCTACTTCTAGTCTCCTGATAGCTTTTACCATGAACAGCTGTAGAATTTAGTCCAATACTTTTTCTCCAACTAGTGACAGGATCATATGGCTTTTTCCTTTCCTCTGTTTAAATGATGACTTTTGGGGGTGGATCTTCCAATGCTGAACCAACACTACCATCCTTATAATAAAACCACTTTCTACATCCTGCCAGATCTGACTTCTAATAGTTTGTTTTGTTAAACAAATTTCTATATATGTTCCTACCTTTTTCTTCTATTATCTTTATCCAGTTTTAGGATTAGCACAATGTTGAATTTCTAAAATGAGGGGAGAAGTATTACTTCTTTTTATGCTTTAATTGTTTGATATAATTTATCAGTTAAAATGTTTATGAGCCTGCTGTTGTCATATAGGTAGGTTTTCAAGCTAGGAATATACTTTTTTTAATAGGTGCTATTCAAGTTTTGTATTTCCTCCAGAGTTAGTTTCATTATTTTGTCTTCTAAGCTACTTCTTAGAAGCTGTCCAATTTATTTCAAAAAAGATTTTTGTAATATGCTTTCTATATCCTTCTAAATTCTGTAAAATCTGTGGTAATGTCTCCTAGATCTTGATATTGTAATTTTAAAAATGTATAACTGATATTGTGTAACAGGAAGAAAAGGTCTAAAAGAGCAGAGTAATTGAGAGGGGTAGGGGAAGGAAAAAAAGGGAAAGGAAAAAATATGAGAAGAAGAAAAAGAATGGAAACAAGGTCTTTGCAAATAGGGAAGGGTGGAGGGGATGAAGGGAGGGCAAGGGAAGGGGAAAAAATTAACAACCAAGAGACTCATGTAATGGTACAAGATCCCAGTGATGAATATAACTGTATTTTATACCTAAAATGTACTAATGAAGTTAATAGGGGAAAAATGTATGAATGATATTGTGTAATAGGAAGAAAAGGTCTAAAGGAGCAGGGGAAGTGGGACAGGTAGGGGAAAGGAAAGAATGGAAAAGAAAAAAATGGAAATAAAGTCTTTGCAAACAGGAAAGGGTGGAGGGGGTAAAGAAGAGGGCAGAGGAACAGGAAAAAAATAAGAACCAAGATACTCATGCAATGGTACAAGATCCCAATGATGAATGTAACTGTATTTCATACCTAAAATGTACCAATAAACTGAATGGGGGGATAAAAACCAACCAAGAACTCAAAATTTTTGAAGAGATTATAGAAGAAACATATAAGCAAATACATGAGATGTTTAGCAAACTTACAGAGGATTAAAATCAATAGATAGATGATTTAATTATTAAAATGTTGAGGGAGCTTAAAGAATAAACACACAATAAGTTGATTGAGTTAAACAAGACAATACAAGATATTAATGACCATAATGGCAAGAAATAAGAAATTCTGAAAAGAAATCAAGCAGAAATTTGGATATGAAAAATGCAATGGAAAGTATGGATAACAGATTTGACCAATATGAGGACAGTGTCAGAAGTTTAAGATAAGGTTGATAGAATAGATTGCATACTCAGTGACACTCCAAAAACAACAAGGCACCATGGAAACTGCATTCAACAGCTGCTTGATGTCTCAACGAAAACCCTCAGAATGATAAGAATAGAGGAGAAATGAGAAGATGACTCAAAAGATGTAAAAAAAAAATTACTCATCAAAATAAGAGCAGAAAACAATCCCAAATATAGTGAAAGAATATAGGGAAAGAATATAATAATCAAGTACCACAGGTGTATAGAAGCAAAAAAAACCCTTCTCTATGACACATCATAAAAATTCCAGAAATTCAACAAAAAGAGAGAATAGTAAAAGCTATTAGAGAAAAACAGCAAGTAACCTATAAAGATAAACCTACCAGAAAAGCCGCAGATTTCTCAGCACAAACTTTAAAAACCAGGAGAGTTTCAAGTGAAATTTTTCAAACCCTAAAAGAAAACAATTGTCAACCCAGACTTCTATATCCTGCAAAATCACTCTTCAAAATTGAAAGAAAGTAAAGACTTTCCATAACAAAGAAACCCTAAAGAAGTACATGATCACTGAGCCAACATTGTAGAAAGCACTTAAATGAACCCTAGACTGAGACAGGAAGGCAACCAGCACCAAAGAGCCCAACAGAATATGTTCATCTAACTGGGATAATAGTTAAACAAAAGAAAAAATTAAAGGAATCAGCTGTGGAAAAATAATGTAATGACAGGATTCAGTAAATACCTTGCAATAATAACTCTTAGCGTCACTTGTCTTAACTCCCCAATCAAAATATACAGATTGGCAAATTGGATCAACAAGACAAATCCAACTATACACTACCTGCAAGAAACACACCTGATCCAAAAGGAAGCCCATAGCCTGAAAATGAAATTCCACACAACTGGAGCTTAACATCAAGAAAGAGTATCTGTCTTATTTTCAGACACAGACATCAAGCCAAAAACCGATCAAAAGACACAAAAATGACCATTATATTACTGGAAAAGAGAACAATTCAACAGAAGTAGATAATTTTAAATACATACACACATATATACACATACATACATATATATGTGTATATATACTCATATACAATGAATCATGGCACAACCAGTTCCACCAAACAAAAACTACTGGACTAAAAGGACAGACAGACACCAGTACAATCATAGTGGGGACTTCAATACCCCACTCTCACAAGTAGGCAAATCAATCAGACAACAAATCATAAAGAAACATCAGAGTTAAACCAAACCATTGAACAAATGGACTTAACAGATATCTACAGAGTATTATATCCGGCAACAGAATACATATTTTTTTCCCAGCAGCACATGGAACTTTTCCCAAAATATATCATATCTTAAACCATAAAGTGTCTAAATAAATATAAAAGAATTGAAATAACCCCTTGCATATTATTGGATCATAGTAGAATGAAACTAGAAATCAACAGCAAAAGAAACCACAGAAACTAATAAACACATGGAGATCAAATAATACATTAGTGAGTAATCAATCAATCACAAAAAAGGGAAAAAACAAAAATGTTTCTAGAATCAAATGACAATGGAAGCACAACTAGCAGGCTAGTCCTCCTGGGCTCACTTCCCATTTGGAAAGTGAGATGGCAAATGGGGCCATAGGGAGGGACAGAGGATGACTCCGTAGAGGACTCCCATAAAGAGGGTGCAAAAGAACAAGGCTAGCAATTACTACTTCAGCCAAATTATCATTTGCAAATGACATGACCATTTACATAGAAAACCCAACAACTCTACCAAAAGACTCTTAGAGCTAATAAATTCAGCAAAGTAGCAGGATACAAAATCAATATACCTAAGTCAGTAGCACTCTAGTACACAAACAAATAACTCACTGAGAAAGGAATCAGGAAAGCAATTCCAATCACAATAGCTTTAAAAATACCTAGAAATTAACCTAACAAAGGCTACGTTAGGTTTCACTCCTTAATGAAAACTACAGTACTCTCAAAAAAGAGATTGAAGAGGACATCCAAAAACAGAAAGACATCCCATGTTCCTGGATAGGCAGAAACAATGTTATAAAAACGTTCATAATACTAAAAATGATGTATCGATTTAATCCAATCCCAATCAAAATACCAACAAAATTCTTCAGAGCACTAGAAAAAACAATCTTTAAATTCATACGGAGCCAGAAGAGACCCAGAATAGCAAAGACAATCCCAGGCAATAAGAGCAAATCAGTAGGCATCACAGTCCCTGATTTCAAGCTATATTATAAAGCTACAGTGAGTTTTTAAAAAAGACCCCATGGTATTGGCACAAAAACAGGCATGTTGATCAGTGAAACAGAACTGAGGATGCAGTAACATCTCCAGGTCCATCCAGCCATATGATCTTTGACAAAAGAGCCAAAAACACATGCTGGAGAAAAGATGTACTCTTTCACAAATGGTTCTGGGGGGCTGGGGATTTAGCTCAGTGGTTTTGCTGCCTGCTGCGCAAGCACAAGGACCCAAGTTTGATCCCTGGTACTAAAAAAAAAGTGCTTGCAGGAATGTTATTTCAGAACTGATCAGGTAATCAACAGAAAGACAAGAGTTAAGCAAGCAAGGATGTATAACCTGCCTCTAATGGTGAGCAATCCTCATGCTGGCC
Source organism: Heterocephalus glaber (assembly GCF_053883595.1). Lineage (NCBI taxonomy): Eukaryota > Metazoa > Chordata > Mammalia > Rodentia > Bathyergidae > Heterocephalus > Heterocephalus glaber. The sequence goes on along the minus strand of NW_028258457.1, from coordinate 2,756,709 downwards.
TGGGACTTCAAAATGTCAAGGTCGAATTCGAGATTCTTCTTCCTTTCTGTTGATCATCTTATCAGCTCTTAAATAATACTCCTCCAATAGTTCTGCCACCTGCCTCGCAAGTGCAGGGACCTGAGTTTGATCCCCGGTATCAAAAGAAAAATGGTTCTAGGAAAACTGATTATCTGCATATGAAGAATGAATCTAGATCTATGTCTCTCACCCTGTATTAAAACTGAATCTACATGGAAGAAAGATTTAGATATGAAAACAGAATACTAAATCTATTGTAAGACAGAAAAAGTAAAATTCTAGAGGACATAGGAATAGAAAAGGTCTTCCTGAACAGAATCCAGATTCCACAAGAAATAACACCAACAATCAACATGTGGATTCTATCAAATTGAAAAGCTTACATCAAATTAGCACAGCAAAAGGAAAAAAACCAAAAGAGTAAAGAAATAAACTACATACAGGAAAAAACACTTGCCAGCTACACCTTGAACAGAGTACTAATATCTACAGAATATAAAGAACTCAAAAATTAGACCTCTCTCATAAAAGACCCAATCAAAAATGGGAAATTGAAATGAATAGTTACTTCTCAAAAAAAGAACTACAAATGGCCAATGGGTACATGGAAAAATGTTCAGCATCTTTGGCCAACAGAGAAATGCAAATCAAAAAATGCTAAAATTTCATCTTACTCCAGTAAGAATGGTTATCACCACAAACTCAAAAACAAAAATTGCTGGTGAGGTTATGGGGAAAAATGAACTTTCTACATTGCTGGCTGGAATACAAATTAGTACAACCATAGGAAATGGGTATAGAGAGTCCTTAAAGGAAACAGAAATTCCAACCAATCCAACTATTCCCTTTATAGGTATATTCCTGAAAGAGTTCCTGAAAGAGTTAAAGACGTCATATTACAGTGATGCGTTTATACCCATGTTTATAACAGCAGAACTCATAATAGCTAGATCTTGGAAGTGCCCTATATGTTCAGCAAAGGATTAATGGATAAAGAAATGTGGTCTTTATAAACAATGAGTACTATTCTGCCTTAGAGAAGGATAAATTTGAGTCATTTGTAGGAAAATAGATGTACCCTGAGATCATAATATTAAATGAAATAAGTCATACACAAAAGGTTAAATATTGCTTGCTTTCTCTTTTATGAGAAATCCGAAGTTTAAATAATTCCAAGAGCAAAATAAGATAGGTAATATGAAACTGGGAATAGACTTTGAGGGGGGGTCTGGGGATAGAGGGAAATGGGAGGGAGGAAGTAAAGTTTTAAAATGTGATATGCATGTGTATCAATACTCCACAACAAGTATATTTACTATGTACTGCAAACATAAACTGACAAAACCTTTTAAAGGCTTCCACCTCAGAAGTTCCTAATTTTTCACTGAGAAACATTGTATGTCACCCTCCCAGCTCACAGTTGGAGAGAAGGTCAGGAGATGTTCTAGCACAAGGCTTGGGCTGGTCCCAGTCTCCTGGCACCTGACATCTCCAGTGCATGCTTTTACCTACTGCACCCTGGCCTCAGAAGGGCAGAGGTGGCCATAAACTCAGTGACTCACAGTTACCCTTGCCCATTCCACAACCTTGCCCCTTACCCCACTAGCAAAGTGCCAAGTTCTAAGGGTCTGCGCCAGTGCTGTGTGATTCTGAGGCGATTACTTTCTGTGCCCAGTTCTCCCTGCCCCCATGTCTTGGCCACCTGCCCAGCCAGGGAGGAGCCAGCTGAAACAGTGGGGGATTGGCTGGTGTAGCACAGCCTGCGCCACCCTCTTACAGTGTCCTCCTAGTCAGCAGCCAGGGTGAAATAAGTCTCAGAAGAGTGGTGAGCAATCTGTGAGATCAAGCAGCTCCTGAAAGAAGGTGGCAGGATAGGGCTGGCTGGGCTGGAAGGCTCTGGCCCAGGACAAGAAGGGTACTGGCCAGGGCTGGAGGGGGGTGCTCCGTGGAGTGGGTTGAACAGGGCGACTGTTGGTTTCTGGGTAACAGCCCCTGGCCATCTCTGTGATCCAGGCAGGTTTGCATTCTGATCGGTCCCTGTCTTCTTTCTTTCTCATTGCCCTCTTCCTCCCCTTCTTCCTCTTCCCCCTCTTCCTCTTTCCTCTTACTGCCTCTTCCCCTACGTCCCCCTGAATCCCCCCCCCCCGCTCTGAGCCTTCCTTGGCCTTCTAACAACACTACCCCTCTCCAGCATCCCTGCAGGTCCCAATGCTCTTTCTGGATCTCAGGAACTCCCCTTCCGTCCCTTCCGTCCTGCAGGATGACAGAGCTGAGCCTGTCCTGGCTGGGACTGGGGCCCGTCACAGCCTCCCCTTGGTTGATCGGGCTGCTGGTTGGGGCCTCCTGGCTCCTGGGCCAATTTCTGACCTGGATCTACGCCTTCTATGCAAACTCTCGTCGCCTTCGATGTTTCCCTGAGCCACCCAGACGGAACTGGCTCCTGGGTCACCTGGGCATGGTGAGTGCGGCCACAGGAGGGGCCTGGGCCACTGGGGTGCGTGGATTCCTGAGGGCTCAGGAAGGGGATCTGAGGGCTGAGGTTGAGGAGGAGGTCTCGGTCTAGGACAGCAGAGAAGCAAGGGAAGCGGCTCCTCATCCCTGTGTGACACTCATTCCACGCGTGTGCCCCCCGAGCCCATCTCTCAGCCCTATCCTCTCACCTGTGGTCTGCTTTGGATTCATCTCAGGCCAGGCTTCCCCACATTGGGGCACCTGTGAGGGGCCCTCAGGGTGAGCTCACCTTGGATTCTCACGTCCCCTGCTGCTGGACCTGAGGTCTGGTGAGGGGCACTGTCCAGGCTCTGCTCCCTGCCTGAATTGTATCCTTGATTCAGCCCATCTCTAGGTTTTTGCTGGTTAGCAGGAATGAAGTTTGATTCCCTCACACAATACAGGGGCACAGCTGCCTCCCCTCCCCCGAGAGGGCTACGGGCTGCCTCCCCTGCTCCCCTTCCTTGGTACCTTCGTCTAATCTTATTCTCCTCCCCTAATGTGTTACAGGGAGCCTTGTTGCCCAACTTGGTTAAAAGTTCACCACTCATTTCCCCTTTCAGAAGCCTTCTGTGATGCCCCCCACCCCCTCAGGACACACTTTGGCCTTACATTTAGATCTGCTCATCCCTTAAAGTGACATGGCCTTGCTTGCTTTACTTGTAAAGGGGATAGTTGCTGGCTTTGTGCATAGGTTCAGCGAGCTTTTGCAGAGGTCGCTCCGTGCCAGAGCCTGGTGCACTGCAGGGGCTCTCAGGTGGAAAGTGCCACCCTGATGAGACTTCAGAGCTCACCTCTGCTCTCCTGAGGCCTGCCTAGGCTGGAATGCCCCTGGTGTGTGGACTCTTCCCCATGAGAGGAACTGCAGGTGGCATGGACCAGTTAGGACATGAAAGGATGTGAAATAAGCCCTGGGGACAAGTGCAGAAGCCACACTGCTTTCTGTAAAGTAGCCTGTGGGCAGGGATACAGAGATTTCCTCTGTCCTTCAAAATCCAGACAATGTTCACTACGGAGTCTGTATTTCCTCCAGAGGCTGAAAGAGGCACCTGCTGTGGCTCCTAGGATAGCTTTTAAGTCAGAGTTCTCCAGAGTAAGAGAACCAATGGGACATACACTCACGTGCACACAGAGAGTCACGTGTCACTTAAGAATTGGGACTGGTTTTGAGAAATTCATCCTGAGGCAAGCTTTTGCTTTGCCCACATCACAAAGTGTGTCTCACACGCTGAGATGGTGTAGCCTACTACACACCTCGGCTATGGAGTACAACCTATTGGTCCTAGTATACAAAGCTGTACAGCATATTACTATTCTGGATGCTGTGAGTAATGTAACACAATAGTATTTGTATATTTAAAAGTATCTAAATATAAAAATACAGTAAGATTGCTGGCAATAAGGAATTTCTCAGCTCCATTATAACCTTATGGGACTAATCTCATATGTTGTCTACAAAAACATCATTATATAGCACATGATGGTATATGTAGCATCATACACACACATATATGTTCATATACAGATACTGTATATGTACATGTATCTGTATATGTGTGTGCATGTATTCCCATCATCTCTTGTAATTATGGAGATGAGAAGTTCCACTGCCTTCTGGAAGCTGCAGAACCAGGAAGCTAATGGGGTAATAATTCAGTGTGAGTTGAAAGTCCTGACTACACAGGGTAGGGCAGGGCTGATACTGTAAGTCCTAGACTCTGGAGTCTTTGATAACCAAGGACAGAAAAAGATGGATAGGTGTTCCAGCTCCAGAAGAAGGAGTGAATTTGCCCTTGCTTTGTTTTTGTTTTTGACACCTGAGATCGAATTCGGGTCCTTGCGCTTGTGAGGCAGGCAGCTGAACCACTGAGATAAATCCCTGGCCCTTGCATTTTTTGTTCAGTGTGTTAGATGAGCCCTCCCCTACCCTGATGAGAGATGCTTTTCACACATTTTACTGTTGCAAAGTCTAATTTCTTCTGCAAACAACTTTGCAGACACACCCAGGGATCATGTTTCATTAGCTATTTGGGTGTCCCTTAGCCCAGCCCAGTTGACATCTTCAATGAAGCTTCTCAGGAGGTGACTGTCTCTGCCATGTTTGCAGGGACCTCCCACAGAACAGGGCTTGAAGGAAATGACTGAGCTGGTGAACACCTACTCCCAGGGCTTTGTGACCTGGATGGGTCCCATCTTTCCAATCATCACTTTGTGCCACCCTGACACCATCCGAACTGTCCTCAGCGCCTCAGGTATCCACGGGAAGCTTGTGGTGGTGGATGCTATGGTTCACTCAAGGGCTTCCAGGCTTTCCACCCCCACCCCTCTGTGCAGCCCCTGCAGCATCTTGGATCCTCCTTTCCTCTTCTCTCAGCCTCCTCCCACTTCCTTTCATATGCTCACCAGTTCCCATTTCCCTGTCTTCTTCCTCTGCTGTCATGCCCCATCCCCATGCTGATATTCTGGCCACTCCTGGAGCACCAAGAGGCCTCATTCCATGGCCTGTCCTGGAGGAACTCTCAGTCTTGAGGAGACAGATCTGGACAGAGATGTCCCCAACCTCAAGTGGGCAGGAGCAGGCCAGAGGGAGATGGGCAATGAGTGGAGACCTGAAGTTTCTGTTGGGGCAGGCTAGAAGTCTTCCTGGAAGAAGAGCGGCTTGAGGAAGTTCTGGAACGATGAGTAGGAAGGTTTCTAAGCAGAGGCAGGTGATGCATTGCACATTAGAAGCACTCGAGGCTCCCTCCCAGGCCTGGCATCAGCCTTGCCCATGCTCAGGCCCAGAGCAATGAAGAGGGTTTGCAATTTCTGTGAAGTCTGGGCTGCTCTTCTCCTGACACTCAGCTCGGCTGGACTCCTTCCTTCTACCTTATCCTGTGGCCTGTCCTCTAGATGGTCATTGCTTTCCTGCTCCAGGCATCTGAATTCTCCCTACTCCTAGGAGATCCCTTCCCAGCCTGGGACCTTTCCTGTGCCCTTGCCATCCTCCCACAGGGACGGTGCTGTATCTCAAAAGCATGGCTGACACCAAAATGCTGGGTGATTCTGGGCAGATCTCAGGCTCTTTATACCTGCCAAGATTTCTTTCAGTTGTGAGTAGTAGAAACTCACCATCTTGGAGTCCATACAAACAAAGAGGATCTACTGACTGTAAAGACTTAGTGTGTAGGGGTAGGGGTATCCACAGCCACACCTGGATCCAGGTCTCAAGCAGTGTCATCAAGAAACTGTCTCCTCCCAGTTTTACCTTCTCTGATGTCACTTTTCCTTTCAATGTAGCCCTTGCTTAAAATCTGAAGGATAAGTGCAAGAAATTCAGTTATGTTGGGGTGCTCACTTTTTCCCCCGCAGTTTCCATTACTGACCTGTGATTCATTTTAGTTGTCCTGGCCTTAATCACAGAACAAACTCCTACACAATCACTGTGACTCTGACTGCCCACGGTTGGCAAGCATGGCTCCCAGTGCTCGGTTTTTGTGGAGACACAAAGCAGTATAACGTTTACGAACGAAGGCCATGATTCATACAGACCCAGAATTGGAACTCAGAGATGTTACTTAGTGTTTGGGAGATACTGGGAAAACGTGTTCATCATTCAGAGCCTCGGTGTCTTTATCTAGAAGAAGGGAGAGAAGAGAACCCAGGTGAAGGTGGTGTTTGGGATCCAAACATGGCAGGACTTTCTCTGTCCCTGTAACCCAGGGATGTGGACTGCTGCATATGGGGAGTGAGGTCAGACAGCCCAAGGATGATGAGCTACTGGAGGTAAATCCTAGGCTTCCGTCTGGGTCCCTGGACCACACGTCCCTCTGCATCAGCCCAGAGGATGTGCATTGGGTCATCTTTGTTCTTTCCAGATTCAGAGCTCAGAGGATGGGCTCCTGTACACCCAGGGCCTGGCACGCACCTATGGGGATGTGTGCTGCTGGTGGGTAGGGCCCTGGCATGCGGTCGTCCATATCTTCCACCCCTCTTGCATCAAGCCTGTGCTCTTTGCTCCAGGTAGACACCACAGGGGCCCCAGTCTCCCTGTCACTGAGGTCTCTGTGCTGCCTCCAGCTGATTGGGTGAACACGGGGAGGCAGGAGGGGCTGTGGCCTTGATGCCCCTGCCCCTGCCTCACCCAAACCCACCTGTCTGAGCTCTGGTCTGGTCTGCTTTTCTCTAAAGTGTCTTTGTAACCGCTGCTGAATACCCAAGGCTGCTGTACTGCCAAGTCTTGTCATTTATATTTATACTTGGATCCCGGTTATCCCGGGTGTGCACTATATTGGTTATACCTGATTTACACCTTGGATCTTATGACGAGTGTCATGTCTGGGGCTCAGCTATGACCAAGAACACTAGAGGTATTTTAGGGTTTGTCTGGTTCTTGTCTGAGCTCTTGTTTGATGTTGTCTTTTTATCCTGCTACTGGTCATGTATCAGCCATGGTTGGGAATTGTCTGGAATCTTCTTTGATTTTTGTCTAGGGCAGGTATTGAAGTACATCAGATGATATCCAAGGTCCAGGTGAGTCCCATGTGGGCTTTACCTCTGATATTATTAGGGTCGTGCTTGAATTCTATCTGTGGACTCTCTATGGGTCATCCTGAGGTCATTTCATATCATCCCTGGCCCATATCAGAGCATGTTGTGTCATGTCAAGGCAGGTCATACATGTTGTTAGCTCAGGAGATGTCCGTATTTCATGTCCCAAGTCTATGTCAGGAGATGTCAGAGACTGAGAGTGTCGATAGAGTGTCATAGGTCTTTGTAAAGATCTCTACAGAGTGTTTTCTGCGCTTGGTTGTTGCAGAACATGTTGGACTCTATAGCAGCCATGTCAAGGTGTGCTGGGATATGTTGTGTCATATTAGTCTGTGATTTTGCTCTGCTGTGCTGCTTCTGCCTACTTTGCACCCCTCTTATGTTCCCCACTCCTGCAAGCTTCCTTTGTCCCTGGATCCTTTTGTGCCCTGACAGCCTTGGGAGGGGGAAGTGCAGACCCCTGACTGAGAGCTTCCAACTCCCTTCCCCCATGACTGGGAATCTCTTTCTTCTCCATGGCTCCTGATATCTCTTCTTCATGTCAGCTGCCATTGCCCTAAAGGACGTATTATTCTACAGCTTCCTGAGACCCTGGCTGGGTGAGTATCTGCAGATGAAAGGGCTTGGGAACAACCTGGGGGCCAGGGGAAGGAGCTGCCTTTTCTACTGCCCATGGCTGCCCCACCAGGGGATGGACTCTTGCTGAGTGCTGGTGACAAGTGGAGCCAGCGCCGTCACATGCTGACACCCGCCTTCCATTTCAACATCCTGAAGCCCTATGTGAAGATTTTCACTGAAAGCACAAATACCATGCTTGTGAGTTCTTGAGCCCAGGGTGCCAGCTGGAGCCTGGTGGGTGAAGGGGCCACAGACAGATCAGGTCTAGAGTCCTGGCTATGATAGGTCGCTTTGAGGCCCTCGCTCTTTCTTTCTTAGTCTGGGTCTCCTCGTCTATAAAATGGGGATGGAACCCTCTACTTCTAGTGTGTTCCAGAGGAGCTAATGGAATCAAGACCCTGGCACATGGTCGGTGCTCAGAAGGGGCTAGTTTCCATATTCATCTCTTAGAAGTCCTGTAAACTGATCACAGAAAAGATGAACATCTCATAGAAGCTATTACTGGGTAATCAGCCACTTCCAAATTCATTGGTTCAAAGCAGTAAGGGCTTACAGATGCTAACAAATGTACAGGTCAGGAGGCTCGTTCTTCAGTAAGAGGATCAGAACACATGATTTATGATCAGCTGACTCTGTCTCAGTTCTCTCCCATGTTTGAGGCTTGTCCAACTTCAAGCTGATTCAGAATGGCCTCATCTGGGACAACCAGACTCTCCAAAGATATCCTGAAGTTGTTCGTATGACAGAGATAGGATCCAGTGGGAGCAAGGGGAAATGCTAATGCCTCTTTAAGCTTAGATTCATTGAAGTTATGACCTCCGCATTTTCACCACATGTGTTAGCCAGTGTCAAAAGTCTAGTACAGAATTAAAGGGGGAATAAAATTGGATCCACTTATTAATAGGAGTAGCTGACCAATCATGTTGCACTTTGAGACCATAATGTTATGTGAAATAAATAAGATACACGAGCTTAAATATCACATGGGTTTTCTCATATGAGAAACCTAAATTATAAATGAAGAGTGAAAAACAAAAGATAGACAATAGGAAGTAGGGAGATAGATCTTTCTCAAATTGCAGGGAATCAAATGATGGAGGGAGGGAAGGGGAATGAAAAATAGAAATTAAGATGTGTTATGTACATGTACCAGCTCCACTCAAGGAATAAACATTATGCACTGCAAACATGTACTAGTAAAAATTAAAAATGCAACCACAATGGACATGCTGTGGCTACAGGAAGAAGGTACAGCTTGCTGGTGAGGGTTTTAAGGAGTACTTTTTCTTTCTTGCAAGCTGACAAATTAGTGTCTTACTGTTTCATGAATTCTGCCAGAAGACCTAAGATTCCTTGGTCAAATTCTGCTTTTATAACATGGAGAAACAAGCTTGCTATTTGTCCAAGGAGATTCATTCCCTCATCCTTGGATGAGGGAACACATCTTTGAGAAATGGCCTGAGTTAGGAACATCAGTGGAGTGTGTTCTTGTCATATCAGGAAGGATGCTCACTGCCAAGGTGGGACTATCTTTCAAGAGAAGAGTATTTCATTGAGTTATCACAATGAAAATAAGCTAGGTAAGATTGACTGAGTACTCCTTATATATTAGAAATGATGCCACATGCCCATTCCGTAATACATACTGTCAAATTTCATTCTCATAACGTGTGAAGTAGAGGTCATTTTCACCCACGACACATGGAGAGTATGAAGGTCAGAAAGATTAAGAGCTTGCTCAAGTTTGTCTACCTAGTAAGTGAACTAGGAGTGGTGGAGTAGGAGTTCTGTCTTGGTATAACTGACACCAAAGGAGTTGAACTTAACGGTTGCTGAAGACTTGACATGTGGACCCTCAGGGAGGGTAATGAGTTGACCAAGGATGCAGTAGATGTGGGACACAGAGCTGGGACCTGAACTCAAGGTTTCTGTCTCCCAGCCTTGGATTTTCCTTTCCTCATGGTAACGGCTTCACTCTCATCCAAGCTTGGTCTTTTCTGGGGTTGGGTGCCTTGGGCAGAGCATCAGGAAGCTGGTTCTGGGAAATCTATCTTGGTGGTTGGGGATGGAGAGGGCTCAAAGGAATCAGGGCTGAGCCACAGCCCCATTCCCATTTCTGGCCAGGCCAAGTGGCAGCGCGTGGCCTCATGGGGCAGCACCCGTCTGGACATGTTTGAGCACATCAGCCTGATGACCTTGGACAGTCTGCAGAAATGCGTGTTCAGCTTTGAGAGCAACTGTCAGGAGTGAGTCCTCTCCCTGGGCTTAGAACCTGGTCCATGCAATCAAGAGAGGAGATGGGGGAGGGAGGGTTGACCAGAGGGACCAGAAGAGCCTTCCTGGAGAAGGTGGATCAGACCTGGCATTGAATGGCAGGGAAGAGGAGAGAGATTGGTCCTTCCAGGTAGGTGGACTTGTCTTAGTAAAGCCAAGGGGCTTCAGTGAGTAAAGCCTGTGCAGCAGGCCGTGAAGAGATACCTTGGAAATGAGGTTGGAGGGGAGGAAGTGGCAGATCTGAAGGATGTTGAAAAGTTTGTCAGAGTGGTGTGAACTTTACCACGAGTTACTAGGGAACCAGTGAAGGTGCTTGAGGTGTTGGTGGGCATGATCAGAGCTGAGCTCTGTTAAACACTGTCTGTCTTGTAGACAGTGGATGGAGTTGGCACAGGATGCAAGGAGGATGTGGAGAGCACTGGGTCACTGATCAGTTGAAAGAGAATAAAGTCTGAGCTGTGTGAGTTGCAGGAAGGAGAAAGGGCAAGATTGGACACTAGGTAGGCGAGAAGAGAGGAGTACAATGTTTACACTAGGTTCTGGGTGCCTAGGGTTTAGAGGGAGCTCATAGAGATAGGATGCAGAGCGAGATGAAATTGTGGACGTCAAGTCCCAAGGCTCATCCCTACCATGTGTCTGTGAGGCCATCTGCTTGTGGATATTCAGTTTCCTGATGGGACAGAGTGCCAAGCTGCTGGTGTGAAATGCTTGCCTGGCTTCAAGCACTTCAAGTTGTTTCCTCCTTTTATGCCTTCACCCCACAGGAAGCCTAGCGAGTACATTGCAGCCATCTTGGAGCTCAGTGCCCTTGTGGCCAAAAGGCAACGGCAGCTTTGGCTGCACCCAGATTCCCTGTACCATCTCACCTGTGATGGGCATCGCTTCCGTAAGGCCTGCCGCCTGGTGCATGACTTCACAGATGCTGTCATCCGGGAGCGGCGACACACCCTCCCTAATCATGGAACCGATGACTTCCTAAAGGCCAAGGCCAGGTCAAAAACTCTGGACTTCATCGATGTGCTCCTGCTGAGCAAGGTGGGCTTCGCAAGATGTAGAATGGATTATAAGATTGTGATACATAGTGATTACATATATTCGGTGAGTTAGTATATGTACAGTACATTATATAGAGACTATATATGACATGTACATATATAAAATAAACATTAACATTTATTTTGGTGAGTTATATATGTATATATGTATGTGTATATATACTAACTCACCAAAATAAATGTAAATTATTTATTTTATGTGCATATATTTATATATAATATGTATGTTAGTATATATCATGTATATATATATACATCTGATCTTGATCACTTTTAATCCCCTTGCCCTCATCCCCCATTCTTTTCCCTTCCCCAGATCATTTTCTCCATTTCAAAATGTCTAAATGCATACATCATATTACATGGATACATACATACCCATGATTATAGCAGTGCAAATCTCAGTAGCTGAATTATAGAAACAGCCTACATTTCGATCGACTTATAAATGGATAAAGAAAATGTGGTATATACACACAATGGAGCATTACTCAATCATAAAGAGGTATAAATCTGAGTCATTTGTAGGAAAATAGATGGATCTTGAGACCATAACATAAAGTGAAAAAAAAAGACACCGAAGGCTTAATATCACGTGGTTTCTCTTATATGAAAAATTCCAAACTATAAATGAAGAGCAACATAAAGGAGGGATGGTAAGAAACAGATATAATGGGCCTTCATATCTAGTGTCAGATCAAATCACTTGGGCTGAATCCAGAGAACATCGAGGAAGGGGAGGACAAGCCAGAGGGGGGCAAATGTCAGAGATGACTCTGAAACACTGCCAGAAGTAGAACTCTAAGTCTGAAACTGTGAAGGGTTTGAGATTTTATTCTACAAGTCACTATAATAAGATAAGGTGCCATAGTTATGTCTGTGTTTATGTCTATGCTGGTAGACACACTAAACTCTTTGATCAGGCAGCCCATTTATTACAGCAATAACAACAGAGTAGCCCTGTAGCAATGGCTCTCCTTCTTAACTCTCCTTCCCTGGGCCATGCGGTCTTTATACCTACATTGTGGCTAGGTTTAGATCCCAAAAGAAAAGCTGGCACATTGTAAGTTGTGGAGCTGGTACATCTGCCTCCTCTTCCCTCCAGAAAAGAGAAAGATAAAGGAGAGAGGGAGAGGGAGAGAGTGGAGATGTATTTTTGGAATATAAACAAGTTTCCCTCAGTGCAAAGGGCAAGTCTATAAACCTGCAAAACCAATGCCTCCAGACATAATAAGATTCTCTGGATTTACCTCCCCAAAATATGAGTAAATGTCTTTTCTGTATATTCTGTAATGTGTAAGGTAAATTGTCATTCAGTCATTCGGTAAAGCAGATTGCCGTTAAAATTCTCAGAAAACCCTCATTATACAGAGACATGAAAATATTCCTTGATCACTGATTGCTGCAACCAGAGACAAGGAAGCTAGAGAAGATGTCGTTGGGTGGGGACTCTGGCAGTGGTAACCAAGATAAATCTAGTGGTACGAGTAGAGGTGGATTTCTGGATGCAAGAATAATCTTCATAGGTTGTCTTGGGCCCCTCAGAGATGCTGAGATTCAAGAGGTTCTTGCCTTCTCTCCAGGATGAAGATGGAAAGGAGTTGTCAGATGAGGACATACGAGCAGAGGCTGACACCTTCATGTTTGAGGGTGAGAGTTCAGTGCGGGATTCTAGACTGTGCGTGGTCTTTACATCCCAGGAATGTGGTGGGTCCACAGTGGATCTTCCCATTCTGCCCATGCTTCACATCCCTCCTTCCTCCCTGGGGTCCCAAAGGGTGAGCGCTGTCCACCCCGTGGTGCTGAAGCAGCCCAGAGACCCAAGCCTCCCTGTCCCTGGCTGTTCTTCAGGTCACGACACCACGGCCAGTGGTCTCTCCTGGGCCCTGTACAACCTGGCCCGGCACCCAGAATACCAGGAGCGCTGCCGGCAGGAGGTGCGAGAGCTTCTGAGGGGCCGTGAGCCTGAAGACATAGAATGGTGAGTCCAGTCCTCGTGGCCTGTTCCTGAGCCCCCTTTCCCGACGATATTCTCCAGCTGGGGCAGAGGGATGATTGTTTTGCTGATTCTGCCATTACTGTTCCTTGAGTATAGGAGCTGAGCCCAGAAACAGGCCCTGGCACCCAGCCTGGCAAGCAAAGGGAAAGGTTGGAGCTTTTGGGACAGAAAGACCTGGGCTGCTGAGAAAATTAGTGACAATATGTGAGGGCAGATGATGCACTTTGCACATGTTCACTCAGTAAACTGTAACCTCCTTTACTTTGCTTTTCTGTCCAATACCATTTTTTTTCCAACTTTCTTCCCTTTCTGTGGGTTTAGTTTTCTCCTGCACCTGAATTCCTACTCTAACATCCAGTCCAGGGATTCATAGGGGACACTTGGTGGCAAAAGTCGTCTATGTGTTACCTACCACGCCTGTGTCATTCTTCCATCGGGCAGTAGTCATTCAGCAAATACTTCCTCTGCCTTCCCTTCCCCAGCTCTATGCTCGACCCCTTCTGTGCTACAGAGACCTGGGAAGGCTCTAGCTCGGAGGCCGGCCTTCCAAGGGCCACTTTCTTTGGGGTAGGACAGTCCCAGATATGGGTACTTTTCTAGTTCTTTTGCTTTTCTAATCTAATTATGTGATCTATCTAGGGATTCTATTATTATATGGAGAAAAGTTTTCACTGGGAAAGGTGGGGCTGGTGGCCTGTTTTCCTCCATCCATAGCTGCGGGTCGTGGCTTCCTTAGGGAGGACCTGGCCCAGCTGCCCTTCCTGACCATGTGCATCAAGGAGAGTCTGCGCCTGCACCCCCCGGTCTCAGTCATCTCCCGCTGCTGCACCCAGGACGTTGTGCTCCCAGATGGCCGGGTCATCCCCAAAGGTGCCCACACCAAGGGGGGAGGAGGCTGCTGGGCAGGAATCAGGGTCCCCCAGGCCGAGGGGCCCGTCCTGACCGTCCCCTCCTCTCCAGGTGTTATCTGCCTCATCAGTATTTTCGGGCTGCATCACAACCCAGCTGTGTGGCCGGACCCTGAGGTGCTGCCTCTGCCCTGCTCCCCCACCCCACCCTGTCCCCACCCCATTCTTCTTTATTGTAGGGGCCTAGAGGAGAGGGAGGCGTCCTGAGGTGGGAAATCTGCCCCTGCCACACCTGCATCCTTTGTCCCTGTCGGCTTGGTGTCTCCTCCAGGTCTATGACCCCTTCCGCTTTGACCCAGAGAACAGCAAGGACAGGTCACCTCTGGCTTTTATTCCCTTCTCCGCGGGGCCCAGGTGAGGGCAGCGGCTGTCTGAGCTGGGGCGGGCGAGATGGGAACGGTGTCTGGGCCGGACGAAAAGGAAATCAGGGGAAGTTGTGGATGGCCCCAGTTCCGAGTGGGCTTCCAGCGGCTCCTGGACAGTTTATGCGCAGAAATGTGGAGAATGGGGCCTGGGTAGGTGCAAGAGGGGCCTGCAGTGTGCTCAGAGCCTCCATTCGTCATCTGATCCGGGTTGGGCGGTGGAGTCCAGGCCAGGCTGGGGGACACACACGCCCAGTTGGGGCCAGGCGCACTTAGCGCCCCTCGCTGTCCATGGAGCTGACCAGGGTGGGGTGGGGTCCCGGACAGGTTCGGGTAGGACGGGCTTGGATGGTCCGGGCCGCAGTCACGGTCCCCTCCCCGCCCGCAGGAACTGCATCGGGCAGACCTTCTCCATGGCCGAGATGAAGGTGGCGCTGGCGCTGACTCTGCTGCGCTTCCGCGTCCTGCCCGATGACACCGAGCCGCTCCGGAAGCCGGAGCTGATCCTGCGCGCAGAGGGCGGGCTCTGGCTGCGGGTGGAGCCGCTGAGCTGAGTGGGGGCGCTCAGGGACCCCAATGACCTGGCCTGGCCTGGGACCCAGCTGACCCCTCCCACCGTCCTTTGAGGAAGCTCGGGAATAAAGTGTGCCATCACCTGTGTCTGAGTCCCAGCGAGCGCCAGCAGAGGGAGCTGGGGACCCACGGGTGGGCGTGGTTGGAGGAGCGCCTGGTGGTCTCTGCACACCCGGACTGCCTCTCTGGTTAACCATAGGACTTCCACACTGATGGCGGATTCTCTTATTGCTCAAGCATGTTTGTGTGTGCTTGTTTGTTTTGGTTTTTGTGGGGGACGTAGCCACAGGAGGTGTTGGTGCAGCAAAGGGATAGGAGTGAAAGGAAGACCTCAATTGCAAGATTGAGGCTCTGAGTCAGAGAGGAGAACCATAGAGACAAACCCCTTTTCATCTACAGTGGGGGAGCCTCCACTTTCATCTAGAGTGAGGGTCCTGGGCAGCCCAGAGCACAGGGAAGGGCGGCCTACAGCTTCTCCTGGGTTCTTAGTCCTTTGCCTGCTTTGCCCCAGCAATGCCCCATCCCTATGTTTGTTCCTCTCAGGGGACATTCAAGCAGAGACTGTTGGGGTCGTGGTGCACGCTTCACCCCTTCATTGGATGACAGGCTGGACTCCACAGACCATCTACCTCCCAGCCCCAGAATAGTTGACCATGTGCAGGCCCTTCCCAATGCCGGGTCGGCCTTTGAGAGCTGCTGTTAATATTTCACCAGGGGCAGATCTTTTGGATTCAGGCCAAGGCTCGCTGAGCTCACCTAGTTCACTGTCTACAGCCAGAGTAGATGGTCAGGACAAAAGACATTGAAGGCCTTTATCCAAGACAAGGCAAGGTCATATCTCTGTCAGGCACAGAATTGAGCCCAAGTTCCAGTCAGTGGTGTATGCCCTCTTCCCACTGCCCTGGCACATGGCCATGATGCTATCAGGCATTTTTCTGCTCTCTGCTTTTACTGATCTCAGTCCCTATCGCTGAAATGCCATTTCTCTGGTTTCAGTCAAGAGAATTCATATCCTTCCTTTAAAGCTCAGAGAAAAATTTCTTCCTTCTCAATTTGCCATAATTCCCAGCAAATATTTCTTCTCATTCCTTCATATTGTGTGGTGGCTGCTGGCTCATGCAGCTGGGGCTGGATATGATTTATCTCTGTATCCCTAGGGCCTGAAACAGTCCCTAATGGAATGGAATGGACTCTAACTCTTATTTCTCTGAGGTCAATGTCATATTTAGTGAACCAAACTAAAGACAGCTAAAGAGTACACTTATTGGAAGAGCTCATTCGGTGTTGCAAAGCAACAATGTCTAAAACATTTTCAGAAGAGAGACAGAGTCATCGGTGAGAGACGGCCACACGTGTGACTCAGAGCTTGAAGTTGACCTGTAGTTGGCCACTCTGGACCAGCAGCTGAGGGTGCACAGGGAAAAGGACCTCTGCCCCCACAGCTGCTCCTGTTGGGTGCTGTAGACAAGAGATGACACCTGAAAAAGATCACCCAACTCAGTCCCAACAGTTGATACATTTGTAATCTAGAGCCTTAATTCCTCTTGGGTATCCTCTCAAATCAGCTCTATAGTGCTAGGCTGCTAAATCCTCAATGAAATATGAAAGAAATGTTATGTCAATAGGGCATAGGTGGAAGTCCCAGAACAGTGTCTCATCTGGTCAGCCCCACGTTTGGGGCTGAGAGTCCACAGTGTGCCAAAGGGACCATATGGAGACCAGGGATGGCACCACCAGGTTCCAGGCACCCAAGAGAACTTTGTAAGATTGAGGCAATTATTTCTGGTGACTGTACCCACTAAGATTCAGTCTAGGTCTGAACTGTCCAGCCTGGAGTCATTGAAAATCCTGGCATCTCCCAGGCATAGATGACTTCCATAAAGGGAGATATAAGGAAGGTCCAGTTCCTCTTGTTGTTTTTGGTCCCGGGGATCGAACTCAGGTCCTTGCGGTTGGGCAGCAGGTGGCGAAACCACTGAGCTAAATCCCCGGCCTAAAGGTCCAGTTCCTTAGCAATACCCAATAGTGTCTACAACCTGCTAGCCATCACGTTCTCATTATTACTTTCAGTTTACATATGAGGAAAGTGAACTTCAAAGGTTAGATGGATTGTCTGAGGACACAACACACAAGTAATGGATATGGAACTGGAAAATTCAGAGATTTTTCTAGAAATGATGAAAAATAACGATAAATCCAAAGAGCTCAGAAAATCCCTAGAAGGCCAAATTCTAAGGAGCGTACACACACAGAGACATACTCAGCTCTACACACATCCTGGCCAAATGAGTGAAAAGCCTCATTTCAAAATGAGAAAGAAGAGTGGGTATCAGAACTTAAGGAATATGCACCAAATGTACCCTTTTTATTAATAGGAACTCAGATTGATCTCCAAGATGACCCCAAAACTTTAACAAGACTGAATGATATGAAAGAAAAACCTATATGTGTGGAGCAAGGACAGAAACTAGCAAAAGAGATAGGAGCATGTTGCTATGTGGAATGTTCAGCTTTAACCCAGAAGGGATTAAATACTGTTTTTGATGAGGCTGTCATAGTCATTTTTACTCCAAAGAAATATACAGTTAAAAAAAGAATAGGATCAAGATGTATAAACTGTTATTTGATTACGTGAAAAACAACTTCAGTGGCCAAGAAAACTGTCATTTTCTCTCAGAAAGCAAATGAAATGCTACACAGTGATACCCAGGGATACCCAGAAAACATGGGAAATGCTACAGTGATACTCTTATAATGAAGCAGTTTCAAACTTGAAAGAAATCAAAAACCTGTCCTCAGAATTCTATAAAGTTCATTAAGAATGTTCCTTAAAGACAGAGGAGGTGAGCCACTTCTGGCACACAGGAGGAGGCTTCTGGGCCGCAGTACCACCCCCACCAGCACAGAGGAGGTGAGCCAGGCAGGCACCAGCAGCACCCTCCTCCCACCACTGAAAGGAGAAGACACATGAACAAGTTTCAAAACCAGACTTCCAGATCACCTAAACCAACCCCAAAGGGAAATGAGATGGAACACTCTGATACTCAACCACCTGGACTCCCTGAACTGGCAACAGAAGAGGATCCGGAAAAAATGAAATCAGAAAAAAATTCTTACATAACAGCAGAGATTGTGCCCACAGTGCTAGACATGATTAATAAATCTAGAAAGGACACAGATAAAAAAATAGAGGAGCTGAGGGACATGATGGAATCCCAATATAGGAAACAAATGGAATCCATAAAACAGATGCAAACAGATTTTCAGGAGATTAAAAACTCCATTGAAAGTCTATGCAGCAGAATGAACCAATGTGAGGACAGAATTTTAGATATAGAAGATAAGATTGCAATTAGTGACCAGGAAAAGAAAAATTGCTTTAAAATTGTAAGGGACCACGAGAAATCAATCCAGCAGCTGCTAGATGATGCAAAGAAGAATAACATAAGACTGATTGGCGTCAAGGAAGAAACAGGAGAGAGTTCAGATGACATAAAAATAACTTTTCACAGAAGTGATGGCAGAAAACTTCCCAAGGAGGAGAAAAGAACTTGACATACAGATAAGTGAGGCATATAGGACTCCAACTAGCCTTGATCAAAAAAAATCTACACATAGGCATATAATAGGATTCCAGAAACACAACAGAAGAACAAGATTCTACAAGCAGTTAGAGAAAAAACCAAATCACATACAAAGGAAAGCGCATCAGAATCACAGCAGACTTCTTAATGCAAACCCTCAAGGCAAGAAGAGCTTGGAGTGATGTATTCCAAGCCATAAAGGAACCCAGATTGACGTACCCTGCAAAACTATTTTTTAAAATTAATGGAGAAATAAGATACTTTCATGACAAAGAGCACCTTAGGAACTTCATTAATACCAAACCAGCACTCCAAAATATTTTAGATAATATCCTAGGTAAAGATAACGAGGATCACAATGCCAGGAAGCCCAGCAGAATGAATCCATTGGGCGAGCAAGAAACTCAAAGGGGGAGAATCCAACAAACAGAAAAAGTCATGACAATGGTAAGTCAATATATATCTGTTATAACTATCAATGTTAATGGCCTCAATTCACCAATCAAAAGAAATAGACTGACAAAATGTGTCAAGAAGCAAGATCCAACAATATGCTGCAGACAAGAAACACATTTAATTCAAAAAGAAACTCATAGAGTGAAAGTTAAAGGGTGGAAAACAATACTCCATGTGACAGGAACCCTCCCCCGCCCCCCAAAAATCAAGAGTAGCTATCCTCTTTGCAAATCAAGTGGATTTCAAATGAAAATCTGCAACACTCTGGTCCAAAGAATTTCAGATAAGGGATAGTCAACTTGTGTGTACAAATCTATTGTGAACATGTGTTTTTATTCCTCTTGAGTAAAAACTTAAAAACAGGACTGTTGGTTCTTAACAGTAATACAAGAAATTTCTAAATTGTTTTCCAAAATGGTTTTATCATTTTACATTCACATTAGCAGTATTTGAAAGTTCTAACTGGTTCATACCTAAGCTGACATTTGTTCTTTTAAAACTTTTAACTTCACCTCCCTAATGGGTGTATAATTCAATCTTGCTATTGTACTGATTAGTATTTTTCTGATTCTAGTGTTGCATACCTTTCCTTCTGCTGTACTGGCTATTTATCATCTTCTTCTGTCTACTTTTTAATTGGGTTGTCTATTAATGAGGTGTAAGAGTTCTTCATATATTCTGGTCACAGATTATACACATTGTAAATACGGTCTGTTTAAGGACTACTTTTCATTTTCTTTTTATTTTTTATTTTATTTTTAAAATATATATATTTATTGGTACATTTTAGGTATAAAATACATGTACACTTATCATTGGGTGTTTGTACCAGAACATGATGCATCTTAGTTTTTATTTTTTCTCCCATTACCTGTGCAACCTTCACCCCCTCCACCCTTCCCTATCTACACAGAGCTTGATTCCATTTTTTTCTCATAATTTTTTTCTTTCCCTTCTTCCCTTTCCCCTTTCCCTTCCACCATCCCCAAACCCTTGGACATTTCCTTTTTTCAAATTATCAATTATTCATTTTAATCATTTTCATCCTTATTTACACTTTCAATTTCTCACACTAGAGATACTATTGGTATTTACACATGTGTGTCCTATTTATTTCACTTAAGAGTATGGCCTCAATATGCATCCATTTAGCTATAAATGTCTCTAGTTTCTCATTCTTTATGGGTGAGTAGTACTCCATTTTATTAAAAAACCACATCTTCTTTTTCCAGTTTCCAGTTGATGGGCATTTGGACTGTTTCCAAGCTTTAGCTATTACAAACTGTGCCGCTATAAACATAGGTGCACATATATCACCGTGGTATGATTCTTTTAATTCTTTGGGGAAGATTCCCAGTAGGGGAACAGCTGGGTCAAATGGGACCTATAGTCCTATTTCTTTGAGGTATCTCCATACTGATTTCCACAGTGGTTGTACCAATCTACATTCCCACCAACAATGGAGAAGGGTTCCTTTCTCTCCACACCCCCGCCAGCATTTGTTATTGGTTGATTTCTTGATAGCAGCCATTCTTTCTGGGGTGAGGTGGAATCTCAGTGTTGTTTTCATCTGTATCTCTCGAATGACCAGTGATGTTGAACATTTTTTCATATATTTACTTGCTGTTTTTACTTCTTTGTCTGAGAAATATCTGTTCATTTTGGATGCCCATTTTTGAATTGGGTCTTTGAATTTGGGAGGTCTGATTTTTTTCAGTTCTTTATATATTCTTGATAGTAGACCTTTGTCTGAGGTACAGCTGCTAAATATTTCTTCCCACATTGTAGGTTGTCTGTTAGCTCTGTTGGTAGTTTCTCTTGCAGTGCAGAAGCTTTTTAATATGATGAGATCCCAGTTGTTGATTCTTTGTGCTAGCTCCTGTGCTACTGAAGATTTGTTCATAAAATCTTTTCCTATGCCAATGTCATCAAGAGTTCTACTTAACTTATCTTCCAGCAAGTTTAGTGTTTCTGACTTAATATTTAGATCTTTAGTCCACTTCAATCTTAGTTTAGTGTGTGGTGATAGGTATGGGTCTAGTTTTAATTTCTTACAGGTTGAAATCCAGTTTTTCCAACACCATTTATTAAATAGGCTATCTTTCCTCCAATGAGTGTGGTTGGTTCCTTCGTCAAAGATGAGGTGACTGAGTATGTATGGCTTTGTTTCTGCATCTTCTAATCTATTCCACTGATCTTTGGGTCTGTTTCTTTGCCAGTACCATGCTGTTTTTATCACAGTAGCTTTGTAATATAGTTTCAAATTGGGGATTGTGATGCTCCCCAGCCATGTCTCTGTTGCCTAGAATTGCTTTTGGTATTCTAGGTTTCTTCTGTTTCCAAATGAATTTTTGGATTGTTTTCTCTAGTTCTGCGGAGTATATTGTTGGAATTTCAATTGGCATTGCATTGTATCTATATAGTAGTTTTGGAAGTATGGCCATTTTCACTATATTGGTTCTTCTTACCCAGGAACAAAGGATATCTTTCCATTTTCTTATATCCTCTTCAATCTCCTTCTTCAGAGTGCTGTAGTTTTCAGTGTAGAGGTCTTTTGCTTCCTTTGTTAGGTTGATTCCTAGATATTTCATTTTTTTTAGATGCTATTGTAAAAGGAATTATTTCCCAAATTTCTCTCTCAATGGGTCTGCTATTTGCATGTAAAAAGGCTATTGTTTTTTGAGTGTTAACCTTGTATCCAGCTATTCTACTGAATCTGTCAATTAGGTCTAGAAGACTTTTGACTGAGTTTTGGGGTCTTCTATGTAAAGAATCATATCATTAGCAAATAATGACAGTTTCACTTCTTCCTTTCCTATCTTTATTCCTTTTATTTCTTTCTCTTGTCTAATTGCTATGGATAATGTTTCCAGAATGATATTGAACAGGAGTGGTGATAGTGGGCATCCTTGTCTTGTTCCTGATTTTAGTGTGAAAGTTTTAAGTTTTTGACCATTTAGTATGATGTTGACTGTTGGTTTTTCATAGATAGCCTTAATCAGGTTGAGATAAAGACCTCCTATTACAATTTTCTGTAGCGTTTTTTATCATGAATGGGTGTTGGATTTTGTCAAATGCTTTTTCTGCATCTATTGAGATGATCATATGGTTTTTGTCCTTGACTCTGTTAATATAGTGTATTACATTTATTGATTTATGGATGTTGAACCATCCTTGCATCCCTGGGATAAATGCAACTTGGTCAGGGTGTATGATCTTCTTGATGACACTCTGTATTCTGTTTGCCAGCATCTTGTTGAGGATTTTTGCATCTATGTTTATTAGGGAGATTGGTCTGCAGTTCTCTTTTTGGGTTGGGTCTTTCCCTGGTTTTGGAATCAAAGTAACACTTGCTTCCAGCAATTTGGAAGCCTTCCTTCCCTTTCAATTTCCTTGATGAGTTTAAATAGTAATGGTGATAATTCTTCTTTAAATGTCTTGTAGAATTCAGCAGTGAAGCCATCAGAACCTGGGCTTTTTTTTGTTGGTAAGTTTTTTATTACATTTTCAATTTCACTCGTTGTAATTGGGGTGTTTAGAATTTCTATATCTTCTTCATTTAATTTTGAGAATTCATATGTATCTAGGAATCTGTCCATTTCTTCTGTGTTTTCTATTTTATTAGAGTACAGGTTCTCAAAGTAGGTGTTGATGATTCTCTGGATTTCTGCTGGATTTGTTGTGGCTTCGCCTTTTTCATTCTTAATTGCACGTATTTGAGCCTTTTCTTTCCTTTTTTTGATAAGGTTGGCTAAAGGTTTATCAATTTCATTTATTCTTTCAGAAAACCAACTCTTTGATTCATTGATTTTTTTGTATCATTCTCTTAGTCTCCATTGCATTGATTTCTGCTCAGATCTTTATCATTTCCTTTCTTGTATGAGCTTTGGGTTTGTTATGCTCTTCTTTTTCTAGGAGCTTGAGGTTCTGCATAAAGTTATTTAACTGAGTTCTCTCTGTTGTCCGAATATGGGCATTCACTGCTATGAATTTCCCACGTAGAACTGCTTTCATTGTGTCCCACAGATTCCTGTATGTTGTACTGGCATTTTCATTTACTTGTAGAAACTGTCTAATTTTCTCTTTAATTTCCTCTGTCACCCATTGGTTGTTCAGGAGGGTGTTGTTCAATTTCCATGTGTTTGTTGGTGTTTTGTGGTTTCTTATGTTATTGATCTCCATTTTTATTGCACTATGGTCTGATAATATACAGGGGATAACTTCGATTCTTTTACATTTACTTAGATATGTTCTATGAGCTAGCATGTGATCTATTTTGGAGAATGACCCATGTGCAGCTGAAAAGAATGCGTATTCTGATTTTGTGGGGTGGAACACTCTGTCAACATCTATTAAGTCCATTTGTTCAATAGCTTCATTTAGTTCTAGAATTTCGTTGTTAATTTTTTTCCTAGTTTATCTGTCTATTTGTGATAGAAGGGTATTGAGGTCCCCCACTACAATTGTATTAGTGCTTATTTGGTTCTTCATGTCCATTAATGTTTGTTTTGTATAGTTGGGGGCATTTGTATTTGATGCATATATATTTAGGATTGTCATCTCTTCCTCTTGGATTGTTCCTTTCACCAGGATGTAGTGACCATCTTTGTCTCTCTTAATTAGTTTTGGTTTGAAATCTACTTTGTCTGCAAATAAGATTGCTATGCCTGCTTTTTTCTGGGTTCCTGTTGCATGGAGAACTGTTTTCCATCCTTTTACTTTCAGTCTATTGATTTCCTGTTGAGTTAGGTGTGTTTCTTGTATACAGCATATTGCTGGGTTTTGCTTCTTAATCCATTATGTCAGTCTATTTCTTTTGATTGGTGAATTGAGGCCATTAGCCATTGATTGTTATAATTGACAGATATTGACTCATTCTTGTCATGATGTTTTACTGTTGTTGGCTCTTTTCTTATTTTCCCCCATTTCGCTTTAGTGTCTTACCTTGCATGGTGCCTTGTCTCTGCTGGGCCTCATGGAGTTGTGACCTTCATTGTCTTTTTCTAGGATATTGCTTAAAATTGTTTGGAGTGTTGTTTTGGTGTTCATGAAATTTCTCAAGTGTTCTTTGTCATGGAAGTATCTAATTTCCCCATCAATTTTGAAAGATAATTTTGCAGGATACAACAGTCTAGGTTGGAAGTTGTTTTCTTTTAGGGCTTGAAATACTTCACTCCAGGCTCTCCTTGATTTGAGGGTTTGTGTTGAGAAATCTGCCGTGATTCTGATGGGCTTTCCTTTGTAGGTGATTTGTTTCTTTTCTCTAACTGCCTGTAGAATGTTGTTCTTCTGTTGGGTTTCTGGGATCTTGACTATTATATGTCTAGGTGTAGATTTTTTTTTGTTCATGGCTGGATGGAGTTCAATATGCCTCACTTATCTGTACGTCCAACTCTCTACCTCTGTCTGGGAAGTTATTTACTATTATTTCTGTGAACAGTTTTTTTATGCCTGTTGTACATTCTCCTGTGTTTTCATGGACTCCTATGAGTCTTATGTTATTCTTCTTTGCACCATCTAGCAGCTGTTGGATTGATTTCTCATGGTCCCTTACTATCTTTAAGAAATCTCTGTTTTAATCACAAACCTGTCTTCTATATCTGATATTCTGTCTTCAGATTCTCTTAGTCTGCTCTGTATGCTTTCAATGGAGTTTTTAATCTCCTGAATATCTGTTTGAATCTGTTTCATGGATTCCATTTCTTTCTTATGTTGAGCAATCATGTTTTCCATTTCTTTCTTATGCTGGGCATTCATGGCTTCCAGCATGTTTCTGATCTCATCTATTTTCTTATCTGTTT
This sequence comes from Heterocephalus glaber, assembly GCF_053883595.1. Classification (NCBI taxonomy): domain Eukaryota; kingdom Metazoa; phylum Chordata; class Mammalia; order Rodentia; family Bathyergidae; genus Heterocephalus; species Heterocephalus glaber. Next base: position 2,732,038 of record NW_028258457.1, on the reverse strand, counting down.
CTGTTCTAGAGCTTCTAATCATGTCTCACTCTGCTCACCATGTCCGTATTTATCTGGGAGATTATTTCTGTTTTGAAATTTTCTAGAGCCTCCTGCATCTGCTTTTTTACTTCCTGTGCTATCAGTTCAGGGTGTCCAAGTGGTTGCTTATCAGAGTTTTCCACCTCATTTCCCCCAGAATTTCCTTTTTGTGGCATGGAAGCCTGCATTTGTGCCTTGCTTAAGTGTCTTCTCATTTTTGTTTTTGATACTGTCCTTGATTTAATTCCTGGGTTGATATTTCAAGATTGCTTAATGTAGGTATCTTTGTTGCTTGTGTTTAAAACCCTTGTGAAATGATTGCTTTTCAGAGGTGTCTTCTAGATATGGCTTGTGTTTGGGTTTTGAGACTCTAATGACTCCAAAGCTATTATATTTTTCTTATACCAGGAATGAAAACTAATTAGATCAACCACAACATGTTAGCTCAAATGATATAGTCAGCAATACCATAGCATCAAGCACAGCTTAGAAAATGATAATTTGTGGTAGTTATTTATCTATCACTTTTAACTATGTGAGTTAAGTTAAAACCAAGACCAACCCAACATAAGTTTATAATGAATAAACTCTTCAATATAGTATCTTTCCCCTTCGGGGTGGGGAGCTAAAAGGAGTTGGGGAGGGAGTGACAGGTAGAAAGAACAGGTAAGATCAGCGGTGAGGCCAGAAGACACAGAAAGATCACAGAAACTCTAAGAAGTTGTCAAAGGCAAGAGAAAATGGCAGAATTAGAGAACAAAGATGTGAATAGAATCACCTAACAGCAACAGGGAGGCTAGATACCAAATTTACTTTCCTTTAAACCTAATGATAATCAAGAGAAGGAAAAAGAGAAGAAAAGAATAGTAAGGGAGAAATCCAAATTCAGTGCAGAAAGGAACAAATGGGGAGATGAGGTGCAATGTGGAACAGTGAGAGAATGAGAGAGAGAGAGAGAGAGAGAGAGAGAGAGAGAGAAAAGATAAAAGAAAGAAAAGAAAGAAAAGTAAAACTTTGAAGAGTAGAAAAAAAGTAAAAATTAAGAATTAAAAATAAGAGAAAATTTTTTTTTTCTTTTTTGCAAATAGCAATAGAAATTATGGGCCTCCTTCAGGGTGTGTCTCTGCTGTCACAGTAGGCAACGTAGGAATCCCTGTGCATATACAAGTCAATGAGTCTCAGCAAGCCAGCATCAGACCAAGTACAGTGGTCTGATGTGCCTTTATTGTAGAGGTTCTCTTTACTTTTCTGCTGAGCTTCAGTTTTCTCCCAGAAGCCTGAGAAGCCCTCTTTCTGTTACTAACTTCTGCTCTATCTTGTGGCGCTCAGGACAAGGGTCTTTATAATCTCCTGTGCCTCTGTAGTGTGGGACCAGGTAGCAGAAAAGCCAGAAGGTAGGCGGTGCACAGAGGGGGCGCGGGGCGGGGTGGGACTGAGCGTTGGAGGCACCTGCGCGGCTAAGCGGACCTCACCGTGCCGTGGGCGTGGCCCGGGACGGCCGCAGGATCTTCAAGATGCTTGCCTTGTCTAACCCTTTCATTTTCTTGATGATGTCATTTAAAGTTCTAAATTTTGATGGAATCTCATTTATCAGTTTTTTTCTTTTCTACTTCATGTTTTTTATATCTTAGGAAATTCTTGCCTACCCTAAATTCATAAACATTTTCCCTTACAATTTCTTCTTTAAGTTTTATAGTTTTAGTCTTTCATATTTAGGTTCATAGATCCTTTCAAGTTATTTTTATGTATGGAAATAAAGGGTTGAGGTTCTTTTTTTAAATACGGATAGCAGGTGTTCTAGTGCCATTTGCTGAAAACACTATCTTTTCCTCGGCTCTTGAATCGAGTTTATATTCTATAAAATGTTGATAGTAAATAATCTTTCAAAACTCAGTGGACCATATATGTGTGCTTCTATTTCTAGATTCTCTGTTTTATTCCAATGATCTATATGTTTTTCCTTATGCCAACACTGGCTTGATTACTGTAGCTTTAGAGGAAGTCTTAAAAATAGGTACTAAATATCTTCCAACACTTTTTTTTCTTTTTACTTTTCTAGGTCCTTTGTACTCCTACATAACTTTTATATTTCAATATCCAATTCTTCATTTATAACGAGTATACATAGACCTGAATTTTTATATATACCTTTTGTTTTCTAATCCTGCTAAATTGAAATACAAGTTCAAGGGGCTTCTAGAGATTTCTTAGTATTTTCTCTGTAGATGATCATTTCATCTACATATAAAGATTTTACTTCTACCTTGCCAATCCTATCCTAATGGTGTCATTTTATTGCCAGACTATTTTGGTTTAGGCCTATGTTTCAAAGTTTAATGGACAGATGAAGAGTAGGCATATCTGTCCTTGTTCCCCACCTTAGGGAGAAAGCATTGTATCTTCTCCATTCATATAAGGTGTTTTTGGTGGAAGTATGGAGTACATGTCTTTGATATGTTGAGAAGGTTCTGTTCTACTTCTAGTCTCCTGATAGCTTTTACCATGAATAGCTGTAGAATTTAGTCCAATACTTTTTCTCCAACTACTGACAGGATCATATGGCTTTTTTGTTTCCTCTGTTAAAATGATGACTTTTGGGGATGGATCTTCCAATGCTGAACCAACACTATCATCCTTATAATAAAACCACTTTGTACATACTTCCAGATCTCACTTTTAATAGTTTGTTTTGTTAAACAAATTTTTATCTATGTTCATACTTTTTTCTTCTATTATCTTTATCCAGTTTTAGGATTAGCACAATGTTGATTTCCTAAAATGAGGGGAGAAGTGTTCCTTCTTTTTTCTGCTTTAAATGTGTGATATAATTTATCAGTTAAAATGAATATGAGCCTATGGTTGTCATATAGGTAGGTTTCCAAGCTAGGAATATACTTTCTTTAATAGGTGCTATTCAAATTTTATATTTCCTCCAGAGTTAGTTTCATTAATTCATCTTCCAAGGTACTTCTTAGAAGTTGTCCAATTTATTTCAAAAAAGATTTTTGTAATATGCTTTCTATATCCTTTTAAATTCTGTAAAATCTGTGGTAAGACCTTCTAGATCTTCATATTGTAATTTAAAAATGTATAATTGATATTGTGTAATAGGAAGAAAAGGTCTAAGGGAGTAGAGGAAGTGGGAGGGGTAGGGTAAAGGAAAGAAGGGAAAAGAGAAAATATGAGAAAAGGAAAAAAAATGGAAACAAAGTCTTTCCAAATTGGGAAGGGTGGAGAAGGTGAGGGAGGACAGGGGAAGGGGAAAAAAATAAGAACCAAGATAATCATGTAATGGTACAAGATCCCAATGATGAATGTAACCATATTTTATACCTAAAATGTACCAATAAACTTAATGGAAAAAAAGAGAATGCTTCTTAAAGGTCTAAGAAGTAGCAAAAAGAATCTGAAGCCACAATCTATTCTAAATAGTTTATTTCAACTAGAAGGTACAATCTCTCAGGGTTTTCATAGTTTAAAAAGCTACAATCACATCATATTGAAACTACATTAAAAAAAAACAGTGCTCTAAATGGAACTGCTTGGCTTTGGCCATATACATTTCTGCACAGCCCTTATGGAATCTGCACAAAGAAATACCTTCTCCCTTTGCTCCAGTTAATTGTTCTTGTATGTAAGTTGTTTTCTATTCCACTATATCCAAAGTGGTGAAATAACAAGGCCAGCCATGTAGCCAAAGGTTGCTCCAAGCATACAGGAGATGGGCCATACCTGAAGAGAGAATGTATGAGATTAAAAGTGAACAAACGTTTATTATTACCGAGCACAAGTTAAATGTAACCTAAATATTTCTATATTAAAGCTTAATATGCTTTCTTAAAGAATGCCAAAATTGTGATAAGGTCATAACTGCATTTATCATCAACACTAAAAATGCACACATTTTAGTTAATGTGCATTAAACTGTAACAAGACTTCTGACAATTGTAGATTTAGTTTGATGCTCCCCACATTGCATGAGATACATGCTAAATTACAAATTAAAATTTTCTGTCAGACTTTGCCATAATCATGGACTCAATTTAGCTCTCTGAATTAGCTGGTAATTTTTAAAAATTCCCACATTTGCTGTGTACATCAAATGATGAGAACTGTATGCTGACCAAAACACAAGAGAACATTGATTTATGTTAAAGAGACAAGACTTAGAATCTAAGCATGTTATATGGAATTTAAAACACAGCAGCTGGTTCTGTAATAAAACTGTTGTCACCTTTCAGATATAGATATTGCAACTATAGCAGAAATTATAGAACCACAATTTAGGTACACACTCAGAATGTAAGATAAACAATACTACTTGCTCCCAAATACCTATTCTCTCCAGTTGTATTACATTTCACAATATTCCATTAAGCCAGAAGTAGATTATGTTGATTTAATTAATCCCAGGGCAGTACGTATTTGTCCCAAGGTGAAAGGCTTTGCTTAAAAAAAATTGGAAACCTATTTTTCATGTTCAGCTGTAAAGCTTATGTGGTACTGGAGCTATTTCTCATCATTATCTGAGGGAACAGGCCTTAGGACTGTGTTAGAGGTGAATGTTCTTAATAACTGGTCCTGTTACCTAATCTACCTTCTTTGTTTGGTCTGCTGCGGATCTGCCATGTTCCAGAGGCCACACAACAGATAGTAGTGCTAGACAAAGTGTGAATCACCTAATGAAGTTTAGAGATGCATAATCTAATCCACAATTTCCCCTAGCCTTCCTTACATTTAACTTGCTGTTACCTAAATTATGATTTGTTTTTGGTAGGCTTCTGTTAATTTTTAAGATTTGTACTTACAGCTATGTGTATTGCACAGATTGCATAATGGAACACTAAACCTTTATACTTGAAAATGACAGCCTTCAATGCTTATATCAGTCCTAAATCTAGGATGTACTGTCTTTGTATGTGAGGTTTATAGAGATTTTTAAAAATATAAGCATCATCTTCCCCACTGAAGAGTGGAGAGTCTACCGGATAACTAGACAGAAGCTTTCTCTTAGAACTGGACTTTGGATATCTTCCTTCTCTCAAGAAATAGTGGTTCACACTACCATGGCCTTATGTATGGTAAAATGGAATCTTCTGTAACTTTCTCATTTAATTGTGGTCTATTTTTAGGTAGACTTGAAGGAATTGTGAAAATCAATTAACATTATCTGAGTTGTCCAACACATGGTATAAAGGAATTAAGACAGTAAAGTATTATACATTTAAATATATATAAATATATATATGAGGCTCTGTTTACACCAGCCCTGTATATCTATTCCAAATCCCAGCTGAAACATTGTGAGAAAGCACTTCAGAAGTCACAGGGGAGTTACCACATCCTGATTCAAGATTGGCTGGCAATTTAGATACGCATTTGATCTTATATTTTAACAGGAAGATACTACATAAATATGTTGCTAGGATTTTCCTGGAGATGGATGTGTGACCTAACCTAGACCAATCTGTTCTAGGATTCTGCATGTGGCTGATGAGCAAGGGTAGCTCTCTTCTCAATATAGAGACTACCATCCAGAGTAATTGGGATGGGACTCATCTGCACAAAGAGTGAATACTGGAGAACTTGTCTCAAGTCCTTGAGATTACCTTTTAATCCTGCCACACTGGGGACCAAGGCTCCAGCATCTGAACTTTTGGGGATAAATCATGTTCAAACCATAGCAGGCACTAATACCAATATGTATCTATTCTATTCATTTACTCATATTCTTGTGAATTATTTTTCCCATTAGGAACTTAACACTGGAAGAACAAAAGGACTTCATTGTGCGTTGCACTGTGCTTGAATTCCCAGAGCCTGGAACACAGAAATTGCTCAATAAGTTTTGAAGAATGAGGACAGAATGGATGAAGTTGTGGAGCAAGGTACATGAAGAAGTTGGTTGGCAAACACCTACAGGACTCCACAGAAATAATACTACTTGGCATTTATTGAGGCTTTACTAAGTGTAAGTTTAATGAACCTTACAGTGAGGCAGGTACTATTATCATTAGCATTCCCTTTTACAGAAGGAGTCTCAGAAAGGTAAATTTCCTTAGTTAAAATTACACAGGATTTGTACTGTCTATCTGTGAGTCAGTGCCCTGAGATATGAAACCATATCAAGGCTACTATACAAGTCTTCCTTTGCATATTAATTTATGTTTAAAAACCCAAGCAGAAACAACTCACATTGATGATCAGCTGGTCTCTGTTTAAAGAAAAAGACAAATCCCCAGAGAATCAACTGAAGCGGTATCATGGGTTCTGTACGCCAGGCAATTAGTCAAATTTGTCTGAACCCGCCATCTCCAGCCGGGCTCCAAAGCTCTCAGAGCCCATCAGTCAAAACCCCTGGGCATCCTTCCTGAAAGACAGCAGAGATAATCAAGGTTACAGTCTGGAGTGTCATTAAAAAGCCCAGAGGGATCTACCACCACAACCTCCCAAACTCTGCTGCCATAACAATCCCCGGGAAAGCAATTCCAAGTTTCGTTAGTGAGCATGCCATGGGGTTTTTAGTGACACCCGGGGGCTCATTAAAAGTTGACATCCAACCCCATCTCCACTTCATTTGTGCAAATTAAAAATTCCCTAAGGATCAGCCGCAGAGGTGCAGGCAGATGTAGTTCGATGCATAGCTCAGGGTCAAAGTGGAGACAGAGTCACAGGGCACATCCCACTCTAGAGGCACAGTCCCCAGGGAGTTTTCCCTCTTAGCCTTAGGTCTGAACTTGGATGTCTAATTAGCAGCAAGGTGCATAGAAAGAATTGGAAGTGGCTCTTTCTCCCAAGTCACAAAAATCTCAGAGCTCCAGTCAAATGCTACAGAAACCACTGTGACAATTGCCATCACTAAAGCTTTTCCAAATGTTGAATATAATGACATTCATCACTGGAAATTTGCACCTTTACATACTCTCTTGGTTTTTATTTTTCCCCCCTTCCCCTGCTCTCCCTTCAACCCCTCCATCCCTCCCTATTTACAGAGACTTGGTTTCCTTTTTTTCATTTTCTCGTGTTAATTCCATTCCCTTCTTTCCTTTCCCCCACCCCTCCCACTTCCCATTCCCCTTTGCCCCTTTTCTTCCTATTTCACATTTATTATATCTTTTAGTCCTTATTTACACTTTCAGTTTCTCACACTAGAGAAACTATTCGGTATTTACACATGTGTGTCCTATTCATTTCACTTAAGAGTATGGCCTCAATGTGGATCCATTTAGCAATAAATGTCTCTAATTTCTCATTTTTCATGGCTAAGTAGTACTCCACTTTATTTAAAAAACCGCATTTTCTTTATCTAGTCTCCATGAACTTCTTTTATGATCTTTAGAAATCCTTCCATATCCTGAACCAATGAAGATATTCTTCCATATGACCTTTTAAAGTCCTTAATGGTCTGTGCTGCATACTCAAGTCCTTAATTAACATAAGGGAAAGTATTTTTGTATAATAATGTAGGCATTGCCATATCACTAGGACCTTACTAAGGTTTCATACTTGTCTTACTGCTTTGTAATAGATTTTACTTACTTATGAGATCACCATATTTGTAGTCAGTCTCTTTGTGTACATTCCTGGTCTGATTATCTGTTTGTTCTTGTTCAACAACCTACATTCAAAATTGTCACAGTTTTGTCAGTGCTGACACCTGCTAGAGACAACCCCTAACTTCTTTTCTGAAAGTGCCTGGGCTTGGAGCTGGGGGTGGAGCTCAGTCAGTGGTAAAGTGCTCACCTAGCATGTGCTGGGTTCCATTCCCAGCACTGCAGGAAAAGTGGGGAATAGAATATCTTGGCTCTTCTTGTCCCTTTTCTCATTCAAATAGTTTTGAAATCAGCTTGTCAAGTCTTGGATATTTTGTTATTTTAAAAAACTGTATTGCATTCAACCCATAAATCAACTATTGGAGAATACGTATGTTTATAAATCCTTAAAAATTGTGCTGCTTTTTATCTTCTTTTCCCCAAAATATCTTTCCATGTAGTTTCATCACTTATGACTGAATTCGAAGATAATAAGAACTTTTCTTCATTGAGGTTCCAATGCACAATCATGCTGTATCTATTAAATTATTGTTATTATTATTATTGTTATTATTATTATTATTTTGAGACAGGGTCTCCCTATGCAGTTCAGGCTGACCTCGAACTCACTATGTAGCTCTGGCTGACTTTGAACTCAAGGTGATCCTCCTGCTTCCCAAGTGCTGGGACAACAGGCATGCACCACCACACCTGGCTTATATCTTATTAAAGAATTTAAAAATTATATTCAAGGACTGGGGATACAGCTCAGTGGTTCAACTGGTTCAGTCCCCGGGTTCAGTGGGTTCACCACCCCAGCACCACAAATATGTGTACATGTGTATTCAATATAACTCTATATATCAATGAGAGAATTAATATTTGCATAATATTGAATTTCTAGTCCATGGACATAGTAACTTTCCATTTATTTAGGTGTTCTTATATATTTTTGAATATAGTTTTGTTTATTTTTCACTTCAATGGCATATCTAGATTTATTATAGGCACTTGATTTTTTTAATGCTATGATACATGTAATATTTTCTAAAACTTCATTGTCTATCAAAATGTTCTTGGTGTATAAAATACAACTGATCTTTGCTGATTTTGATGCGGAAAATTTAATACACACTTATAAATTTTAAAAAGATGTATGTAAAATGATTTTGTGCTGTTTCATGTACAACGTCATGTAGGAACAGTGACAGTTTTGAACTTCCTTTCTAATTTTTAATATATTTGCTTCTGCTTGTTGTCTGATATTAATGACAGATTTGTGTGCAATACCTTTTTTATGTTAAGGCATGAACATTTTGCTCCAGATTTGTATGTTTCATCTATAAATCTGATTTTTGTAAAAAATGAAGTCTCACTATGTTACTTGGGTTGGTCTTGAGCTCCTGCGCTTAAGTGATCCTCCTGCTACAGCCTGTGACTCATTATTTTTAATAAAATAAAATGAAATTTATTTAAATATTTAAATGTTTAAGCACAGGGCTGGGGATGTGGTGCAGTGGTAGGGTGCTTGCTTAGCGTGTTCAAGGCCCAAACACCACAAAATGATGATGGTAATAATAATAATAAATAATGATAACAAAATTTTTATGTAGAAATTTCCACTAGACCTAACAGTAGAGCTATATAATAATGTCCTATATGTCATTTATACACCCTCCCACTAATTTACTTTAATAATTTGAGAAAAATGCCAGGTACTATGTAACTTAACTCATAATTTATATATGTGTCTCTAATATGAAACATCTTTTAAAATTATATCCTCCTCTTAAGCACTATGTAACTTAACCTGGAACTTATGTAAGTATGTGTATTGAATTTGTAACACTTTTCTTTCTGAAATGTAATTACCATATCATTATCATACTTAAAAATTAACAAAATTCCTTTTGATATCCTAATATCCAACCTATACTTAAATATTGTGATTTCCCAAAAACGTTTTTCATAGCTATTTTGTTTAAATGAAAATCTAAACAAAGTCCACAGATTAACTTAGTTCTTTCACTGAAGTCTCTTTGACTGTATAACAATAATATATTTTCTTCCTGTCCGTTACATGGTATTTATTCCACTTCTTTCTCAGAAAACCTGACTCACTGTTCCTGCAGAAAGTCCTACATACTTTGTTGACTTTTTCTTCACGGTGTCATTTTACTTGTTCATCAGCAGACATGAACAGAAGCAAGAGGGGACAAAGATCTTACCCAAAGGACAAGGTTGTTATGTAGAGAATGTAGGAAATTGTGCTGAGACCTGCATCAGGGGACTGTCTTACAAGCTTGGTATTCAAGGAAGATATAGTGTAGGAGAACTGACTCCAATGTGCCATGAGCCCAAGAAAGAGGCAGACAGGTCCAGGCTTGCACAGAATGCAATTTATTGGGGATTTTCTGGCAGACACATGGTCCACTGCAGCAGCAAGAACAGTGAATGCCAGTGATTTATGTTGAAAGTGGTGGGCTTATAAAGTGGTCAGGACAAAAGTGAACTTCATGCATTGAAATGTAGCTGGTTTGCCTCAGGCTAACATCAGAGGTATCAGGCACATCTCTGGTGCTGATGCACTATGCACACTCAGAAATGCAAACGGTGTTGTGCTTTTCATTTCAAATTCTACCTGTTTGTTGTTGGTATATAGGAAAGGAACTGACATTCATATATTAACCTTTAATTGTGCAGCCTTGCTATGATCACTACTAGTTCTAGGAGTTTTTGTTGATTCTTTCAATTTTCTACACAGATAATCATGTCATATGCAAACAGATAAAAATAGTATTATTTCAACCTTTCAAGTCAGTAAAACCTTTATTTCCTTTACTTATATTATTGTATTAGCTAGGACTTCAAGTATGATGTTGAAAAAGATGGTGAGAGATGACATCCCGGCCTTGTTCCTGATTTTAGTGGTGAAGCTACTTTTTAAAAAACGTAAGTATGTTACAGATATTTTTGTAGTTTTTATTTGTCAAGTTGAGGAAGTTCCCTTCCAATCCTAGTTTATTGAGTTTTTTAAAAAAATTATGAATGAATGTTGGATTTTGTTAGAAGCTTTTCAGCATCTATGGACATAATCATGTGATTTTTCTTCTTTATCTTGTTGAGGTGATGATTTATATAAATTGGTTTTCAAATGTTAAATCTGCCCTGCATATCTAGAATGAATCTCACTTTGTCATTGAGAATTACTTTTCTTATACATTATTAGATTTGACTTTTACATTTTGATTTGTTTTTGTTTTTGGTACCTGGGATCGAACTCAGGACCTTGTGCTTGCAAGGCAGGCACAGTGCCACGGAGCTAAATCCCTGGCCCTTGACTTTTACATTTTGCGGAGAATTTTTGCATCTATGTTCATGAGGGGTGTTGATCTAGAGTTTTTTTTCTCATAATGTCTTTGATGGGTTTTGTTAGACTTAGGAATTGTTCCCTCAGTTTCTGTCTTCTAAAAAAGTTGGTAGAAAATTAATATAATTTCTTCCTTAAATGTTTAGTATAATTCACCAGTGAACCCATATGGGCCTAAGGCTTTTTTTTTTTTTGAAAGTCACTAATTATTGACTCAGTTTACTTGACAGATATTGACCTATTTGGAATGTCTATTTCTTTCTCATGTAAATTTTGTCAGATTGTGTCTCTTGAGGAATTGGTGCATCTTGTCTAAGTTATCGAATTTGTGGGAATAGATTTGTTCATATTATTTCTTCATGATCATTTTAATACTCATGGGGCCTGTAATGATGTCCCCCATTTCATTTCTTTTTTTTTTTTTTTGGTACCAGGGATCGAACTTGGGACCCTGTACCTGAAAGTCAGGTGGTGGAACCACTGAGCTAAATCCTCAGCATCCCCCCATTTTATTTCTGATGTCAGTTATTTATGCCCACTTTCTATTTTTCTTTGTAAGCCTAGTGGAGACCTACCTTTTTAAAATCTATTTTAAAAATCCAACTTCTGGTTTCATTGATTTTCTCAACTGATTTCCTATTTTCAATTTCACTGATGTCTGCTTTAATTTTTTGTTTGTTTGTTTGGTACTGTTGATCGAACTTGGGACCTTGTGCTTGCGAGGCAGGCACCGGAAACACTGAGCTAAATCCCAGGCCCTTGCTTTAATTTCTTAATTGTTTCTTTTCTGATGCTTCGGTTAATTTTAATGTGAAGGATGACTTCACAGGGTACAGAATTATAAGTTGGTAGTTTTTTTCTCCCCCCCTTAATTCTTTAAATATTTGAATCCATTCTTTCTTGCATGGTTTCTGCAAAGATTGCATGTAATTCTTATCTTTGCTCCTCTCTGCATAAGGACCCCTGATGCTTCTTTGGGGATATTTTTCTTTACACTCGATTTTCTATAGTTTGGTAAAACTCTTGAAGACATAGACAAGGACTTCCTGAACAGAACCTCATTTGCAGAAGATATAATACCAATAATCAACAAATGGGATTATATCAAGTTTTAAAAACTGTCTGCATAGCAAAGGAAAGAACAACAAATGAAGAGACAACATACAGAATGGAAAAAATTTTGTCAACTATTTCTCAGTGAACTAATATCTAGAATACATAAGGAACTCAAAAATTATATCTCCAAAATAAAAGATCCAATCAAAAGTGGACAATTGTAGTGAATATATATTTCTCCAAAGAAGAAGTACAAATGCCAATAAATACAGTAAAAATTTTCCGCATCTTTGGGCATTAAGGAAATGCAAAACAACACTGAGATTCCATCTTAAACCAGTGAGAATGGCTATTATCAAGGACTCAAAAAGCAACAAATGCTGGTGAGATTGTGGGGGAAAAGGAATCCTTCCACATTGTTGGTAGGAAAGTAAAATAGTGCAAAAACTATGGAAATCTGTGGAGTTTCCTCAAAAAACTAAAAATAGAAATTCCATTTGACCCAGCTATTTGTCTTCTGGGTATCTTCCTAGAAGTGATATATACACATCCATATTTACAGCAGCACAACTCACAATACCTAAACTATGGAAAATGATAATTCTATGATATGTGTATGTACCAATCCCCTAAGATGAATATAATTAATGGGTACCACAAACATATACTACTAAAAAGAAACCCCAAAAAAGAGAGAAAAGAATATACCTAGATACCATTTTGGGGACATTTAGCCTGTTTGGTGTTCTCGGTGTCTGACATTAATTTTGAGAAATTTGCAGTCTTTATTATTTCAAGTATGTCTTCTGTTCTTTTCTCTTTTTCTTCTTTTAGTATCCACAATATGCACATATTATACCTTTTCTATTTGTGCCACGGTTTTTAGATATTCTGGGGGTTTTCAGAGTTTTGTTCTATTTATCTTCAACCTCAGAGATTGCTTCCTCCATCATGTCCAGTCTACTAATAATCCCATTAAAGCATTCTTCAGCCAGGTATCATGGCACACACTTGTAATCCCAGCACTTGGGATGCTGAGGCAGGAGGATCACGAGTTCAAATCCAGACTAGGCTACATACTGAGATCCTGGATCAAAGACCCCCTCCACTAAGAAAAACAAAAACAGTCCAACATGGATACCTTGGGAGGTCATTCTCCATGGGTTCTAAGAGATGTAGGGGAGTACAGGGCTCTCCCTCGTGACGGAAAGTCCCTTTCCACAACATTGGAGAAGTGGGTCTTTGATCTGCACCTGCATATTCCTCTGGCTTCTCAAAGTCCTCTAGAAAATGACTGAGGAGATAAATCATGCAGCAAACAGTTCTGGATCTCATAATCTGAATATGAGTCCCATTTAACAAATTTGCTTTAGGGCTGGGGATTTAGCTCAGTGGTTTCGCTGCCTGCTGCACAAGCACAAGGACCCGAGTTCGATCCCTGGTACCAAATAAAACAAAACAAAACAAAAACCAGAAACAAGTTTGCTTTAATCGCTTACTTGATAAAAAGCATTCTTTATTTCTATTATATAGCTTTTCATCTCTAGCATTCTTTCTGGGTTCTTTGCTGTATTTCCAACTTTCTGATTACAGTTTCCATCTGTTTTTGCATGCTGTCTAATTTACTAGAACTTTTAGCATATGAATTGTTAGAAGTCCCGAATTCAACATGCCTGCTGTATTTAATTCTGCTTTTAATGGTTGCTCTGTTTCCTTAAACTGAGTTTTTTGCCTTTTATTATGGCTTATAATTTTTTTCGTAACCAGACCTGATGTACTAGGTAAAAGGAACTGCTTTAAATAAACCTTCGGTAATATGATGGTAAAGTATGAGGGTAGAGGGATCACTCTCTAGTCCTATGATTAGATCTCAGTCTTAATGATCTTGTACTTCTGGATTCTGTCTAACACATATATTATTCAGTTTTCCGTGACACGCACATACCTCCCCATTAGGTGGGACAAGATAACTGAAGCTGTCTGGAATTTGATATTTCCCTTCAAACTCTGATAAAACCCAAGCAGGTTAGGTTCCAGTTAAGTAGTTTCTGCTGACAGCAAACTTTACCAGGAAGGGCAGAAGGGTCTGAAATATTTCCAAGTGGTTCTTTATCTCCTCCCTGCCAGAAGCACGAAGGGTCTGCTTTTCCAGTTTTACTGTGAAAGTCTGAGAGGCCTCCTGGTGGTAAAACACAAAAAAGCGTGGGCTCCCCCAGGATGACTGGGTTTCCTGGAATTTTCAACTCTCAAACTTGTCCACACTGAGCTTCCAGCAATTTTGCAATTACAGTGAATATTTTCCTTCCCTGGCACTGGTTTTCCAAGACTTTGCTACTCATAGGGTTTTATTTCAGTAAGTTGTGACTCTTTCTATTTGCCTGTTGGTCTTTCTGGTTTTTCCTAGCTTCTCAACGCCAGACCAGAATTTTGAAACGCAGCATAACTTCATTTTTATATAGAACTACCCTGATATTAACATATCTAAAATTAATAAAGGCCTTAAAATGTCCTGATACCCAATGTATACTCAAATATTGTGATTTCCTCAAGTATGTTTTTTTTTATAAGAATCCAGATAAGAACTGTGTATTAATTCACTTATGTATTTTAAGGCAATTTTATTCCATAGTAATCCCACATACTCCCATATTTATGTTGTTCTCTTTCTGGACAAGCTAGATTTTTTTCTGTAAGAAGTATTATAAGCCTGGTGTAGTGATGCACATTTGTAATTTCAGCTATTTGAGAGACTGAAGCAGAAGAACTCCAAGGCCAACCTGGACACCTTAGCAAGATCCTGTTTCAAAATAAAATTTAAAAGTGGCTGGGGATGTAGCTCAGTGGTAGAGCACGTGCCTGGCATTTGCAAGGTCCTCTGTTCAACCCTAATTCTAGAAAAAAACGTTCTACAAGCTGTATGGGTCCATTGTTTCACTCCAGCGTTATCTTACATGATGTCAGCAGAATTTAAGAGTGGAAGAAAGGGAGGACAAAGACACAGCAAGAGGACTGCTGCTCAGGGGAAATCTTCTTCTCTTGAGAGAAGTTGGGGAGTTGTTTATGAGAATAGACATCAAGATGAACTTTAACAAGCCTGGGTCCAAAGGGAGAAAAGTCTCAGCAGACCTGCAGCTTTTCACAGTTCCAGTTCTTCATACAAACGCCAGTGGACCAGCAGCCAAATTCTGGACCATGTACATGTAGTCATGGAGATAAGTATCGCCTTGTTTCCAGTTACTGTGAAAACACATACATGTGTCAGTCAAGTCCTGTAATAACAAAACAGGGAAAAAGCACATGAAGCCCTTTCCAGCGGGGGCTCTCACTGCCAAGGTCCCACATAAGGATCTTCCCACCCACCTCTCAGACATTGGAGATGTCCAAGAAAAACTCCATGCTGTATATTATACTAAAGTTTCTACCTCTTAGAACTACTGACACCTGCTGGGAAAGCTGTCCTGTGCACACTAAAATACTGAATAACATCCCTGTCTCTTATCAGCTAAAGGCAAATAGCACACTCAGTTGTGACAACCAAAATATTTACAGACAGTACAACTTTCATTTTTCTGCTCTTAAACAGTTTGAGGAGCATATGCTATAGACTAAGCTCTATACTGGTTACTGTAGATAGAGAAGAATAGATGTTCTCTCTCTCTCCCCTCAGCCAGTCTGAAGAGTAATAAAAATGTAAGCAAAGGAAAACCATAACAAAGACAATTACAAAAAAATCTAAATAGACACAGGATAATGAATGGAGTTAATTAATCCATGCTAGGGACAGGATGGTTTCCATGAGAGAGCACACCTGTCTGTCCAAAACTCAGCATGCACATTGCAATTAATTAAGGAAACATGTTCTTGGAAGATAATACAGCAACAGCAAAGGGAGAACTGCTTCAGATAGTAACAAGAATAATGTGATAAATTCCTCCAAAGTGAGGAGGAGTATTGTGAGGGGATCAATGGCAACATGTCTTTTACTGTAATACAATTTAAAAAATTTAATCAGTCACCATATTCATCAGTCACACCTCATATGTCCAGAACAGCCTGGATCTCACTAAGTTTGGCATTGTCTATTTTGCTCCTGAAGGTTCACAATTCTCTTTAACATATTAAAGATATCGTGAGTTCCAATAATAGAGAAGTTATTGTTTAATGTATCATCAAAAGTTCAGATGGACATTTGCACACACACATTTACAAACTAACAATATAAAATAAATGACAACAGAAGTGACAGTTTGGTTTATGTCACAATTAGACCTTTGAGGTAGTTGAAAAAACACCAACTAGAAAACCTCCAAACTCTAGAAGGGGAAATGAGTGGAGCTCAGAGTTCTGAATCCTTAAAGAAAGACTCACGTGAAGGTGGGGGCAGAGCCATCTTGCCACATGTATGGGCCTTTCGAATACTGTCTCCTGAGGCCAGTCCAGTATTCCTCATTCTCTTTACTTAAACTGAAGAAATTCTGCCTGAGGAGAAGGCATACTGAGTCAGTAAATATATGAGGCTATAGTGGGACTGGGGATTGAGATGGTCTCCTAGCAGGGACTAAGACACCGTGAGCTCCATGGGCAAGGGACATTGTCCATTGTAGCAGTTGAGTACACTGGCTGAAAGCTCTGGCTTGACAGCCATTTGTGTGAAGGTATTTACGGTTAAATTATATAGACACCTGAGATGCTCAGGCCTCTTGCCTGTAAAATAGAGATAACAATGGCAACTGCCTCCCGGGATCAGTGAAGGAAAAAGACCACACTGTGTTGCCTTGTTGAGTGTAAGATAAAAAGGAATGAGGAGTATTACTGAAGGATATTTACGGGAGGGTGGGGCATTTGGACAGTACCCCATTGAAAGATTTCTGTGAGTCAACTGGATCCCACCACCTACGTGTAGTCCCACTGGGTGTCTAGCCTGGTTCCAGTCACTACAGATTCAAAGGTGAGTCACACCCAGCCTTTGGCCTGGGAGATTCCTTCTGTGTGGGGTGATGCAGCATAATCTGTAAACAGTCTAGACAAGTGTACTGTGAGAGTGGGGAAGGACACCAGGGGAAAGGGTTTAATCTTGATTGTAAGGAAGGAGTAGGAGTTTTCCACATGCAGGAAGGAAGGAAGGAAGGAAGGAAGGAAGGAAGGAAGGAAGGAAGGAAGGAAGGGAGTTCCAGACAGAAATCCCTACATGCTCAGAACCTGGATGGAAGTGAATGGTGACTGGCTATACGTGCTAAGACAATGAATGTGTAGCATGAAGGACAGAATAAAGAACCTACAGTGGATTCTACAGTGAACTGGAATATGATTTGCAATGATTAAGAAGAATTCCCAAGGCATCTCACCCTACCTGTTCTTCTTGGCTTTTGATGATGACCAGATGAGCTGCCTCATCAGCACAGCGATCCTTAGCTACACTCCAGCAGTCTCTGTGTGTAGAGAACTTGTAACTGGAACCCTCAAATGCCAACCAGTCCTCTGTGCAGGGCTCACAGGAGGATTCTGCAGATGAGGGAAGCAGGTCAACTCTGACCTACACTGGTTTGTGAATTGAGTGAAATGATTTGAACTTGATCCACCTAATACATCTTTGACATTTTGCAAAGGAACATGTTAGCTTTCTGTGTGTCCATTCCGTGAGTGGACACTAGTAGAAGAAGCATGCCGCAGGGTGCCTCAAAATGTATACTAACTTCAGCTATGAATGGGGTGTTACATAAAATGCCTGTCACAGACTCATCTGCTACAAATACAGCCACTGTCAACAGTGCTGAAACAGACAACACCCTCCAATATTGCTGTGGGGAATGGGGTGGAGGTCAGTATACACATTCTCAAAAGAAGGCTGAGATAATCAATACCTCCCATTCCAGAGAATAGAGCAAGGGTGAGTATACACAGTTTTACTCCCTACCACCTAACCTTCCCTCTGGTTTCCTTACCATTCCCTGCTCACAGATCCTCCAGTTGGTGAAACATTTCTCCCCATATGGTATCTCATTTATGTTCATCATGCACCAGTTCCTGCAAAACTAACTGACCCATGATTCAAAATTGGTCAAATACTCAAGATCTGAGGGGGTGTAGCCTGTGGGTAAGCAGCATAGTATTTCAACTAACACTCACATTCGGTGTCCATTTGCTTTAGTTCATCTGTCATATAGTAATGAAAGAGCAAGACTGGTATAGGGAGAGAAAATTGACATGCTGTAGACATTTAGACCACTCCTCAGTTCATTTCCCATCCTCCAGGCTAGGATGACCAGAACAATTTCCTTCTGAAAGAGTCCAGCCATACCGTATCATTCCATCTCTATCCCAACTCCAGTGACTGCAGACTGAGGACCTGTTTCTTTCCCATCACTTTTTCCCACAGGCTTCATCATCTCACCTTTGACCAGAACCACTCCAAGGATGAGAACCAACACATGCAGGATCAGGGTCATTGCCAGGCAGGACATTTTCCAAGGCTCAGCATGAGGCAGGTGTGGGTCCTGCTGAGCTGTGGGAATAGATCAGTGGTCAACACACACACACACACACACACACACACACACAGACACTCTCTCTCTCTCAGAAAAATGCTGGGATAGTCAAGACTTTCATGCTAGGGGAAAGAGCAGGGGTCAGTACATACGTAGTCAGAAAAGTGTTAGGATAGTCAAGGGTTCTAGGGTTTCATTCTAGTCAAGAACGAGGCAGAGCCACTCATCTCTGGAGTTCTAGGTCAGAGAGTGGTCACAGGAATAAGCGATTACGGGTATCATAACATAGGGATTATAAACACTTGAAGCTTCCTCCTCCCGTTTTGTGGTCAAGTCAATGAAGAGACACTGGACCCAGCGCATCTAGTGGGTAAAACCACTCCTGCCCCAAGATTCTTGACTCACCTGGTTTCCTGGGCATGCGCAGAGATTTTTCTTCCACTGGTGAAAGATCCTGTGTCACCTCTGACCCGCAGTGTCTACCTTCAGCCATGGCCGCAGCACATTCTACTCTAAACAGCTCACAACCCTCGGATTGTACTGAAGATACACCTATCCTATAACAGGAAATAACCACTCCCACCTGAACTGTCATGTCTTTCCTTCCTAACTCATCAAGGGCCCCAAGAGCTCTATATATGTTATCATCAATTCGAGTACTGAGGAGATGACACAGGTATTTGGGGACGGTATTTTGCCCCAAGTTTTCTCCTTGAATTTCATCCTCCTCTAAGTCAGTGGGTCGGTATCTTCCTCAGAATCAGTTTGGAGATCACTTGTGTCTTTTCCCTTCTAGTCTTTTTAAAAACATTCATTTGTAAATACACTGTACTCTGTTTGAGATAAAGCTGCAGTTAGGACAACTTAGCAGTTATTACAAATTTTCTCTCAGAGTTCACGGTCAAAGTCATTCCCCATGCATTTGTTTATTACTTTAAAACTTATTTATTCATTTTTCAGTCCTTGAGATCAAACATAGGCCTTCACATATGTTTGGCAAGTTCTCTACCACAGAGTTGCAGCCCCAACCCTGTCCCTTCAAAATTTAAATGCAAAGAGCTGGGAGTGGAGCTCAGGAGAGCATCACTTGCCTAGCGTACACCGGGTTCTATCCCCAGCAGTGCCAAAAACTCAACTGAAGAATATAGTGCAGCACAGAGGAGAAGTGAGTTCAGGGTTACGGAAATTTGCTTAGTGATCAATCCAATTGTTAAGAAATTTTTCATAGATTATATCATTTTGTACCTGTTTTTTCAGGACACAACCCTGACTTTTCTCTTTATCTGTGCTTTTCACTCATTTGACCAGGATGTGTGTAGAGCTGAGTATGTCTCTGTGTGTGTACGCTCCTTAGAATTTGGCCTTCTAGGGATTTTCTGAGCTCTTTGGATTTATCGTTATTTTTCATCATTTCCAGAAAAATCTCTGAATTTTCCAGTTCCATATCCATTACTTGTGTGTTGTGTCCTCAGATAATCCATCTAACCTTTGAAGTTCACTTTCCTCATATGTAAACTGAAAGTAATAATGAGAACGTGATGGCTAGCAGGTCGTAGACACTATTGGGTATTGCTAAGGAACTGGACCTTTAGGCCGGGGATTTAGCTCAGTGGTTTCGCCACCTGCTGCCCAACCGCAAGGACCTGAGTTCGATCCCCGGGACCAAAAACAACAAGAGGAACTGGACCTTCCTTATATCTCCCTTTATGGAAGTCATCTATGCCTGGGAGATGCCAGGATTTTCAATGACTCCAGGCTGGACAGTTCAGACCTAGACTGAATCTTAGTGGGTACAGTCACCAGAAATAATTGCCTCAATCTTACAAAGTTCTCTTGGGTGCCTGGAACCTGGTGGTGCCATCCCTGGTCTCCATATGGTCCCTTTGGCACACTGTGGACTCTCAGCCCCAAACGTGGGGCTGACCAGATGAGACACTGTTCTGGGACTTCCACCTATGCCCTATTGACATAACATTTCTTTCATATTTCATTGAGGATTTAGCAGCCTAGCACTATAGAGCTGATTTGAGAGGATACCCAAGAGGAATTAAGGCTCTAGATTACAAATGTATCAACTGTTGGGACTGAGTTGGGTGATCTTTTTCAGGTGTCATCTCTTGTCTACAGCACCCAACAGGAGCAGCTGTGGGGGCAGAGGTCCTTTTCCCTGTGCACCCTCAGCTGCTGGTCCAGAGTGGCCAACTACAGGTCAACTTCAAGCTCTGAGTCACACGTGTGGCCGTCTCTCACCGATGACTCTGTCTCTCTTCTGAAAATGTTTTAGACATTGTTGCTTTGCAACACCGAATGAGCTCTTCCAATAAGTGTACTCTTTAGCTGTCTTTAGTTTGGTTCACTAAATATGACATTGACCTCAGAGAAATAAGAGTTAGAGTCCATTCCATTCCATTAGGGACTGTTTCAGGCCCTAGGGATACAGAGATAAATCATATCCAGCCCCAGCTGCATGAGCCAGCAGCCACCACACAATATGAAGGAATGAGAAGAAATATTTGCTGGGAATTATGGCAAATTGAGAAGGAAGAAATTTTTCTCTGAGCTTTAAAGGAAGGATATGAATTCTCTTGACTGAAACCAGAGAAATGGCATTTCAGTGATAGGGACTGAGATCAATAAAAGCAGAGAGCAGAAAAATGCCTGATAGCATCATGGCCATGTGCCAGGGCAGTGGGAAGAGGGCATACACCACTGACTGGAACTTGGGCTCAATTCTGTGCCTGACAGAGATATGACCTTGCCTTGTCTTGGATAAAGGCCTTCAATGTCTTTTGTCCTGACCATCTACTCTGGCTGTAGACAGTGAACTAGGTGAGCTCAGCGAGCCTTGGCCTGAATCCAAAAGATCTGCCCCTGGTGAAATATTAACAGCAGCTCTCAAAGGCCGACCCGGCATTGGGAAGGGCCTGCACATGGTCAACTATTCTGGGGCTGGGAGGTAGATGGTCTGTGGAGTCCAGCCTGTCATCCAATGAAGGGGTGAAGCGTGCACCACGAACCCCAACAGTCTCTGCTTGAATGTCCCCTGAGAGGAACAAACATAGGGATGGGGCATTCCTGGGGCAAAGCAGGCAAAGGACTAAGAACCCAGGAGAAGCTGTAGGCCCCCCTTCCCTGTGCTCTGGGCTGCCCAGGACCCTCACTCTAGATGAAAGTGGAGGCTCCCCCACTGTAGATGAAAAGGGGTTATCTCTATGGGTTCTCCTCTCTGACTCAGAGCCCCAATCTTGCAATTGAGGTCTTCCTTTCACTCCTATCCCTTTGCTGCACCAACACCTCCTGTGGCTACGTCCCCCACAAAAAACCAAAACAAACAAGCAAACACAAACATGCTTGAGCAATAAGAGAATCCGCCATCAGTGTGGAAGTCCTATGGTTAACCAGAGAGGCAGTCCGGGTGTGCAGAGACCACCAGGCGCTCCTCCAACCACGCCCACCCGTGGGTCCCCAGCTCCCTCTGCTGGCGCTCGCTGGGACTCAGACACAGGGGATGGCACACTTTATTCCCGAGCTTCCTCAAAGGACGGTGGGAGGGGTCAGCTGGGTCCCAGGCCAGGCCAGGTCATTGGGGTCCCTGAGCGCCCCCACTCAGCTCAGCGGCTCCACCCGCAGCCAGAGCCCGCCCTCTGCGCGCAGGATCAGCTCCGGCTTCCGGAGCGGCTCGGTGTCATCGGGCAGGACGCGGAAGCGCAGCAGAGTCAGCGCCAGCGCCACCTTCATCTCGGCCATGGCGAAGGTCTGCCCGATGCAGTTCCTGCGGGCGGGGAGGGGACCGTGACTGCGGCCCGGACCATCCAAGCCCGTCCTACCCGAACCTGTCCGGGACCCCACCCCACCCTGGTCAGCTCCATGGACAGCGAGGGGCGCTAAGTGCGCCTGGCCCCAACTGGGCGTGTGTGTCCCCCAGCCTGGCCTGGACTCCACCGCCCAACTCGGATCAGATGACGAATGGAGGCTCTGAGCACACTGCAGGCCCCTCTTGCACCTACCCAGGCCCCATTCTCCACATTTCTGCGCATAAACTGTCCAGGAGCCGCTGGAAGCCCACTCGGAACTGGGGCCATCCACAACTTCCCCTGATTTCCTTTTCGTCCGGCCCAGACACCGTTCCCATCTCGCCCGCCCCAGCTCAGACAGCCGCTGCCCTCACCTGGGCCCCGCGGAGAAGGGAATAAAAGCCAGAGGTGACCTGTCCTTGCTGTTCTCTGGGTCAAAGCGGAAGGGGTCATAGACCTGGAGGAGACACCAAGCCGACAGGGACAAGGGATGCAGGTGTGGCAGGGGCAGATTTCCCACCTCAGGACGCCTCCCTCTCCTCTAGGCCCCTACAATAAAGAAGAATGGGGTGGGGACAGGGTGGGGTGGGGGAGCAGGGCAGAGGCAGCACCTCAGGGTCCGGCCACACAGCTGGGTTGTGATGCAGCCCGAAAATACTGATGAGGCAGATAACACCTGGAGAGGAGGGGACGGTCAGGACGGGCCCCTCGGCCTGGGGGACCCTGATTCCTGCCCAGCAGCCTCCTCCCCCCTTGGTGTGGGCACCTTTGGGGATGACCCGGCCATCTGGGAGCACAACGTCCTGGGTGCAGCAGCGGGAGATGACTGAGACCGGGGGGTGCAGGCGCAGACTCTCCTTGATGCACATGGTCAGGAAGGGCAGCTGGGCCAGGTCCTCCCTAAGGAAGCCACGACCCGCAGCTATGGATGGAGGAAAACAGGCCACCAGCCCCACCTTTCCCAGTGAAAACTTTTCTCCATATAATAATAGAATCCCTAGATAGATCACATAATTAGATTAGAAAAGCAAAAGAACTAGAAAAGTACCCATATCTGGGACTGTCCTACCCCAAAGAAAGTGGCCCTTGGAAGGCCGGCCTCCGAGCTAGAGCCTTCCCAGGTCTCTGTAGCACAGAAGGGGTCGAGCATAGAGCTGGGGAAGGGAAGGCAGAGGAAGTATTTGCTGAATGACTACTGCCCGATGGAAGAATGACACAGGCGTGGTAGGTAACACATAGACGACTTTTGCCACCAAGTGTCCCCTATGAATCCCTGGACTGGATGTTAGAGTAGGAATTCAGGTGCAGGAGAAAACTAAACCCACAGAAAGGGAAGAAAGTAAAAAAAAATGGTATTGGACAGAAAAGCAAAGTAAAGGAGGTTACAGTTTACTGAGTGAACATGTGCAAAGTGCATCATCTGCCCTCACATATTGTCACTAATTTTCTCAGCAGCCCAGGTCTTTCTGTCCCAAAAGCTCCAACCTTTCCCTTTGCTTGCCAGGCTGGGTGCCAGGGCCTGTTTCTGAGCTCAGCTCCTATACTCAAGGAACAGTAATGGCAGAATCAGCAAAACAATCATCCCTCTGCCCCAGCTGGAGAATATCGTCGGGAAAGGGGGCTCAGGAACAGGCCACGAGGACTGGACTCACCATTCTATGTCTTCAGGCTCACGGCCCCTCAGAAGCTCTCGCACCTCCTGCCGGCAGCGCTCCTGGTATTCTGGGTGCCGGGCCAGGTTGTACAGGGCCCAGGAGAGACCACTGGCCGTGGTGTCGTGACCTGAAGAACAGCCAGGGACAGGGAGGCTTGGGTCTCTGGGCTGCTTCAGCACCACGGGGTGGACAGCGCTCACCCTTTGGGACCCCAGGGAGGAAGGAGGGATGTGAAGCATGGGCAGAATGGAAAGATCCACTGTGGACCCACCACGTTCTTGGGATGTAAAGACCACGCACAGTCTAGAATCCCGCACTGAACTCTCACCCTCAAACATGAAGGTATCAGCCTCTGCTCGTATGTCCTCATCTGACAACTCCTTTCCATCTTCATCCTGGAGAGAAGGCAAGAACCTCTTGAATCTCAGCATCTCTGAGGGGCCCAAGACAACCTATGAAGATTATTCTTGCATCCAGAAATCCACCTCTACTCGTACCACTAGATTTACCTTGGTTACCACTGCCAGAGTCCCCACCCAACGACATCTTCTCTAGCTTCCTTGTCTCTGGTTGCAGCAATCAGTGATCAAGGAATATTTTCATGTCTCTGTATAATGAGGGTTTTCTGAGAATTTTAACGGCAATCTGCTTTACCGAATGACTGAATGACAATTTACCTTACACATTACAGAATATACAGAAAAGACATTTACTCATATTTTGGGGAGGTAAATCCAGAGAATCTTATTATGTCTGGAGGCATTGGTTTTGCAGGTTTATAGACTTGCCCTTTGCACTGAGGGAAACTTGTTTATATTCCAAAAATACATCTCCACTCTCTCCCTCTCCCTCTCTCCTTTATCTTTCTCTTTTCTGGAGGGAAGAGGAGGCAGATGTACCAGCTCCACAACTTACAATGTGCCAGCTTTTCTTTTGGGATCTAAACCTAGCCACAATGTAGGTATAAAGACCGCATGGCCCAGGCAAGGAGAGTTAAGAAGGAGAGCCATTGCTACAGGGCTACTCTGTTGTTATTGCTGTAATAAATGGGCTGCCTGATCAAAGAGTTTAGTGTGTCTACCAGCATAGACATAAACACAGACATAACTATGGCACCTTATCTTATTATAGTGACTTGTAGAATAAAATCTCAAACCCTTCACAGTTTCAGACTTAGAGTTCTACTTCTGGCAGTGTTTCAGAGTCATCTCTGACATTTGCCCCCCTCTGGCTTGTCCTTCCCTTCCTCGATGTTCTCTGGATTCAGCCCAAGTGATTTGATCTGACACTAGATATGAAGGCCCATTATATCTGTTTCTTACCATCCCTCCTTTATGTTGCTCTTCATTTATATTTTGGAATTTTTCATATAAGAGAAACCACGTGATATTAAGCCTTCGGTGTCTTTTTTTTTCACTTTATGTTATGGTCTCAAGATCCATCTATTTTCCTACAAATGACTCAGATTTATACCTCTTTATGATTGAGTAATGCTCCATTGTGTGTATATACCACATTTTCTTTATCCATTTATAAGTCGATCGAAATGTAGGCTGTTTCTATAATTCAGCTACTGAGATTTGCACTGCTATAATCATGGGTATGTATGTATCCATGTAATATGATGTATGTATTTAGACATTTTGAAATGGAGAAAATGATCTGGGGAAGGGAAAAGAATGGGGGATGAGGGCAAGGGGATTAAAAGTGATCAAGATCAGATGTATATATATATACATTATATATACTAACATACATATTATATATAAATATATGCACATAAAATAAATAATTTACATTTATTTTGGTGAGTTAGTATATATACACATACATATATACATATATAACTCACCAAAATAAATGTTAATGTTTATTTTATATATGTACATGTCATATATAGTCTCTATATAATGTACTGTACATATACTAACTCACCGAATATATGTAATCACTATGTATCACAATCTTATAATCCATTCTACATCTTGCGAAGCCCACCTTGCTCAGCAGGAGCACATCGATGAAGTCCAGAGTTTTTGACCTGGCCTTGGCCTTTAGGAAGTCATCGGTTCCATGATTAGGGAGGGTGTGTCGCCGCTCCCGGATGACAGCATCTGTGAAGTCATGCACCAGGCGGCAGGCCTTACGGAAGCGATGCCCATCACAGGTGAGATGGTACAGGGAATCTGGGTGCAGCCAAAGCTGCCGTTGCCTTTTGGCCACAAGGGCACTGAGCTCCAAGATGGCTGCAATGTACTCGCTAGGCTTCCTGTGGGGTGAAGGCATAAAAGGAGGAAACAACTTGAAGTGCTTGAAGCCAGGCAAGCATTTCACACCAGCAGCTTGGCACTCTGTCCCATCAGGAAACTGAATATCCACAAGCAGATGGCCTCACAGACACATGGTAGGGATGAGCCTTGGGACTTGACGTCCACAATTTCATCTCGCTCTGCATCCTATCTCTATGAGCTCCCTCTAAACCCTAGGCACCCAGAACCTAGTGTAAACATTGTACTCCTCTCTTCTCTCCTACCTAGTGTCCAATCTTGCCCTTTCTCCTTCCTGCAACTCACACAGCTCAGACTTTATTCTCTTTCAACTGATCAGTGACCCAGTGCTCTCCACATCCTCCTTGCATCCTGTGCCAACTCCATCCACTGTCTACAAGACAGACAGTGTTTAACAGAGCTCAGCTCTGATCATGCCCACCAACACCTCAAGCACCTTCACTGGTTCCCTAGTAACTCGTGGTAAAGTTCACACCACTCTGACAAACTTTTCAACATCCTTCAGATCTGCCACTTCCTCCCCTCCAACCTCATTTCCAAGGTATCTCTTCACGGCCTGCTGCACAGGCTTTACTCACTGAAGCCCCTTGGCTTTACTAAGACAAGTCCACCTACCTGGAAGGACCAATCTCTCTCCTCTTCCCTGCCATTCAATGCCAGGTCTGATCCACCTTCTCCAGGAAGGCTCTTCTGGTCCCTCTGGTCAACCCTCCCTCCCCCATCTCCTCTCTTGATTGCATGGACCAGGTTCTAAGCCCAGGGAGAGGACTCACTCCTGACAGTTGCTCTCAAAGCTGAACACGCATTTCTGCAGACTGTCCAAGGTCATCAGGCTGATGTGCTCAAACATGTCCAGACGGGTGCTGCCCCATGAGGCCACGCGCTGCCACTTGGCCTGGCCAGAAATGGGAATGGGGCTGTGGCTCAGCCCTGATTCCTTTGAGCCCTCTCCATCCCCAACCACCAAGATAGATTTCCCAGAACCAGCTTCCTGATGCTCTGCCCAAGGCACCCAACCCCAGAAAAGACCAAGCTTGGATGAGAGTGAAGCCGTTACCATGAGGAAAGGAAAATCCAAGGCTGGGAGACAGAAACCTTGAGTTCAGGTCCCAGCTCTGTGTCCCACATCTACTGCATCCTTGGTCAACTCATTACCCTCCCTGAGGGTCCACATGTCAAGTCTTCAGCAACCGTTAAGTTCAACTCCTTTGGTGTCAGTTATACCAAGACAGAACTCCTACTCCACCACTCCTAGTTCACTTACTAGGTAGACAAACTTGAGCAAGCTCTTAATCTTTCTGACCTTCATACTCTCCATGTGTCGTGGGTGAAAATGACCTCTACTTCACACATTATGAGAATGAAATTTGACAGTATGTATTACGGAATGGGCATGTGGCATCATTTCTAATATATAAGGAGTACTCAGTCAATCTTACCTAGCTTATTTTCATTGTGATAACTCAATGAAATACTCTTCTCTTGAAAGATAGTCCCACCTTGGCAGTGAGCATCCTTCCTGATATGACAAGAACACACTCCACTGATGTTCCTAACTCAGGCCATTTCTCAAAGATGTGTTCCCTCATCCAAGGATGAGGGAATGAATCTCCTTGGACAAATAGCAAGCTTGTTTCTCCATGTTATAAAAGCAGAATTTGACCAAGGAATCTTAGGTCTTCTGGCAGAATTCATGAAACAGTAAGACACTAATTTGTCAGCTTGCAAGAAAGAAAAAGTACTCCTTAAAACCCTCACCAGCAAGCTGTACCTTCTTCCTGTAGCCACAGCATGTCCATTGTGGTTGCATTTTTAATTTTTACTAGTACATGTTTGCAGTGCATAATGTTTATTCCTTGAGTGGAGCTGGTACATGTACATAACACATCTTAATTTCTATTTTTCATTCCCCTTCCCTCCCTCCATCATTTGATTCCCTGCAATTTGAGAAAGATCTATCTCCCTACTTCCTATTGTTTATCTTTTGTTTTTCACTCTTCATTTATAATTTAGGTTTCTCATATGAGAAAACCCATGTGATATTTAAGCTCGTGTATCTTATTTATTTCACATAACATTATGGTCTCAAAGTGCAACATGATTGGTCAGCTACTCCTATTAATAAGTGGATCCAATTTTATTCCCCCTTTAATTCTGTACTAGACTTTTGACACTGGCTAACACATGTGGTGAAAATGCGGAGGTCATAACTTCAATGAATCTAAGCTTAAAGAGGCATTAGCATTTCCCCTTGCTCCCACTGGATCCTATCTCTGTCATACGAACAACTTCAGGATATCTTTGGAGAGTCTGGTTGTCCCAGATGAGGCCATTCTGAATCAGCTTGAAGTTGGACAAGCCTCAAACATGGGAGAGAACTGAGACAGAGTCAGCTGATCATAAATCATGTGTTCTGATCCTCTTACTGAAGAACGAGCCTCCTGACCTGTACATTTGTTAGCATCTGTAAGCCCTTACTGCTTTGAACCAATGAATTTGGAAGTGGCTGATTACCCAGTAATAGCTTCTATGAGATGTTCATCTTTTCTGTGATCAGTTTACAGGACTTCTAAGAGATGAATATGGAAACTAGCCCCTTCTGAGCACCGACCATGTGCCAGGGTCTTGATTCCATTAGCTCCTCTGGACCACACTAGAAGTAGAGGGTTCCATCCCCATTTTATAGACGAGGAGACCCAGACTAAGAAAGAAAGAGCGAGGGCCTCAAAGCGACCTATCATAGCCAGGACTCTAGACCTGATCTGTCTGTGGCCCCTTCACCCACCAGGCTCCAGCTGGCACCCTGGGCTCAAGAACTCACAAGCATGGTATTTGTGCTTTCAGTGAAAATCTTCACATAGGGCTTCAGGATGTTGAAATGGAAGGCGGGTGTCAGCATGTGACGGCGCTGGCTCCACTTGTCACCAGCACTCAGCAAGAGTCCATCCCCTGGTGGGGCAGCCATGGGCAGTAGAAAAGGCAGCTCCTTCCCCTGGCCCCCAGGTTGTTCCCAAGCCCTTTCATCTGCAGATACTCACCCAGCCAGGGTCTCAGGAAGCTGTAGAATAATACGTCCTTTAGGGCAATGGCAGCTGACATGAAGAAGAGATATCAGGAGCCATGGAGAAGAAAGAGATTCCCAGTCATGGGGGAAGGGAGTTGGAAGCTCTCAGTCAGGGGTCTGCACTTCCCCCTCCCAAGGCTGTCAGGGCACAAAAGGATCCAGGGACAAAGGAAGCTTGCAGGAGTGGGGAACATAAGAGGGGTGCAAAGTAGACAGAAGCAGCACAGCAGAGCAAAATCACAGACTAATATGACACAACATATCCCAGCACACCTTGACATGGCTGCTATAGAGTCCAACATGTTCTGCAACAACCAAGCGCAGAAAACACTCTGTAGAGATCTTTACAAAGACCTATGACACTCTATCGACACTCTCAGTCTCTGACATCTCCTGACATAGACTTGGGACATGAAATACGGACATCTCCTGAGCTAACAACATGTATGACCTGCCTTGACATGACACAACATGCTCTGATATGGGCCAGGGATGATATGAAATGACCTCAGGATGACCCATAGAGAGTCCACAGATAGAATTCAAGCACGACCCTAATAATATCAGAGGTAAAGCCCACATGGGACTCACCTGGACCTTGGATATCATCTGGATGTACTTCAATACCTGCCCTAGACAAAAATCAAAGAAGATTCCAGACAATTCCCAACCATGGCTGATACATGACCAGTAGCAGGATAAAAAGACAACATCAAACAAGAGCTCAGACAAGAACCAGACAAACCCTAAAATACCTCTAGTGTTCTTGGTCATAGCTGAGCCCCAGACATGACACTCGTCATAAGATCCAAGGTGTAAATCAGGTATAACCAATATAGTGCACACCCGGGATAACCGGGATCCAAGTATAAATATAAATGACAAGACTTGGCAGTACAGCAGCCTTGGGTATTCAGCAGCGGTTACAAAGACACTTTAGAGAAAAGCAGACCAGACCAGAGCTCAGACAGGTGGGTTTGGGTGAGGCAGGGGCAGGGGCATCAAGGCCACAGCCCCTCCTGCCTCCCCGTGTTCACCCAATCAGCTGGAGGCAGCACAGAGACCTCAGTGACAGGGAGTCTGGGGCCCCTGTGGTGTCTACCTGGAGCAAAGAGCACAGGCTTGATGCAAGAGGGGTGGAAGATATGGACGACCGCGTGCCAGGGCCCTACCCACCAGCAGCACACATCCCCATAGGTGCGTGCCAGGCCCTGGGTGTACAGGAGCCCATCCTCTGAGCTCTGAATCTGGAAAGAACAAAGATGACCCAATGCACATCCTCTGGGCTGATGCAGAGGGACGTGTGGTCCAGGGACCCAGACGGAGGCCTAGGAATTACCTCCAGTAGCTCATCATCCTTGGGCTGTCTGATCTCACTCCCCATACGCAGCAGTCCACATCCCTGGGTTACAGGGACAGAGAAAGTCCTGCCATGTTTGGATCCCAAACACCACCTTCACCTGGGTTCTCTTCTCTCCCTTCTTCTAGATAAAGACACCGAGGCTCTGAATGATGAACACGTTTTCCCAGTATCTCCCAAACACTAAGTAACATCTCTGAGTTCCAATTCTGGGTCTGTATGAATCACGGCCTTCGTTCGTAAACGTTATACTGCTTTGTGTCTCCACAAAAACCGAGCACTGGGAGCCATGCTTGCCAACCGTGGGCAGTCAGAGTCACAGTGATTGTGTAGGAGTTTGTTCTGTGATTAAGGCCAGGACAACTAAAATGAATCACAGGTCAGTAATGGAAACTCCGGGGGAAAAGCTGAGCACCCCAACATAACTGAATTTCTTGCACTTATCCTTCAGATTTTAAGCAAGAGCTACGTTGAAAGGAAAAGTGACATCAGAGAAGGTAAAACTGGGAGGAGACAGTTTCTTGATGACACTGCTTGAGACCTGGATCCAGGTGTGGCTGTGGATACCCCTACCCCTACACACTAAGTCTTTACAGTCAGTAGATCCTCTTTGTTTGTATGGACTCCAAGATGGTGAGTTTCTACTACTCACAACTGAAAGAAATCTTGGCAGGTATAAAGAGCCTGAGATCTGCCCAGAATCACCCAGCATTTTGGTGTCAGCCATGCTTTTGAGATACAGCACCGTCCCTGTGGGAGGATGGCAAGGGCACAGGAAAGGTCCCAGGCTGGGAAGGGATCTCCTAGGCGTAGGGAGAATTCAGATGCCTGGAGCAGGAAAGCAATGACCATCTAGAGGACAGGCCACAGGATAAGGTAGAAGGAAGCAGTCCAGCCAAGCTGGGTGTCAGGAGAAGAGCAGCCCAGACTTCACAGAAATTGCAAACCCTCTTCATTGCTCTGGGCCTGAGCATGGGCAAGGCTGATGCCAGGCCTGGGAGGGAGCCTCGAGTGCTTCTAATGTGCAGTGCACCACCTGCCTCTGCTTAGAAACCTTCCTACTCATCGTTCCAGAACTTCCTCAAGCCACTCTTCTTCCAGGAAGACTTCTAGCCTGCCCCAACAGAAACTTCAGGTCTCCACTCATTGCCCATCTCCCTCTGGCCTGCTCCTGCCCACTTGAGGTTGGGGACATCTCTGTCCAGATCTGTCTCCTCAAGACTGAGAGTTCCTCCAGGACAGGCCTTGGAATGAGGCCTCTTGGCCCTCCAGGAGTGGCCAGAACATCAGCATGGGGATGGGGCACGACAGCAGAGGAAGAAGACAGGGAAATGGGAACTGGTGAGCATATGAAAGGAAGTGGGAGGAGGCTGAGAGAAGAGGAAAGGAGGATCCAAGATGCTGCAGGGGCTGCACAGAGGGGTGGGGGTGGAAAGCCTGGAAGCCCTTGAGTGAACCATAGCATCCACCACCACAAGCTTCCCGTGGATACCTGAGGCGCTGAGGACAGTTCGGATGGTGTCAGGGTGGCACAAAGTGATGATCGGAAAGATGGGACCCATCCAGGTCACAAAGCCCTGGGAGTAGGTGTTCACCAGCTCAGTCATTTCCTTCAAGCCCTGTTCTGTGGGAGGTCCCTGCAAACATGGCAGAGACAGTCACCTCCTGAGAAGCTTCATTGAAGATGTCAACTGGGCTGGGCTAAGGGACACCCAAATAGCTAATGAAACATGATCCCTGGGTGTGTCTGCAAAGTTGTTTGCAGAAGAAATTAGACTTTGCAACAGTAAAATGTGTGAAAAGCATCTCTCATCAGGGTAGGGGAGGGCTCATCTAACACACTGAACAAAAAATGCAAGGGCCAGGGATTTATCTCAGTGGTTCAGCTGCCTGCCTCACAAGCGCAAGGACCCGAATTCGATCTCAGGTGTCAAAAACAAAAACAAAAACAAAGCAAGGGCAAATTCACTCCCTCTTCTGGAGCTGGAACACCTATCCATCTTTTTCTGTCCTTGGTTATCAAAGACTCCAGCGTCTAGGACTTACAGTATCAGCCCTGCCCTACCCTGTGTAGTCAGGACTTTCAACTCACACCGAATTATTACCCCATTAACTTCCTGGTTCTGCAGCTTCCAGATGGCAGTGGGACTTCTCATCTGTTGATTTTAATCCTCTGTAAGTTTGCTAAACATCTCATGTATTTGCTTATGTTTCTTCTATAATCTCTTCAAAAATTTTGAGTTCTTGGTTGGTTTTCTTCCCCCCATTAAGTTTATTGGTACATTTTAGGTATGAAATACAGTTACATTCATCATTGGGATCTTGTACCATTGCATGAGTATCTTGGTTCTTATTTTTTTCCCGTTCCCCTGCCCTCTTCTTCACCCCCTCTACCCTTTCCTGTTTGCAAAGACTTTATTTCCCTTTTTTTCTTTTCTTATATTTTTCTTTTCCCTTCTTTCCTTTCCCCTACCTGTCCCACTTCCCCTGCTCCTTTAGACCTTTTCTTCCTATTACACAATATCATTCATACATTTTTCCCCTATTAACTTCATTGGTACATTTTAGGTATAAAATACAGTTATATTCATCACTGGGATCTTGTACCATTACATGAGTCTCTTGGTTCTTATTTTTTTCCCCTTCCCTTGCCCTCCCTTCACCCCCTCCACACTTCCCTATTTGCAAAGACCTTGTTTCCATTCTTTTTCCTCTTCTCATAATTTTTCCTTTCCCTTTTTTTCCTTCCTCTACCCCTTTCAATTACTCTGCTCTTTTAGACCTTTTCTTCCTGTTACACAATATCAGTTATACATTTTTAAAATTACAATATCAAGATCTAGGAGACATTACCACAGATTTTACAGAATTTAGAAGGATATAGAAAGCATATTACAAAAATCTTTTTTGAAATAAATTTGACAACTTCTAAGAAGTAACTTAGAAGACAAAATAATGAAACTAACTCTGGAGGAAATATAAAATTTGAATAGCACCTATTAAAGAAAGTATATTCCTAGCTTGAAAACCTACCTATATGACAACAGCAGGCTCATAAACATTTTAACTGATAAATTATATCAAACAATTAAAGCAGAAAAAGAAGTAATACTGCTCCCCTCATTTTAGAAATTCAACATTGTGCTCATCCTAAAACTGGATAAAGATAATAGAAGAAAAAAGTAGGAACATACATAGAAATTTGTTTAACAAAACAAACTATTAGAAGTCAGATCTGGCAGGATGTAAAAAGTGGTTTTATTATAAGCATGGCAGTGTTGGTTCAGCATTGGAAGATCCACCCCCAAAAGTAATCATTTTAACAGAGGAAAGGAAAAAGCCATATGATCCTGTCACTAGTTGGAGAAAAAGTATTGGACTAAATTCTACAGCTGTTCATGGTAAAAGCTATCAGGACACTAGAAGTAGAACAGAACCTTCTCAACAGATCAAAGACATGTACTCCATACTTCCACCAAAAACACCTTATATGAATGGAGAAGATACAATGCTTTCTCCCTAAGGTGGGGAATAAGGGCAGATATGCTTACTCTTCATCTGTCCATTAAACTTTGAAACATAAGCCCAAACCAAAATAGCCTGGCAATAAAATGACACAATTAGGATAGGATCAGCAAGGTAGAAGTAAAATCTTTATATGTAGATGAAATGATCACCTACAGAAAAATACTAAGAAATCTCTAGGAGCCCCTTGAACTTGTATTTGAATTTAGCAGGATTAGAATACACAAGGTATATATAAAAATTCAGGTCTATGTATAATTGCTATAAATGAAGAATTGGATATTGAAATTTAAAAGTTATGTAGGAGTACAAAGGACATGGAAAAGTAAAAAGAAAAAAAAAAGTGTTGGAAGATGTTTCGTACCTAATTTTAAGACTTCCTCTAAAGCTGCAGTAATCAAGGCAGTGTTGGTGTAAGGAAAGACATTTAGATCATTGGAATAAAACAGAGAATCTAGAAATAGAACCACACATATATGGCCCACTGAGTTTTGAAAGATTATTTAACATTAACGTTTTATAGAATATAAACTCAATTCAAGAGCAGAGGAAGAGATAGTGTCTTCAGAAAATGGCACTAGAACACCTGATATCCGTATATAAAAAGTGAACCTCAACCCTCTATTTCCATACATAAAAATAACTTGAAAGGATCTATGAACCTAAATATGAAAGACTAAAACTATAAAACTTTAAGAAGAAATTATAGGGGAAAATGTTCATGAATTTAGGGGAAGCAAGAACTTCCAAGGATATAAAAAACATGATGTATAAAAGAAAAAAATTGATAAATGAGATTCCATCAAAATTTATTACTTTAAATGACATCTTTAAGAAAATGAAAAGTAGTCCTTAAACAGACCATATTTACAATGCATATAACCTATGACCAGAATATATAAAGAACTCTTACAGCTCATTAATAGACAACCCAGTTAAAAAGTGGACACAAGAAGATTATAAATATCCAGTACAGCACAAGGAAAGTTCTGCAACACTAGAATCAGAAAAATACTAATCAGCACAATAAAAAGATTGTATTATACACTCATTAGGGAGATGAAGTCAAAAGTTTTAAAAGCCTTATCATGACTTTGTCTCTTTTTTGGATTCCTTCCTTTTTCATTTAATTTGTTAGCCCCAATGGATTCATTCTGCTGGGCTTCCCGGAGTTGTGATCCTCATTGTCTTTTCCTAGGATATTTTCTAAAAATTTTTTGGAGTGCTGGTTTGGTATTCATGAAGTTCCTAAAGTGCTCCATCATGAAAGTATCTTATTTCTCCATCAATTTTGAAAGATAGTTTTACAGAGCACATCAATCTGGGTTGTGGGCTGTTTTCCTTTACGGCTTGAAATACATCACTCCAAGCTCTTCTTGCCTTGAGGGTTTGCATTGAGAAAGCTGCTGTGATTCTGATGGGCTTTCCTTTGTATGTGATTTGTTTCTTTTCTCTCACTGCTTGTAGAATTTTGTTCTTCTGTTGGGTTTCTGGAATCCTAACTATTATATGCCTATGTATAGATTTTTTTTTGATCAACGCTAGTTGGAGTCCCATATGCCTCACTTATCTGTATGTCAAGTTCTTTTCCCCTCATTGGGAAGTTTTCTGCCATCACTTCTGTGAACAGTTTTTTTTATGTCATCTGCACTCTCTCCTGTTTCTTCATTGACTCCGATCAGTCTTATGTTATTCTTCTTTGCATCATTTAGCAGCTGCTGGATTGATTTCTCATGGTCCCTTACAATTTTAAAGCAATTTTTCTTTTCCTGGTCACTAATTGCAATCTTATCTTCTATATGTGAAATTCTATCCTTACATTGGTTCATTCTGCTGTGTAGACTTTCAATGGAGTTTTTAATCTCCTGGAAATCTGTTTGTATCTGTTTTATGGATTCCATTTGTTTCTAATGTTGGGATTTCATCATGTTCCTTAGCTCCTCTATTTTTTATCTGTGTCCTCTCTAGATTTATTAATCATGTCTTCCACTATGGGGACAATCTCTGCTGTTATCTGAGAAATTATTTCTGATTTCATTTTTTCCAGATCCTCTTTTGTTGCCAGTTCAGGGAGTCTAGGCGGTTGAGTATCAGAGTGTTCCAACACCTTTCCCTTTGGGGTTGTTGTAAGTGATCTGGAAGTCTGTTTTTGAGGCTTGTTTCCATGTCTTCTCATTTCCACGGGGTGGGGGGGGTGCTGCTGGCACCCATGGGGCTCACCTCCTCTGCCCTGAGAGCACTGGAATGGCGGCTGGGGAGCCTCCTCCTGGGTGCTGGGATTGGCTCACCTTCTCTGCCCTGGGAGCGGTGGACTTCATGGTTGTTGAACTCATTGCCTGTAACTTTCTCTACCTCAGGGCCTGTGAAGTCAGGTTTTGAGGAGCTAAGGAAGTTTGGAGCCATCTTGTTGCTCTCTCATGTTTCTGTTGTTTTTGTGCTGCAGGTTGGCGATCAGAAACCCTGAAGTGTGATTGTTCTGTGATTTCTGATTCCTGGAGTAGTTGAGTCTTAAACAACAATCCCCTTCTCAACATTACCCCTGATTATATTACTCCTAAATATGGTGGGCACTGGGGTGGATTTTTTTCTCCAGTGCTAACCTGACATATATTTGCAACTTACAGTAATCATGGGTATTTCTTAGGCTAGTGCTACTGGTTCACTTTTTGTCACTGGGGCTGCCAAACCTCTCTTGGATTACCGTGTGCTTGTGGAGACCAGCACCCACACATACACCAGGAGCTGAGGCTAGCATTTCAGATTGCTTCATTTGTGTTGTCTTCAATTTTTCCATTTTCTCTGTGATTTCTAGTTTTCCTTTCAGCTCTTTCTTGATTCCTGGAGCTCTTCTTCTCTTTCTCTTTGCTAAGTTGCTGTTTTCCAGGTGTCAGGATTACAGGTCCCAGAGCGACCACGATTTCCGGCTACTTTTTGCTTCATTATTGTTCAAAGGGATGAAAGTCTTTGACCAAGAAGTAGCACAACCTGATAAAAGTTGAAGTCATGCTTGTAATTTGTGTCTTTGGGTTGACTTTTAGGGCTAGGAATAAGATTCCAGCCCCACCCTGCAGCATTAGCAGGGTCATATTCCAGAGATAAAGAGCCAGATAGAAGAGCACACCTGGAAGCTAGGCTTTGTTGGATGTAGGAGGAAGAAGGGAATAAGGATGAGAGGAGCCCTAAGTGACAGTATCCAGACAGGGAAGGGCACAGCCAGGGACCCTGAGTGGAGTCCTTGCTCCAATATTTTTCAGGCTAGTCCTCCTGGGCTCAGCCTTCCCATTTGGAAAGTGAGATGTCAGAAGGGGCCATAGAGGGGACAGAGGATGACTCCATAGAGAAGGACTCCCAAAAAGAGGAAGCAAAAGAACAGGGGTAGTAATTACTCTTTCAGCCACTGTGAGCCAGTCTCTCCTCTGTGCAAAACCCTACAGGGAAGGTACTTTACTGTGTGCTGGTAACTCTACATAAGCCTGCTTATTGAGTGCCACCTGCCATGTCAAACAGTTCTATTGTGGCCCAGGTACTTGAGACAAAGTTTGCTTGCACTGTGACACATGTTCACTTTCATCACAGTGCTTGAGGCTTCCCCCTGCCCACCCCCACCCTCAGTTTTGACATCCAGAACCCTGGGGATTGGGTAGAGAGACCTGCTCATGGTGTCCAGAGGAGAGAAGATGTGCATTTTTCACAAGAACAAACAGAGACTCAAAGGAGGCAAACTCCTAGCCCGAGTTGCAGAGCTCAAAGGAACCCAGATCTGTCAGACCTGCAAGACCAGACTCTTCCCTCTGCCATGATGCTTCATTCCCATACTTGGAGATAATGCCTTATTAATCTACAGACATGTATAATGATGGAATATCAGGTAATGTGGCAGTTCTATAGGGGGAACATCTTGAAGCCCTTCTATCACCATGTAGCTCCAAAATGCTCCACCTAACTGGTCTAGGGTGACTTCCCGACTTTCCCTGGGTCCTGTCCAGAATTTCCCCCTGGGGTGTCTCAGGTGAGGGACGGCTTGAAGTGTTAGCCCCTTTCCAGGCTGCTGAGAAGAAAGGTCAGGGAGACATAGTTCTTTTTATATTGTTAGGTTATCAAGGAGGCCCCAACCCTCCATCTGCCTGCTCCAATATTACTCCAGCCCAACCAGAGTGGGGATTCTGGTGGCTGGTCCAAGAGGCCTGTGTGGGATGGTGTGCACTCTCTGCAGAATCCTCACCTTCACCTCTGAGACAAATCTCACTTGTAGGTAGGTCCATCCATGTCGAGGTTAAAGGTAAGGACAGAGTTTGATAAAAGGGCAGAGTCCTGGAGCACTTAGTGGCTGAAGGTGCTGAGCTCAGTGCAGTCCAGTGATGTGTGGGGTGTGGTCAGGTGCCTAGAGCAATGTGTTGCCATCACCATTATTTGCCCACATGGCCTCTGAACCTCTTTGAAAGTCCTTTAAGTATATTAAGATCCCCTCCCATTTTGTGGATGAGGAATAAGTCTCAAAGAGATTTAAGTGATTTACCCAATGTCACATGGCTGGTGAGGGCAGGCAGCCTAGCTTCACATCCTGTGCCATCAATGATTAAGCTGCACTCCTTCTTGTCTATAAATGCGCATTTGAGTAGCACCTACCTCACAAAATTGTGATAAGAGTTAAAAGAACCAGTATATGTAAAAGTGCACAAAATAGTACAGGGGTTCTGTAAATGTTCTTATTATTATTGTTACTATTATTTTGCTGAGCAGTCATCCAACAACCCTATTTATCTCCCCTATGAGCTCCTTTTTGTTGAAAAGGAACTGGAGATTCAGAGAAGTGAAGTAACTTCCTCCAGCCCCACCGCAAATGAGATAAATATGACAGTACTCTAAATGTCTGGGGAAGACAGAGAGATGTGCAACCTACAGCTCAAAGGCTCAGTTACTTTGAGGGAGGCCCAGACACCCGCACCATCACCTGAGAGCTTACAAGAAATGCAGACTTGGGCCAGGGATTTAGCTCAGCAGTGCCGTACCTGACTGGCAAGCACAAGGTCCTGAGTTTGATTCCCAGTTCCAGGGGAAGAAAAAAAAAAAAGAGGGCCGGGGATTTAGCTCAGTGGTTTCTCCTCCTGCTGTGCAAGCCCAAGGACCTGAGTTCGATCCCCAGTACCAAAAAAAAAAAAGAAAGAAAGAAATGCAGACTCTCACACCTCCACCCAGAAATCCTAACTCAGAACTTCATCCCAATACATCTGTGGGTGATGTGTGTGTACTTCAAGTTCAGGAAGTCTTGATTTAAGACCTCTGGGGTCCAGTTTTGTAAGGATGCAGGGCTGGGAGCCCTCAACTCCACAGATCCTCAGGACTGTTTTTCAGTTGGTAAAATAAGGAGAAACATCTACACTTCCCAGCGTTTACATGCAGCTGTATATTTACTGCATAAATACTGTGTGCTGGACACTGTTGTGAGTACTGGGGTTCACCAGTGAGCACTCTGCCATCGAAAAGGTCACATCTTGTACAGAGTTGGATGATGATCAAAGAAATCAAACAAATAAGTCAATGATAGTTGATGTGCCTGGAGGGAGAGTCCAGGGTTCAGGGAGGACTTTCAAGATAAAATGGCCGTTGGGCAGGGACATAAAAGAGGAGGAGGAGCGTCCAATGGCAGCCAAGCTGCACTAGAAAGGCAAGTGGGTTCTTGCTCCTTTGACATTTGTGCTGAGATCACCCATGTGTGGGTAACACCCTTTATCCTTGGGAAGGTGAAGGTGAGGAACAAAATCGGGTGCCATATTGAACCTTTGAGCAGATGCCGAATTTTCACTAGCCAGGACCAAGCCCCAGCAGGACTCAAGCTATGGTAAAGGAAGGCTCCTAATTCCTGGACCAGGTGGAAAAAGGGGAAAAAGAAGCAAAGCTGGAAAGGGGAATCCTTAAGGGAAAGTTCTTTGTTCCAGGAATCTTCTGTCTGAGGAGGTTGGATGCTCCCCAGTGGTTTCTTGTCCCACATGGAATGTCTCATGTGCCTAATCACACAAGCCTGGTTTATGGAATGTCCTGTAGGGATGAGAAACAAGTTGAGGAACAGGAAAACTGGTGCTTTTTTCCAGGGGCCATTAACCTCTTCTCCAGGCCATGAGAGTAGCAACTGCACCCAACCAGCAGTGTGGGTTACTGTATAGGTGAACAACTTTGGCTGCTCCCCATCCATTTATGAGCTTCAGTCTTTGCACCTGAAAAATGGGTCTCATAAAGGTTCACAGAGTTTTGCAATCATTCTATAAGACAAAGAGGGAGAGAGTATAGTATATGTGAACAATGCCATTTATGCATTTTATAATACTATGAGAATATGTGTGTGTGCATTCACAAAAGCATTTGTATAAAAAAAAACTCCACAAGAATTATGTTGAATTGAGGTGGTAGAATGGGAGTAAGAACTTTAAAAAACTTTTTATATATCTCTAGGTTTTTCTTCACACTGAGCTGCTATAACCTGAAGGATTATAAAGCAATTTTGAAAAGAAATGTGGATTTGGCCTAGTGGAGGGAGGCTCACATAGTTGGTGCACAAAAGACCGCAATTTTTATTTTCTTTCATCATGAAGACATGTCTCCAAGGAATTGGCCTGAGCTCTCTATAGAACAAGTATGCAGGGTGCCCATTGGCTAAATGCTCACTTTTTCCTTCCTTAGTTGTCATGAAAGAAACCAGCTCCGGATGTAGCAGAGCTGAGTACAGTTTCAAGCTCTGCTACTCACTGGCTATGTGGCTTTGGGCAAATCACTCCACCTTTCTGAGCCTCATGTCTTCCTAGGTAAAAAGGAGAGACAGGGTTACACTCTCCAGGTAGCGCCTTCCTCAAGAACCCACCTGGCCTCAGCACCTTCCATGTACTAGAGCTTGGGACACAGGGTGAGAAGACACAGGAGTTCCCTGCATCATGGTGCTCATGTGTGATGGGAGAAGCTGACAGATAATAAGACCAAGTCAGATGATTGAGGTAATGGAAGGAATGAAGAGAATGTGAGATTCTAGATGGTGAGGGGAGTGTTCTGGATGCAGTGACCAGCAAGGTCTCCCCAAGAGGTGATCTTTGAGCAGAACCCAAATGGCACGATGAGTGGGCTGTGTATATGAATCACCCCCTCAGTCATGTCAGGGGTATGAAGACCCAGCCCCAGGAGGAGCAACTACATGACCTAAACCATCTGTCTATCTTTGCTTCCTTCCTCAGTTATGGTGAGAGGAACAGGGATGTGAAGCAATTTTGCTCCTGGTCTGTGGGGAAAGCAGAACCAGCCATGCTGCAGACCCACAACAGTGATGAAATCTGCCTGCACTCAAGCCGGAAGCAGCTGCTGCCTCTAAGATCCCAAGGAAAAGACCATGGAACTGTCAGTCCCAGAAGGCACAGGCTGGGCAGCCCCATTGGCCGGAGCTGCTAGTGTCTTGGCAGAAGTGCCAGGAGATCCAGAAGCTCATTTGGGAGATAAAGGCACAAGAAAGCACCAGGGCTGTTTTCAGAGGACTCACACTAGCCTGTACCAATCTCCCCTTGAGGAATTTCTTGGGGGCACCCATTCGGAGGACTGGCCAACCTCTCCTGCCCGAGCCACTGGCCCTAGAAAGAGAGAACTCAAGGCACAGGGACCACCCACGTGCAGGGAAAGGAAGTCTCTCCTCCAAGGGACTCAGAACTTTGCTCCTCACTGTGTGTTTGCTTAACCAGTGGACAAGGGGAACATTGAAGGCCAAGAAGCAAGTGAATCCTCCACATACACTGAGTGAACCACACACACAGACTACGCTGGTCCAGTGCAGCCGATGGATTACAACAGAGAGGGACCTTTGGCCATCTGCCCGTATCCCGTCAGGTCAAATGACGGGATGGCAGTTTTATCAGCAGGAGGCATCCACATGTCATCAGAGGGCCAAGGGATGCTGTGGCTTTGTTTTTGTGCCCCCCTCCCTGTACCAGGGATGGAACTCAGGACCTTGCGCTTTCGAGGCAGGCGCGTCGCCACTAAGCTACATCCCCAGCGCCCCCATGCTGTAGTTTTAATACGAATTGTCCCCTTCAGAATTCCCAGTGGGGTCTAATCCCATTTAGAAAGTATCACAAGGGTAGAAGCTTCCCCAACTGCAGTGTTCACGGGTAGTGACTTTGGGAAGTGAAGGGAATTAGACATGACCATCTGAGTGAAGCCCCCAAGACTGGATCCTGGTAACTTTATAAGAATCAGGAGAGAGATCAGAGGATTTAGACGCTCACATTCTCCTATCTCTCGGCATGCGATGCCTTCTGTCCCACAGGGACTCTGCCAGCAGCACGACCATCAAAATAAGACCTTAGATCAGAATTGCCCAAATAATCATCTGTAGGGCCGGGGATTTAGCTCAGTGGTTTCGCCGCCTGCTGCACAAGCGCAAGGACCCAAGTTCGATCCCTAGTACCAAAAAATAATAATAATAATCTTGATATAGAATTATTAGCAACAGATAACAGTGTTAAGACAGAGAATGCCCTCATCTTTCCACTAAAGGTCCTTTATCAGCCGCAACTTCTCCCTGTAGGTCCAGGAGCTGCTCTTCCCTGGCCCCATCAGCCTGGAGTGGTGACAGCTCTGAGGTGATGTTGTCCCCAGGGTCCTGTGTAATGCTTCATGGTTTTCTGAGACACCTGTTTACTGCCCTTCTTAACCCCCCTCCATTTCCCCTCCAAAATCCTGTCCTGCTACAGTCCCACAGGAATGGGAACCTCCACAAACCATCACGTGGGCGCTGATATTTAAGTGGGCATTTGAGAAATTACACCCCGCTGCTGGAAAGGGGGAAAGAAAAGTGAAAGAAAAATGTTTCTTCTATATGTCTGTGCTTACCAATTGTCTCATGGTCTTTTGTGAAGCTTATATAACAGTGTAAAGTACAATTGCTAATGTATATAATTAGAGGTTATAATTTTAAAAAAGAATTGCTTAGCACCATGCCTAGCTTGCAGTAACAGTGTATATATGTGAATTGGGAGAAGCCAGACAGCGTTGCGGTTAGGCACAAAGACTCAAGGGCAGGTTGGCTTAGTTCACATGAGGATCAGGTGTGTGACTTTGGTCAAGTCTCTTTACCTCTCTGCATCTGATTTCTCCCCTAAAGATTGAGGGTAATAGCAAAGCTGTTATAAAAATTACCTAAGTTAAAATAAGCAAAGATCTTACCACAACTGTCCTTGGTACACACTCAGCACCATGCCTATGTTTGCCATTATTACTCTTCTGATAGACTGAAGACACAGGCACCAGCTGAGCCTTGTGTCTTGTGAGCCTGCACACGTGTCAGAGGTCTTTCTGGCTTGGAAACATCTCCTGTTTATTCCTCTGGCTTTGAACAAACTTTTTGGAAAGCTTTGGGAACCTGGGTGGAGGCAGACAGTCTGTGGTCAAAGCTAACTGCTGCCACTTGCCAGTTGTGTGATCTTGGGCAGTTGACACACCTTCTCTGAGACACAGTCCTTATCAGTACAAAGGGCACCACACTTGGCCTGTGGGGTCTGGAGGCACCAACTAGCAATTTAGAGCCTGTTGTTCCCACATTGCCCAGCAGAGGGCGTCACCTCCATGCTCAGGAGCAGAAGAGGCACCAGAGCAGCCAGGGGCAGGACCAGGGTTAGGGAGTGGCCCTACCCCTTACCCCTCGCCCTCCTCTCACTACTGGAACCTGCACCACCTCCATTCCGGACCACATAGGTGAGAATGAAGTTGTGTTTTCCAAAATGTAAACTCAGCTTTTCAGTAAGTAGCAGACTGGGGTTTGGACCTTGATAGTACAACACTGAAGTACTGTGGTTTGTCTTAGTCCACAAATACCCTAGGTTTCTCTTTGTCACTGTTACAGTTCATTCTGTAATATTTCCCAACAATCTTGTTATAGGAAATAAGACTGGAGATGAAATATGAAATATTATATCTCCTAACTTGTTCTCTAGACATCAAAGAATGAATCCTAGGAACAAAGGAGGTTACAAATAGGCAGATATTTATTGATAGAAAAGCTCCTGGGGGGCAGGAAGGGTCCCGAGTAGGTAGCCTGGGACCCCAGTTTACAGAGGAGTTCTGTAGGGTGAAACCCACATGGACAAAATGTGGGCCGCAGCTATGATAATCCGATAAGGTTACAAGTATAGTCACTTGGGAAATAGTGGTCCAGTTGGGAAACAAGTCACATAATAAGTGTGCATGGATAGACAAAGATTCTCTTAGGCAGTGTTGGGTCCAGAGGTCCCTGGTCACCCACCGGGGTGGTTGGTGTCTATCTAGACTTCATTAGGCCCAGTGTTTGCTTCTCGAGGAAGTATGTAGGTCTGGTCATCTTTATCTTCAGGCCTGGTTTTCAGCCGATGTGTCTCTGGTCGCCACTATGCTGTGCTTCATCTTTGTCCTGACCTCTCGAGGACCTAGCCCTACCTGATTGCCTGTAATATTTCTACCTAATTCATCTGTCTATAACAATCTCATGCATTCAGAGGGGTGCTTTGGAGGGTGATTGGGTCACAAGGGCTCAAACTTCATCAGCGGATTAATCCAAAGATAAGATCATAATTTGATAGCATTATTGGAAGATTATGGAAACAGGAGGTGGGGCCTGCTTAAA
Organism: Heterocephalus glaber; assembly: GCF_053883595.1. Lineage (NCBI taxonomy): Eukaryota > Metazoa > Chordata > Mammalia > Rodentia > Bathyergidae > Heterocephalus > Heterocephalus glaber. The sequence continues at coordinate 2,687,261 of NW_028258457.1, read as the reverse complement.
GACTTTGGAGACTGTATCTAGTCGTCTGCTCCTTCTTTTCTGTCTTTTTCCCTTTGTCTCTCCTCCCTGGCTGCCATGAGGTGAGAGGCTTTCCTCCAACATGCCCTTGCACCATGATGTTTCTGCCTTACCTCAAGAATTACAGGAATGAAGCCAGCCAACTATGGACTGAAACTGTGAGCAAAAGCAAACCATTTCTCTTTAAAGTTGTTTTTCCTCAGTTATTTGATCACAGCAGCAAAAAGCGAAGAATCTCCACTGCCAAAGTTGCTATCTACAGGCCTCCTTCTTGGCTTCTTTGACTCTTCTTTTGCCCTTGGCTGGAGGATCAATGATCCTGAATATCCTCATGTTTCTGTATGAGGAGGGATTTCTGAGAAAAATTAGTGGCAACCTCAGTTACAGGATGATTGAATGGCAGTTTATCTTGGAAGTGAGAGATAAAGCATTATTCCAAAGACATTTCCTCAAATTCCCAGGTAATGAGTCCAGAGAATCTTAGCTCCCCTGCAGGCACTTGGTTTGCAGGCCTATAGACTTTCCCCCAGAACAAAATTCTCTTTCCTCTTCTTCCTCTCCCTCTTTATCGCCCTCTCTTTCCAAATTCCTCTTCCTTGCCTGTATAAGCTCCAAGACTTATGAGTTCCAGCCTCTTTCCAAGGCTGTAATCCCTGCTATACATACAGGTAAAAGCATTGTATCACCCAGGGAAAGGGACAGGGCAAGGGGAAGCATTGCTAAAATCCAACTCTGGCTGTTGTTATTGCTCTGAATAATATTTTAGCACATGTGCTGCCAAAGCTAGCATTCACTAGGAGCAATAAATGGGCTGCCTGACAGAATTTGATGCATCTGTGAATGTATATGGATATAGATGTAAATATAAATATACGTATAAACGAAACTGTGGCATCCTAACTTACTAATTTGTTAGTAGACAAAACCCTGAGGCCCTTATAGTTTCAGACTTAACAGTCCCCTACTCACTGCATCTCAGAGTCTTTAAAATCTCCCTGTGTCCAGTGTAACCTTCCATTCTCAAATAATTTCCATGGGTCCCTAGCATCCAAGTCATTTGATCTGACATTTAGTGTCAAGATCATTCAACCTCTTTAGATGTCCATCTTGCTCAGCAAGAGCACGTTGATAAAGTCCAAAGTTTTGAACTTGGTCTTGGCCTTGAGAGAGTCATCGATATCCTGATTAGAGAAGATGCAATGCCACTCCTGGGTGACAGCATCTGTAAAGTCATGTACAGCTGGCAGCCTTGTGGAAGCACTGCCCACCACAGGTGAGATGGTACAGGAAGTCCACAGGCAGAAAAAGCCTCTTCACTCCTTTTCTCTCCAGAGCTCCAAGATGGCAAAAATATGTTCCCTGGGCTTTGTGCAGGATGGGAGCTTTGAAGGAGGCAGCAATTTAACATACCTGAAGTCTGAGGAGCATTTCTCACCAGTAGCTGGGAACGGTGTTCCACTTGGAAACTAAGTATCCAGAATCAAATGGTCTCACAGATACATGGTGGGGATGAGACACAACCTGACTGCACAAACTCCTTTTTCTCTGCTTCCAATCTTATGAGCTCCCTCCATCCTCTAGGCTGTTGGACCTCATTCCTGGTTTAGATTAGTGACGATCTCTTGAAGCACAACACAGTCCTGAGAACTCACTGGAGAACTTTATTTTCCGGCCGGGACCCATGTACACTCCAACCAAGTCAGAGGACTAAAGGTCCCAACTGAAATGAGGACTGCATATTTAAAGGGGAAAACCACAGAAAAAATCCCTCCTCCCATTCCTCTGGGTTACGGATTGTTGCAGAAGCTGGTTACAGAAGCCAAGATAAGCACAGTTAGTTGTTCCCATTTCCCTGGGTAACAGTTTGTTGTAGATCACCTGAAACACAGTTTCTGTTTATTTTACCTTGCAGTTACATGCATCGGTTAGGGGTGGGGTTTTCTCCTGGGAGACAGAGTGCAGCTGGAAGTCACATATTTTCAAAATGGAGGAGAATGTTCTCAACATGGTGCTCGTATTGCTAAATTGCTAAGTTGGGTCTCACAAGGCACCCAGATGTAGTGTGGACATTGTGCTCCTCTCCTTTCTCTCCTACCCAATATCTAGTCTTGTCCTTTCTCCTTCCCAAAATTGTCCACAGAATTCAGAACTCATTCTCTTATAACCCTTAGACCAAGCCCTCCCTACCTCCTTGCATCTCCTGTCAACTCTGTCTACAAGCCTGCCAGTGTTCCACAGAGCTCATCTCTGATCTGACCCATCATTAACTCTGTTAATCTTTGGAGGTGTCTAAAAAAAGACCCATGTGGGCCGGAGATTTAGCTCAGTAGTTCCACTGCCTGCCTCACAAGTGCAAGGACCTGAGTTTGAACCTTCTTCAGCTCTTTGTCACCTTTCTTGTGGAAAGAAAAATGGGCTCCGTGATAGCTCCATCTGCATCTGCATATTCTTGAACCTAAAAAAGAATCACTAAAAATTGTGAACTCAAATACAAAAGAAAGCCAAAGTCAAGAGATATCTTTCGTCATTACCTAAGAGAAAGGCTTTCTGCTTTTAGGCAGTCATGCATGTGAACCCTCTTTCATAACCTCCACAACTCTACTTATTTTGGTAAGGTTGACACACGGGTGGCTCTTTGATCCTCACAACTTTTCCCTCTTCTCTCCAATGTATATTCTTCTCTTCTGAAAGCATTGCCAGTTAACCATCTGTGGCCTATCCTTCTGAGCCAAGTGTTCTCCAATGGTGATCAGTCAAAACATGTCTCACATTGGAGAGGATGTGACAGATGATTGGAGTCAGCGTCATGAAAACGCTTCTTACCAAATTTGAGCAATATCAGAGATTTAGATAAAGTAGCTCTTAGGCTGAGTTTATCTAGAGTCCATTGTTAAGTCTAATCCTGTCTGTTTTGTAGTCAGCACACTAAAACAGTAGAACTTTGACAAACAGTTACAAAGCTCACAAAGCAGATGTAAAAAGACTCAGTAAGAACAAAGCATATGTAGTCTGTACAGTGGACTTGAACTAAGAAACATAGTGACCAAGTTAATTAAAGAAAACCAACATTTCTGAGACAGGAGATTAGGGGGTGGCAAAGCTGACTGGGGAAGTAGGCGTGACCTGTTAATTACAAGACCCTGGAACACAGGCACAGAACAGTTTCCAAAGCCCTGCAAGTGGACTTCTCATGAGAATTTGAGCAGGTTTTCAATAGGATGGCCTAGAACTCACATCAGCCTGGGGTAGGAGATCCCAGCACCACGTCTCAGGACCTGTATGTAGAAATTCTCTCGGGTTTCCTTGAGATGTAGATGCCATAAAAGGGTACAGATGGCAAGAAGAGCTCATTATCATGGCTGTCCTCACAATAGCCTCCCCTGTGTCCTCCGGGGTGAACTTTCATCTTGCTTTTACCTATTTTACTGGGCCCACGCTCACTCTGCAGAGCCAATTTCTCCCTTACTCTTCACTTTTCCTTTTTCAAATAAACTTTGCCTCTGCTTTTCGCTTGTTTTGTTCATTTCTTTGTTCAAAACAAGGAGAACCTGGAATCCAGTTCCAGAAGGAAACACAAGCACCACAAAACCTGGTAACATTTATTTGGAGAGCCACTTTTAGAAGGAGCTAACTGGTAACATTTCTGTGAAGCAAGCTTCGTTCTGCCACAAAAGTATATCAAGCAAATACTCAAGAGTGCCCTTCTCTTGTAAACCAATGTGAATTACCATTGCGGGGAAGCACACAATTTATTAATGCCAAGACTAAGAGATACAGTTTAATCCCACCTTTAGGATTTCTTAGATACATATACAGAAATGTAAAAATTTTTAATACAGTGTGCAAAAATTGATGTCTATTTTACCAACTAAGAACATATATATATTTTGGGGGAGGAGGGGGTACTGGGGATCGAACTCGGGACCTTGCACTTGCAAGGCAGGCGGTGGCACCACTGAGTTCATCCCCAGCCCAAACATATTTTTTGAGCAAGACTGTCTTTTTGACCAAGAGGAGCATGGTTTTGGCAGTTATATACTATAACCAATTCTCAAGGTAATAGTTTAGCAAAACAATTTAGTTACTTTTACAGCATGTGAAGACAACAATCATGTCTGACTGAACTACGGCAGGACAATTACACTTTGAAAATTAAGCAACTCATATGCAATAGTAATTTATGTAACCAGAGTTGTAAGACACAAGGAGGTTATCTAATATGAACGTCTTAACAATTGTTTAAACATTTAAAACCTAACAAAAGACAGTACAGAACACAAAAAATTGTTTTATTTTGGGTTTTTTTGGCACTGGAGATCAAACTCAGGTCTCTGCACTTGGGAGGCAGGCAGTGGAACCACTGAGCTAAATCCCCAGACCCCCAAAAATTGTTTTGACAGGGATAAAAAGGGTTTTAAATTTTCCTAAAAACAGATCAATACCCAAAGCTTTATTTATATATGTTTGGAACTTGGGATTGAACTCTGGATCTTGTGCCTGTGAGGCAGGAGGCGGAACCACTTAGCTAAATCCCCGGCCCCCAAAGCTTTATTTTAAAAATAAGTATTTTGACATTATTTCTGTGTACTATATTTTGAATTTTTAAAAAAATATTTACCTTAGAAAAACTGCCTCTAATTAGAAATATTTTACTAATATGCAGCATGTCAAAAGACATACTGTTAGCATGCATAATCAATTTACAGTGCAAACATAACTTTTAGATTGTTACACAATTTTGCCACTTCACACATAGGTTACTGGTGGTTTTAAAAAATTATGCTATTATTACAGACAGCTAGGCTAAGTAGAAATTTTATAGGCAGTCAGACAGGGCTAGGGCCTCGAGAGAGTTAGGACAAAGGTAAAAACACATTACAACTGTGCCTGGAGGTGCATCTGTTGGAGGCCAGGCCTCAAGATAAAGATGAAATGACCTAAAATAAATGGCAACACCTGGTCTAATGAAGTCTAGATAGACATCACTCACCTCAGTAAGTGACCAAGATCCTGGCAGTTATTCCTTCCTGAAAAGTTCTTTGTTCCTTCTATGTACACTTGCTACATGTCTTGTTTCCCTGTTGGATCGATGTTACCTAAGTGACTATACTTATAATCTTATTGGTTGATCAGAGCTGTAACTCACGTTGTACTCATGTGACTTTGCTCTATAAAACTTCCTCTGAGAAGTGGGGTCCTCAACAACCCACTTTGGGGACGCCTCCTGCCTCTCAGGAGCTGTATCTTTCTTCTCAATAAATATTTCCTACTCAACCTCTGTGGTGCCTTAGAATTCATTCTTCAATTTAGGGGAACACAGAGTGGATGTGTCAGAAATCTAGCAGGTTGGGAGTTGTGATATTTTCCCTATATCATTTGGAGGTCCTATATCACTATTACTCATATTTGTCCCAAAGTGTGTGTCACATGTAGATGTAAACACTGTACATTTAGAACATATAATATACTTGATGCAGGAAAAGCTCAAAATATTTTGTTTCTAAACCTTGAAAGGCTTTTCTATAAAAACAAAATGACTTTTTAAAAAATATATTTTAAGTACTTAAGCAAAGACTAGACTGTAAAATAATAGCAGTTCACCCACTATTATAGATAGATGAGCTCAGTAGAAATATTATAGGCAGTCAGATAGGGTTAAGTCCTCAGGAGGGCCAGGACAAAGGTGAAACACACCACAGCTGTACATCAGCTGAAAACCAGGCCTCAAGATGGAGACAAGATGACCAGACCCATATACTTCTTCAAAGAACTGGGCTTAGTGAAGTCTAGACAGGCATCGACCACCCTGGGGGTGACCAGGGACCTCTGCACCCACCACCTCCTGGGAGAATCCTTGTTCTTTTCATCCACCCTTGTTTCGTGACTCACTTCCCAATTGGACCACCATTACCCAAGTGACTATACTTGTAACCTTATCGGATGTTCATAGCTGTGGCCCACATTGTACCCACATGGGTTTCACCCTATAAAACTTCTCTGTAAAGTGGGGTCCTTGGGCTACCCATCCGGGACCCATCCTGCCCCTCAGGACCTTTCCTATCAATAAATATCTTCCTACTTTTAACCTCCATTGTACCTAGGACTCCCTCTTCGATTTCTAGAGAACAAGAACTTGGCATATCACACAGTTAACAGGTTGGGAGATATAATATTTCATATTTCCCATTTCCCACAACACTACTACAGAGAAGCAAGCTCTCTTTAGCATCTCTTAAAACTATTAACATTAGTCATTTATTAACTCTTTACAGCAAAAGATTTTTTCCTTAAAACCCACTGTTACTAGAAAATTAGATGTGTTATTATGCTTATACAAATTATTAACTTTAGAGTATCTTAAAATAGTGAAAAATACAACTCTCAATCACTTTAAGACATTGTTTAAAGTTCACTTTTGACTTGTTGACCTATAGTTTGACAAAAGTTTCTAATTTCATACGTGTATTGTCCCTTTGTAGCATAGTTTAGTTATTATGAGTAGGCAGTTAAAGCCACCTAATGATGGAGTCAGATAAAAGAAAATAGCCCACCACTGAAAACTAACTCAAGCTTAAGGTGCAAAGGTAAACGCAATAAGAATAAAAGCTACAAAGAAGAGGGAGATAAGGATCTTTCCTCCCAGGAGGAAGATTGCTAAGTTCCTTCACAACTCCCTGCCTCCAGACCTGGACTTCAATCAGAATTCATTTAACTCTTTCTTGGTACTGAGGATCAAACTCAGGACCTTGCACTTATGAGGCAAGCAGTGGAACCACTGAGCTAAATCCCCAGCCCCTCATTTAACTCTTTTGAACTCATTTCCTTCGAAACAAACGCCCATGGTCTACCTGTGTAGATAAGACCAAGACAAAGAAAGCATGTTGGAGGCATGTATAACATGTGTCATCACACATGGGAGGGTTACCCACACTAAAAGAAGCTTTGTGGGTGAATGAAGCATTCCATAGGACCCATATGGTTCTGGTATTTCCTATTCCCTCTGACTTACCCCTGGGCTATAATTCATAAAAACTGGTCTATATTTAATACCCAAGCTCTCAAAATAAATGAGTGAGAAAGCTCTTAGTCCCAACTGTCTGCCTTTCTGCCCTTAAGGTACTAAGGGTTGAGAAATAGGGGATAGCACTCTCCTGTAGTATAGATTAGTATACTTTTGTCCTCCTCCTCAGGAATACCACGTTGGCAGGGCAGACTGACTGATTTTTTAAGGTGGGGCCATCACAGGACAGATGGTCATGTTTGTAGAACAGAAAGCAGTTTGTAGAGACCCTTACAGGTTGATGGCAGCTTCAGGCAGAACAGACATTAAGGAGGGCCAGGAACTATCTCTCTTTTGCCACAGTTTCTCTCTGGAGTTATGTTGCCAGGCCAACAAATGCTAATGGAGAGTTGGAAGTTCCACTGCCAGTAGTAGGAGCCAAAGGATTGTGAAGAGAGGGGATCCAGGGACACTGGTTAAGAGTGAACATTTTTCCTTGAACAACTCCAGTAGCTGCCAATGGCCCTGGCAGGATCTGAATTGCAGATGCTCAGATGCTAGTGGCTGGAATAGACACATAAAAGGAACACCTCTCTCCACTTGTTTTTTTCAGTATGGGAAAGCTCAGTGTGGTACTTGGCTTCCCATGCTTCCTTCCAGTGCATACTAAAACATAGGCACACCTTTGACCCTCAGACTTTAAGGAATCATCCTCTAGTCTTTTCCTAAACCCATTTCCTGAGCAGCCCCTAGGAAAAGAGAAAAAGAGTTGCCAAAAGAAAATGTAAATCACAACACTATAACAGTCTGTCCCTTGGATAGAACATTCAAATAAGAAACAGCTGCAGCTATCAAAGGAGCAGTTTACCATAGTGACTCTAATACAGAAGACCCTGAGGAGCCTTGTAGTGGTAGCAGCTATTCCAGAGATTAAGATAAACCATGACTCTTCTTAAAATAGTTCTTGGTTTCATGGGCATAAAAGGGTTTTTCTCTCTTTCCCTTTTCTGATTCTTATTGGTGTTAACTTATTACAAGAGACCCCTGTTATGATTCACCCTGAAAGTGCTATAATACGCCCTAGGGAAGGTTCTGACTAGTCTATTTATAGTTGTAAACCTAAAACTATAAAAGGTTATTATATTTCAACATGGCCAATGCGTTTATAGTGCATTCTGATTAAATGTTATTGTTTTATGTATTCTATATGCATTTTTATCTGTTCATCTACCTGTTAGTCTATTATAATACCTGTTTAAAGTACCCATTATTAAAGATTCATTAAAGATTTTTTGAGTGCATTATCAATTTTATTTTTCTATTTACTGGTATTTTTGTCTTACAGACTTCTATCTCTTTTGAGATTCTCCACAGAAAACTGACTGTATAGGTTTTTGGGGTAGCCAAACTCACTCAAAATATCAGAGAGTAAACAGGCTTACATGAGACTTATAGGTGAAAACCTTAAGGCTTGATAACATGAAGGTTATATATGATTAGGTTAATGTGTATTGTTCTCTGTGTTAATTTTCAGGTATATTTTTTATTTTAGTTGGCTTACACATAAATAGACATTCATGATTTTAGTGAAAATGCTTATTGTTCACATGGCTTAACCCTAAGCTAGTTTAAATTGGTTAATGAGATAAAGGGAAAGATGTTTTTAAAGTTGGTGACATGTTTTCATCCAGATTATTAGTCAATCAACATAATATTTAAAAATTGGTTTTATGAATGCAATGTCTGTTCTTCTCTGTGCACAATAACTTAGGAATTTTTCCCTTGATTAAAGATAATATATAGCTTAAAAGTGTTTACTGTTATGATTTGGTTCTCCTAAGTCACTTAGAGTAATTGTTAAGATAAAAAAGTGGGAACCCCTTGGGCTTGGGGAACTGCTAGACAAAACTCCTCTCTGTGGCTGAAAAAAGCAGCTGCTTCAACCAATTAGCTGCAGTTTTCTCCACTGATTGGGTGACTTCTCTGGTTTTCCCAGAGTCTTATACGGTAACCCCAGCAAATATTATTAAAGAAATTATTATGATATATCATTAAGTTCGCCATAATTAAGAGTCTAAAAGCAATAAAGCAATAACGTTTTCTTAAGTTATTAAGATGCTTTTAGTAAAACTTCTAAAACTCGATTTAAACGGAAAGCTTCTACATTTTATTAAGATAATTTCTTGTGTTTTCCATTTTTAGGCTTTTGAGTACTAAAAAGTGAGTTTTAAGAGGTAAAGATTATTTAAATGTTGCCTTGTAGAATGTCTTCAATAATCAGTTTGGTATTGGGTTAAATGAACTATTGGTTTAAGACACAACCTATTTATCTGGGGCTGTAGATATAGAGATATATATAGATACATATCTAAAAACAAGAGTCGGTGTGAGTCTAGCTTTAAAGTTAAGTTTATAGTTACAACTACATAAGTTTAATACATGCGAAGTAATTAATAAGTGCTCTCATACATTATAATGTGTATATCCAGAGTTTAGACATATAAAATGATTGAAGTTTTTTGACATCTGAAATTTGCTCCTGCTACTTAAAATTTGATCTACATTGATCAGCGTTGATTACACATTCTGTTATTGTATAAATGAGACACACTTCTTTATGAGGTAATGTCTATTTGTGACCAGTAACACAGTTTGCTACACAGTAAAAGGTCTAAAGATGTCTTTTAATTCTTGTCAATGCAGTTACACTCTGTAAACCTTTTAAAGAGTCTAAATTTTGCCTTGAAATAAAAATAAACATATGTAAAGGTTTCTATATAGTTGTGATGTTAATTAATGCTAACCTTGTGGTGTTTTACATACATTTGTGTTTCCCAAGTGTACAAGCTTTCAAAGATACAGAATTTAGGAGAGCATCTTGTCATGTTGATGACCTCCAGACTAAAGTTGTTTATGATGTGGATACTTTTTTCAGGCTTATGTTTATGTTATTGTTATATAATTGTGTTATAATAGTTGATAGATGATAACAAAAACCTAATAGTTTTAATATAATGTCATGATCATCACAGTACACTAAAATAGCATGGTTCTCTTAATTTCAAATTTTCCCTATAAACTTTAGAACTATTATCTGCTAACATTCTACAGAATTTGACTTCTAGGATAACCATGATTGGTTTTAAAAGATAGCAGTTCTCTGGCCATACTTTATATTTCAAAGTACTTGATATCCAGATAAGCTTGTGATAGTTAAACCTATTGCTCCCACTTCAGTACTGGCATAATGGACTGGTGTGTTCAACAACTGAGGCTTAGAGACCAAAGATAAAAAAATTTTAAAAAGACAACTGGGCTAAGAAGACAGCCAATATTTTGCTTCTGGTCCTCCAAGATCAACAAGGACCCAGGATATGAGCAGACTCCTCTAAAAAGATCCTACAACTCCAGTATGTCACCCTCCTGAGTGGGGAGATTGTTGACCCCCAGAGACAAGGATTTAACCAGTGCAGACTGTGCTAAAAGGAGGGTCACAAAAAAGGGAAATGTCTGCCACATTTCCAAGGGAAGCCATATGGTCAAGCAAGACTATGGTGTACGTTAGCAAATGACATTGATAAAAAGCTCCATGCATGGTCCCCAAAGTAATCCCTGAAAAGCCTTAACTGGCCTTGATATACAGTATATAGAGGTTAATTTTAATTAAACAGGTCTTGCTTAACCTTGGTCTTAAACACTCAGCAGAAAAGTATAACTTAAAAAAACAGTAATGTAGGTTAGTTATAAAAATGGGCTTCTTCTGGTGCCTGCCTCGTAAGCACAAGGTCCCAAGTTCAATCCCCGGTACCCAAAAAACAAAATAAAAATGGGCTGATCCCTGCTGGCAGCTGATCACTACTGTATTATGGTTCAGTGAGCCTAGAAAGCCATGCAGTGACATCTACAGAAGCTCAGAGAGTCTTTAAATTCTTTAATAGCAGAGTAAAACTTCATTGTTTTAGTGGTAAATACCACTATCTTATTTACTTTTCTTGTTGCTGAGACAAAATACCCAACACCAAAATTTAAAGAAGGGAAGGTTTATTTCAGCTCACAGTTTGTAGAGATTTCAGTCTGTAGTCATCTGGCTCCAGGGTAGGGCAGCATGGCAGAGGGGGATCACAGAGGAGAAAGAGTCCATGGCATGGCACATAGAAGGCAGTAACCAGCAGCAGCCTTCTGAACTTCTATTCTATCCAGGCTACAAGCCCTTTGGGTGGTGCCACACACACCCAGGGTAGGCTTCTCATTACCCACACTCAGAACTATGATAAACCAATTAGTATACTAATCCAGTACCACACATCCTTAATCTCAGTATCATACTCTTAATCCACATTCACACACCCTAGATCCAGCCATCTCTAAAGAGCCCCACATGACCACATGAGACTTCAGAGAGAGATCTAGATACAAGCCATAACAACTGCATTTTCTTTATCCATTCATCTGTTGATGGAATATAGGCTGGTTCCAAGATTTAGCTATTATGAATTGTTCTGCTATAAACATACCCATGCATGCATCACTGTAATATGATGTCTATAACTCTTTCAGGATGATATCTACAAGGAGAATACCTGGGTGAAATGGAATGTCTAGTTTTTTTTTAAAGGAATCTCCACACTGATCTCCATAGTGGTTGTGGCACTGGGGCTAGGGTCCCGAAGTCTGAAATGAGGAATCTATCTCATCATTTTAAAAGAAGTTTGAAAGTTCACTGTCTCTTGTCATGGAAAAAGAATTTTCAGGACACATCAGTAAGAGGCAAGGGAAGGGTTTATTAGAGATATGGGATGTACTCAAGGTAGAGTGTGGCTACTCAGAGAAATGAGGCATGCTATGGTTAGGAACTGGGAAAATTTATGTGTTTTTGGGTGGTGGAAATCTGTTGAATTTGATTATCTATAGTTTTAGTCTTGTCTAGTAGGTGAGAGAGGATGGCTCTCCCATAGTGAGATAATGGTCCAGTCATACATGAAATCTTAAAAGATGGTCTATTCATAGGTGAATGAAGATCATTTTCAAGCAAAAAAAAGGGGAATGGGCAAGCTCATTGGTAGGGGAAAGGGAGTTGCCCAGTTTTATTGTTTTGGGAGAAAAGAAATAAAGAAAAATAAATTTAAAAACTGGACTTGTGTCCTGAAGCTGCAGTTCTTAAAAGTACAATTTAAAAAATCTCAATTTCCTCATCTCTTTTCTATCTCATTTTCATTTCTTCTATCCTCCCTCAGTTGTACTAATTTATATTTCTACTAACAGTATGGAAGGGCTCCTTTTTCCCTGCAGCCTTGCTAGCATTTGTTATTATTTGATTGCTTGATGATGGTCATTCTTTCTGAAGTAAAATGGAATCTCTGTTGTTTTAATTTGCATTTCTCTGATGGCCATTGAACATTTCTTTGTGTATTTATTGGCCATTTGTACTTCTTCTATGAAGTGTCTACTCATTTCACTTGCCAATGTTTTGATTGGGTGTTTTATTTTGGGGGTCTCATTTTTTTGAGTTCTTTATATAAGAAACAAGATCTTTTCTATCAAAAACTATGAACAAGAGAGTGTCTCCATCTTAAACTCTAGTCCACTCTAGGCTGCCCTCCCCCACCCCTTACACCAGAGTTATGAAAAATGTCTGCTCAATTTAGGCTCTGGGAACACAACTGACCACCAAAGATAACTTATCAACAGCCAAGGACTTCCAGTTCCTCATATCCTCACTCTCCTCTCCCTTAGCAATCCTTCAGGCCCTCTCCTTGCACTGCTTAAACTAGCCAATCAGGATAAATTGTGAACTTTCAAACCAGCCAACTGGGAGGTCAGCTGCTTCTCATATATTAGGAAGTAAAAGGAGCCTGCTGCTGTGTCTCTGTGCACCTGCTACCACGTGCTAGAGTGTGCTCATGCCCTTCAGCAGAAGTAAAAATGTTGAGATTTCCTGCTGTCTGAGTGCTTTATTATGTGCACTGACAAATTGAGTCTGGGGACATATTCCCAATGAATATATTCTAGATATTAGTCCTCTGTGAAGAAGCCAGACCACCACCATACAAGCTAGATAACAGGCTGCAGCCATTTCAGGCCCTCCACTCCCTTAACATTCATGCTCTTTAAGTTCTCTTTTCTCTGAATATACTTTCCTAGGCTGACAAAGCCCAGTCAGCCCCACCTTCGGAAAAACCCACTGCAAGCAGAATGGTCCAGTGACCACAGCCCTACCTCAAAGGTAGCTATAACTTCCTCTCACCACCCTCTAAAACCTCATACCCTGTAAGAGATAGCATCATTCTGGTCTAGCTGTCAATGGTCCCGCTCAAGTTTTTAACTCCAATAAAACCTGCCCTCAACTGTGGAACTTGCTTCCTATTTTCTTGCTTCTCACCCTTTTGTCCAATACTCTGTCTGAATTATAGCTGGAAAAATTTTTTTTACATTCTGTAAAAAATTCACTCTGTTGGTTTTCTTTTGCTGTGCAGAAGCTTTCTAATTTGACATGATCCCATTTGTTGAATCTTGGTACTATTTCCCGTGCAACCAGGAAATTCAGAAATTCAGAAAGTCTGCCTACACCTATGATTTCAAGAATTCTATTTTGTCATCTGTCAGTTGAGCATTTCTGTTCTGTTCTGTAACTTTTAGTTTGTTGATCCATTTTAATTTTTCTTTAGTACATGGTGAGAGATATATGTCTACATTAAATATTCTGTATGTGGGGCTGGGGATTTAGCTCAGTGGCACTGTGCCTGCCTCGAAAGCACAAGGTCCTGAGTTCAATCCCTGGTACAAAAAGAAAAAAAATTCTATATGTGAATAGTTAGTTTTCCAAACAATATTTATTAATGAGGCTATCTTTACTCCAGTGTTATGTTTTTGGCTTCTTATCAAAGATCAAATAGTTCAGTGTGTCTGGGGTTGTTTCTGCATCCACCATTCTGTTTCATTGATCCTCATGTCTGTTTTTGTGCTGGTACCATGCTGTTTTAGTAACATTAGCTTTGTGATATATCTTGAAGTCTGGGATTGTAATGCCTCTTACTTTCTCTTTTTACCCAGGATTTCTTTTCTGGGTCTCTTATGGTTCCCTATGAATTTTAGGGTTGTTTTCTCTAGTTCTGTGATAAATACTGTTGGAATTTTGATTGGGACTGCATTAAATCTGTCTATCAATTTTGGAATTATGGCCATTTTGACTATATTGTTTTTGCCTATCCAAGAACAGAGAATGTTTTTCCATTTTCTTTCTTTCTTTTTTTTTTTTTTTTGCACTTCCAGAGCTTGTATTTTAGGTGAAGGAAGCTGACAACAATATAAACTTATGTCAGTTAAATAATACCATGGAAGAAAAGTAAAGGGAACAGGGAACAATAATCAGCTGGTATTTGATCAAAGACCTGCTCAATTTGGGGAGGGAGACTTTGTTTATTAAAGTGTATAAAATAAATTCAAGTACTCAAGAAAGTAAATTCTAGGTATATTAATGTTGTAATTATATTGGTGATAAATCCTTAATAGTATTAAGGGTGTTTAACCTTTTCTTTATCAAAGGTGGTGCCTATAATTTAAAAATGCAGAACTCACACCTATTTCAGACATGAGCTAAACTGTTTACTGGTAGTATATGTGAAGGTTATGAACTTCTGTCCATGATGGAGCTAAGCTAACTATTGAGTATTCATGCCATGTTTAGTTTAAAAATAAACATAAATAACTCTCCTCCCTTCATTGACCTTCCAAGTTTTGGCTGGCTTTACTGAAAAATATTCTTTTAATTTTATCCTGAAAATAACATGGATACTGACTTTTTTTCAAAACAAGTTTTCCCTTGAAGAGAAACACATGTTCAAAGTACAAACATCATTCCAGTATCCAACTTAGGACTACTTAATTTCTGTAGGGTGATATCACCCTTAGGCTATTAAATCTGTTCCTGTAAACACTGTTCTTTAATTCTATAACTTAGGCTCATTCACAGAAGCGGACCCAATTTTTCTATATAACTAACTAGAGAACAACAAAGAGAACACATTTGAAAAGCAAATTCCCAGGGTATAAATAATTTCTAAGAGTAGCCAAAAATAGCAACCAACATAATTTTAAAGTAAAATTTGTTTTGTTTTGTTTTTTTGGTACCTGGGATCAAACTTGGGACCTTGCATTTGTGAGGCAGGTGGCTGAACCACTGACCTAAATCCCTGGCCCTAAAGTAAAATTTGATAGGTTCATTTTAAAATTTATTTATACAGAAAAGGAAAATTTTGGGGATAAAGATTTATGAGTAAGTCAGGCTATCTAAAATATAAAATATAAAGTCATGATAATTTAAATGTAATATTAGGTGAGGTAAAGAGATAGTCAGAAAAGGTCTAGGGACATTTCCATGATTATATGATAACATATAAGGGAAAGGAGGATAAGTAGAATAAATTTATGCTATGTACAGAAGAAACCTAATAACTTAAAGAATATGAACACTACATGTCATAAACATGAGTTAAGACTAATACTATTGGAGAGGCGTGGAACATGCCAAATCAGCCCGCCACAGACAGGCAGCTACCTGGTTCCACACTACAAAGATGCAGAGGACACCGGACCACCAAACCATGGTGCTGGGTCCCACTGCTCCCAGCCTAAAGGTAGGGGCTTCTGAGCCACAGTCCTCCTGCTCCTGATCCAGAGGAAGGGGCTTCCTTGCCACCATCCCTCCCGCTGCCCCCAGCCCAGAGGAAAGGGCTTTTGGGCCACCTTCTGTTCCTCCACTCCCGACCCAGAGGAAGTGGCTTCTGGGCCACCATCCCTACCGCCACTCCAGGCCCCTGTCCCACCTCTCCCAGCTCAGAGGAGGTGACACTTGCAGGTGCCAACAACACCCCCTGCCCCCCCCCGCCAGTCAAAATGAGAAAACACGTAAATAAGTCTCAAAACCAGACTTTCAGATCACCTACAGCAACCACAAAGGGAAATGAGATGGAACACTCTGATAATCAACCACTTGGACCCACTGAACTGGCAACAAAAGGGGATCTGGAAAAAATGAAATCAGAAATAATTTCTCAGATAACAGGAGAAATTGTGCTCCTAGTGCAAGACATGATTAATAAATCTAGAGAGGAGCTGAGGAACATGATGGAATCCCAACATAGGAAACAAATGGAATCCAGAAAACAGATGCAAATAGATTGCCAGGAGATGAAAAACTCCATTGAAACTCTACATAGCAGAATGAGCCAATGTGAGGACAGAATTTCAGATATAGAAGATAAGATTGCAATTAGTGACCAGGAAAAGAAAAATTGCTTCAAAATTATAAGGGAACATGAGAAATCAATCCAGCAGCTGCTAGATGATGCAAAGAAGAATAACATAAGACTGATTGGAGTCAATGAAGAAACAGGAGAGAGTGCAGATGACATAAAAAAGTCTCTTCACAGAAGTAATGGCAGAAAACCTCCCAAGCAGGGGAAAAGAACTTGACATGCAGATAAGTGAGGCATATAGGACTCCAAATAGCCTTGATCAAAAAAAAATTTACAAATCGGCATATAATTAAGATTCCAGAAACTCAACAGAGGAACAAAGTTCTACAAGCAGTGAGAGAAAAGAAACAAATCACATACAAAGGAAATCCCATCAGAATCACAGCAGACTTCTCAACACAAATCATCAAGGCAAGAAGAGCTCGGAGTGACATATTCCAAGCCCTAAAAGAAAACAGCCTCCAACCCAGATTGATGTACCTTGCCAAACTATCTTTCAAAATTGATGGAAAAATAAGATACTTTCATGACAAAGAGCACCTTAGGAACTTTGTGAATACCAAACCAGCACTCCAAAAAATTTTACACAATATCCTAGGAACAGACATTGAGGATCACAACCTCAGGAAGCAAAGCAGAATGAACCCATCTGGCATGGCAAGAAATTAAATGTAAAGGGGGAGAACCCAACAAAAAGAAAAAGTCATGGCAATGACAAGTCAATACGTTTCAGTTATAAGCATCAATGTTAATGGTCTCAATTCACCGGTCAAAAGAAATAGACTGGCAGAATGGGTCAAGAAGCAAAATCCAACAATATGCTGCATACAACAAACACACTTAATTCAAAAGGAAACTCATAGACTGAAAGTTAAAGGGTGGAAAACAATACTCCATGCGACAGGAACCCGAAAAAAAGCAGGAGTAGCTATCCTCTTGGCAGATCAAGTAGATTTCAAACCAACACTGATTAAGAGAGATGAAGAAGGACACTACATCCTTGTAAAGGGAAGAATTCAAGAGGAAGAGATGACAATCATAGATATCTATGCACCAAACACTAGTGCACCCAACTATATAAAACAAATACTAACGGACATGAAAAGTCATATATGCACTAATACAATTGTAGTGCAGGACCTCAACACCCCACTATCACAAATAGTTAGATCAACTAGACTAAAAATAAGGAATGAAATACTAGAACTCAATCAAACTCTTGAACCAATGAACTTAATAGATGTTTAGAGTCTTCCACCCCACAAAATCAGAATACACATTCTTCTCAGCTGCACATGGGTCCTTCTCCAAAATAGACCACATACTCACACATAGAACATGTTTAAGTAAGTGCAAAGGAATTGAAGTTATCCCCTGTATATTATCAGACCATAGTGCGATGAAATTGGAGATCCATAGCAAAAGAAACTTAAAAAATTTCATAAACACGTGGAAATTGAACAACACACTTCTGAATAACCAATGGGTCACAGAGGAAATGAAATAAGAAATCAGACAGTTCCTTCAATTAAATGACAATGACAATACAACATATTGGGATCTATGGGACACAATGAAAGCAGTCTTAAGAGGGAAATTCATAGCAGTGAATATGCATATTAGGAAAACAGAACAAGCCCAATTAAACAACCTGATGCTGCACCTCAAGCTTCCAGAAAAAGAAGAGCAGGACAACCCCAGAGCTCATGCAAGGGAGGAAATTATAAAGATCAGAGGAGAAATCAGTGCAATGGAGACTAAGAGAACAATACAAAAAAATCAATGAAGCCAAGAGTTGGTTCTTCGAAAGAATCAACAAAATTGACAAACCTTTAGCCAACCTTGTCAGAAAAAGGAAAGAAAAGGCCCAAATCCATGCAATTAGGAATGAAAAGGGTGAAATGACAACAGACCCAGCAGAAATCCAGAGGATCATCAATACCTACTTCCAGAACCTATATGCCAAGAAGATGGACAACACAGAAGAAATGGACAGATTCCTAGATACATACGAATTACCAAAGTTGAACGAAGAAGACCTAAAAACTCTGAACAACCCAATATCAACCAATGAAATTGAAAATGTAATTAAAAACTTATCAACTAAGAAAAGCCCAGGCCCTGATGGTTTCACTGCTGAATTCTGCAAGACATTTAGAGAGGAACTGCTGCCACTACTGTTTAAACTCTTCAATGAAACTGAAAGGGAAGCAATACTCCCAAATTCATTCCTGGAAGCAAGCATCACCTTGATCCCCAAAGCAGAGAAAGACCCAACTGAAAAGGAGAACTATAGGCCAATCTCACCAATGAACATAGATGCAAAAATCCTTAATAAGACACTGGCAAATAGAATGCAGAAGATCATCAAGAAGATCATACACCCTGATCAAATGGGATTCATCCCAGAGATGCAGGGATGGTTCAACATACACAAATCAATCAATGTAATACACTATATCAATAGAGCCAAGGACAAAAACCATATGATTATCTCCATAGACGCAGAAAAAGCATTTGACAAAATCCAACATGCATTTATGATAAAAACCCTACAAAAAATTGAAATAGATGGTCTCTACTTCAAACTGATAGAAGCCATCTATGAAAAACCAATAGCCAATATCATACTAAATGGTCAAAAACTGAAATCCTTCACACTAAAATCAGGAACAAGACAAGGATGTCCACTATCACCACTCTTGTTCAATATAGTTCTGGAAACACTAGCCACGGCAATTAGACAAGAGAAAGAAATAAAAGGAATAAAGATAGGTAATGAAGAAGTCAAATTGTCATTATTTGCAGATGACATGATACTCTATATAGAAGACCCCAAGAACTCCACCAAAAGTCTTCTAGACTTAATAACCAAATTCAGTCAAGTAGCTGGCTACAAGGTCAACACACAAAAATCAATAGCTTTCCTCTATACCAATGACAGACTCACTGAGAGAGAAATAGGGCAAATAATTCCTTTCACAATAGCATCCAAAAAACTGAAATACCTAGGAATCAATCTAACGAAAGAAATCAAAGACCTTTTTTCTGAAAACTATGGCACTCTGAAAAGAGAGATTGAAGATGATATCAGAAAATGGACAGACATTCCCTGGTCCTGGGTAGGAAGGATTAATATAGTGAAAATGGCCATACTTCCAAAACTGCTATATAGATTTAATGCAATTCCAATTGAGATCCCAGCAGCATACTTCATGGACCTTGAGAAAACAATCCAAAAATTCATTTGGAGCAAGAGACCCAGAATAGCAAAAGCAATTCTAGGTAACAGAGACATGGCAGGGGTTATCACAATCCCCAACCTGCAACTATACTACAAATCTACTGTGATAAAAACAGCATGGTACTGGCAAAGAAACAGACTTGAGGACCAGTGGAACAGATTAGAAGATGCAGAAACAACCCTAGACACACTCAGTCATCTCATCTTTGATAAAGGAGCCAAACACCCTCACTGGAGGAAAGATAGCCTCTTTAATAAATGGTGCTGGAAAAATTGGGCTTTAACATGACAAAGATTAAAACTAGACCTGTATCTCTCACCATGCACTAAACTAAAATCAAAATGGATTAAAGATCTAAATATTAAAATAGAAACTCTGAACCAGTTGGAACAGAGGTTAGGTAGAACCCTTGAAGACATCGGTGTAGGAAAAGATTTTATGAACAAAACCTCAGTTGCCCATGAACTAGCACAAACAATCAACAAGTGAGATCTCTTCTTATTAAAAGGCTTCTGCACAGCAAGAGAAACCCCAGCAGTGTGAAGAGACAACCCACAATGTGGGAAAAAATCTTCACCTGCTCTTCCTCAGACAAAGGTCTACTATCTCGAATCTATAAAGAACTTAAAAAGATCAGACCTCCCAAATTTCAAGACCCAATCCAAAAATGGGCATCTGAAAAGAACAGACATTTCTCAGACAAAGAAATAGAAATAGTAAATAAATACATGAAAAAATGTTCAACATCACTGGTCGTTCAAGAGATGCAAATGAAAACAACGCTGAGATTCCACTTCACTCCAAAAATAATGGCTGCTATCATGAAATCAACCAATAACAATGCTGGCGGGGCTGTGGGGAAAGAGGAACCCTGTGACACTGCTGGTGGGAGTGTAGACTGGTGCAAGCACTGTGGAAATCAATATGGAGATACCTCAAAGAACTAGGACTGGAAGTCCCATTTGACCCCGCTATTCCACTGCTGGGGATCTTCCCCAAAGAATTAAAAGAATCATACCACAGTGATATATATGCACTCATGTTCATAGCAGCATAGTTTGTAATAGCTAAAACTTGGAAACAGCCCAAATGCCCATCAACTGGAGATTGGATAAAGAAGATGTGGGTTTTTTTATATATATAAAATGGAGTATTACTCAGCCATAAAAATTGAGAAATTAGAGACATTTATAGCTAAGTGGATGCACATTGAGGCAATACTCTTCAGTGAAATAAATAGGACACACATGAATAAATTCTGAATAGTTTCTCTGATGTGAGAAACTGAAAGTGTAAATAAGGACTAAATGTATAATAGGTAATGTGAAACAGGAAGAAAAGGGGCAAAGGGGAAGGAAGTGGGAGGGCTAGGGAAAGGACAGAAGGGAATGGGATTAATATGAGAAAATGGAAAAATAGGAACAAAATCATTGTAAATAGAGAGGAATGGAGGGGTTGAAGGGAGGGCTGGGCAAGGGTGAAAAATAAGAACCAAGAGAGACTATGTAAAGGTGCAGATTTCCAATGATGAATGTCATTATATTTTATACCTAAAATGTACCAATGATTAGAATGAATAATCGATAATGTAAAATAGGAAGAAAAGGTCCAAAGGGGTAGGGGTAGTGGGAGGGGCAGGGGAAAGGAAAGAAGGGAAAGGAAAAATGCTGAGAAATGGAAAAAATGGAAATAAAGTCTTTGTAAATAGGGAAGGGTGGAGGGGGTGAAGGGAGGGCTAGGAATGGGGAAAAAATAAGAACCAAGATGCATTATGTAAAGGTACAATTCCCAATGAGAAATGTAATTGTGTTGTATACCTACAATGTACCAATAAAAGAATTTAATACAAAAAAAAAGAAATCAACCAATAAGAAATGCTGGTGGGGATGTGGGGAAAGAGGAACCCTGTTCCCCTGCTGGTGGGAGTGTAGACTGGTGCAACCACTGTGGAAATCAGTATAGAGATACCTCAAAGAACTAGGACTAGAGGTCCCATTTGACCCAGCTATTCCCCTGCTGAGTCTTCCCAAAAGAATTAAATGAATCATACCACAGAGATATATGTGCACCCATGTTCATAGTGGCACAGTTTGTAATAGGTAAAGCTTGGAAACAGCCCAAGTGCCCATCAACTGGAAACTGGATAAAGAAGATGTGGGTTTTTTTATAAAGTGAAGTAGTACTCAGCCATAAAGAACAAGAAACTAGAGACATTTATAGCTAAATGGATGCATATTGAGGCCATACTCTTAAGTGAAATAAATAGGACCCACATGTGTAAATACTGAATAGTTTCTCTGGTGTGAGAAACTGAAAGTGTAAATAAGGATTAAAATGAATAATTGATAATTTGAAATAGGAAGAAAAGGTCCAAAGAGTTAGGGGAAGTGGGAGGGGATGTGAAAAGGAAAGAAGGGAAAGGAAAAATGATGATAAAAGGAAAAAATGGAAACAAAGTCTTTGTAAATAGGGAAGGAGGGAGTGGGTGACGGGAGGACAGGGAAAGGGGAAAAACTAAGAACCAAGATACATCATGTACAGTTGTAAGTACCCAATGATAAATGTAAATGTATTGTATGCCTAAAATGTACCAATAAAAGAATTTAAGCAAAAAAAAAAAAAAAAGAAAGAAAGGAAGAAAGAAACTGCATTTGTCTGGGGTTTTCTCCTTTTAGATAGCTTTCCAAAGAGCTAAAGATATCATATTACAGAGATACATGTAGGAGACAGCCCTGCCCAGTACTAGTGGGCTATGAGTGGCACATGCTTCTTGCCTTCCCTAATTCAGCTAAACTGTTTTATATTAGGAGTCAGATTGAAGCCTTGCGTGACTCAAATGGCCATGTCAGCTAGCAGAGTTGGGCTAGTATTGCTCCTTTGCTAATGGCTGTCATCGAGACCTAAGTTCTGGTCTGTGAAGTGGCAGGGCCCTGCTGAATTACATGGAGCTGAGGTCAGCATGACCCCAATTAAAATCCTTTCCCCTGAATTATCGCTTCTCTCTGACCTTGTGGGTTGCTTGCTAATTGCACCTGGTCCCAGTACCAATATCTTCTATCCTAGCAAGATAAACAGTGCCTACTCCCTAACAGCTGTGCCTGGTGCCATCATGCCAGGTGTTCAACAGTAATTCACTAGATGACTTCAAAGCTCCCTAGCTCCCTATTCCTTCTCATGGTTCTATTCAATAAATACAGAATGTGCTTGGGGGCTTTTGTCTTTGACAGAGCAGCATTGATCAGGACCCAAGACTCAGCTTCACTATAAGTCTCATTCTGTCAATTCTTTAACCTTTCACCGGTGCTGTGGTGGCTCACAAGAGGCTGATTCCTATTGCAGTGGTCTCCAGCAATGTCCATTCCCCTTGAGCCTTACAGATAAACATACTAATGTTTATAGCAGCACTATTCATAGTAGCTAATATAATGGAATACTATTTGGCTATAAAGAAGAATAAATTTGAGGTTTTTGTAGGAAATTTGTTACACCTGAAAAACATAATGTTAAGTGAAGTAAATCAAATGCACAAACTCAAATACTATGTGATTTCTCTCATTTGACCCATGCAAGGTACAAATAAAGAGCAAAATATAAGATTAATAAAAGAAAATTTGGAGATAGATGTTTGCAAATGAGAAGGGTTCACCCTCACCCAAGGGGTAGAGTAGGGGGAGAAAGGGACATAAAAAGATTGAAGAAGCATCATAATGTCACATAACAAACTCCTACAATAAATGCAAGCATTATATGTCACAAACATGAACTAAAATAATAATGATGATGATAATGAAAATGAAGATGTGGAGAGGTGATCTAGATAAGTGAATAAAGAGGGGGAGGGGAATAAAAAAGAATAAAGATATGTTATGTAAAGGTACCTAATCCCTAAGATGAACGTAAATTTCATGTGCTGCAAATATGTACTAATAGAATGAAAAACAAAAATAAGGGCCAGGGCTTTAGCTCAGTGGTGCCTCACCTACCTCACAAGTGCAAGGCCCTGAGTTTGATCCCAGGTACTGGAAAAAAAATAAATACATACATTTTAATACAATAGTCCAATTGATTTGTTCTGTAAGAAGGAGGAAAAATGAACACAAATCCCTATGGCCAGGTTTTTATGACCTTATACCAAGACTCAAAAGTACATGGATCTTGTACAGTCTGTTATGTCCATGTGCCAATATGACCCGTCAGAATAGAAAAAAATGCCCTAGAAGTTGGACTCTTGAGTGCCCCAAGCAGAGCACCCCAGATGCCTGTGGCACCAGTATCAGAGCCAGGAGAGGCTCTAGAGGCTGCTGAGGAAGACTCAGAACCTGGCTCAGCTGTTTCACCTACTCCAACCTCGCCCAGGGCCACTTTACATCCCACCTCCTTATCAACCTATCTCCCATTAGCAAAGGAATCCAACCTTGCTGGTGTAACAAGAAGTGGCACTTCTTACCATCCCACTGATTCAAAAACTAGTATGTTTCTGTTTTGAGAAGTGGAGTAGTGGTGCAGGGTGTTATGAGAGTACATGTCCCCTTCTCCATGAGTGATCTGGCCCAGAGTAAACAAAAATATGGATGGTTTTTGGAGGACCCAGATAGATTCATAAATGAGTTTTAGACTTTGACTATTACTTATGATTGAATGTGGGCTGATCTTTAAGTACTATTTTCTACTTGCTGCACTCCTAAAGAAAAAGTCCTTATATGAACAGCAGGACAGGCTAAGGCTGACGGAGTTCATGCTGAAATAGTGCCAAAGATGTGAGTATGGGCGTGGTACCCTCAAGGGCTCATGATTGGCAACATCAATTTGGAGGGCTGTGAGAAGCATGATCATGCGATTACTTATTTGATGGAGAGAATGAGGAAGTGCATAAGTAAGTCAGAAAAGATTATAAAATATGAGAGAAATCACCCAAAGAATAAAATTCTGATTTGTTTCTGTGATGCTTAACTGAGACCCTCTACAAATATACTAATATTGGTCCTAACTCAAAGGCAGGACAAACTTTATTGAGATTACATTTTATTAGCCAGTCTGCTCAGATATTTGTTGAAAGCTTCATAAGAAAATTATGGGTCCTCGGACCCCTATTAATGAACTTTAAACTTGGCCTTTGAGACCTTTAACAACAGGGCCAAAATAGAAGCAAGTGTCAAAACCCAGGGGGAACAACTACTGGCACAAGAATGGGCCAAATTTATCCCTGTGCCATTAGAAAATAAAATGCCATATTATGGAAAGGTACAAATGCTCAATAATGAATGTCAGCATATTGTATCCCTAAATTGTACCAATAAAATTAATGAATGAAAAGAAAAGAAAATGCTGCCTTCTTAGAGAAACCCCAAGATTCCACATGCAAAGAGGGAGACTATGAGACAAATGGCTGCTACCACTGTGGAGACACCTAGACACTGGAAGCAAGACTGCCCTCCCTTCTGAAGGGAGGAGAGGCTACTTGCTTCCATTTTGGCTGCCCAGGAAGACTGAAGGTGGCTGAGGTCTCTCAGAGCCCCTCTTAATAAAGTGGACTTCATCTTGGAAGAGCCTTGGGTAACTCAACGTGGCGGGTAAAAATTAATATTCTTGGACACTGGAGTGTCATTCCCTGCCTTGCTTAAATCTCCTGGACCCTTTCTAATAAGGTCCGTGTTGTGACTGGTGTTGATGGTGTCCCTAAGGCCAAGCACTGTACAATGCCTCTAACCTGCAGATGTGGGGAGCTAATTTTCACTCAAGCTTTCCTAGTTTTCCCAGAATGGTCTACTCCGTTATTAAGATTATTTATTTATTTATTTATTTATTTTTGCCTTTCTAGGAGCAACTCTTTATCTGGCACCAAATTGCTTCTCTTTTTGGAAGCATTAACATCAGACTCACTAGATAATACATTTAGAAATATTCCTAGGGAAATTTTATCAGATGTAGATCCATGAGTCTATGATACTAGAACCCCAGGAAAAACAGTTTATGCTTAGCCTGTTGTCATTTTCTTAAAAGACCCAAGCAGCTATCCTAATAAATGCCAATATCCTATTAAACCAGAGGCCTACTTGGGGCTTCAGCCTCTAATTCCTAAATTCCTCAAACATGGACTTTGGGTCCATTGTCAGTCCCCATGCAACACTCTCATCCTTGCAGTACTGAAACCACTGGGGATCCTGCTTCTAAAATTGGCTCACCAACTAAACACTACCGGGTTCTGGTTGCTCGCCTTTCCCTTTAGAGTTAGATTCCAGGTCCTTCTTGTCTTGAACAAAGAATTGAACACAATGAACAAAAACCAGTGACAAAGTTTATTTGAGAAAGTAAAAGTGAAGAGTGAGAGAGCAACTGTCTCTACAGAGTGAGTTTGGGCCAAGTAAAAGGAGAAAAAGCAGAGAAAGCAGGGTGGGCTACCGTGAAGAAAGTCGTGATAGCAAGTTCTTGTGGTACTTCTCCTTATGCTGTCCAAATCTCAAAGAAACCCTCAGGAACATCTACACATGGGTCCAGAGTGGCTGTGCTGTCCAGAGTGATCTCAGGCTGAGGTCAGGTCTAGGCCATCTTATTGAAAGTTTTCTTGAGTTCTCATGAGAAGTCCTCATGTAGGGCTTTGGGAACTGTTCTGTGCATGCGTCCAGGATCTTGCAATTAATAAGCAATGGATTTTGCAGGACAGAGGTTCCAGTTTTGGGCTCATAGCTAAGCTTCTCTATGAGGCCACACAAGGGCCTGGCTATGAGCCCCTAGATTGGATTGAGAGACAGAAAACAGCTTTTCAAAAGCTCAAAGACCTGTTGCTGTCTGCTCCAGCTTTAGAAATTCCTGTTATAGATAAGCTATTTACCATATATGTCACCATAAGAAAGGCATAGCCCTGAGGGTCCTTATTCAAAGGCTGGATAGACCTTCCTTGGCCTGTGGTTTACTTTTCTAAAGAGTTAGGCTCTGTGGGCCAGGGATTTAGCTCAGTGGTTCCACCACCTCCTGCCTCCAAGCTCAAGATCCCATGTTTAATCCCTGGTACCAAAAAAAAAAAAAAAAAGAGGCTCTGTGTCATGTAGATGGTTTGGATGACTATGGGCTGTGCCTGCCACAGCACTCCTGGTTGATGGAGCCACTAAATTAACTCTAGGGCACCAACTGGAGGCCCAAACCTCCCACCAAATTCAAAGTGGAAAACAGCTATCTAAATATGAAGCTCTTCTATTAGAGCCTACATGGATTACTCTCAAAGTGTGCCACACTTTAAAACCAATAACCTGGCTTCCTACCCCAGGAGAAGGAGATAGCCTACCACTCCTGTGTGGAAATTGTAGAACAAGTTTTCTCTAGCAGGCCTGGTTTTAAAGACCAGAGCTTAGACAACCCTGATGGAGATGAGGCTTTTACATAAATAGTGGGACTTGGAGGACAGGTTATGCAATTGTTACCTAAATACATAAATAATGAGATGTGAAGGCAAACCTGCTTCCTTCAAATAACTCAGCACAAAAAGCTGAAATCATTGTCCTTACCTGAAATTTACCGTGGGGAGAAAAACAAGTGAGAAAACATTTATATTGATATACCTTCTTAGTTCTTTATGCTCCTGTGGCATGTGGAAAGAAAGGAGACATGTAACAGGAAAATAATTTTTTAATTAAGAATGGGCCTGAGATTTTTTTCCCTCCTAGAAGCAGTGTGTCCACTGACCCAGGCAGCAGTAATGCACTGCAGAAGACATAAGAAAGACAATTATTCTATAATCTAAGAAAATGTTTTGGCAGATCACAGTGCCAAATAAATGGCACTAAAAAATGTTTCACAGATGGCTTTAGTACCTCTGACTCCAAGCTTAAGTACAAGCCCTTACTATTCAGAGATTATAAAGAAATAGGCAAAGAAGTGAGGATATAAACCAGAAATGGCTGGTGGATTAAAGAGGAAGATCACAAGGTTTTATTACCTCAGGCTGGTGGATGGAAAATTATTAAAGGAATTCACAATTCATGCCATCTGGGGAGAGAAGCACAGATCACCTTAGTCAATCATGCTTTTAGGGGGAAAAGCCTCTAATTCAATATTCACAACATCGTAATGGCTTGTTCCCTTTGCCTCTCCCACACTGCGTAACCCAGTACAAAGGTGAGGTACCTTCCCTAGAAAAGACTGGCAACTAGACTTCACCCAGATGCCCCTCTGCCAAGGATGTAAATATCTCTTAGTTTTTGCTGAAATTCTCTGGGTAGGTAGAAGCACATCTCACCTGGACTGAAAAGATCCAAGGAGTCACTAAAGCTATTAAAATACCCAAGACACTTCAGAGCGATAACGGATCTTCCGTTGTCTCCAAAGTGACACAGGAGTTTTCACGAGCCTTGGAAATCATTTATTATCTTCACACCATTTGTCATCCTCAGGCATCAGGAAGTTGAAAAGACCAATTTACATATTAAAACCACCTTTGCAAAATTGTTCCAAGAAACCTCAGAGTCTTCACTAAAACTATTACCTATTGCTTTACTGAAGATTGGAATTAACCCCCAAAGCTTCTTTTCAATTAAGCCTTATGAAATGCTTTATTGGAGGCCATATATGACTTCAGATCTAGTCACTGATCCTAAAACACAGGAAATGATTATTTACATAATTAATCTAGGTCGGGTACTAAAACATGATAATAAAGTCCTTCCAGCACCAGACTCTACAACTCACTTCTGTAAAATTCAACCCAGTGATTTTGTGTTACTTAAACTTCGGAAGAGAGGTCACCTTTAGATCAGCTTCTCCCTAAATGAAAGGGACCCTACCTAGTTCTTTTGAACACACTCACAGCTGTCAAGCTGTAAAGATATACAGTAGTGGGTTGGGGATTTAGCTCAGTGGCACTGCACCTGCCTTGCAAGTGCAAGGTCCTAAGATCTATCCCTTGTACCAAAAAACAAAAACAAAAAAAGATATGCATTATGGATTCATTTTCAAAAATTAAACCTGTTCCTTTTGAGACTTTACAGGATTGAGAAGTCAAGGAAACAGAGACCTGTAATCAACACTGTCCTGAGTCATTGGAGGTCTTGCAGATCATATTCAAGAAGAATAAGACAGTTGATATAGGATAAATTAGATAAGTTTATTTTGCTTAAATATATCTCCTCTCATGACTCCACTGTGTCTGCTAAGATCCAAGTCAAACAATTATTTTTGTTTTTTAACCCTTATAGTATTCTCCAATGGAGGAATTTATGTTTTCCTTGACTGGGCCCAGCAATATACCAAAAACATTAAAAAGGTACATGCTGGGTTTGTGAACAATTGCCTACTTTTAGTGCATCTGGGCTACCATAGTGGGTATCTCCTCTATGGAGAGATGACTGGAAAATACTTCAAAATTTTATAGAACAGGGCCAGGGATTTAGCTCAGTGGTTCCGCTGCCTGCCTCACAAGTGCAAGGTCCTGAGTTAGATCCCTGGTACCTCCCCCCAAAATTTATAGAATAATAATAAAGTGCAATGATGATTTTAAGCTTGTTACCAGACCTAATGTCTTTCAGTGGCCAATAAATGAGATCCTAAAGGGCTGCAGGAAGAATTTTTCTCTAGTCACAATTAATACTCAGATATGACAATATAGAGATTCTGACCTACCCCAGACTCCTAAAACTCCCATGATGAAAGCTAACCACCAATTCATAGATACAATTTTTAAGTTTAGAATGAACATATCTGACATCTACTATGGGGCAAGTCAGCCAACTAGCTACCCTTTGTTAGAAGCAGAAAAATCATATTTGTGATAAATGGAACAATGCCCTGCAAAATACGGACTAGATTCCAACACAAAGCTGTGATCATACTGTAGTGTTAATGGATTCTAACTTGTTTGCTACTGACTGAAAGGCAAGAGCTGGAATAGGATGGCCACTCCTAAATGGTACCCAGTGGCTCTGTGGCACAAATCTATGGCCATGGTTGTCTCCAAGTTGGATAGGAAGATATACATTGTATTGCTATGTTGGATAAAATTAATATACAGCTAGATAGGGACTGGGCTCTCAAGGAAAACAGTGAGAGGTAGAGAAATCAGAATTGTGGCTGGAGGCATGTCTGAAGAAAGCAAGGCCTTGAGATTAAAATCACGATGGCCAGATTTACATACTTCCCTAAGGAATGAATGGAAATTTGATATTATACTGTAATTGGTACAACCCAGACCATTAAGTAGATGTACATCAGACACCTGGGTGTATGGCCAGAGCACCTGGGCCCATCTAGAACAGAAAACATTCCTGTTCTAGAAGTCATAGATAAACCAAAGTTAATAGTGTCATCCGTATGTCCTTGCTATGTGCCCCACTTCCCTATTGGATCAATATTAGCTAATTGGCTATACTGTAATTTGTTATAGACTGTGCACATGAATCCACTTACCAAAAAAGTGGGCTTTTTGTTGTGAGAAAAAGAAAAGTTTATTCCAATGAACAGGGACTAAAATTAGGAGATTCTACCAGCTAGCTGAGAAAAGTCGAATTTATCACATCCATGTGTGGATGGGCTGACACTGGGGGAGAGAAATAGCAGCAGCTAGCTAGGAGAGATTTTATCCTTGAGTGGTTGAGATAACACCAAGAGAGAGATTAACAGCTAACCTGGAAAGGAATTAGCCTTATATAGGTATTGAAAAGGCTAAGGAATCTGGGGTGAAATGTTTATGACTTGGATGCCCAAGGACGGTCTGCTCAGGTGCGCAGACAATCACTTGACATCTCAATGCCAGGGGGGTTGTATACTTTGTGTTGAGTCCATTTTGCCCTATTTACTGAGAAGCTACTGTTTTTGCTGAAAGCAGCCTGTTTGCTTTGCCCTGTTTGTTTAGCCCAGGCCCAACAGTAATCTTATTGGCTGATTGTATTTTGATCTACATCATACCCAACTCATGATTTTGCCCTATAAAACTTTCCCAGAGAAATGGCCTTGATGGCAACCCACTTCCAGGACTTCTCCTGTCTCTCAGGAGCTATTCCTATTCTCCAATAAACCTTTTTTACTCTTAACCTCCTTTGTCCTTTGGAATTCATTCTTCAATGTTAGGGGACATGAACTCAGCACATCAGACATCTAGCATGTTGGGAGTTCTATTTCTCCAATATCATTAGGATAGCCAATGGTATAAGGGTGCTGGGTTAAAACTGTACATCAACTAGCTAACCTCCTAGGCTTGGATTATCAATGGACCAGATCAGTTTTTCACTGGTATGGGCATTTGGCCTCTATCCTTATTCCCCAAATAGGACTTGAAGATGTAATGTGGCACATTGAATCTTACTACTTATAAAAGGCTGTAAATGACACTGAAGAGGGTACTTTATTACTAAATTCAGAAGTTAAAATGATAAAGCCATTCGACAAATGGAATGACCCTAGATATTCTAACAGCAGTGCAAGGTGCAACCTGTGCCACTATCAAAACAGAACTGTGTGTGTTCATTTCTGGCAACTCCATCAAAGTGTCTTCTGCATAACAAGGTCTATGTTCACAAATTAGTGCAATCTTGGACTCTGCCTTAAGCTTCAATGCCTGGCTGATGTCCCAGTTTTCTGGAGCAACCTCGTGGGAAAAGCTCTAACTTTTCTGGCCCTTAAACTGTGCGTAAAAATTCTTTTATGTTGCCTGATTCATTCCTGTTGTGGGCTAATGTGAGCTTGCCCTCTTTTTCATACTATCAAAAGATGATGATTCTGCAAAAACTGGAACCCAAGATTCCCATGTTTCCTGTAGATAAGTCAGGGTGAGACTTTCAGTCCCTGGCTATGCAGGATCAATGCCCCTCCACAGCCTGAAGCAGTCACAAGATATTGGACTGTTGGGCCTTCTGCACCCCTTAAGATTAAGGAATCAAAGTCTCAGGGGAGCAAATGAGGTAGGATAGAAGAAATTAAAAATAAGCAGAAAGGAAACAATGAAAATCATAACTTAAAAATAAAAACTGCAGTTTCAGGACACAAGCCTGACCAGGATAAGCCTGGGCAATTCCCTTCCACCTGCACATGGGTTCAGCTACTCACTTTTTACTTACAAATGGTCCTCTTTCACTTGTGAATAGGTCACCTTTTCACCTGTAAATTAGGTTTCCCCCTACAAATAGACCATTATCTCCCTGTGAGTTAGCCATCCTCCCCTACCCACCAAACCAAGATCAAGAATATAGCTTACCAAATTTGACAGATTTCTACTCCAAAAACATAATAAGTATTCCCAGCTTCAAATTGTAATGCATCTCATTGCTCTGAGTGTCCATACTCCACTCTTGCGTGTGTACTAAAATTCCGCCTAATAAATCCTTCCCGTGACTCTTACTGACATGTCCTCAAAATTCTTTTTCCAGGATAAGAGTCAGCAAACCTCCAAACATTCTATGTTTAGTGTGGGTTGAGTTCATCATCTCAGTTTTGGGAACTTCCTTAGACCCAGTCTGGCATTACAAAGTGACAAAGGGAGAGAAGGAAGGAAAGAAAGGAGTGAGGAAGGGAAAGAGGGAGAAAAGGAAAAAAGAAGGAAGGAAGGGAAAAGAGAAAAAAAGAAAAAGAAAGAAGAGAAAGTAAGTGAAAACAAAAAATTAAAAAGAATAAGGTACCAGGCTTATGATGTTTATAAGTAGTAATTTAGTAACCACACAAACAGTAAAGAATCCTCTGATTTTTTTGGTACCAGGGATCGAACTTGGAACCTTGTGCTTGTGAGGCGGGCAGCAGAATCACTGAGCTAAATCCCTGGCCCAAGTAAGGAATCCTGAGATGAGTAAAAACAGGGTGAATCCGTACATTAGAATGAAGGTCAGCATGGTGGAAATAGAGTACGACCGTTACAGGAGAAATATAATTCCCAACCTGTTAGATGTCAAATGTGCTGAGTTCTCGGTCTTACAACACCAAGGAATGATGTCATGAACCAAAGGAAGAAGTTAGGAGAGTTTTGTTGGAAATAAGGAGAGAATAGCTCCTGGGTTTCCAGGAGGGGTCTCGAATGGGGTGACCACCAAGGTCTTTTGTCAGGGGCAGTTTAAACAACAAAGTCACAACATGGGTACAACGTGAGTCAAATTACTATCAACCTATAGGGCTATAAGTAGAGCCACTTAGCTAATATAGATCCAATAGGTAAATGCGTCATGTAGCAAGGGTACATGGGAAGAACAAAGGCATTTTGGGCAATGGATGGGTCTATTTGCTCTGGTCACCCACCTGGGTTTAGAGACCTCAGCCCTCCCCTCCCCACCCCACACCAATCCAGCTCCCCCTGCTGGCGCTCGCTGAGACTCAGACACAGGTGACAGAGCAGTTTATTCCTGAGCGACTCCAAAGGTTAGTGGGGTTAGCGGGGTCCCAGACCACTGGGCTTTCCGCTCGCTAGCGCTCAGCGGCTCCACCCGCAACCAGAGCCCGCCCTCTGCCCGCAGGATCAGCTCCGGCTTCCGGAGCGGCTCGGTGTCCTTGTTGTCGGGCAGGACGCGGAAGCGCAGCAGAGTCAGCGCGAGCGCCACCTTCATCTCGGCCATGGCGAAGGTCTGCCCGATGCAGTTCCTGCGGGCGGGGAGGGGACCGTGACTGCGGCCTGGACCATCAGGCCCGTCCTACCCGAACCTGTCCGGGACCCCACCCCACCCTGGTCAGCTCCAGGGACAGCGAGGGGCGCTAAGTGCACCCGGCCCCAACTGGGCGTGTGTGTCCCCCGAACCAGGCTGAGACTCCAGTGCCTGAATCAGGCAGGGAGCAGGTTCTGAGCCCACCGAGGACCCCTCTTACACCTACCCAACCACTATTCTTCACAGCTTTGCGCATAACCCGCGCAGGGGCAGCGAGAAGCCAACCTGGATGTCCCCGCTGTCCCGCCCAGACCCCGCCTCCGTCAGCCCCTCCCCAGCTCAGACACCCGCTGCCCTCACCTGGGCCCCGCAGAGAAGGGAATAAAAGCCAGAGGTGACCTGTCCTTGCTGTTCTCTGGGTCAAAGCGGAAGGGGTCATAGACCTGGAGGAGAGAGGGAGCCACGGTTGCTGGGTGGGGTCGCCCAGCACACACAGGGAGAGACACATGTGCCTGTGGCAGGGGCAGGTGAGGTCTGATTTCCCAGGTCAACACCAAGTCCCCTGCTCTGAGACCCCTGTAACAGACCAGGATGGGGAGGCAGCACCTCAGGGTCCGGCCACACAGCTGGGTTGTGATGCAGCCCGAAAATACTGATGAGGCAGGTAACACCTGCGGAGAGGAGGGGACGGTCAGGACAGAGACCCTCGGCCTGAGGGACCCTGATCCAGCCCTGACATTGTGGGCACCTTTGGGGATGACCCGGCCATCCGGGAGCACAACGTCCTGAGTGCAGCAGCGGGAGATGCCAGTGACCGGGGGGTGCAGGCGCAGACTCTCCTTGATGCACATGGTCAGGAAGGGCAGCTGGGCCAGGTCCTCCCTAAGGAAACCACGACTCGAAGCTGTCCAGGGGAAAATCACAGGTCAGCAGCCCTGTGTTCTCCTGGTGAATCTTTTCTCCCTATAATAATAAAATCCTTAATGGATCAAATATTTGAGAGAGAAGCAAAGATGTTAGAAAATTGTCCTGAGACTGTCCTGAACTAAGACCCTTCCCCTGCCCTCCAAGCCAGGAACTCTTGAAAGGCAGATCCCTGAACTGGATCCTTTCCAAGTCTGCACAGTACAGAAGGGGGATGGACACAATAGCAATGGGCAGACAGAGAGTGTTTGCAGAATGAGGCTGGAAAGATGAACGATACAGGTGTTTGTGACAACAGGTAGATGACTGTTACCCACAGTGGTCTGTTACAAATCACTGGTACCAGGGCCTGCCTCTGGACCCAGATTTTACACTCACCAAGCAATTATATTCATAATCCCTCTGCCCCAGCAGGAGAGCAGAGCCATGGGAGGCTCAGGAACAGGCCATGAGGACCGGACTCACCACTCGATCTCTTCAGGCTCACGGCCTCTCAGGAGCTCTCGCACCTCCTGCCGGCAGCGCTCCTGGTATTCTGGGTGCCGGGCCAGGTTGTACAGGGCCCAGGAGAGACCACTGGCCGTAGTTTCATAGCCTGAGCAACAGCAGGGCAGCTTTGGGTCTCTGGACAGCTTCAGTACCAGAGTGGAAAGCACCCATCCATTGAGACCCCCCACACACACAGGGAGGAAGGAGGGATGAGGAAGGTGGGCGGAATGGAGAGATCCATTATGCCCTGGGGCAGAGAGAGATCCATGTGCAATCTACAGACCAACACTGGAACCCTCACCCTTAAACATAAAAGTGGCAATCTCTCCTCTTATGGCTTTAAGTGACATTTCCTTTCCATCTTCATCCTGGAGAGAACACAAGAACCCCTGAATCACACCAGCTTTCAGAGTTTCTGAGAAACCTATCTAGAAATCCAAGTCCTCTCGCATCACTAGGTTTCCTTTGGTAAGTATTGTGCTTTAATCTACAA
The DNA here is from genome assembly GCF_053883595.1 of Heterocephalus glaber. NCBI lineage: Eukaryota > Metazoa > Chordata > Mammalia > Rodentia > Bathyergidae > Heterocephalus > Heterocephalus glaber. The sequence continues at coordinate 2,652,294 of NW_028258457.1, read as the reverse complement.
TAGTCGCCGATAATTCTCGTGTGTTTAGAGTGGGGCTTTTGGAAGGTGCTTGATCATGAGGGGTGAAAAGTTTCTCAGTGGATTAATCCATTGTTACATTCGTAATTTAATGGTATTACTGGGCGGCTATGGAAATGGAAGGTAAGAGTTACTTCAAGGGGGTAAGTAATGAGAGTGTGGACTTGGGGACTATATGTGGTCACCAGCCCCTCCATCTCTAGCTTTTTTCTTTACTCTCTGACTACCAAAAGTTGAACAGTTTTTCTCCACCATATCTTTGGGCCACGATGTTTCTGTCTCATCGCAGGCCAAGCAATGGAGCAGGCTGACCATGCAGAAAAACTGACCTAAAATAAATCATTCCTCCTATAAGCTGTTTTGCTACCTTCTGTCCCAGCACTCTGGAAGGATAAGGCAGCAGGACTGAGTTTCAGCTCACCTTGGGACACTTAGCAACTTCGTGAGATTCTATTTTAAAATGAAAGATATAAAGTAAACTGTAAATGTAACTCAGTGTGAAGGCCCCAGCTTCAATCTCCAACACCACAAAAAGTTGTTTTCCTCAGCTGTTCGTTCTCAGCAATGAAAAGCTGGCTATGAGTCTCCACCGCCAGAGTCCCCATCCCACAAACATCCTCCCTGGCTTCCTTGTCTCCTCTTTGGTCTTTGGTTGGAAAATCAAGGATCTATTAACATGTTTTTCATGTTTCCATAGAAGCTCCCTTCCAGGCCAGGGATTTAGCTCAGTGGCACTGTGCCTGTCTTGCAAGCACAAGATCCTGAGTTCGATCCCCGGTACCGGAAAAAAAGAAAAAAAAGCTCCCTCCCCCCTCCCTCTTCCTCTCCCTCTTCCTCTTTCTCTCCATCTCCCTAGGAGAAGAAGCAGTTATGACAGCAGTCCTATGTAAGTTCCAAGACTCATACTGTGCAGCCCTTTTTCCTGGGCTGTAAACCCTGCTGCACATACAGGTAAAAGCATTGCATCACCCAGGGAAGGGAGAGTCAAAAAGGGAGTCACTGAGAGAGCCCTGCTCTGGCTGCTGTTATCACTGTAACGAATAAGCTGCCTGATCAAAGAGTCTGGTGCATCTGTCAACATAGATATAAATAGAGAGAAATGCAGATGCTGTGTGTATTAGACCTATAACTGTGCCACGCTAAGTTATTAACTTGTCAACAGAGGAAACCTCCAGGGCCTTCATAGTTTTGGGTGTAACAGTCCCCCCCAGTCCCTGCATTCCAGAGTCATCTCTAAAATCTCTGTATGTCTAGCTTGTCCTTCCTTCCTCAAATAACTTCCATAAGTCCCCAATGCCAAAGAATCACGCCTAGGTTATTTGATCTAACACTTAACATCATGACCCATTCTGCCTCTTAAGAAGCCCACCTCAGACAGCAGAAACATGTCAATGAAGTTCAAAGTTTTGATCTTGAGATTATGTAAAGTGAGACACCGTTCTAAAATGACAGTATCTGTGAAACTCAGTAACAGGCGGCAGATCTCCTGGAAGCGCTTCCCATCATGAGTGAGGTTGTACAGGGAGTCACTGTGCAGGTGGGGCTGATTGATCCTTTCTGTCACAAGGGCGCTGAGCTCCGAGATGGTGAGAATATATCGCTTCCAATTGCTGTAAGAGAGAGACATAAAGGAAAGCAAAAACTTCACATACCTGAAACCTGAGGAAAACCTCGCCATTAGCTTGAGGCCAAGTCACGTCAGGAAACTGAGAATACAGAAACAGATGGCATCACAGATCCATGGTGGGGATGAGCCATGATGTCACTGTCCACAATTCCTTCCTTGCTGGCACCCCATGTCCTCGAGCTGCCTTTACCCACTAGGCACTCAGAACGTAAGAGTACACATTCTTCCTCTCCTTGTGTTCCTGCCCAGTATCCACTCCTGTTCCTTCTCCTTCCTGAAAATCCCCACAAATCTCACATCGCATTCTCTTCTAACTGATCCATGGGCCAACAACTCCATAGCCTCCTTGGATTCTGTGTCTCCAGGATTACATGTCAGTCAGTGTTCCACAGTCCTCGGATCTGATCGTGCCCATTATCAGCCCTGCTATTGTTAGGAAGTGTCCCCAGGAGGAACACATGTCCAAGGATTGGCTCCCAGCCTGTGGTGCTATTGGAATGCAGTAGAGCCTCTAGGATATGGTGCAAAATGGGGGAAAGTTAAACATTTGGGGGTGTGCCTCTCAGGGCCTATTAGGAACCCACCACTTCATGTTTCTCTCTTCCCTACTCCCTAGAGGTAAATAGCCTCCTGGAACACACAATCCTCCTGTGAAGTACTGCTTTAAAACTGTCCAAAAGCAACAGAGTGAATGGACCATTGACTGAAGCTACTAAAACTATAAGCCAAAACAAGCCTCTCTTCCACTTCATGGAAACATAATCCCGACTAACACAACCTCTAAATACTTCTGTGGTTTCTAAGAGATTCACATCCCCTTGGATCAAATAGGCTTTTCGATGTCCTAAGATCTAGCCACCACCTACCTCTCCAACCTCATCTCCAGCGTGCCGCCTGCACCATGCACCTCTTTGCACATACTTTGCTCATTTGAGCCCCTTTGTCATTACTCAAATGACAAATAAGGACGCCCCACTCTCTCTACTTCCTTATCATTCAATGCCCAGGTCAGACCCACCTCCTCCAGGGAGCTTCTTCTGGTCCCTCTAGACAGTCCTCCCTCCCGACCTTCTCTCTCATATCCGGAGCATAGGTTCCCAGCCCAGGGAAAAACTCACTTCTGACCGTTGTCAATGAAGCAGAATATAGATTTCTGAAGACTGTCCAAGGTCATCAGGCTGATGTGCTCAAACATGTTCAGACGGGCGCTGCCCTCCAAGGCCAGGCACTGCCACTTGGCCTGCCCAGGAAAAAAGACCAGGAATTCTCCGAGTCTTGGCTCCTTTGAGCCCCTGCCCAGCCCTCACCGTGAGGATGGACTCAAAGCGTACTGCTTATCCTCTGTCCCAGTTCTCTGCCCCCGGGAGGACCAGGCTTGTGTGTAAACAGAAACTTACTATTAGGAGATGAAGGCTCAAGGCTGAAATTCAGGAGCCCTGAGTTTAAGTCTCAGCTGTGCCTCCCACACTCTGCCCTTGTCACCTCCTTGCCATCCCTTCATCCCCTCTGTCAAATCTTCAGCTACTGTTAAGTTGACCTACTTTGGTGTTCAGTAAATCAAGATATAATATATGCCCCACCAATCTTAGCTCACTTACTACCTGGACAAATTTCACAAATCTGTCTGACCCTCTAGTTCTCCATCTCTAATGGGAAAAAAAATAACGTCTACCTTACATGGTATGACAGATACATTCAGCAGGATAGATTATGGAATTGTTCCATGGCCTCATTAAAAAAAATATTGTCCATGCTTAATGACAGGTAAGTTCCCACAGCATTAGTGTTGTAAGTTGATTCATCTACATCCCTATTTTGGGACAGATACTTCCTTGTGAGCCTTGGTCATCCTGTCTGGCTATGCCAGAAATGCACTCCCTTGATGGTCTCAACCTGGGTAATTCCTCAGGGTTATCTTTAGAGAGAACATTTGAAGGATGATGGGAATTACTTCCCATGGACACTTCTCAGCAAGCTTGCTCTGCTTGCTATAAAAGCAGATTACTTAAAACAAGATTTATCCACTGTAATGCAATATGCACAAGAGCAGGCATCAAATGATGCCTAGATTTGTTGTCTTCATATGATGTGAGTGGCTTGGAGAAAGGATGAAAGCCAACATGCATGCTGCTTACTGTGTCATGAATAAACAACTTTGTCTCTAACCTAGTAACATCGTGTCTTCTGGCAGAATCCAGGAAACAGTAACAAGCTAACTTAGCACTTTGCAGATAAGGAAAAAGTGCTAAGAACTTCACTAAACCTTCACTTCCCGTTCTTTCCTTCTTCCTGTATCTATGCTCTGTGCAATGTGATTTTTCAGCAACCACATTAAGAGTTGGAGCCTCTCCTCCTCGCCATTTTCCTGTGCTAGACTCCTGACTTTGGCCACAACCATGTGTTGTATGTGATGAGGTCATAACTCTGATAACTTTAATCCTCCTTTCACCCCACGTTGTTGCCATGTGAACAATCATATGATGTCTTCTGAAGGGAGAGAAGAACGTAGACAACTTCATGCTACCCAATATCCCATTCCATTTCTTCTGGAAGTTGTCCCAGCTGGGATCATTCTAAATCAGTCTGATGTCTGCCAAATCCCAAACATGGGAGAGAACTGAGCCCAGATTAGCAGAGCTGCCTACCTGACCCACAGTAGATATATCATGAATGATGCCTTCCTTGAATGAGGAAAATCAGCCAACTGACCTACACATTTATTAGCAATTATAGACCCTTACTGATTTAAATCAATAAGTTTGAAAGTGGCTTGTTACCCAGCAACAGCTTCCATATGATCCTGTGTTCAGCCCACATGCCTTCTGAGAAAGACATGGACACTAAGCTTTCTGAACAGTACCAGGTGCCAAGGACATGGGTCCATTACATCTCCTAGACCACAATTTAAGTAGAGATTTTTATCCCCATTTTACAGAAAAGGAAACCAAGGCTGAGATAGAGCAATGTCCTCAAAGCAACACATCAGAGCCAGGATGGTTGGCTTGATCTGTTTTTGGCCCCTTCACCCTTCAGGCTCCATTTGGGACCCTGGGCTCAAGGACTCACAAGCATGACATTTGTGCAGGCACAGAAAATCTTCACATAGGGCTTCAGGACGTTGAAATGGAAGGAGGGTGTCAGCACACAACGGCGGTGGCTCCACTTGTGACCAGAAATCAGTAAGAGTCCATCCCCTGGTGAGGCATCCATGGACAGTGAGCAAGGGACAGGACCTTCCTCTGAACCCCTAGGTTGTCCCCAGTTCCCTTCACCTGCAGGTACTCACCCAGCCAGGGTTTCAGGAAGTTGTAGGCAAAGACGTCCTTGACCGCAACTTCAGCTGACATAAGGAGAATATTGGGGCAATGGAGAGGGGTAGGAATTAGGTGATTAGGGATTAGGTGGAGAGTTAGGGATTAGGGTTAAGTGGAGGGTCACAGCCAGGGATCTGCATGTTTGCCCTCCAAGCTCAGCATTTCAGGATGGGATCCAGGGACAGAGGGTGGGGGAAGAGGTAAAAGACCAACCACATCATGCAGCAGTTTAGAGCAAGGACACAGCCTAGTATAGGATAGCATGCCCACTACATCTTAACATGGCTCCTACATGGTCCAACATGTTCTGCCACACCTGCACATAGCAAAACACTCTACAGAGATCTTCATATAAACCTAGGGCATGCTACCCACCATGGCACTCTCTGAATTATGAGAAATATGGGAAATATGACATGGACATACATCTGTTCATATGTCCTAATATAGCTGTAGCATACATCACCTACATACATGGTACAACTTGCTCTTACAAGCATCAGAGATGGTCTGACAAGACCTCAGTGAGGTCCACATACAGGATTTAGATATTGTCCTATTATTATCCCAGATGTGGCCCTGATATGACACAAGTGGGCTTCAGACAAGATCTTGATATACCTTAAGACCTGACTTATGCAAGACTAAAATAAGATCTTGGTCACTTCTAAGAGGGACCCTGGGATCCAACCTCAGACTAGCCTCAAACAGCCCAGACATGAACAGCAGGAGACAAAGACAATGTCAAAGAGCAGGTCAGATAAGAACAAGACAAACTGGACCTGCCCCAAATATCCTCAGCCTCAGCTGAGTTCCAGACATGACCATGGGTCTTGAGGCGAGCAAGGCCGAAACCAGACCCCACAGGGGCCCTCAGGCTCTAGTGTCTGCATCCCCTGCTCCTCTTTATACCTTCTTATTCACTGTTCAGACCTCCTTGGGAAAGTCCTCCACCAGGCAGCCTCCAGCCAACCCTAGCAAAGCTTGTGCAATCCACTGACCTGTCACAGAACCCTGCGACAGGAGAGACTCTCTGGCCCATTCCTGACTACATGGGTCTCTGTCCAGATCAACTTCCTCAACACTGGGGGTTCCTCTAGCACATGGCCCTGGAGTGAGGCCTTCTGAGGCCTTCGGGGTGCCCAGAACTCCAGGTTCACAATGAGTACAGGTGACAGCAATGAAGGAAAGAGAGAATGGGGGCTGGAGAACACATGAAAGAAAGGAGAAGAAGCCAAGAGAAAAGAGAAGGTGGAGTTAGGGTAATTCAGGGCTTGCATAAAGGCATGGAGTGTAGAACTGAAGGGGCTAGGGTGAACCATGGTGCCCACCACCACAAGCTCCACATGGGTACCTGAGGCACTGAGGACACACTGGATGTTGTCAGGGTGGCACAAGGTGATGATGGGCAGCATGGGGCCCATCCACATCATAAAGCCCTGGGGGTAAGTGGCAACCAAACGAGCTACATCCTTCAAATTCTGCTCCGTGAGAGGCACCTGCATGCAAGACACTGGTATTCAGCACCTGAGATGGTTCATTTCTGGTGTCAACTTGAATGGAGAGCAGCTGGAGAGCTGGAGAGCTGGTGAGACATGGTTCCTGGGCTGCCCGTGATGGTGTTTCCAGAACGCATTAAAGTTTGTACGCAGAGACGGAGGAAGGATCCAGCCTCCTCCAGTGTGGAGGACATCATCAAATACACTGAGGGTCCCAATAATAAAAAATCCAGCAGAAAGGCAAATGCATTCCCTCCATTGGGGCTGGAATATCCATTTTCTCTATCCTCAGACATCAGAACTGCAGGCCCTCAAACTTCCAGACTCTGGGACATACAGCATCTCCACACACTCCTGCTTCTCAGGCCTGTGGACTCAGACTAAATGAATTACATGATCAGCTTCCCTGGTTTTCCAGCTTGCAGATAGCATACTGCAGGGCTTCTCAGTCTCCATAATTACATGAGCTAAAAACTATAATAAATTCTCTCTCTCTCTTCCCCTTTCTTTCTCTGTCTCTGTCTCTCTCAGGTTTGTAGATATGTGTGTATCTGTCTATATGTATGTGTGTGTACATGTGTGTGTTTGACTCTATATGCAGTCGTATGCTACTTAATGATGTTTTTGTCCATATGAAGGCGGTCTCATAAGATTGCAATGGAGCTGAGAAATTCCTTACTATCTAGTATTTTTGGTGTACATTACACTTGATCTTAGCCAAAAGGCCAAGAAGCGATTTTTGTTGTATATTTTATAAGTTTAGATACTTTTAGATACACAAATATTGTGTTACATTGACTATAATATTCAGAACAGTAGCATATTGTACAGCTTTATACAAGGAGCAATAGGTTGTATCACTTAGCCTGGATGTGTAATAGGCTATACCATCTAGGTGTGTGTGAGACACACTCTATTATGTCAGCACAAGGAGAACAATCACCCCACAATGATTTCTCAGATGGTGTCAACATCATTAAGTGATGCATGACAATGTGTATTCCCTTTGGTTCTGTTTCACTGTAGAACCCTGACTAATAACCAATCCCAGGAGCCATAGCAATTCCCTCCTTCGCCTTGTCAAGATGATGCAACATCTATGGCAAACATATGTCCAGATTTTCTAAGGATGGAAAGACCCTCTGCCTCCTTTTGTTCTTTTGCTCTCAGGACCATCTCCAACTTCCAGTGGTACATCCCAGGGTACATGGAGAAGTAAAACTGTCTGCACACAATGATATCCATCTTGGATTGAGAAGAATTTTCTCCTGCCGCAAGGAGTTCTAGCCCAAGGTGCAGACACAGGGGAGGGCAAAATCAGGAGAGAGATTATGGGCAGCAGTGTGGCCTCGGGACTTGTTCTAAGGTTTAGCCCACATCCTTTCATGTCCTGATTGGTCCACACCACAGCCAGTTCTTCCCAGGGAGAAGCTTCCTCATACCATGAACCTTCCAGACCCCAGGAGAACAGAGGTGACCTCCAACTCTCCATTAGGGTGGCAGCTCCCACCTATGAACACCTGCTGCCCATCAGACTCTGAAACAGAGCATCTGAGGTTCAAGATCTCACTGAACCTAGGCTCCTCAACTGTCCCTTTATAAGTGAAGAAAATGAAATCCTGTCACTCCAGAGGGTAACAGGTCTAAGTCAAAGGTCAAAATGTTCCCTTAAGGATGAGGTTAAGGAAGACTAATAAAAGACTTGAGGAGTTAAGTTTTTATCCAGATTGGGCAAGAAGGCTCATTGAGGCATCTTGGCGAGAAGAGCAAGATAAGAGAAAGGTATCCCAGGAGTGGAAGCAGAGGAGTCAGTCTATACCTATCTTCTGGGGGCCCAGCTGTGTCCTTGTGATGTGTGGAAAGATCAAGTTTCATTCCTGTGAACAGCCTGAAAACTAGAGATGAGTTGACACAAAGACATGGTCCAGCCAGGGAGTAGACCCTGGACATCAATTCGAGCAGTGGAGAACGTGGGAAAACAAAGGCTTCTCACTCTATTTAACCCAACATGGGAGCCACTCACAGGTGCACCAAAGTAGGGAAGCCAGACCTGAAATGAATTCAAGAAACAGAAGGACAGGAATGTGGGCTGGGGATTTAGCTCAGTGGTACCACACCTGCCTCACAAGCCCAAGGTCCTGAGTTCGATCCCTGGTTCAGGGGGAGAGGAATGTGAAACAGGCTCGGGATAGCACAGTCATGGAATGAGGGTGCCACATAGGACTGAACAGGCCACCTCCTTTGCTTCTCTGTTGTCCTAGAGCTCAGCCCTCTGATCAATGCACAGCTTCCTGATTCTATTCCTGACCCCTCAGGAATCCATCCACTCTGATGGCTCACACCACTGCCACACTCACCATGCCCAAGTGGCCTAAGAGCCAGTTCTGTTTTGGGATCTGAGGGAAGCAGCAGAGGTGACTATAGTATTCATAGAAGCAGTAGATCCATTTCAGAATTTGTATCAAGGCCCCAGCTAGCAGCAGGAGCAGCAAAGGGTAGGCTTCCTCCAGACTCAGTTCCCGCCAGAACACGCTCATCTGTGTCATCCTGCAAGACAGAGAAGATTAAGTGGGAGTTTCTGAGACCCAGGTAGAGGACAGGGACCTTCAGACACACTGCACAGGGGCAGTCTGTGAGAGCTGTAAGAAGGGCATAAGGGGAAAGGAGAATGAGGGAAATCTAGGGGAAGAAGCAAGGAAAAGAAAGAGGAGGAGAAGCATGAAGAAAAAGATGTTGAAGAAGAGGGGGAAAAAGTGAAGAGAATGATCAGATTCCTGATGCCTTTGAATCACAGAGGTAGCCAGGAACTGTTACCTAGAAGTATCAATCTCCTGGACCACGTACTTCCTGGAGCTTCCCAGCCTTGGCAGTGACTCCCCCGCCTTCCCTAGACAGAACATTCCAGTCCCAACACACCCAGCCTGTTACCTTCTGTCAGGAGCAGCTTTTCCCTCAACTTTCTCCTTCTCTGGGACTTCTTTTTCTCTGTCTCCTGCCCTGAAGGAAACTACAGGAAGCCAGACTGGACATGGCCAGCCTATCCCCACAGGCCCAAGTAGTTGCCTCCTTCCTGCCTGGACAAGTGGGCAAGTCATGGGGGTGGAGCTATGCAGATAAAGAGAGGAACTGCCTCACGTTCACACAGCATGGACATTGGGTCCTCAGGACTTGGCACCTTCCACATGGACTGGGAGCAAGTTTGGTGGAGGCAAAGGTGCAGTGAGCCCCAAATTATACAGCCAGCCCTGCTCTTTCAAGACCAGAATGCAGGGGGTAAAAAGCATGAAGTGGAGAATTCAGTTGCTAGGAGACCAGGGCCAACCTAAGGTTTGTCCCAGAACATCTCACCAGGTCCCTCTCCACATGTGGGCTGGAAAGGCTGCATGCAGTTTCTCAGTGCAGAATTCAGAGGCTCAAGGATGTAAGCCACTGGCCCTCCAGCTCCACAGTCTGGCAAGAGTTCAAGCCCTGCCTCCAACAAACACAGAGCCTAAGGTTGAGACATGATGTTTAGGAACAAGAGAAAAGAAAGAATCCATTCCTGCAGGGGATTACCGCAATCAGACTTGGGAGATAAAGAGCCCAGCTGAAAGAGGACATCTGGAGGCTGTGCTCTGTTGGCTGTAGGAGGAGGGAGAAAGAGAGGTGGAAAGATGGGACGAAAAAGACAAGAGAGCCCTTGACCACAGGGTCTGCATAGGAGAGAACAGAGTTGGGGGGCCCTGGGTGGAGTCCTTGATCTGCCCCATCCTTGCTCTGATTTGCTTCAGACCAGCCCTCTTGGGCTTAGTTTTGTCACCTGGAAAGTGAGATGTCAGATCAGGCCTTAGAGAGAGTTATAGGAGGGTGCCATAAAGAAGAGGGCCTGAAAAAGGCAATGAAGAAAATGGGTTGGAAGTTCCTACTGCAGCTACTAATGAGCCAGCATTCTCCTCTGTGCAAAGATTATAGATGAAGTACTTTTACCACACACTGTACGCTCCACATAAAATGTGCCTACTGACCGCCACCTATTCTATACCAAACATGTATACTGTGGCCCAAGCACTCTCCATGAAGTATGCCCACTTTGTGACATTTTCTCCCCTTTATCAGAATGCCTACAGCTTCCCACTCTCCTCTCCTCAACTCCCAGAGTCAGAACCCTGAAGATCACAGTTGGGGGAGGGAAAGGTCCACATGATGGCATCCAGAATGACTAGTTTACAAAAGAGCAAATAGACTCAGAGAGGGAAAACTTCTAGAAAGGTTTCAGAGCTTAAAGGAACCCATGTCTGTCAGACCTTTGTCACAGTGTGAACCGTGGCTATGAGAGGATGAGAAAGATTACCCAGAGATGAGATTTAATTGAATCACAGAACTCAGAAGGGCTGCTTCTTGGACATAAGAGAGCCTCAGGGAAACAGCAACCAGCTGAGACCTCTGTGATTATTTATCTGTATCTCAAGGACATGAGAACAAAGACGCAGAAGAAAAGCATTTTGCAAAATATCGTATAGGAGTTTTGTCAGGGGGTGGGGCTGGAATGGGATAGTTTGTTATGTGACATGTGTTGACCCAGTTTAGGTGATCTTATCAGGGCAGAGGAAGCACAACCACCAAAGCAATCATCTCTGAGAGTAACTTGCTCTTAATTCTGCTAACTGTTGTCCTGCAGATTCTGCTCTAAACTCTAACCATGCATTTCAGGAACATGGGAACTGTTGTTCCAAGGTCCCTTCTTTTTCACACTCAGGTTCAATCACTCCTTTGGCCGGCATCTCCCCACAGACCTTCACAACTAAAACTTGCCTTCTGCCATGCTGCTTCTTCCTGATTTACTGGGAAAAGGCCCCATTAATCCAGGAATATTTATAGTGGTGGAATCTCAGAAAGTGTGGAAGCCATTTTATCGTCACCTGGCTCATCTGTCAGTATAGAGGATGCTCCAGCCAACAGATCCAAGGCTACCTTCCTGTCCATTCCTATATCCTACCCAGAATTGCCCTCTGAGGTAGTGTCACATAAGGAATAGCTTGATGGATCAGATCTTGACAGAGAAGGAGAGTTGAGGAGTCAGAGTCTCATTGACACTAGTAGGATGTTAGGAAGCTCCCAAATCTCCCTCAATACTATCTCCAGCCAGAAGATTCAGGGTCTAAAGCCCCTTGGGCCAGGGATTTAGTTCAGTGGTTCCATCGCCTGCCTTGCAAGTGTGAGGTCCTGAGTTCGATCCCCAGTACCCAAAAAATAAAGAAAGAAAGAAAGGCCTAGTAGGGTGATGTATACCCTCCCCTGAGTCCCCCTCCTTCATCACTGGGATAGATGTCACCTGCTGGCAGGGCCTTCCATGTCAAGGTCACAGGCAAGGTCAGAGTTTGATAAACTAGGTTCAGTACTAGAGCCACCCCAGTGGCTGAAATTGCTGAGCTCACTGCAGACCTACTGTGTGTCTGGGACAGCGAAGCACCCTAGAATAAGTGTGTTGACCACCACCATGGTTTGCCTACTTAAGTCACTAAATCTGCTTTGTGTTCTTTAATCACATCAAGCTTCCATTCTCATTTTGTGGATGAGGGATATGTAGGATTTACAACGTAAGGTTACAATGGTCATTTGCAGAGTCATGTGTGGAAGAACACAAAAGAGCTATCTGTGTACTGGAGATCCAAAGGATCCAGTCAAAAGTCAAAGGCCTGGAGCTCACTGCAGAGTCTGGGGTGAGTCCATATCAGGGAGCCAAAGGGTCTGCTATGGAAGTCTGAAAAGCAAGTGCTGGAAGCCTGGCAATAGATATACAAAGGCAATGGTGAAGACTGGAGCTCTTCTATTTTTTTTTTTTTTTAGACCAGGGATCAAACTCGGGTCCTTGTGCTTGTGCAGCAGGCGGCAAAACCACTGAGCTAAATCTCCAGCCCTGGAGCTCTTCTAAAGAAGCAGAAGGAGACTTGTTTTTTCTCTTTCCCTTCTTATTCCATCCAGGCTACAAGCCTATTGGTTGGTGCCACCCATACCCAGGGTGGGTCTTCCCTCTTCAGGAAGTCCATTATCCAGACACTCACAACTGTGCTAAACCAATCAGCTAGCCATTCCTTATTCAAGTTGGATCACAGTTAATTATCTCAGGAGATAAGAGAAGAAAACAACAGCAAGTACTTTTTTAGGAGGAGGTCCCAGGAAGCACCAGTAAGACAGTGGGGAAGTGAGACGGCAGTAAAGGATAGAAATTAAAAGGGGATTGATAAGGGAGTTTCCATCTTGGGCAACCAAGGCTCAGTCCTGCTGGGGAGCTCTGGGACATGGACAGGGCAGGACCTGCACCTCACATTGTCCCACCCAGAGCGAGGGAGCTGGCCCGCTTGTCCACTGATTCCCCTCAACAGTAGTCGGGGCTGCTTCCAAGGCAGTATTTCTCCTGAATGTCCTGCCTGCTCTGCCAGGGTCAGGCCTGGGGCCAGGGACGAGGACTCTGACGGCAGCTCCAGCTGTGAATACAGCCTGATATGAACAGTTACAACCACACAGTGAATCCAACAAAAACACATGCACACACAGTCAAATACATACACAGTGTGTAAATATGTACAGTATATAAATATAATATGTATTCATTATATATCAAATAGATATCCTATATATACTATATATCATGTAGATATTATATATTGTATTATATATAGTATATATACATATATCTCAAAACATGCAAACAATTACACACACTGCCACAAACACACATATGTGTACCACCACACCCATGCACAGAGTTGCACAATGGCACAGTCACATGTAGACTCACACACACACACACGCACACACACACACACACACACACAGTCACATACACACAAGACCATACACCTTAGAGACTGTTGTCCCCACACTATCCAGCAGAGGGAATGTCCTCCATGCTCAGGAGAGGAAGAGGCCCCACGGCAGCCAGCAACAGGACCAGGCAGCTTGTGCCATGAGAATCACACAGGAAGGTGTAGCAGAGTCCTGGGGACTCACAGACTCACATTCCCTACTCTCTCCAACACCATCAGGATGCTCGGAGGAATCTCAAATCCTGTTTAGAGTGAGAAAGGAGACATTAACATCCCAAGTATAAGTATAGATGTTTTTTCGCTGGGCAGAGCCAAAAAATAGACACATGAGTCAACTGAATAGAATGTACAGTCCAGGAATTCACCTAGTCAAAATTAGTCAATTGATTTTTTTCTTGTACCGGGGATTGAACTCAGGACTTTGTACTTGCGCAGCAGGCACAGGAACCACTGAGCTAAATCCCCGGCCCAGGAATATAATGTTTAACAAATGTTACTAGACCAATCTGGATATATATACAGAAGAAAGAAAATGTCAAATGATACCTCTGCTTATACAAATTTTTCTAGAAATGAGAGTATCAAATGTAAAATCTAGCCCAGCCTGCTCACCCTCTTTGACCACTCAGCAGTGAGAGGCACCACCTTCCACTCAGCTGTCCTGGTTAGACCCTGTCATAGTTCTGAGACTTCTTGCCTCTTCCTACTGCAGACCATCTGTCACAGAAACTGTACAAGACCAGAGAAGCATGTAGGTGGGGCAGCAGAGGGCTCCACAAGATCTGGGTTCAACCAAGAGTGTAACAGATTTATTTTAAAACTTAAATAAATATATTTAATAAGAAAACTTCATATTGCTACAGTAAACAAAAACTAGTATCACTTTCTACAAATGAAAAGTAATTGTGAAAATAAAAACAATAAAAATAAAAGCAGTGGAAAGAAGCTCAGCTGGTCCCAGCACCCGGAGGAAAGATCCCCCGCCACCATCCCAGGCTCCTAGGGCAGAGAAGCTCAGCCAGTCCCAGCACCCGGAAGGAAGCTCCCCCACTGCCATCCCAAGCTCCTAGGGCAGAGAAGGTGAGCTGTGTCGGCGCCAGAAGCACCCCCTCTCATGGAAATGAGAAGACACGTAAACAAGTCTCAAAAACAGACTTCCGGATCACCTACAGCAACCCCAAAGGGAAACAAGATGGAACAATCTGATACTCAACCACCTGGACTCTCTAAACTGGCAACAAAAGAGGATCTGGGAAAAATGAAATCAGAAATAATTACTCAGATAACAGCAAAGATTTTGCTCATGGTGCAAGACATGATTAATAAATCTAGAGAGGACACAGAAAAAAAAATAGAGGAGCTGAGGAACATGATGGAATCCCAACATAGGAAACAAATGGGATCCAGAAAACAGATACAAACAGATTTCCAAGACATTAAAAACTCCATCAAAAGTCTGCACAGCAGAATGAACCAATGTGAGGATAGAATTTCACATATGGAAGAAAAGATTGCAATTAGTGAGGAGGAAAAGAAAAATTGCTTTAAAATTGTAAGGGACCATGAGAAATCAACCCAGCAGCTGCTAGACGGTGCAAAGAAGACTAACATAAGACTGACTGGAGTCAATGAAGAAACAGGAGAGAGTGCAGATGACATAAAAAAACTCTTCACAGAAGTGATGGCAGAAAACTTCCCAAGGAGGGGAAAAGAACTTGACATACAGATAAGTGAGGCATATAGGACTCCAGCTAGTCTTAATCCAAAAAATCTGCACATAGGCATATAATAGTTAGGATTCCAGAAATCCAACAGAAGAACACAATTCTACAAGCAGTGAGAGAAAAGAAACAAATCACATACAAAGGAAAGCCCATCAGAATCACAGAAGACTTCTCAATGCAAACCCTCAACGCAAGAAGAGCTTGGAGTGATGTATTTCAAGCCCTAAACGAAAACAACCTCCAACCCAGATTGATGTACCCTGCAAAACTATCTTTCAAAATTGATGGAGAAATAAGATACTTTCATGACAAAGAACACCTCAGGAACTTCATGAATACCAAACCGGCACTCCAAAAACTTTTAGACAATACCCTAGGAAAAGACAATGAGGATTACAACCCCAGGAAACCCAGCAGAATGAATCCATTGGTCATGACAAATTAAACGCAAAGGGGGAGAATCCAACAGAAAGAAAAAGTCATGACAAGGCTTTTAAAACTTTTAACTTCATCTCCCTAATGAGTGTGTAATTCAATCTTATTATTGTACTGATTAGTATTTTTCTGATTCTAGAGTTGCACACCATTCCTTGTGCTATACTGGCTATTTATCATCTTCTTATGTCTACATTTTAATTGGATTGTCTATTAATGAGCTCTAAGAATTCTTTATATGTTCTGGTCATAGGTTATATGCATTGTAAATATGGTCTGTTTAAGGACTACTTTTCATTTTAATGATGTCATTTAAAGTTCTAAATTTTGATGGAATCCCATTTATCAATGTTTTTCTTTTATACATCATGTTTTTTGTATCCTAGGTAGCTCTTGCCTACCCTGAATTCATAAATATTTTCCCTTATAATTTCTTCTTAAAGTTTTATACATTTAGGCTTTCTTATTTAGGTTCATAGATCCCTTCAAGTTATTTTCATGTATGGAAAAAAGGGTTGAGGTTAATTTTTTATATACGGATACCAGGTGTTCTAGTGCCATTTGCTGCAAACACTATCTCTTCCTCAGCTCTTGAATTGAGTTTATATTCTATAAAATGCTAATGTTAAATAATCTTTCAAAACTCAGTGGACCATATATGTGTGGTTCTATTACTAGATTCTCTGTCTTATTCAAATCATCTATATGTCTTTCCTTACACCAACACTGCCTTGATTACTGTAGCTTTAGAAGAAGTCTTAAAATTAGGTACTAAATGTCTTACAACACTGTTTTTGTTTTTGTTTTTGTTTTAACTTTTCTAGGTCCTTTGTACTCCTACATAACTTTTAAATTTCAATATCCAATTCTTCATCTATAGCAAGTATACACAGACCTGAATTTTTATATATACCTTGTGTTTTCTAATCCTGCTAAATTCAAGTACAAGTTCTAGGGGCTCCTAGAGATTTCTTAGTATTTTCTCTGTAGATGATCATTTCATCTACATATAAAGATTTTGCTTCTGCCATGCCAATCCTATCCTAGTTTTGTCATTTTATTGCCAGACTATTTTGGTGGGGCCTAGGTTTCAAAGTTTAATGGATAGATAAAGAGTAAGCATATCTGCCCTTGTTCCCCACCTTAAGGAGAAAGCATTGTATCTTCTCCATTTATATAAGGCATTCTCCTGGAAGTATAGAGTACATATCTTTAATCTGTTGAAAAGTTTCTGTTCTACTTCTAGTCTCCTGATAGCTTTTACCATGAACAGCTGTAGAATTTAGTCCAATACTTTTTCTCCAACTAGTGACAGGATCATATGGCTTTTTTCTTTCCTCTGTTTAAATGATGACTTTTGGGGGTGGATCTTCCAATACTGAACCAACACTGCCATCCCTATAATAAAACCACTTTCTATTGCTGGGGATTTAGCTCAGTGGTTCTGGTGTTTGCCTTGAAAGCACAAGGTCCTGAGTTTGAACCCCGGTACCAAAAAAAAAAAAACCAAAATCACTTTCTACATCCTGCCAGATCTGACTTCTAATTGTTTTGTTAAACAAGTTTCTATCTATGTTCATACTTTTTTCTTCTATTATCTTTATCCAGTTTTAGGATTAGCACAATGTTGAGTTCCTAAAATGAGGGGAGAAGTGTTCCTTCTTTTTTCTGCTTTAATTGTTTGATATAATTTATCAGTTCAAATGTTTATGAGCCTGCTGTTGTCATATAGGTAGGTTTTCAAGCTAAGAATATACTTTCTTTAATAGGAGCTATTCAAATTTTATATTTCCTCCAGAGTTAGTTTCATTAAAAAAAAAGGAATAAATAAATAAATAAATGTAAAATCTACAACTGTAAAAATTTTTATAAATAGAATAAAACTTTCTTGACTTTAGGATAGGCAAAGAGTTCTTATATATAACAGCATAAGCATAATCCACAAAGAGAGAAAGTTGAAAAATTAAACTTTACACACTTTTGCCCTATGAATAAAGTGAAGATGATAAAAAGCAGCCAGACTAGTATAAAATTACACTAATAAATAGATAATAAATCATATATCTGACAAAAGACTATACACAAAAGATATAAAGAACTCTCAAAATCCAATGATAAGAAAGTAAACTCTCAAAGGAATGATAGGGAAAAGTTTTAGATAACTTAATAGATTGACTATTAAGGTCATTGTAGAAGCAAAATAAGTAATGTGTTCTTTTAAGATTTGCTTTTCCCATAACTCTCCTTGTTTAAGGTGAAGGTAATCTGACTCTTTAACCAGTAACTTCATTAACCTAACAAGGTTGCAATGCCAGGGTGAATTTGCAATG
Source organism: Heterocephalus glaber (assembly GCF_053883595.1). NCBI lineage: Eukaryota > Metazoa > Chordata > Mammalia > Rodentia > Bathyergidae > Heterocephalus > Heterocephalus glaber. The sequence goes on along the minus strand of NW_028258457.1, from coordinate 2,634,541 downwards.
TATATGTGCTTATCTTGTGTCTGTGACTTGTAAATAGGAACTGGAACTGTATTTACACATCAAAGACCACTAGGGATGAGATAATGGCTAAAAAAGACATAAAAAGGGAAATGCTGAACAAAGGGGGGGGCAGGGATACTAACCAGACCGGTTTCTGGCAGTCCCACCGGCTCGCAAGTAGAAATTTTATTATTTTACCCGAATTCTGTGTCTCCATGTATTTCTTTCCAAGATTTCTGGAACAGGAAAACAAATAGAATACTTGCACAGACACTGAAAAAAGAAAAAGATATGCAGGTGCCAAATAGGCACTTGAAGAGAGGTCCAACACCATTGGTTATTAGAATATGCAAACTAAAATCTCAGTAAATTACCACTGCATACCTATAGGAATGGCTGGGGGAAAATGACACCATCAATATGGGTGAATCCACACAGCAACTCAAACTCTCACGCATTGCTGATGAGAATTTAAAATGACACTGACACTTTGCAAGCGGTTGGATAGCTTCTTACAGGGTTAAACATACATTTACTGGGGCCAGGGATTTAGCTCAGTGGTGCCACACCTGCCTGGCAAGTGCAAGGTCCTGAGTTCAATTATTGGTACCAAAACAAAACAAATACAAAAAAAACCCCATACATTTATACATGACCCAGCAGTCCCACTACAAGAGAATGAAGACCTGTACACAGATGTTCCCAACATGGAAATGGGTAGTCCCTCTCCCAAAATATCATTCCAAACATAGGGGAACACTGTGTGCCAACAGCATCCTGCCACTAACCAACATCAACAACAGAAGCCCCAATGTCCTGGGCAGAAAGAGGCTAAACGGGGGAAGAAATCAAAAGACACACAGATAAATTATTTAAAATTATAAAAGAAGAGATTAAAAAGAGATCAATTAGATGCTCTGTGAGCTCAAAGGAGATAATAGGCTTAATAGACAAAATAATCATCAAATTTACAGAAGACACTAATATACAGCTAGCTGACCTAAACAAAATGATACAAAGTGTGAATGACCAGTTTAACAAAGAATTTGAATCCCAGAAAAAGTATCAAACACAAATCCAAAAGATTAAAAACTCTATTGATAGAATAGGCAGTAGACATGACTAATGTGAGCACAGACTGTCAGAACTGGAAGATAGAATATAGGGCTAATGTCAGTGACCAGCTACTCAAAGATACCTTCACAATAACAAGAGAACATGAAAAATGGACCCAATATCTGTTACGTGACACAAAGAAGACTAATCTAAGATCAATTGGAATTAGTGAAAAATTAGAAAACAGAACAAATGGCATTTTAAAAACCTGTTTACCAAAATAATAGAAGAAAACTTTCCAAATATGGGGAAAGGATGAAACATAGAGTAAGGGAGGCATATAGAAAGCCAAATAGCTATGATCAGAAAAGAACTTCTCCAACACACATCATCGTCAAAATTCCAAAAGTCCAACACAAGGACAGTATCTTAAAAGCTGTTAGAAAAAAACAGTGAATCCCTGATATAGGTAAACTAGAATTACAGCAGACTTCTCAGCACAAACCTTAAAGGAGAGCTTAGAGTGAAGTGTTTCAAACTCTAAAAGAAAACTTCCAATGAAGATTGATATATCCTGCAAAATTATCTTTCAAAACTGATGGAGAAATAAGGTCTTTCCATATTATAGAGCACCTTAATAAATTCATGACCACCAAACCAGCACTCCAGAAAATTATGGAAAGAAAGACTAGAAAAAGACAATGAGGTCAATAATGCCAAAAATTCTAATAGTGTAGGGAACAGGGAAAGGGGTCATTACTAAGACCTCTATAGTAAGCCCTAGTCTCCCGCAAGCCACAGCGGCACAAGGCAAATTAACTTGTTATACAGGAAAGGTAGAAAAAAATTAGACTTTGAGACGAAGCTGAGCTTTGGGCCTGATCAGTGCTGCTCTAGGCAGCAAAGATGAAAGCCCCGAGCTTGCTGCACCTTTTATTCAGTACATTGGAAGAAACAAATGTAACAAATGACTTGCAGAGAGTTCAGTACATCAGGATAAACAAAGTGTAAAAAATGACTGGGAGGAGGTGGAAATCCAAGAACAAGGAGGAACTGAATAGATGAAGATTTTGTTCCTTCCAGGATGTCTTCAGCTGGTGTAATCTTGTCCTAGAGAATCAGCATCACTGGATCATTGAGTTCTCAGCTGTGACCGGAGGCCAAAATGGAATTATGTCTCAGAATGCCATAGCTGCCCTGTAGGCAGGATAACAAAGATTTTTCCCTAAAATTATGTAGCATTGCTCCCCACATAATAGAATGAATGTGTCAGGCAAGACGAGCAGTTAAGTGGAAGGGAAAAAAGGAAATCAGCAACAGGAAAATAATACAATGACAGTATTCAATCAATAATTTTCAATAATAATTCTCAATATGAATGGTCTCAATTCCCCAGTCAATAGACACAGATTGAAAGGCTGAGTCAAAAAGCAAAACCCAATGGTGTGCTTCATACAAGAGACACACTTAATATGAAAAGAAATTCAAAAGTAAAAATGTTGCAATGGAAAACAATATTCCATGCAATGGGAACCTGAAAATGAGAAGGAGTAGCTATCCTATTTTTCAGATAAAGTGGACTTCAAAGCAAAACTGAACAGAGGGGCAAAGAAAGTCATTATCTATCTCTCCATGTATATTGATTAAAGGAAGAATTCAGCAGGAAGTGATAACAATGATAAACATATATGCACTAAACACTGGTGCACCTAACATCATAAAACAAACACTAGTGAGCATAAAAGATCTGCTAATCATCAACACAGTTACAGTGGGGGACCTCAATACCCCATTTTCACAAAGACAGATCAACTAAACAAAAAATTAACAAAGAAATATCGGAGCTGAATCACACCTTCAAGCAAGTGGACTTAATAGACATTTACAATGTATTCTGACCTAGTACAACTGAATACATGTTCTCCTGGGTAGCAAATGAAATTTCCTCCAAAATAGACCACATCCTGACCCACAGAGACTACTTAAATAAAGACAAAAGAATCAAAATCATCCCATGCATCATGCTTTGTATTTAGATGTCCCCCAAAAGCCTCATATGATCATAGGTGTGGCTTTTTGGAGGTGGCTGGATTTACGGTGTGTGAATGTGGATTAAGATGAGACACCAGAATTAAAGATGTGTGGTACTGGATTAGACCCTTAATTGGTTTATCATAATTCTGGGTGTGGGTAATGGGAAGCCCTGCCCTGGGTGTGGGTGGCACCACCCAAAAGGCTTATACCCTGGATGGGATAAAAGGGAAAGGGAGGCTTGCTTTTCTGCTTGCTGCTTCACTGCCTCCTGCCTATTTTCTCATGGATGGTTTCTCCTCTGAAATGCCCCTGAACCATGCCACCCTGCCTTGGAGACAGCTGACATTGAACTAAAATATCTATAAACTATGAGCTAAAATAAACCTTTCCTCCTTTAACTTTGGGTGTTGGATATTATGTCCTAGCAATGAGAAAAGTAACTAAGACACCATGTACAGTATTAGATAATAGTGCACTGAAACTAGAAATCAATTGCAAAGGAAACCACAGAAATTTTTACAAACACCTGAATGTTAGAACACATTCATGAATACACAAATGTCACAAAAGAAATCAAGGAAATAACTGAACATCTCCTAGATTTGAATGATGTCAGTACAACATACAAGAACCTACAAGACACATTGAAAGCACTGCTAAGACAGAAATTTATTGCTGTCAATGCTCAGTTTAGAAAAACAGTAAGTTCAATTAAATCATCTAATGATACATCTCAAGATCCTAGAAAAACAAGAATAGACAAACTCAAACCAATTACATGGAAGGAATTCATAAAGATCAGAGTGGAAATTAATGACATTGAGACTAAAAAAAAGTACAAAGAGTAAAAATGAATCAAAGAACTGGTCCTTTAATAGAATAAATAAAATAGATAAACCTTTACCCAAACTTACCAAAAGAAGAAAAGACCCATGTCAATGCAATTAGGAATTAGAAGGTGAAATCATGATGAAAGCTGCGAAGATCCAGGAGATCCCTAGTAACGACTAAGAAAAACTGTATTTCAGCATATCAGAGGATCTCGAAGAAACAGAGATCCCTAGGCACATATGAATTATCAAACTGAATAAAGAAAACATAAAAACCCTGAACATCCAATAATAGATAATGAAATTGAAGCAGTAATTTTTAAAAATGCTACTAAGAAAAGCCTAGATTCTGAAAGATTCACTGCTGAATTCTACAAGAGTTTCAGGGAAGATCTAATGTCAATACTCTTCAAAATATTTCATAAAACTGAAGGGTGCACAGGTAATGGGGAAAAAATAAGAACCAAGATACATCATGTACAGGTACAAGCACCCAATGATAAATGTAAAAGTATTGCATACCTAAAATGTACCAATAAAAGAATTTAAGGTAAAAAAATATTTAATAAAACTGAAAGAGAAAGAGTACTGCCAAACTTATTCCTAAAAGGTAGCATTATTCTGATTCCAAAACTGGACAAAGACCAAGGTAAAAAAGAAAACCACAGACCAATCTCTTTAATTAACATAGATGCAAAAATATTCAACAAGATATTCACAAACGTACTGCAACAAATCTTCAAAAAGATCACATATCATGACCAAGTAGGCTTCATCCCAGTGATCCAAGGATGGTTCAACATATGTAAATCAATAAATGTAATACATCACATAAACAGAAGCAAGGACCAAAATCTCATGATTACATCAATAGATGCAGAAAAAGTCTTTGACAAAATCCAACACCCATTCTTGCTAAAAACCATGAAAAAGGTATAAAAGGATCTTATCTCAATCTGATAAAAGCCATTTCTGATGAACCTACTGCTGACATCAAATTAATCTGGGAAAAGTTGAAAGCTTCCCAACTAAAATCAAGAATAAGGAAAGGATGTCCACAATCACCACTCCTGTTCAGTATAATACTGAAATATTGGCTACAGCAATCAAGCAAGAGAAAGAAATAAAAGGGTTACATATAGGAAAGGAAAAAGTCAAACTATTCTTATTCACAGAAGATATAATCCATTACATAGAACACCCAAAATAACTCTACCAAAATACTATTAGATCTGAAAACCAAATTCAGCAATGCTCAGGATACAAAATCAACATACAAGGTAACAGCATCCTGTGCACCAATAATGAACTCACCAAGAAAAAACCTAAAATATAATATATGAAATTATGAAAATAATACCATTCACAGTAGCATCAAGAAAAATTAATAACTTAGAAATTAATCTAGCCAGTGAAGTGAAAAACCTCTACAGCAACCAAAACTATAATACTTTGAAAAAGGAGACAGAAGAGGATAACAGAAAATGAAAAGGTATCCCCTGTTACTGGATAGGCAGAACCAATATTGTCAAAAGGCCATACTTCCAAAGTTGATATACAGATTTAATGCCATCCCAATAAAAAAATACCAACAACAGTTCTCACAGAAATAGAGAAATTGTCGTAAGATTTAAATGGAACCAGAAGAGATGCACAATAGTGAAAATAATTCTGAGCTTAAAAAAAAAGAGCCAAAGAATCACAATCCTGAATTTCAAGTTATGCTACAAGATACATTGATTTAAAAAAAAAAAAAAAAAAAAAAAGCACAGTTCTGGCACCAAAACAGACATGCAGATCAATGGAACAAAATAGAAGATGAAGTTATAACCCCAGGTGCGTTAACTCGTCTGATCTTCGATAAAGGAGCCAAAAACATGCTGGAGGAAAAATAGCCTCTTTAGATTGGACAAATTTGTCTAACCCAAGTGGACTCTGGGAAGTGGGGTGCTCCAAGATTCTGGGGGTGGGGATGGCATGAGCTACCACATGGACTTAGGCTGCCTGTCTGCCTCAGTGGCAGTGACAATGCAATGACAGCATCAGTATACCAACCCCAGTCTTTGTTACTGCTTTCCTTCCCTATGCTTACAGTCACCTCTGGTTGCAACTTTCTCTGCTGGATTACCTGGGCGAACCCCACCGCCAACAATGGGGTGAGATAAAAGAACAACCACACTCTGCCGGGGGTGGGGCGCTGGTGAGACTCAGGGTTCAGCTATATCAGCACCCATCCCTGGCCCCTTCTCTCCATCCTGAGGTAGGGGCTGGGCTGTTGAGTGGAGAAATGGGGGCTGAGTGCAGGAAAATCTGGTGGCCTCTTACCTGGGGCTGGCCCAGCTCACAGCCAGAGCCTAGGAGGCAGAGGGCGTGGCTGGCAGTCTTTAGAAAGCCTCTGCCCACGTTGGCCTCCCAATTCTGGCCCCTTTGCTGCCTTCTGATTTGAACTGGACTTTCCCTGGGGCCTGTGTCTTGCACACCCCAGGTGTCTTAGGTTGATGGCTCCTCCACTCCCAGATCAGGCCCTCGTGCTGTCTTCACCAGGCAGCTGCCTCCTCTTTCCGGATCCCCACTAGGAGACAGGGTGGACAAGGCTGCCAGCCTCTTTCTTCCCACCCAGCACCCCCTAAACTTCCCAGTTAGCTCACAGCCCCTTACTCTTTTTCTGGCCCCCTGTCTTCAGTGTGGAGGGTGTTGTGACCCTGAATCCAAGGCAGGTTTTGTTTCCAGGCCAGAGGCAGATCCTGTTCTTTACCACGTCTGTCCACATTCACTGCCCCAGAGAGGTGGAAGCTGCTCTGTAACTCATCTTACTCATTTCCCCCCCTCACCAGTCCTGGCTACTTTCCACTTCCTTCTCTCTCATCACATGACAAAGGATAATGTGCAAGGAAAGTATTTTTATGTAACATAAGTGTATTTTGAAACAAATAAGGAGAAGAAAGGTAGAATGCTCTTTATTTTATTAAATGAGCTCTGACATGACAGTGTGTGAGCATTTGCAGTGCTAAAGTCCTCAGCTTCCTTGGAGAAATCACCTGGGTCTCCAGATAAAGGTGTTGGGCTGTAGTTGTGTGTGTGTGTGTGTGTGTGTGCATGTGTGTGTGCATGCATATGTCTTCTGTTGCTGTGTGCAGGCACATCAGTGTACATTATGTACAGGCACACTGTGGGAACTACTGGGGCAATTCCTAGAGATGCAGCTGCCCAATTCTAACAAACTGGCAGCAGCTGAACTCAGCGTCTCCTTATGTTGCAGAATACCAGAACTGGAAAACAGCTGGCACCCAGAGGTTTGGAGACAGTAAACAGCTTTATTTACACCGGTGGACCTAATCAGGATCTCTCCCCTAAGAAGTCAGGTTCAGAATATTGGTGGGCTGGCAGTTTTACAGTGTTGCAGGCAGGAGGTACACAATCAGAAGCAGAGTATTTGGCAGTCTTTGGTTGGTTAGTTATTTGACTTTTTTTTTACATCTATCAGCCTTAATTCTACTGGAGTTTTCCTGGGAATAGAGCAAGCAGAGTTTACAGAAGGCAGAGCAGTGGAGAAAGCCAGAGCAGAGTTCTAGCAGGACTTTCTGAGTCCATTGCACTCCTTTGGTGGCAGATTACAGAAGTTGTCATGGCTACCCAGGTACATTCTACAAAGAGCATATTTACCTAGTTAATCCATAGTTGCTCAACAACACAGTTAATGCATAGTTGTCCAATTCCAGTTATTTTTTTTAAAAGTATCTGTCTGCCTGGAAATTCCCTTTCACTTACTCACTGAGAGATGTGGCCAACCTCTGCCCATGTCCAAAGCTTTGCAGAATAATCTGAATCCAGGTAGGAATGCCAGTCTCCCATGCCCTCATCCCAGCTGGGCAAACTGACTAAAGAGTCAGGGCTGGAGTCTGGGACCTTTCTTTGGTTGTTCTTTGAGGCCCCTCCTGCTGTATTTGCCCTCAGATGTACAAACCCTTTGTGCTCCAAATCACATGGGAAATGCTATGAATGTCACGGGAGGAGATACCTTCTGTCTTAGTTTCAAAGAAAGTGATTTGCACCAAATGTTAATACACAGGAGAAATACTGAAAATAAATTGAAAAGAACAACTTTAAGTTATTCTTGGCTTATGTTATGTCTTGAGTCTAGATGTCCCCCTAAAGCCTCATGTGGTCATAGGCAGGGCTTTTCTGGAGGTGGCTGGATCTAGGGCATGTAATGCTGAAACTGATTCCTAGTGCAATGTTAGGACTGAGGGCACTAGGATTATATGGGGAAAGGGAAAGGGGACATTACCAGAGACTCCTGCAGTGGTCCTGGTCTCCTGCAGGCCAGTACGACGTCCGTGAGATAGGAAAGTGGGAAATAGAAAAAACACACAGACAGAGACTTGAGAGAAACTGAGTCTTAGGCTGATCTAAGCTGCTCTGGGCAGCAAAGACAAAGGACTCCCAGGACATCCAGGGTTTATTCTTTACAAGCCTGGGAAGCGGGAAAACTGGACAGGCCTTGGAACACCTGCTGATAACAAGTATCAAACAGGCAGGACTGTAGAATGAGGGCACAAGCATATCTTTGCAGAAGAGAACAAATGGTTAATTCAGAGGGGAAGAACTTGGTTGACCTTGGCTGGGAGTGAACTCAGCCAAGCTTTGCTACTTCCAATGTAACAGAGCCGAATTACGGAGGAGCAAGAAGCTTGTGCCACTGTAGCCTGCTAATACTAGGCAGAGGTGTCTGCTACAACATTAAGGGTGTAACCTGGATAAGGTATAAGGAATGGAAAGAGTTGTGGTCATTCTTTTTTGTTGCTTTGCTACCTTCTACCTGCCACGGACTAGTTCTCCTGTGCGATGCCTCTCTGCCAAGCCACCTTGCCTTGGAGCCAGCTAATTATGGACTGAAACCTCTACAAACCATGACCTAAATAAACGTTTCTTCCTTTAACTTTGGTTGTTGGGTATTTTGTCTCAGCAATGAGAAAAGTAACTAAGAATTTGGTTCCACAGAAGTGGGATTGTTGTTGTGACTATACCTGCCTGACCATGTGGTACAGGGGCCTTTGGACTGGCTTGTGGAAAGAGTTTGGAAAGGTTTGGAAAAAGTGGCTAGAACACCTGAGGCTGTACTTGAGAGGAGATTCTGGTCTGAGATCAGAGGACTAGAAGGCTGATAGAAACCCTGCCAGTAAAGATCAGGCTCAGGAGATTTCTGCTGGGAAGAAGGACTGCATTGGCTGTTGGACTCCAAACCATATGTCTTGTACCTTGGCAGAAAGTTTGTCTGCATTTTGCCCACATCCAGAGACTCCCTGAGACTGACATTAAGGGTGGCAGACTAATAGATCTTGTATAAGAAATTTCAAAGCAGACTAATGTTGAAGTGATGACATGGCTACCCTTGAGGGTTTTTTAGCCAAATTTTTGTTGAGAATAAAGAGCAAAGAGCTCAGCAGAATGATTTAAACTGTTTTGAGTTTTGCCAGAAAAAAAAAACTCCAGTAAACCCATGGACTGCAGGGATAGAGCAGATGAGATCTTGATTGCTGAGCAGGAAAAGAATAGAAAAGATGGCCTGAGTACACCACCAGGAGCAGGACTCCACCCTTTGCAGCCTCAAAATTGCAAAAGTGAAAGACTTGGCTTTGAGAAGAGAGCCTAAGAGCACCATGTTCCAGAATGGTGGCAGCCTAGGGAAGTTGTTCTTTGGGATTTGGTTCATAGACACTGGAGCCCTACAGCCAAGACAGAAGGAAGCTTGGCTACTGCTCCAGCTGGCAGCAGACCTTGGCATCACCCACATAGTGCTGGTTTTAGGCACATGCAGAATGCAAGAGTTGTGGAGTCAGGAAGGCTTCCACTCAGATTTCAGAAGAAGGCCTGGGAGGCCAGGCAGTGTGCCCCTGAGAGGGCAGTGTGTGAAGCTGTGAGTGTAAAGCCAAATGTGTGATGGAGACCTCAGAAGTTCAGAGAAGCCGGGAGTGTGGATCATCTGAGGAAAGCTGCAAGGAAGGGCAGAGCAGAGCCAGGCCCAGAGAGAAGCCATGGGAGCTACAATCACTGGCAGTGCTGTAGGGGTGGAGCCACCCAAGCCCTTTGGATTGTCTGAGATGCTGGAAGGAGAATTGTGGGATTTAATGTTTGTCCTGCTGGATTTTGGTCTTGCTTTGTTCCCTCCCTTGCTATCACTTTTTTGTAACTTTTGGAAGGTAAATGTCTATATTATGCCATTGAATGTTGGAAGTGTTTAACTTTCTTTTCATTTGTACAAGGGCTTTCAGCAAGAGTTTTCCTTAAATCTCAGAGAGACTTTGGACTTGCACTTTTCAGCAGTGCTGAAAATGTTAGCTAGCACTTTGGCAGCTCTTAGAGATGGACTAAACGCCTTTTGCATAAACGGATATGCAAGAGTCTTTGGGGGGCCAGAAGCGGAATGAGATAGCTTGTGTCTAGATGTCCTTCCACAGCCTTATGCAGTCATAGGTCAGGCTTTTTCAGAGGTGGCCGGATCTAGAGTATGTGATTAACTGGGGGTGCAATGTTAGGATCAAGGCCACTAGGATTAAGCGTGTGAGTGCTACCTGCCCTAAGGGTGGATATCCTGGATAACATATCAGGGACAGAAAGAGTTGTGGTTCCCCTTTTTGTGGCTTTGCTGTCTTCTACCTGCCATGAACTCGTTCTCTGTGTTGCCCCTCTGCCACCCTGCCTTGGAGCCAGCCAATTATGGACTGAAACCTCTACAAACTGTTAGCTAAATAAATCTTTCCTCCTTTAACTTTGGATGTTGGGTATTTTGTCTCAGCAACAAGAAAAGTGACTAAAACAGCTTATGTTACAATGTTTATTTTCTTGTATTAGAAAAGATTCCTTTGTAGAGAAAAAATATATTTTTCATTAAGGCAAAGACCTATTTCTCCTTTTTGTACTTTGTCCCTGGTCAAAACCTTAATGTGCAATCGAAGTTTGGTTGCCTCAGGCCAATGCCCTCTGTGCCCTGCGTGATTCTGTGTTGCGTTGCTGCAGAGCTCCCAGCCCCATCTTATCCTGCTCACTCATGGGGACTTCCAGAACCCGGTCCTCACCGCGGCCCAGGTCCTAAGGAGCCCTGTACCTTCCTCGTGTGTTGGCAAGTGCAGTTAATGAAGCAATACTTTCAGTGAAAAAAAATTATTATCTTTAACAAGTGGTGCTGGGAAACTGGTTACACATTGGCAGAAAATTGACCTAGACTCATATCTTTCACCATATACTAAACTAAAATCAAGATGGACCAACTATTTAAATGTTAAGATAAAAATACTTAATCTGCTGGAAGACAAAGTAGGTAGACAGAGGCGTAGGCAAGAACTTTCCAAATAGAACCCTAATTACACAAGAAATACTATCATGAATCAGTGAATAGGATTATATCAAATTAAAGTAAACAAGCAACAGAGTGAAGAGAGAACCTACAGAATGGGAAAATATTTTGCCAATTACTCTTCTGACAGAGGACTAATATCTAGAGTTTACAAAGAACACCAATATATCAGACCCCCGAAAATACAAGGCCAAATCAAAAACTGGGCCACTGAACAGACATTTCTTAGAAGAAATATAGGGCCAGAGATTTAGCTCAGTGGCACCGCGTCTGCCTCGAAAGCACAAGGTCCTGAGTCTGATCCCAGTAAATACATCAATGGCCAATAAATACATCAAAAATTGCTCCAACATTGGCTATCTTTTTTTTTTTTAAGTCAGTAACAGCGGGCCGCACCTCATGGACCGGTTTGCGGAGACCCGGGGGATTTGCTTGGGCACGAACGCCCAGACCCTCCTGGCCTCTGCCCCCTGAGCGACTTGGTGAGGAAACACGGCCGCCTTGACGACGGCCATGGTGGTGGGGACCAGAATGATGGCTATGTCAGTACTTCAGGTGGAATTCATCCTTTTCAACTTCAAAACTGGAAGCAGAAAGTTAGTCTAACAAAGAAAGCAGAATTCATATGCACAGCAGAAAAATTTAAAAATCAACTTATTATAATAGAGAAAGGTAAACACAGTCATTTCTACAACCAAAAAAAATGACTTCAGAATTGAGCACAGTATGCTGGAAGAATTGGAAAATAAATTGATTAACAGCAGGAAAATGGAAAGAGCAAAAATCCAGCAACAGTTAACAAAAATACATAACAATGTAAAGAAACTTCAGCATCAGTTAAAAGATGTGAAGCCTACACCTGATTTTGTTGAAAAGCTCAGAGAAATGATGGAAGAAATTGAAAATGCAATCAACACTTACAAAGACTGATAGACGATGAGCTTATTAAAGAAGAAAAAACAACAAATAATGAATTGAGTGCCATATCAAGAAAAATTGACACATGGGCTGTGGGTAATTCAGAAACACAGAAAGCTTTCAGAGCAATCTCAAGTAAAGTTTCTGTAGACAAAATGACACCAAATACTCTTCCAGCAGCAGTGGTAGATTTTGAAAAATTCCTGCAGCAAACAGGAGGACGACGGGGAGGCTAGGATAATTATGACCACCAGAACTTTATAAAAGTGAGAAATACACATAAAGGGAAGCCTGCATTTATGAAAGAAGTTCTAGAACTCCTCCCGGGAAGAACACAGGATGAAGTTCAACAGCATGAGAATGGTATCAGAAATTTCTGACTCTAGAAGAAAGAAAAAAAGTGTCTATTCAGAATTGGAAAACTAAAAAGCAGCAAATGAAGCAGGAAATTTTCAAGTTAAAAGAGAAGGCAGACAATATTCCTGTGCTTTTTTCATAATAAACCAGAAGGTAATCAGAAGCAAAAAGAGGAAGAAAGAAAGAAACAGAAGTTGGCAGTTGAAGGTTTGAAAAAACAGAAAAGCATAGAACTGTCAATGAAATATGCTTCTAAGTCAAAAGAAGAAGAAGAGGAAGAGAAAAAGCAACAGAAAGAATGCCAATGCCAGCTTAAACTAAAATTACTGTTAGAAAGTTACACCCAGCAGAAGAAAGAACAGGAAGAATTTTTGAGGCTTGAAAAAGCGATAAGAGAAAAGGCAGAAAAGGCAAACTGTTGCTAATGAAATTACCAGGTTTCAAGAAAGAGATTTATATAAACTTGAATTGAAAATTCTAGCTAGGCAAGCAAAAGAAAAGGAAAAGGCAGAAAATGAAGAAGATTGGCAAAATTAAAGGAAAAGGTTGAAAATAATGTTAGTAGAGATCCCTCTAGGCTTTACAAATCTACCAAAGGTTGGGAAGAACAAACCAAAAGCATAGGACTAATAGGTTCTGGGCCACTTCTACATATCCCACACAGGGCTATTCCAACCAGGAGACAAGGAATATAGAGGAAAATATGAGATAATGGAAATACTATTCATTTGGTGAGAGAACTAGCATATTCAGTAATACCAGGAGAGCGTGACTAACCATATTCTTTAAATATCATTAGCCTAGTCAGATTCCTTATTGTGCTGTATGTAAATTGAGAGGTACTGTAAGTTTTATTCTGCATCATTAATGGTTCCTGTTTCTACTTATAGGGTGTTTATGGAGGGTATATATTGCCCTGTTAGTGATATAAAAGTTATTTATATAAATTTATGTTACAAACATCCATTTAAACACCCAAAGCATTTCAAAGATACTTTTGTTTTTTGGCATGGCATAGCAAAATAAATCAAGGCAGTCATAGAGAAGCATTTTTTAAACCAAAATTTTGTAACTTGGAAGTAAGTTATCTTGAATAATAAAAATATGCCTTTTTTAAAAGAGTTATGAAATAACTTAGTACTTTTTCTAAGTTTAAAATATTGGTAGTTTATCAGTTATTACATTTTTGTGTAATAAATATTTTGTACTTGAAGCAAAAAAAAGAGTCTATAACAGATGCTGGCTTGGTTGTGGGGTAAAAGGCATGCTTCTACCTTGTTGGTGGGAATATAAACCAGTACAGGGCCGGGGATTTAGCTCAGTGGTTCTGGCGCCTGCCTCAAAAGCACAAGGTCCTGAATTTGATCCTCGATACCAAAAAAATAAATAAATAAATAAACCAGTACAGCCACAAAGAAAATCAGTGTGGAAATGCCCCAGAAAATGAAAAATAGAAATTTCATTTGACCTAGGTATTCCCCTTCTGGGTATCTTCCCAGAAGAGTTAAAGAAACTACAGTGATGCATGCATACCTGTGTTTATACCAGCAAAACTCATCATAGCTAAATCTTGAAAGCAGCCAATATGTTTAACGGATGAACAGATAAAGAAAATGAGGAATTTGTGCACAATGAAGTACTACTCTACCACAAAGAAAAATAAATCTGAGTCATTTGTAGGAAAATGCATGCACCTTGAGACCATAATGTTATATGAATAAATCAGATACATGAACCTAAATATTGTATACTTCTCCTAAATGTGAAACCCAAAGTACAAATAATTATCAAAAAATAAAAGATAGGGTACAGAACACAAGGAGAAAGATCTTTTGCAAATGGGAAGGGGATCCAGAGTTGGAGAGAGGGGAAGGGAGAGAAGGAGAGGAATAAAAGAAATTATGTTAAATTCATGTGAATACTGGCTCCGATGAATTTAAGCATTATGTACTGCAAATATGTACTAGTTTTAAAAATTGCAAACAAAATTATTTTACCTATAAAAACAATTGAGTAACCATAGAAACACTGAAGAATCCTAAGGTGAGAACGGGCAGGGTATATTAGCAGCTAAGACTGGAGGTCAGGAAGGTGCCAATGTGCAGGGGTCCCCTTACTTCGCTAATGATCCTGGTCCCTTTTCTGCTCAAACACCTTCCATGGCTCCCACCGTCACCATGGGGTCCCTGTGCTCAACCAGAAGCAGTCAGGATGTTGGGCTCAGAGACCTCAGCCCTCCTCCTCCCCTCCCACTCACGCCCACGCATGGGTCCCCAGCTCCCCCTGCTGGCGCTCGCTGAGACTCAGACACAGGTAACTGCACAGTTTATTAAGTCTGCAAAGGACGCTGGGGTGGTCAGCCGGGTCCCAGGCCAGGCCGCAGAGCTCCCTGAGCGCCCCCACTCAGCTCAGCGGCTCCACCCGCAACCAGAGCCCGCCCTCTGCGCGGAGGATCAGCTCCGGCTTCCGGCGCGGCTCGGTGTCCTTGTTGTCGGGCAGGACGCGGAAGCACAGCAGAGTCAGCGCCAGCGCCACCTTCATCTCGGCCATGGCGAAGGTCTGCCCGATGCAGTTCCTGCGGGCGGGGAGGGGACCGTGACTGCGGCCCGGACCACCCAAGCCCGCCCTATCCCAACCTGTCCGGGACCCCACCCCACCCTGGTCAGCTCCAGGGACAGCGAGGGGCCCTAAGTACACCCGGCCCCAACTGGGCGTGTGTGTCCCCCGAACCAGGCTGAGACTCCAGTGCCTGAATCAGGCAGGGAGCAGGGTCTGAGCCCACCGAGGACCCCTCTTACACCTACCCAACCACTATTCTTCACAGCTTTGCGCATAACCCGCGCAGGGGCAGCGAGAAGCCAACCTGGATGTCCCCGCTGTCCCGCCCAGACCCCGCCTCCGTCAGCCCCTCCCCAGCTCAGACACCCGCTGCCCTCACCTGGGCCCCGCAGAGAAGGGAATAAAAGCCAGAGGTGACCTGTCCTTGCTGTTCTCTGGGTCAAAGCGGAAGGGATCATAGACCTGGAGGAGAGAGGGAGCCACGGTTGCTGGGTGGGGTCGCCCAGCACACACAGGGAGAGACACATGTGCCTGTGGCAGGGGCAGGTGAGGTCTGATTTCCCAGGTCAACACCAAGTCCCCTGCTCTGGGACCCCTGTAACAGACCAGGATGGGGAGGCAGCACCTCAGGGTCCGGCCACACAGCTGGGTTGTGATGCAGCCCGAAAATACTGATGAGGCAGGTAACACCTGCGGAGAGGAGGGGACGGTCAGGACAGAGACCCTTGGCCTGAGGGACCCTGATCCAGCCCTGACATTGTGGGCACCTTTGGGGATGACCCAGCCATTCGGGAGCACAACGTCCTGAGTGCAGCAGCGGGAGATGCCAGTGACCGGGGGGTGCAGGCGCAGACTCTCCTTGATGCACATGGTCAGGAAGGGCAGCTGGGCCAGGTCCTCCCTAAGGAAACCACGACCCACAGCAATCAAGGGAGGAAAACAGACCACCAGCCCTGTGTTGCCCAGTGAATCTTTTCTCCGTATAATAATATAAAGCCAACATGAATCAAATATTTAAGAATTAGTAGAGCAAAATAATTTTTTTAATTGTCCTGGGACTGTCCTGAACTAGGAAAGTTCCCTTGCCTCTCAAGATGGAAACTCGGGGAAGACAGAATCCTAGCTGGATCCTTCCCAAGTCTATAATAAAGATGAGGATGGGAGGGCAGTTGGAGATATGTGCAGAATGAAACAGAAAGATGAATGATTGGCACAGGGGTTTGGGACAATAAGTAGATGACTCTTACTCCCAGGAGTTTCTCACCAAAACCTGCTCTGACACAGGGTAGGTGTGAGAGCAAAGAAAAGAACAGCCACCCAGGGAAGAAAGAGGTCTGAAAAAAAGCATTGCTTGACAGCAAGAGAAAGAAGTGGGGGTGGACATGCATCCTCTGCCCTCACACATTCTCTCAGCAGCCCAGATCTTGCAGTCCCGAAAGCTTACAGCCTTTCCCTTTCTAGCCAGGCTGGATACCAGCGGATGCTTCTGGATTCAGCTCCTATACTCATCAGACAATAATGGGAAAAATCATCAAAAATACAATCTCTCTGCCCCAGCTGGAGAATATCGTCAGTAAAGGGGGCTCAGGAACAGGCCACGAGGACCGGACTCACCATTCGATCTCTTCAGGCTCACGGCCCCTCAGGAGCTCTCGCACCTCCTGCCGGCAGCGCTCCTGGTATTCTGGGTGCCGGGCCAGGTTGTACAGGGCCCAGGAGAGACCACTGGCCGTGGTGTCGTGACCTGAAGAACAGCCAGGGACAGGGAGGCTTGGGTCTCTGGGCTGCTTCAGCACCACGGGGTGGACAGCGCTCACCCTTTGGGACCCCAGGGAGGAAGGAGGGATGTGAAGCATGGGTAGAATGGAGAGATCCACTGTGGACCCACCACGTTCCTGGGATGTAAAGATCATGCACAGTCTAGAATCCCACACTGAACTCTCACCCTCAAACATGAAGGTGTCAGCCTCTGCTCGTATGTCCTCATCTGACAACTCCTTTCCATCTTCATCCTGGAGAGAAGGCAAGACTCTCTGAATCACACCATCTCCCAGGGCTTCTGAGAAATCTATCAAGACATCAAGTCCACTCACACCACTAGATTTTCCTTAATCACGGTTATGTTTTAATCTAAAGTACTCCCGAACAATCTCATGTGTTCAGAGATGGAGCTTTCAGAAGGTGATTGCTCAAGAGGGCTGAAATTTCATTACCATATTAATCCAGTTTTAAGATCTTAATTGGATGGTATTACTGGGAGGTTATGAAAATGAAAGGAAAGATCTACTCAAGAGAGTATCAAATGGGAGCGTAAACTTGGGGACTATATCTGGTTCCCAGTCCCTTCATCTCTGGCTTTTATCTTTTTCTCTTTGTTCCCTGTTTGGCATGAGGTGAGCTTTCCTCCACCATGCCCTTGGGCCTTCATGTTTCTACTTCATCACAGATCAAGTAGTAGGGCCAGCTTACCATGCAGAAAAACTGTGACCCAAAATAAATCATTCTTCCAATAAGCTGGGTTTTTTTAGCTGGGCATGGTGATGCACCATAGTCCCAGCAGTCTGGGAGGATGAGGCAGGAGGATCATAAGTCTGAGCTCATCCTGGGCAATTTAGCAACTTACTGAGTCTCTATTGCAAAATTAAAAAGAGCTGTGAATGTAGCTCAGTGTGAAGGTCCTGGAAGGAATCCCTAATATGACCAAAAAGAGTTTTCTCAGCTCTTTGGTCACAACAATGAAAAGCTGGCTATCAATCCCTACCTCCAGAGTCCCTGTCACACGGACATCCTCCCCAGCTTCCTTGATTCCTCTTTTGTTTTGGTTGGAAAATTAATGATCCATTAATATTTCATGTTTCTGTATGATGAGGGATCTCTGAGATAAGGTTAATAGCAACCTGGGTTACAAGATGACTGGGTGCTATTTTACGTTGGAAGTTAGAGATTAAAAATTATTTCAAAGACATCTGCTCATATTCTCAGGTAATAAATGCAGAAAATCTTTTCTCTAGAGGCTCTGCAGAGCTGTGGACTTTTCCTCTGCACTGAAGAGAACTTGTTTATATTCCAGAATAAAATTTTCTTCCCCCTCCCTCTCCCTCTCCCTGTTGCTCTTTCTCTCCATCTCCTAGGAGAAGAGGCAGATATGCCAGCTGTCCTATTTATGCTCCAAGACTCATGATGTACAGACTCTTTTCCTGGGTTGTAAACCCAGTGTATATACAGGTAAAAGCTCTGCATCACTTAGGGAAGGGAGAGTTGGAAGGGGAGCCATTGCGAGAGTCTTGCTCTGGCTGCTGTTATCACTGTGAGTAATAAATGGGCTGCCTGATCAAAGAGTTTGGTGCATATGTCAACACAGATAGAGATGATAAATATGTCATAATAAAAATATAACTGTGTCACCCTAACATTACCTTATCATTAGAGTGCTTCAGAGTTTCAGGCTTAATCTCTGCCCCAAGCATTCCAGAATCATCTCTAAAGCACTTCTATGTCTAGCCTGTCTCTCCTCAAATAACTTCCATAAATCCCATGCCTTATGGGAAAGCTCAAATTATTTGAGCTGCTGTTTGACAGCAAGGTCCATTCTACATCTTGATAATCCCACCTTACTCAACAGTAGCACATCAATGAGGTCCAAAGCTTTGGATTTGGCCTTGCCCTTTAGGAAGTCATCAATTCCCTGACTGAGCAGGGTGTGACGCCGCTCCTGAATGACAGAATCTGTGAAATCATGCACCAGGCGACAGGCCTTACAGAATTTCTGACCATCGTGGGTGAGATAGTACAGGAAGTCCTTGTGCAGAAGAATCTGATCAACCCTTTTTGCCACAAGGGCACTGAGCTCCAAGATGGCAGCAATGTATTCACTGGGCTTCCTGCAGGACAGGGGCATAAAGGAAGGCAAAATCTTCATGTCACTGAAAGCTGAGCACTACTCCCCACTAGTAGTCAGTAGGTATGTCTTGTCAGGAAATTGAGGCTCCTGAGGCAGGTGGCCTCATGGATACATGAGCTGTGACTCGACCCTCCACAATCTCTTCCTTGGTTACACCCCATCTCTGAGTTGCCTCTGTCTCCTAGTCACCAAGAAAATAGTGTGGATATTGTTCCTCTCTTTCTCTTTGACCCAGTTTCCAGCCCTGTTCCTTCTCCTTCCTGACTCTCTCCACAAATCTCACACTTCATTCTCTTCTATCTGGTCCATGGTCTAACAAGTCCACAGTCTCCTTGAATTCTGTGCCAACTCCATCCAGTATTTACATGTCAATCATATTCCACAGAGCTCAGATCTGATCATGCCCATCATCATGTTTGCTATTATATTATTAGGAAGTGTCCTCAGAAGGAACGTATCTCCAAAGATTGGCCACCAGTCTGTGGTGCTATGAGGACGTGGTGGGACCTCTGGAAGGTGAGGTAAATTTTTTTTTTGGTACTGGGGATCGAACTCAAGGTGAGGTAAAATAGAGGGAAGTTAGATAATCAAAGGTCTGCCCTTTGGGGAATATTGGGAGCCCACCACTTATCTCTCTCTACTCTGAACTCCTATGAGGTGAACAGTCTTCTGGAACACACACTCCCACCATGATGTACTGCTTCAAAACTATTCAAAGGCAAGACTCAATTAATCATTGACCAAAGCCTTTGAAACTGTGATCCAAAATAGGCCTTTCCTTAATGTAAGTTGACTATTTGGGGGCATTTAGTCATAGTATCACAATTCTAACACAAGCTTAACATCTTCAGTGGTTCCCAAGAAATATCAGGAGAAGGTTCATACCCCTTTGGTAGGCTTTTCAACGTCCTTATGATCTAGATACAACCTGCCTCTCAAACATCACTTCCAAGATGCCTCCTGCACTATGCACCTCTTTCCACATACTTTGCTCATTTGAATACCTTTGGCATTATTCAAATGATTCCATTTACATAGAAGGACCACTCTCTCTCTTTCTTGCCTTCCTTAGTCAATGCCCAGGTCTGACATATCTCCTCCAACAAGGATCTTCCAATTCCTCTGGTCAGGGCTCCCTCCCCACCTCCTCCCTTGGCTCCAAGGCTTAGCTTCCCAGCCCAGGGAAAGGACTCACTCCTGACAGTTGCTCTCAGAGCTGAACACGCATTTCTGCAGACTGTCCAAGGTCATCAGGCTGATGTGTTCAAACATGTCCAGATGGGTGCTGCCCTGGGAGATCAGGCGCTGCCACTTGGCCTAACCAGAGAGGAGGACAGGGATGCCACTAAGCTTTGGCTCCTTTAAACCCATCCCCACCCCCAACCACTGCTTTAGATTCTCAAACCAGCCTGCTGGTCCTCTGCCCCAGGGAAGACCATGCTTGGGTGTGAACAGAAATTATTACTACTAGGAGATGAAGACTCAAGACTGGGAGTTGGGAGCCCTAAGTTCAGGTCCCACATCAGGCTTCTACACTCTGTGCTCCCTTGGTCAACTCATTTCCATTCCCTCAGTCCACCTGTCAAATCTTGCTCTGGTTTAGTTGACCTGCATTGGTTTCAATAATATAGGATAGACTATCCGCTCTACAGCTATTAACTCACTTACTAGCTGGACAAATTTTATAAGCTCCCTGTTATGACTTGGGTCTAGATGTCTATCCAAAGCCTCATGCAGTCATAGGTAGGGCTTTTTGGAGGTGGTTAGATCTAGGATGTGTGATGCTGGGATTAAGGGTGCCCCACCCTGGATGTGAGTGGTATCACCTAAAAGGCAGGTAGCTTGGATGGGATATAAAGGGACAGAAAGAAGGCTTCTGTTGCTGCTGCTGCTGCTGCTTTCTGCTTTGCTGTCTCCCCCTGCTTGCCATGTACTATTTCTCACCTGCAATGCCCCTCCGCCATGCCACCCTTCCTTGGAGACAGCCGACTATAGACTGAAATCTCTACAAACTGTGAGTTGAAATAAACCTTTCCTCATTTAACACTGGCTATC
This sequence comes from Heterocephalus glaber, assembly GCF_053883595.1. Classification (NCBI taxonomy): domain Eukaryota; kingdom Metazoa; phylum Chordata; class Mammalia; order Rodentia; family Bathyergidae; genus Heterocephalus; species Heterocephalus glaber. The sequence goes on along the minus strand of NW_028258457.1, from coordinate 2,613,477 downwards.
AGGTATTTTGTCTCAGTGGTGAGAAAAAGTAACTAAGACACTCCCTAATCTCTGGGATGTCCAGGCTTTCCATCTGTGATGGGAAAAAATAACCTCTACCTCAACATTGGTGAGAATCAAACTGGACAGCATGTATTAGGGAATTGGCATAGAACATTATTTTTAACATATGTGGACTACTCGGTAAGTGCCAAATATCTTTGTGTTCTTTGTGATAACTCAGAGAAATAGCCTTATTTTGAGAGATTGTCACTGCACTTCTTTGCTGTCTGTGACAAAGATGTACTCCCCTGGTGTTCTTAACATTTCTCAGAGTTGTAATGGCAGAGAAGAATATCTGTGAATGAGGGAATGACTTCAATGAGACAAATATCAGGCGTGTTTGTGTTTGCTATAATAGCAGGAGACTAAGGCTCTTCCATTGTAATGTGATATATACATAAGCAGCACCAGTTGGGGCTCACCTGTGTGATCCCTGTGAGATTTGGGTGGCTTGGAGAAAAGAAGAAACCCAACAAGAAGCACACACTGCTTCCTGTGCCATGGTAAAAAAATTTGTCTCTGACCCAGGAATCTCATGTTTTCTTGCAGATTACACAAAACACTAAACAGCAAACTTAAAATCATGCAAGTGAGGAAAACATGCTAAGCCCTTGACAAAATTCTCCCCTCAGTTTTTACCTTCTTCCTTTATTTATATCCTGTGCGATGTGTTTTTCAGCAACTTCCATTAAGAGGTAGAGCTTATTTCACTTGTTTTTGATTCTCTGCTAGACTCCTGACTTTGGCCAACAGAAGGTGGTGAAAATGAGGTCATAACTCCAATAAGAATCGCATGGATCGGAGTCTAGATGTCCAGCTGAGGATATTCTGAATCAGCCTGAAGTTGGTCAAGTGCCAAACATGGGTGAGAACTGAGCCAAGATCAAAAAAGCTCCCTATCTGGCCTGCAGCTGATCATACACTGTGCACTCACCCCTGATCAGAAGAACCAGCCTCCTGACCTAACACATCTATCATGAACACTTATTGCTGTACACCAATGAGTTTGGAAATGGCTTAATATTCAGCAATATCTTCTATGCAATCTTCATCCTTCCTGTGTGCAATTTACCGGACTTTTGTGTGAGAAACGTGGAACCTGTCCATTCTGAACACCCACTTTGTGCTACAGACATGACTCCATTACATCTTCTGGGCCACCTTTAGAGATTTTTATCCTCATTTTACAGATGAAGAAACTAAGGGCTGAGAGAGAAACAGCAATGGCCTCAAAGCAACCCTTCAGAGACAGGACTGTAGACCTGATCTATCTGTGGTTCTTTCTCCCTCCAGACTCCACTTGGAACCCTGAACTCAAGGACTCACATGCATTACTTTTGTGCTGTCAGTGAAAATCTTCAGATAGGGCTTCAGGATGTTGAAATGGAAGGCGGGTGTCAGCATACGGCGGTGGCGGCTCCACTTGTCACCAGCACTCAGCAACAGCCCATCCCCTGGTGGGGCAACCATGGGCAATGGGCAAAGGCAGCACCTTCCCTTGGCCCCCAGGTTGTCCCCAAGCCCCTTCACCTGCAGACACTCACCCAGCCAGGGTTTCAGGAAGCCGTAAAAGAAGACATCTTTGACTGCAACCTGAACTAAAATGAAGAACAAATGGGGACCATTAAGAAAGGGAGAGGATGGATTTTGGGGGGAGGAGGAGGGTCTCAGTCAGGGGTCTATATTTCTCCCCTCCAATCCTGACATGGAGAATGGAAGCCAGAGACAGAAAGCAGGATGTGGGAGTGCAGAAGAGGCAGCATCAGCAGATTAGAGCACAGGTATAGCCTAATACAGGACAACAAGCCCCACCCCACTTTGGCATGGCTTCTACATGGTCCAACAGTTCTGCCAAGCCCATGCACAGAAAAACACTCTAAAGAGATCTTTATACAAACTTAGGACATGCTGTTCTCCCTTGTACCCTCTGGCATCTCCTGACATAGACTGGGGACGTGTGACACAGACTCCTGTGTTAACATGTCCTGACATGATCTCAACATATATGACAATCCTGACACAACACAATATGCTCTGATATCCAGCAGTGGAGGTCTGAGATGGTCTCAGTGAGGCCCACAGACAGTTCATAGACAGTATTTAAATATAGTCCAATTAATATTCCAGACATAACCCACCTGGGCCCCAGGTGCAGCCTGGAGGCACCTTATACTTGCCTTAGACAAGAGGGAAATAAGGTCTTGGTCATTTTTCAGAGGCACCCTGGGTCCTGGTCTCAGACCAGCCCCAACCATGGCCCACACATAATCAGCCCCAGAAAAAGATAATCTCTAACAACAACTCATACAAGGAAAAGTCAGACACCAAAATCCCCCACATGTGCTTGGCCATCCCTGAGTGCCAGATGTGATTATGTTTATGTAATCCCAGGGGTAAAACAGAGGTAACAGAGGGCAACATATACCAGGTGTACCCACGACTCAGGTATAAATGTGAGTGTACAAGATGTGACCATGCAAGAGATGTCCCCATACTGGAGATGGCACACCGACGCTCTAGAGGAAAGCAGACAAGATCAGAAGTCGGCCAGACAGGTGGGTTCTTAGAGGAGGTGGGGATCACTGCCTCGGCCTCTTCCCCTCTTAGCCTGGCCTGCCTAGAATGGAAAAGGGAGAAGGTCCACCATGGCTGACTTGTGGGTGACTGACAGGGTGAGTGTCTCCAGATTGGTGCTGAAGAAAAGCAGTTACCCCAAGGCAGGAGCAAAAGATAAAGTCTGATATGGGAGGATACCTAAAAGCACAATCCAGCTGGACTAAAATACAGTGTTTAGAGGGTGGGAAAGGGGAGAACATGCCTGAATCACAGTACCCCACTCCATGCCCACCCCAGACACAGCTTACATGACACCTTGGGAAAGGATCAGACTGAGGAAGGGAGAAATCTGACCCTTCAGTGACAGCCTGGAGGATTGAATACATCCACAGTCACAATATCCTCCCCACTGGTCACATGTCAACCCAGGGATTCAAAGATGCAAAACAAAAAAAGAGTAGAATCTAATTGCCATGGATCCATGTACCTGCTTCCAGGGCTGGCAGGTGATGGGACACCAGGAAGAGAAAAGGTTTCCCCAACCCATCATCATCATCATCATCATCATCATCATCATCATCATCATCATCATCATCATCATCCACCTATTACTCCCACATACAATGAGAGTACTGTATGTAAAACAGTCAACACACTACCTACAACTGCCAGTAGGCTCCCAGCAAGGAGGAGAGCCAGAGAATGACTTGAGCCAAAGAGAGCTAGTTCCCTCCTACTATTTTTGTAGACAGAGGTGAAGCAGATATCTGCAATAAGAGAGGCATGAATGGCACCTGAGCCAGTGGGTTTCTGGCCATATAACAGGCAAAGAAAATCTGGAGAGGGAAGACATGGAGACATCCATAATATTTGTCCTCTGAATTCTATTAAGGTAATCAGATCCATGGAAGTCTGCATGGGAGCAGCCCAGAGCTAAAAGAGAGGGCATGTATTAGGAGGGAAAAACAGTACTCAAGGTTTTAGACAGGCAATAGTCTGACCAACAGAGGGAAACTATGTGGTTACTCAAGACCAGAGAGTGCTGCCAGCGTAGAGAAAGCTGTAGAAGCACTTGCAGTTGTTATAACATTAATACTCTATTGGATGGGGGTCATCCTGGTTGGGTCCTTTTTCCTTTCTTTCTATTGTCTGTTTTCATTTTTTCTTTCTTCTTTCTTTTGGTTATTCTTTATTGATTTTGGTTGATTATTATACTTTAAGTTTCAAGAGTTTCCCCTTTCACTTGCTCCCTCTTTTAAAAACATGTTTCTGCCCTCATATCTTATGGGTCTCTTCCCTGCATATTCTTTGTGCTCCTCTATTCTTCATTATCTAGTGTCTTTGTCCCACCTCATCTTCACCTATCCAATAACATAAATATAAAGGCATGCATTAGAGATATGCATAAATATGTGCATTATTATATGCATAATAAGTAACTAGTACTATACATTAAACAGTACCATTTAAGGATATGTCAGGGTAACTGTTAACAAAATTTGAGCTTAAAGAATCCAAACAAAATCAACAAACATTAGTGGGCTCAGCAACCTCACAGCCTCCCTCAATCTCTAAATACATTTCCACCCATTTGCATTCATCCTCCTGCCTACAGAAATATTCTCTCAAACATGAACACCAGCCTTTTAAGCCATCTATAAAATGATTTCAACAGACCTCCGCCAGCACAGACAAGGCGAGCCATGCAGGCATCAGGAGCAAACCCCTCACCCCCCATCAAAATGAGAAGACATGTAAATAAGACTCAAAACCAGACTTTCAGATCACCTATAGCAACCCCAATGGGAAAGGCGATGGAACACTCTGATACTCAACCACCTGGACTCCCTGAACTGGCAACAAAACAGGATCCGGAAAAAATGAAATCAGAAATAATTTCTCAGATAACAGCAGAGATTGTGCTCATGGTGCAAGACATGATTAATAAATCTAGAGAAGAGCGGAGGGACATGATGGAATCTCAACATAGGAAACAAATGGAATCCATAAAACAGATGTCACCAGATTTCCAGGAGATTAAAAACTCCATTGAAAGTCTACACAGCAGAATGAGCCAATGTTAGGACAGAATTTCAGATATAGAAGATAAGATTGCAATCAGTGACCAGGAAAAGAAAAATTGTAAGGGACCAAGAGAAATCAATCCAGCAGCTGCTAGACAATGCAAAGAAGAATAGCATAAGACTCATTGGAGTCAATGAAGAAACAGGAGAGAGTGCAGATGACATAAAAAAACTCTTCACAGAAGTGATGGCAGAAAACTTCCCAAGGAGGGGAAAAGATCTTAACATACAGATAAGTGAGGCATATAGGACTCTAATTAGCCTTGATCAAAAAAAATCTACACATAGGCATATAATTGTTAAGATTCCAGAAACCCAACAGAAGAACAAAATTCTATAAGCAGTTAGAGAAAAGAAACAAACCACATACAAAGGAAAGCCCATCAGAATAGCAGCAGACTTCTTAAGGCAAACCCTCAAGGCAAGAAGAGCTTGGAGTGATGTATTTCAAGCCCTAAAGGAAAACAGCCTCCAATCCAGATTGATGTACCCTGCAAAACTCTCTTTCAAAATTGACGGAGAAGTAAGATACTTTCATGACAAAGAGCACCTTAGGAACTTCATGAATACCAAACCAGCACTCTAAAAAATTTTAGACAATATCCTAGGAAAAGACAATGAGGATAACAATCCCAGGAAGCCCAGCAGAATGAATCTGTTGAGTGCGACAAGAAATTAAACACAAAGCGGGAGAATCCAACAAACAGAAAAAGTCATGACAATGATAAGTCAATATATATGAATTATAACCATCAATGTTAATGGTTTCAATTCAACAATCAAAAGAAATACACTGGCAGAATGTGTCAAGTAGCAAGATCCAACAATATGCTGCATACAGGAAACACATTTAATTCAAAAAGAAATTTGGGATTGGGGATTTAGCTCAGTGGTTTCACTGCCTGCTGCGCAAGTGCAAGGACCCAAGTTCAATCCCCGGTACAAAAAAGAAAAAAGAAACTCATAGTCTGAAAGTTAACGGGTAGAAAACAATACTCCATGTGACAGGAACCCGAAAAAAAAAAAAAGCAGGAGTAGCTATCCTCTTTGCAGATCAAGTGGATTTCAAATGAAAATCTGAAACACTCTGGTCCCAAGAATTTCAGATAAGGGATATTCAACTTGTATGTACAAATCTATTGTGAACATGTGTTTTCATTCCTCTCAAGTAAAAACTTAAGAACAGGACTGTTGGTTCTTAACAGTAATACAAGAAATTTCTATATTGTTTTCCAAAATAGTTTTATCATTTTACATTCACATTAGCAGTATTCGAAAGTTCTAACTGGTTCACACCTAAGCTGACATTTGTTCTTTTAAAACTTTTAACTTCATCTCCCTAGGAGTATATAATATGATCTTGTTATTGTACTGATTAGTATTTTTCTGATTCTAGTGTTGCACACCTTTCCTTGTGCTGTACTGGCTATTTATCATCTTCTTGTGTCTACTGTTTAATTGGATTGTCTATTAATGAGCTGTAAGAGTTCTTTATATATTCTGGTCATAGGTTATATGCATTATAAATATGGTCTGTTTAAGGACTACTTTTCATTTTCTTAATGATGTCATTTAAAGTTCAAAATTTTGATGGAATCTCATTTATCAATTTGTTTCTTTTATATGTTGTTTTTTATATCCTAAGAAATTCTTGCCTACCCTAAATTCATGAACATTTTCCCTAATGATTTCTTCTTAAAGTTTTATAGTTTTAGTCTTTCATATTTAGGTTCATAGATCCTTTCAAGTTATTTTTATATATGGAAATGAAAGGTTGAGGTTAATTTTTTATATACGGATACCAGGTATTCTAGTGCCATTTGCTGAAGACACTATCATTTCCTCTGCTCTTGAATTAAGTTTATGTTCTATAAAATGTTAATGTTAAATAATCTTTCAAAACTCAGTGGACCATATTCATGTGGTTCTAGATTCTCTGTTTTATTTAAATGATCTATATGTCTTTCCTTACACCAACACTACCTTGATTACTATAGCTTTAGAGGAAGTCTTTTTTTTTGTATTAAATTCTTTTATTGGTACATTGTAGGTATACAACACAATTACATTTCTCATTGGGAATTGTACCTTTATATAATACATCTTCATTCTTATTTTTTCCCCATTCCTAGCCCTCCCTTCACGCCCTCCACCCTTCCCTATTTACAAAGACTTTATTTCCATTTTTTCCATTTCTCATCATTTTTTCCTTTCCCTTCTTTCCTTTCCCCTCCCCCCTCCCACTACCCCTACCCCTTTGGACCTTTTCTTCCTATTTTACATTATCGATTATTCATTCCAATCATTGGTACATTTTAGGTATACAATATAATGACATTCATCATTGGAAATTTGCACCTTTACATAGTCTCTCTTGGTTCTTATTTTTCACCTTTGCCCAGCCCTCCCTTCAACCCCTCCAGTCCTCCCTATTTACAAAGATTTTGTTCCTATTTTTCCATTTTCTCATATTAATCCCATTCCCTTCTTTCCTTTCCCCTAGCCCTCCCACTTCCTTCCCCTTTGCCCCTTTTCTTCCTATTTCACATTACCTATTATACATTTAGTCCTTATTTACACTTTCGGTTTCTCACACCAGAGAAACTAGTTGGTATTTACACATGTGTGTCCTATTTATTTCACTTAAGAGTATTGCCTCAATGTGCATCCACTTAGCTATAAATGTCTCTAATTTCTCATTTTTTAATGGCTGAGTAGTACTCCATTTTATTAAAAAACCACATTTTCTTTATCCAATCTCCAGTTGATGGCCATTTGGGCTGTTTCCAAGTTTTAGCTATTACAAACTGTGCTGCTATGAACATGGGTGCACATATATCACTGTGGTATGATTCTTTTAATTCTTTGGGGAAGATCCCCAGCAGTGGAATAGCAGGGTCAAATGGGACTTCCAGTCCTAGTTCTTTGAGGTATCTCAGAGGAAGTCTTAAATTTAGGTACTAATTGTCTTCCAACACTGTTTTTTATTCTTTTTACTTTACTTTTTCTAGGCCCTTTGTACTCCTACATTACTTTTAAATTTCAATATCCAATTTTTCATTCATAGCAAGTATACATAGCCCTGAATTTTTATATATACCTTGTGTCCTAATCCTGCTAAATTAAAATATAAGTTCTAGGGGCTCCTAGAGATTTCTTAGCATTTTCTCTGTAGATGATCATTTCATCTACATACAAAGATTTTACTTCTACCTTGCCAATCCTATCCTAATGGTGTCATTTTATTGCCAGACTATTTTGGTTTGGGCCTAGGTTTCAAAGTTTAATGGATAGATGAAGAGTAGGCATATCTGCCCTTGTTCCCCACCTTAGGGAGAAAGCATTGTAACTTCTCCATTCATATAAGGCATTTTTGCTGGAAGAATGGAGTACATGTTTTTGATCTGTTGAGAAGGTTCTGTTCTACTTCTAGCCTCTTGATAGCTTTTACCAAGAACAGCTATACAATTTAGTCCAATACTTTTTCTACAACTACTGACAGGATCATATGGCTTTTTTGTTTCCTCTGTTTAAATGATGACTTTTGGGGGTGGATCTTCCAATGCTGAACCAACACTATCGTTCTTATAATAAAACCACTTTGTACATACTTCCAGATCTCACTTTTAATAGTTTGTTTTGTTAAACAAATTTCTATCTATGTTCATACTTTTTTCTTCTATTATTTTTATCCAGTTTTAGTATTAGCACAATGTTGATTTCCTAAAATGAGGGGAGAAGTGTTCCTTCTTTTTTCTGCTTTAAATGTGTGATATAATTTATCAGTTAAAATGTATATGAGCCTGTTGTTGTCATATAGGTAGGTTTTAAAGCTAGGATTATACTTTCTTTAATAGGCGCTATTCAAATTTTATATTTCCTCCAGAGGTTAGTTTCATTAATTTGTCTTCCAAGGTACTTCTTAGAAGTTGTCAAATTTATCTCAAAAAAATTTTTTAAATATGCTTTCTAAATCCTTTTAAATTCTGCAAAATCTGTGGTAATGTCTTCTAGATCTTGATATTGTGATTTTTAAAATGTATAATTGATATTGTGTAATAGGAACAAAAGGTCTAAAGGAGTAGGGGAAGTGGGAGGGGTAGGGCAAAGGAAAGAAGGGAAACAAAAAAATATGAGAAAAGGAAAGAAATGGAAACAAAGTCTTTACAAATAGGGAAGGGTGGAGGGGTGAAGGGAGGGTAGGGGAAGGGGAAAAAATAAGAACCAAGATACTCATGTAATGGTACAAGATCCCAATGATGAATGTAACTGTATTCTGTACCTAAAATGTACCAATAAACTTAATGGGGAAAAAATGATTTAAACAGAGTACAACTTCCTATTTTTTTTTTACTTATCGGCATTTCTTTTAACTTCCACACTTCCTGCTTTCATACCCCCTTCCTTTTCCCTTTCCTTTCCACTTCCCACACCCCCATAAACCACAGATAGCAATCAACATAGTCTGTAAGCGGTATTGACAAAATGGCGGAATTATTAAAACAAATTTTAATGTTTATGATTGATGTATGCTTGGTTCTGTTGACATTGTTATAACAAGTTGAAATTCTGTCCTTGCAACACAGTGACAGGGTACAAATCAAATAAGTAAAATACAATGACAATATTTCTACACAAATAAATCCAAGAACACACCAGCAGAAAACAACCTAACTGAAGAGATTTTCATATCAACAACAAACTCTCTTCATTCTATTTCACCTCAACCTTTAGCACTGAAAAAAGGAACATAAAAAGGCAACGAATTGCCCCAAAGTTTCCCAACTCTCCCAAAGCAGATCCAAGGGGAACCAATAGAGACTAAAGCAAACATCAGAGAGCAGAATCATATTAAATGATGAAAGAGTAAGTTAAGAAACTAGGTGAGTTCAAGATGATGTAACCCAAAAGATAATGGGGCTAATATATAAACTTACTAATGTGATTAAGGAAGAAACTAATAAAAAATTGAAAGAGCTGGCCAAAACTGTTCAAAGTAATGACAAATTTAACAAATATACAGACTGTACCAAAACATGCCAAACAGAAATCCAAAGATAAAAAATTTATGGAATTCATAAACAGCAGAAATTACCAACATGAAAACAAGGTTTCAGAAATCAAGGACAAAATGGAAATTCGTATCAATTTACTCAGATAAGCCTTAAAAACAATAAGATAACAAGAAAAAATTCATCCAACAGCTACTAGATGACACAGAGAAGACTTATCTAAGGCTACTTAAAGTTAGAAAAAAAATTAGAAGACAGCACAAATGAAATTTTAAAAAGCTGTTTACAGAACTCAAGCAGAAAATTTGCCAAGTATGAGGTAAGTAAGGTAAGTAAGGCTTACAAAACACCAAATAATTACAATGAAAAAAGAAGTTCCACATGATACCTCAAAGGCAAAATCCCATATGTACTACAGAAATACAGAATCATAAAAGCTATCAGAAAAAAGCAAAAATTATGTACAAAAGTACACCCATTAGGCTTGCAGCAAATTTCACAATGCAAACTTTTAAAACCAAGAGAGCTTGGGATGGAATGTTTCAAGCCCTAAAGAGAACAAATTTCAACCCAGACTAATATATCCTGGAAAACTATGTGGTAAAACTCATGGAGAAATAAGAACATTTCCCAACAAAAAACACTTTAAAAGATACGTGAACACAAAAGTGGCACGCCAAAAAGCAGCTGGAACATCACACAGTGAAGCAAATGAAGACAATGAAGCCAACAGAGCCAAAAAGTCAGATAGATGACTACATCAACCACAGGTGAGTAGTTAGACAAAAAAGTAGAAATTAAGGAGTAAGCAACAGAAAAAAAAAACCAGCAATCACAAGAAAGAGTCAGTATCTTTTAGTGAAAGGCACAGATTGGCAGACTGCATCAAAAAGCAAAAACCAATAGTCTGTTGTATTTGAGAAACTCATCTAAGCCAAAAGGAACTCCATAAACTAAAATTCAATTAGAAAACAATATTCTATGCACCAGGAGGCTGAGAGCAAGCAGTGGTAATAATTGTATTCTCAGAAAAAGTAAACTGAGAGCTAAAACTGATTACAAGAGAAAAGAATACCACTACATATTAGTTAAAAGAACAATTCAACGGAAAGAGATAACAATTGTAAATATATATGCACCAAATATTGACGCACTTAACTTCATAAAACAAACACAGCTGGACATAAAAGATCCAATGAATAGCATAGTGGCCGACCTCAGTATCCCTCTTTGAAAATAGCTAAATCCACTAAACAAAAAATTAACAAAGAAATATCAGAGCTGAGCCTCACTTTAGAACAAATGGACTTAATAAATATCTACAGAGTATTCTACACTACTACAACAGAATTTCTTCTCAGAAATACATGAAACTTTCTCCAAAATAGACAACATAAATTCCATAAAGTTGTTTAAAGAAATACAAAAGAATTGAAATCACCCCATGTGTCCTATCAGCTCTTAGCTCACCGAAACTAGAACTCTAGTGTAAAGAAACCACAGACATTTTACTAGTAACTGAATATTAAAAACACATTCCAGAACACTCAAGGGATCACAAGAGAAATCAAAGAAGAACTTGAACAAATCCTAGAATCAAAGGTAAATGCCAGTACAGTATACCAGAACCTATAGAACACCACGAAAACAGTCCTAAGAAGAAATCTTATTGATGTGAATGCTTACACCAGAAAACCAAAACAAGCTCAAATAAATAACCTAATGATGTATCTCAAGAAACTAGATGAACAAGAAGAGTCCAAATCCACACCTGAGGCAGTACAAGGAGAAAAATCATCAAGATCAAAGTGGAAATTAATGAAATTGAAACTAAAAAAAACCACAATGAATTGAAAGCTGGTTGTTTGAAATAATAAACAAAATACACAAACCCTTAGCCAACTTACCAAAGAAGGAAAGAAATTTTAGAAATGGAAGAAGGAGAGCTGGGCATGGTAGCACACACCTGTCATTCTAGCACTTGGAAGGCTGAGGCAGAATGATCACCCCAAGTTCGAGGCCAGCCTGGGCTACACAGTAAGTTCAGGGCCAGCCTGAACTACAAAGCAAGACTCTGTCTCAAAAAGCAAAACAAAACAAAACGAGGAAAAAAATGGAAACAAAATCTTTGCAAATAGGGAAGGGTGGAGGGGGTAAAGGGAGGGCAAGTGAAGGGGGAAAAAATAAGAACCAAGACACTCATGTAATGGTACAAGATCCCAGTGATGTATGTAAATGTATTTCATACCTAAAATGTACCAATAAACTTAATGGGGGAAAAAAACAAAACAGAAAGAAAGAAAGAAAGAAAGAAAGAAAGAAAGAAAGAAAGAAAGAAAGAAAGAAAGAAAGAAAGAAAGAAAGAAAGAGAAAGAAAAATAAAACTACACTGAAGGAACAAGACCACTGCCATCTTGGGTCACAAGTCACAGCCATTTCAAGCCCTCCCCTCCCTAAGATTCATGCTCTAAATTCCCTTTTCCCAGGATGGGCTGAACCAGGTTGATGAGGCCCAGCAACCACAGTTTCAGCACTGTCTTAAGAATGACCAACACAAACATAACAGTCCAGTGAGCACAACCTCAAAAGTAGCTGTATCTCAAAAAAATAGCCACAACTTTCTCTTACAACCCTATAAACCCTCATAACCTATAAAGAATGGTACCATTCTGGTCTGGGTGCCAATGGTCCCTCTCGGGTATTCATTCCAATAGAACCTGTCCTCGACTGTGGAGCTCAATTCCTTTTTATTGGTTTTTCTATTTCTCACCCTTTTTTCCTAACAACAATCACTACCAAAGTTCAGAAGATCTTTATCAACTATTATGAAAAACTATACCCCAACAAATTAGAGAATCTTGAAGAAATGGACAAATCTCTAGACATATATGAATTAACAAAAAACTGAACCAAAAAGACATAAAAATGCTGAATAATCCAATAACAGATACTGAAATTTATGCAGTAATATAAAAACCTACCAACACAAAAAAAAGTCCAGGACCCAACAGATGCATTGCTGAATTCTACAAGACCTTCGGGGAAGATCCAACAACAATACCTCTCAAATTATTTAATGAAGTTGAAAGATAAGGAGTGCTTTCAAACTCATTCCTGGAAGCTAAAATAACCCCAACTCCAAAATCAGACACTAAATTAAAAAAATGTTGCAGACCAATCCATTAAACGAACATAGGTACAAAAGTCCTCAACAGGATACTGGCAAGCAGAATGTCACCAATCATCAAAAACATCAATAGACTTCATCCCAGGGATACAAAGATGGTTCAACATACATAAATCAAAAAGTGTAACCCATATAAACAGAAGCAAAAATACAAACCACATGATTATCTCAATAGATGCAGAAAAAGCCTATGACAAATACAATATTCATTCATCATTTTTAAAACACTGAAGAAAATAAGTACAGATGGACCCCACATCAATGTAATAAAAGCTATTTATGACATAAAACTGTCAAAATAATGTATACATACATAAATGGAGACAAATAGAAAGCTTTCCTTCTAAAATCAAGAACAACACTAGGATGTCCATTACTGCCACTTGTGTTTAATACAGTACTCAAACAATTAGCCAAAAACACTTAGGCAAAAGAAAATAGTAAAAAGAATATATATGAGAGAAAGAAGTCAAATTATCATTATTTGTAGACGACATGCTGTCCTACATAAATGACTCAAAAAATTCACCAACAGATTCTTAGAAGTTAAAACTAGGTTCAGCAATGAAGTAGGATAAAAAATCAACACAAAACTGCACACTACAAATGCAACCACCAAGAAATAAATTTTAAAAATAATACATTCACAATAATTGCACAAAAGTTTACATACTTAGGAATAAACCTGCCTGATGAAGTGAAAGACTTCTACAATGAAAGCTACAGTGTTCTGTTAAAGGAGATGGAAGAGGAATAAGAAAATGGATAGAAATTCCCTGTTCCTGGATAGGCAGAAGGAATATTGTCAAAATTGCCATACTCCCAAAAGTGATATATAAATTTAATATACTCCCAATCAAAATACCAACATCATTCCTCACAGCACTAGGAAAAAATCCTAAATTTCATATGGAACCAGAATAGAATGAGAATAGCAGAAGCAATCCTAGATAACAAGAGCAAGCAGGAGGCACCACAATCCTGGATTTCAAGTTATACTACAAAGCTACAGTGATAAAACCACATAGTATTGGCACAAACACAAGTATATGGACCAGTGGAATAGAATAGAGGATGCAGAAACTGCAGACAATTTCACCCACCTGATCTTTGACAAAGGGACCAAAATGATTATCCACATACAGAAGATTGAAGCTAGACCCATATCTCTCACCATATACTAAACTAAAATGAAAATGGCTCAAATGTCTAAATATTAAAGCAGAAACTCTTAACCTGCTGGAAGATAAGGTATGTAAAACTATTAAAGTCATACACATAGGCAAGCACGTTCTGAACAGAATCCCAGTTTCACAAGAAATAACATTAAGAATCAACAAACGGTATTATATCAAATTACAAAGCTTCTACACAGCAAAGAAAACAATCAACAGAGTGAAAAAAACCCTACAGAATGGGAAAAAGATTTCCAGCTAAACCTCAAACAGGGGATAAATATCTATAATATACAAATAACAAAAAATTAATCCTCATAGGGAAAAAATTTAAAATAGACAACTGAAATGAATAGACATGTCTTCAAAGGAAAAATACAAATGGCTAATAAATACATCTAGAAATGTTTGATATTCCTTGTCATTAAAAATGCAAATTAGGGCCGGGGATTTAGCTCAGTGATTCCGGCGCCTGCCTCTCAAGCACAAGGTCCCGAGTTTGATCCCCGGTACCAAAAAAACAAAAACAAAAACAAAGAATGCAAATTAAACAACACTGAAATTTTATCTTACAGCAAAAAGAATGGCAATGATCAAAAAAATCAAATAAGAGCAAATACTGGAGAGGCTCTGGGAAAAAGGAACTGTTCTACGTTCTTTCTGGGAGTATAAACTAGCACAATCATTGTGGAAATTAGTATAGAGATTCCTCAAAAAGCTTAAAACAGAATTTCATTTGAAATTGAGCTTTGGTACTGGAGATCAAACTCAGGACCTTGCACTTGTGAGGCAGGTGCAGTGTCACTGAGCTAAATCCCTGGTCCCAGAAATTCCATTTGAGTCAGCTATTTGCCTTCTAGGTTTTTTCCTGAAAGACATATTAAACAACAATTAAAGACATAATATGATATAGATACATGCATAGCCATGTTTGTAGCAGCACAATACCTAATAGGTAAATAATGGAAATGATCTGTACGTCCAACAACAGATGAATGGATAAAGAAAATGTGGTATTTATACCTAATGAAGTACCACACTGCCATAAAGAAGGATAAGCTTAAGTCACTTGTAGGCAAACAGATACACATTGAAGCAGACACTCAAGCTTAAAAGTTGTGTAGTTTCTCTTACATGAGAAAGTCAAAGTATAAATAAATCAAAGAGCAAAATAAAAGACAATAAAGAATACAGAGATCGACCTTGGTCAAATGTTAGAGGAACTAAGAGACGTTGTGACAGGGTGAAGGGAAGGGGATATAAAAAATCAAGATGGTCACGTACACATACCTACTGCCCATCGTGGATGTTAATAACTTTTAAAGAACGGAAAAGGTAGAGAGCAGAGGAAGTGGGCCAGGTTGGCGTGGGATCTCAGGGGCCAACTTGGGACATCGAGCAGGAGGGCAATGGACATCAAGTAGACAAGTCACAGGATGTTGAAGAAGGAACCAGAGCAGCAAGTCAGGTGTCGGGAAGAGCATCCACATCCGCCCCCAGCTCTCCTCATTGCTATGGGCCTGGAGATGTACAGGGATGACCCCAGACATCACAGGGTCCTCAGATGCTGTCACTACCCAGTCCCCGCATCACCTGCCTCTCATCTAAACATTCCTAATCACTGTTACTGATGTGGAAGGTGCTGCCAAACATGACTTGGAGTGAATAATTACTGTAGCACACCTGTCCACGAACAGTAAGCCAGCTTAAAGTAACAACGTAGCAGAAAGATGTTGTTTTTGTGCTTTGTATGGGCTACCGCTGAGGCCCCGTCTGGGTCCACTTGTTCCTGTGCAGAAACACTGGGTAGGCCCTCTCCCCTTGTGGGGAAGCCTGTTCCCAGAAAGATTAGCAACCAGCTTTGAAATTGTTTCCGTAAGCCCCCAACCTTGAAGCTATGGAAAGCCCCTTGCTGTTTTGCCACACAGCTCTGTGGCCGCCCCTTGAACTTCTTACTCTGTAAAAGGTATATAAAGGAGAAACTTTCTTAACTCGTGGTCAGTCTATAAGGACTCGTTTCCTGAGACTGGCCATTGCCTGGCAATAAACTTCTTTCTTATTTTACCCAACTCTCCTGGTCTCTGTAAGATCATTTCGACTCCCAGTTTGCCACAACATTACAAGCCTTCCTCAGGCAGCTCCTCATCCAAAGACCTTGCTTCACCACTGAGCAGTCATAAAGCTTATTTCCCTCTGGTCCACTCCAGATCACCTGAAGTCAGGGGTGTCTCAGGCCAGATCCATCTCATGAAGACTGGGGATTCCTCCAGGACATGCCCTTGGATTGAGGCCTCCTGGGGCCCCAGGGCTTTCAGGACACCAGGATCACAGTATGTGCAGGGTGACAGCAATCAGGAAGGGGATGGTGGAACGGGAGCTGGTGAGTATGGGCACAGAAGAGGGAGAAGCTGAGAGAGAGGAGGGGAGGAGGGGCCAACATGCTGCACAGAGATCTGGGTTGGAGGGCTGGAAGCCTTTAGATGTGACGTACAGGTCCAACACAAACACCACATGCGTACCTGAGGCACTGAGGACAAATCGGAGGGAGTCAGGGTGGCACAAAGTGATGATGGGGAGGATGGGGCCGAACCACATCACAAAGCCCTGGGGGTAGGTGTGCGCCATCTGCTCCACAAACTTCAAACCCTCCTCCGTGGGAGGCTCCTGCATGCAAGACATTGATGACCAGCTCCCGATACGGTTCATCTCAGGTGTCTGCTAGGCTGAGCCACGGGCCCCCCCCCCCCGAGAGCTGATGAAACACGATTCCCGGTGTATCTGGGAAGGTGTTTCAGAAGACATTCATAGTCCAAGGAACCACCCTGTGCAGGCTGGGACACATCATCTAATCCACTGAGGGTTCAGATAGAAAACAAGGCAAAGGAAAAAAAATTAAATTCAAAAAAAAGAAAACAAGGCAAAGGGAAGACAAATTCATTCTTGAGGTGGCACATTCCTTTGTCCTGCCCTTGATGCTAGAACCCCAGGTCCTTGAGACTCCAGACACCAAGATTTATACCAACAGTTCCCACCTTGCCCCAAACCTGGGTATTCCAACCATTGGATTTAAACTGAGTGAATTACACTACGAACCTTCCTGGCTCTCCACCTTGCAGATGACATAGAATGAGACTTCTTAGTCTGCAAAATTACATAAGACAATCCTCATAATAATAAATCCCCCCACAAATTTTTCAGACATATATGTGAGTGTGTGTGTGCACATATGTGTGTGCATGTGTGACAGGAAGAGAAACATAAAAGTAAGCTGTCCCATGAAGGACAGCAGGGAGTCAGCCCATACCTGTCTTCTGCCACAGCTGTGTCTCTGTCTTGAAGACGGGAAATTCAAAGCTAATTCCCATGAAAAACCAACACCCCGAGATGGGCTGACACAGAGACGGGATCCAGGCAGGCAGCAGACACTGGACAGGGCCCTCAGGATGGAGCAAGGCCAGCAAAGGAGAATGGGGGAAGAGAAAGCGGTTCTCACTCTGTGGAGCCCACCCCGGGAGCCCCTGACAGGTGCAGCTGTATTAGCAATAGAACCCCCAAAAATAATCCAAAACAGACTGTGCATGGGAGGACATGGGAGGGCAGGGTTGTGAGACAGGCTTGCCATAGCACCCGTGGGATGAGTGTCTGTGGAAAATATGCGAGTCACTTTCTGTGGCAGCACAAAAATGAGTGAGCCACTTCCCTGGCTTCTCCAGGTCTTGCAGTGACAGCTCCTTGACTCCCCGCCAGACCCCCTCAGGAATCCACCCATGCTGCTGCCACACTCACCTGCCCCAAGTGACCCAAGAACCAATTCCGTTTGGGGGGCTGAGGGAAACATTGGAGATGCTGAACATTTTCATAGAAAGCATAGGTCTGGACCAAAATTCGAGTCAGGAGCCAGAAGATCCCAAACAGCATTGGGAGCAGCCAAAGGGAGGCTGTCACTGGCCCCAGTCCCAGCCAGAACATGCTCAGCTGTGTCATCCTGCAGGGCAGAGGGGACAGATGAGGAATTTCTGAGGCCCAGGAAGGAGACAGAAAACTCCAGGGTCACTGGAGAGGGGCAGGAACCTGGAGATTTAGAAGGGCAGGGACTAGGAGGGAGAATACAGAGGAAGGGCAATACAGAGGAAGACACACTGAAAAGGTGGAAGGAGAAGGGAAAGGCAAAGGAGGAGAAATAGGAGGAGGACGAAGAGGAAAAGGAAGGGAAGGAGAAGTATGAGAGAAGGAGCAAGAGGTGGATGGGGAAGAAGAGAAAGAAGAGGAGAAGAGGAACAATGAAAAGAAGGAGAAGGAAGAGGGAACCAGATTAGAGTACTAACCTGTCTTAATCATAGGTAGGTAGCTAGGGCTTGTGACCCAGAAACCACCAATGTCCTGGCCCCTCGCTGCCAGGAGCTATTCTTGCCTTGGCTGAGCCCTCCCATCTACACAAGGTGAGACAAGGCATGGCCAGCCAATCCGCCCAGGCCCAGCAGGCTACACCCTGCCCAGGCAGGCACCCAAGCTATGGAAACAGGGCCAGCTGGCTGCAAAAGCAATCCAGCTTGGAGTCGCATGCATGGACACTCACTCTTTCCAATTTAGCAGGGGTGGGGCAAGATTGAGGGGTGGGCAAAATCACTCAGGCATCCTGCCCTTGTATGACCAGGGTGCAGAAGGTGAAGCATAAACAGAAGAATAAAGGTCCCAGGAGATCAGGGACACCCCAAGCCTGGTCCCAGATCATCTCCCCTGCTCCTCTCCATGCATGGGCTAGGAGGACACCATGCACCATTTCCCTGGCAGAATTATCCGGCTCAGGAATGGAAGCCTCTGACCACCAGCTGCACAGCTGGGCAGAGTCAAGTCCCACCTCCTAGGAGCCCTGGGCCTGGATTCAGCTCAGACTCTTACAAACAGGAACAAAGCAAAAATCCTGCCCCTCTGGAGGTAACTCAGATCAGATCTGAGAAATAAAAAGCCAGCCCTTAAGAACATATCTGAAGGCTGGGCTCTGCTGGCTGTAGGACCTGGTAGGGAGGAGGTAAAACAGGGAAGCAGGTTCTGGAAGGGAATCTCTTCCCTGCCCCTCCCCTCATATTCTCTTTCTCTGCTTCCCACTCCCCATACTGCCGTTCCATGGAGCCAGCTGACTCTGGACTGAAACCTCTACAAGCTTTGAACCAAAATAAACCTTTTTATCTTTAAGATGCAGGTGTTAGGTAGTAGGATGATGTGAACTCTCCCCTGAATGCTCACCACCACCCGGGGCTAAAAAACACTTCCAGGTATGTTTTTCCATGTCAAGGTGTCTTAGTCACTTTTCTTGTGGCTGAAACACAATGCCCCTTTTAGGCCATGCCCCCAGTGCCCCATCCCTTCCTACCTTAGCCCACATCCTAATAGCAAGTCATCTATAAATGCATCAGTGGACTAATCCACAGATGATTGTCACACCCCCATGATCCAATCACCTTCCAAAATCCCCATGAGGCTTTGGGGGGACATCTAGAGATAAACTATAACAGGTCAGGGGCAAGGCCAGAGTTTAAAAAACTGGGCTGGGTCCTGGACCCAACCTAGTGGCTGAACTCACTGCACACCCACTACACTCCTGGGGGACTCGGGCAGCCTAGAGAGGGTGTATGGGCCACCAACACCATTTCTTAGGTCACTGAAAGTTTTAAGTCCTTGAAGTATACTAGGTTGTTTTTCCTCCTTATTTTTGGATGGGGATAAAAGAAGAATTCAACTGCAAGGTGTTTTGGGGATGGAGTTCCCAGGAAGCACGGTGGGAGGTGAGATGGGAGGAAAAAGCAAAAGTTAAAAGGAGCATGATGAAGGCAGTTTGCAGGGCTCAGTCCTGCTGGGGAGCTCTGGGACACAGATGGACAGGACCTGCACCTCACGTCGTCCCACCCAGAGCGAGGGAGCGGCCTGCGTGTCCACTGATTCCCTTCATCTCGTCAGTACTCAGGGCTGCTCCCAAGGCAGTATTTCTCCTGAACGTCTGCCTGCTCTGCCAGGGTCAGGCCTGGGGACAAGGACGAGGACTCTGATGGCAACTTTAACCATAAGTGTGCCTTGGTATAAACAGTTACATCCACTCAGTGATTGCAGCACACACTCACACAGGTGCCCAAATTTAAACACCCACATAGTGTACAAATACATACACGAACACACACCGCCCTCTAACATGCCCACAATTACGTACCCACCCAGAAGCACAAGTGCAGGGACCAACACATGTATGCATACAGTTGCACAGGTGCACACAATCACACATAGACTTAGACACTGTCACACACCCACACAGTCTCTCAAATGCACGCACACACTGAACTGCCAAGGCCAGACTCCTTAGAGCCTGTTGTCCCCACATGTTCCAGCAGATGGCGTTGCCTCCCCTCCTTCTGTGTGAACGTTGGCTCTTGCCTCACCTTCTTCTCTGGGCTTGGGCAGACAATAGTGTCCACCTTAATGCTGTAGTCACTCCATCAGTTCCCACTTTCCATGTCCCTCCATGCACTCAAAGTCATGGTTTTCTCTGCCTAGCTTTACAGTCTGTGGGTTTGTGAGCTACTACCATGCTTTAGAGGCCCCTCTGTTCATATAACCCGGGCCATGGCAACAATCTGAGCTGAGCTGCTTCCTTGCTCATATTGGTAGATGGGAAAAGCAAAGAGACCGCTGGGTTCTGTGCTGACATAGGCAGTGAGGCAGAAGGCAGGGGATCAAGCAGTCCACTGGACTTAATGCAAGCACTTTCAGACCCACCCACTTCTAGAAACCACACACGCCCAGCCTGGCTTCTCACCACAGAGGGCAGAGGCTCTTGTATCCCTCTTGGCCTGAGCTTAAAATTTTCAGGGGGGCTATGTCCAGCACACATCCTTTCCATCACTGTCTCCCACGGCTGTCTCTGACCCAATCACTGTGACAGATCAACACTAGAAACGCTGGAGCATGGCTGCTCTGCAGTTGCTCTGAGTTCAGGTCCAAACAATTAACACCTTCTGAAAACAGCTCCTCTTGAATACGGTGGATACCACACTGGACTGCCTCCCCAACTCCAGCCTGCTTTGTGGAAGGAGTCACTTGCAGAGTAAAGCACTACACCATTTTTGCAGTTTGTAATAGATGTAGGTTTCTCTTGGGTCCCGCAATGCTGGCCCAGTCCACTGTCTTTCTAAGCCACCAACCCTCTGGGTTTTCCCCACATTGGCAGAGGCAGAGCCCCCTCCCTGGGAGCCAGAGTGAGTCCTCCAAAATGCCTCATTCCTTTCTCTGTACTGTGCCCTACCTCTCCAGCTTCTCCGCAATTTCCAGCCTTCCCATCAGCTCCCTTCCAATTCCCAAAGAATTTCCTCTTTCCTTCTCTTCACCAAATTGCTGTCTTCCAGGTTTCCTGACTTCAGGTCCTACCTAGGCCACACTGCACTGCCAGTCTCTACTCTGCCATCTTCTACCCCCTGTAATGCAAAGATTTTTAAAACCACACAATTATGTTTCATGAGATAATTTAATGTCACAGAAAGATGTTAACAAAATATTTACTGTTTCTAGTGTTCCCCATTCCTTCATGGAGATCTGGGTGACATCTGGTGTCATTCCTCTGAAGTGTGAAAGATTTCCTGAAGAATTGGAGTACAGGTCTGCGGTTGACAAGTCCTAGTTTTGTTTCTTGAAAGTAGCTATGTGAAGAAACTGGAGTTTGGCATAAACATGTGGAAACAAAAGTATGTCACCATGAAGCAAATGCTTAGTCTCAGAGATGAGGAACTTGAAGAAAAGGATAGATTAAAACCTAAAAAGAAAGAAAAGAAAGATCTCAGTGCTCTAAAGGAAAGAGAAGCCCCCCCAACACCCTTCCAGCTTATTCTTCCAATATAATACACAGCTGGGCCCACCTTATCATATCCTGGTTGATACCAACTTTATCAGCTTTCCCATAAAAGCTCAATTGGACTTAGTACAATCGATGATGGACTGACTGTCTGTATGCCAAGTGTATCCCTTGTATAACTGATTGTGTAATGGCTGAAATTGAGACAGAAGCATCAAGTGGCTCTAAGGATTACCAAGGATCCACGATTTGAACGATTATCTTGCACACATAAAGGGACCTATGCAGATGACTGCTTAGGGCAGACAGTAACTCAGCACAAGCGTTACACTGTGGCCATGGTTGACCAGGACCTAAAGCGGGGAATCCGGAAGATCCCTGGAGTTCCTATCAAGTACATTTCTAATCACAGATACAACCACGGCCGGACACCAGATGATTATGGAGCCCCTCTGTTCTAATTCTTACAAGACAAAGTTCCTCTGCCTTCTTCAGACCAATTTTCTGTTTTCATTGAACATGCTATAGTGTGAATTATCATTCACCTATTTGCTCTATTGTCAGCCAAGTGGCCGGGGATTTAGCTCAGTAGTTCTGCCGCCTGCTTTGCAAGCTCAAGGACCCGAGTTCGATCCCCAGCACCAAAAACAAAGAAAGAAAGAAAGAAAGAAACAAAGAAACAAAGAAAGAAACAAAGAAAAACTCACCCTCCTATAGGGCTGGGGATTTAGCTCAGTGGTTCCAGTGCCTGCCTCGCAAGCACAAGGTCCCAAGTTTGATCCCCAGTACCAAAAAAAAAAGGTGTCTATTATCAGCCAAGTATGGTTAAATACATTCACTTTTTGATGCTTTTTGAAAATGGTAATTTGTCTACTTTTTTAAAAAAAGAAAGTAGCTGTGTTTCACTATCATCTTTGAAGGACAGTGTCGCTTAGGGAAGACTTTAGGTTGATCATTATTTTCTTTTAGCACTTCAAAGGCACAATTGCCTTCTAGCCTCCATTGCTCTTTCTGAGGAGACATCAGCTGTAACTTGTACTACTGTTCTCTTGGGACCCATGTCTTCCTCTGGCTCTGTTATTTTGTAATTTCAACAGTTTGACCAGGCCTTCCCAGGCTACAAGGTGAGTTCAAGGCTGACCTGAACTCCATAGTCTGCCTAAACTTTGTCTCAAACAGCAACAACAATAACAAATGAATAGACATTTCTCAGAGGATGATGTACAAATGCCCAGTAAGTATATGAAAAATGTTCAACATCTCTGGCCATTAAAGAAATGCAAATTAAAACCACACTGAGATTCTGTCTTCAGAAAGAAAGGCTATCTTCAAGAAAGCAACAATAACAAATGCTGGTGAGGACATGGGGACAAAGAAACCCTTCTACTTTGTTGGTGAGTATGTAAACTAGTTCAATTCCTATGAAAATGATTATGGAGATTCCTCAAAAAATTAAAACTAGAAAGTCCATTAGACCAACCTATTCCCCTTCTAGGTATCTTCCTGAAAGAGTTAGCGACACATCACAGTGGCATGCGCATACCCATGTTTAGCACAATTCATAATAGGTAATCCCAGGGCTGGGGATTTAGCTCAGTGGTTTCGCTGCCTGCTGCGCAAGTGCAAGGACCTGAGTTCGATCCCCAGTACCAAAAATAACATAATAGGTAATCCTTGGAAGTGACCTATATGTCCATCAACAGATGACTGGATAAATAAAATGTGGTATCTATACTCAATGGAGTATGCTCTGCCATAAAGAAGGATAAGCTTGAGTCATTTTCAGGAATGTGGATGCACCTTGAGACCATATTTTTAGGGGAAATGAATCAGACATGGAAGTTTAAATATCACATGGTTTCTTTTGTATGAGAAACCTGAGATGTAAACAAAGAGCAAAATAAAAGATAAATGATAGGATATGGGAGATAGGGCTTTTGCAAATGGGAAGGGGACCAAGAGATGGAGTGAAGAGGGAAAGGGGAGGAAAGGGATGAAAAAAATGAAGATGTGTTACGTGCACGTACCAACTCCCCGTGAGGAATGTGATCATTATGTACTGCAAACGTGTACTGACAAAATATAGACCTTGATAAAAAGAAAGACTGTGTGCATGTATGTGAATAATCCAGATTAACAAAAAAGTATAACAAAGTAGCATTTTTGGTTGAGGTAAAATTTGCATAGCACAAAATTTACCACATTGAACCATTCAATTCAGTGGTACTTAATACATTCACTCAGTGCTATGAACCTTCCCCCACTTTCTACTTCCTAGATATTTGTGGCATCCCTTTAAAAATCCCATGCCCATGAAGTAGTCACTTCTTATTCCTGCCTCCCCACAACCCTTAACAATCACTAGTATGTTTTCTGTCTCACTATATTTATCTATTCTCACTATTTCACATAAATGACATACACTATGCGACTTCTGGTGTCTAGCTTCTTTCACAAAGTACAATATGCTCAAGGTTCATCCATGCTCTGGCATCTATCAGTACTTCATTCATTTTTACGACTGAGAAATATTCCACTGAATGGATATACCACATTTATTTATTCATTTATCTGTAATGGTTATTTATATTGCTTCCCCCTTGGGAAAATATCAAAAGGGCAGCTGTGAACATTCATGGGCAAGTTTGTGTTCAAACGTCTGTTTTCAATTGTGCCTCATATATACCCAGAGTAGAATTTCTAGATCATGTGATAATTTTAACTTTAATTTTTGATAAATGGAAAATTTCTTCATAGGAGCTGCACCATTTTGCATTCTCATCAGGACTGAGGGTTCCAGTTACTGCACATCCTTGTCAGCACTTAGTACTTTCGCATGTTTAGATTCTACTGATCCTCATGGATGTAAAGTGGTGATTTGATTTTCAACTCCCTAATGATTAATGATGTTGAGCATCTTTTCATGTGATTGTTCAAAGCCAGTAAAATTCAGCCAATTGTGGTAAAATTGTACCTTGAAACCACATTGCTAAATGAATAAATCAGACACAGCAGGTTAAACATTGCCTGGCTTCTCTTATATGAGAAGACCAAGATATAAATAAATTGAGGAGCAAAATAAAAGATAGATGATAACAAACGGAGAGGAGGATCTGTGGAGATAGGAAGGGGCTGTGGAGGGGCAGGAGAAGTAAAAATGATTAATATGCCATATGTATATTGTTATGGTTTGTGTCTAGCTGTACAACCCCCCCCCCCCGCAAAGCCTCATGCAGCCATAGGGCTTTTTCAGAGGTAGCTGAAATTTAGAGTGTATGATGCTGGGATTAAGGGCATGTGATCACTAAACCAGTACACTGATTATTTTGGCATTGCCCTAATCCTGGTGGCCTAAGTAGACTGTAAAATGGGCAGAAAAATGCTGCTAAGGCCCCTTGTTGAATTTGCTACTGTGTGGGTCTCATGGACTGTTTCTCTTCTGTGACAGCGCTCTGCCATGTGCTACTCTGCCTTGGAGCCAGCCAATCATGGACTGAAACCTCTACAAACTGTGAGCTAAATAAACCCTTTCGCCTGTTACTTTGGGTGTCAAGTATTTTGTCTCAGCAATGAGAGAAAAGTAACTAAGACATATCTATACCCCAAGATGACACATTATGTGTTGTAAACATATACTAAAAAAGATAATGCCAATAAATAGCCTCCTTAAGCAGAAAAATTACATATAAATATAATTTGATTAGGTATAAGTGTAAATTCTCACATGTAAAACAAATTGCATCTAAATATGCTCCTTCAAGTATGTGTGAGCAAATATTAACAGCCACTATTTAACATGCTGAGACTACAGGTAATTTTTGTTTCTTATTTCTGCTTACTTGTACTTTTTTCTTTTTTCTTTTTATTTAATAATTACGCAGATGCCATTTATTTGGTTCATAGTACAGTATATTCGTTAATTTGAGTTTTACAAAACATCAAATATAAACAACGTGAAATTGTAACAATACACAAAAATTGGCTTCTTACACAGACATATCAGGCAGTAAAAACTGAAAATCTGAGTAAATTAACATTGTTTTACATTGATGCACATAGTGCCATTGACTTGTACTTTTCTCTATGTGTATGTCTTGAAATAAGGAGCATTTGAAGTAAGAATGTAAGGACAATGAAAACCATGTGGCTTTCCACTTATAGTGCACTAAACAGTTTTTCATCTCAATTTTTAGTGTTCCTTTCTATTTTATTACTTGATTTGATTTGAGTTTTGATTTTCTGAGACAGGGTCTCACTATGTAGTTCAGGCTGGCCTTGAATTCACTATGCAGCCCAATCTGGCCTCACATTCATAGTGATCCACCCTCATCAGCCTCATGATTGCTGGGAATACGGGTGTACACCATTATCCCCGGCTTCTTTTCTTATCGTACAGGCAGTAATCATCCCAGGTTCTCAATCTGTGGTCTTTCAAAAGACCTCAGCCCTTGGACTTTGCCCTGGGGAGACCCCTACAGCCACAAAGGAACCAGCCCTAGGGCGGTCGCTGGCCGTGGTGCTGAAGGATAGAGCCTGGCTCCCACTCTCCTTGCCCTCACTTCACTAATGAAAACCCACGCGGGAGCTCCACTCTCTGGAGCAGCTAGGTGAGAAGGATGCCCTGTGAGTGCTTTTTGGAAAAAGTATTTTTTGTTGTTGTTTGTTTGTGGGGTTTTTTGGCACAGGGTAACGAACTTGAGACCTTACGCTTGCAAAGCAGGGGGCAGAACCACTGAGCTAAATCCCCGACACAAAAAAATACTGTTTTATTTCTGAGCTTTGGGCTATCTTCTTATCTCTTAGCTATAACTACAGATAATTTGAAGAAACTGAATGTTTGAAACAGTTTTCTTCAACAGTAGGTTGCCATGTTTTCAAAAACTTGTTTGTATTTAGTGATTTTTAAATATGTGGAACTAGCCAGTCACTGTGGTGTACAATTGTAATCTCAGCCCTTTGGGAGATTCGGGCAGGAGGATTTGAAGTTGAAGGCCAGCCTGTGCCACATAGTGAGATGCTGTCTCAAAAAATAAAAATACAAAAAACTATTTTAAAAATTTTAATCTGTGATGCAAAAGGGAGGGTGAAAAAGAAAAAATTAACTTTCATGAACTGCTGATGCCTAACAGAACATGTTTCGTTTGTGCTTCTCATGTGAGCTTGTTCAGTCTTCAAATCAGCCCTCTAAGGGGATCATGACTAGGCAGTAAAGAGGCTGAAGTCAACCATGTTCCCCATGCCAAGCACCTAGTGAGCACTGAACTGGGATTCTACTCTTGACAGGACAACTGTGGGGTTTTCTTGGTCCATTCAAACTGCTATAACATAATACCTTGGGCAGACTAATTTGCAAGCAATAGAAATTCATTGTTCACAGTTCTGAAAGCTGGAGAGTCCAAGGTGCAAGCAGATCTGATGCCTGGTGAGGGGTCATCCCTCATAGATGCCACCTTCTTTTTATCTTCACAAGGCAAAAAGGAGAGAAAGAGCCCTGAGGCCTCTTTTATAGTCACACTGACCCCACTCAGAGTGGATCAGTTTAATCACCTCCCCAAACACCCACTTCCTAATACCACAATACAAAGAACTTGGGTTCAGGGTATGAATTTTGGGAAGACACAAGCGTACACACCGTACCATGGCTCCAATTGTCACCTGACCTGACTGCCTTCCCCATGTTCCCTAAAAGTCAGTCCTTGTCCTTAAGGTGTGAGATGAAGCACCAGCAGCCACCTCAACATTGCAAACACCAAGGAGGAGGAAGGCAGCAGATTGGGTAGAAAGAGTGTCCCAGCTTTTTACTAAGGAAAGCTACCAGAATTGCCATGAAATCTTTGTCTTCTCTGCATTAGACAGGACACAGTTATTTAACCAACCTCTACAGTGCTCTCAAATCTATTGTGTCTTCTGGGATGCCGTGAAACTGTCAGAACATTAGAGATTCTAAGAGGGCACAAATGGATGGAAGGATGCACAGTTAGCAGTCACACGAAACATCCACTCCACACCCTCCTTTCTAAACAAGGAGTGCTCTCACAGCATCACCAACAGATCAAACCCAAACCCCATCCACCCTCTCTATTTCTTTCAAGGTCTATGATCTTTGTTGATGTGCAATCCTTTCCCTCGAGTTCTTATGATGCTGTTGTGCCCTGGAAATAGATAAACTCCAGGCAATAATCACCCCTACTTCCTCCAAGTATGGAGTAAGGACCCCTATCATGCCAAATCAAAACCTCATTGGAGACTTACTGCTTCCACTAATGGCAGCTACTTAAGTTACTTGAATTAAACTTCCAGCTGTTTTAAAACAACTATCAAACCTGGATGTTTTCCTGATTCCTCAAGTAAATATGACCTAAGAAGCCACTAAAGAATTAGCGAGATGCTTGGGAGTGTGGTTCAGTGGTAAAGTGCTTGCCTAGCACGGATGAGGGCCTGAGTTCATCCCATAGCTCCACAGGGAGGGAGGAAGAGAGAAAGAGACAGAGAATAAAGAGAAGATAAGAGGAGAAGGAGGAAGAGAGAAAGGCAGGAGAGAGAGTATTAACATGGAAACAGAACACCAGAGATAAAATGAACATGAAGTCTACTTTTGCTCTGAAGCCATTTCTCAAGACTGGAAAATATGAAACTCTATTTTAATGGCCTCTTGCTGGGACAGAAAGAAACCAAAGCCCAAGGGTAACACAAGAAGAGGGATTTACAAGATCTTCCTCCAATAACTGGGGCATCCATGGATGACATCACTCCTAGCCAGAGTGAAATGAAGCAAAGGAGGTTGCAAAGGGGGTTTTCAGCTTGAATTAAACTACCTTTATGACCTTGGGACCACAAGCCTTGAGCTCATATTTAACATAATCCTCAAGCAGCAGGACTCCAAGGACTCCTCTGCAGAAAGCTGCTGTCTTCAAATTTTTCTAATAATCTTTCAGATAGGACAGGCAATACCCAGGAAGATAAGGAGCCACACAGAACCAGTTGACCCTATGAAAGAAAGCTCTGCACAAAGGACAAGTAATATATTAGATATAGGAATAATAGTGACCTCACTGTGAAACAACCATGCCTACAAGGATGAGTGGCACAGCTCTGCAGTTCCAACTACTGGGAGGTGGAGATATCGCTTGACCCCAAGAGTTCAAGACCTGCCTTAAAAAAAAAAAAAAAAAAAAAAAACAGACTGCGGG
Organism: Heterocephalus glaber; assembly: GCF_053883595.1. Classification (NCBI taxonomy): domain Eukaryota; kingdom Metazoa; phylum Chordata; class Mammalia; order Rodentia; family Bathyergidae; genus Heterocephalus; species Heterocephalus glaber. The sequence goes on along the minus strand of NW_028258457.1, from coordinate 2,584,397 downwards.
GCTGGGGATTTAGCTCAATGGTTTTGCCGCCTGCTGTGTAAGTGCAAGGACCCAAGTTTGATCCCCGGCACCAAAAGAAAAAAAAACCAGACCCCAACTCACGCACACACACACAAAAAGATAAAAGATGAAAGAACTTTTCCCCACCTTGTAGTTTGTCTCTTCACTCTGTTGGTGGTTTCTCTTGCAGTGCAGAAGCTTTTTAATAAGATGAGGTCCCAGTTGTTGATTCTTTGTGTTAGTTCCTGTGTGACTGAGGTTTTGTTCATAAAGTCTTTTTCTATGCCAATGTTTTCAAGAGTTCTACCTAACTTATCTTCCAGCAGGTTTGGTGTTTCTGTTTTAATATTTAGATCTTCAATATATTTCAATTTTAGTTTGGTGCATGGTAAAAGATACAGGTCCCTTTTTAATCTTTGGCAAGTTGAAACCCAGTTTTTCCAGCACCATTTATTAAAGAGGCTATCTTTCCTCCAGTAAGGGTGTTTAGCTCCTTTGTCAAAGGTGAAGTGGTTTAGTATGTACGGAGTTGTTTCTGCATCTTCTAATCTATTCCATTGGTCCTCAGATCTATTTCTTTTCCTTGCAAGCACCATGCTGTTTTAGGAATCACTAACAGAGTGAAAAGACAACTCACAGTGTGGGAAAAAATTTTTTACCAGTTGTTTGTTAGACAAAGGACTACTATCCAGAATATATAAAGAACTGAAAAAATCAGACCCCCCCAAATTTAAATACCCAGTCCAAAAATGGGCATCTGAAATGAACAGATGTTTCTCAAAGAAGTAAAAGCAGCAAATAAACATATGAAAAAGTGTTCAACATCACTGATCATTCAACAGATGCAAATGAAAACAACAGATGTAAATGAAAACAACTCTGAGATTCCACCTCACTCCAGAAAGAATGGCTGCTATCAAGAAATCAACCAATAACAAATGCTGGTGGGGCTGTGGGGGAAAAGGAACACTTCTCCACTGTTGGTAGGAGTCTAGACTAATGTACCCATTGTGGAAATCAGTGTGGAGATTCCTCAAAAAACTAGGATTAGAGGTCCCATTTGACCCAGCTATTCCCCTTTCTGGTATGTTTCTGAAAGAATTAAAAACATCATGCCACAGTGATATATGCGCACCCATGTTCATAGCAGCACAGTTTGTAATAGCTAAAGCTTGGAAACAGCCCAAATGCCCATCAGCTGGTGACTGGATAAAAAAGATGTGGCTTTTTGAATAAAATGGAGTATTAGTCAGACATAAAGAAAGACAAACTAGAGACATCTATCACTAAATGTGAAATAAATAGGACAAATGTGTAAATATAGAATTGTTTCTCTAAAGTGAGGAACTGAAAGTGTAAATGAGAACCAAAATGTGTGACAGACACTGTGAAATAGGCAGAAAAAGTTCAAAGGGGAGGGGGAACTAGGGAGGGGTGGTGGAAAGGGAAAGAGAAAATAAGGAAAAAACGGAAACAAAGCTTTTGTAAATAAGGAAGAGTGGAGAGGTGAGAGGGAGGGAAGGGGAAGGGGAAAAAACAAGAACCAAGATACATCATGTACAGGCACAAATTCCCAATGATGAATGCGATCATAATATATACCTAAAAAGTACCCATAAACAAAAAAAGAAAAGAAAAAGGGAGACACCAAGCTTGTGATGTGTGATAAACTCACTAATTGAGGAACCAACTAACAGTGAAGTCTTTTAAAGGGAAGAACAGACAAGATCAGCAGGGAAGTCAGTGTGGTGGAGACTGCAACAAAGGCTTCCACTTCCTGACTCTGAGCCTCAGCCTTGCCCTAATTCTGGTTCCTCTTCTACTCACACACTTCCCATGGCTCCCACCGTCACCATGGGATCCCTGCGCTCAGCCAGAAGCAGTCAGGGTCTTGGGCTCAGAAAACCCAGCCCCCCCCCCTCCTCCCACTCACGCCCACGCATGGGTCCCCAGCTCCCCCTGCTGGCGCTCGCTGAGACTCAGACACAGGTAACTGCACAGTTTATCCCTGAGTCGGCAAAGGACGCTGGGTGGGGTCAGCCGGGTCCCAGGCCAGGCCGCAGAGCTCCCTGCTCGCCCCCACTCAGCTCAGCGGCTCCACCCGCAGCCAGAGCCCGCCCTCTGCGCGCAGGATCAGCTCCGGCTTCCGGCGCGGCTCCGTGTAGTCGGGCAGGACGCGGAAGCGCAGCAGAGTCAGCGCCAGCGCCACCTTCATCTCGGCCATGGCGAAGGTCTGCCCGATGCAGTTCCTGCGGGCGGGGAGGGGACCGTGACTGCGGCCCGGACCACCCAAGCCCGTCCTACCCGAACCTGTCCGGGACCCCACCCCACCCTGGTCAGCTCCAGGGACAGCGAAGGGCCCTAATGGTGCATGGACCCGAACTGCACCCACTCAGCCCTCTCCCCCAAACCTTCACGTATAGCAGCAAGAAGCAGACCTGGACCTCTATCCATCCGCAGCTTCCCTCTGTTTCCCCCATATCATCCCCACACCTCGCCCCATCAGCCCACCCCGGCCTCAGAAGCCCGCTGCCCTCACCTGGACCCCGCCGAGAAGGGAATAAAAGCCAGAGGTGACCTCTTCTGGGGGTTTTCTGGGTCAAAGCGGAAGGGATCATAGACCTGGGATGTGGCAAGAAGAGGCTGCTGGGTGGGGCCTCTCTGATCGCCCAGGCGCCCCAGGGGAAGACAGGTGTGGTCCAGTAAAGGGGGAGAGGTCGGTTTCCCAGGGTCAGGTCCCAGAGTTTCGGGGGATGGAGAAAAGGAGGAGCAGCACCTCAGGGTCCGGCCAGACTGAAGGGTTGTGATGAATCCCAAAGATACTGATACCGCAGGTGGTTCCTGTCCAGGATAAAAGGACAGTCAGAAGAGGTTTGCTGATCCATAGGACCACCACCATCCCCAGGACATCCTCCCCGTGATGATGTTGGCACCTTTGGGAATGACCCGGCCATCCGGGAGCGCAACATCCTGAGCGCAGCAGCGGGAGATGATTACGACTGGGGGGTGCAAGCGCAGACTCTCCTTGATGCACATGGTCAGGAAAGGCAACTGGGCCAGGTCCTCCCTATGGAAATTCCCCCACCCAACAATTATCTGTGGAGCAAAACTGAAGACTCCTCCTGTGCCATTGGCACCGAGTGAAGCACGCTTACTAGCTCCCTGTGACCCTTAGACCTATAACAAAATTCATTCCTGGTGGACCAAAGACTTAAGCATTAGAAAAATCAAAATCATAAAAATACTAGAAGAAAATTTGGCCTGGTGTTTTTTAGAACTATTTCTGATCAAATCAAGCAAAAGTATCTTTAAAGTAATACATTTGTATGGATAAAGCTTCTGAAAATTATAAAATAAGCTAACAAAAAAAGAAACAAATATCCTAAAGGGATTATAAGGTTATTTGATTAAAGAAGATTCACTCTATACTCTAGGGTGAGGTGACTTACTGTCATAAAGGTGTCAATTCTTTCTAAATTAATAAATTCAATGCAATCTGATAAAGATCTAGCTGGATTTTTTTCTTTTTTTTAGAACTTGCCACACTCTTTGGTTCTTTCTTAATTTCTTTCTTCCTTTCTCCCTCCCTGCTCCTACCTTTGGTGCTGGGTATGGAACCTAGGGCCTTGCATATGTTGTGGAAGCACTCTACCACAGCCACACCCCCAGCCCAACAACCTTATTCTAAGTGGAAGAGTTCAAGTTCATCAAGAGCTATATCCATTTAAAACTAAAGACTGGGCTATTGTGGCTTCCCGTGGTAGCCCACAGTATGTCTGGACACAGAATGCTCTTTTATTTTTGCTTTTATCTTTTCCTCCTTTTGTTTGGCTCAAGTTTTCTCTACAGAGCTAGTTCTTCCCTTACCCCTTCACCCCTCACTTTTCAAATAAACTTTTGGCACTTTAAAAAAAAAAAACTGAAGAAAAGGAATGCGGTCTACCAGTTTTTAAAACCTGTTACAAAGGTATAATAAAAAATAAAAATAATGTTTACAAAACTATGGCACAGCAGCAATAACAGGAAAACACACCATAGAAGAGTAGAAAGCTCAGAGTCAAATAATAATAGATGAAAATTCAACACTGGTAGAAACTCCATGTATTTGTAGACATATCGATAGATGGCCGGGTGGAAGGTGTTCAGACAATTCGCAATATGGGAAAAAAGGAACTGAGTCCTTGTCTCCTCCATATATAGGATGGAGTCTCTTATATTTGAAAAGTTAACTATATGGTTAATTAGTGTATCTATCATGTCCAATATTTATTATTTCTTTGTGGTGGGATTTTCAAAATCCTTTCTTCCCACCAGGTGTGGTGGCACACATCTGTAATCCCAGCACTCAGGAGGCTGAGGCAAGAGGATTGCCATGAGTTCAAGGCCAGTCTGAACTAAGAAGTGAGACTCTGTCTCAAAAACAAAAATCTTCTCTTCCAGCTATTTTGAAATGTGCAATACATTATTGTTAACTATAGTCACACTGCATGCAGCACAGAATTATTTCCTAACTATAATTTTGCACCCATTTACTCTTGCACTTAAGTTGTTTTTTTGTTTTTTTGTGTATTTTTTGGTACCGGGGATCGAACTCGGGACCTTGTGCTTGCGAGGCAGGCACCGGAACCACTGAGCTAAATCTCCGGCCCCCATTTACTCTTTCTACCCTTTCATCCCCTTCCTACCCCAATTAAGGGAAAAAATTATAAAGCTTAAACAAAATAACATTTTTGTGACCTAGCAGTAAGAACATTTTTAAGAATTCAAAAAAAGGGGCCGGGGATTTAGCTCAGTGATTCTGGCACCTGCCTCACAAGCAAAAGGTCCTGAGTTCGATCCCCAGTACCAAAAAAAGAACAAAGAAAAAGAATTCAAAAAAACCACAAAATGTAAGACAACAGGGGCCAGGGATTTAGCTCAGTGGTTCCACCACCTGCCCTGCAAGCACAAGGACCCGAGTTCAATCCCCAGTACCAAAAAAAAAAGAAAAGCAAGACAAGAAAAGATACATATGCATGAAAATGAAGGATTTCTGTGTAATAAAAGTTCCACATTAACAATCAGATGAGAGACTCATAGATGTGTACAATCAATAGATAGATCTAGAACAATATTTAGAATACACAGGAATTGCAGCAAATTTACAAGCAAAAGGACAGGTGACCCAACAGAAAAATAGACAAAGATTAATATAGGAATTCACAGAAGACTTCCTTTGCTAATCCATCTTGGACTTGCCTCTGATCTTGGCTCCTATTCCCACTAGGCAATAATGGCAGAATCAGTAAAACATCTTCCCCCCATCTCCACCTGAAGAGCAGAGCCATAGAGGGGCTCAGGAACAGGCCACGAGGACCGGACTCACCATTCAATTTCTTCAGGCTCACGGGCCCTCAGAAGCTCCTGCACCTCCTGCCGGCAGCGCTCCTGGTATTCTGGGTGCCGGGCCAGGTTGTACAGGGCCCAGGAGAGACCACTGGCCGTGGTGTCATGGCCTGAAGAACAGCCAGGGAGGCTTGCGTCTGTGGGCTGCTTCAGCACCACAGGGTGGACAGCGCTCGCCCATTGGGACCCCAGGGAGGAAGGAGGGATGCGAAGCATGGGCAGAATAAAGATCCTGGGCTGGGGATTTAGCTCAGTGGTTCTGGTGCCTCACAAGCGTAAGGTGCCAAGTTCGATCCCCAGCACCAGAAGAAAAAAATAGAGAGACCCAGGAGGGCCTTGCCACACCCTGGGATGAAGAGACCCATGTGAAATCTATAGACTTTCACTAGAACCCTCACCTGCAAACATGAAGGTGTCAGCCTCTGCTCGTATGTCTGAATCTGACAGTTCTTTCCCATTTTCATCCTGAAGACAAACCAAGACCCTCAAATCATACTAGGTCTGAGAGACCCTGAATCTAACCTGAAACAGGCCATGAAGACCCATTATCCAAGCAGCATTCCTCTCTTGTCATCTCCAGAGCCTGCTCCCCAGGATTCCTCCTTTGTCTCCTATTTGTTCATCCATCTTCAGAATCACTTCTAAATCCTACCTATAATTTGTCTCTCCCTTCCTCAAGCATCTTCCATAGCTCCTCAATACTCTCTGAAGCAAATTGAGCTTCTTCTATCTGACATTAAACATCAAGGCCCATGCTCCTCTTAAATTCAGATCCCGGAGAGGCCCACCTTGGCCAGCAGGAGCACATCAATGAAGTCCAAAGTCTTCAACTTAGCCTTGGCCTTGAGAAAATCATCAACACCCTGGCTGGCCAGGGTGCAGCGCCGCTCCTGGATGACAGCATCTGTGAAGTTGTGCACCAGGTCGCAGGCCCTGCGGAAGCGTCGCCCATCGGGAGTGAAGTGATACAGGAAGTCTATGTATTGAAAGAGCTGCTGGTGCCTTTTGATTATGAGGGAGCTGAGCTCCAAGATGGCAGCAATATATTCACTGGGATGCCTACAGGACCAAGGCAGAAAGACAAGGTAACTCCTCAATGCCCAGGGGACCCTGGAGCACGACCACCCCCCCCAGCCAGACTCCAACATCCAGTCCTGCCCATTCCTCCATGGCTTCTTTCCAATGTTTTCCACATTCTCCACCAGGCTCAGAGCACCTCCTCTCCAGGTCTCCTTGCATCCTGTGTCCATATGACAGTCCTCTACCAAGTTAAACAGGCATGCTCAGACACCACCCATCATTCCCTAGAAACCTCAGGATCAGATTCACACCTCTTTGATAGGTTTTTCAATGTCCTCCAGTTCTAGTTACTGCCTACCTCTCCAACCTCAACTCCCAGGTGCCTGCTCACTCCATTGCATAGGCTCTGCTCATTCAAGCCCCCTTGTCTTTATTCAAACAATCCCACCTACCTGGAAAGACCATTCTCTTCCCTTCCTTTTCATTCAATGCCCAGGTCTGACCCACCTCCTGCAGGAAGGGTCTTCTGGTCAATCCTCCCTCCTCCACCTCCTCCCTTGGCTCCATGGGCCAGGGTCCCATTCCAGGAAAAGGACTCACTCCTGACAGTTGCTGTCAAAGCTGAACACACATTTCTGCAGACTGTCCAAGGTCATCAGGCTGATGTGCTCAAACATGTCCAGACGGGTGCTGCTCTCCAAGGCCAGGCGCTGCCACTTGGCCTGGCCAGAGAAGGAGACAGAGACAGGACCAGGCTTTGGCTCCCTTGAGCCCTTCCCCAACTCCCAACACCAGATCCAGCCTGCTGACCCCAGGGAGGACCAGGCGTGGGTGGTTGCAGACCCGGTTACTCTTAGGAGACAAAAGTTCAAGCAACAAGTTAAATTGACCTGCATTGGTGTTAGACAAACCAGGAAAGGGGTGACCTTGGCCAAGCTCTCTAACCTCTCTGATCCTGGGTTTCATCATCCATAATACAGCAATCATAAACATCTCTACTTTAAATCATGGAACCGGCATATTATTTCTGGTACACAGTAAATGCTCAATAAGTGTTAGCTATCATACCCTCTTCATCGTAAGCCTAGTGTTAGATGAATGGAGAAATGTCCACAAGTTTTCATCCTCCCTCTACCCTCTGTCTTTGCAATGAGGCTTTGCAGCCCCTTCCATTAGCAGGTGATGCCTGTTCTCCAACTCCTGAATCTAACCTGCACTTGGGACTTGCTTTAGCCAAGGGAAGAAGGCATGATGGACTAGTTCTGATCCCAGGTATCAAGAGGTACTGAATATTGCTATTCCCTAGGGTCTGTCATGCTATCAAGCGCAGGCCACCCTCCTGAAAGGTCAGAAACAAATGGAGGAGCCCAGGGAGCCCACCGAGGCCCATGAGTTTTAAAGTGGTGTGCAATGCTGAAAGAGCTACAGTCTCCAACACTACTGTGGGTTTCCAGAGCTTTTGTGAGGGACTCCAGAAACTAAGGCCTCCTGAACACCTACTACATGCTGGGAACATGACTTCATGTGAGCTAGAGATGATTATTCTCATTTTACAGAAGAGAAAACCGAGTCTTGGAGAGGAAAAGTAAGGACGCCCAAGCCACCCAGCAGAGACCAGAATGCAGACCCGATCTGCCTGAAGCTACTCCCCCTTTCCCAAATCTCCACTGAGCCCTAGGCTGGAGAAGCTCACATGCATGATGTTCACGCTCTTGTTAAAAGTCTTCACATAGGGCTTCAGGATGTCAAAGTGGAAGGCGGGTGTCAGCAGACGGCGGTGGAGACTCCACTTGTCACCAGCACTCACCAAGAGTCCATCTCCTGATGGGGTAGCCATGGGCAGTGGGCAAAGGCAGCTCCTTCCCCAGGCCCCCAGTTGTTCCCAAGCCCCTTCACCTCCAGGTACTCACCCAGCCAAGGTCTTAAGAAGCCATACAAAGTCTTTTCCTTGGGCGCAACAGCTAACAAGAACAAGAACAATCAGGGACCACAGAATACAGTAAGAAATGGAAGCTCTCAGCCAAGAGTCTGCACTTTCTCCCTCCAAGCTCACCATGGAAGGAAAAGATCCAGGGACAGAGGAAGCATGGAGGAGGGGGATGCAAGGAGGGAACCAGATCAGGAAGCAGCAGCAGGGCAGAGCAAAGGTACAACACATCCGAGCGTGCCCTGACACAGTACCTACATGGTGCCATATGTTCTGTGACACCGAGCATGGTTCAGCACTATACAACACACCTTTACAGGGACCTAGGACACCCTGTCTGTGTCTTAGGCATCTCCTGTGGCAGGAGATGATACACTCTCTTCTGTGGTATCTCCTGACATGCACTGGGGCCTAGGACATGAATGCAGCTTGTGTTATTATGACTTGTTATGGATGTCACCTACATGGCCTTCCCTGACATGGCATGTGGTCTGATGTGGACCTGAGACAGTCTGTCATGACCTAAGAGTGTCCTATAAGTGCATCCTAAACAGGACTCACTATTGCCCTGTTAATGTCCCAGATAGGACTCAGGCTCCCTTGGGATTCTCCTCCACTCTATGTCAAGCATTTAATGGGCTGCTTTACCCTTAAAAAGACCAGAGGACACTGTTCCCTCCTTCTGTGCTGGGCTTCACCCACAAAGAGCCTCCACTGCCCCTCCAGCTACTTGAGCAGTCCCAGAGCCTACTAAACACAGTGGACAGTCTAGGGTCTGCTGGATCCTCCCCCACGATACTCTGAACATACCTTCCCTCCCAAATCACCCTCCAGTTTAGTCTCCCTTCCACCAGAGGCCTCTGAGGTGGACAAGAATGCACAGGACTAACAGGAAGGCCTTGGTATTCTTTACGACCTTAAGTCATGCTGCCACCCTGAGCTCCCAGGAACTTCCCATCTCACAGGGATGCTGGTGGATGGACGTGTCCTCCTTTCTAGCATCCATCCCCTTTCCTTTGAAACCAGCACCTCATACCTCAACCCATCCCAATCCAAGCAGTTGGGAGAATGGGCATGGCCACCAAGAACTGAGCCTACAACCACAACAATCGAGTCAGCAATCCAGTCACAGGTACTGGATAAAGAACTGATCCTGTCACCAACCAGGCAAATTTCAGAGAATTCCAGCAAGGGATTTAGTTCAGTGGTGCTGCCGCCTGCCTCGAAAACACAAGGACCTGAATTCGATCCCCATCCCCCCCAAAAAAGAGAGAGAGAGAGAGAGAGAATCTTGGAACTCTTCTAGAAGTAGGGGGAATTTTCCCTAGGACTCAGCTTTACCAGCACATGCAAGAAACCATCACAGAAGGAAACAGAGCTAAGATGTGAAGACTCCTGATGGCTTTGTTTGAACACCCGGACCCAGTCAGGGCTGAGGACCACATTCCTTGGACTTCACTGTGAATAGATTCCCTTTCTTTGCTTAGACCACACAGAGCTGAGTTTCCATAACTCACAAACTGAGAGGCCTCAGCAACCAGGAAAACCAGGGAGTTGACTGGCTGCAGAGACACCATCTCAGCTGGTGTTTCCCCTTCCTCTGCCCACCTGGCCTGTCCAGGGATGGGAAGGACTAGGAGCAGAGCAAGGAAGAGGCCAGGGCTTGGGGTCTGACAAATACCTGGGGCCTGAAGCAGGGGAGCAACGAACTTAGGGTGGATGAGCCTCAGGACTGGGTAGACGGGCCCCATCCACCAGAGGTGGACATCGAGGAAGTCACGGCCCAGGTCCGAGATCAACTTCATGCCTTCCTCGTCGCTCTTTGCCTGAGGAAGGAGAGACTACAACCAATCTTGGCAGGGTCTCATATGCTACTGCTGCCTGTATCCAGGAAGCTACTGTCGCATCCATCTGCCCACTCCACCCCACCCCTCCAGCCTCTATTACTGGGATCGTTCATCTACACCTCTCACTGGGTCAAATTCGACTGTCCATGTCCGTCCTTTTCGGTATCTGTCTGTCTTTGTGCTGCTCTCTGACCCCTAACTCTTTTTAATCTGTTTCCTTCCTCAATTGGTATACAGAGGATAGATGGAAGATAGATAGATAGATAAGATATATTGCTGAGCTAGATGGATACACAAAACATACATAGATGATACATAGAGCTATATGATAAAAGAGACATAGACAGGGAGACACAGATTGTTGATAGATAGGTCTGAAAGATTGTAGTTTGATAGATAAATAGATAAGAGAGACAGGTGGAACACAGATATGGATACACAGATGCTAGGAGAGAGGAGATGAGGGGTATACAGAAGTCGGATAGATAAGATACATGCCAGGTAAGATAGATAGGTAGATTTTATAGGATGAGATAGGGAGAGATGGATAAAATTGATTAGATGGATAGGTAAAGCCAGGCGTGTGCCTCCCTACTGTAATCCCAGCACTCCAGAGGGTAAGCAGGAGGATCACCTCAAGTGTGAGGCCAGCCTGGGCTACACAGGGAGACTCTGTTTCAAAAAAAAAAAACATAGCTAAATATAGGCATGTGTGCGTGTGTGCACGTGTTTCCTTTCTCCCTGTTCAGCTGCCCCTCTCTGTCTCTTTTGCTCCTTTGTTTCCCTCATGATTTCTGCTGTCTCTGTCTGTTTCTCTCTTCCTCTCCTACTCTCTGTATGTACATCTTCCTTTCTTTCTATCTGGTATATCCTCTCTCTCTCTCTCTCTCTCTCCCCCAACACCTTACCATTCACCCCACTCAAAGACCCCGACTCAGCATAAACTCACAGTTCATTTCACTCTGTTCAACTCTCTGCCTTGTCTCTAGCTCTGGCCAAGCACCTTCTCAGCTTTGCACCAAACAATCTTGGGCCTCCTTCTCCCAGTCTTGCTTCCCAGCCCAGGGGAGATATGAGGAATTCACTTCAGAGGGAACCTTTTTTTTTTGGGTACCGGGGATCGAACTCAGGACCTTGCGCTTGCGAGGCAGGCACAGTGCCACTGAGCTCCATCCCCGGCCCTCCACGACCTTTTTATAAAAAGGTCATGGAAAGAGAGGCCAACAGTGGAGACAGAGGAGCCGCAGGGAGCTTGGGGGAGACAGGGGAGGGTCTCATCCTGGAATCAGAAGAGGTTCGTGGAGAGACAGGGAAACCAGCACAGCAGAGAGCTGCTAGGAGGTAGACAAGATGGGCTGGAAGAACATGAACGTGATGAGGTGGAGACCAGTTGAGGGGGGAATGAGGATGGGGAAGCAATGAATGAAAAGGAGTCTTTGGGTGGCACAGAAAGCAGATAACAGGGTTGGCACAGAATAGGTGCATTTGAAGTGAGTCGGTAAGATTTACGTGGGACCTGCCTTGCAGCATTGTCATGGAGAAGACACCAAAGACATGAGTGGCTGAGTTGGTCCCAGGTCAAGGTCTTGCCACCATCCATGAAGGAAAGCCCCACTGGTGAGGGACTTCAGCTCTTACTATGGGAAACTGAGCTAGATGTGGCCAAGGATGGGGAACTGCGACGGAGCAGTAAGACTGGGACTTGGAGGGGATGGAAGTCCTGGAAGATGAGAGGGAGGGTGACCAAGGAAGCTGGAAAGACACAGAGTTGAATCAATGGCATTGGAGCTGGTGTCCTTATGGGTGACGGTTTAAGTTCAAGTTCAAGCTAGGAGGACACAGCGGAGAGCAAAGTGCTTCGGGGGAGGAGACTGGGATGGCAAGTGAGGAGCCCCGTCCCAGGAAGTGGAGCCTTTTGGCAGAGTGAACCCTTCTGAAAAACAAAGTGGTTGGAGTGAGGGTGTCACTCAGGGGCAGAGCGCATGCCTGACCTCTATGAGAGGCCCTGGGTTCAACCCCCACTATAGCAACAAGAGAAAAGAGAGCGGTCACTTTTTACCCAGATTGGGGGGGGGCAGGTGTCCTTTGATATATCTTTGGGGTGGAGAGAGGAAGAGAAGAGGCGACATGGCCCACACCTCTCACACTCCCAGAGGTGTCCCTGCGGGGGGGGGTGGGAGGGTCACAGCTCATTTCCAGGAGGAGGCGACAGTCCAGAGAGATACCGACAGTGGCCTAGAGTCAATGGAGATGGACAAGCACCGACTAGACGTGACCTGGGACAGTGCCCGTGAGGGGCCTCAAATCCAAAGGTGGAAACTGCAGAGTGGGCAAGGGGTCTCTGCTCCGTGCAGCCTACCCCAGGAGCTCCCCCCAGGTCGAGAGGGGGCCTTAATATGGGGAGCACAGGCAGGAATGTGGCCCAGGGAACGGAGGGGGAAAAATGGCTTTGGGTTATGGGGAGGAGAGAAATAGATGTGATGGGCCAGTAAAGAAAGAGGAGTCCCCCGAGCTTTCCTCGCTCCTCTGCCATCACTGACTCCAGCCCACACCCCAATTCCCGGCGCCTGATCCCCTTCCTGGCCCCTCAGGAATCCCCCCACCCTGACACCCCAGACCTCCTCTGCCGCCCTACTCACCAAACCCAGGTGACCCCAAAACCAGCTGCGTCTGGGAGGCTGTGGGAAACATCGGAGGCGACAGCAGTAGCCATAGAAGGCGATGATTCGGGCCAGAACTCGGACCAGCAGCCAGCAGGCTCCGGCCAGCAGGGGGAGCTGCCACAAGGAGGCTGCTAATGGCACCGGGCCCAGCCAGGACAGGCTCAGCTGGGTCATCCTGACTCCCAAATCTTTAGGAAAGGGACAGAGAACTCCAGGGACTCTGGAGAGGGGCAGGGACTGGAAGAGATGGGAGAGGACAGGGAGGTGGAGGGAGACCCAGGGATTAGAGGAAGAAAAGGCAGAGGGGAGAAGAGGAAGGCGACACAGGAAGGAGAGAGTAGGAGAGAGCGGGTGAGAAAGAGAAACAGAGAGAGGCAAGGGGGGTGGTTAGAGTGTGAACTGGTGCAGCCTGGGATACAGGGGCAGAGCCAGGGGCTCAGCTACCCAGAAACCACCATGGTTCTGGGCCAGTTCCCTCCTGGGGGCCAAACCCAACCTGGGGTCAGAACCCTCCATGCCCCTCCAGCCCGGTACCTTCTGTGAGGAGCAGCCTGTGCCTCACAAGCTCCTCTCCCCTCCTCTAGAACTTCCTGATCCCAGCTCCAGACCTCAAGGAAGCTGTGGGAGCCTGGGCCCCTGGGCCAATCCTGACAGAGCTGGCTGCTCCTCCCTACCTGGGCAGGAGGCCAAGGCTCAAAAGTAAGAAAGCTAGGTGCAGAGGGAACGGCTCAGGGCCATTGGAGCCTCAGGACTCAGCACCTTCTGCTCGAATGAGGAGCAAAGGTGAGTCTGTGCCCCCTGTTTACAGCAGCCCCTGCTCTTCCAAGGCCAGCAGACAGCAGATAAAAAGCAAGAACCAGAGTTCAGGTGCTGGGAAACCAGGGCCAGCCCAAGTCTGGTCCCAGAATCTGAGCTCTTCTCCAAGTGTGGGCAGAGAGAACCGCGGGCACCACTTCTCAGTGCAGAATAAGGAGACTCAGAGAAGCCAGGCACAGTGGGGTACACCTGTGATCCCAGTACTTGGGAGGCTGAGGCAGGAGGATTGCCGAAAGTTCAAGGCCAGCCTGATCTACATCTAGTTCGAGGCCAACGTGAACTACATAGCAAGACCCCGTGTAATGGTTTATAACTAGATGACCTTGGGCACTCATAGGGGCTTTTGGGAGGTGATGGGATAATAGGCCATCATCCTCCTCAGGGGAGGAGGTACCACTGAGCAGGTGGCCTGGGAGGGTCTCTCTCCCTGCTTCCTTCTTGTTAACAGTCTCCTTCCGGCTCCCTCCTCACCCCTCACCCTTGCCGCCTGCCCTGGAGCCAGCTGACTATGGACTAAAATCTCTACAAACTGTGAGGCAAAGTAAACCTATGCTTCCTTAAATTGTAGGTGTCAGGTATTTTGCTCTAGCAACAAAGAAAGGAACTAAGACACCCTGTCTCAAAACAACAACAACAACAAAAAACTGGGCTTGGTGTGGCACACATATAATCCCCACACTCAGAAGACTGAGGCAGGAAGATGGCTGCCAGCTTGAGGGCAGCCTAGAAAGCAAAAGAAAATGTAAATTTTAAAAATTCAAAAATCTTAAAAATAACTAGGAGGCTCAGAGTTGGAAGTCTGTGACTCACCAGCTTCACAGTCTGACGAGAGTTCAAGTCTTGCCTCCAAGCAGCCCAGAGTGTGGGTTGAGCCATGACTTCTAGATGTCAGAACCAGAAATCCAGCCTCATGGGAGTCATCTGGGTCAGATTCTAGAGATAAAGAGCTGAGCTGGAAAAGCACATCTGGAGGCTGGGCTCAGAGTCAGAGGTCAGAGGTCAGAGGTCAGAGGGGGAGGCATGAGAGGAGGGAGAAAGGTTAAGAGGAGCCAGGAGCAAATGGGGTCCAGACAGGGGAGGGCCGAGCCAGGGACCCTGAACAGAGTCCTTGTTCTGCCCACTGCAGTGCTGGTCCTCTTGGGGCTCAGTCTTCCATCTGGGAAATGGGGTGTTGACCATAAAAGGCCACATCTTGTCCAGATACTCTCCTGAATGCCCTTCGTGCAGGTCTTGACCCCTCTGCAGTGAGTGCGCGCGCACACACACACACACACACACACACACACACACACACACACCATGGTCAGCCCCCCAGCTGGAGGTGGGTTTGAAGAATGGAGCTGTATGATGGAGATTCCTCTGGCAGCCCAAAGAATATTGGGAGGTGCCCAAGCTTTCCTTCCCCCGCCCATGTGACTTCTAGCCCCACCAAATTCAGCTTCTGGCCCTGCAGGATCCTGGCACCCTCAGCCTCAGCCTGCTGGGGTGGATCCACCTGCTGGCAGGTCCATAGCGAGAGGCATTTAGGTTATTGGTGGCATAACTTTGAAGGAGATGTTGAGCCTGGGCCCCTCCTCTCTCTCTGCTTTTGGGACACCATGAAGTAAGCAGCTGTTCTACTACGTGGTGCCCACCACAATGTTCTACCTCACCACAGCCAGAAGCAATGGAGCCAGCTGGCCATAGCCTGAAACCTTCAATCAAAATATACTTTGTTTCTTCCTAAGTTAGAATATCTTATCCACCTCCTTAAGGCTCCAACAGTGCCACAGCTGGAGACCAAACCCTCAACACATGGGCCTTGGGGGAACTTAAGATCCAAACCATCATAGAGATAGATAGATAGATAGACAGACAGACAGACAAACAGATACTATTGACTCTATTTCTCTGGAGGACCCTGACTGATATACAGATGAAGTTTAATTCCCTTCTCCTTGAATGTGGGCTGTCTCCACAACTTGTAGGACTTCAGAGTCTAAGTCCTAAGAAGACTGATAGCTGCCTTCCTTGGAATACATGCTCCTGGGCCCAGCTTCCATGTTAAGAGGAGCCCCGGGCAGCCCTGCAAGAGGCCCCATCAAGAAGACCTGAGAACCCAGCTACCCAGCTGGCTCCAGCCACAAGAGCAAGCTGCCTTGGAAGTGGCTCCTCCAGCCTCACAGAAGTTGCCCCCAGCGGACACCCCGAAGATGTCCGTGCTGCAGTCTGGCCAGATGACACATTTTCTACATTCACAGAAAAAGTCCTATACTTACAGGCTTTCATGTGTAAGAGAGGGGTTGCGGGGCCCTGTGCCGCTGAGCTACACCCTCAGCCATACACTTCACAGTTTTCCCATCAAGCCTGGGTAAAAGGGAGAGAGAGAGAGGACAGGGTGAGGGGGATGAGAGCGAGGCAGAAGGAGGAAGAGTAAAGAAGAGAAAGGAAGAAGAGGAAAGAGAGGAAGGAGGAGGCGAGGGAGAGGGAGAAAATGCTCAAAGAGCACTTCCCTGCAGCCAGTCAGCCCCAAGCTTGCGTTTGACAGTGTTACTACTTTGTCTATGACAGAACGAGGCCCTCAGCATCAGCTCTGAGCCTTGGGTCTGTCTGGCTCATGCATCGGAGATTTTGTTGGCTGTGAATATTCCTTGTTCTTTCCCACATCAAGGAGGAGGCTCTTGGCAGAGGAGCAAGTGAGAGGCTGGGACTTAGCCAGCCAAGCTCTGCTACTCTCCAGCTATGTGACCGCAGGCAAATGACTTCCCCTCTCTGAGCCCCGCTTGCTCCTTGGTAATAAGGGAGCCACAATAGGCTGCTGAGGATTGGGAAAGGCAGCCACCATGCGTCTTAGTTGGGGCTCCCCTGAAGCAAGGATTCAAGTGCGAATATCTTACTGGGGCGTGACAGAGTGTAGAGTTCTCCCTCCCTCCGTTTCGATACCCACCCGCCCACCCGCGTACACACACATGCACGCACACGCAAAGTCACACGCGTATCTTGCACCCAAACACGTGCACATACGGTCCACCAAATGCGTACACGGCCCCTCGTACAGTCACACACCCACACGGGCTCGAGGAGATGAGCGCACATTGACCTCTCAGAAATAGAACCGGAGCCTGTTGTCTCAGAATCGCCCAGCAGAGGGAGCCACTGTCACGCTCGAGACGGGAGTCGATGCCAGCCTAGGTGTTTTAAGATTTACACCGCGCAGTACAAATGGCCAAATATGAAAAAGGCTCAATGTCGCCGGCCATTAGAGAAATGCAAATTAAAACAACACTGACATTCCATCTCACGCCAGAAAAAGGCGGGGGGGACGCTTCTATATTGTTGTTGGGACTGTAAACTAGCACCACCACTATGGAAATCAGTGTGGAGATTCCTCAAAAAAGTAAAACTAGAAATTGCATTCGACCCAACTATTCCCCTCCTATGTGTCTTCCCAAAAAGAGATAAAGACCTCATATTACAGTAATCCATCCATACCCATGTTTACAGCAGCACAACTCATAGTAGCTAAATCTTGGAAGCAGCCAATGCCCACCAAAAGATGAACTGATAAGGAAAATGTGGTATTTATACACAACAGAATACTACTCTGCCATAAAGAAGGATAAACTCGAGTCATCCATGGGAAAATGGATGCACCTTGAGACCACAATGTTAAGTGAAGTAAATCAGACACACAAGTTTAACTATCACATGGTTTCTCTTATATGAGAAACCCAAAGTATAAATAAAGAGCAAAATAAAAGATAGATAACAGGGAGATTGGTCTTTTGCAAATGGGAAGAGGATTTGAAGATGGAGGGAGGGAAGAGAAAGGAGATGTATTGCCGGGTATGGTGGCACACACCTGGAATCCCAGCACTGAGAGGCTGTGCCAGGAGGATCACCACGAATTCGAGGCCAGCCTGAGCTACACCGTGAGTTCAAGGCTGGCCTGAACTACACGGAGAGACCCTGTCTCAAAAAAAACAAAAGAGAGAGTGAGAATCAAGGGCCAGGGATTTAGCTCAGTGGTGCTGAGGCTGCCTCGTAGGCATAAGGTCCTGAGTTCAATCCCCAGTACCAAAAAAGAGAGAGAGAATTGAGATGTATTATGTACATATACCAACTCCTCATGACGAATGTGACTGAACATGGTGTACAGCAAACATGTACTATTAAAAAATAAAATAAAAAAGAATTGCACATGCAAGTGTACCAGAGTAGACCCAGGGAATCGGGCTCTGCACTTCCCTCTCCTCCCTCCCTCTATCCACCCTCACAGCCCTTGATGGAAACGTGTGCTTTGCAAACACAGTGACCCGGTGAGGTCCACAGGACAAGGGAAAACCGGGCGCGGAGACAGGCAGTCACCTGCTCAGTCACTGCCAGGAAGCTGAGCCCACAAGACCAGGTTGGATGGCTGGCTGGTGGGCTGATTAGTTGGTCGGCTGGTTTTTGCTCAAAGACGACAGGATTGTGCCAAGGTGAGCAGGAGGTGTTTTGCAAACCATCGGAAGCACAATGAGAGCAGCAGCACCAGCCAGAGGCAGGAGGGGAGCTCCAGTCTCCACACTCCAACTCCACCCCAGCGGACCTCAGAGAGGGGCTCCTGCCGAAGATCCCAGGCCCTGTTGCTCCCTGCTGCAAAGAGAGACTTAGGGACCTGGAGGGAGCCTGGGGAGTGGGCCCTAAAAGGGCTCCAGATCCCGTCTGAGACCCTGGCCAAAAGCATTGTTTGGGGGACTCAAGCTGCTTCCCTCTAAGGTCTGTTTCCACCTCAGTTAGAGAAGTAATGAACAATGAATGAACCAAGAGTCCGGTCTAATGAGACTTCAGTGGAAGAGCACACAGGAAGCATTCCAGTCTGGGGATGCCCAGGACTTGGTCTTTAACCCCTGTTTTGATTTTGGGGGAGTTTTTTGAGTCAAGGTCTCACTATGTACTTCAGGCTGGCCTTGAACTCTTGGCTATCCTCCTGTCTCAGCCTCCTCAGTGCTGGGATTATAGGTGTGCGCCACCATGCTAAAGCCTGTACATTTGCACCCTGTTGGCCACCCTTCCTCCGTTCTGCTCCACTCCCCAGATCTAACCTCCCTGGCCTCTCCTGCGTTAGTGTTGCAGTTCTCCCAGACCCCCAGTGCCACCCCCCTTGAATTCACCCAGCGCCAGGGGGCTTGGGTTTGCAGGATTTGCCACAGGTTGTAAATAATCAGAATTATTTGTTCAGTATCTGCGTCCCACCCTTTTCAAGGACAGGAATTGGGCCTGTCCTCAAGTAGTCATTTAATGAATAACGATATATTGACAAAATAAAGGAAAGCACAAACTTTCCCGAAACATCTGAGTTTATGTCCAGAGACAAACGGCTTCCTGGCTTCCTGGCACGCAGCCTCCCAACTCCCAGACCGGCGGGTCTGGACTACGGGGAGGGAGACAGGAGGCATCCAAACCCCCTGTACTTTTTTTTGGTATAACCCCCGTGCTTTTTTTTTGGTATTGGGAATCGAACTCGGGACCTTGCACTTGCGAGGCAGGCGGCGGAACCACTGAGCTAAATCCCCGGCCCTGAACCCCCATGCTTTTAGTCTTCAAAAATCAGAACACTTAAGCAGAGGGTCTGACAACAGGGAAGCTAGGAAGAGGCTTGGAAGCTCTGGGTTTACAAAACCACCACAAAAGCACACAGCCGGAGTCCTGGGATGATGCCTGAACAGTCTGTCCGGGTGAGGGGGAGACCTGAGAAAGGTGATGTCCAGGTGCACGACTCTGACTCAGCCCTCAGCTTCCAAGTCTTCCATTTAGAAGCCAGGCTAGGGTCAGCCAGCAGGGAGGGGCGGGGCTGAAGTCCAAGAGGGAGTCTTAGGCCTTCCACAGGCTCGGTGGGAGGAGCCTAGAAAGCTGGCTCCGCGGGGGCTTGGCCTGAAGACGTCAATCCACGGAATCCAGGGGTAGCCTGTGAGGCCGAGGAGGCGGGGCCGAACCTGGTTCCTCCGGCTGGGGGGCAGGTGCGGGACTCAGGAGGCGGAGCCTCGCCTTGAGGGGCGTGGCCAGCACCAACAGGCTGCTCAGCGAGGCCGCCTTATCCTCTAGCGACAGCCTGGACTTGTAGGGGCTTGATCTATGCACTCAGTACTTGGGGGGCGGGGCCTGGGCCCTCAGGGGCGGGGCCTGGGTCTCCCTGGGCGGGGCTTGGGGCCCCAGAGGAGGCAGCGGCTCCACGTTGAGCCAGATGCCATTCTCCGTGCGCAGGATGAGCTCCGGTTTCCTTCGCACCTTGCGCGTTCGGTCCACGCTCAGGCGGAAGCGCAGCAGTGTGAGCGCCACGGCCACACGCATCTCCGCCATGGCGAAGCTCTGTCCGATGCAGTTCCTGCCGAAAGAGGTACAGGGGCTTAGGCCCAGCCGCCAAGGCGCCAGTAGAGGTTGGAAGGCTGAGGCAAGAGCACCTGTTCCTCAGTTCCCCTGGCTGTTCCTCCCACTAGTGGCTTGGACTGGGGGAAATAGAGGCCTTACCTGGGTCCTGCGGAGAAAGGCACGTAGGCCAGCGGGGAGCGCTGGTGTGGGTTGTCTGGGTCAAAGCGGTAAGGGTTGTACACCTAGACAGGAACAGACGGGAATAAGCAGGGTGGGGGCTGGCCCAGCCACTCGGGCCTGGCTCCCACCTCCTCCTCTAGGCATGAGCCTAGGGGGAGGCAGGGCCACCTCCTCCATTCCACCCCACCCTCACTACAGTGCGACCTCGCCTGCCTCCGCCAGACAAGCCGAGCTCCTTCCTCCCTCAAGGCCTTTGCACTTGCAGTTTCCTCTGCTTGGAACACATTTCTCCCTGCCCTGCACACCCTTCAAGTCTGAGTTCAAAAATCTCTTCCTCAGCAAGGCCTTGCTGACTGCTTGAACCAAAGCGCCCCCTGCTGGCTCCACCATTTTTATTTCTCTGGGGCTGACTCAATACCCAAAATGATCTTATGTACGTTTATGCTTATTATCTTCCCCAGAAATTTCACTGCAAATACCATGAAGGCAAAGGCAATGTCACTACCAGTCCTCAGTGCCCAGCACAGGGCCTGGCACACAGTAGGTGCTCAGTAGCTCGACCTAATGAATTAGCAAGGAGTGGATGAGTGGATGAGGAGAAGGGTCATGGGCCCTGAAACCAGCTCTCATCCCTGGCCTGGGGCTGTCCTTTCTGGAGAGGAAGAAGCCGAGAGCAGAGATGTTTGGGGCATGTTACGGTTTAAGTAATGACCCCCCCCCAAAAAAAATAACCCTCATGTGCTCAGAAGCAGGGCACTTGGAACTTGATTGGATCAGAGAGCCGTAGGTGATGGTGGGTTGCTGGGGGGTGGCCAGTGGGTGTGGCCGGGAAAGGCGTGGCCTCTCCCCTGGCTCCTCCCTCCCCTCTGCTTCCTGGCCGCCATGCTGTGAGCAGCTTTCCTCTGCCACCCCTTTCCTACCACACCACTTCTGCCTTGGAGCTGCCCAACTATGGACTGAAACCTCTAAAAACCTTGAGCCTCTCCTCCTTAAAGTTGCAGGGGTCAGTTATTGAGTCCCAGAGACGAGAAAGTGACTAAAACAGGGCAGGCACTCACCTTGGAGTCCGGCCACACTGTGGGGTTGTGATGGGTCCCATAGATGCTGACCAAGCAGATAATTCCTGGGGGGACAAGTGGGGTCAGCAGGGCTGAGGGGAGCCAGGGCCTCCCCTGGAAACATCCCCCTCCCCAGTTGTCCCTGGAATTCCCATGAGCCGTTTGCCACTACTTCCCATCTACCGTTTTCTGAAAAATTCTGCTGCCCTATGTACTTCCTCTCCTTCTCCTGAAAGGCCTCAGCATGTCTCTGGCTGCTGTTCAGTCCACATAGGGCTCTTTCTCATTCACAAATATGACATTGCTCATTCTCAGCTCAGCTGCCTTCCTTGGCTCCTTGCTGCCCTCTGGATGGAGTTCAATGCCTCCATCTGGCATTCAAGGCCTTTTATGGTCCACGCCCTGAGGCTCTGCTCCACAACACCCTTGCTCTTTCATCTCCAACCTCCAAGGCTGGCCTCCCGTGCTCCATCTTTCAGGAAGCCCTCCTGGTATTTTTCTGGGAGGGAGGGAATCTTCCATCCGTATTTGGACTTCTCCGGTCCCTACCTCGGTTTTGCTTCTTTTATTATATATATTTTTTGGTCTATTTTTTTGTTTTTTGAGATAAGGTTTCTCTGTGTAGTTCAGTCTGGCCTTGAACTCACTATGTAGCCCAGGCTGACCTCAAACTTCTAGCCATCCTCCTGCCTCCTCCTCCCCGGTGCTAGGGCTAACAGGTGTGCACTACCACACCCAGCAACCTATCTCTCCCTTTAGCCCATTTCTGACCCCATGTGGCTGGGAATGTTTGTGCTCTGCTCTGTCCCCTCAGACTAGGTGGCCTTTAAGGCCTGGGCCTGGAGATGAGGCCTTGCTAGACCTCAGTATTGCTCAAAACAGAGCTTGTGGACTAAGCATGTGGTAGAGCATTTGCCTAGCATGTAGAAGGTGCTGCACTGCCAAAGACCAATAACCACAAACAATGAAAGCTGGACATAGCATGCACACATCTAATCTCAGTTCATTGGGAGGCTGAGGCAGGAGAACTACAGGTTCAAGGTTAGCCTGGGAAACCTAGTAAGGCTAAGCTTCACAATAAAATTGTTTTGTTTTGTTTGAGAGAGGGTTTCACTATGTATTTCAGGCTGGCCTTGAACTCACAAAGATGCTCCTGCCTCAGCTTCCCGAGTGCTGGGATTACAGGCATGCACCACCATACCCCACACACAATAAAGTTTTTTAAAGGATGGGGAAGATAGCTCAGTGGAAGAGCCCTTGTCTAGAATGTATCAGGCCCTGAATTCAAGTCCCAATACCACAAACAAAACAAAAACAGGGCTTGGTGTCCAGAGGGTAGGTGACAAGTCCGAGAAACTAGCCCAGTCCCATCTGCACCGTCTCAGGTGAACCCTCCACACTAACTCCTTCCTTTCCAGCTGGACTCCCCACCTTCATCTCCCCACACAAAACCAGGGTCCCCCATCACCCCAAGAGCAAGAGGCATGCAGAGACCCGCCCTGTGTACGGGGATACTGCAACTGAGGCAGTCATGACCAGGGCCCTGTGGACAGCGGAGCAGCCACATCATCTGGATGGCGCCTGGCCACCAGGAACACACTCTGAGCACCTTTAGGGATGATGCGCCCGTCCGGGAGCTTGATGTCCTCTGTGCAGCGGCGAGAGACCAGGGTGACTGGCGGGAACTGGCGCAGACTCTCCTTGATGCACATAGTGGTGAAGGGCAGCTGGGTCAAGTCGTCCCTGGAGAGAACGGCACTGTGACTGCCCCAAATGTGCACAAGCACACAGACACACACACACAGGCACATGAAGATTCACACACAGACACACAGACATACACACACAGGTGCACATGAAGATTCACACACACACACACACACAGACGCACACACATCCACACACAGTAGCTCGCAGCTGGGCAGGAAACAAGCACAGAGTTTCAGAACAGCCCACACTTCTGCACTTTGCCATTATCCCTTGCAGGTACAGTGAACACTTAGGATCCAAAATACTTGACCACCAGCCAATTAGAACAATGGCCCATCACAACAGCAAGCCCTGGGGCTGGGGGGGGCAGTCCTGGACCCTGCAGGAACCCTTTAACTGAGGGACTATGCAGTGCTCAGGGTGGGTGCTGGGACAGGGTCTCAGGGAAACAGCAGTTGGCGCTCTACGGCCCAGTTTCAGTGTTTGCTTTCTTCTTCCTCCCTCTCCCTCCTCCTTCTTCCCCCTCCCCCTCCGCTCCTTCTGCCATTCCTGGTCCTCCTCTTCCTCCTTCTCCTTCATCTATTAGTGGGGGGGGTTGTTTTGTTTTGTTTTATTTTTGAGGCAGGGTCTTACTGTGTAGTCCAGGCTGGCCTCAAACTTGCAGTGATCTTTCTGCCTCAGCCTCCCGAGTGCTGGGATTACCAGCTTGTGGCACCTTCATCTACTAGATATTGAACCCAGGGCCTTTACACTGAGCTACATCCCCAGCCCTTTGTAATTTTTTAATTTTGAGACAAAGTGTCAGTACGCTGCACAGGCTGAGCTCAAATTTGCAATCCTGTCTCAGCCTTCCAAAGTGCTGGGGTTACAGGCATGCACCACTAAGCCACCATTATTTTTTCATTTTCTTAAAAAGATAGGGGTCTCACTATGGTACCCAGGCTGTCACTAAATGCCTGGGCTCCTGCTATCTTCCTGCCTCACCCTCCTGAGTAGCTAGGACCACTGATGCAAGACACTGCACACAACTAATTCAGTATTTAAAAACCTGTGAGCTGGGCATGGTGGTACATGGCTGTGATCCCAGCACTCAGGAGGCTGAGGCAGGAAGACCACTGCAAGTTCAAGGCCAGCATGGGCTACATGGTGAGTTCAAGACCAGCCTGAACTACACAGAGAGACCCTATCTCAAAAAAAAAACAACAACAACTAGAAGCCAGGGAGGCACAGTGGTGCACACCTGTAATCCCAGGTATTTGAGGCAGAAGGATCACAAGTTCAAGACAATCTTGGGCAAATTTGCAAGACTCTGTCATAAAATTAAAAAATAAAACATAAGGGCTGGGGATTTAGCTCAGCACCACAGCACCTGACTGGCAAGAGTGAGGTCCTGAGTTCGATCCCCGTTACCAAAAACAAAAACCCATAAAATTCAAGGCCAAATTCCCCATACACAAAAAGCTACAGCAGGACTAAAAGCAGGTAGTGTAGGTTGAACTATGTCCACAGGAGGAAAAAAGTATGTTTTTAAAAAAGATACGTTGAAGTCCTGACCCCCAGTACCTCCACATATGATCTTAATTGAAGTTGGGTTGGGAGATGAGGAGAGTTATGCTTCTAGAATCTGCAGTGAGAAGAGTATATCCCAGGGTAGCACTGGCTCAGAGTGAGGAGGCATTGGGAACAAACCAATCCAGCCCAGTTTGGAAGCAACCCCACTGTACTCAACCAAGCCCAGCAACCAGAAGAGCAAGAAGTAAATGCGTGCAAACCACTGAGTGTAGGGGGTGTTTGTTGTGCAGCATCGTGACAGCTGCTGACTAACACACTGTGAGAACTGCTGTACTCTGAGTTAAGCACAGGCAGCACGCTCATCCCCTTGTTATAGCTGTAGAAACTGGATGTCAGGTAGTTATCTGACTTGTCCAAGGTCACACAGTGAATAAGTGGGAGAGATTCACACCCAGGGCTCGGATCTGAACCTGTTCCTTCCACTCCCAGATCCCTCAAACTGACCACTCCAGTTCTTCCAGCTCCCGGCCTTTCATGACTTCCTGGATCTCTTCCCGGCACTTCTCCTGGTATTCCGGATACTTCGCCAAGTTGAACAGCACCCAGGAGAGCCCGCTGGATGTTGTGTCATGACCTGCAGGCAGATCGGGTGTCCAGATGGAGGCCACCATTCCCAGGCAGATGAGTGTCCGTTGTGTGCCCAGGGAGCCAGTAGTGCTCATTCCTGTCCTGCCCCAGCCCAGCCCCTGTCCTCACCCTCGAACATGAAGGTGTCCGCCTCTGCTCGGATGTCCTCATCAGACAGTTCCTTTCCATCTTCATCCTACAACGAGTAGCAGGGGATACTCAGTGCCTTCCTTCCACCCTCTGCAGTGTAGAGCCTCCCCCATTTCTACTCCTAGTGGAGGGAGCTATGCAACTTGTACAAGAAAGATGGGCTGTGCTTGGTGGTGCACACCTGCAATCCCAGCAGCTCAGGAGGCTGAGGTAGGAGGATCACAAGTTTGATGTCAGCCTGGGCAACATAGTGAGACCTCAGGTCAATAAAATCTTTTAAAGGGCTGAGAATGTAGCTCAGTGGTAGAGGATGTGCCTAGCAGGGGTGAGGCCCTGGATTCAATCCTCGGCACACAAAAAAGAAGAAAGATAGGAAGAGGGAAGGAGAATTGAAGATGGGAGAAGGGAGTTCATAGCATCACACATACTTTAATGAGGAGAGTCCATTTTGCAAAGTGTGACATTGAGTGATTTCATTTGTACTCACACAAACTGAGATGGCCATGATGTTACTAGGTGATACACTTTTTTTACACTGCGGGATAGAACCCAGGGCCTCAAGCATGATAGGTAAGTGCTGTACTACTGAGCACATCCCCAGCCTGGGTAATGTTATTTTATGGGGCCATCATCATAAATATGGCCCACTGCTGACCAAAACATTCTATGGCACATGGCCGTATTCACTGAGTAGCTCCTAACACTGAGCATCCTGCTGCAGACCAGACAATGACTTTTTCATTGGGTCTTATGGTTACCATGCCATAACTAAGGAAGCTGAGACTTGGAGGAAAAAGTAATGTGACTAGGTCAAATATCTACTAAGTGGCAGAGCCAGGGCCAGAATCTGGAACTTTTTAGATCCAGAACCCAAGTGCTGCTCAAAAATTCCACAGAGGGAGCCAAGCATGGTGGCACACACCTGTCATCCCAGCACTCTGGGAGGCCGAGGCAGGGGGAACACAAGTTCTAAACCAACGTGGGCAATTCAGTGACTTGGCAAGACTGAGACTCAAAATAAAAAATTCCAAAAGAACTGGGGATGTAGCCCAATGTGAAGGTCTTGGGTACTAGAGAGCACCACCAAGGAAAAAAAATCAACAGAAGGGCTGGGAGTTCTCTGCAAATACTATGCTATTGTATTTACGTCATACATTTTAGCTGGGCATGGAAGCACATAGCAGTAAGCCCAACACTCCCACCTAGATCGCTGAGTTTTAGCATTTATCACTTTGCTAAATTGGTGCATTTCCTGGGGAGGTGATCCAGCAGGCTCCCTCCTCCGGCCCCAGCCTCACCCTGGCCAGGAGTAGCACATCAATGAAGTCCAAGGCCTTGCCCTGCTTGGTCTTCAGCCACATCTCTGCCCCCTGCTGGCACAGCGCCTTCCGCCTTTCCTGGATGACTTCGGTGGTGAAATGGTGCACGATATCACAGGCCCGGCGGAAGCGCCGCCCATCGGCGGAGAGGTAGTAGATGAAATTCAGGTAGTGATGTAGTCGATACTGGCGCCGGACGACCAGGGCGCTCAGCTCAATGATGGCCGATATGTAATCACTCATCTTCCTGCCGGGGACGAGAGCCGTGAGCACCAGGCGATCCCCACAGCTGGGCTCCAACAAGCCTCTCCTCCCGCTCTCCTAGCTTCCTGTCTTGCCCTTCACTCCTTAACCCTAACCCTAACCCTAACCCTAACCCACGATGACAGCTGCCATGTGACACAGCCTAGGAGGCCCTTGCCAAAGCCAAGCAGAGGTGAGACCATGCTGTTTGCAATTTCCACCCACAAAACTGAGTCAAATAAACTCTTGGCAGGGCGTGGTGGTTCACATCTGTAATCCCAGCACTTGGGATTGCTGTAGGAGGAAGACACTTTCCAAAGAGTGCACTCTATTCAGAGGAAAGAGGGAAAGTAGCATTTGCTGAGCACCTACTCCATGCCAAGCCATTGACTCATGCTATCTCATTTAGTTGTCACCCAGTGACTCTGGGAAGTGAATTAGCATGCCCGTTTTTTGGAATGAGGACACTGAGGCTCAGAGAGATGACGTCATTTCCTCCGGGCCGTGTGGCCCTTGGGTGGCACAGTGCCCACAGCCCAGCATTGCCTAACAGCTGGGAGTTTCCTTTCTCCAGCCTCCCATTCTCTCATCCTGGCAGCAGCTGGCTCCTTTTCCCCCACCCAGGCATGTCACACTCACTCCTGGCAGTTGCTGTTGAAACTGAACACACATTTCTGAAGACTGTCCAGGGTCATGAGGCTGATGTGCTCAAACATGTCAAAGGAGGCCACCGAGTTCTCCCCCAGGTGCCGCCGCCATTTCGCCTGGAAGAGAGGACAGGACAGGCAGTGAATGGGTGTGGGTCTGCAGACTTCAGGGAGGCCTTTGTCAGAGCCAGACCGCCAGACCGTCACACCCAGGATGCCCTCCTCCCATGGCCCGGCCCTGGCACTCACATGCATGATGTTGGTGCACTGGTTGAAGATCTTCATGTACGGCTTCAGAATGTCAAAGTGGAAGGCTGGCGTCAGCAGACGGCGGTGCCGGCTCCACTTGTCCCCTTTGCTGAGCAGAAGCCCATCCCCTGGGCCCAGAGGGTGAAGGTTAGGGACCTCCTCTGTTCCCTCCAAGGAAGCCCCAGCCCCAGCTTCACCCCAGGAACTCACCCAGCCAAGGCTTCAGGAAGCTGTAGAAAAAGTCATCCTTGGGGGCAATGGCAGCTGTGGAGAGGAAGCAGGCGATGCAGATATAAGACAGGACCAGTCTGCACTCCACCAGCAGTGGAGAAGAGTCCTTTTCCCCACAGCCCCGCCAGCATTTGTTATTGGCTGATGTCTCAATAGCAGCCATTCTTTCTGGACTGAGATGGAATCTGTGTTTTCATTTGCATCTCTCGAAGGACCAGTGATGTTAAACATTTCTTCATATATTTATTTGCCTTTCTACTTCTTCATCTGAGAACTGTCTGTTCATCTCAGGTGCCCATTTTTGGATTGGGTCTTTAAATCTGGGGGACGGGTCTGATTTTTAAAAGTTCTTTACATATTCTAGATATTAGTCCTTTCTCTGAGGAACAGCTGGTAAAAATTTTTCCCCACTCTGTGGGTTGTCTCTTTACTCTGCCGGTGGTTTCTTTTGCTGTGCAAAAGCTTGTGTGTGTGTGTGTGTGTGTGTGTGTGTGTGTGTGTGTGTGTGTGATTTGTTTTTATTGACTGGGGACTAGGGATGGGGAATGTTTCCGTGGGGCACACCCCATCCTTCCCTCCCAGGGGTGTCCATTCTAATCTTCCCGGGGTGCTCTTTGGAGCTTTTTCTTCTTTTTCTTGGCACTGCCCTTGCTGGCAGCAGCCTCCTCAGGCCCACCGCTAACTGGCTCTTCTCTCTCTCTTTTTTTTTTTTTGGTACCTGGGATTGAACTTGAGTCCTTGCGCTTGCACAGCAGGCAGCGAAACCACTGAGCTAAATCCCCAGCCCAAAACACAAACCATACTTTTTCTTTGTTTTTGTTTTTTTTTTTTTTTTGGCGCTTGCGCAGCAGGCGGCGAAACTCGAGCTAAATCCCAGGCGACTGGGTCTTCCTTGGAAGAAAATTTTCTTTTTTTCTTGGGGACACCCCTGCTGGCTGCCTCTTCTGGTTCACTAGCCATTTCCTCCTTGGGCAAAGACCTGTTCCCCTTGGGTGGACTTAGGCTGCCACCAGCTGTCCCTTCCAGATCACTACTAACCAACTCTTCCTTGGAAAAAGATTTATTTTTCCTGGGTCTGGAGACCAAGACATATGGATCATCCATTCTGTCCTCCTGAGGAGCCTCCTGGAGCTTTGGCTTTTTCTTCTTTTGGGGTTTTTCGTGTGTCTCCTCATGCTCCTTGGGAGCACTGCCATTTTCTGAAGATACCAGAGCAGCCAGTGCAGCCAGCCCCTTCTTTTCCTTCTTCAAGTGCTTCTTTTCCTGTTTCTCCAGCTTCCTGGTTATTTCAGCAGCAGCTTCCTCTGCCTGAACCATTGCCTCTTTCATGACATCCAGATTCTTCCGTGGAATCTTGCCAGTCTCGTAGAAGCACAGGCCCTCCTCAACTTGTTCTCGAAGCTTCTCCCCAAATACACTGGTGGGCACCTCAGAGAAGCAATCAGTTCTGCAGGCAACACTGCACTTGTTTGCCAGGTATTGAGAGATGCGGCCTTTGTTCTTGGAAGCTGCTCAGCCAATGAAGGTGCAGAGGAAAATGAGTCCATATTTTGGTGTGTTACCCCTTGTCTTCAGGGCTCTGGAAACTTTGTCCCTTTGCTGGGCCCTGGGAATCACTCAGACACCAGGACTGGCCAGCAAAAGCTTTTTAATATGATGTCATCTCAGTTATTGATTCATTGTAGTATTTCCTGTGTGATTGGGCCTTTGTTCATAAAGTCTTTGCCTACACCTGTGTCTTCAAGAGTTTTATCTATTCTGTCTTCCAGTAGACTAAGTATTTCTGTTTTAATATTTAGATCTTTGATCCATTTGGATTTTAATTTAGTGCATAGTGAGAGATATGAGTCTAGGTTTAGTTTCAGCATGTGGAAAGCCAGTTTTCCCAGCACCGTTGATTAAAGAGGCTATCTGTCTTCCAGTGAAAGTGTTTGGCCCCTTTGTCAAAGATAACGTGGCTAAGGGTGTTTGGAGTTGTTTCTTTATCTTCTATTCTGTTCCATTGATCCTTGGGTCTGTTTTGTTTTGTTTTGTTACCAGTACCATGCTGTTTTTATCATAGTAGCTTTTTGTATGATTTCAAGTTGGGGATTGTGAAGTCCCCTGCCTTGCCTTTGTTATCAAGAATTGCTTTTGTTATTCTAGGTCTCTTCTGGTTCCCAATGAATTTTAGGATTCCTTTCTCTAGTTCTGTGAGGTATGCAGTTGGCATTATCAGGATTGCATTAAATCTGTATAACACTTTTGGACGTATAGCCATTTTCTTTCTTTCTTTTTTTTTTTTTTTTTTTTGGTACCGGGGATCAAACTCGGGTCCTTGTGTTTGCGCAGCAGGCAGCGAAACCGCTGAGCTAAATCCCCAGCCCTCGTATAGCCATTTTCACTAATTGGTTCTGACTATCCAAGAACAAGGGCCATCTTTCCATTTTCTAATATCCTTTTCAGTATGGAGCTTCCTCAAAAAACTAAAGCTAGGGCCAGGGATTTAGCTCAGTGGTTCCAGCGCCTGCCTCGAAAGCGCAAGGTCCCAAGTTCGATCCCTGGTACCAGAAAAACAAAAAACAAGAAACAAAAAAACAAAAACAAAAAAAAACACTAAAGCTAGAGGTTCCACTTGACTCAGCCATTCCCCTTCTAGGTATCTTCCCAAAAGAGTTAAAGGGATCATAGCACAGCAATGTATGCACACTCATGTTTATAGCGGCACAATTTGTAATAGCTAAGCCTTGGAAACAGCCCAGATACCCATAAATTTATGAATGGATAAAGAAAATGTGGTTTTTATATATGATAGAGTACTACTGTGCTGTAAAGAAGAACAAACTTGAGACTTTTTAGGTAAATGGATGCACTTTGAGAGCATACTTTCAAGTGAAATAAATCAGACACACATGTTTAAATATCACATTGTTTCTCTTGTGTGAGAAACTGAAAGAGTAAATAAGGACCAAAATGGATGGTAGATATTGGGAAGTAGGAAGAAAATGTTCAAATGGGAAGGAGTACAAGGGAAAGGGGAGGGAGATGGGAAAGAAGGGGGAAAAAAAGAGAATAGAAGGGAAAAAATGGAAACAAAGCTTTTATAAATAAGGAGAGGAAGAGAGGGTCAAAGGGAGGGGGGTAATGGGAAAAAAAGAAGCAAAGGGCCAGGGATGTCGCTCAGGGGCACCACACCTGCCTGACAAGCACAAGATCCTGAGTTTGATCCCCAGTACCGGAAAAAAAAAAAAAGCAAGATATATCATGTAGAGGTACAAATTCCCTATGATGAATGAATGTGACCATTATGTTTATCAAAGGTGAACCAATAAATTTAATTTTTAAAAAAAGATACAAGAGTTGCCTGCCCCAAAAGTGCAAGGACCTGAGTTCGATCCCCAGTACCAAAAAAATAAAAAATACAAGACAGTGTCCCTTGACTTGTACATCTGACTTCTGACTCTTCTCTGTGTGCCAGCCTCCCACCCTGCCCCTCCAGTTCATCCTCCATATCGGCCCCCCGAAAGAACCTTATAACATGCTGATCTCAGCATGAGTTTCCCCAGCTGAAACAGCTCCCCAGCTCACGACTGCCAGGCAAGAGTGCCAGGCAGCCTAACACTGAAGGCCTTGCCCTCTCTGGACCCCACATGCATCTCCCGTGCCATCCTTCAACACACACCAGATGACTCCATTCTCATCTCTGGCCATTGCCCACCTCCAGCTCTGTGGACAGGCAGGCTTCTCCACATGGAATGGAGTCATCCCCTGTCCTCCCCTCTGGCTTTCTGCCAATACAGGCCATCTGAATTACACCTCCTGTGCTTTCCACCTCCAGCCTCACCCGTGCTGTCTGTGCATCACCTTGGCCACAGGAGATCTTATCTGACTGTCAGACTCGACCATGTGCCTCCCAGCTCACCCACCAGTTGTCCCTAAAGGCCAGTGGCTCAGCCCATTTTCGAGGCCCTGGTCTGACCTCTCTCAAGATAGACACCTCTGTCCTGTGGCCCTTTCCACTCAACAGCACAGGAGCAGCATCACAGGGCTTTTCTTGGCTCCTCCAAAAAAGCCATGTATGCATCCTCTCTACTCCAAGTCTTTGCATGAGCTGCCATCTCTGCCCCAAACATTCTACCCTCATCTTCTGGGCTCAGCTTAGACTCTGCTTCCTCCTGCATCCATCACACTAGGTTGTATCCATCCAGTTACAAGCCCTTTGACGGAAGAGGCCATGTTGATCAGTTGATGCTAAAGAAATTGTTACTTGCTGAATAAATGGATCAATCCAACGGTGGATGAATGAATGAATGAATAGATGATCAGTGGATGGGTAGATAGATGGGTGGATGAATGGATGGATGATGGATGAGTGGACAGGTGAATGAATGGATGGATAGAAGGATGAATGGATGGGTGAATGGATGGGTGGGTAGATAAACGGATAGATAGATAGATATGCATGGATGGATGCAAGGATGGGGGGGTGGATGGAAGGGTGAGTGGGCAGATAGAAGGGCGAATAGGTGGATGGAAGAAATAATGGATGATAAATGGGAAGATGGATGGGTGGATGGATAGAAGACTGATGGACAGGTGATGCCAGGTAGATGGATGGATGGGTAGATGGATGGGTGAATGAAAGGATGAGGAGATGAAATGAATGATGGAAGGATGGATAGATGGATGGAAGGAAGGATAGATGGATGGGTGAATGGATAGATGGATGAATGGAGAGATGAATCCCACTTCTATAAACTGAACAGATTTGGGCCTAAATGGAGCATATTGGAACCCAAATGATATCACTTATACCTGAGTGTGATTCAGCTGCCTCCACACTCACACTCCCCAGGAATTGGCCAACGCTGTGCCCAGTCAGCTGTCCGGTCAGCTGTCCCAACATCCTCCCACCCAAGACAGTCCTTCCTGGGCCCAGCCCATGCTGGGTGATGCTCAGGACCCAGAGATGGCGCATTCCACACCCTTCCTGGAGGAGCTCCTGGGTGGGGTGGGGTGGGGTGGGGTGGAAAAAGGAAGCAGAGGCACACGTACAATCATCAAGAAGGTAGAAAGTATGCCAGATGCTCAAGGAGCAAAGAGAAAGAACAACTAGACATCAGAGGAGACTTCCAGGAGGAGGCAAAGCTAGAAAAGAAGGTGGGATGCAGTCACTCATTTAGTCTCTAGGCTTTGGACTCCAGGCAAGTCTCCTCAGGAGCCTTTCTGAGACCTAGATCTGATCAACAGCTGCCCTGCTCCAACACCTCCTATGGCTCCCTATCACCTCCAGGATAAAGTACAAGGTCATTTGCTTTCCAGTCTGGCTCCTGCTTAACTCTCAGTCTCATTTCCTACTTCCACACATGTATCACCTCCACTTCAGCCAACCCAGGTCACCCAAATTCCCCTGACACTTTCCCACATCTCCACCATTGGACTGACAGGTCCCTCAATCTAGCAAACTCCTGCACATCCTTCAAAGCCCAGCTTCACTAATGCATCCTCCAGGAAGACTTCTCTGAACCCTCTCTCCAGCTGAAGCCTTGTTACCCCATCTTCAGATCCTTGATCCTTCCTTCCTCCACTCTAGCCCTGACTCTTAGTTCCAGGAAAGTCAGGGCCCAAGCTGCCTCTTTGACCACTTTCTCCCTCCAGCAAAAGGGGCCGGCATCGCAACCAGAGGAGATGGTATAAGAAAAGCCCCCACTCAGGGCCTCACTTGGAACATCTGATCCCTTTGGAGCTGCACATTGCTATGACTGACAGTTTGGTCAAGCATCCAACCCCAGCGCCGCCTCTAACTATGAGGTAAACTTAGAGAGTTACCACTCTACCTTTCCTTTTCTTTATCTTCCAAAAAAGGAAATAGAACAATCGTGCCTTATGACATCCCTATAAGACTAGACAAGCTCACATGTTCCTGGCACATGGTAGATGCTCATTAAATCTGTGTCCACATAAACAGATAAATGACCAACTGTTGGATCTTTTGTTACTGTAATTATAATTATTGCTGATGGGCACCAAAAAGATGAATATCCAGGTCCTCTATTAGTGATAAATGAATTCAGAGCAGTTGTGGAAAATTGTCAGGGGCTCCCTTAGAAAGGCAAATAGAACCTGGGTGTGATGGCACACACCTGTTATCCTTGAACTCTGGGAGACTAAGGCAGTAGGATGGCAAGTTTGAGCCCACCCTGGCCAATGTAGTAACTAAGGGAGACCCCCATCTCCAAAGAAGAGTCAAACATAAGGCTGCAAATGTAACTCAATGGTAGAGCATGTGCTTAACTTGCACTAGGCCCTGGTTTCCATACCCACCACCAAAAGGAAAAAAAGGCCAATATACAATTACCATATACCCCTCAATTCCACTCCTAAGTATCACACACATAAAATGAAAAGATAGAGTCTTGGGGTACAGCTCAGCGGTAGAGCACTTGCTTCTAGCATGCAGGAAGTCCTGGGATCCAACCCTAGCACATCAGGAAAAGGAAGGAAGGAAAGAAGGAACACAGGGTGGGAGAAAGAGAGACAAAGCAAAGCAAAGAAAAGACAAAAGCCAGGTGCGGTGGCGCACACCTGTAATCCTAGCACTCAGGAGGCTGAGGCAGGAGAATCACAGCAAATTGGAGGCCAGCCTGGGCTACACAGTAAGTTCATGACCAAAGCCTGAAAGACATAGGGAGACCCTGTCTCAAAAAGTCAAGACAGGGCCAGGGATTTAGCTCAGTGGTGCCACCACCTGCCTCACAAGTGCAGGGTCCCGAGTTCAATCCCTGGTACCAAAAAAAAAAAAAGAAATCAAGAGAGAGAACAAAGAAAAGTATGAAAACAAAAAAGAAAAATAGGGCCACACCAAAACTTGTGCATGAATGTTCTTAGTAGCGTATTCACAACAGCAAAAAGATGGGCATAAGGCAGTTGACAAATGGCTACTCAAACCCTGATTCCTCCATACAATGCTGTATCCCTCAGCCGTGAAAGGAACCTCAGGGCAGGCAAGCCTTGGAGATGCCAAGAAGCCAGACACCAAAGGCTGTGAGGGGTTGGAGGCCATTGATAAAAGCCGTCCAGAGCTCACAGGTCGTAGAGACAGAAAGCAGTTAGAGGTGACCAGGAGATGGACCGGGAGGACCTCACAGATCAGGGCATTTTAGGAGGTGACTAAAAAAAAAACTAGAAACTAGAGAAAGCTTGGTGGTTGCACGGCATTGTGAATACTCCAAATACCAGAGAACGTTCATTTAAATGATTAATTGTCTGTTATGTGAATTTCACATTAATAAAAAGAACATATAAAACACAAACCATAATTATATGCTTATAGATCATGACTCAACCTCCATGAAGCGTTCACCTATTTTCTCCCAAATGACAATAAGAGAGGAGGCGGAGGTTCCGAGGGGCCCCATGCTTTCCCTGGAACCCATGGCCCTGTCGGTGCAGGCAGAGCAGCAGTCACACAGGTGTGGCTCCCCGGAGGCCCCAGTGAGGGGTGGAGGCCACAGGCTTGGCGGCACTGACTCAGAGCTCCAGCCACTCCCCTCCAGAGTTCCCGGTCTGGCTCCTCCAGTGCGAGAGGCCTCGGAGGTCTTGCCTGCCCTGAAGGAGGGAAGGGAAGGCCAGGCCTGGTGGGGCGCTGCTTGCAGATTCACAACCGGGCAGGATGAAGCTCAGGAAACATGTTCTGAGGAGGAGGAAGAGGAATAAGAGAAGAAGAAAAGGAAGAAGAGGAAGAGAAAGAAAAGGGGGAAGGAGGTAGAAGAAACAAAGGAAAAAGGAGACAGGCGTGGTGGCAGACACCTGTCATCCCAGCACTCTGGGAGGCTGAAGCAGGAGGATGACGAGTTTGGACAACTTAACAACTTCAAGTGACCCTGTCTCAAAATAAAAAATAAAAAAGGGCTGAGGATGTAGCTCAGTGCAGTGACCCCAGGCTCCATCCACAGTACTCAAAAAAAAAAAAGAGGAGGAGATCGAACTCGGGTCTTTGCGCTTGCGAGGCAGGTGGCAGAACCACTGAGCTCAATCCCCAGCCCAAGGAGGCTTATTTTTAGCACCTACCTCTACTGCATCATTTTAGTTTGGTTTTGCAGCACTGGGGATTGACCCAGGGTCTCGCATATGCCAGGGGAGCCCTCTACCACTGAGTCGCATCCCAGCGCCCACGTTATATTATTCATCCTTCATAGCAGCTCCCATTCTGCAGATCAGAAACTAACCAAGAGCCACACACCTGTGACCTCAGCACCCTGGAGGCTGAGGCAGGAGGATTGCCTCGACTTCGAGGCCAACCTGGACTACACAGCAAGACCCTGACTCAAGCAAAGCACAATGATGGGTGAAGAGGGGAAGCATAGCTGGGGTAGAAGGGACGGCAGCCCGGGGTGACAGCCAGAAGATGGTCTCCAGATGCGAGTTCGCAGAGGCCCAAGCTGGGCCCAGACACCCTAAAATTCCTGGAACCTTTTCTTTCCCATCCCTCGGCTCTCCAGTGTTACCTGAGCCTCTGAGGTGCTCGGCTCCACCAAGGCCATGTGCAAGGGAGACAGAAGGTTAGCATGGAGGATGGGACAGTCCAGAGGACAGTGCTGTGTTCTGTTGGCAGAGTCCAGCAAGACTCCTTGAAGAAGGGATCACTGGCTCTGGGTTTTGCAGGATGAGTAAGAGCTTCCCAAGCACCCTGGGAAGTCCCACACGTTGGGTCAAGCGTGGACTGAAGAAAAGAGCAATCCTTCCACATCTCCTTCCAGGCCAGGCAGGGAGCATTAAATCAGCCAGCAGGATGGGCCACCAAGAGCCTGGGTCAGGGCAGAAATATCACAACCCAAAGAACAGGGGTCCGGTGACCTGGGATTGAGCAACACCTCCTCAATGTAACCTTAGGTGAACGACTACCTACCCGAACATGTTTGGCTCTGATTCCTGTGTAGGTAGACAGCCCCTCAGGGTTCACGGGTCTCTTAGGCATTATCTCGCTGTCATCCACATTGTTCCCGTATCGTGCACTGCCATTCCTGCTTTGGTGAACTGCTGCTCACTTCTCAAAGCCCGACTGAAATGACCCTTCTTCTGGAGAGCCCACCTGACTAGAAGCTCTGATAGAGTGTGGGACTTGAGGTTTTAGTCGTTGCTCAGAGGCTCAGCTCACCTACCTGAGGCACTCAGCACAGGCTTGATGTAGTCAGGGTGTACCAGAACCAATAGTGGCAGAACAGGCCCGGCCCACACCAGGACCACATCATGCATTTTATCCAGCAGCTTCTTCTCGTCTTGAAGGCCCTTCTCATTTGGAAGATACTGTGGAGGGAAGGTAGGGGCAGTGAGGATGTGCCCAGCCCAGCTTCCCTGCGTGCTCCCTTCTGCCATCTCCCCTCGCCTTAAAACAATCTCAGAAGTGCTGAATGATGGCGCACAGCTGGCTACAACTCACTTCCTCCTCTGAGAAGTGGGGAACAGTGCTTCCGCTGAGGGCAGCCCAGAGGACCAGTGCAGAAAGCAAGAGCCCAGCATGGGGCCTGACACATGGCTGCTTCAATAAATAAAGATAAGGCAGGCATGGTGTCACATGCCTACAGTCCCAGCTACTTGGGAGGCTGAAGCAGGAGGATCGCTTGGACCGGCCTAGACAACACAGTAAAATCCTGTCACTCAAAGAAAACGGGGTTTGCAGAGGCAGTTTCCTGGGGATATGGCTCAGTGGCAGAGTACTTACCTGGCCCCTGGGTTCCAGCCTGAGACACACACACACACACACACACACACACACACACACACACTAGTAATAGGAAACTCAATAATGATAAGAGTTGGTATTTATCAAAAACTTGCTGTTTAAAAAATGGATGTCAGGCATGGTGATGTGTTCCTGTAATCCCAGCACTCAGGAGGCTGAAGCAGGAAGACTCCTTGAGTTCAAGGCCAGACTGGGCTATATAGTGAGACCTTGTCTCATAAAACCAAAATAAATAAATATCAGTGGAGCTTGGTGGCACATGCCTATAATCCCAGCTAGTTGCGAGTCAGGTAGATTGTAAATCAAGGCTGGCCAGAGCAATTTAGCGAGACTCTATCTCAAAACGAAAATTTTTCTTCTCAAAACAAAATTTTAAGAAGGGCTGGGGCTGTTCCCCAGTGAGAGAGAGAGCGCTTGCCTAACATGCAGGAGGCCCTGGGTTCCATCCCCAGCACAACTACCTATAGAGTTCCATCACCTTCACATCTGCATGTGCTTGGGCTGCGTTGGGCACAGCCGTGTGAACTTCCCATAGACTGACCCATTCCACATGTACCCAGTGAGGTCTTTGCTGCTGTTGTGCTCAGAAAGGTCTGTAAGTGAGCAACTGTACTTGTTTGGGGTCCCTCAGAAGCAGGTCCTGAGATAAGGCTTCTAGGGCAGGCGGTTTACTGGGGAGATGACCCCCAAAACATGAATAAGGATGGAAGGGAAGGCA
Source organism: Heterocephalus glaber (assembly GCF_053883595.1). Taxonomy (NCBI): domain Eukaryota; kingdom Metazoa; phylum Chordata; class Mammalia; order Rodentia; family Bathyergidae; genus Heterocephalus; species Heterocephalus glaber. Next base: position 2,546,044 of record NW_028258457.1, on the reverse strand, counting down.
GCCAAGAAAGGGTAGGTACCATTATGGGGTCCCCAGGCTCGGCCCCACAAGGGAGTTTTGGAGGATGGGCCAGGCTCTGGACCTCTGAGTCAATCCCCTGAGGGTGAGGGAGCTGGGGTATTTATCCACCAACACCCAGCAGTCATCGGCTGAGGGCTGCTCCTGGGGTTCAAAAGCCCTAAGCTCTGGGAAGCTCCTAGAATGCAGGTGCTGGTGTCTGGAAGTAGGGGGCTCACAGCCGGAAGTGGGGCCATCACAGCTGGAAGTGGCACCACAGCACCCAGAAATGGGCCAAGAAGATGTGGGCAGGCCCTGGCATCAACTGCCACAGTAGCAAATCCAGGATCCGGGCACATGCCACCCAGTCCCAAAACTCGTGTTCTCGACCATCATGCCCTTAGATGCAGCAGAAAGGCTGATCCAGGCTCTGTGTCCGATGAATCTGAGTTCACACTCACCCTTAGCAGCCATGAAACTGTGGGTAAGTTACTTAATCTCTCTGAGCTCAAATTCATAAAAGGGAATCCATAACATAGCATAGCTCCATCTTTGGGGGTGAGTACTGGAGATTGAACCCAGGACCTTCCCACTGAGTTATGTCCCCACCTCTACCACTACCATTTTTTTTTTAATGGGATCAGTTGCTCAGGTTGGGCTTGAACTTGCAATCCTCTTGCCTAAATCTCCCAGAGTTTTGGAATTACAGATATGCACAACCACACCTGGCTTCCAGAAATATTTCACAAAGGGAGGGCTCAGATACAAAGGAGCCTAACCCAATGCCTGGCCAGGAATAAGGCCCCAAAATTATTGCGTGAATAAATGAACAAGTCTCCTCTCTGGCTATGGCATCTCCTTCTCTACCAGGTGTGGTCCTGAGCCTGTCCACACCCAAGGAAAATTGTGGCCTCACCCAGACCTCCTGGGATTAGAAGATGGCCTGGACCCACAATGCCAAGGCTGGGCTGCAGGCAACTGCCCAGGGCACTAGAGCTTGGTAGCTGCCTCTAAAACCACCATCACATCCAGGGAGAGCTTCCTGGAGTAAGGACACTGGAGGTGGGGCATGAAGATTGAGTTCATCTACCAGGGAAGAATATTCTGGACAAAAGGCACAGCTTGGCAAAGGCCATGGAGATGGCAAGTTGGAGCCCTGCCATGGAAGTGGGAAGCCAATCCTTGGAACTGGACAAGGGTGGCCGAGCTGGTGAGACAGGTTAGGGTAAGAGAAAAAAGGACCTTGAACACCAGCCATTCTCTGGTGGTGGACAGCCCGGGAGGGTCGCGGTAGGAACCCTTAGAAGAGCTCAACCCCGTAGGTTGATCTTAGACTTCTGGCCTCCAGGATTGGGAAAGAACACATTTCTGTTGCTTCAGCCACCCAGTCTTTGGTATAGGCCTCCCTCAGTATCCAGAGGATTGGCTCCATTATCCTCCCCCGTGGATAACCAAAATCTGAGGATGTTTAAGTCCCTTATATGAAAGGGCACAGGACTGGAGACATGGTTCAGTGGTAGAACACTTGCCTAGCATGCAAGAGGCCCTGGGCCCCATCTCTAGCACCACAAAAACAAAAACAAAAGTTCCTTTAGCCAGTATGTGGGAATCTGTGTCTTATTCCTTCTGAGAAACTCAACCCAACCCAAACAATACTTAAAATATTTCTAAAATCACCCAATCTTTTGATTTCTGTGGAAGCCAGCAGTGGAGCACACACATTCTTCACCTGTATACCAGACTCAGTGAATGCCAAACCCATGACAAGTGTGATTCCAAGGAATCCAAAAACAGTCCCGTGATATTATCAAGAACCGTTACAGGCAAGAGGGGAGACAAGCACAGGGAGGCTAACAGTTGGCTGAAGGTAACACCAAACAGTCCAGGCATGGTACAACAGGCCCAGCCTGGGCAACTTGACAAGACCTTGTCTCAAAATTTTAAAAGGGCTGGGGATGTGGTTCAAGCAGGGGCTCTGGGTTCCATCCTCCCCCCAAAAAAGTCACACAAGCAGTACATGGTAGAGGCAGGTCTCGAACCTCAGGGCTCCAAAACTCAAGCAGATGACCACTGCCCCCATCTGCTTCTCTAAAGGTCACCTCAAAGCTCACGGAGAGATCTGGGCCAATGAAGCCTCCAGCAACTGACCCTGAATTTCACTGAGGCCTGGGAGGCATCAGGTGAGGCCAGCAGACAGCAGAGGCTGGAACCCAAGTCAGCCAAGCCTCCCCACCTCAGCATCTGGATTTTCTCTGACCTCTGGATGCCTTTGGGGAAAGTCTCCCCATCTCATCTAAAAACCAGAGGTGGCAGCGGGTACAGCTAAGGGGAGAGAGGCAGCCAGCCTGGGTTTGAACCCTGGCTTAGCTACGTAAATGCTGTATGGCCTAGGGCCTGCTACTCGACCTCCCCATGCCTCTGTAGTCTCAGGTCCCAGTGGGAACAGTCATACCTCCCAGAATTGTCAAGAGGATGGGATGAGTGAATATTTGCCTGGAATTATAATTGGCACATATGCATTTTTAATAATGAAATGGATCTGGATGTAGTGGCGCATGCCTGTAATCCCAGCACTTGGGAAGCTGAGACAGGAGGATTGCTGTGAATTCAAGGGCAGCCTGGACTACATAGTGAGACCCTGTCTCAAAAACAAAAACAAAATAAAATGCATGGGAAGGGGACCTGGGGAAGGAGGAAGAGATGGGAGATGGGGGGGAAGGAGTAGTTAAAATGATCAAGATGGAATCTATCTATCTATCTATATATATCTATATATCTATATCTTTATCTATATATCTATATATAGATATATAGATATAGATATATAGATATATATCTCAAATTCCCAAGTTGAATGTAATTATTACGTATTACAAACATATACTAATAAAAACTGTTTAAAAAATGAAATGCAGCCTGGCATGGTGCCACACACCTATAATCCCATCATTCAGGGGGCTGAGGCAGGAAGTTCTTGATGAGTTCTAGCAGCCTGGGCTACATAATGAGTTCAGGCCAGCCTGAACTACAAATTGAGACCCTGTTTCTAAAATAAAAACAACCACAAAGGATCCACGCGTGACCCCAAGCAGATTCTTGGACACCAGCGAGCCCCATCCCCTGCAGCCCAGCACCTGCCCAGCGCTGGCCCACCACACTCACCATGCCCAAGTGACCCATCAGCCAGTTGTTCCTCGGTGGCTGAGGGAAGCAGTGCAGGCGGCGGCAGGTGTTGTGGAAGGCCCAGCAGATTCGAAGGAACCGCAGCATCAAGCGGAAGAAGGAGAAGAGCAGAGAGAGGAGGAGGGCGGACACTGCGTAGGCGCGGAACGCTGTCTTTTCCAGGCCCAGGAAGTGCAGCAGGTGGTCTGTGATGGGCAGCATCCTAGGGGACACAGTAGGGAGGGATGAGTGCTGGGGGGCCCTGCTACCAGCCACGCATGTGCCAAACCCTGGAGGACCCACGGGGTCCAGCACGGCGGGCCTGACACGCAGCAGGTGCCAGTGCCAGACACACCAGATGGTCCTGATTCATCCCCCAGCCATGGCCTCAGCCAGCACCCATTCTGTCCCCTCAGCTGTGACGTTTGCAAGGCACCCTTTATTTTTTTAAGGGATGGAACCCAGGTGTGCTTTACCATTGAGCTACACCCCAGCCCTTTTAATATTTTATTCTGAGACAGCATCTCACTAAGTTGCCCAAGCTGGCCTTGAACTTGTGATTCTCCTGCCTGGACCTCTCGAGTGCTGGGATTACAGGTGTGCGCCACCACACCCGGTTTCTCTGTGGCCTTTTGTATCCAGCTTCTTTGACCCAGTTTAATGCTTACGAGCTGCGCCCAGGCTTTGGTAAGGATCAGTGTTTTGTTCCTTCTGTTGCTGAGTAATATTCCACGGCATGGATAGGCTGATCCATTCCTCTGTTGATGGCCACTTGGGCCATCTCTGCCTTCGGACTGTTGTGAAATAGGCTACCCTGAATGTGTGTGCACATGTGTTGGTCTGAGTACCTGTTCTCAGTTCTTTTAAGTTCCTTGGTCCTTACTGGTAGTTTCTGCAATTGCTTTTCAAACGCGTTCCCGGCATCCAAATCCTTCTTCGAGGGTCAGCTTCTGAAGGAACCAAAATAGTACCGTAAATAAAGCAGTGAGCAGAGCGAAGTATTCAGCATGCTGCTCACTGCACTCTGAACCATGAAACCCTCATCCCCAGGAATATCACACCAGCCCCCAGAAGTAGGTCCTAGCGTTCTGTGCAGACTCAGTTCCTTTCTTCAGAGGAGACAGGAGCTGGCCAAGGTCCCTGAGCACCTCCCTCCAAGGGCCCCACCTCAGTCCTGTCACCCTCACTTTCCAGGCCCATGATTCCCAGATAACCCCAAGGAGATTCTTTTTTTGGTTTTTTGAGACAAGATGTCACTATGTAGCTCAAACTGGCCTTGAACTCACTATGTAACCCAGGCTGGCCTGGAACTCACAGTGATCCTCCTGCCTCAGCCTCCCAAGTGCTGGGATGACAGCTATGTCCCAGCCCCCATGGAGATGCTTAAAAGTGGCTGGGTCCCTCCCTCTTCTCTCTCAGCTACCCAACCCTACTTAGTCAAGGCTTCCCCCATGCTCCTACCTCCTTGGCAACACAGCCACAGGAACCCCTGCCTTCCAGGCTTTGCCTGAGTCCTCAGTACCACCCATCCCCTGATGCTAAGAGCTTGGATTCACTGCATCTTCCCCCAGTCAATTATCAAGACAGAAGCAAAATTTCCCTTGGTTACCACATCCTAGGAGATCAGCTGGCTGATTCATCACCAAATTCAGAGATCCCAGTCAGGATAGAGGGTCTGACTATGAGACAGACTCCATGAACACTCACTAGGATGGCTGCTACTTAAAACAAAACAAAAAGAATGGCACTGGCCTGTAATCCCAGCTACTCAGGAGACTCAGGCAGGAGGATCACAAGTACAAGCCCAGCCTGGGCAATGTAACAAGACCCTGTCTCAAAATTAAAAATTTTTTTCAAATAAAAAATTAAAAGAGCTGAGGTGTATAGTCAGTGGCAGAGAGAGCACTTGCCTACCATGTGCAAGGCCCTGGGTTCAATCCTCAGAACTGCCAAAAAAAAAAAAAAAGAAAGAAAGAAAGAAAAAAGTTTTAGTGAGGGGGTGAAGAAATTGGAACCTCTGTGTAGGATCCATACGGATGTCAAATGGCACAGTTGCTGTGGAAAACATTAGCTAGTCCTTTAAAAATTAAACACAAGGGCCAGGCATAGTGGTGCAGGCCTGTAATTGCAGCACTAGGGAGGCTGAGGGAGCAGAATCACATGTTTGGGGTCAGCCTGGGCAACTTAGTGAGACCCTACCTAAAAAAAACAAAAATTAAACATAGAATTATCATATGATCCAACAACTCTACCTTTGTGTATGTACCCCCAAAATAAAAAGGAGATCTCAAAGAGATATTTGTACAAGTTCAGAGCAGAACAATTTACAATAGCCAAAAGGTGAAAGTAACCCAAGTATCTATCCACAGATGAATGGATTAGCAAAATGTGATGTATCCATTCAATAGAACATTATTCAGCCTTAAAAAGGGACCAGATGCAGTGGCACACTTGTATAATCCCAGCACTCTGGAAGGCTGAGGCAGGAGGATCACAGGTTTGAGCCCAGTCTTGGCAATTTAATAACTTATTAAGACCCTGTCGGAGCCAAGCATGGTGGTGCATGTCTGTCCCAGAACTCAGGAGGATGAGGCAGGAGGATCGCCTCGAGTTCGAGGTCAGCCTGAGTGAATTCAAGGCCAGCGTGTTCCACCATGCCCAGCTGGTGTGATCCCATTTATATGAGGTTCCTAGAGTCAGCAAATCCACGCAGAAAGACAGTGGGGACTGGGACTGGGGGAGGAGGAATGGGGAGTGAGGGTTCAGTGGGGACAAAGTGTCAGCTTTGCAAGATGGCAACAGCTCTGGGGATGGATGGTGGTGATGGCTGCACAGTGACATCGATGTATTCAACACTACCAAACTGCACACTGACCACGAGTTCCACAGTGAATTTCACCACAGTGGACAAAACTCTTTAGCCAGGCATGGTGATTCACGCCTGTCGTCCTAGCTACTGGAGAGACTGAGGCAGGAGGACTGCAAATCAAGGGCAATCTGAGCAATTTAGTGAGATCCTGTCTCAAATAAAAGAAAATGAAAAGGGCTGGTCATGTAGCTCAGTAGTAGAGTATCCCTCATTTGAGTCCCAGTACTGCAGAATCAATTCATTAAAATAAAAATAAGAAGGGCTGGGGGTGTAGGTCAGTGGTAGAACACTTGCCTAGCATGCAGAAGGCCCTGAGGTCATAGCACCACAAGAAAAGATTTTTTTAAAAAAAATTAAAGACATCCAGGCCAGGTGTAGTGGCAAACACCTGTAGCCTCAGCACTCAGCAGGCGGAAGCAAGAGGATCACCAGGAGTCAGAGGCCAGCCTGGGCTACATAGTGAGTTCAAGACCAGCTTGAACTACACACCAAACCTCCCTCCAAAAAATTAAGCGAAGACCAGCTGGAGTAGGTGACACTCCCTTTGCAAGCCCCTGGGATCTGCATGGGGTGGTGACCAAGCAACTTCGAAAACCAAAAGCACCAGGCCCTCCGAGTCCCAGATAAAAGGCAGATCCTCTGGCTAGGGATGCTGATGTGCCCCTGGCTGCTTCTCCTGGGCAGCTCCAGGCGACACCTTCACAGGAAGCGACCCTGAGTGCTTCCAACTTTAACAGCTGCAGAGTAACAGGTGGTTCTTCCAGGTTGCTAGGGAAGCCAGCATCCATGGAGACTCTTCATGTGGATCTGGCTCTGAACACCTTCCCCACCACACCCTCAGGAAAGCCTTGCCTGCATTTCTTCAGCACTCAGTTAGCAAATACTTTCTAAACCCAGGCACCAGTGACTCGGTCTAGGCGTTGAGGACAAGGTAGCAAGCAGGGCAGGCAGGACCCTGGCTCTCGAGAAAGGGAGGAGATCCCTTAGGGTCGTGACAGAACCTGATCTAAAGTGTGGGGTGACGCTTCGAGGAAGTGAAGCAGAGTGGCTTGCGAGTGGAGGTCCCCAGAAAGATCCCACTTCCTGATCTGCAGAAGCTGGCACCTCCTACAGCAAAGAGGATCCTGTGTTAGGGAGATGATTGTGATTATCCTGGTGGGAATTAAACATAACCACAAATGTCCTTATATGGAAGAAGCAAGCCAGAGAGCTGGAGCAGCCATGGTGGCACACACATGTGTGCAACCTCAGCACGCAGAGGCAGGAGGGTTGCAAGTTCGAGGCCAGCCTGGGCAATTTAGTGATTTAGTGAGACCCTACTTAAAGTTAAAAAATAAAATAAGCGCTGGGTGTGGTGGCACATGCCTGTAATACCAGCACTCAGGCTGAGGGAAGAGGACTGCCACGAGTTCAAGGCCAGCCTGGATGATGACTTAGAGAGACGCTGCCTCAAAAAACCTAAACGTATAAATAAATAAATCTAGGGCTGGGGATACAGCTCTGTGCAAAGGCTCTGGGTTCAATCCTTGGTATGAAAAAAAAGAAAGAAAAGATAAAAATAAATAAATGGAAAGAAAGAGGAGAGGGAGGAAAGGGAAGAGGATGGGGAGAAGGAAGGAAGGAAGGAAGAGAGGGAGGGAGGGAGGAAGGGTAAAGGAAAGGGAAGGAGAAGGGGAAAGGCAAGGCGAGGCAAGGCGAGGGAGAGCTGTGTCACACAGGTGAGAAGGTCCTGTGAAGATGGAGCCAGGGATCCTGTGGTGGGAGGCAAGGAGCCACCGGAAGCAGAAAGAGGCAGGAAGCACATCCTCCCCTGGAGCTTCAGAGGGAGCCTGGATTCCAGAATCCTGGCCCCTAGTCCTGCGAGAGAATAAATGTAAGTTGTTTGAAGACCCAGGCCTGTGGTCAGCTGTTACACCAGCTGCGGGGTGAGCGGATGGAGAACAATTCTCTCACGTGAGGTTGTCTGGAGGCCTCTCTGGAGAGAGGTATTGGGCAGAGCCCTGAATACAGAGCAAGCCTAAATGAAGGGGCTTTCTTTCTTTTTTTCTTTCTTTCTAGCTTTTTTCCCCCAGTACTGGGGATTGAATCCAGGGCTTTTTTTTTTTTTTTTTTTTTTAATTTTGAGACAGGGTCTCACTAAGTCGCTATGTTGCCCAGGTAGGGTTCTAACTTGTGATCCTCCTACTTCGGCCTCTCAAGAGCTGGGATTACAGGCAGGTACATCCACCACATCTGGTCCCACTATTGGCATTTCCGGTGCCATTGCCATTTCCAGCCAGTGGTCTGTCCTAAGCACCTTTCCCATCCATCCATTCTGCTCCATCCCCCTCGACCTGACCTACATCAGGACACCCCTGTGACTGCTTCCTGCCGTTCATCTCTGGGGCAGCATCCTCATGATGCCCCAGCAGCTACGTTCTGCACAGAGCAGCCAAAGCAATCTTCCCCAAATTGAACCACATCATGAGCCTCCCCTGCTCAGACTCCTCCCGCGGCTCCCCATTACACTCTGGGTGAAATGCGAACTCTGCCCAAGGACGGCAGCACACAGCATGGTGGTTCACGCCTATAATCCCAGAGCTTGAGGTTGAGGCAGGAGGATCACTGTGTGTTTGAGCTACATAGTGAGTTCAAATCCAATCTGAACTACATAGTGAGACTTTGTTTTAAAACAAAACAAAACCAGCGGAAGCTGGGAGACTGCTGAGCAGAGGGACAGCGAGAGCCCTCACCCCACCCAGGAAAATCCCAGCAAAGGAAACATCTTCCTGAAGACATTTGAAATGGGAAGGGATGGGAATGGAAAAAGCAACAGCCCTAGAAAGGGGGTCCCTGCTTGGAGGGTCAGGTGCAGGGGGAGGTGGGTGCATGGGGAAGTTAGAGAGGGGCTTCCAGAAGCCCTGACACACCTTGCCCGCACCTCATGCCAAGGGTGGGCTGCAGGCCTTCCCGGGACAGACACTCAGGTGACCTCCTAGCAGAAAGAGCCCGCTGTAGTCCCCATCTGGGACTCTCTCTGGGAGTCTCAAGTTTCTCCTCTGCAAAACAGAGATCATGTCAAAGGCCCATCTGGCAGGGTGTGGTGGTACACACCTGTTTTCCAGCATCCTGGGAGGCTGAGGCAGGAGGATCACCAGTTCCAGCCTAGCCTGGGGTACTTAGCGACTTAGTGAGACCCTGTATTAAAATTTTTTAAAAGGGGAGGCTGGGATGTAGCTTGGTGCAAAGAAGCTGAGTTCCATCTCCAGTACTTAAAAAAAAAAAACTCATTTGGTATCCATGGGAGAAGCTCAAGAAATAATGCCTAAGAAGTCTTTTTTCTCCCCCTGTAGTGCTAGGGATTGAATCCAGAGCCTTGCTCATGCTAGGCAAGTGCTCTACCATGAGCTACACCCCAGACCACACTGGGGAAGTCTGTGCTTTCCTCCTACCCCACAAACTAAGTGCTTCTGTCCAGCCACAAAAGAATGTTTTACCAGAAACTTTGAGATGGTACAGCCACTGTGAGAAACAGTTTGATGGTTTTGTTTTTGTTTTGAGACTGGGTCTCCCTATGTAGAGCAAGTTGACCCTCAACTTACTATGTGTGTAGCCCAGGCTGGCCTCCAACTCGAGGTGATCCTCCTGCCTCAGCCTCCTGAGAGCTGGGATTACAGACATGCACCACCTTGCTTGGCTCAAACACATTTTCACACAAAAGTTTATAGTAGCATTACTGATGACTGTCACAAGCTAGGAGAATCCAAGTGGCCATCAATGGATGGGTGGGCAAATAAAAGATGACAAAGCCATATAATGGAATATTATTCAGCCATAACGTGGGAATGAAACACTGACACACACCACCACAAGCAAAGACCTGGAAAACATTGTGCTCAGTGAAAGAAGCCGATCACAAAAGACCCCATAGTGTATGATACAGTTTATGTGTAACATTCAGAACAAGCAAATCCATAGAGATGAGTGGAGGGGGTGGTTGCCAGTGACTGGGAAGGGGGAAAGAGATCTCTCTCAGGGGGACAAAAATGATCTGGACTGGACAGGAGATGGCTGGGCATCACTGTGAATGTACTAAATGACTCTGCATTGCACACTTTGCAAGAGTTGATTTGGAGCCAGGTGTGGTGGCATGCACCTGTAATCCCAGCACTTGGGAGGCTGAGGCAGGAGGATTGCAGTGAGGTCGAGTGCAGCCTGGGCTGCATAGTGAGTTCAAGGCCAGCCTGAACTCAGCAAGAGTGACAGCAAGGGACTGACAGCAAGACTCTGTCTCAAAAAACTAAAAAACAGGCTTTCATAACTTTATGTGATAGCCTACACGGTGTTTCCCAGATGCAGTGTGTACTTTTGTCTTTGCTATCTCCCTCTTTTTCTAGGTACTCAATCCAATCTCGCTCTGTTTTTCTCTCTCACCCTTTATTTTTGCTTTCTTGAATAAACTTTGCCAACTGCTTCTTGCTCATTTCATTCAATTCTTTGTTCAAGGTGAGAAGAACCTGGAATCCAACTCCAGAAGGAGAGATGAGCTATGCAGAACCTAGTAATGTTTAGCTGTCAAGCCACCTTTTAGAAACAAGCTACCCTATAACACTGCTTCTAACCTTTGCCCAGAAGAACCAAGAGAAGGCAAGAGGAGCCTTCTGGAGCAAGGAGAGCAGAGGTTTGTATCCTGGATGGAATATAGTATAAAGGGACACAAAGAAGCCTTGCTGCTGCTGCTGCTTTGTGGCCTTCTGCCTGCTTACCATGAACTGTTTTTTCTCTGTGATCCCTCTCTGCCATGCTACCCTGCCTTGGAGCCAGCTGACTATGGACTGAAACCTCTACAAACTGTGAGCTAAATAAACCTTTCTTGGGCCAGGGATTTAGCTCAGTGGTGCCACCACCTCCCTCACAAGCAAAAGGACCCAAATTTGATCCCTGGTACTAAATAAATAAATAAATAAATAAACCTTTCTTCCAAAACAATACCTACAAAACAAAAACCCAAAAAATAAAAATTGGTTTAGGGCTGGAGGTATAGCTCAGTGGTAGAGCATATGTTTAGCACATGCTAAAATTAAAATAGCTAGGTGTGATGGTACTTGGCTGTAATCTCAGGACTCTGAGGCTGAGGCAGGAAGATTACCAGGAGTTCAAGGCCAGCCTGAATGAAATAGTAAGACCCTGTCTCAAAAGAAAATTAAAATAAAATAAATTTAAAAATAGAAATGGAGCCAAGCATAGTAATCCCAGAACTCAGGAGGCTGAGGCAGGAGGATCGCTGTGAGTTTGAGGCCAGTCTGGGCTACATAGTGAGTTCAAGCCCACCCTGAACTGTACAGCAAGACCCTGTCTCCAAAAATAAATAAATAAATATTTTTAAATAGTTGAATTAATGAAAAATGAATTAAGAGGGCTGGGGGTGTTGTAGCTCAGTGGTAGAGCTCTTGCCTGGTATGTGCAAGGCCCTGCCTGGGTTCAATCCCCAGTACAAATAGTAGTAGGAATACTAATAATAATAAAGATGCTTTGAGGGGGTGAAGACACTCTGGGGTGCCAGTAGGTGTTCCCCTTCTTTCTCTGAGTGCCCCTGATGTGTGCAGTTTCCATTTGTGAAAGTTTCTCCAAGGTCCAATTCGAGAACACACTTTCCCAGGCACATATTGTACTTCAACTTGAAAAATTACAAGTAGAATAAAAAGTTGCTTTGGGATTGTTCAAAGTGAAGAGATGACACTTTAAACTGATTTGTTTTTTTCTTTCTGGTGCTGGGGACCAAACTCCAAGCCTTGCATGCAGCAGGAAGGCACTGTACACCGAGCTACATGCCAGGCCAGGATCACCCTTTAAAAATGCAACCTCCAGCTGGGCATGGTGGTGCACACTTGTAACCCAAGCTCTCGGGAGGCTGAGGCAGGAGGATCGCCAAGAATTTGAGGCCAACCTGGGCAACACGGTGAGTTTAAGGCCAGTCTGAACTACACAGTGAGATCCTGTCTTAAAAAATCAAAACCAAAAGAAAGAAACCTCAAAATAATAATGATAATGATAATTACCATACTGCAACTCCAGCTGAGCATTCTGGTACACTCAAGTAATCCCAGCACTGAGGGAAACTGAGGCAGGTTGATGGAAAATTCAAGTCCCACCTGGGCAACTTAGCAAGACCTTGTCTCAAAGTTAAAAATAAATAAATAAAAAGGGCTGGGGCTGTAGCTCCCAAGTACAGAAACAAAAAACGTATCTTCAATGAAATCCCAGCTTGGCCCCTCCCTAGGTGAGCAGTCTGGGGTGAGTCCAGTTCCAGCCCTCAGCTTTTGGCTACCAGTCTGCAAAATAGGTTGATACTATCAGCAGGCTGGAAATGCAGCTTAGTGGTAGAGCATTTGCCTAGCATGCATGAGGCCTTGAGTTCCATTCCCCAGTACTGCTATAATAATAACAACAACAATAATAACAACAATAATAATACCGAACCTGCTGTTTAAGGTTGTCAGGGAGGTTCTGTGAAAGGAGGCCTGGAAATGCCGTGTCGTGTAGCATACATGTCAGCCAAAGAAATTCAAACCTGGCACCTTCAGAATGCTGTGGGTAGGTGCTGTGCCCATTCCTTCTCACCCCCAGCCCCGGTGCCATCCCTGATGCCAACCAAGGCACTCAGTAGCCCCGCCCTGGAAGAGGTGGCCCTGCCCACCCTGCTGGGGATGACTTATCTGGCAATGGAGGCACCTGGAGCCAGGATTGCCCACGCCCAGGGAACGCTGGTTTGTCAGGTTCGCCTCAGCAGCCAACAGATAGGAACTTGTTCTGCAAGGTGTGTGGGCCCCCAGGAGGGAATGCAGAACATGGACCCTGGATGATGCCAGATACTACATCCATGCGCCTTCTTGAGTGGCAGGCACTGGGCCGGCACGGGAGCGCTCCGAGGCTGGCCCCATTGGCCCACATTCCAGCCTCCTCCTCGCTGTATCCCTCAGCCCACAGTCAAGACAACCTGCCTCCCGCCCAGCACCCCTGCCCTCTTCCTGCTCTTACGTCCCTCGACGCCAAAGGGCTGCCTCACCCCAGCAACCATACCCCACACAGTGCCCCACCCCAGAAGTTCTAAAGGGAAAGGGGACTCCAGATGTGGTTCTCTACTCTGAGCACCCCATATTCCTGGTGTTCTGAGAAAATGCTTCAGGGAGGATAGAGCCGAGTTGACAGTTGGATGAAGGATAATCACACTGAAACTTTGAAGCCTGCAGCTTGCTTTCTTTTTTATACAGGGTCATTCCACTATGTAGTTCAGGCTGAACATTCACTCACTGTATAGCCCAGGCTGGCCTCAAACTTGTGGCAATCCTCCTGCCTCCACCTTCCAAGTACACGAATGACAGGTGTGTGCCACCACACCAGGCTGCCTGCAGCTTTCTTGATCCAAAGGAGATCCTGGCAGAAAAAGTGTTTAAAGCACTGGTAGTCTAGATCATTCATGGGATGTTACCATCCTAGGGTACCAGGCCTGGACATGAGCTTTAGAGCGGATTTTCCTTGGTTGTGTGACCTCAGGCAGATCTGTACCCATCTGAGCCTCCATTTCATCATCTAAGATAGGAATCACATTTCCTCACCTCATGGGACTGGGGTGACAGGAAGCAAATTTAAAGTGTTCAACTCACTGCCGGGCACACAGCAAACCCTTGATCAAAAAGGACTCTATTCCTGTCACTGCCATCATATTCATGGTTGTCACCTGGCCATTTGAGATTTGAAGAACAGACCCCAAGGTTTGTTGGGGAGCAGAGATGACATTCCACTCTTTGAATGTCTCCCGGGTCATCCGAGCCCTTCAGCAGATATCAACACAGGTTGCCACCGAGATATCAGCCCGGAGCTGATGTTACCACTCAGAAACCCAAGCCAGGCTGTACAGAGATCCAGGGCCATCAGAAAGTGGCCCAGGGTTTGGGGGTCAGACAGAGCTTGTTTGTTCAAATCCCAGCTCCCCCACTGGGTGTCCCAGAAAGTGTGCTTCCTTTCTCTGGCCCCAGGATCCTCTCCTATAAAATGAGGGTGCTGGGTGGGGGGGAGCAGGGGAGGTTCCTCCTCTTCTGGGCTGGCTTAGTGGTGAGTAGTCAGGGAGGAACTTGACATTGCCAGCTCTGCCCCAGCTCAGCACCAGGACCCAGAAATGGGGGAGAAGAAGGGGTATGGGAAAAGAGGACCTCACCTACCAGATGGGGAGTGAAGCCTGTCTGAGGGGTGCTCAGGCAGACTGGACAGGGCACCTCCAGCCTGGGCCCACCCAAAACAGCCTCATTTTTAAAATCTTCACCTCTTCCTCCCCATCTGCCTCCCATCTCCAGCCCAAAAGTGACAAGCTTCTGCCACACTGCAAGGCCCAGGCTGGCCCAAGGGAAGAGGACCAGGCCTTGGGACACCAGATAGCATCTAGTGGACAAATGTCCCCTGCAATTAACCACAGGGCTCCCACAGCCCCAACCAATCCTGGGACTTGCTTTTCCTAGAACAGTACTTGGAGGCCTTATGCCTACAGAGGATGGGCAGAAGCAACGCGCCCTGGTGAAATACCGTGAGCCCCTAGGAAGCATCACAGCTCAGCGCTTAGAGGGATCTGGGATATCCTCCTGGCTGGGAGATGGGGTCTACTTGAGCCCCTCTCCACCACGAGGCAAAGGCAGGAGATACGCTCAGGACTCCAAGATGCACGCAGAAAGGTGAGGGGGAAAAAGACCTGCAGAAATGAAGCACCTGTTGAGAGGGTACACCCACATGCCCCGAGTGTCCTACAAGTGCATGGGGGTTGGGGGGCACCCAGGGTCCCCTCTGTGGCACACCCCCTCCGCCAACCCCAGCTCTGGTTATGGCACCGGACTCACGCGCGCACTCACCCGCAGGTCTGGTCCTTCACCCTGGATCTTGATGGGCAGGTGCTGCAACCTCGGCTTTGACAGTGCTGTTCCGGCCCCGGCCCTTTAACCCCGCCCGGCCAAGTCCGGAGACCCGCCCCAGACACGCCCAGACCACGCCAGGCCCCGCCCCAGGCCCCGCCCCCAGGCCCCGCCGGCCTAGGAACAGGACAGAAAACTAGTGACCGAGACTTAGAGACCCGGGGAGACACAAAAAGGGAGAGAGAGGAACTGAGACGTGGAGCCCTGTCACTAGAGGCAGACAAGAAAGACAGCATCAGACTCCGTGCCCTCATACCCCTGCTTAGCTTCCATTAGCGCCCAATCCCCTCTCTGGACCATCCTCCTCCCTCTCCAGTGCCCCTCAGGGTCCCCAGCTCAGGAGTGGCTCCCCACCCGGACAGGTGTTCCTAAGCCTCATCTATGAGATGCCACAAAACCCCAGAAGCCTCCTCTCGGGCTCCTAGGAATTCTCGGGCTCCAGCAGAGCTCCCTTTGTTGGCCTGTTTATTTGTTTTTTGAGACAGGGTCTTAGTATGTAGTTTTGGTTGGCCTCAGCCTCCTGAGTGTTGGGATGTGCCACCCCTGGCCTTCCAGCAGCTCTTGGGAAACAGCCCTCTTGCTCCTCTGAATCCGGAGCCCAGCCTGCCCCCTCTCTGGGTTCTACAGCCAGCAGAACCCTCCAGCTTCAACCAGAAGCACTAGGCTAGCTCTGCTCCCCTGTCCCCCACACTCCCCACCCACTGCCAGACTCCTCAGCCCTTCTGCCTGGGTTCCTGTCCTCCGTAGGTGTGCCTGATGCTCAGCCCACCCTCAGATGTTGCAGACACCAAAGCTGGGTTGGTGGGTGGCTGGCTGCCCTGAGCAGGTGGAAAGCTAAGTGAGAGAAGCTCCACTTGCCTGACTCAGATTTCTCTCTTCATTTCAGGAAAGCCCTCTCTTGACACTTGGCCCTTGGAGCGTGAGGGGTCAGCATGAACGTGTTTTGAAAAGAGGAGGACATAGAAGTAATTGAAGCTTCGCTTCTTGGAGCAGGCACAGGGAGCCCAGGTGAGGCTACATGAAGGATGTGACATTTGAGCTGGGACTGTGGGGAGAGGTTGGATTTCAACAGGTACAGGAGAGGAGGTGGGGCTCAGGCTGGGAGAAACTGGAAGGTGTGGCTTGGCAGGTGGCTTTCCCTGGCCTTGGGGTGTGAGAGGTGAGGAGATGGGAAAGGCCTGGCTGTGAAGGGCTTGGAGGGCCAACCTGAGTGGCCAGAGCTTGATCTGGTGGGCAATGGAGAGCCAGGGCTGGTGCTTGAGCACAGGAAGAACCTCTGTTGCTGTTGGTTAGTTAGTTTTGAAAGCATATGGAAGATATTTTTTTGAGGGCAAGGATTTAGTTTTCCAATGATGCTGGCAAAGAAGACACTGGACAAATACAGAAATTCATAAAGGTAGATGGTTTGAGAGGGACCCTTCCAAGGGCTGAGGAGGACAGGAGAAAAGGGTGGGGTAGCTGAGGACTGGGAAGAGACCAAGACCTAGGCCCAAGAGTTCAGCCCTGTTGGTCACTGGCAGGATGTGGATTCAAGGAAGCAAAGAAAGAGAGGAAGAGAGAATCTCCACCTGGTTTCTCTGCCCTCAGTCCTGGAAGGAAGAATAAGTCAAGGGTCTGGAGAAGAGGAGACATAGACAGGAGACTTCCTGGGTCTGTGTTTAGGCAAATCACACAACCACTGTGAGCCTTCATCCCTCCAGAGATAACATGGAGAATGTAGATGGGAAAGCATGAGACAAAGTTGCACAGAGCCTGTGTGGTGTAAATATCAGCCCTTTGAGTTTTTGGTGTGATTTGAGCTAGCCTAGCAGTTCTCAACTACAGCAGATTTTGGCAATGTCTGGAAATATTTTGGTTGTCACATTGGTGAAGGGGTCCCACCTCCTACAGGGTGTCCCCATTCAGGACAGAGAATAATCCAGCCCCAGGCATCAGCAGTGCCGAGACCAGGAACTCCGGGCCCATCACCTTCAAACTATAAGGTCTGTGGGATGTTCAGGGCAAAGTGCATCTTAGTCACCTGCATTGGGAAGATGGTGGCTGCCATGGGCATAGGTGAATGGTGAATGAGGTCACTAGGGGAGGGAGGTGGCCAAGAAGAGGATGGAGAGAAAGAGGGGTTGGTGACAGCTGCATTTAGAAAGAGGACAAGCAGAGGCACAGGGCTAGAAGTGGACATTAGGGAAGGTGGTAGTAGGTTCCCTCGCTCGTACACAGAGGTCAAGAAGCTTAGGTGCTAGAAAGGGATGGCACTGTCAGGGTCCCAGGCATCAGCATGGCACAGGCCTCAGGGGCCTGAGGTAAGAGTGGGACAGGAGGAAGCTGATGCAGTGACTGCACCCAGGAGGAATATACATTCATCAACAAATGCCAGGTTCCCATAGAATGCCAGAAATGAGGGCAGCTCAGAGTGTCACATCCTTGGTCCAGGGTTTCAGCAGTGTCATTTCGCTTCCTCACAAATCCTCGGGCTCTAGAAGAGGGAGGCAAAGATGAATCCCTGTGGATTATGAGGAAACAGAGGCAGGTGTGAACGAAGAGAAACACATACTGGAAAAGAGTGCCTCCTATGTGCAACACACTACAGAGGAACATCCAGCAAGGTAAGGAGATGGGGAAGCCCTGTGTGTGGAGGGGAGATGTGAGCAGACTTTAAGGGAAGGCAAAAAGCATTACTAGTACTGGCTCATGGCTTTTTGGTTTTGTTGTGTTGTGTTTTTTAGGGGTTTTTTGAGACAGGTCTCACTAGGTAGTCTCAGGCTGGCCTTGAACTCACACGATCATCCTGCCTCAGCCTCCCGAGTGCTGGGATCGCAAGCATACACCAAGCCCAGCTCATGGCTTAGGTTTTCTTTTCTTTTCTTTTGTTTTTTTCTGGTACCAGGGATCAAACTTGGGACCTTCCACTTGCAAGGCAGGTGGCTGCACCACTGAGCTCAATGCCTGGCCCTCATGGCTTAGGTTTTAACAGGTTCCCTTTGGCTGAAATATGACAGATTTAAGGAGGAAAAAGAGCACTTCCAGCACCCAGCATCCAGTACAAAGAAAATGAGAAATGGGGAAAAAATAAAATTTAGGATTTGTTATCAAAGTGGAACTGACTGAACTTGCTGATAGGTTGGATAAAGGATTAAGAGAACAAGAAGAGTCACCCTCAGTGACCCCAAAGTTTGGGGCCTGGACATATTTAGGCTGGAGTTTTCAATGGGGACTTAAGAAAGAAGGGGAGAGGTAGGGAGAGAGGGAAGACAGTTGGTGGGGTGAGGTCCTTGCCTTGCCTAGCATGCATGTGCTCCTGGATTCCCAATCCCAGCACTACAAAAAAGTAAAACACAAACACCTAGCTGGGTATGGTAGTGCAAGCCTGTAATCCTAGTACACTGGGAGGTTGAAGCAGGAGGATCGCCAGTTTGAGCCCAGCCTGAGCAATTTAGCACTTTAGCAAGATCCTGTCTCAAAATAAAAAATAGCCGGTGGGGGGAAAAAATAGCCGGGTGTGGTGGCACATACCTGTGATATCTGAGACAGGAGGGTTGCCTTGAGCTCAAGGCCATCAGCCTGAACTACAAAATGAAACCCTGTCTCAAAAAACAAAACAAAAAAACCAAAAAACTAAATAAAAATAATAAAAAGGGCTGGGGATGGAGCTCAGAGTAAATCCCTAGTACTGAAAAGAAAACCGCTCAGGTGTGCACAGGGAGATGGCTTGAGACAGTGAGAGGGAAGCGTGTTCCCCTGGAAAAGGGGAAGTCGGGTGAAGGGGCATTACTAGGGAGGGGCAAAAGTGGGAGGGAGTGGGGGAAGGGAGAATGACACCTCTCCCGTGGCCAGGTCACCTGGAGGAGGAGCGAGGGACGATGGGAAGCAGGACACCGTCTCACCAGCTATGACTTGGACAGTATGCTCTCTGGCCTTTGCCTGGAGTGAAGCGGCCCCACCCCTCCTCCACACGTACCTACCTCCATTTCCCCATAGTGTGCAGGGATCAAACTCCACCTCCCTCTACTAGGGCCAGGGACGCAGGATTTGTGAAGAAAGTCAATGACAATGCTAAAACCATAGATGTATCACTGAGCCCTCCTCTCATTACTGGCTGCATTCTGACTTCCACCCTTCCACCTGCCCCCAATTCAGGGATCCCTGATCCCTCAGCCAATCAAACTCCAGCCTCTTCTTTCTCATCCATTTAGACTCTGCCCTCTGCCCCTCAATTAATTAAATTCTGCTCCCCTACTCCTCAGCCAATCAAACACTATCTTCCTTCCCTTCAGCCAATCACACACACTCTTTCAGCTTCTCAACCTAATAGACTCTATCTTCCTGCTCCTTATTCAATTAAACTACTCTCCTAATTCTCAGCCAATTAGATTCCTAGCTCCTACTTCCCAGCCAATTAGACTTTGCCTTTCTTCCCACTTGACCAACTACTTTCTCCTTAAGCTCCCTCAGCCAATCAGGTTTGACCCTCCCCACCTATCAGGAGCAACCTTCTTGTTTCTCAGGCAACAAAAAGGCCCCCTAGAAGAAGCTAGCAGACACAGTACTTAAGCCTGGCTCTGTCGTTTAGCATATCTGAGCTGCATTCTTCTTGACTGTAAAATAGGACTTGTCCTCTTTTCTTAGTCCTGAGGGTCTCAGCCGAGTGAGTGTGAAAGTGTGTCAATAGAGCTGGGGATGTAGCAAAGCAGTGCAGCACCTGCCTGACAAGGAGGCAGGAATTGAGTTCAATTCCCAGTACCAATGAAAGAAAGAGAGGGAGAAAGAGAGAGAGAGAGACAGAGACAGAGAGACAGAGACAGAGAGAGGTGGGTCAACAACTCTTGCTTTTCTCCCCCTTCTCTCAAATCCCCTAAAACTGTTTCCTCAACTTCCTTCTAAGGGCAACTCTTATTCATTCATCAAAACCCAGCTGCAATAACCCCTCCTGCAGCAACCTTTCTAGGCACTCTTCCTAGGCTGTACCCAGCTCCCCTCTGGGGTCCCACAGGGCTAACTACAGTTGCTCAAAAATCGAGATTAGATTCTGAGAAAGTCCATCAATTCTTTAAAATCATGTGCAAAATCTTAAGGATTTTGTTTTGTTTTGTTTTTTGCAATGCCAGGAACCAAAACCAGAGGCGTTCCACCAGCAAACTACATCTCCAGACCATTTTAATGTTTACTTTGTTTTGTTTTGTCTTGTCTTGCCTTATATTTTATTTCATTATATATATATATATATATATTTGAAGGGGGGGTACCAGGGATTGAACTTGAGACCTTGCGTTTGCAAGGCAGGCAGCAGAACCACTGAGCTAAATCCCCAGCCCTATTTTATTTGTATTTTGACACAGGGTCTCACTAAGTTAACCATGCTGTCCTCAAATTTGCAATCTTCCTGCCTCAGCCTCCAGATAGCTGATTACAGGTATGAACCATCATGCTGGATCCTTATCACATTTTTTTTTTTTTTGGTACCAGGGATTGAACTTGGGACCTTGTGCTTGGAAGACAGGTGGTGGAACCATTGAGCTAAATCCCTGGCACCAGATTTTTTTTTTAATCAGTTGGAAGCCGGAGAGGGACAGTGGCTTGCCCAGAGTCACATAGCCTCCCAGGGATAGAGTCAGGACTTAAACTCCAGTGAGCCTTCAGAGGAGTTTCCTTATACTCTGATGCTGAGCATAGAAAAGGCCTTTAGCTGGATGTGGTGGTGCACGCCTATAATCACACTCGGTATTACACTCGGGAGGCTGAGACGGGAGGATTGCCACAAGTTTGCCTGGGCTACATAGTGAGATCAATGCCAGCCTAAACTACAAAGTGAGACCCTATCTCAAAAAAAGCTCCCTCAAAATACTACTACTAATAATAATAATAGTAAGCCCAATAGTCAATCTGTCAAAAGATGTTTCTAGCCCAGGCACGGTGACTCATCTGTAATCCCAGCACTCAAGAGGCTGAGGCAGGAGGTTCTCCATGAGTTTGAGGCATCCTGGGCTACATAGTGAGTTCAAGGCCAGCCTGAACTATATAGCAGGACCCTGTCTCAAAAAAACAAACAAATGGGCCAGGGATTTACCTGAGTGGCACCGTGCCTGTCTCACAAGCACAAGGTCCTGAGTTCGATCCCCGGTACAAACAAAATAAAAATTAAAAAAGATATTTTCTGAGCACTGTGTGTCAGACACTGGTCTCAGTCCTGTATCCAATTGAAGAAGACAACAATAAGCAAACAAATGAATAAGATGGTAGCTAAGGACCTGAGGGACTGAGATCTTTGTTTAGATAAGATGGTCAGGGAAGGTTTCCAGGAAGAAGTGATGTTTGAATGAACTCTAAAAGATAATGGGAAGATATGGGTCTTCCCCAAAACCAGCATGTGCAAAGGCCATGAGGCTGAATTAAAGCAGAACTTAAAACAAGTTCTTCTAGCTGAAAGCAGTAACTACTGACCTCCCCCTGGTACTGATGATGTAGACAGCCATGTCCCTGTAAATGTCATTTTGTAACCCCAAGGAACTATATGCTCTATAAACTGCTGTGTTCTGTAAACAAAGTTTATGATACTCTGTTCCCTTAAGATTCATAAGACACTGCCTTCTTACAAGGCTAAATTAATAAATTGTCTGCCTTTGTCCTGTTCCAGTAAACTCACTCACTGGATCACTAAAAAGACCACCTCTCCTTTGACTGAATAGATAAAAACTGAAACTTCTCTTTGTTCAATCGCTGAGACTTTTGGACAGGAGTCCACCTGAGTCAAGGTGCACCAATAAATCCTCCTGATTCCCATTGAGCCTCCTTGTTCTTTGGAATTCTGCAACAGAATGAAACAGCACCCTCAAGGAGCCTAAGGCCAGTGGGCTGGAAAGAAGAGGCCACCAGGAGAAATCAGAGGGGTCCATGGACGCCAGATAGCCCAGGTTCGTATGGGATTCCACCATGTGCAAGGCAGAAACAAGAGGAAAAGGGGAAGGATGGCCAGAGCATAGGAACCAGAAGTAGCCAGGGACTGCAGGCAGAGTGGCTGGCACCGGGAGACATCCTGCCTATGGCTCTGCTGCTATAAACAGGGAGGAGAAGTGAGTAGGTTGGGGAAAAGGTGGCACGGCAGCCTCACCCAGGGAACCAGTTGTGGTCCCTCGTGACCTCAGGCCAGCACGGGCTAATTCAGCAAGATTAATGTGTTGCCAAAGGTCAGCCCCTCAAAGAGCAGTGCAGCAGCAGACACCACCCACCGGGAGCTGTCTTGGAACTCACCCATCCGTGACCTCCAGAAAAGGGAAGAAGGTTCTAGAAACTTCTCAAAAATGCTTGAAGGCTGAGTCCAGGTTTCACCAGTGGCTGTGTGAGATTTAGCAAGTTACTTCCCCCTCGGAGCCTCTGGGGTCCACTTTTTATTTGTTTGATATGTCTGTAAATCAAACTCTTAGGATGGGCTCCATCCTCTGCCGATGGTATCGGACTCATTCTCCACAATAAGGCTGGGAGGTATGGATTTGGATGATGACCAGTGACACAAGTAGAAACAGATGCTCAGAATGAGGATGTAACTTTCCCATGTGGGGAATTCAACTCAGGTCTGGCTGACTCCAGGGATTATGAGGCTGTTAAGGACCCATCCTAGCATTCTTAGCAAGAGCCTGGCACCCCATTGTCACTCAGGAAACTTGATACTCATTAGCCGCAGGCTAGCACGGGGTCTGCTCTCCTGGCCTCAGTTTCTTTGTCTGCAAATTGAGGATGTAACCAGGCATGGTGCCGAATACTTGTAGTCCTGTCACTTGGGAGGCTGAGGCAGGTGGATCGCCATGAGGTTGAGGCCAGCCTGGACTACATAATGAGACCCTGTCTTAAAGAAAGAAGGAGGAGAGAGAAAGAGAAAGAAAGGGAAGGAAGAAAAAGGGAGGGGAGGGGAGAGAGGGAGGAATCAAGAGAAGGGTGGAGAGAGAGAAATGGTAGGGTTCGATAGTTCCTCAAAAAGTGAAACAAGTTACCACAGGATCCAGAAAAATCACTCCTCTGTATATACCCAAAAGAATTGAAAGTAAGGACTCCAGTGTGTGTACACAAATGTTCACCACAGCACTCTTCACAATGGGCAAAAGTGGAAAATAAAATCATTGATCATCAGTTGATGCCTGAATAAGCAAAATGTCATCTATTCACACAATGGACTATTATCCAACCATATAAAGGAATGAAGAGCCAGGTGTGGTAGCTCAGGCCTATAATCCCAGCACTTTGGGAAGCTGAGACGGGTGGATCACCATGAGTTCAAGGCCAGCCCAGGCTCCGTAAGGAAACCCTGTCTCTAAAAATCAAAAAAAAAAAAAAAAAGTTATAACGGGGTAAGGATGTAACTTAATGTGAAGGCCTTGGGTTCAATCCCTAGAACCACCAATAAATAAATAAGTAAATAAATAGGAATGAAGCCATGACTCACACTGTAACATAAATGGACCTTGAAAGCATGATGCTAAGAGAAGCCAGACCCAACAGGCCATGGGACACAGGGTCCCATTGATTTGAAATGTCCAGAACAGACACATCCAGGCAGACAAAAACAGATTAGTGGTTGCCATGGGCTGGTGAGAAGAAGAGAACAGAGTCATTGCTTAATGGGTACAGTTTCCCTTTGGGGTGATGAAAATGTTTTGGAGCCAGATGTGATAGTTGCACAATACCCTCAAGGTCCTAAATGCCATGGAATTTCTTGCCCTAAAATATTTAATTTTATGTCCTATGAATTTTCCTAATACATAAATGAATGGTGGGAAGTGAGTTTATCTATTTATTTTTTCATTTATTTTTGGGTTTTGGAGACAAGGTCTTACTATGTAATTCAAGCTGACCTTGAATTCACTATGCAGCCTAGGCTGGCCTCAAACTCTTAACGACCCTCCTGCCTCAGCCTCCCAAGTACTAAGATTCCAAGCATCCACCACCACACCTGGCTCAAGGGAAATGGGTTTAGATGCTTTTGTTTCACCAGTTTCTTTGCCACAGTTAGGAAAGAGACATATTATTATTCTATTTTTAGAGATGGGGAAATTGAGGCACAGAGAAAGGAGTTGGTCCACCCAGGGAGGTGGGGAGCCTGGATGAGACCTGGAATCTACCAGACCTCAGGCTGATTCTACTCCTCTGTCTGAGAAGACACACAGGTGACCGACACCCACACCGAAGTCACCATCCTTGGCCACAGGTTACTCAGAGAGAGGGCAGAGCGCAGAACTCAGCTTGACCTAGCACTTTCTCCTTGGCCCAGGAGCGCCCAGCCAGCGAGGCTGAAAGATGAATGACAGTCCCTTTGTACAGACAGAAAACCTTGAGTTTTCCCTGCTCCATACTAGTCCTTTGCCAAATGCCTCCAGACTCACCGGGGATTGAACTTTAAAGTGCTGCTGGTCCTGAGATCATCAGGTTGGACACTGACATTCCTAACCTCTCAGGGTTAAGGCTGAGCCACAGAAAGGAGCCTGGAACTGGGGGAGCCAACAACAGGAAGTCTGTGGTGGAGCACGCCTGTCATCCCAGCGCTCGGAGGCTGAGCCAGCAGGATCATCACAAGTTCAAGGCCAGCCTGGACTACGTAGGGAGTTCAAGGCCAGCTTGAACTACGTAGCAAGACCCTGTCTCAAAAAAATTATGTATATTTGAAGAAATCTCATTTGCCTTTGCAGGATGTTAAGGGGCCCCAATCATTATTTTGAAAACTACCAAAGGGGTCTGGGAATGTAGCTTCGTGGTAGAGTGATTGCCTAGCACGTGGGAAGCCCCGGGCTCAATCCATAGTAGCACCATCACCACCACCACCACAAAAAAAAAAAACCCAAACAGAAAAACAATGTTTAGGGACTGACTACTGTGGTACCTACCTGCAGACCCAGCACTTGGACGGCTGAGGCAGGAGGATCACTTGAGCCCAGGAGTTCAAGGCCAGCCTAGGCAACATAGCAAGATTTGTCTTTAAAAGAAGAAGAAGGGGGGGAGTGGGTGAGGAAGGGAGACTGGAACGTCACTGAGTCTTACACAATGAATGAGTCCTTGGGTTCTATCTCCAGCACTGGGGTGGGGGGGGGGAGGCCTTTGCCCTGTGTTGCTGTCTTCCGGAGGTTTAGACAACTAGAAGCCTGTGGGCGCGTGGTAAATGTTCCCCCAGGGACTGTCAACATCTGGCCCCATTCATCCCACACCATTTTTGGCCCCCCACATCCTGCCAAGGACTAAGCACAGAGGATCTGTGCAATATCCATGTCCTTAATTACAAAACTCCCTCCTTGCCAGGCCCAGGACCAGGTGTCTGGAGATTAAATCTCACCCCTGCTCTCCCAGAAATATACAGCCGAAGCCAGCTGCTGCCTAGGTGAAGGCAGAGAACTCAGAGGCTCAAACTGTAATTTGCTTCTTCCTTTTGGCAAACTGGGTTCCACCAATTCTTAGGCCAGCAGGGAAGGAAGCTCTGGGTTTGGACAGGTGCCCTCAATGCAGAAGGAACTCCTGACTGTGAATCTCCACTCCTGTAGGATGTAAGGTGTTGCTCATCGGCCTAGAGTTCTTTTGCTCCGTGTAGATGGAAATCGTGAATCAGCAGAGTGCAACTCAGTCAGCAGTCCTTGCACTGATTGGCAGGTGCCGGTCTCTGCCGCTGATCTTGGTTGGCTGCTGGTCTCTGGAGCTCATCAAGGCTAACAGCCCCTCATTTTATTGCTCTTTATTTTGAGAGATGGCTCTATCTACACTGCTTAGGGTAATAATCCCAAGCAGATTTATAGGACTTTTGGAGCCCACACTAACTGAGAAATAAATCATGAGCCCTCCAAGACTAACAAGACGCTGGGGAATCTCACTTGTACAGCAGCTACAGGCCCATGATTGGTCCAAGCATAGACCCATAATTGGTGCAGGGCTCTAGGACAGCCTCAGTTGTCATGGCAACCATCCAGTGAGGGGTTGGGACACAAACCAGGGAATCTTCTGGGAGCCCTGCTGTGGTTTGGGGATGTTAACAATGGGTCCAGCTCCCTCCCTCCCTGGTCTTGGCCATGCCAGGTGTCCCCACTTCTTCAAAAAGGCAGCAGCAGCACCCATAGTGGTGGGAGAACAGTGAGAACCCAGGCTGCCACTGTCCCCAGCTCCTTTCTCATCAAACACTTTCCCCATGTGGGGCACCGTCCTAAGCCCAATGTGACCTTATATATGACCTTCCACATATGAGCTCATTTCACCTTCAGAATAACCCTATGAGGTTGGAACTGTTCTCCCATTTTGGACATGACAAAATGAATGCCAGAGATGAAGCCACTTGCTTGAACAAGTGGGCAGAAAAGCGGGAATTTGAATCCAGGTGGGCTGGTTTAGCAAGGGTCAGAAAATTTGTTTTGTTTTCCTTTTGGTGCTGGGAATGGAACCCAGGGTGTTGTGCATGTTAGGCAAGTGCTCACCACTGAGCTACACCACCAGCCCAACCACCTTTTTAGCAAGAAGCCAGATAGTAGCTATTTTTAGCTTTGTGACTTAGCTCTGCCCATTATAGCATAAAAATAGGCAGAGAGAAAATGTAAATGAGTGACAATGATATATTCCAATAAACTTTCAATTATATAAACAAATTATGATTCTTCAACAGAATATTATGCAGCCATAAAAAGAATGATATAGCCAGGCATGGCGACACATGCCTGTAAGCCCAGCTACTCAAGAGGCTGAGGCAGGAGGATCAAAAGTTCAAGGCCAGGGGCCAGGGATGTAGCTCAGTGGCACCACGCCTGCCTGGCAAGCACAAGGTCCTCAGTTCGGTCCACAGGACAGAAAAAAAAAAGTTCAAGGCCAAGGCCAGCTTAGGCAATGTGGTGAGACCATGTCTCAAAACAAAAAGTAAAAAGGTCTGGGGATGTAGCCTAGTGACAGAGCACCCCTAGGTTCAGTCTTCATATTGGGTACTAAAGGGGGAAAAAAATCCACGCAGTGTAGAATTCCATTTATATGCAGTGTTCAGAACTGGAAAATCCATAGACACAGAAAAAGGGGTCAGTGGTTGCCAGGAGCTGAGGGAAGAAAAAGGGGCATGCTTGGTGATGACGTAGTTTCCTTTTGGGGTGAGGAAAATGTTTTGGAAATAGATGTTGCACAATGCTATGAATAAAACCACAGAATCGTATACTTTTTTTTTTTAGACAAAGTCACTATGTAGCCCAGGCTGGCCTCAAACTCACGGCAATCCACCTGCCTCAGCCTCTTGGTGCTGGGATGATAGGTGTGCACCACCCTGCCAGGCTGAATTACACACATCAAAATGGTTAGATCTGTGTTAGCTATGAGACAGGTACTCCTAGATTTGCAGGAAAAAGCTGCTACGCTTTCAAATGACTGTAAACTGCCTCTAAACTTGCTTTTTATTTCAGATAAGGCTCACCAGAGAAACTTACAAGAATTCAGCAAAAATTGCTGAACCACCCCACCCCATCTCTTTAAAGAAACCTAGAATAAACTCTGCTCATTATAATACTAAATCCTCCGGCCGGAAGAATTCCCATCCGCCAATTTTCAGCCTGTCCCCTGTGAATACGCAGGAAAGCAAACTGAGCATGCGCGAGAATGTGTCCGCCTTTACACCTGATAGATCTGCCTGCCAGGCTATGTGTGCGTTTCTTCAGTCAGAGCCCAGTTGCTTTGTTCCCTTGAGGAGGCACTGCTTTGGAAATTACTTGCTGTAAACATTAAACTTTTCTCCACTCCTTTCTCTCCTGGCTGTGTGCATTACGCTCCCCATGGCTGAAACCATTGTTTCAGTCACAGATAGTTTAAAATAATGTTGGAAGAAGGCTTGATGGCAGCGTTTCCGTGTGAACCCAGCGCCTGGTTCTACGAATGACAAAAACTGAAGTCTGGAACCAAAGGAGGACGTTACGAGAGTTTTATTGGAAATGAGAAGAGGAAGCTCATAATAGAAGTCTATTACAAGGCACCCGGAGTGGTGGTGCACGTCTTTAATCCCAACACTCAAGAGGATGAGGTAGAGGGATTGCCACGAGTTCAAGGCCAGCCTGGGCTACATACTGAGCTTTGTCTCCAAAAAGTCTTCTATGAGGGGATTTTAAGTGGAAATTCCAATCAGAGGTCTCTGTTCTAATCTTATATGCATGAGCTGAGGACAGGCAGGGGCTAGAATTCAAGAGAAAGCTATATCTGTTTCCAGGACAGAAGTAGGAAGATACTGTTAAAGCCTAACTTAGAATATTCTGGATAAGAGTCTTCTTCCAGGAGGGAAGACGCCTTACCTCTTTATTCTCATCTCAACCTCTTATCCTTTGCTCTTGTGTTTACCTCTGCATCTCTAAGTTTGGTTTAACTGCTTGAATTAATTCTTAACATGAATGAGGTATTTTATTTTCTTTCTTTCACATTTCTAAGTTTAAATGGCTGCTTGCTTAACTCTTCCAACTGACCCTGTATTAAGCTTCTCTAACTGCCTATTTATAATAACTAAACTATTACAGCAACATGTGCCTTCCCCCTGGGAAGCTGAGACAGGAGGGTTGCAAGTTTGAGTCCAGCCTAGGTGATTTAACAATTTACAGAGACCCTGCCTTAAAAAAATGGGTGTGGTGTCACACATCTCCAATCCCACCACTTTAGGGAGGGCTGAATAATAAAAAGGGCTGGGGATATAACTCAGTATGAAGGCCCTGGGTTCAATTCCCAGTGCCACAAAAGATAATGATAATGTTGGAGGTGGTGCCATGGCATACATCTGTAATCCCAGCTATGAGGGAGGCTGAGGCAAGAGGACTGAAGATTCTGTCACCAGCTAGAGTAGGATCTTCTTCACTGATAACAGAAATTAGAATTGAGATGAATTTCTAGGCAACAGCTTTGATTGGAAAGTAAGAGAAAATGGGAAAGGAACATAGGTTTGAGAGGAGAAAAGCTGAAGGAGAGACAGTTCTGACAAAGACCAGACCTGGGCCAATTCCCACGCCTGGCACCCAGAGCTCAGCACCACGCGGGCCATGTCCCCATACAGTATCTGAATGCGCACTGAAGAGGCACCGAGGGGCCATAAAGGCCATGGTTATGAGCTCCAGAAGATAGCGCAGAAGTGAGCAACAGAGAGAGGGCCTCTCTAAGGCTCTTCAATGAAAATTGAAGCCTACTGGGAAAGTGAAGAAAATCTCTGCAATAAAGGCACACTGGACCACCATGGTTGGTAAATTGGTGGGATTAGCACATCGCATAGAAACCTGAGCTTACTTTGGAGGAAAGACAGCTGGATCCTGCAGTAGAGCCTTGCAGAGTTCAATCCTACAGGATATCAGGGACCTCACCTTGTGCTTTGCAGCCAGAAATCAGCCTGAATCTAAGTGAACTACAGCTGGTTTGCTGAGACTCATAGACTTAGACCTGCACACTACTGACCACACTGCCTGCCAGGACAACAGAGATATACCCTGAGGGAGGCCCCCCCTTTTTTCTCTCTCTCTCTCTCTTTTTTCTCTTCTTTTTTTCTTCTCTCTCCCCTCTTGTTCTGCATGTCTCTCCCTCTTTGTTCCTGTTCCTGTCCTATTTCGGATTGTTTTTCTCTCTCTTCCCTTCTCTCAACTGTCACTATTCTTATAGGAAGGTGAATAGTTTCTAGCTTCCCTATGGCTATTAGCTTCTTCTGTTCTTGTCAATGTTCCTTCGGGCTGGGGATTTAGCTCAGTGGTTTCACTGCCTGCTGCGCAAGCGCAAGGACCCGAGTTCGATCCCCGGTACCAAAAAACAAAAAAACAAAAGAAAATAAAATGTTCCTTCACTCTGTCTTTTCCTCCTGTCTTCAACAGTTTCCTACAATTTAAATGATACTCCCGTCTCCTCTGGCCTCACTTCTAACCTTTTCCTCTCCTTCTATCTCTCTATTCCTCTCTCCCCAACCTCTTCTAAGTCCTTATCCCAAAGGGTAAATCTGCTATATTAAAGGGTTTATTTACTACAAACATATTTGGGGCTGGTCCTTGTCTTTGATCTACCTCACAGGGTTAAAGGTGACAGACTAATAGCTACCACATATTGTCATTTTCTAAGCTGTGTTTGATGCTATTGTTGTTGCCGAGTGTAGCAACTGGGCTAAGGTGTCATGATTGATCTAATCAGTTGTCCTCTCTGGTATGCTGAAAATGAGATTGCCTAAGAGTCATTAGAGACTCAAAGCCTAAAAAGACCAGCTGTACCTGGAAGATATCTCTGAGAAGCAATCACTCCATAAGGGCTCTACATACAAATAATAAAGATACTCACAATAAGCAATATGGAAGTACCAGCCCAGGAATGAAACCAAAAAACAGCACCAACAACAAAATTAGAAATGAGAAGACATTTAAGCAAGGTGCAAACCCAGACTTCCAGCTCACCAAAGACAAATTCTGGGGAAAACTAGGTGAAAGAAATCTGATAACCAACCACGTGGACACCCTGAACTGATAGCACGGGAAGTAACAAAACAGATGAATGAGGCTCTAGAAAAATTCAAAACAGAAATAATTTCCCAGATAACTACAGAGATGGTGAGCAGAATGAAAGACATGATTAGACACTCTAGAACAGAAACAGATTTTAAAAAATAGATGAGCTCAGGACCATGATGGAGGGAAGCCATGAACACCCAGCATAGAAAAGAAATGGAAACCATGAACTCCCAACATAGCAAAGAAATGGAATCCATGAAAGAGATTCAAACAGATATTCAGGAGATTAAAAACTCCATTGAAAGTATTCACAGCAGATTGAGTGAATGTGAAGATAGAATATCAGATATAGAAGACAGGATTGTGGTTAGTGACCCTGAAAAGGGAGACTTCTTAAAAATAGTAAGGGACCATGAGAAATCGATCCAGCAGCTGCTAGATGATGCAAAGAAGAATAACATAAGACTGATAGGTGTCAACAAAAAAGCAGGAGAAAGTACAATTGACATAAAAAAAATCTGTTCACAGAATTAATGACAGAAAACTTCCCAAACAGAGGAAAAGAATTTGACATACAGATAAATGAGGCATGTAGAACTCCAGCTAGCCATGATAGAAAAAGGTCTACACCTAAACATATAATAGTCAAGATCCCAGAAACCCAACAGAAGATCAAAATCCTACAAGCAATTAGAGAAAAGAAAGAAATCACATACAAAGGAAAGCCCATCAGAATCACAGTGGACTTTTCAACACAAACCCTCAAGTCAAGGAGAGCCTGGAGTGAGGTATTGCAAACCCTAAAAGAAAATAACCTCCAACCTAGACTGTTGTATCCTGCAAAATTATCTTTCAAAATTGATGGGGAAATTAGATACTTCCACAAAAAAGAACACCTGAGAAACTTCCTGAGCACCAAAGACCAGACCTAGTACAGTTAGAAACAAAGGAGCTGAGTGAGCCCCTGCCTTTCCTACATTCAACTGTAAACCCCACCTTGAGGGTTACCCGTGCTTCCACTGTTTTTTTTTTGCTTCCATTTTTTTAAAGAAATATAAAATAAAATAACAAAAGCCTGAGAGATCGCCACATTCTAGGTGCAGAGCACTGCTGCCAGTGAGAAATCCAGGGGGAGGCACCAAAAAGCCAGAGGTGTCCGGCCTTTAAATTCTAAAAGCCTAAGTTGTCACACTCCTTTTTGCCCTTTTCCCTCTTCCCTATTCCTGCTGAAACTTTCCCGGTGGTCTTCCATAAATGCAGCTACTTACTACTGTCTACAAAGTGTACAGTTGGCAATTCTCTCCTTGCTGTACACAAGAACCTGGACTATTTTGGGCCCAGTCAACTGTAACAGCTCTGCCTGTTAACAAAGAAAAGGAGCAAGCATGTGGCGGGGCGGGGACTTGGTTCTGAGGATGCTCTGCTGAATCCAAGGTGACTGCAGGCTTAGGGCAATGGTGGAGACCTCTCAGTGCCACTCCCTGGAGAGTCTGGAGCGAAACATTGTAAATGCTGCAGCTGAGGCCTCTGCAAATCTGTCTTGATGTTGTGTGCCCTTGGAAAGACCATAGCGCTCAGCACTACACCCCTGAAATGCCCCTTTTGTGTTCCCACAATTGCCCAGTGAAGGGGACATTGTCAGTGTGTCCAGGCCAGATGGTCTGGCTGAGTGTTGCCTGAAGGATTCTGGGAACTGGGCAAATGAGTGCTATTGATATAGGGGAAATAATATAACTTCCAGCCTGCTAGATGTCAGATATACCAAGTTCACGTTCCCCAAAATCGAAGAATGAATTCTTAAGAGTGGAAAAAAGAATTTATTGAGAGCCAAAAAGCCTGCTTCTCAAAAGGAGTTTTATAAAACAAAATCACAAAGTGGGTATAAAATTACGAAGTGGGGGGCTGGGGATTTATCTCAGTGGTTCCGCCACCTGCCCTACAAGCGCAAGGACCCGAGTTCGATCCCCAGTACAAAAAAAAAAAATTATGAATTGAGTACAACATGGGTCAAAACTATGATCAACAAATAAGATTACAAGTTAGTCACTTAAGTAGTTATTGATCCAGTGAGGAAGCAGGTCACATAACAAGTGTACATGGAAAGAACAAGGACCTTTGTAGGAAAGGATGGATCAGGAGGTCCTGGTCAGCCACCTGGTTGACTGATGTCTATCTGGACTTTATTGGACCAGGTGATATCAATCATAGTATAATCTTTAATGTATTGCTTATCCCTTGGAGAGACATGTAGGCCTGATCATTCTGTTTTTATCTTGAGCACTGGTCTTTGACAGATCCACCTCCAGCAACAATTGTAATGTGTTCTCATTCTCTGCACCGAATCCCTCAAGGGCCTAGCCCTGTCTAATTACCTATAGTGTTTCTACCCAACTTAGCTGCCTATGCTATCTATAAAACCTGCCTTCCTGCCTGTCCGATAACTCAGCTTTCCTCGGAACACTGGTCAAGTTCATGATGTCATGAGGAAGTGCAGTAGTTGACTATATGAAACCAACTCCCTGCAACGGGGCCCATTTTTTTTCCAGGGGGGCTGATTTCACCCATTGCCATTGGACTTTGGGAATTTCTGGCAGTCGCCTGTCTAGCCAGCCAGTCCCACTGAGGTATCTCCTCTGGCCCACCATCACTGTGTTTCCAGATGATGGCCCCGTGAGGTTCTTTCCAGGTTCTTGGCGTCCAGAACAAAGGATTGGACAAGACATGCAGTAAAGGCAGCGAAAATCTGTATTTATTGAAGGTAGAAAAGAAGTATCTCTGGAAGGGGATGTAGCTCAGTGGCACCACACCTTCCCGACAAGTGCAAGGTCCTGAGTTCCATCCCTGGTTGCAGGGGGAGGGGAGGGATATGGACACTGGTTTGGCCTGCTGTTACATGTAAATGAAGGATCAAGAATAGTGTCTTTTGGGCCAGGGATTTAACTCAGTGGTTTCACCGCCTGCTGCGCAAGCTCAAGGGCCCAAGTTCAATCCCCGGTACCCAAAAAAGAAAAAAGAATAGTGTCTTTTGATTGGTTGTGCTTGCATGCAAATGAAGGAGTGAAAAAAGCACATTCTGATTGGTCCTGTGAACAGCAACCAGATTCAAATGGAGGATTAAAAACAGCAAGTTTCTGATTGGTCCAAAACAGCACTTTTCCAAAACAGTACAGTGATGATGGTGTCTTTGTCCCCCTGTTGCTGAGGTTTTTTTTTAAATTAATTTTATTGGTATGCTTTTGATATACATAATGATCACATTCATCACAGGGAATTTGTACCTGCACATAACATATCTTGATTCTTCTTTTTTCCCCATTCCCCTCCCCTTCCCTCCCTTCAACCCTTCTTCCCCACCTTATTTAATTTTTTCCCTTCTATTCTCTCTCTTTTTTTTCTTTTACCTTTTCCCTTCCTTTTTTCCCCCTCCCCTCTCCCTTGCTCCCTTGCCCCCTTGCCCAGTCTTAATTGGACCTGTTGGGGTGATAGTTTTCTATCCAGCCCACTGTCACCAGACTTTGTGGACAAATTTGCCAATGGACCTTATTCCTGTTCATTCTTTTTTGAGGGGGTACAGTGTCTCACTTTGTAGTTCGGGGTAGCCTTGAACTATATACCTTAGGATGGCCTCGAACTCACAACAGTCTTCCTGAGTGTGGGATCACAGGCAGATGCCACCACACCTGGCTCCATACTGAATAGGTTTTTTTGTTTGATTTTTGTGTGGTTTTTTGGTACCGGGGATGGAACTCATGTCCTTGTACTTGTGGGGCAGGCAGCAGAACCACTGAGCTAAATCCCCAGGCCCTGAATCTTTTTAACTTTTTCTTCGGCTTCGAGCATTTATTTCATTCCTTCTATGGTTCTATATTGCTGCCACAGTCAGCAATAAAAGTGGGTTTTTTCCTCATGATGAAAATGTGGGTTTTTTGTTTTGTTTTTTGATTTGGGGGGGTGGGGGGTGGTACCAGGGATCAAACTCAGGACCTTGCACTTGCGAGGCAGGTGGTGGACCCACTGAGCTAAATCCTCAGCCTGATGAAAATGTTTTGACAAAACTACAGAAGTGAAGACCACATCAGTGATTGCCCTCGGACCAGAATAGGAGAGCAGTGCCAATATAAAGGATTATAACAGGAAGTGATTCCTTTTTGGTACTAGAACAGTTCTGTATCTTGACTGGGGTGGTTATATAGATCTAGAAGTGAGATAAAAAATTTCATACCACTTAGCTGGATGGGCATGGTGGCACCTGTAAACCCAGCACTCAGGAGGCAGAGGCAGGAAGGTTGCTGTGAGTTTGAAGCCAGCCTAGGCTACGTAGAAAGATCCTATCTCAGAAAAATAATTTTTTTATGCAATTAAGTTCCTTCTCCTCTGGCCCTGATCCAGCTTCTCTAATGGCCCAGGACCCTTGGTCCCCCTCTAGAGCTGGCCCCACATCCTAGTCAGTGGCCTGCAGGGTCTTACCCCTCCTGGCAGGTGGACCTCATGAGATGGTTCAGAAATCTGGGGTACAGGGTGATTCATCATGGTATCTGCAGCCTTTCTGCTGCCGCCCAGACCCAGCCCAGTGCAGGCGAGTTGGTATGTGGGTGCCTGAATTTTTCGGAGTCTAACCCCAAACTGACCCAACAGCCCTCCCCAATCAGGTTTTTCTGGTTCCCAGCAAACCTTCCCTAACACCCACTTGGTCATGAGCCTGCATTGGGCACTCTGGGGCATCCCATCTCCGGGTCTAGGGGAGATAAGTGTGGATGGGGAAACTCCTAGGCTTGCTAACATAGGCTGGCTACCTATGAAATGAGCACCTCAGCCTAAGTATCTAGGACCATAGGCTCATGCACGCCGCCACCCAGCTGGGCTGGGGCTTTGGAAGCCTTGGGGACTAATGGAACCTAGCATTGGGTTTCCAGCCTTCCCCTTCCCCAGATTCTAGCTATGTGACTTTAGATCAGTGGCATAATCTCATAATCTCTCTGAGCTCAGCCTCCTGCTGGACAAAATGGGAATAAATGAGTGGCTAAATAAAACTGCCAGAGACCTCACAAACAGCCCCGAACAGCAGAAGGAACAGAGGCAAATCTAGAGTCCACACCGCTGAATCCAGGTCATTTCCAAACCAGGAAGCCGCAAAGTAAGGGTCTCACATAAGAACCACCCTCTAGCATCCTGGCCCTGGTGGACACAGGGCCAGAATTAGGGCAAGACAGGTAAAACAGGAAGACGAGATAAAATTTTCCTGAATTTTCCTTTGGTCTCTAGCTCTAATACATATCAGCACAGGACTATAACTGATCTTGTCTTTATTTAAAATCTTAATATTTTGTTCATCACGCCAGGTTTGGTGGGGCACACCTGTAATCCCAGCACTTGGGAGGCTGAGGCAGGAAGATTCCCGTGAGTTCAAGGCCAACCTGAGCTGCATAGAGAGACCCTGAAGGAATCTGACCACCACCATCCTGATGGGAGACCCCTGTAAACCACACCCTCCCAGCACAGCTGCACCTGGGGAATCATAGCACTATCAGCTGTGATATTGCTAGTAGCCACTACTACTTGCATTTTCCCAGGCCTCGTCCTTGGCAGCCATCATTGCTTGAGCTCTCTCAAGCCTTGTTCTTGGCAGGAAGCCACAACCCCCGTTCACTGAGCTCCCCTCTCCCTGCAACTCTACAAAAACCCCACAGCCTGTAGGAGAGCAGCTGGTCTGGTCTCTAGTGCCAGAGCGGTCCCTCTCAGATTTGTTCTGCAATAAACCTGTCCTGTTGAGCTCGTACCTCTGCTTCTTTTCCTTTTTCCTAACAGACCCTGTCTCAAAAAAAAAAAAATTATTCATCATCAAATTTTTTGCATTCACTTTGGGCTCTTAGGGCCAAGGATTTAGCTCAGTGGTTCCGCCACCTGCCTCACAAGCACAAGGTCCCGAGTTCGATCCCTGGTACAAAAAAAAACCACTTTGGGCTCTTAAATTATTGCATTTAAAAGTTACTTATCTCAAGAGAATGGAAAGACAAGCGACAGACTTGGAGAAGGTATTGACAAAAGACACAGCTGGTAAAAGGACCAGAATCCAAAATACATAAAGAACTCAACAATTACAAAGCAAACAATTGGATTTTTAAAAATAAGCCAAAGAGCCAGTGGCGCATGCCTGTAGTCCCAGCACTTGAGAGGCTGAAGGAGGAGGATCACTGTGAGTTCAGGGCCAGCCTGAACCACAAAGGGAGACCCTGCCTCAAAAAACAAACAAACAAACAAAAAAAAGCCAAAAGCCAAAGACCTGAACAGACCCCTCTCTCAAAAAGATACACAGATGGCAAATACACATATGAAAAGTGATTCATATCATATATCATCAGGAGCTAGACATGGTGGTATGAGCCTTTCATCCCAGCACTCAGGAGGCTGAAACAGGACGGTCACAGTTTGAAACCAGCCTGCCGTGGACCCTGTCTCAAAATAACAATTAAAATTAAATAAAATAAAAAGTACCAGGGGTGTAGCTCAGTACTCCCTGGGTTTAACCCCCACACACACACACACACACACACACACACACACACAAAGTAGAATGTACATCAAGAGTGAGCCCTAAAGTAGACTATGGACTTTGGGTGATAGTGATGAGTCAATGTCAATGTAGGTTTTATCGATTGTGACAGATGTGCCTCTCTGGTGAGAGATGTTGACAATGGGGGAAGCTGTGCCTATGTGGGAGCAGCAGGTTTATGAGAAATCTCTGTACCTTCTGCTCAATGTTACAATGAACCTAAACCTGTCTAAATTTTAAAAAAGAATTTTTTCAGCCAGGGATGGTGGTGGATGCCTGTAATCCCAACATTCAGAAGGCTGAGACTGGAGGATCACAGCAAATTTGAGGGCAGCCTGGGCTACATAGTGAGTTCAAGGCCAGCCTGAACTATACAGCGAGACCCTGTCTCAAAAAGAAAAAACAATCTTTCGGGGCAGGGATTTAGCTCAGTGGTGCCACTGTCTGCCTCGCAAAGCAAAAGGTCCTCAGGTCTATCCCCAGTACAAAAAAAAAAAAAAAAAAAGCAATCTTTTTAAAATCCAAAAATATTTTTTTTGGTTTTTTGAGACAGGGCCTTGCTGTGTAGTTCAGGCTGGCTTTGAACTCACTATGTAGCCCAGGCTGGCCTTGAATTCTCTGTAATCCTCCTGCCTCAGCCTCCCGAGTGCCGAGCCAGGATCACAGGTATGCACCACCACATAAAAATCCATTTATCTTGATGACTGATTTCAGCTGCACCCAAAGAAGATGCCTCCCCCTAGGCAATGCCCACATCCTCCACTTGGTGCTACCAGGAAGGGCTCCTTGCCCCCAGATCCTTGGAAACTTGGGCTTGGAGGAGGGTACTGCCAGTGGGGAGTGGATCCCATTCATCTGGTCCCCGATGTCCTAGTTCCTGTTGCCAGCTGAGTGCCAGATGAAGAATACTTGATAGCTGAGTGGGTCCCAGGGATGGCTCCCTGGGGAGTCCCAGGCCTGGTCACTCTGGGCTGACTCATCCTAAGTCTCAGCCTGGTGGGTCTCCGGACACTCCTCCCAGTGGGTGGTACAGAGAAGTCATCCACAGGCATAGCAGGCCAGCCTAGTGGAGCCCGCCCCCCATGTCTGAATAAAGGAGAGACCCACTCATTCCCTAGGACTCAGCTGCAAGTCCCCAAGGAAGTGGAAGGACCCTCACTGTCACCCCAGGTAAGTCCAGAAGCCACCTCCTGGGACAAAGCCCAGGTTCTCCAGTGCTCAGGCCCAGCTCCGGCTCTCAGCTCCATCTGGGGGTCTGGGGGGGCTGTAACTGGGTAACAGTTGACATCATGGTGGCCATGGGCTTGGAGCAGGCCTCAGCAAAGACAGTACCTGGTGTGTGCGGCACCACATCCCATCATCCCACCTACTCCTCAGCCAGTTTAAATTTGAGCTTCGCCCAGGGAAATTAGCGAGACCTTGTCTCAAAATAAAATAAAAGGAGTTGGGGCTGTACTTCAGGGGTGGAACACTTGCCTAATAGGTACAAAGCCCTGAGTTCAATCCCCAGTACCAAAGAGAGGTGGGGAATCCTTGTTCCCACCACCCATTCTTTTGGTAAACCTGGGCAAAACAAAAGAGAGGGGGAAGAGAGAGAGACCCCATGGAGGAAGAGTCAGGCCATGTGGCTGTGCCATTAAAGGAGACACTGGGGCCCTGGCCCCTTCCTGTATCTGTTTCCCGTCTGCTGTGGAGCAAGCCGCTTCCTCCGACTCCTTTTCCCATCAGAATTCACTGCCTCACCGCAGGCTGAAAGCTCCAAAGCTTTGAGCCAAAATAAATCTTTCATTCTTAAAAGTTGATTATTTCAGTATTTTGTCACAGTGATGGAAACTCTAACTAGCAAAAAATCCAACAGCCCCGCACAACCTGTTCTTGGTTTTGTTATTGTTGTTCTTTGAGACAGTCTCCCTATGTAGCCCAGGCCGGCCATGAACTCAGGATCCTCCTGCCTCCGCCTTCCAAGTGCTAGGATCCCTACACTCAGCAACACAGCCTGTTCTTACCAGGCAGCTGAGAGTCCCCTCTGGTGGCCGGCAGTAGCTACTAGTCACTAGAGGGAGAGGGCAGGACTTACTGCATGCACTTCGGTTTACCTCTCTCAAGAATGGGCAAAATTTGCTCAAATCTGAATTACTAACCCTCTGGGAAGAGCCTGGTTCACTGACCCTTGACACTAGGGATGGGACAGCAGGAAGAGACCTGGGGGCCCAGACGACCTTGAACTAGGGCACTCTGCTCCTACGCACCAGCTGCCTCCCGCGGCTCTGTGAGAAGCAGCTGTGTCACTCATCGGTGGACTTTGACAGGGCCCAAGGGCTCTGCTCATCTCTCCCCACCTGTCCCCTTCCAGCACCTCGAGGTGCTTGCTGAGGCCGACCACATAGGTCCCCTCAAAGCTGGAGACCCATGATGAGACCCCACAGTGTCCTCTGGATCCTGCTTGGATTGCTGCTGTGCCCAGAGCCCGGGACAGGTGAGTCAGAGGTCAGAGGCCTGGGGCTGGGACTCTCAGCTGCACAGAAGTGTACAGTGGCCCTTTCGGCATCGGGCCCTGAATGCGACGAAGCCAGTGAGACCGGCTCTCAAGGGACCTCCAGTCTGGGGACTCAAATGCTCCCAGCCCCATCGAGTCAAGCCAGGAATGGGGACCGGATGTGGTGGCACATGGCTGTGATCCCAGCACTTGGAAGGCTACCCAAGTACCTCCCAAGCTACTCAGGAGGCTGAGGCAAGAGGGTCACAAGTTTGAGGCCAGCCTCTGCAATTTAGTAAGACCCTGTATCAAAAGAAAAACAAAAAAGGATTGAAAGGAGGGTGTCCCTCAGCACTCCCTGGGTTAAACCCCAGTACCCTTACACACACACACACACACACACACACACACACACACAAACATCACTGACAGTGGTTCTTGGCCCAAAGTAAATGTTTAATAAATATCAGTGATTTATCCAAGAACCCAGCTCTGGGCTAGGAAACCCAACACCTCTAAATTCTAGGGGGTTTTTTTTTTTTTGAGACAGGGTCTCGCTATCTAGTCCAGGTGCGCCACCACACCCTGTTTAAATTCTAGGTTCTGGCAGACATGGTGACACGTGCCCATACCAGCACTCGGGAGGCTGAGGGCAGAAGGATTGCCATGAGTTTTATCCTGGGTGTGATAGTGTACTCCTATAATCCCAGCACTTGGGAGGCTGAGGCAGGAAGATCACTGTGAGTTTGAGACTAACCTGAGCTACATAGTGAGTTCAAGGCCAGCCTGAACTACACAGTGAAACCCTATCTCAAATAATAATAATAATAATAATAATAATAATAGCCGGGGATTTAGCTCAGTGGTGCTGCCACCTGCCTCGCAAGTGCAAGGTCCCGAGTTCCATCACTGGTATTAAAAAAAAAATGTTAAGAATCAAATAATAATAATAATAATAATTCTAGGTTTTTAGCCATTGAAAAGGCACAGCCCCACCCTCCCTCTCTTCTTGGGCATCCTTCCAGATACCTCTCCCTCTAAAACTTGTAACTCCAATGTGTCACCCCAAATGATGAACCCTTTTCTTTTCTTTTTTTCTTTTTTGAGACAAGATCTTGCTGTATAGTTCAGGCTGGGCTTGAACTCACTATGTTGCCCAGGCTGGCCTCGAACTTGCAGTTATCCTCCTGCCTCAGCCTCCTCAGTGCTGGGATCACAGGCATGTGCCACCAGGCCTGGCTGCATCTTTTCTTAAACATCTGGGACCCCTTGTGCCTTTGTCCACACCACCACACCATCTCCACATCTCTCTTTCAGCACCCTGAGAATCCATTTCCTCATGACAGCCATAGAAACAATCTTAGGATGCCAGCCTGGCTTCTCTCTTTCTCTCTCTCCTGCCTATAATCTTCCATGGCTCCCCAGTGTTCCCAGCCCCTTAATCAACAGACAACAGTCTGACTGCCTCAGTTTCCTCCTGTACACAAAGGACAGTTCTGGGAGTCACCAGGTTGTCAGGTGGAGCGCTAGGAGGAGGGGAAGATGTGGGATCAGCAGGGGATGCTCAGAGACGGATGACACATTCTCTCTCCCCCAGCCTCCTTGCCTCTGCTCATGGACTCCGTCATCCAGGCCCTGGCTGAGCTCGAGCAGAAGGTGCCAGGGACTGGGGCCAACCAAAGTGCCTCTGCATGGCTTCTATCAGCCCAGAGCTCTGGGCCCCGCCATCCCCTCCACCACCTCCTGCTGGAGGCACCAAGTCTCAAGATCACCGAGCTGGAGCCGCCACCCCTGAACCCAGAGCTTCAAGACCTGGTTGAGAAGGTGGTCCGACATGATGTACAGGACGGGCGGGAGTACGGGGTGGTGCTGGCACCCGATGGCTCCACTGTGGCTGTGAAGCCTCTGCTGGTGGGACTGACAGCCGGGCTACAAGTGCACAAGGTTTCAACCTTAACCTTGTCCTCTGAGAGCCCGGCCACCCCTCAAGATGCTGAAGCCACCTCCCCAGGGCCCACGGGTGCTTCTCCAGTTATCACCCCTACAGATGCCAGAGCCACCCTACCAAAAGGCAAAGCCGAACTGCTCACTGCTAGGGACAGCTTCCTGACCATCACCCTCGCTGCAGATCTGGGCCTAACCTTCCTCCAGGGCTCCCAGGACAAGAACCTCCCAAGCCTGGGAACTGATGGCTGCTGGGACCAGCTCTCTGTCCCCCAGAAATTCATGCTGCTGGACTCCAAGGTGTCCGTGCTGACCATGGCCTTCCTCAATGGCGCCCTGGATGGGGCTCTCCTTGGAGACTACCTAAGCAGGGTCCCTGAGCCCCGACCACTCCTCAGCCGCCTGCTGAGGGAGTACTATGGAGCAGGGGTGGCTGGAGACCCTGAGTTCCGCAGCAACTTCCGGCGGCAGAAGGGGG
This sequence comes from Heterocephalus glaber, assembly GCF_053883595.1. NCBI lineage: Eukaryota > Metazoa > Chordata > Mammalia > Rodentia > Bathyergidae > Heterocephalus > Heterocephalus glaber. Next base: position 2,504,201 of record NW_028258457.1, on the reverse strand, counting down.
CTGCTCTGACCTCAGCCTCCACCCTGGCCCAGCAGGTGTTGGGGGCTCTTGTGCTCCTACAGGGTGTGGAGCCAGGACCGCCACAGCTGCAGAATATCAGCCAAGAACAGCTGGCCCAGGTGGCTGCCCACGCTGCCAGGGAGTTCACGAAGGATTTCCTGGGTGAGAAGATCCCCTTACCTTGTGCCCTTCCTGTCACAGACACAGACATTCCGATGCTATGGGATCAGGGGGATGCAGGGCCACAAGATTCCAGAGGGTACATTAAGGGCTTTAGATGGGGGAGGGCAGGACTGCTGCACACGTGAGGAAATGTTAGAAGGAGTAGGGCCTTAAAGGATGAATAGAAGTTTATCTGGGTTGGTTTTGTGTTGTTGTTTTTTTTTTGCGGGGGGGAGGGGAGGGTGCTTGGTTTTGTTTGTTTTGTAGCAGGTACTGGAGATTGAACCCAGGGCCTTCACATGAAACTACATCCACAGCCCCTTTTTTGTATTTTGTTTTTTTCTGGTACTGGGAACCGAACTCAGGATCTTGTACTTGCCAGGCAGGCACAGCGCCACTGAGCTACATCCCAGGGTCCCTTCTTTGTTATTTTGAGACAGAGACTTGCTAAGTTGTTAGATGACCCAGACAGGGCTCAAATTTGTGATTCTCTTGCCTCAGCCTCCTAGAGTGCTGGGATGACAGGTGTGCACCATGAAGCACAATGGTGAGCTTTATCTGAATTTTTTTAAAGTGAAGAAGAACTAGGTGTGGGCGACATGCCTGTGAGCTCAACTCCTTGGTGGCTGAGACAGGGAAACTTAGACTCTGTCTCCAAAGAAAAGAAAAAGGAAAAATGGCTGGGGGCATAGCTCAATTGTATAGCACTTGCTTAATAAGCACAAGACCCGGGATTTGATCCCCAACACTGCTTGGTTTGTTTGTTTGGTTTGGTTTTGGTTTTTTTTGGGGGGGGGAGAAGGTCTCAATATACAGTTCAGGCTGGCCTTGAATTCACAATACTCCTGCCTCAGCCTCCCAAGTGCCAGGATTACAGGTATGCACCACCGTGCCCAGCTCCAGCGCTGCTAAGAGAAAGGAAAAAGAAAGTGAGGCAGAGGTTGCTTTAGTCAGCTTTCCATTACTGTAACAAAATACCCAAGACAATACAACTTAAGAAGAAAGGTTTATTTTGGCTCATAGTTTTCAGTGCATAGTCAGCTGTCCATTGTTTCTGGGCCTATAGCAAGGCAACACATCACAGTGGAAGTGAGTAACAAGTGACAGAGGAAACTGCTCACCCCTTTCAGTTGGGAGCAAAGAGAGAAAGGAAGGACTGGGGTCCCAATGTCCATCCCCTGTGACCTAACTTCCTCTCACTAGACCCCACCTCGAAAGGTTCTCCCACCTTCCAGTAGGGCTCAGCTGGTGTAAATGGGCAGAGGTTCAAGTGACAGTTCAGCTCAGTAAATGCAGGCTGAGGTTTCTTTTTTTTGGTACCGGGGATCGAACTTGGGACCTTGCGCTTGCGAGGCAGGCGGCGGAATCACTGACCTAAACCCCCGGCCCCTAGGCTGAGATTTCTTTCTCAGTGCTGTTTCATTTCCCTTAGGTCAGGGCACGGGCAGCTGAAAGAAGCATTGGGTCACTGTACCAGGTCCATTTTAAGGCCCTGCCCCTGCTTTAACCTGACTCTACCCATCACCAACTCCTCCTCCCCCGTGACAGGCTCTGTCCCCTAGTTCTACTCCAACATTCAGTCTTGTCCCACATAGGGACAGCCCCACTCATTCACTCTTCCTTGACAGTCTGTTCCGCCCCTTCCACCCAGGCCCCTCCCACCTTCCTTGAAGTCTGCCCTTGAAGTCTGTGCTAAAATTTTTGAGCTTTATCTCAAAGATAAGGGGAGACACAGAGGATATTCCAAGACTGGGATATTCCAGGACTTTGATTTACTTAAATTAGATTTTAGTAGGGACCAGTGTGGGGTGAGACTGGACTCTCCCTAAATCTGGGACGATACCAGAGGGACATCCACGCATGCGCGTTCATGGGTGCAGAGGGCAGGAAGGAACCCCTCCTGATCCAGCTTGGTCTCCCTCGCTTTCAGGATGCCCAGCCATCCACCCCCGCTGCCGCTGGGAAGCCGCGCCCTACCGGGGCCTCCCGATACCACTGAAGCTGCCGCTCAGGTTCTTGTATGTGCATCACACCTCTGTGCCGGCTTCACCGTGCACCACCTTCGAGCGCTGCGCCGCCAACATGCGCTCCATCCAGCGTTTTCACCAGGACCATCGAGGCTGGGATGACATCGGCTACAGGTGGGCGAGGCCTACGGGCGGAGTGAGAGGGTGGAGCTTGGAGGAGCAGGGTCCAGCTGCCACGGGGGCAGCTGGGCGGGGCTTGGCCGCCTCGGGGCGGGGCCGACAGAGTGAAGCTAGTGACGGGGAGCCTGTCGAGGCGGAGGAGGAGTCTGTGATGGGTGGAGTCAGGTTAGAGCAGGGGCGGTCCTTAACAGGGACCCGAAATTGCTAAACAGCAGGACTCGGGTCAAGGGAAAGACTAGGACTGGAGGCAGGAATAGGGAGGCCTGTGGGGTCTGGGTCTGGCCTCAGTTCACCCCACGCTGGAGGGGGACTGAGCAAGGGAAGCTGGGGGCAGGGTGTATCACAGCCTGGGGTGGGCTAGGGCTGAGACTATCCATTCAGGGCCAAAATGCCTGGCTGGACCATCCGCCCTGTCCCCACCCAGGCTCCCAGATCTGGTCACTGTTCCAGGCCCGCTGTGGGGATGGTTAGAAAATACAGGGCCGGGGATTTAGCTCAGTGGTTCCGCCTCCTGCCTTGCAAGAGCAAGGACCGGAGTTCCGTGTTCGATCCCCGGTACCAAAAAAAAAGTAAGAAAATACAAAAGCAGGCCCAGTGCTGGACCATCCTGTGGTGTTCTAACAGAAAAGCTCCGAACTGGGTATGATCTGGACCAGAGAATAGGAGGAAACCCGGAGGGGAGAGAGGGGACGTGGACGTGGCCAACGCTGAGGGGGATGATCCAGAGAGACAGGAAGATTTCTGGGGTGGCACTTGGAGTGGGAGTGGTGTGGAGCTGAACAGGGGATCTGACATGGGGTCCGAGGGCCCTTGGGGTCGGGGGCTCTTACGGTGAGATGTTCCTTGAAGCTAGATGTTTCTTAGGCTCGGATGACCTTTGATGTCAGGTGACCTTGGGATCAGGTGGTCTTTTGGGTCAGATGGCCAGTGATGTCCAGGGACAGAATGGGAGAGGGACGGCCCAGGGAAGAGGTGAGCCACCCTCACGCCCACGGTGACTCTCTCCCCTCCCTTGCAGTTTCGTGGTGGGCTCTGAGGGCTACGTGTACGAGGGCCGCGGCTGGCACTGGGTGGGCGCGCACACGCGCAGACACAACTCCCGCGGCTTCGGCGTGGCCATCGTGGGCGACTACACCAAGACATTGCCCAGCAAGGCCGCGCTGCACATTGTGCGCGACATGCTCCCTAGCTGCGCAGTGCGAGCCGGCCACCTACGGCGCGACTACCAGGTGCTGGGCCACCGCCAGCTGGTGAAAACCGACTGTCCTGGCGAAGCGCTCTTCCACCAGCTGCGCACTTGGCCGCGCTTCTCGGAGGTGAGTCCCCAGGGCGCTCGGGCCCGCCGCAGCCTCTGACGCATCTTCCTGGCAGCCCTTGGACGCAGCAACCTAGGCCCAGCCTTCAGTCACTGCCAGCAACATCCTCTGCTGTGACTTCTGCCTGCATAACCTCAGCCCAGCTCATACAACCTTGACCTTGCTTTGGGCCCCTACCCAAAGGCTTTCCGGACACATAACACTAACCTAGCCTTTGAATCTACCCCAGACCCCTTTGCCTCCACAACCTCTGTCCAGGCCCTAACCCTGTATTGCAATCCTTAAATGCTGCTCAGTCCCCTGACACTAAGACCCACCAACACAACTCCGCTACTGAGGGCCACCGCAGCTAGCCCAGGAGACTTTGCGATAGCCCCCAACCTCAGTCACTGAAATGCTTCATCATAACTGGACAATTTCATGCCATCTGCGTGCCACCACTCCATTTCCTTCATCCATTGAGACTCCCTGGCCTGCAATGAGCTTTGTAGCCACTCCCACACTTTGGACCCATCCCCTCCCCGCTCCAAAGTCCCAACATGAAGAGAGAGCAGAGCCTGCTACTCATGCACTCCAGTCTGACGCCTCCTTGTGTCTTCCAGACTGGAAACTAAGAACTACCAGGACGGCCTCTCAAAGATCCAGGAGGGTACTGCCTCTCATGGTCGATTCTTCCAGCAGCTGCAGATCTCCAATAAAGTCACCATAGAAAGAAAAATCTCTGGTCTCACATTGTCTGTCTGTGCACATTGTCTAAGTTTGGCTTTGTTCAGAAGCAGACCTGAGAGCAAAAAAATCCAGAATAAGGGGCTGTGGCTCAGTGGTAGAGTTTAGCATGCTTGAGGCACTGACTCCCATCTCTAGCACCACAAAAATAAAAGATATTTTAAAATAAGCCAGGTGTGGAGGAACACACCTGTAATCCCAGCGGGCTGGGAGGCTGAGGTCAGAGGATCACAAGTTCAAGTGAAGTCTGGGCAACTTAGTGACTTACATTCTGACTCAAAATACAAAATAAAAAAGGACTGAAGGTGTAGCTCAATGCAAAGGCTTGGTTCTCAGTACAATAATTAAATAAATAGTAGTACAAGTAGTTGAATGGGAGGTGGCCCCGAGACATATCAGATGGGAAGTGAGGAAGAAAAGCAGGGAAAGAAGAGCAGCCAGGGAAGGATATGTTATCAAGCAAGTTCCCACTGAAGGCAACCAGAGCTCAGTCCCACAGGGACAGCAAACCTCAGGGTCACCCCATGAAAGAGGTAAGGGAGCCGGGGTCACTGATTGAGTAAGCGCCTCCAGCAAAAATGCAAAGAGCCAGGTGAAGTGGTGCAGGCCTGTAATCCTAACACTCGGGAGGCTGAGGCAGGTGGATCTCCATAAGTTCAAGGCCAGCCTGAACTACATAGTGAATCCCTGTCTTTAAAAAATGCAGGGAGACGCCGGGGATTTAGCTCAGTGGTTTCGTTGCCTGCCTCAAAAGCGCAAGGACCCAAGTTCGATCCCTGGTACAGTAAGACTATGGGCCTTACCAAATGCTCTGAGGAGCTGACTACAGTGAAGATCACCCAGGAGGGAACACACTGGACAAGTTGTAAAACAGACCTTTATTAGTCTGGCCAGACGGCACTCTCCAAGCTCCAAGCTTAGAGAGGCGCCCGGCTCAGAGCCTGAGGTCCTTTTATAGGAGATGCTAGAGGGAAGTTGGCAAGCAGAAATACAGAAGTGAAACGCAGAAGGAACTTTTACAGATTGTTCTTAAAATAACATATTCAGATATGGAGTTGGGCAAGCATGACGGAACACTACGCACACAACAGACCTTCCTGGCACAACAAAAAGCACATCCCTGGAACTCGATGTCTACCTGGTGATCCGTAACAGAAGCAGACAAGTTGGGGCCCTATTACAAAATGGAGTAACTGTTGTTCAGTCTCACAGGTACAAAAAAAGAAAAATGCAGGGAGAGCGGAGCATGGTGGTGCACATCTGTGATCCCAGCACTCAGGAGTCTTAGGCAGGAGAATCACCACGAGTTTGAGGTCAACCTGAGCTACATAGTGAGTTCAAGGCCAGCCTTGAACTACGTAAGCAAGAACTTGTCTCAAAAACATAAAAAATAAAGCAAAACAAAACAAATTTGCAATTAAAAATAAAAATAGGTTGCAACACATCATGGCCCATGCCTATAATTCCAGTAAATAATGAGGCTGAGGCAGGAGCACTGTAAGTTCAGGGCCAGCCTGGGAAACTTAGTGAGACTCTATTTCAAAATAAAAATTATCTGTCCGGGAAGATAGCTCAGTGGCACAGCACCTGCCTGGCAAACATGAGGCCTGAGTTTGATTCTCAGCACAAAAAAGAAAAGACAAAATAAAAATTAAAAGAGGGCTGGGGATAGAGCTCAGTGGAAGAGTACTTGCCTAGCATGCTCAAGGCCCTGGGTTTAGTCTCAGCACCACACACAAAAAAGTAAAAATAGGGCTGTGTTGCAATGGTAGAGCACTTGCCTCAGGTGTGTGAAGCTCTGAGTTTGATCTCCAGCACCACAAAAAAATTATATTTATGTGTTTGTTTGTTTGTTTGTTTCTGTTTGTTTTGAGACAAGATCTTGCTATGTAGTTCAGCCTGGCCTTAAACTCACTATGTAGCTCAGGTTTACCTGAAACTCACAGTAATCCTCCTGCTTCAGCCTCCTGAATGCTGGGATGACAGGTGTGCACCACCACACTGGGCTACATTACAAACATTTTGAAATTTGATGTTATCATCTTGTACAAATAAGGAAACCAAGGTTCAGAGAGAGGAAATGACTGAGATCACACAGGGAAAGAGTGGCCAGCTGGTACTCAAACCAGTTCCTGTCTGGCTCTTGGGTCAGGATGATGCTGACTCACTCATTTGGCAGGTCACTATATGCCTACCTTTTTATTTTCCAAGTAAACATTTATTGAGGTATAAGGTATAGGACAGCACACCAAAATATATTGCTTAATGAATTTCACAACAGACCACATCCATGAAACCCGCATTCAGCTCAAAAATAGAATGTGTTAAATTTGAGTTATGTGAATTTCACTTCTGTTAAAAAAAGAAAAGACCAGGCTTAGCAGGGCAGGCCTGTAATCCTAGCAGTCAGGAGGCTGAGGCAGGAGGATCACCGTGAGTTCTCAGCCTGCCTGGGATGCATAGTGAGACTCTGTCTCAAAAAAAGAAACAAAAAAAAGATTGGCTCTTAGAAGTCTCCTTTGTCATTGGCTCTTGTAAAGGAAACCGATACTCTGACTTATTACACATAGCCTCCCTTGCTTAGGAATTTTGTATTAATGGAATCATATAATACATACTTTTTGTTGTGGTGGTGGTGGTACTGTGGATGTAACCCAGGGTCTTCTCCCTGAGCTACATCCCCTGCCCCTTTTTATTTTATATTTTGAGAAAAGTCTCACTGAGTTGTTAAATTTCTGAGGCTGGGCCTGCATTTAACAATCCTCTTGCCTCAGCCTCCCTGAGTGCTGGGAATACAGCCCTACCCCACTACACCCAGTTTATATGATACATACTCTACCTTGTGTTTGGTTTTTGTTTTTGTTCTGGCTCAGCAATCAAGGTCATGATTCAATTGACCTGATCTAAGGTCAATTATTCAGTAGCTCTTTGTCTTTGCTGCAAACTATTCCACTGTATGAAGACACTATAATAAATAAAAAATTTAAAATCTATTCTTTTTTTTCTTTTTAACAGGGTCTCACTATATAGTCCAAGTTAGCCTTGAACTCACTATGTAGCCTTGTGACTCACTATGGCCTCAGACTCACAGGCAATCCTCCTGCCTCAGCCTCCCAAGCGCTGGAATGACAGATATGTGTCACCATGCCCAGTTTAAAATAATTTAACCATGGGCTGGGGATTTAGCTCAGTGGTTCCATTGCCTGCCTCACAAGTGCAAGGTCCTGAGTTCCATTCCCCATACCAACAACAACAACAACAACAACCACAAAAATAAAAAAAATAAAATAATTTATCCTGGGCTGAGGTTTTAGCTCAGTGGTGCCACACCTGCCTCACAAGAGCAAGGTCCTAAAGTCAATCCCCAGTACCAAAATAAATAAATAAATAAATAAATAAATAAAATAATCTATCCTTAAGGAGATGAGGCCAAACAGCTCTCCAACCTGGATGAACAGGTCTCTGCTGTGGCCAGCAGCAGATGAGAGCCCTGGGTGGTCCTAACCTTGCCAGCATTTATCCAGCATGTGACCTTTTTGCAGAAGAGACAACTGAGGCTCAAAGAGAGGCTCATGTGGCGCCTCTTGGTGAGGGATTCTGGGACCATCTTGCCAGAACCCCGCACAGTCAGCCACCCCCTCTACCTCCTCGCCTCCACCCCCATCCTGGCATCCTGCCCCCACCCCCCACCCCCATGCCCTTGCAGCCTGGCTGTGGGGTGGGGTAGGACAGCCAGGGTCACGTGGAGCTGGGTTCAGTGGGAGGAAGCCAGGCCGAGTGCAGACGGCTGCTGATTCTGGGGCTGGCCAGGAAATCAAGGTAAGAGAGAGGAGGGGGCCTGGCCCCCAAGCGAGTTCCCTGGAGGCAGAGCCGAGAGCAGCAAGGAGATGGAGATGAGGCGAGATGCAGGCAGACACTGGGCACAAATGTCGCCCTCTTGTCCCCCAGGTTCTCCTCCACCATGGACTCACCGGCACCGAGCCAGCTCCGCCAAACCCAGCCTGTGGCCCCCTCCCCACTGACATCCTACCGCTGGCACCTGGGGAGCAGCGAGGAGAAGGAGAAGGGAGCTGGAGGCTTCCGCTGGGGCCGCCTGGCCAGCTGGGGAAGGGCACTGAGCCACCAGGAGCCCATGGTGAGCAGCCAGCCGGCCCCTCGCTCACTATTCCGTCGGGTGCTCCCTGCACCCCCCAAAGAGTCACGGAGAAGTCGCCTCCAGCTCTCCAAGACCCTCTGGAGTCGGCACAAGAGTGCATCACAGGAGCCAGAGCCAGAGCCAGAGACTCCAGGTAGGAGCTTCCCCCCGCCCTGCCCAAGGCTCTGCAGGGTGGCTGGGTAGCCGGATGCTTGGGTTTTGTCTGCCACCGGAGCATCAGCCCTCTAGACACAGGAAGTTGTGGGGAGCACAGAAGCCTGGCAGGAAGTGGTGGGGGCCCCAGAAGCATTCTTCCTTCTTTCCACCTAAAGAGGGGTGGGGGTGGGGACTGCCAGGGACCTCCTGGTTGAGCCTGGAGAAGGGACAGGGACACACTCACAGAAGCACTGTGACTCATGGAGGTAGAGTCCAGATGCCAAATGGCTCTTGGCCCCAACTGGTCTCTTGTGTCTTAGTTTCCTCACCTCCCTGAGCTCCACTTCCCCATCAGTGTTTTGTTTGGTTTTGTTTTTGTTTGGTTTTGTTTTTGTTTGGTTTTGGTTTGTTTGAGACAGGGTCTCGCTATGTAGCCCAGGCAGGCCTTGAAACCACAGCCATCCTCCCATCTCAGACTCCTGAGTGCTGGGATGACAGGTATGCGCCTCTAGACTCGGTCACCCCATCAGCTCAGTGGTATTCACGATCTCGACCTTGAAAAGCGTATCATTTCAGGAATTCATGTTCAGTCTGTCAGTCAAGCAGGGGTTTGTTGAGCTATAATGTGAGCCAGTCCCTGACTGAGACAGAAGATGTGACAATGACCAAGTCAGGTGACTTTCCCTGCCCTATTACGATCACGGGAGGGAGGGTAACAGTAAAAAAAGTCAGCAGGAGGAGGCTGGGCACAGTGGCACACGTTTGTAATCCCAGCACTTGGGAGGCTGAGGCAGGAGGATCACCACGAGTTCAAGGCCAGCCTGGGCTACACAGTGAGATCCTACCTCAAAAAACAAAACAACAAAAAGAAATAAAGAAAAGAAAAGAAAAAGTGGCAAATGGGGAGCCAAGAGTCACACAGAGGGACCTAGAAAGGTAATGGATGTCACGAGAATTGAAGCTCAGGGATGTACACAGCAGGGCACCCGCCGGAAACCTGACATGTCCAAGTGACCTGCTAACAAGGAGTTACCCTTTGCTGCCCCTAGTGGTAAGACAAGGGAACACATCGTTCACGTGGGAGGGTTGACCCTGCCTATTTTCTTGGAGATCACCTAATTCTCACCTCTCTTATCTGGCAAAGGCAACACTTTAACCCCCTCCAAGGCATCAGGGCTTGCCCACTGCACAGGATCCAGAGAGAGCTCTTTAGTAAGCGCCACTGCTCCTCACCTGCTTAAACCCCTCCCATGGCTTCTACTACTTCCACAATAAAACACTCCAACTAGTGCCCCAAACCATGTACCAATCTATTCCTGGGCCTTGCCTTCTAGCCCCTACAGTCACTCTTGTCCTTCCCTTTATTTTGCTGGGCCTTGCCCATCCCCTACCAGGCTGGCCTCAAACTTATGGAGATCCTCCTGCCTCAGCCTCCCCAGTACTGAGACAACAGTCATGTGCCACTATGCATGGCTTTCTCTGTGTGTCAAAATCCAACTGCCTATTTAAGACCTCAGGCAAACCCCTCTGGAGGTCTTTCTTGACTCAGTAATTTCTACCGTTTCTCCAAAAAGAAGAGACTGCCACCTACCTTGAATTTTTTCTGTTCCTTTCTCTTTTTTTGGTACTGGGGATCAAATTTGGGTCCTTGCGCTTGCGCAGCAGGTGGCAAAACCACTGAGCTAGATCCCGGGCCCTTCTGTTCCTTTCCTAATCTTTGAATACTTTCCTCCTTTAGATTTAGTCACTTAGGTAGGGAACAAAGTCTCTTGTCCTTGTTTTTGTTCGTGTTTGTTTTTGTACTGGGGACTGAACCCAGGCCTTTGCACTGAGCTACATCCTCAAGCTATTTTATTTTATTTTTTATTTTGAGATAGAGTCTTGCTAAGCTGCCCAGACTGGGCTCAACCTTGCTATCCTGCTGTCTCAGCCTCCCAGAGCTGCCTTGTCTGTTGTTGTTGGGTTTGTTTCTTTGCTTTGAGACAGGGTCTCACTGTGTAGCCCAAGCTGGCCTTGAACTTGTGGTGCTCCTCCTGCCTCAATCTCCTGAGTCCTGGGATCACAGGTGTGCACCACCACACTCAGCTAGTTGTCCTGTCTTTTTAGCATCTTGGACTTACCCAGTGTCTTGGTTAAGAGAAAAATGCTTGTGTGTGAAGCTCAGCTCCATTCCTCATCACCTGTGTGGCCCTGAGCAAGTGACTCAACTTGTCTGGGCCTCAGTTACGAAAGCCCTTTGAATGGCTTTGGAGGAGCAGGGGAGAGAGGCGTGTGTGGAGTGGTAAACACAGTACTGGGCACATAGCAAGTGGGCGATGTCCACCACTATGGACCGTGGAGGCAAAGCTCAGAGAGTGGCAGATTCGTCAAGGGGGAACAGTATGCTGGGGTTGCGGGGTGGTGCACCTAGGAAAGAATCCCCAGGGGGCCTTCCACATGGAGAGGGAGGAGGAAGGGCCCTAAGGTCTCCCCAAACCTCCTCCTCTTCCCAGAGCTAGAGCTGGAGCCAGAGCCACTTGTGTCACAGATCCCTGAGGCCCCCACCCCAGATGTGCCTGTCTGGGACATTGGGGGCTTCACTCTGCTTGATGGAAAGCTGGTGCACATTGGAGGCAAGGAGGAGGTGAGAGGGGAGGGACTGGAACAGAACTGAGGCTGGGCAGGGTGTGGGGGCGAGGGGAGGCCCCTACCCCTCCCAAGGTCGGGTGGCGGCCTCACCTTTCTGACTGCCCCTCCCTTGGGACAGGAGGGTCCTCGTTGGCCCCAGATAGGAAGCGCTAGCTTGGAGGGCAGCATGCAAGTGGTCATGGGGAATCTCAGGAACCCAGGTGAGTCTGGGTGAGGCTGGGGCATTTGGGAGCCTCTCAAGGTGGGGCAGAATCATAGACAATTTCAACCCCTTACCTCCCACCTCTGACCACCCACAGATCGGACCTCTGGAAAGACTGAGCCAGAGGCTGCTGGCTCCAGCCAGGTCCACAATGTTCGGGTGAGGCAGCCAAGGAGAAGCAGGGAATGGAGGTGGGGTGAGCAAGGACTCCCAGTCCTCAGCGTTGAAAGGGGCATCCACTGTCCTGGCTGATCTGGGCCAGGCTGGCCTTCTCTGTGCCTCCGTGTCCCCTGTCTGTCAAATAGAGCAAGTGAGGCCACTTCCTGCTGGGGTCCCTTTAAAAAGAGTTAATGGAGAATGCAGGAAAGCAGATGTTCAATGCTTTATTGAAATGTGAGCTGCCTGGGAATGGTGGCGCACGCCTGTAATCCCAGCACTGGGAGGCTGAGGCAGGACAATCCTGAGTTTGAGGCCAACCTGAGCTACATAATAAGACCCTGTCTCAAAAACAAACAGAGGAGGAGGAGGAGGAGGCAACCAAGCTGGTTGCCATTATTATTGATGCTTTGGGTCCCTCAAGACCAACAGAGCCTTTCCCTGTGGGTGGGAGCTGAGGAGGGAGCCCAGAGTTCTGCCCAGCTGACATCTGACTCCCTCCAGGGGTTGCTCAAGAGGCTGAAAGAGAAGAAAAAGTCCAGGTCGGACCTGGAAGCCAGTGTCCCACGGGATGGGTAAGGGCCTTTGAGTGGCTGGGGCTCAATAGCGTCCTGGTTGTCATCCCCTCCTTCTGCACACAGCCTGCGCCTGTGCCTGTGTCCTCCTTTTTGTTCTCCCCATGCTGGGTGATGCTAGGCCCATAAAGACCTAGCACAAGGTCCCAAGTTCAATCCCCAGTACCAAAAAACAAAAAGACCTAGCACAAAAGAGCCAGCCCATGGGTGAAGGCTGGGATCGAGCTCTAAACCTGGAGCTAAGACAATACCTTGGTCTGGAAGAGTCAGAGGAGGACCACTAGGATAGATGGAAGTTAACTCGGCCAAGAGGCAGCAGGAAAAGCATTTCAGGCAGAGGGTACAGCAAGCAAAGACTGAGAGGCTGAAAGACACAAAAACAAGATGAGTTCAGAAAGTGAGGGGTTACATGGAGGAAGATGAGATCAAAGGTGACAAGGATGTTGGGAAATGGGAAGAAAGCATTCAAATGGGAAGGGGGAAAAAGGAGGAGGGAGGGAGAAAGGAAAGGACAAGAAAAAAGTGAAAAAAAGAAGGAAAAAGTGGAAACAAAGCTTCTGTACATATGGAGGGGAGGGGGCTTGAGGGGGGAATAGGATAAAATAAAATGTATTTTTTAAAGGTGATAAGGGGGCTGGGGATTTAGCTCAGTGGTTTCGCCGCCTGCTGCCCAAGCACAAGGACCCAAGTTTGATCCCTGGTACCAAAAAAAAAAAAAAGGTGATAAGGGCTGGACTTCTCAAGGTCATTTGGGCCACTATGAAGAGCTACGTTTATATTAAAAGCAATGAGGCAGCCTGACACGGTGGCACATCCCTGTCATCCCAGCACTCTGAGAGGCTAAGACAGGAGGATCACAAGTTGGAGCCCAGCCAGGCCAACTCTGCCACTTAGCCAAGACCCTGTTTCAAGATGAAAAATAAAATGGTTGGGAGTGCAGCTCAGTGCGGAGGCCCTAGGATCCCCAGGACCACACGCACAGAAATGAGGCCCCAGGGGTGGGGGCGCCTGAAAACAGGAGAGGGACGGGATCCAATTTAGGCTCAGGTCACTGGGCTTCCTCTAACTTTCCGGCTGGCTGCGGGGTGGGCGGAGGAGAGGAAGGAGTGAGCGCTTGCTCACCCGCCCTCACTCCAGGACCCCCAGCACTCTGGGCTCTAGGGAATCGCTGGTCACACTCTCCGAGCTGGACCTGGGCGCTGAGCAGGACGTGCGGGTCTGGCCGCTGCACTCCAGCCTCCTGGGGGAGCCCCACTGCTTCCAGGTAAATTCGGGCAACCTCTCTCCCCCACAATCCCACTCTTGACGCTTTAGCCTTACTTTGCTTCAACCTGACACTTGGATTCCCTGCCTCGACAGGTGACGTGGGTGGGCGGGAGCCGCTGCTTCTCCTGTCGTTCGGCTGCTGAGAGAGACCGCTGGATCGAGGACCTTCGTCGCCACTTCCAGCCCAGCCAGGTCATTGCCGAAGGCGGGTGGGGATCGAGATGCGGAGACTCCCCACTGTTTAGGTGGCCCCGCCCCTTCTATGCCACCCAAACCCAGCGTGCCGTAACCGCCGCACCTTTTCAACCACTTGGAGAGGGCCCTTCCTTTTATTTATTTATTTATTTATTTATTTATTTATTTATTTATTTATTTGTTGATTGGTTGGTTTTTTGAGACAGGGCCTAGCTATGTAGTTCAGGCTGGCCTTGAACTCACTATGTAGCTGCCGGTGATCCTCCTGCCTCGGCCGCCCGAGTGCTGGGATGTCTGGCGTGAGCTACCACGCGCGGCAAGGCTGCACGCTTCTACTACAATGCCTGCATCGGAGCGCTGTGTCCCCCACCACCACCTCAACACTCACCCTACCCCTTTCCCGACTCCAGGACAATGCGGAGCGGGAGGAGACGTGGCTGAGCGTGTGGGTACTCGAGGCGAAGGGGCTTCCTCGGCCGGCGGGAGCGCAAGGCGTGCAGGCCGAGCTGTGGCTGGACGGCTCGCTGCTGGCGCGCACCGCTCCGCGCGCCGGCCCGGGCCAGCTCTTCTGGGCCGAGCGCTTCCACTTCGAGGCGCTGCCGCCCGCTCGTCGCCTGTCGCTGCGACTGCGCGGCGCGGGCTCCGCGGGCACGGCCCTGGGCCGTGCGGCACTGGCTCTGGAGGAGGTGAGCGCCCCCCGCGCGCCCGCCGCCGGCCTGGAGCGCTGGTTCCCGCTGCTCGGGGCGCCGGCGGGGGCGGCGCTGAGGGCGCGGGTGCGGGCGCGCCGCCTTCGGGTGCTGCAATCGGAGCGCTACAAGGAGCTGGCCGAGTTCCTCACCTTCCACTACGCGCGCCTCTGTGGGGCGCTGGAGCCTGAGCTGCCCGCCCAGGCCAAGGAGGAGTTGGCGGCCGCCATGGTGCGCGTGCTGCGGGCCACGGGCCGGGCACAGGTGAGGCGCGGGAGCGCACGGAGCCGGGAACCACCCGGGACCAGGCAAGAGAGGCGCGCACCGCGAAGGAGTGGGAGGCGGAGCCCGAGCTGTATCTGCGAGGGGCGGGGCTCCCGGGGCGGGGCCTCAGCGCCTCCTGTGAGGGGCGGGGCTTAACTTTGGCCGCTTGGGGCGGACAGGAGTTGGGCCTCAGAGACAAGAAGCTCCCTTCTGATCTGAGAGGTGGAGGCTCTGGCCTCCGGAGCCCCAGCAGGGAGAGCCACGCCTGTGCCCCAGGTGTGAAGGATGGGCTAAGCCTGCAATGTGACCCCTGCCCTAACCAGGCATTGGTGACAGACCTGGGCACCGCGGAGCTGGCGCGCTGTGGAGGCCGGGAGGCGCTGCTGTTTCGAGAAAACACTTTAGCCACCAAGGCCATTGACGAGTACATGAAGCTGGTGGCGCAGGGTTACCTCCAGGAGACCCTAGGTGAGCTGAGGAGAGGAGGCTGGTGTCAGAGTCCTGCTGGATGGGACAGAGGATCCCAGAGGAGTTTTAGGGTGCCCTGGGTAACCTGAATTCTGGTTAACAGCAGGTGATGCTATGGTGTGAGGGGGGGGGTTAGAAATTTCTTAAGATATTAGGGGCCTTTGGAATAAGTTGGAGGTAAGGTTGGAGGAGGGTATGGTGGGTTTTGGTTATCACGACTGAACACTGGCTGCGCTGGACTGCAGGGCAGGTCGTACGGCGTCTCTGTGCCTCTACCGAGGACTGTGAGGTGGACCCCAGCAAGTGCCCAGCCCTGGAGCTGCCCGAGCACCAAGCCAGGCTTCGGAACAGCTGTGAGGAGGTCTTTGAAACCATCGTCCACTCTTACGAGTGAGAAGGGGGGGCCCAGCATGTGAGCTCACCCCTGCCCCTCCACCACTCTGCTAAGCATTGGTACAGTGACTTCCCAATTGGAGCTGCCAAGACGCTCAGTTAAATACCATTCACTATTTGGGACATTCTTATACTAAAAAAAATGTATTCCTTGTTTATATGAAAGTCAAGTCTAGCTGAGTGCCCTGAAGTTTTATTTGCTGTATCCAGGAATCCTATCTCCAAAGCCATGTCACCTGACCCCAAGTAATCTGGGATCCAGTTCCTTGTCCTCTACCCACAAGTTTTCCCAACCCTAATTTCTTACCATTTTATGGTATAACCTCTGGGTCCAGATGATGCATACTCCTGATCCCATGACCCCTGACCTTAACTGACCCTGTACCCCAAGTCCAGTGAAACTGGTCACAAGTCACTTGGGATTCCAATCCCTGGACTTCTGATCCTAGATTAATTTGCATGCTAATTTGTATGCCAATCCCATGACTTCTGACTCTAGATGACCCTGTAACCCTAGCCCCATCCTAGTATTTCCTGTACTCTGGCACCCGAGTCCCACATCCAATTACAACTACTCCCCAATGTCATGACCTTTGTTCCCATGTGATCTTATAAGTAAGCCTAAATCAAAGAACGCTGACTCTAGAGATTCCCCTAGTAACTACACTGTAAGTCCTGACCCAACAGGGACCCACCCACATCCCCAAGATGTGGGTAAGCATCTTACCCCAGATGTCCCTGATCCTGGAACCCAGACCCCAGGTTCAGTAGGAAACCTATGTGGGCTTAATAGTATCATGGCAGGTAATTGACAAGCCATGTAATGACTCCTGTCAGACCCCTGACCTCATGATCTTGACCATCCATGATCTTATGTCCGTAGCCTTCTCCTCTGACCATTGCCTCTTCTGCCTCAGTTGGTTCCCAGCAGAGCTGGGTGCTGTGTTCTCAGGCTGGCGAGAAGCATGCAAAGCAAGAGGCTCTGAAGCACTGGGCTCCCGACTGGTGTGCGCCTCCCTCTTCCTGCGGCTCCTGTGCCCTGCCATCCTGGCACCCAGCCTCTTTGGCCTGGCACCAGAACACCCAGCACCAAACCCAGCCAGAACCCTCACGCTGATCGCTAAAGTCATCCAGAACCTCGCCAACCATGCCCCGTAGGTGTTGGGGGGACCATGCTGGGGGTGTGAGGTGCCAGGCACCTGACCTGACTCATCCATCCATTCTGGCCCAACCCAGGTTTGGTGAGAAGGAAGCCTACATGAGCTTCATGAACAGCTTTCTGGAGGATCATGGGCCAGCCATGCAACACTTCCTGGACCAGGTGGCCACGACAGATGAGGACACCGCACCCAGCGGCTACCAGGGCAGCAGCGACCTGGCCCTCCAGTTGGCCGTCCTGCATGCCCAGCTCTGTACGATCTTTGCTGAGCTTGACCAGGTGTGGCCTGAGCACACAGCCCTGAACATGGGGTAGGGAGGCAGGAAGGCTGGGAGCCTCTAGCTCAGCATTCTCTTTTTGCTAGGCAACCTGTGACAGCTTGGAACCACTCCCCACCATCCTACAAGCCATTGAGGAAGGTCGACCAGTACCTGTGTCTGTGCCAATGTGTCTCCCCCCACCTCCTTCCCAAGTCCACACCAGGTAACCTCAAGTCTGATCCAGGTACTGACACGTGGGAGCAGGGGCAGGGCTCTAACTGGGGTCAGAGGTGAACATGGATTGTGTCAGGACAGGGGCAGGATCACGTTAGAGTCATTGTCAGAAACAGCACAGCACAGAGGTCAGAGGCTAGGGACTGGGTTGTATGCGGAGTCAGGGAGCTGCTTATAATGGAGTCCAAGGGCAGACAGTCCCAGAGTCACGCTGAGTTCTGTCAGCGATTAGGCAGAGGTCACCTCTGGGGTCAGAGAGAGAAAGTAGCCTTGCCATAGATAGGAACATTGTATTTCCGTCATTGGTTGTGGATGGGGTCAAAGCAGGGGTCCCGTTGAGATCAGATGTTATAAGCCAGTCCTCAAGCATCAGGAGCAGGCTTAAATGGTAAACAGAGGTCAGACCTAAGATAGATAGGGGTCAGGGATGGTGGGCAGGGTCATATTCAGGGTCAGAAGTCAGGAACCATAATATATCAGGGTGCATAGGTCAGCCTAAGTTCAGCAATTGGACAGGATGGGTCACATTGGGAAGGAAGAGGGTGACTTGATGAGCACAGACGAAGCCCAAAGTCAGACTGGAAGAAAACGTTATAGAAGGATCAGGTCAAGGGTCACACTGTGTCAGAAGTCAGGGACAGGCCTGGAGAGGGAGCAAACGGCTCTTTGGGCTCAAGGGTCATAGAGAGAATGGTATAGTAGTCAGAAGTCAAGGACAGGATCCTCATGGGGTCATAGGTCAAAATATGATCCCATCAGGGTCAAGAGTCAGGGTAGGGTCGTTTCTGGAAGAGATCAGAATGAGGTCATGGGGGGGGGCGTTGAGGATCTGAGCTTCCCCACCCGACCCCCCAGCTTCTCCGCAGGGGCGAAGCCCGGCTTCCTGGCACCCCGGGACCTCCCCAAACACACCCCTCTCATCAAGAGCCAGTCTCTGCGCACCTTTCAAGGCTCCGGGAGCTGGGCCCGGCGTCAGGCGGAGGAAGAGCGGCCCCCGAGGCGGCCCCAGCCAGTGCAGCGCACGCAGAGCGTCCCCGCCGCCCGCCGACGCCCATCCGAGGGGCCCCGGCCGCGCCCCAAAGGCTCCATCCGATCCGGCCCCGCGCTCCGCGCCCGGCCCTGGACCGAGGCCTCTACTTCGCTGCCTCGGAAGCCATCGGTGCCCTGGCAGCGCCAGCTGGACCAGCCAAGGGACCGAGACCAGGTGCTAGGCACGCAGCGACCTATGGGCAAGGTGAGGTCTGCCCCAGGTGCACGCCCAAGTTGTGTGTGTTGGGGGGGGACTGAGGATGGAGAAGAGGGAGACTAAGAAAGGACCGAAGGCCAGGCAAAACTGGATTCAAGCTGGGCGTGGTGGCGCACGTCTGTCAGCCCAGCACTTCGAAGGCTGAGGCAGGAGGATCACCTCAAGTTTGAGGCCAGCCTGGGCTACATAGTGAGTTCAAGGCCAGCCTGAACTACATAATGAGACCCTGTCTCAAAACGCCAAAACCTGAGTTCAAATACCTAACTCGCTGGCCCGCGTGACTCTGGGTCTAGTCGAACTCTCAGAGTCTCAGTTTCCCCATTCATACCACAGGAACGATGTCCCCCAAGGCGGTGGGAAAGCCCGGTGTTAAAGACTGGGAGGTCAGGGTCTCTGGGGAGAGGAAGGGACCGACTACCGGTATGATGATGGCAGCTGTGTGCCCCCAGCTGGCAGAACTACAGGGTGAAGTGGCCGCGCTGCGCGAGGAGCAGAAAGCGCTGTCCCGCCTGGTGGAGTCGCTGAGCACTCACATTCGGGCCCTGACGGAGCAGCAGGAGAAACTGAGGGGACAGCTGCAGGAATTAGACGCCGGGCTCCGTGCCGGGTGAGCCCCGCCCCTCCACTAACTCCGCCCCCACGCCAGCCCGCACCCGTGAGATCTACCCAGGTCCGAGGGGAACGACCACGCCCCCTCGACTGGCTCCGCCCCCAAGGTCGGGTCCAGGCCCTGACAGTCCCCCCCCCAGATGGGCCCACCCGCTCAGGCCTCACCCTTCGACAGCCCTGGGCTGTGCTAGGACACACATCTAAGGATGGGTGCTCCCCTCCCCAGTCACAACCCCTCCCGGGACTGGCCAAACTCTGCCCCCAAGAGTTGAATGATTGTTTCTTTTGTATTTGTATTTGTATTTGTATTTTGTATTTTTTGTTTTTTTTGAGACAGGGTCTCGATTTGTAGTTCAGGCTAATCTGGAACTCACTAGGTAGCTCAGAGTGGACTCGAACTTTCGGCGATCCTCTTGCCTCAGACTTCAAAATGCTGTGATTACAGGCTAACAAGGGTTTGCCACTATTCCCAGCTTGATTGTTCCTTTCATGTTAAACGTGCCAGGCTGTAAATGATAAAACAAAAACAACAACAATAAAAACATGCCAGGAGGGGCCGGGGATTTAGCTCAGTGGTTCCACCGCCGCTGCCTCCTGCCTCTCGAGCTCAAGGACCCGAGTTCGATCCCCGGTACCAAAAAAAAAAAAAGTTGAGAGAAAACATGCCAGGCTCTGATCCGACCGTCTACATTTAGGCCCCGCCCTCCATTCCAAACCCCGCCCTCTGGATCCTTGCCAGTCCAATGCGCACCTGGGAGGTATTTCAGCCTTTGACTTTACCTCCTTTCCCCTGACCCCTACAGGACCTCGGAGCTGAATCCAGAGAGTGGTCCTCCAAATGGTGAAGGGCATAGGTTGAAAAGTCTGGTGAGATGCCTGCTGGAACGCTAGGCAGGGTTGGGAGGTGGGGGAGCTAGGGTTGTGGGCAACTCTTCCTGACTCCAAACCCACCTCCACCGCCTCTCAGGAGTGCCGCCTGACTAAGACAGAGCACACTCAGGCCCAGCTGAAGGACAAAGTCCAGAACCTACAACTTCTTCTGAGGACACCAGGGTCCCGGAGCCAGACTCCGCCCCTCCAAGCATCCTTCGTCAATGGAGACACCACCTGAGCAGCCCGTCCCACCCTATGTGCCCCAGGACACAGCTGGGGGGGGGGGTCTGACCCCTGCCTTAGTGCTGCTTGGCCTAAGGCAGGGTGTAGAGCTGTGGGTGCCAACCACTGCCACTGTGAAGTTGTGCAGTAAAATCTTGATTTCAGTATAATTGGCAGTTTCTTTGCTCCTAAGTATCACTAATCAGAGTACACTGTAACCCTTATTCAGCTCTCCCACATTCTCCCCTAGTATGAGGGAAATGTAAGCAGATTCTCACCAGCTGTGTGCCTTTAGGGCATCACTCTACAGCTTGCATTGCCTTATCTGTAAAATGCATCCAACATTTCCTACACAGTGGAAGACCCTAAGTTAAAGGCATTCTATAAAAGGAGTTCATGGACAGCACCTGCTTCTCAGTGAAGCACGGATCCCACTACCCACCTGTCAACTGCCAGACTCCAGATGAGACTTCCTAGACCCCTAATACCCAGTCTGCTCCCTCATGTCAGGAAGGGAAGGCACAGTTCTAGGAAACTGATGAAAGATGAGTGGGCACGTATCAAGATGACTGAGCTCTGTAGGAAAACGGCTGAATAAATGAGCAGGCATTTGAATCATGGGCCATGGATAGAACAATAGACAATGAGTAGGTTAACATTTGCTCAGTGTTTGACCTGATAGATGAGTAGTTGGGTAGGATGAATGTGTCTGCTTAGGAAAGACCTGACTCACAGGGGGAAATATTTAAATGGAATAAGTGAAAAAAAAATATATATATATATATATGTATATTACATTGTTGAGATCTTCTAAAATACAGAGCTGGGCCATGGAGAAACAATAATGAACCAGACAGACAAGACCTCTGTCCTCATGTGGGAAGGACAAAGAAACATGGTGGATGTATGGGTGGCTGGGTGGAAGGATGTATGTAGTGGTGGTTGGATTCTTGCTTGGTTGTATGGATAAATAGGTATTTGCTTGGGTGTTATAGTTACAGGCAGGTAGGATAGGGATGAGTGGGTTGATTGGGTGTTTGGATGGACTGATAGGTAGTTGGAGGGGTGGATGTGCAGGTGAATGGTTGGATGATAGATGAGTGGTTGATTGAGCATATGGATGAATGGGTGGATAAGAGAAGCCAACAGGTTTGTGATGTATATAAGAGGAGCTAGTCGGGGAGGCTGTGATCTTGGGGGAATAAGTGACTGGAAGCTAAGGATTGAGTGGGTGGAGTCCTCAGTGACTTATGAATGACCCAAGGGGGAACTTCTTGGCCCCTTTCCCACTCTTTTGGTGCTATTAGGGAGCCTAGCATTGGAAGAATCAGTTGGGTGATGGAGTCATTGGGGGCTGCAGGACCAGGATGTTGTCATAGTAACAGAGCCTCTCCGAGGACTCTCGGGTCGCGCGGGCCCTTTAAGGGTGACCTGCTTGGCCACTCCCAACATGGCGGTAAGCCCACTGGCCGCCCCCCCCGCGGGGGGACGGGGGGGACGGGGGGGGGGAAGACCTCCCCATCATGGCGGCGCGGCGGGGCTGTCGCGCTGAGGTCACGGCGGCGCGCCGGGGGGGCGGGGCGGCCGGGGGAGCGATTTAAAGGGACAATGTCCCCCGAGCGGTGGAGGCGGCGGCAGCTGAGGAGGCCGCGCCACCGGCACCGGGAGCGACAGCGGCGGTAGCGGCAGCGACGGCCGCACCGAGGAGGGGAGCTCCGTGCCCCGGCACCCAGCCGGCGGCGACGCCTCCCCGGTGAGGCCCGGCCCGGCCTGGGGAGCCCGCGGGCGGGGCGGAGCCGGAGCGGGGAGGGGGAGGCCTCGGCCGGGCCGGGCCAGGCGGGACCCCCCGGAGCGGGGGGCGGGGCGGGCCTACAGGGGCGGGGCCTGTCCGGGGGCGGGGCCGCTCGGGTGGGGGAGGGGCGGGGGGGTCTTCGGGCAGGTGTCTCCCCCTACCTCGGCGCGTCCCGCGGGGTCTCCCGCCCCGAGGTGCACGGGCGAAGGGCGCCTCCCCGGGACCCCGGCCCCCCGAGGAGTGCAGCAGCCCAGCGCAGCCACCAGCTCTGCGACCCCTGGGGGACGTCTGGGCGGGAGACCCCTCCCCAGCTGCCAAAGTGCTCCGAAGTTGCGGTCCAGCCCGTTCCCTGCGGGCAGTGCCCACCCCGTGGGCGCCCGCAGGTGCTTCCTCCAGGCCCGGGCAGGGACCCCCACCAGGACTGCCAGCCCAAGGACGGGCCCCCTGGGAGCCCCTAGGCCCCTGAGGGCAGCGCCTGCAACCAGGCCTGGAGCCCCGGCTCCGCCCCGGTTGCCTGGGCCCGGCCTCCCCATCATCTCCCTGGGGAGGGCGCCTCATTCCTGCCCTTCACTTTCCGCTGTTACCTTGAAGGTATTTATAGGTGGAGAGGACAGCCCCCTTATCTCTGGGGTCCTCATTTCTGGACCAGGAGCCCTATAGGTCCTTTTTGCCCTCGGACCAAAGCAATCTTGATGGAGGTTGCGGGGGATGGAGAAAACAAGGCTGGGTGTGCATGAGGGATAAGGCTGGTGAGAAGTGAAAGGGTTAATGCTGGGGTCACTTGAGGCTGTGTGTGGGGATGAAGGGGTTAATGCTGAAGAGCCCTGAGGTCCTGTGGGGGAGGGGCTGGAGTGTGGGAAAGTGCTGGGGTAGTTAGTAGGGGCCACCTCTTCGAAAAAAGTGAAAGGATGATGCTGGGGGCACTTGAGACAGGGTAAGGGATCGGCATGGACAAGTGGCTGACATTCGAGGAAAGGGAGGCATGGCCATAGGATGTGCATGTGCGGGGAAGCCAGGGTGCAATGGGGGAAAGTGAAGCTGTGTGTGAATGAAGGGAGGAACCTGGGAGAAGTGATAGGGTTAATGATGGAAGAAAAAGTGTCTTAGTGGGTATGAGTAACACTGGGATAAACTGAGGCAGTAAATGATCTGGGTAAAGAGAGGCATTATCCATGGGGAGACTGATGAATGCTGAGGGTAGGGATCATTGGGATACAGGTGTGTGGACAGGGCCTCAGCACCATTTACCTAGCTAGGTTGGATTGGGAGGTAAACTGAGGCAATGAGTTGCAAGGGTCAGGACCGAGGTTTTGAGGAAAGGGAAACTGAGACAGAATCCCTGTCTTATCTCCCCTAAGCACCTCCTCCTCTCTGTCTCTAGACCCACAATGCCTCGCTAAGCCAACCCCGAGCCAAGTGGAGCCAAGCCGAGTGCATCCATGGAGGGACCTCTGGCAGGCGGCCTGGCCGCCCCCGATCGTCCTCGAGGCCCGGAGAGGCTGCCTGGCCCAGCTCCAAGAGAGGACATCGAGGGTGGGGCTGAGGCTGCCGAGGGTGAAGGTAGCATCTTCCGATCTACCCATTACCTGCCTATCACCAAGGAAGGTTCCCGAGATATTCTGGATGGCAGAGGTGGCATTTCTGGTAAGAAGGAACATCCAGTGGGTCCCCAAGGCTCAGAGAGAGCCAGGTCACCCAACCTACCAGGAGCTGAGTTTGGGATTCAGATTCCCCTTGGCTCCACTGCCTTTTCTTTACCCTCTGCTTAGTTTTCCATTCTACAGGTGTGCAAACAGATGCTTTGGGTTCCCAGTGGGTGGCAAGGACTAGGACTGAAACTTGAGTTGGCCCAGCTCTCTCCTCTGAGATGGACACTACTTAGAACCAGATGCCCATCTCAGGACCCTGAGCTCCTGGCACCCACCCCACCTGTCCCGGTGCATACCTCCCTCCCATCAGTCTATCTCAGCTCCCTCTTGCTGTCTTGGTTAAGTCTTGCTTCTGAGCCCTGGGCCAAAAGAGCTTGTGCCCTCTAGTGGCGAGGGAGAGAACAGGGTGTCAGGGATACCTGCTACCCCTTTGTGCCTTGATTTACCTTACAAAAGGGTCTATGCACACATTGTCCCCATCTCAAGATTTGTTATTCATTCATTAAATACTGAGCACCTACTATGTGCCAGGCTGTGTTCTAGGTGCTGGGAAAACAGCCATTAACCAAAGAGGCGAGAGTTCCTGCCCCTCCAGGGGCTGCTGTTCTAGAAGGGGAGATGGACAACAAAGAACTAAGCAAATATAAAGGCAGATAGTGACAGAGGCTGTGGAAGTACTAAACAGAGAACCAGAATCACACATAGGGGACCTAGGAGAGCCTCCCTAAGAAAATGGCTTTTGAGTGGAGCACAGAATGAATGGCAGGAAAGGCAGGCCAGGTGGAAGGAACAGCAAGTCCAAAGATCCTGTGGTAGGGAGGAGCCTGGCATATTCAAGACTAGGCAAGATCCTGGTGTGGCTGGAGAATCTCTCCCTTCATCTCCTCGCCCTGCCTCCAAAGGCTTTGGTTCCCAGGAACTTCCAAGCACCTCATTAGCGGTTTTCGACCTGTCAAGCCCTTTGCGTGATAATTTCATATCACTCTTTGAAGAACAGGTGAGGTATCCTTCGCTATTATTATCACATGTTAGAGATGGGAGAACAGACCTTGAAGGGTGAAATAAGTTGCCCAAGATGACAAAGCCAGGCAGTGATGTGGCTTGACAGCGTCATCCTTAGCCACGGTGCCTTACTCATCCTTGAGGCTCTTTGACCTGTCCCTGCCCATCAGCACCTCTTACAATGCTCCAGTATTTATAGAACACCTTCATGGGACCAAGTGTACACTGTCCCTGCCATCATGGACCCTACTGTCTGGAGCAGGTGAGACAGATACCACCAGGTGTAAGGACATAGTCACTGAGGTGTGAAGGAAGATGCACCCAGCCCAGCCTGGGGGCATCCAGGAGTTCTTCAGAAAGTGAAAGGTGTGGGATGAGGGACAGTAAGCCCAACTACCGGGACAGAGGGTGAGTCCAGTACCTTAGCAGTCACCTCTTCCAGGCCCAGAGAGCAGCAGGATCTTGTCTAGGTCACACAGCTAGCCAGGACAGGATCAGGCCTGGACTTTATAGGAATCTGCAGGAAGAGGCTCTGGGATCCTGGGATCCACTATAGGTCTGGCTCTGAGGGATTGGGCATTTCTTCTCTACCTGGCAGACACCCCAGATCTGGAGAGAGGGGGAAAAGTAAGTAGGTAAGTGTGACCTCACTCTCCCTGGGGATCAACCAGAGATTCATAAATGTACCTGTTTTACATCCTAGGGATGCCAGGTGGTGGCACACACCTGTAATTCTAGCACTCGGGAGGCTGAGGCAGGAGTTCAAGACCAGCCTGAACTACATAGCAAGACCCTGTCTCAATACATAAATAAACAAACAAACAAATAAATAAATAACAGCAGGGTGGAGATATAGCCACCAAAGAAAGTCAGGCCCACCCTTCATTGTCTCCCTGAGCAAGTGGGGGTACAGGATAGGGGTGGCTGGACTCGAAGTGGGATTGTGGCCTGGAGGTCAGAGGAAGGCCTGGGCTTTGGACACTGTGTCTCCTCCTGTCCTTTTGGCTGCTTGACCGCCCCCTTCTCAGACTCAGGCACCTGCCCTGAGAGTCTTGTGATGCCTAAAAATAGGAACAGCCTCTGGGACTGCTACTCCACCCCAAAGCCTGGGCCCTCCCTCATCCACACTCAGCCCTTGGGAACCCCCAAGGACTCCCTGGAGTGGCCATCTCCAGATCCCTCTGCCTAGACAAGGACATGTCCACTGCCTGCTTTGTCTTCCATTATGTCTGTTGGCTGGGAGCCTCCTGGCTCCCCACAGCTGCTGCCCAAAATGCCTCTCAGATTGGGCATCCCAGGTATGGCAAAGTTGGGGGCAGGGAGAGGGGCTTAGACATTCTGCATGGATTGATGAAGAGTCTGGAGCACGCTTAGCATTGTGCCGGAGACAGGGCACCCAAGGACAAATGGCTCATCATTTCTGCCCTTATGGGGCCTCAGGCTAGGGAGGATATCAACATGGAGTGAGCTGGCCTGAGGCTCTGAGTCCAGCCTCCAGCTTCAACCCTGGGTCATCAAGGAGCTAACCCCAAGCCCCCAGGAGCCCCACCTCCCTTCTTTCTCTCCACCACTTGCTTCTCTGGATGGAATATTTACTGTGATCTTGTTGGCATCCATCGCTGGCCCTGCAAGAATGGGTAGGTGGCTGTTCCAGTTGTACAGAGGAGGAAACCGAGGCTTGGAGCGGGCAAGGCAAGCCTTTCAGATCCCACTGCTGGGCCTTGAACTGGGACTTGACTGGCTCCAAAGTCTAGATTCTTGGCCACTCTGCTGAGCTGTCTGGTTTGGGGTTCAAGTTGCTCATGGACACATCCTTTTCTCATTTGCAACCCCTCCCAGGGACCCCAGATGGCAGGAGCCAATGAGGGGGCCTTGGTATGATCACCGCCTACGGTTGCATCCCAGCCACCTTATGTGACCCACAGGTACATCTGGATCCCCATCAGTGGGGAGGCCTCTGGGCAAAGCTCCCACCTCCAACGTGTCTCCAACACAGGTTCCACTTGGCCTCCTTCCTCCGAAGTTGCTGCCACTAAAAATAGGAGCCTCACTGGAGCTGCTCAGACAAAGAGGCCAATGTGGCCCCCTGGCTCTCGGAATTCTTAGACAACGGCCATCACAGAATCATCAGATCTGGGACGCCCAGAATCTGAGGACCTTGGGGTCCCAGGATCTCAGAAGCAGGAAACCCAGGACCCTCAGACCCCCACTTCTAGGGTGTGCTGGGGCTGGTTACACATGAATCAGTCGTCCTCAAAAGAAGCTTGCATCTGTGACTCGCGTGCCCTCAAGAGACCCTGTTTCTTGGGGTTGTGCTTCCTTGGCTGGTCCAGACCTCACTTTCCCAGCCATCTCACCCTGACACCCCACCCTAACTTCAGCCCTGGCACCCAATCCCTGCTCCCTAACCATCCACCCCCATGGTTCTCAAATGGGGGTAACTGACCCCTGCTCCGGGGATATGTTGGTCACATCTGGAGATGTTCTTGGCGGTCATGACTGCGGGAGTGGGAGATGGTGGCATCTAGGGGGTGCTTCTCAGCATCCTACAGTGCAAGGCTACCCCCACCCTCCCCTCCCCTTCCGTGCCAGGTCACCGTCACGGCCCTCATCTCAGGCTCAGCGGCCCTCAGACAACAATCACACATTCACGATCATCCCCCCCTTTTCCATTCTCATTCCTTGACGCCCAACGGTCAGCTCTCAAGTTCCAGGAAAAATTGGGTGGTGCAAGATTGGAAAAAAGCAATAGCCCCGGCCCTTGCCCTCTTTCTGGACCTTCTGCAAATTGAGGCTAATCCAGCAATTGCATCTGTCGGGCCCTGGCTAGGGCACAAGTTCCCCCAGTGTGTTAACCTTGGCCCAGACAATTGGCCTGCTCCCCGATTGGCAGGCTCGCCTGTGGCAGGCAAGCATGGCAGGCAGAGAGACGCAGGCCAGGATTCCTGTGGTCGCTCCAGGCATTGGCTCAGCAGGCAGATAATGGAGAGTTGGCTCTATCTGTGTTGGGGGATTCCCAGGAAGGAATTCCATCCTAGGATCTGGGCCTGGAACAGGGTCCACAAGGCAGCGATGGGCCCTGCATAGCTTGTAGTCTGGACCGACTCCTCTTCTATCACCTGGCATGTATTTGTGGAACACTTGTGTGCCAGGTGCTGCAATGCTAAGTGAACAAGGCTGAGAGTCCTGCTCTGGTGGGACTAAGGTGTTTGCAGGGGACGGAGACAGTCATTCAGAGAGGCAACCTGGCAGTCTCTGGGGGTACTAAGAAAGCAATGAAACACGTGCTGAGAGAGCAAATAATAGGAGATTCCTTGAGTAGGTGGCTCAGAGAGGGTGCTCTGGGCAAGTACAAAGGCTCTGAGGCTGGAGAGAGCTAGTTGGGCTTGAGGTTTCCCAAGAGGGGCATGCAGTCAGGGCAGAGGCATCAAGGGGCCAGGAGAGGCAGAAGTTGGAGAAACCAGTCAACATCCAACCTCCTAGGGCAGTGATGGAGAACTTTTAGAGCTTTAATGATAACAAATACCTCGCTATGGCACGTGTGCCATAGATTTGCCGCCACTGTCCTAGAGCCTCGTGGTGGCACTGGGAAGCTGGCTTTTCCTGTAAACATAATGAGAGGCCAGCTGAGTTTTTACCAAGGTGTGACTTTAAAACCTCACCCTGGTTGCTGGGCAGGAGGGAAGGAGAGGAGGGCTGGAAGGTAGCAAGCCCCTGGGATCCCCCAGGAGACCTATGGGGACTCCTACAAAGAAAGCCCTTTTAGGGCTCAGGAATACAGAGGCCAAAGGCCTCTCAGGGAGAGGGGCTGGAAGCCAGCAGGGCCTTTCTGAGGTGTCCTGCAGGCCTCCAAAAGCTGGGGTGTGGAGCCCCAGCCAGGGGGACCCCAGCCCCTCAGGGTCTCCCCTCTCTGTTGCAGACGGGCAGCCCTATCCCGGCCTCAGCGAAGCCCTCCCCCGTGCCACCTCCGCCACCCATCGGATCAGCAGCTGGTGAGTGCCATGCTGGCCCTGACCTCAGGGAGGGCAGGGGGGCCCAGGCCTGAGAGAAGCCCCCGGGAAATGAGAAGGGGACAGGAGGGAATCAGGAGGTTAGGCAGGAGGAGGTGACTCCCAGCAGGCAAGCCCCTGGGTGTGTGTGCTGGGGCGGAGGGAGGTCAGGCATGAACACAGGTGGTCAACTCTCATTATCTCTGCCAGGAGCAGGGCCAAAGAGGCATGAGCCTGCAGGGTGGACCCTTGGGGTCCTGTCTCTCTGCCAGGTGACCCTTAGAATGATGTTAGGCCTCTCTGAGCCTCAGTTTCCTTATCTGCAAAATAGAGCCATAAGATGCGTCTCACACATTTGCCTTGAGAACCCAAGGGGCCTTGGGTGAAAGCAGGAGTCAAGCCCATTGCTAACAGCCATTACCTTTCATTAGGCAACACGGCAGGGGCCAGTGTATAATAATCTTACCAGCGTTTGGAACTAATCATAACTGCTAGGTGCTGAGCTCTTGGCAGGTGTTTATCCCACTGAATCTTTGCCATAACCCTGGGAGGATGATCCTGTTCATATCACATGTCACAGATGGGTCTGAGAGGAGATTCTGTGGTCTCTGTTCTATCTGACTGGGGAAACCAATTCTTCTTCTGTTTCATGGCCACAATCCATATCCCCTCAGGAAGGCAGGATCTTAAAAATGAAGGAAGAAAAAAGAAAAACATGAAGGAAGAGGGCTGGGGATTTAGCTCAGTGGTTCCACCGCCTGCCTTGCAAGCACAAGGTACCGAGTTCGATCCCTGGTACCAAAAAAAAAATGAAGGGAGAACTGACCAGGTACAGTCACAGTGAGAACTTACATTGGTCACAGGCAACAGGTGAAGCAAAGTGCTTCTCTGCACTACAAGTTGTGCCTTTCTTCAGCTTATATCTTGCAGGATCAGGGTCCCCGTTTGAAAGACTGTGGTGAGCATTAAAAAAAAAAATTTTTTTTAGGGCCAGGGATTTAGCTCAGTAGCACCACGCCTGCCTCGCAAGCACAAGGTCCTGAGTTTGATCCCCAGTACCAAAAAAAATTTTTTTTGCTGTGCTGGGATCGAACCCAGGGCCCCATGCATGCCAGGCAAGAGCTCTAACACAAAGCTACACCCCCACCCTTGCAAGTATTTAAATAAACACCATGATGTTTTCACTGATGTCAACTGTAAAAAAGCTCCTTACCCATGTGTAGTGCTGCATGCCTGTCATCCCAGCTACTCAGGAGGCTGAGGCAGGAGGGTCACAAGTTCAAGCCCAGCTCAGGCAAATTAGTGACTGAGCAAAGCCCTATCTCAAAATGAAAAAATTTTAAAAGGGTTTTGGGTGTAGATCAATGTTAGAATGCTTAGCTAGCATGTGCAAGACCCTAGATTCAATCCCCAGTACTGAAAAAAAAAAAAACCTCCTTAGACATTGTATTAGAGTGAGGAGGTTCCTGGTTCTTGAAATTCTTACCCATTTTGAGGTTTGGAAAACTGAGGCCCAGGGAAGTTGCTTTGTTTCCTCCACCCAGGCCCCACCCACTTTGTACTTGAGAAGGTCAAGGTCACTGGGGCCAGCAGGTGAGCACAGACCATCAACTACCCCTGACTCTGCCCTTCCAAGAGGGGCAATGTGGGGAGCAGATGCATCTTTTGAATTGTTCTGCTGCAAAGTTAACTTTTGCCAAATTTGGGTGAGAGGTGTAATTAATTAAAATCGCCCCAGATTGGGAAGGATTAAGATAAGAGCAGCCTGGAACACAGGTCAGAGTCTTGAGTCCTCCTGGGGGAAAGATGAAGGGTGACGTTGCCACTAGACCTGGGGATGTGCCTTAGAGGCTGCCCCATGCCCCTGTGTTTGCACATTTCCCCGTGGTGCAGTGGGTCCGGGCTATGTGGACATCCTAGACTCCAACCTGACTTTTGACCCCATAGTTCTAGAAGAGCTGGGTTTGATAGTGCATGCCTGTTATCCCAGCACTCAGGAGCCTGAGACAGGAGGATTGCTGCAAGTTTGAGGCCAGCCTGGACTACATAGCAAGACCCTGTCTCAAAAAAACAAACAAAAACAATAGTTCTAGAAGGGCCCTTACTAGAAGTCCCTCCCCTTACCCCCATATGCCTAGCCTTGCTGAAGTCACCCTTGGGCTGGATCTCTGAGGCCTGCCTCAGATGACCTGGGAGGACTCCCCACCATCTCTACTCTAGGAAGGGAAACTGAGGTCCATGGCTAACTTGTCCCCATTTGGCACTTCCTTACAGCTGCTGGGATGGAGGCAGCCTGGACTTCCGGCCGGGCTCCCCACCACCCCACTTACTGGGTCCTTTCCCTGGCCCCCCTGATGGCCGGGGGCCCTGGGAGCACCCCCTGGTCCAGGAGGCTGGGGAAGGCATCCCATCTGAGCCGAGCTTTGAGGACTCAGTCATTTTGAGAACCATGAAACCCCATGCTGAGTTTGACGGCTCTAGGAAGTTCTTGCAGCACCAGGGTGAACTGAAGCTCTTAGAGAAGGCCCCCCAGGGCCAACCCAGGTTTGACTGGCTCCAAGACAGGAAGGAGCAAGGGCCTCTGCAGGATGCAGGGATGCACCTGGACCTGTGTCCCCAACCACCTCCCCTAGCCTCCTCCGGGAGCGTGATCGTGCCAGTGGAAGACACCCCTAAGACCTTGGACGTGGGGGTGGTGAGCACCAGAGAAGACCTGGAAGGACTGGCCCAGCCCTCTGAGTGGGGGCTGCCCACTGTAGCCTCAGAAGTGGCCATGCAGACGTGGATGGTGAACTCGGAGGCATCGGTGGAGCGGCTCCAGCCTGTGCTACCTCCCATCTCCACAGGGCCCTACCTGTGTGAGCTGCTGGAGGAGATGGCCGATAGTGTGGCCAGCCCAGAGGAAGAGGATGAGGAGGAACCTGCCGTGTTCCCATGCATCGAGTGTAGCATCTATTTCAAGCACAAAGAACACCTCCTAGAACACATGAGCCAGCACCGCCGAGCCCCCGGCCAGGAGCCCCCGGCGGACTTGGCCCCCCTGGCCTGCGGCGAGTGTGGCTGGGCCTTTGCTGATCCCACTGCCCTGGAGCAGCACCGGCAGCTCCACCAGGCCTCCCGGGAGAAGATCATAGAGGAGATCCAGAAGCTGAAGCGATTTCCAGGTGATGAGGGCCGTGAGGCCCGCCTGCAGTGTCCCAAGTGTATCTTTGGCACCAACTCCTCCAGGGCCTTTGTTCAGCATGCTAAGCTGCATGCGTTCGAGCCGCCCAGCCAGCCTGCCAAGGAGCCTTTTGGGGGCAGCAGCAGGGCCGGAAGCCCAGGGCCCGATGCCAGCACCCTTGTCTATCCACCCTATGGAGCCGCCTCAGGCCTCAGTGCCTGTGTCTTCTGTGGCTTTCCCGCACGAAGCGAGAGCTTGCTCAGGGAACACATGAGGCTCGTGCATGCACGTCCCCACTGGGAGGAGGATGGCGAGGCCTTTGAGGAGGACCCCACCAGCCAGCCAGGCACTAGCCAGGATGCATACACCAGCTTCCCCGACACCGCTGCCATGGACTACTTTGGCAAAGCTGAGCCACTCTTGGCCCCCATGTGGCGGGAGAACCCTGCTGGATACGACCCGGGCCTGGCTTTTGGCCCAGACTGCCAGCAGCTGGGCATGAGGGATTTCCCACTGTCAAAGCCACTCCCACACCACTCCAGCCAGAGGCCTCTCGGAAGGTTGGTCTTTCCTTCCCCACTGGCATCTACCCCTTACCCCATACAGCTCAGTAGAAACAGAAGCACTGTTTGTCCACAGGGGCTGGGGGACCAGAGACATCCTTGGAGTGAAGAGGAGGAGGAAGATGAGGATGTGGTGTTGGCTTCCGAAATGGATTTTTCCTCTGAGAATGGGGTCTTCCCGCCCCCAGCCGCCCCCAGCCTCATCCCCCAGCCAGCCCTAGAGTTGAAGCGCACTTTCCAAGTTGTCCTGCAGGCAGCAGAGGCCTCGAGGGTACAGCGGCAGCAGCTCAGAGGGATGGTGCCCATTGTTCTGTTGGCGAAACTCCAGCCACAGGTCATAGCCGCAGTGGCCAGGGCACCCCCAAGGCTGCAGCCTGAGGAGTTGGGTCTGGGGGTCACCCACCCTCTGGATTTCCTGCTCCTGGATGCTCCGCTGGGCGGCCCACTGGGGCTGGACACACTCCTGGAGGGAGACCCGGCCATGGTCCTGAAGAACGAGGAGCGGAAATGCCCCTACTGCCCAGATCGCTTCCACAATGGCATCGGCTTGGCCAACCACGTTCGGGGCCACCTGAACCGCGTGGGCGTCAGTTACAACGTGCGGCATTTCATCTCTGCAGAGGAGGTGAAGGCCATCGAGCGCAGGTTTTCCTTCCAGAAGAAGAAGAAGAAAGGTAGGGGGGTTTTGCTTCAACACCCACCTCCTTCTCCTTCTGAGGCCTGAGAGCCACATGGCCAGGCAGCTGAGTTCTAAACCCCACTAACCTCACTTTAAATCCCCTAGCACCATGCAGAGTGAAACTGGGGACACCCTCCGGAGGAGACCTAGTAGGAGTCACAGCAAAGGTCACCACCAAAGATCAGTGGATGTATGGGGATGCTCCAGTGTCCTGGCCATGCTGGCAGCCAGAGGAAGGGGGCTGGGCAGAGGAATGGGGCCCAGGGAGAGTTCCATTTAACTCTCTGAGCAAGTTCCCTTCTGTTCTTGGCACTGGGGGACCACCAGTAAATGAAACAGCAGTTCTTGCCCTCCTCAAGTCCATGGCCTAGGCCAGAAGCAAGGAGACTGTTGGTAGGCTTCAGAACTTGGGATGCCTATGGGATATGAAGACTCCAGGGCCACAAAGTTCTGATTCTAGAGGTTGGTTTCCAAAGGGAGCTGGTAGTTCTGGGTGGTTTTGACATCAAAAGTCATGGAGCCCACTTAGGGAGATGTTGGTATGGAGTTTGGCATGTGAGTGTTGTGTGTATAGACGAGGAGACAGTCAAGGAGTAGACCGCCAGCAAAGCAGGTAGTAAGACATTGCAATGGGAACTCGGGAAACCAGGAGGCTGGGAAAGCTGAGAGGAAATCCTTGACTTCACCTGGGTGTTCAGAGAAGGCTGACAGGGTAGGGGGGGTATTGTGTCCTCTGTGTATTTCTTCATGCCACACATATTTAATTCATAGCACCGAGGCAATGGTGAGCAAAAATAGACATGAGGAGGTTTTCTACTGAGCATGCAGATGATTGCAAATTGCCCAATAGGGAGGGAGGACCCAGGAGATCAAGCTTGCCAGCAAGGAGAGGTGGGTGCACAGAGGTGTGGGGCAAGCAGGACAAGAAGGGGAGGCAGGCCATCCAGGGTGATTCACAGAGGGAGAGGCGTTGGGGCTGGAGAGTGGCCCCGCCCCACCCCACCCTACTCCACATAGTCCATGTCCTCTCTCTGCAGTGGCCAACTTCGACCCAGGTACCTTCAGTCTGATGCGGTGTGACTTCTGTGGGGCAGGATTTGACACACGGGCCGGCCTTTCCAGCCATGCCCGGGCACACCTACGAGACTTTGGCATCACCAACTGGGAACTCACCGTCTCGCCCATCAACATCTTACAGGAGCTGCTGGCCACTTCAGCGGCTGAGTTGCCCCCCAGCCCTCTGGGGCGCGAGCCCGGTGGGCCACCTGGCAGCTTCCTGACCTCCCGCCGGCCACGCTTACCTCTCACCGTTCCTTTCCCACCCACCTGGGCTGAGGACCCTGGGCCGGCCTATGGAGATGGTAAGGCGAGGAGGGGGCAGGTAACTGGAGCTCAGAGGGATGGAGGGAGGGAGGTGGACACTCTACTTTTCTGAATCATTTCCTGTCACTTTACAAAGTATATTATTGGCAACCTACCTCTTCAGTAAGGATAGTCAGGAGTCTCTTAGGAGTCATTTCTGTTTCATTCAGGGGCTGGGCCAGGGTCCCTTTCTGGATCCAGTTTCTCCCTGCAAATGCTTATTGAGCTCTTACTAGGAGCCAGCATTGTTACTTTATAGTGACAAACTTATTGAGAGTCTCACAGTGGTCCTAGAAAGGTGGTTGATATCATCCCCATTTTACAGAAGACAAACTGAGGCACAGAGAACTTAACCAGCCCAAGGTTACACAGCCAGAGAGACTCCAGATTCTTTCTTTCTTTTTTTTTGTTTTTGCTTTTGTTTTTGCTTTTTGAGCAAGGTTTCACTGTGTAGTTCAGGCTGGCCTTGAACTCACTATGTAGTCCAGGCTGGCCTCAAACTTGTGGTGAGTGCTTAGCTATCAAGCACTTGAAATGTGCTTAGTACTTAGCCACTGGTCATCCTATTGGATGGTGCAGATCTAGAGACCAGAGTCTAGATTTTCAGCCAATGTCTGCTTTGTCTGGCAACACTGATAAACTCTTCTCATACTTGAGTACTTGCTGTGCTAAGCTTTCAACCTGTATCATCTCAGGTTTGCTTAAAAATGAGTCTGTGGTGCCAAGAGTTTTGTTGCTGCTGCTGCTACTGCTGTTTTGGGGAGTTTGCTTCTTTTGTTTTTGTAGTCCTGGATAAAACCCAGGGCCTTGCATATGTTAGGCAAAAGTTATACCCTTGGGCTACATACATCCCCAACCCTAGGTTTGTTGAGTACCCATTTTATGGATAAGGAAACTGTATCATCTGTTTTGCCCTAGCCACACAGGCAGAACTGACTTCTGAGCACGTCATTTGCTGGTTGTCCTTAGAAGTCTCCTCCCCTCTCCCAAGTGGAGGGGATGTGTTCCAGGTTGGGGGAGGGGCAATGGCCACATTCTGGTCCCACCCAGCTGTCAAGGAACAGCTGGGTGTAATCCGTTAGGAGTTGGAGCGGGAGAAGCAGGCAATGCTTGAAATGTAGGTAGTGGCGGGCCGGCAGAGTTCCCTGGGACTATGGGACACCTGGGGAATGTTGGGGGGAATATTCGTGGTGAGGATCAGGTGACTTCCAGGGTTGTCGACCCGGAGGAGACTTCTAGGGGAAAAAATGGGGCAGGGTTCCAGGGCAAGTCATAGCTCCGCCCGTCGAAAGGCTGAATGCTAATTTTGAGGTGCCGGCGTGTAGCTTAGAGCATTCCCATCTTAGACCCAGGGCTGGAGGGGCAGTTGGAGGCTGCTCAGCGCGTGGCCTGCCTGCAAGGGTGAGCTGGGACTCGAAAGGCAACTCTCAAGGGTCTGCAGCTGTCGTTTTTGAATTGCTCACAAGAGAGGTTGGCTCTTGGAGCTCGGCGCTCGACAGGCCGACCTGGGCGCGCCCCGAGGGGCGGGACGGGGTGGGGCGGGGCGGAGCGGAGCGCTCTCGGCTGCGGTACTCGGTGCTCGGCTGCTCTCGCCTGGGGCGGCCGCCCCGCGTGCGCCGGAGCCAAGATGGCCGCCTCCACCGCCCAGTGCCGAGTGACAAAAGCGGAGAGCAAGGCGGCGGCGGGGCCGCGCGCGGGGGGCGCCCGGGAGCGCGCGCCAACGGGGGCGCCCCCGGCAGGTCCCCCGAGCCCGGGCCCTGTGGCCCTCCCCGCGCCGCCGCCACCCCCGCCACCCCCACCCCCGCCGCCAACGCCGCCGCCGCCGCCGCCGCCGCCGCCGCCGCCGCCGCCGCCGCCGCCGCCGCCGCGGGACGGGCCCAAGGCCGAGCCGGAGCCGGGACCGGGGCCCCTGCTCGCGCCGGGTAAGAGTTGGGCCCGGTGAGGGTTCCGTGAGGGGAGAGTCGGCGTCTCACGCACCCGTGCCACCCCCGATGCCCGCCGTCCAGTCTGTGGGATTCCCCGCTCCCCTCCCCCCGCCCCAAAAGTCGCGCGGGCCCAGGAACGACCCTGTCGCCACTCGCCGGGTCCCGGACCTGAGAAAAACCCCGCCTCCGCTCCTCGGAGTCCTCACCCCACCTGACGGGTCTCCTGCTTCTTTCGGGGTCCTGGGAGCGTCCCTTGTCGCGGTTCCGGTCCCCTCCATGCGCAATCCCACTTTGGACCTGTCGAATTTGACAGACGCGCCCACCCCACCCGGAGACTTTGGCAAAGTCCTCGGGCCCCGGTCTCCTCCTGGCTTCCCTGTCTGCTTTCTTGCCTCTGTGTAGGACTCAAACTGAGCAGGGGACTTCCCTGGCCCCCCTGCCTTCTCGGCTCCCACGGAGCACCCCGAGGTCCTGAACTCTAAACTTGATACAAACAGGCCTCCCTTTCTATGGAGAATTAAACCAGGAAAACCCACCTTTGATTTATTCTCCTTACACATCTCTCACCAAGGAAAGCTTCCTTGCCTTTAAATGCTTCAGAAACTTCAAGGTTTTTTAATTCCAATCAGAATCGCTCCTGGTCCAGGCCCCTGCTTCTCACCTTACCCCATTTAGGGGTTGACTGGTGATGAGTAGACCACCCCGACCCAAGGTGCCTCTGGAGTCCCAACTCCAGCTGTCTTGTATG
Organism: Heterocephalus glaber; assembly: GCF_053883595.1. Lineage (NCBI taxonomy): Eukaryota > Metazoa > Chordata > Mammalia > Rodentia > Bathyergidae > Heterocephalus > Heterocephalus glaber. The sequence continues at coordinate 2,467,251 of NW_028258457.1, read as the reverse complement.
TGGAAATTTTTCATAAGCCCTGAGTCCCTCCTTGTCCCTGCTTCATTGTCTCTCAGGCCTCCTGACCCTGTTCTTATTTTGTCAGGTTTACCTTCTGACTATCCCCACTTGTAAATACTCCTCTTATATAACTTCTCTCCAGAGAGTTGTTTTCGCTGAGAGCACTGGGATGGGAGTCTCAGCTCAAACTTGCACAGGGTCCCCTGACCTGTTCACCTTCTGGTGTTTGTTTCTGCTGTCATGGGAACATTGTCTCAATGTCTCTGCATTATGCTGGCACTGGGGGTTATGGGAGGAACTTCAGCTTTCCAGGGGGTAAGATGCTTAGCAAAGTGCAAGCAGGTGCCAAAGATGAGGCAGAAGTGCCATCCTCTGTCTTTCTGGGAGTAGACAGCCCAGCTGTGGCCTGAGTCTGTCTTCTCCACCCCACAGGCCTAGGTTCTGAGGAAAACACAATGGTGGCCATGGACTTGGGGTCACCCCCGCTCCCTAAGAAGACCCTGCCTGTCCCTGGGGCTCTGGAGCAGGTGGCCAGTCGACTGAGCACGAAAGTGGCCACAGAGGTTCCTCATGGCAGCAAACAGGAACTGCCGGACCTCAAGGGTGAGTGGTCCAGGTGTGTGTGGGGAGGTGCTGGCCAGGCTGCTCATACTCACAGGGGAGCTCTCAGACCTGGGAGTTAGTGTGGTTCTCCAAGTCAGACATGGCTTTGTGTCTAGCATCTGCAGGAACTGAGGAGACCCCCCCAGCTGTCTTCTCCCCTGAGTTTCTACAGCCCTAGCTGTACGTGGTCCCCAGGTGCACCCTCACTGGACAGTCCAGAGAAGCAGTGCACATGATGGTCAAGAGCTCACACTCAGACCTCGTCATTTACCAACTCTGACTCTTGTTAGCTGTGCCATGTTTCATGTAATACAAGTTAGTCTGTCTGTTGATTCTGAAGTTGTTTTAAGTAGTGACAAGCGTCGTGCTGGTTCCCAGGAATGTCAGAAGAGCAAAATGGACCTGGCCTTTGCCCTTGGATCATTGAAGTTGGAGGGCGGAGAAGTAGGGAAGCAAATAGACAGAGATAAAGGCACTACAGAAGGGCGCACAAGGAACTGCAGGGACCATGGCTGAGCCCTCCCATCCAGCATTTAGGGCATGAGTTGAGCCACAGAGAGTGGCTTGGACTCAGCTTGGCATGCAGCATGTGGCTGGCAAGCTAGTGTTTGTGTGAACATGTTGCCAGGGCACCCTGGTGCTTCAGAGGTCTGAAAGGCATCCCCAGTGGCTGGACCACAGAAGGGCTCTGCCTCCTGCTCCGTACCCTTGGGCACAACTCTTACCTCCTCTGAGCCTCAGTTTACTTACTTGCAAACCAGTTGGGCTAATCCCCACCCATTTAGAATCACTGTGAACATCAAGGGGTCTTAAGAGAACCAATACACTTAATATGGAGTCTGGGTGAGGGGGAGGAAAAGCAGGTGAGCTGGACCCGCAGCTCACAGCCTCCTCTCCTGGCCTCTGTCTTGCCCTCCAGCCCAGAGCCTGACTACCTGTGAGGTCTGCGGTGCCTGCTTTGAGACTCGCAAGGGCCTGTCCAGCCACGCACGTTCCCACCTGCGGCAGCTTGGGGTGGCAGAGTCGGAGAGCAGTGGCGCCCCCATCGACCTCCTCTACGAGCTCGTGAAACAGAAGGGTCTGCCTGACAGTCCCCTTGGGCTGCCCCCGAGCCTGGCTAAAAAGTCTAACTCACCGAAGGAGTTGATCACTGGCTCTACCCGCCCCGGCCTGCTTACCCTGGCCAAGCCCCTGGATGCCCCTGCTGTCAACAAAGCCATCAAGTCACCTCCAGGCTTCTCAGCCAAGGGCTTGACCCACTCACCCGGCTCTCCACTCCTCAAGAAGGCACCTCTGGCCCTGGCGGGCTCCTCTACCCTGAAGAATCCTGAGGACAAGAGCCCCCAGCTGTCCCTGAGCCCCCGGCCAGCCTCCCCAAAGGCACAATGGCCCCAGTCTGATGACGAGGGGCCCCTGAACCTCAGTGAGTATGGGTCCCAGGAGTTGAGGGCGGTCCCAGCACTGGGAGGGAATGTCAGTTGGGCCTCAGATCAGGACGGCCCAGGTGGCAACAGTGGGGGCTGCAGCTTCTACATCCTGGGTCAGCTGAATCACAGTGCTGGTTGAGGCATTCACTGTGTCTACCCCACTTGGCACATCTTGCCCTAGAGACCTGGCTGCAGCTGCTGAGCCCACTGGGGTCATCCTTACCACATCAGGGCAGCTTTCCTTCTCCTATGGGCTGGGGCTGGGTGGAGCAGTGAAAGTCACCTGGAGTACTGTGGCCCTGGATTCCCCATGGGAGTTTGGAGCATCTTGGGTCCTGCAGGTAGACAGGTGGTCCACTTGACAGGAGGTCCCTGTGTCTTTTTGGCCATCCCGTGTGGAGGTGTCTTTAACTGTTAGCCAGGGAACCCCTCTACCTGGGCTCCCTGTGGGCTTGGTAAATGGGGCTTGGGAAGAAAGGAAGAAGGGCACAATGAATAGGTTTTATGAGGGTATCCTGCAGGACATCAAGCTTTTCTGTACATTTGCAAGCATTATAGTCTTAGAGGGTGGCGAGTCTGGCCCCCTGCCCTTTGGAGCACCCCAGTTGAAGCCACTTGGACTGAATCTGCTGTGCTTTCAGTAGCTGTGCCCTTGGCTGTATGGTGCTTGGCAGCTCTATGTCCCCTACCACGCATCCACTGTCTGCCCACATAGCTTCCATAGTAGGGATCTCAGAGGAGAGAGCCTGGGAGCAGCAGAATTTGCCCCAGGAATTTCGTCACCATCAATATACACAGCATCTTTAAGTTCTCCACTTTTTAGCTTTATCCTAAAGGGCTAGGCAGGGAACAGGTGTCTTGTTGCCCAAAACCTCTCTAAATAAATATGTGGCATGAGACCTGGACCCCTAATTGCCTGGGCAGCTAAGAGTCACACCAGACCCTCCTACCTCTGTCCTCCAGGGCCAGCCAAGGTGGCGGCCGTGAACCCCCCTGTGTTTTGTCTCCGCAGCTTTAGATAGTGACGGGGGCAGAGAGCTGGACTGCCAGCTGTGCGGTGCCTGGTTTGAGACCCGAAAGGGCCTGTCCAGCCACGCCCGTGCCCACCTGCGCCACCTGGGCGTCAGCGACCCGGACGCCAAGGGATCCCCCATAGACGTGCTCCACGGGCTCATCAGGAGGGACGGCGTCCAGATCCGCCTCCCACCCGGGCACGGCGCCCTGGCCCAGCTGGGGCGGCCTCCTTCCGCCTCTGCGGCCCTCTCCTTGCTCCCCCCTCTACCGCCGGCCAAGAAGGCCAAGCTGAAGGCCGAGGGTATGGCCAGCCCCTGGGGGAAGCAGGACCTCTCGGCAGCTGCAGCCGCCGGCATTTTCTGGGCCTCTGATGTGGAGCCGTCTCCTCTCAATCTCTGTAGGTTCTCACTTCAGCCACCCCCTCCTCCCTATGGGCCCTGGAGCCCCTCCCGGGGGAGGTCACAGCCCCCTCCCTACTCCCTCCATCTGGGGGCAGAGAGTAGACAGGGGCCCTTGGCAGTGGGTTGGCTCTGCCCAGAGATCTTGTTGGCAGTGGGCTGCTTGGCCCTCTCTTGGCCTTTGATCTCCATCACCATGACCCTCCCCGAGAATAAAGGCCAAGGGAAGGGTCCTGCCTGTTGGTATGGAAGGTGCCCACATCTGCCCCTGGTCTCAATGGCGGGTGGCACCTAGGCTGCCACTTCTAGCCCTCCCACCCTGTCCTTGTTGGGACCCAAAGAACCATTGAGTCTCGGTGCTGTTCTCCTCCACCAGGACTGAGGGCCTATTGGCTCTCCAGAGCCTCCCCTTGCTCCTGCCAGGTGTCTGGTCCCCTGTCCTGCTCCTGAGCTCCCTAGCTTGCATCTGCCCTCCACCACCACCCTAACCTGTGGATGTGCTGCCACCCACACCCAGCCAACCAGGACACTCCTGCAGGTGACCGTGACGATGATGCCCATGATTCTGACTGCCCTTTTCTCCTCCTGCTACAGCCTCCGGCCCAGAGCCAGCACGAGACATCCGCTGCGAGTTCTGCGGTGAGTTTTTTGAGAACCGCAAGGGCCTATCAAGCCACGCACGCTCCCACCTGCGGCAGATGGGTGTGACCGAGTGGTATGTCAACGGCTCGCCCATCGACACGCTGCGGGAGATCCTGAAGAGACGGACCCAGTCTCGGCCTGGTGGCCATGCCCATCCTCCAGGGCCCAGCCCAAAAACCCTGGCCAAGGTGGTGGGCAGTGGAGGTCCTGGCAGCTCACTAGAGGCCCGCAGTCCTTCTGACCTTCATATCTCACCCCTGGCCAAGAAGTTGCCACCGCCACCAGGCAGCCCCCTGGGCCACTCACCAACTGCCTCTCCTCCCACGGCCCGGAAGATGTTTCCAGGCCTGACTGCACACTCCCTGCACAAGAAGCTGAAGCCTGAACAAATGCGGGTGGAGATCAAGCGGGAGATGCTGCCGGGGGCCCTTCATGGGGAGACACACCCATCTGAGGGTCCCTGGGGGGCGCCGCGGGAAGACATGACACCCTTGAACCTGTGTAAGTGTGACCCTATGGCAGGGCAGGGAGAACAATTGGAGGGGTCTCCTCCCTGCTTCCCCTTGGGGGTATCCACAGTGCCCAGAGTTGAAATGGAAGGGAGGTTGCCCGGGTCCAGAGGACCCAGGCCAGCTGTGCATTCCTGCTATGCAGACTCCTGCAGCCGAGCTGCTGCTTCACTCCCCTTTACTCATACAGACAAGGCAGAATTGTATCCTTCAGTGGTGCCATCTTCCATTGACTGGCAAGGATTTCCTATCAGGCACCTAGGGGATAAGACTGCAGGCATCAATTAATGATGTCTGCCACTGGCAGCCAAAAAAGGTCTGGTAGTGTATGTCTGAACTGTGTCTTCCTGACATTCCTGGTACTTGATTGCTTGGCATTTGGAGTCAAGTTTGAGTTGAGATCGCTCTTCCTCCATAATCTAGTAATAGGTGACCTTGGGCAAATTTCCTCATTTGGAAGATGGAGATCAGCATAGTCCCACATTTGTACAGTTTTCTCAGGAAAGCACTTAGCACAGTGTCTGGTTACAGAAAGCTCTCCATGGGGCCGGGGATGTAGCTCAGTGGCGCCACGCCTGGCTTGCAAGCACAGGGTCCTGAATTCGATCCCCAGTATCAGGAAAAATTAAAAAAGGAAAGCTGTCTTTGGTACTTGTCATCAGGTCACTGTTGCTTGCTTGCTTCTCACACCATCGCTAGTCCATTCTGCTTGGATTGATCAAGTGCCTACTGTAAGCCAAGCAGGTAAGGACAGCCCAAGCAGTGCCTTAGAGCTCATGTGTCAGCTCTGTGCCACGTGATCTAAATTGTTTTCAATTTCACCCTTCCCAGTACCTCTGGGAAGTGAAGGTTTCCATCTCCATCTTACAGAGGAGGAAACTGAGGCTCAGAGAGGGAAAGTGACTGGCTCAGCATCACACAGGGTCCCATCATGAAGCCAGCTGGAACGCACAGAAGGGCTGCATACATGACAGGAGCCTCTGGAGGCCCAGATGAGGGAGCAGGTCCTTGGAGTCTGGCAGGGGGTGGTGGGGGCGTGGACAGGGGCAGCCAGGCAGCCGCCAATGACATGGGCCTTGAGCTTGGAGGCTTCCTGCCCGCAGCCGCTGCCTCCTTCTCCTCCTCCCTCCCCGGACCCCCTGCAGCGTCCCGGGCAGAGCCGGTGCGCGACATCCGCTGTGAATTCTGCGGTGAGTTCTTCGAGAACCGCAAGGGCCTGTCAAGCCACGCACGTTCCCACCTGCGGCAGATGGGTGTGACTGAGTGGTCTGTGAACGGCTCGCCCATTGACACGCTTCGGGAGATCCTGAAGAAGAAGTCCAAGCCATGCCTCATCAAGAAGGAGCCGCCGGCTGGGGACCTGGCTCCTGCCTTGGCTGAGGATGGGCCCCCCACAGCGGCCCCTGGGCCTGTGCAGTCCCCACTGCTGCTGTCTCCCCTGGCTGGCCGGCCCAGCAAACCAGGAGCTGGGCCAGCCCAGGTTCCCCGGGAGCTCAGCCTGACGCCCATCACTGGCGCCAAGCCCTCAGCCACCGGCTTCCTGGGCTCAGTGGGAGCCAAGCGGCCCCTGCAGGAGGACCGCCTCCTCCCAGCAGAGGTCAAGGCCAAGACCTACATCCAGACTGAACTGCCATTCAAGGCAAAGACCCTCCATGAGAAGACCGCCCACTCCTGTAAGCAGTGGGTGGCAGGGTCCTGGGAGGGCATACGCCAGGGCCTCCAAGGCCAGGCAGTGCCACAGACACCCACACTGACCCCAAGCAGGGCCCCTGAGGCAAGGTCCCTGGGTGGGAGGTGGGATGATTGGAGGCCGTCTGGGTATGCCTGTCCCCTTGGAGCCCTGGCTCAGCAGCACCCCTCTGCCTGCAGCCACCGAGGCCTGCTGCGAGCTCTGTGGCCTTTACTTTGAGAACCGAAAAGCCCTGGCCAGCCACGCACGGGCGCACCTGCGGCAGTTTGGTGTGACGGAGTGGTGTGTCAATGGCTCGCCCATCGAGACACTGAGTGAGTGGATCAAGCACCGGCCCCAGAAGGTGGGCGCCTACCGCAGCTACATCCAGGGCGGTCGCCCCTTCACCAAGAAGTTCCGAAGTGCTGGCCATGGCCGTGACAGTGACCGGCGGCCGCCCCTGGGGCTGGCACCTGGGGGCCTGTCCTTCGTTGGCCGCAGTGCCGGCGGAGAGCCAGGACCTGAGGCTGGCCGGGCAGCCGATGGTGGTGAGCGGCCTCTGGCAGCCAGCCCGCCAGGCACTGTAAAGGCTGAGGAGCACCAGCGGCAGAATATCAACAGTGAGTTCCAGTCCACGGGTGAGGGGCACCAGGGCGGGCACCACCTGGCCACCCACTGAGCTCTGGCCTATATTCTCTTTCCCAGTTGTTCGACCTTCTGTCCACCATCCTCCCATCCAGGCAGCTGTCAGTCATCAGCTGTCCTTGCTCACAAGTCTCCACAGCATTTGCCCTGACTCCCTGAAGGCAGGGTTGTCCTCAGGCCCCTGGCCTTCCTGCTCACCTTCCACCCTTCTCCCCACCTTAGAATTTGAGCGCCGACAAGCCCGCCCTGCAGATGCTTCCACAGCCCGGGGAAGGGAAGAGGCCAATGACCTGCATCATAAGCTGGAAGAGGTGCGGCAACCCCCACCCCGTGTCCGGCCAGTCCCCTCCTTGGTGCCCCGGCCGCCCCAGACATCACTCGTCAAATTCATCGGCAACATATACACCCTCAAGTGCAGGTACACTGCCCCTGGGGGAGGAAGGGCCCAACACCCAGCTGGCCCTTGGCAGCTGGGGGCCTCAGCAGGACACGCTGGTGGGAGTTGGGAGGTACGGCCTTATGGGCTGTCCTTAGGTGTGACAAGACCCAGACCAGGGGCCCTTCACAGGCAGCTGCACCTCGGACCATCAAGTGAACACCCTTTTTGTCCCAAGCAAGACCTGGGTTCAAATTCCCACTCTTAACACTTAACCAGCTTTGTGATCTCAAGCAAGGAGTTACTTTCTCCATGTCTAAATTTCCTGGCTCTTAAGATGGTTTTGCTAACCTGATAGATTTGATCAAGACTGAGTTTGTTTGTTTTTTGTTGTTTTTCCTTTTTGGTTTTTTGAGACAGAGTTTTGCTGTGTAGTTCAGGCTGGCTTTGAACTCACTAGCCCAGGCTGCCCTCGAACTCTGGGGTGATCTTCCTGCCTCAGCCTCTAGAGTCCTGCCTGGGATTACAGGCATGGACTAAGTTTTTAATAGTTAAGGAAAACACTAAGAATCATACCTTTCACATGGTAATCTCTTGACAAATATTTGTCAGATTAAGAAAAAAACAGGTTCTAGTTAATTCTTATCAAAGTCCATGTGTACATCAGAGAGCAGGAATCTGGGACTTGAGACGTGAGGTGACTCATCTCAGGCTACACAGGCCAAGTCAGAAGTAGGATTCAGGTTGGGCATGGTGGCACATGCCTATAATCCCAGCATTCAAGAAGCTGAGGCAGAAGGATCGCATGAGTTCAAGGCCAGCCTGGACTATATAGACCCTGTCTCAAAAAACCAAAACAGGGCTGGGGATTTAGCTCAGTGGTTCCGGTGCCTGCCTTGTAAGCTCAAGGTCCAGAGTTCAATCCCTGGTACCCCCCACCCCCAATTAACCCAAAGGATTTAAACCCAAGTCTGGTGCCACAGAGCTGTGGATCCTGGGAGGGGAAAAAAGGAGGGGTCTGGTGACTTGAGCATGCTGTGCCTTTCTGTGCCTTCCACCATCTCAGATTATGGTGGCAGAGGGCCTTGGGAACCATGATGGAAGCCCACAGAGATACCTGGCTTTTTTCTGTACCCCTCTTCCCTTAAATCCTGGGCATGCTCATCTCCACAGCAGTGGCGCCTCTCTGTCTCTCTCCTGACACAGGTTCTGTGAAGTGGAGTTCCAGGGTCCCCTCTCCATCCAGGAAGAGTGGGTACGGCACTTACAGCGGCACATCCTGGAGATGAATTTCTCTAAAGCGGATCCCCTGCCTGAGGAGCTCCCGGCCCCGCAGGCACAGACAGCTTCAGCAGAGGCACCCTAACACAGAAGCATTCCAGATCTATCCTCGTGCCACCTCTGTCTCCTGTTTCTCCTCTGTGTCCTCTTCCCTCTCTTTCCGCTTTATTTTCCGTTTCCAAAGGAGCAAGCCAAAACCTCAAACCGGCACCTCATAGGGGCCGGGCACACTACAGCTGGGGTGCCGGGAGCCAGCTAGTCACCCTTCCCCCAGCCCAAGGACTCTGGAGCCCCAGGGTGTCTTCCTGCAGTCCATGCTCCCCGGTCCAGCAGGAGCTGCAGCCAAGTCCCTGGTGGCAGCTGATCTGGTCACAGGAGCACAGCACCCCTCTGTGTCTAGCAGCCAGGCAGGGCTATGTCTGCCATCCGTGGCCATTTGCAGAGACCCCAAAGACCCCTGTTCTGGTTCCCTCTTGCCTCCATGCATATTGTCTCATACACACACATGCAAACATACACACACATGCAAACATACACACACATGCACCTCCTGAGGCCCGGGATCTGCCCTAGCCCCCCAGTTCCCGAGTCAAACAACCACATCACGCCACGGTGCTTGCTCAGGGGAAGCCTTGCTCCCTCTGTGGGCCTGCTGGGCCTGGGAGCCCCAACTGAGCCCACAATGCCACGGATATCCTTGTTGGCTGCCCCCCAAAGGGGCCTTCCTAGCTGGGAAGAGCTCAGAGCTGACAGCTGCCTCCTGCCATGTCAAGGCCCCCCGGAGCCTCAGGGGCTCTGCGGCCAGGAGGCTAGGGTGGGGGGGCCGCACTCTCCTCCCCCACCCTTGCCTCCCTCCCCTTTTCACTGTTGCTTTCTATGTATAGCTCCCTAGACCTTTCACTTTTTTAAAAACGCGGTTTGTGTAGAGAAGAAGGAACGTGGATCTTTTTATTTTGCAATCCTAGGCCAGCTAGATACTGGGAGCTGATTGATCTTTTAACTTTTTTCAGTGGCCACGTTTTGGTTATCGATGTATCTAGAAGTATGTAAATTAGATTAAATTTCTCTTCTGGAAACACCCTGGGGCAGGTGGCCAGCGTTTTATTCTGTCAAATGGACAGGCTGGCATGGGCTGCAGCCAAGACTGGGATTGGGGGCTCCTCCACTGCCCAGAGCCCCAAGAGTTGCTGAGTTTCTCCCGCTGGCCGCCACATCAACGAGATACAGCTGGGGTTGAGCCCAAGTTTTCAGGTGTTGGCCCTCAACACTGTGGCTGGTGGGTGGCTCTGGTTGGCTGGGGAAGCGGCTCTGGGAGCAGAGAAACCAAGACTCTGGGTGGCTGTGCTGGGAAGGAAGTCAAGATCAAGAAACCATTGAGATTAGGAAAGCTTTCCAAAAGGCAGGCATGGTGTGGTGTGTATGTGCGTGGGGGAAGCATATACTTGTGGGAAGTATGGGTGGGGGCGTTGCTGGTCAGGGTGCAGAGAGCTGAGAGCCACCCAGCAAGACATGACTCAAGCTGGGTGTGGTGATGCACACCTGTGATCCCAGTTCTCAGGAGGCTGAGGCAGGAGGAGTGCCTGTGATTGTGAGGCCACCCTGGGCTACAGTCAGATCCTGTCTCAAAAATAAGTTTTTGTTTTGTGTGGTCCTGGGCAGGGGGTCGGGGGGATCTTCCAAGACCATCTGACATACTAGGCAGGCACCCAACCACTAAGCTACACCTCTAGCCCCAAGATACCTGACTTCTATGAGACACGCACAGCCTGATCCCAAGTAACGAGGGGAAAAAGAGGAGCTGCTGAGTCCTGTGCTGTGTTGTTTTCTCCCTCTGCACATGTTTATTGAACATTTCTGAGATTGTAAATGATTTTGTTGGCTGCTGCTCCTTGTTTATTGAATGTGGTTGCCAGCTACTCTTCACTAAATGGCTAGATGCTGGAAAGTGGGAATGACTTCCGGGGTGTGGACCGCAGGGACCTCCTCTACCCCCCCCTGTTTTTCCTTGATCCCCCTGGTGCCTCTGTCTGAGAAGGAGGGATTAACAGGCAGCACTAATGTGCCCACAAGGGTGGTCTTGGCCTGCTTGCTCAGCGCTTGCCATCCTACTCTGTAGGTACAGCTGAGACTTAAGGAGCAGGAGGCTCATCTCATGCGATGACAGCTGACCTAAACTTTCAAATTTTTATAAATCCAGTATTTATAAACAGGGTGGATATAAAAAAGTTCAAATGATAAAGAGAACTTGCATCGTGGGGTACACCTCCCCACCCACCATCATACACTTACGGCTGTGTGTCCTTACAAAAGTCCCCCACTGTTCTTAGCATAGAGGGATCTTCAACAACTTCTGAGCACAGCCTTTCTGCTTAAGCCATTCTATTGTCTCAGCCTTTTGAGCTGCTTGTCCTCTGCCTGTGAAGGTTGTTGGGTGTTAGCTGAAACCTGCAGGGTGAAATGATGACTGTGGCAGTGCCATAAATGAAGCTGTAGGATCCAGGAGAGGTGTCCCAGGTCCCTGCCTTAGTTTGGAAACCAGGCACGAATGAATCTCTGAGGGTGACATGAAGTTAGTTGTACCCCAAAGCTGTAAAATGCATCAGTTCTTTGTACTTCCTATGTGGAGTTTTTCATTTAATGCATTATTGAGTGGCTTTGTTATGTATGGTTAAGCATATCCTGGCATCAGATCAACTCATCTCAGTATTTTATTGTTTCTCTGGAGGGTGTGGATTATTTATTTTACAGTATTGGAATTTAGATCTAGCTGTACCACTTAGCTACATCCCCTTTCATTGAGACAAGGTCTCATTAAGTTGCCCAGGTGGGACTCAGACTTGTGATCTTCCTGTCTCAGCTTCCTTCAGTGCTGGGATCATAGGCGTGTGCCACAGCACTGGCTAAGATATGGACTATTTAAAATGCCATTACAGCCAGGCGTGGTGATGTATGGCTATAATCCTTGCACTTGAGAGGCTGAGACCAGAGAATCACAAGTTCGAGGCCAGCTTGGACTACTGTACATAGTTCAAGGCCAACCTTGACTACATAGCAAGACCTTATCTCAAAAGCAAAACAAAATGGCCAGGGATTTAGTTAAGTGGTACCATCCCTGCCTCGAAAGCACAAGGTCCTGAGTTCGATCCCCCCCCCCCCCCCCGCACCAAAAAATAAAACCCAAAACAAAAATGCCGTTGTTACACCTAAAGAAATTGATGATCAGCAGGCATGATGGCTCACACCTGTAACCCCTGCACTCAGAGGCCAAGGTAAGGGGATCAAAAGTTTGAGCCCAACCTGGGCAATTTAGCAAGGCCTTGTATCAAAATGGAAAAGAAAAAAAAAAAAAAGCTGGGACTGTAACTCAGTGCAAGGGCCGTTGTTTTAAGCCCCAGTATTATAAAAAGAAAACAACAGTCATTCCTTATAACCAAAAAGCAACAACATATTTAAAACATTTTAGGCTGGCCTGGTGGCATGTGTCTGTCATTTTTCAGCACTTGGGAAGCTGAGGCCAGCCTGGACTACGTAGTAAGACCCTGTCTCAAAAAAACAAAAAATTTTTTTAAAACATAGAAAACAGTGCACTAGTCTTATTTCCACAGCCTAATCCATTTTTGCAAACATGTTAAGTGCCATCTTCAGTCAAGTCTTCTCTTAGAAATTATGAGATGTCCCTGACAATGGCATCCACAATTCTGAGAAGCTTTGGAGAAGGCTGGCACTAGGCTGCACTGAGCACTGAATTTTGTTTAGTTTTGGTTTTTTCTGGTGCTGAGGGTCCAACCCAAGTCCTCACACATGCTAGACAAGGGCACTGCCACTGAGTCCTCAGCCCTGACTGCACAATTCTAGGGTCTCTGAAATCCAGAACAAACCAGGAGGGTTTTAGAAGAGAGGTCCATTAACAGGTGTTAAGACACTTGAGCAAATCATGAATTCCAAGCCTCAGCTTTATCTTCCTTTTTATTTATTTAGAGACAGGGTCTCACTTTGTAATTTAGTCTGGCCTCCAACTCGCGGCAGTCCTCTTGCCTTAGCCTCCTGAGTGCTGGGATCACAGGAGTGTGTCACCACGCCTGGCTGTTATCTTTTAAATGGGGGACTTTGAAAAACTTTCTTAGGTTTGAGGGAACATTTGAGATGAGACATAATACAAATAGATTTATTACATATATAACAAAAACATACCATATACATACACACATTCATTGAATTAATTAATTAATTAATTATTTTGCTGTGCTAAGAAATCTGGGCCCTCATACCTGCCTGGCAAGCGCGTTACCACTGAGCTAAACCCTCAGTCCCTACAGATACACTGATTATTCATTATGTAATACAGTAATGAGAAAATGTAACAGTGCATCTGGCACCAGAGTGATCACGTATATTATCTTATGTAATGTTTGAACGTGTGTCACTTTAATTTTCTCATACCACGGTCGTTTTGGAGCTGAAGACCAGAGAAATATAGAAACTCAGCCCAAGTTTGTTTAGTATTTCTGTGGCACAGCTGGAAACCTGAGCGGTCCTCTGCGTTGTATTGTCGACTCCCTCAGGCAAGTCTCCAGGACACCGGGATTCCTCCCGCACAGCCACACTTGGGCCTCGGGCCTTTCCGTAGTGCCTTCGAACCTGCAAGAATCCGCCTCTGCGCCGGTTCATTGTAGCCAATCAACCCAGGTTTTGGAAACGGAAGGCGGTTGTAGGGCGGGGCCCTAATGATTGGCAGCATACTCGGTCACTAGTACGAGGAATGTACAGATAGACACCGAGGCAGCCCAATGAGCACGAAGTCAGTGACTGCAGCGAGCCAATGCGGTCGAGAGGCGGGGCTGGGGGAAATGTTGGGGTAGAAGGGGTTGAGGATTGTTGCCGCTGTCGCGGCGTTGGACGCGGAGAGCAGCTGTCACGGTTCTCGGATGTAGTGTCGTCGCCGCCGCCATGAGCTACACAGGTAGGCCCACAGGGTTGAGGTCGCTTTGGGTGGGAACAAGACAGGAACGTGCTGGGGCTATGCCGGGCTTGCCCACACCGCCCCCAGCACGCGAGTTACTGCCCTCTGTGGTCACAAAATGGCGTCCTAGGCCCATAGCCTCTGGGTTGCGCCCCTCAACGTCCAGGTGCTTCGGTTCACTGTGGTTGTAGCTTGGAGTCCCGGTTCCTGGCCTCCCGAGGCTTTGGCTTCTTTTGGCTGTGCCCGTGGGACCCAGAGGTCGGCGCTGAGATCACAGCGTCTACCACCTCCGTCCCTGGCCGGAGTTTTTCGGTCGAGGACGCCTCGAGCGGTCCTTTTTTAGGCCTGGCCTGGTTTTTCAGATCCTTCAGCGGACTCGGCCGCGGTCGCCATCGCCCTAGCCTCCCCCGCGAAGCTTCCCTGCATAATGCGCAGCTCTTCTCGCCCCCGAGCTGGGAGAGACGCCAGTTCCCGAGGATCCGAGAATATGTGAGGGTTTGGGTGGAGCACGGAACCTTGAGTCCTTAGGGACTGTGCTTGAATCTTGGGCGAGGAATAGTCTGCTTCGACATCGCTTCACTGGGCATCTATCACATTTGTCGCGTCAGGCGCTTCATAGGAACTGGAAATGTTGACAAGAATTCCTCAAGTAGTTTATAGGCCAGGGCAGACCTTTTTAAGTAAATAAATGCCAACAGGTTGTGATCTGGGACGACTCATGACATAGAAACCTCTAAAGAGAGATCTGTAAGGAGCGTGTAAGAGTAAGGGGAGTAAAGATGGAATGGCTTGGATCGTTAGGAAATATGCCAGAGAGGCCAGTGAAATTTAAGCAGAAAGGAAGGTGGGTGTGAGATCACAGAGAAGAGGACCCCCGTCCCCTCCTTCAGAACCCAGGTATGTTTATAAATCATCTCCAAGTGAATTGCCAAGGCTGCCTGGGTTTGCCTTGGCAGTGACCAATGAGTCTTCTCTACCAGCGATGTAGACTGTCCCCCATCCTCGGTGGAGGTGTTTTAGGCTTGAGCATATGTGGTTGTTGGGTAGCCTGCATTCTGCTTGAAATGATCAAGACGGAGGATGGAACCTGAGCCTTTGGCTCCCTTTGTAGACTCTTTTATGTTAGTCCTCCCTGCTCTGGCCCCCGGGTCCGGAGAATGCCGAGATTCTGTTTTTCTAGTGGACGTCTTCTAGCCCGTGGTTCTCAACAAGGGGCAAGTCTCTATCCCAGGGGATAATTTGGCATCATTTGGAGACCTGTTTGGTGGTCTTATCTGGGAGTTGGGGCTACTGCTGACATCTAGTGGCTAGAGCCCAGAGACGTTGCTCAACATGCTACAAATGCAAAGTACAGCTCCAGCACAAAGAATTATTTGCTCCCAAGTATCAGTAGTGACAAGGTGAGGCAGCTGTGCTGGAGCCTTTCTGTAGTGTTCCTAGTTAAAGTCACTAGGACTGTTCCTGACATCTCTAGAACTGAGATGTAATTCTCTTCAAGTCCTACCAAGAACTGAAGATAGTTCTGTGACATTTAGGGACAGGACTGGTACAGAAACCAGAGGATAAATGGTTGGATGTTACAGAACAGCGTAATAAGAGAGCATTCATTTTTATAGAAGAGGAAATTGAATTTATGGCCAGCCTGAGTTTCAGCTTAAAGTCCTGTTGGCTGTAATTCTTGGTTTGGTGAGCATTGAAGTAGCCAAGCTGATGAGATAATTAGTTTTTTCTTGATCTTGATAAATTGAAAACAACAGTAGCTTTTTTTTTTTCTTTTTAGTACGGGGGATCGAACTCGGGTCCTTCCACTTTTGAGCCAGGTGGCGGAACCACTGAGCTAAATCCCTGGCCCCAACAGTAGCTTTATAATAGGAGTCTTTCTTTTTTAGGAAGCAGACCAGGGCCATGGGGTAGCTCAGTGGTAGAACACTTGCCTAGCATGTTAGGGGCCCTGGGTTCCATACCCAGCTGCCCCTCTTCCCTCCACCTCCAAAAGAAGTAGTAGCAGACCATTATTAAAATCAAAAGCATTTTAAGTCACATTTCAGATGACTTTGCATTAAGGTTAAGTCCAGGAAGACGTGAAGTAAATGTTATCTTTATTATTTTTTTTTTTTTTCTTTTTCTTTTTTTGGTACTGGGGATCGAACTTGGGACCTTATGCTTGCGAGGCAGGCGCCAGAACCAATGAGCTAAATCCCCAGCCCTGTTATCTTTATTATTAAGGATAAAAGGTGAAAAAGTAATTTAGCATATTGACTCATCCAGTTTTTGAGCTCAGTTACTTTTCTTTTTTTTTTGGTACTGGGATCAAACCCGAGGGGACTCTACCATTGAGCTACATCCACAGTCCTTTTCATTATTATTATTAATTTTTTTAAATTTTGAGACAGGGTCTTGCTAAATTGCCCAGGCAGGACTCATATTTGTAGTCCTGCTTCAGCCTCTCTCAGTGTTAAAATTACAGGCATGTGCCACAATGCTTGGCTTCTAGTTGCTTTACTTATAATTGGGAAAGGAGGCTTTATTTCTAGCCCTGAGGGTGGGAGAAGGAAGCAGAAGGAAAACTGGACAGAAAAAAATAAAAGAATCAGGCCTTCAAACAAAGGTCTGAAATGGTACCTGTCTTTTTATAGAAACATTTGTTATCGCAACAGTTTTATTGTGTTAGGAATGCACAGTTGGTTTAGCTGAGTGGTTCTGCCTTGGGTAACATTAGGATATCAGTTGAGACTGTCATCTGAAAGCTTGCCTGGTGCTTCAGCCCCGCCTGCAGGGTGACTCAGACTCCTGTGTCTGGCAGATTGAGGCTGGCTCTGGTTCCTCACCATATGGACCTCTTTGTAGGGCTACTGGAGGAACCCTGACAGCATGGTGACTACTTTCCCACAGACTGAATGATCCAAGAAACAGCAAGATGGAAGTCTCAGAAGTCACACTCAGTCATTTCTCCAAATCCTATTGATTATTTATTATTTTGGGTGAGGATTATGTCATCTCAGGAGGCAAGAATCGCTGGAGGCCATCTCAGAGGCTGTTTAGCACCCTACTTTTTGCCTCAGATGGTAGAGGTTGGAGGGAACCTAACCTAATTCCAGTTGTCCTCTAATTTTTGTTACTGTATATCATTCCTTTAAATACTCTGTCAAGCTGAGCATGATGGTGCACACCTATAATCCCAGCATTCTGGAATGCTGAGGCAGAGGGATGACAAGTTGAAATTCAATTTGGGCATCCTAGCAATTTAGCAAGACTGTCTCAAAACAAAAAGTAAGGGCTGGGTTATAGCTCAGTGAAATAGGCCTTGAGTTCAATCTCCAGTTCACACACACACAAAAGGAAAAAAAAAAAAAAAAAAAAAAAATATATATATATATATATATATATATATATATATATCTTTAATTCTTTTTTTTCTTTTTTTTTTTTGGTATCTGGAATTGAACTCAAGACCTTGTGCTTGCCAGACGGGCACAGGACCACTGAGCTAAATCCCCAGCCCTGCACATGTACTTTTTTCTTGTCATTATTCCCAAACAATACAGCATAACAACTATTTATACAGTATTTACAATGTATTAAGTATTTAATCCACAGATGAAGTATTCAGGAGCATGTGCAGAGGTTATATGCAGATATATGCTATTTGCTTAAGGGACTTAAGCAACTGTGGATTTGGCTAATCTTAGGTGGAAGGTGTTGTCCTGGAACCAGTCCTCAGATAACAAATGACAACTGTACCACATTATGTTCCTAGGCGTGGTGGTGCTGCACACCCATCGTCCCAGCTTCTCATGAGGCTGGGACAAGAGGATCAGTTGAGCCCAGGAGTTCAAGGCCAGCCCAGCCAACATAGCAAGACCCCATAAATATATATAAAGGAAGGAAGGATGAACAGACAGACTGACAGATGGACTACATTACCTAAAAATCAGAGACCACTCTGGTAGCAGCCCTTTTGCAGAACACACAGGTTTCCAGAAGCTAGTTGTACAAACAATGGAGAGGTGTGGGTTGGTACTTCTTACATTATGAGGCTTCTCTGTGAGTGAACTCTCCAAAGAATACTTTCAGTGTTTCTTCAACACTGAAATCATCAGTACTTGGAATTTGGGTATCTCAGGAGGGTCCCTGATCTCTGAAAAGAATCCATTCAAGTATATCCTCTTTATTTAAAAAGAATCTGTATACTTACCTTTCCCCAGGGCCCAGGCTCCATTCCCTCAGTGAGGAAGTAAAGATGACATTGATTCCACAGTTCCCCCACTGGGGTCCAGGAAGGACCTTTTAAGTAAACACAGTAGGAGGTAGGGGAGTGGCTCAATGATAGAGCCAAGTTTAGCGTGCTGAGGCTCTGGCTTCATCCCCACACCACAAAACAAGCAAACCACATTAACTCTGCACCAGGTAGAACAAAGATTGTAAATGTCCCCACAGCCTCACTTAGCCCCAGCATGAATTTTGGCACCATATTTATGAAGACCACTTTAGTTTCAGACCTTTATAGACCTTGGGAAACGCAGTGTAAGGGATCTTGCCCAGTTCCCCTCTGTTGACTTAGGTAAATCAATTTACCTCTGTTGACTGAGATTAGCACCAGGTGGGAGAAGCACTTGTTCATTGTTCTTGGCTGTTGCTGTCATCTTTGTTGCTATGGCTTTAAGGAATAAAGCAGAGAGTCTGTCAACAAGCATGGGAATGCCTACCCAAGTAGAAGGTACTTGGTATGTGGTGTTTTTGCAGTAAATAAGCTATTGGAGGCACTGGCTTTAATTTTCTTTCACGTTGAGTTGTCTCTAATGAGAAGAGACAGATATTAACCATTGTAAATATCATAAGACTGAATCACTTAAAATATATTTTAAAGTTTAGTTTTGGCAATTAGGCAAGGGCAAGAAATAAAAGGGACACATATAGCAAAGGAAGAAGTCAAATGACCATTATTTAGCTAGGCGTGGTGGTGCACGCCTGAAATCCCAGCACTTGCAAGGCTGATGCAGGCAAATCTTCCTGAGTTGAATACTTCTTGACAGAGTACTAATACCTAAAATAGATAAATAACTCAAAAAATTAGACTCTCCCCAAAATAAGACTCAATCCAAAAATGGGCAACTGAAACAAATGAGACACTTAAATGCAAATGGCCTATAAATATATGAAAAAATGTTTGACAATGCTGGCCATTGGAGAAATGCAAATTAAAAGCACTGAAATTCTGTTAACTCCAGAAAGAATGACTGTCTTCAAGATATAAAGTAATAACAAATGCTGATGAGGCTCTGGGGGAAAAGGAACCCTTCTTGTTGGGAGGAATGTAAACCAGTACAACCACTATGGAAATCAGTATGGAGATTCCTCAAAAAATTAGAGCCTGGCATAGCGGCGCATACTGAGGCAAGAGGATCGCCTCGAGTTCAAGGCCAGCCTGGGCTGCATAGTGAGTTCAGGGCCAACCTGAACTACAGAGGAAGACTGTGCCTCAAAAAAACAAAACAAAACTAACAATAGAAATTCCAAAAAAAGAAAGAAAGAAATTCCATTCCACCCACATATTGCCCTGAAAGAGTTAAAGACATCATATTTTAGTGCCACATGCGTATTCATGTTTATAGCAGCACAATTCATAATAGCTAAATCTTGGAAGCAGCCTTCATGTCATCAACAAATAGGTAAAAAAAAATATGCAATATTTGTACATAGCAGAGTAATACTCTGCCAGAAGGGTAAATTTGAGTCATTTGTCAGAAAATGGATGCACCATGAGACCATAATGTTAAGTAAAATAAATCAGATGTACAAACTTAAATATTGCATGGTTTCTCTTATGTGAGAAAAATAAAGAGCAAAATAAAAGATAAATACTGTAATAGGAAATGGAAACAGATTTTTTGCAAATGAGATGGGGACCAAGATGGAGGGAAGGGGGAGGGGACATATGATAAATGTAATCATGTAAATGTTCCAATAAAAATAAAATATAATTTATTATTTTTAATTCTGGGGGTTATTACGCAGGGAGCCCTGAGCTATATATGATCCCCCATCCTGAAATGGTCTTGCCATATTGGCCAGGCAGATTTTGAACTTGTGTTACTCTTGCCTGAGGCTCTTGGGTATCTGGGATCACAGGCACCACCATGCTCATCTTTTGTTTGTTTGTTTTTGAGATAGTCTCTCACTATGTAGTTTAGGCTATCCTTGAACTCAGTACGTAGCCTAAGCTGGCTTTGGAACTCAGGGCACTTGTCCTACCTCAGCCTCCTGAGTGCTGGGATTACAAGCAATGTGCACCATGCCCAGCTTTGCCCAGCTTAAAATATAGTCTTGAAGTGTCAGGATTAATTATAGTATATTGTCATCAGTCTTTATTTTGAGACAAGGTCTCACTGTGTGAGTCCAAGCTGGCCTTGAACTCACTATGTAGCCTAGGTTGGCCTCAGACTCACAGCACTCCTCCTGCCTCAGGCTCTTGAGTGCTGGGATAGCAGAGGTGAAACACTATGCCTTTGCTTGTCATCAGGTTTTTGGTGTTTTGTGTTTTTTTTGGTACCGGGGATCAAACTCAGGCCCTTGTGCTTTCGAGGCAGGCAGTGGAACCACTGAGCTAAATCCCTGGCCCCTTGTCAGTTTTTAAAGGTAGTGGTTTCTGACAGATTTTCAGGCTTTCCTATTTGGCACTAACTCATTTTCAGTGGAGAAACAATTTGAGAAGTTATTTTTAATTTTTTTTGGTCTTTTGAGACAGGGTCTCGCTGTGTAGTTCAGGCTGGCCTCAAATTCATGTCAAACCTCCTGCTTCAGCTTCCTGAGTTACCGGGATTACAGGCATGCACCATGCCAGGCTTGAGAGTTTAGACAGATAGTAATTTATACCATTACAGGTAGAGTATCCCTTATCCAAATCCTTGGGACCAGGAGTTTCAGATTACAGATTTTTTTTTTTTTTTTTGCTTTTGAATATTTTCATATACCTAATGAAATACCGTGGAGGCTCCAAATCTACACATGAAATTCACCCTTTTCTGCATGTAACCTGAAGGTACTTCTATTCAGTATATATAGTGGACTTTCATTTTTGTTTGTTTGTTTGTTTGTTTGTTTTGGTGCCGGGGATCAAACTTGGGACCTTGCACTTGTAAGGCAGGCTTCGGAACAACTGAGCTAAATCCCTGGCTCCTAGTGTACCTTCATTTTGACAGTGAGCCATCATCCACATCAGGTGTAGAATTTGTACTTCTGGTGTGGTGCCATCACTCATAAAGTTTTAGAGTTTGGATTAGAGATACTCAGCCTGTATATGGTATAAAGCTTATTATTTCGGTGTAAATATGCCAAATGCCAAATAATTACATTTAAGAACTAATAGGTGTGAGCTAGATGTTGTGATGCACGCCTGTCATCCCAGCACTTGGGAGGCTAAGGCAGAAGGAGGATCGCCATGAGTTTGAGGCCAGATTGGCCTACATAGTGAGTCCAAGGCCAGCCTGAACTACATAGTGAGACCCTGTCTCAAAAAAACAAAACAAAACAAACTAAAAAACAGCCCTGAAGATGTTGGTCAGAGGTAGCACTGTTTAGCATGTGCAAGGCCCTGGGTTTTATCCCCAGTGCAACAAAGTAAAAAGTAATATATCAGAGGCTGTGTGGTGGGTACAGCTAGGATAAAAAAGACAATACAAAGGTTTGACTGCATAAATGGGGGTCTGTGATGGTCAGAGCTCCTATCAGTCTAAGACCTGGAGGCTCTGGACTTGCCACTATTTATTTATTTATTTATTTATTTATTTTTGATTTTTTTTTTTTTTTTTTTTTTTTTTTTTTTTGGTACTGGGGATCAAATTTAGGACCTTGGGCTTGGAAGGCAGGCACAGTGCCACTGAGCTAAATCCCTGGCCCTACCACTATTTATTGATCACACCACATTGCATGGGGCGTAAAGGCAGATGCAGGGAACAGTAGGGTGCTGATGATGTGTAAAAGGAGGATGATGCATTCAAAGGTAGGTTGTGATAAATGAGTAACCTGTTTGTTTAGCTAACGTTTGTTCTGGGAGAATGGCTGCATAAGAGTCATAAAGTCCTGAGCTGCAGTGTTATCTTGCTGTTAGAGGCACCACAGTGTCACTGACCATTGAGGCTTCAACTGTGACCAATGGCATAGGCAGTTCTGTTTCCGCATGCCAGCTGAAGGCTCATCTAGCAAGTCAGGTAGGCCTAGGACAGACTCACAATTTAATCAATGGCTAATTCATAAGCCAATTCAGTAATATTTTCTAGCCCACTCAGCACAGTTTCAAGCTGGTCTCTGGCAGTAATACACATTTTTAAGTGAGAGAAACAAAATATAAGGGCCACGGTTTTAGCTCAGTGGCACAGCGCCTGCCTGGCAAGCTCAAGGATCTGAGTTTGATCCCGGTACACAAAAAACCCCAAATACATACATATATATATAGGCAATTTCTGTTTCAGATTGGAGTAGGGGGTAGAAGGTATATTATTTGCTTTAACATCACTTCAAAACTAATGCCCATCCTTGGTTAAATTGGAAGTAGCTCACCTTACTGTAATTTGATAAAAGTATTTTCCTTTTTAAATTGAATGATAATTTAGATACTCATTTATCAAAATGGTTAACTGGTTTAAATGTTCAGAAGTTTTTATCTAAACCTTTTGGGGTAACACGTTAATCATAGCCTGACTTTTCATTGGTTAATATGGTCTAGAGGTCTAATTAAAGTGTGGAATCAAGAGGTTTTGGTGGTTTTTCCATCCAAGAGGAGGCCCTGCCAGCCAGTGTATCCAGAGGGACAATTTTAGTCATTTTCCTGTGGCTTGTTTGGGGAAATTAACCACCCTGTGCATATGTTTAGGCTTTGTCCAGGGATCTGAAACCACTTTGCAGTCAACATACACAGACACCAGCGCTCAGCCCACCTGTGATTACGGTAAGTGTGGGTCCCTGGTGGGAAACAGTGTTGTGTTTTCTATTGGCAGAGCAGTCTTGTGTCTTCTTGGTTGCCTTTGGCTTTGCTGTCATCCTCTCTTGCTTTACTAAACCCAAACTTGTGTCAGGTGGTATGATTGGCCATTTTAATAGCTAGTGCTTTCCTTTGGGGTGATTATGGTAATGATATCTGTGTTACTGAGAAAGCTAGGCTAGGTAAATGATTTGGTTCCTTTGGCCCCTTAACATTTAATAGAAATACATATGGTCTTGGACAAAAGAGCTGGCTGCAGAACATCCCTCTTATGAGCCTTGAAAGAATAGCCAATCAGTCTAAAAGACTGGCCCGGGGGCCGGAAATTTAGCTCAGTGGTTTTGCTGCCTGCTGCCCAAGTGCAAGGACCCGAGTTTGATCCCTGGTACCAAAAAAATAAAATAAAAAATAAAAGACTGGTCCAGGAGAAACCAAGCTATTGGCTCACACCCAGGGTGGTGCATGTGCCTGTTTGGGAGGGTGTGTGAATATATGGATCTAGCTGGCTTTTAGAGATTGCAGTCAGACCACCCCAAGCCAGCACAAACACACAGCAGTGAAATGAAATTTTCCAACTGATTTCTGACGTGTGGACAGACATATTTAATTCTCTAACTCAGAAGTAGCACTCACCAGATTCATAGGTGATGTTCTGTTGACCTGCTGCAGCAGGCCAAAACTACCTGTAAAGCTGGTCTCTCAGTGGCTCGTGACCCCAGGGATGGCTGCAGAGAAGGAGCCTCTTAGGAATAAACAGTGTCTTGGTTACTGAATTGGGCAGGTTTTTTTGTTTTTTTTGCTTTGGTACTGGGGATTGAACTCAGATCTCTGCGCTTGCGAGGCAGGCGGCAGAACCACTGAGCTAAATCCCTGGCCGGAAGTGGGCAGTTTGTGTTATTATCAAGGTCTTGGGAAAGACCGAGCCTACACAGTTGCCATTCCCTCAGGAGTCACTAGATAAATGGACTTTACTAAGCTTCCCAAGTATTAGCAGTTAGTCTCAGTGGGGAGAGAGTTAAAATGTTTTCAAATTGAGTACAGTGTTACTAGGTGTTTCATAAATGAGATACTTGGTTTGAGTGGCTTCCCTATCCTGCTGTCTCCATCTGCCTCTAAACAAATGTCCCAAATGGCACATGGTTTTGGTTTTTGGTTTTTGCAGTGCTAGGGATGGAACCCTAGGCCTCAGTTGTGCTGGGCAACCCTGTACCACTGAGCTAGCCTTCTGGCTCTTGGCACATCTTTTTACTTTTTTTTTTGTACTAGGGATCGAACTCAGGACCTTGCACTTGCAAGGTAGGCAGCGGAAACACTGAGCTAAATCACCGGCTTGGCACATCTTTTTAAATTCTTGTCTCTACATATTCTGGGTATAAGCCTCTTAACCAGATGTGCCATTTACATGTATTTTGTCCTAGATGGGGTTTGTCTGTACTATTGGTGTCTTTTGATTCATTTTTTTTTTCTCCAGTACTAGAAATTGAACCCAGGGCCTTATACTACATCTCCAGCTCTCTTTTTACATTTTTTATTTTAAGACATGGTATCACTAAGTTGCAGCATTGTCCAGGTTGGACTTGGACTTGGGATCCTCCTGCCTCAGTCTCTCAGAGTGCTAGGATTACAGGGTTGTGCCACCAGGCCCAGCGAGAACACAAGTTCTTTTTTTAGAACACAAGTTCTTAATTTTATTTATTTATTTTTTTTCTAGGCAGGGTCTCTCCCTTTGTAGTTCAGGCTGGCCCTGAACTCACTGTGTAGCCTCGGCTGGCCTCAAACTCACAGCGATCCTCCTGCCTCAGCCTCCTGAGTGCTGGGATTACAGGGGTGCAATTACAAGTTCTTAATTTTGATGAAGTCCGACTTATCATTCTTTTCTTTTATGGATCATGATTTTGGTATTGTATCTAAGAATTCTGTGCTTAGCCCATGATCACAAAGATTTGTTTTTTTCAAATTTCCTGTAGATGTTTTAAGTTTTAGATTTTATACTTAGTCTGAGATCCATTTTGAGTTTTTCCATAAAGTGTACAGTACAGGTCAAGGTTCTTTTTTGGGGTGATGGGCTGGGGACATACAGATATATAATTGTTCTAAAATCATTTGTTGAAAAGGCTGTCTTTTCTCTATTGAATTGCCTTTGTAACTTTGTTGAAAAATGAAGTGTTTCTGGACTAATTTTCTTTAGTTGATCTGTATGTCTGAATTTTCTTGAGTACCACCCCATTAATTGCTGGAAAGTAAGTCTTGAAATGAGTCAGTTTGAGTCCTTAGGGTTTATTCTTTCTCTAAGACATCCTGCCTCCTTTGCTTTTACCTTTGAGAATCTGTGCATCAATTTTTATTAAAATTCTTGCTTAGATTTTGAGAAAGCTCTGAGTCTACAGATTAGTATTGGAGATCTAATATCCTAACAATACCAAGTCTGTTGACCCACAGTATGTTACTGCATTTATTTAGTTCTTGATTACTTTCATTAGTGGTTTTTTTTTTTTTGGTACCGGGGATCGAACTTGGGTCCTTGCACTTGCGCAAAATCCCTGGCCCTATAGGTTTTAATGTATACATATTTTGTTCGGTTTACAGCCAAGTATTTCATGTTATTGGTGCTATGGTTAATCCTACTTTAAAAATTTTTTAGTTTCTGTAGGCCTGAGGGTAATAGCTCAGTGATAGAACAAGTGCTTAACATGCAGGAGGCCCTGGGTTCCATTCCCAAGCCCCTCCCCCATAGTCATTTTATAGTTGTTCATTGCTAATATGTAGAAATTTGATTTGTATATTGACTTTGTACTATTTGAAATTTGATTTGTATATTGGCCATGTGATAAGCATTGTTGAGCTTATTTGTTCTAGTAGCTATTTTATAGATTAAGGATTTTTTTTTTTTTTTACCTAGACTGTTTTTGTGAAAGAAGAGGGATGGTGTTCCTTCTAGCTTAAATTGGAAGAACAACTTAACTTCGAAATATAATTTAGAAAAACAATCAACCAGTACCCTGAGATTTTAGTATTTAATCTTTGTGAACTTATTTTAATTAGTTGAATAATTTATAGGTAGGTAGTATTGTGTGTCCTATTTTGTTTTCCTTCCCTTGCTAGATAAGGCATAATAAACTGCTTTGGTGTCCACACTGTATCTCACTTGAGTAGGTAGGTTGTAGTCCTATTATTTTTTAAATTTATTTATTAATTTGGTACCGGGGATCAAACTAAGGACCTTGCACTTGCCAGGCAGGCATGGCACCACTGAGCTAAATCCCTGGCCTGGTAGGTGGTAATCCTTAAAGGTGAACATTTAAATTGTTTCATTTTTGGTCTGTAAGTATCACTTACTCTGACCATCTCTCTCTGCCTCTTTTTTTCTCTCTTTCTTTTTTTTTTTTTTTTTTGGTTTTTGGTTTTTAGTGTTTGGTTCTTGTTTTTTTGGGTTTTTTGGTGTCCCCTACCACCACCACCAGAGATGAACTCAGGACTTTGCACTTGCCAGGCAGGCGTGGTGCCACTGAGTTACATCCCCACCCCTGGTTTTTGGTTTTTTGAGACAGTGTCTCACTATGTAATTCAGGCTGGCTTTGAACTCACTATGTAGTGCAGGCTGGCCTTGGACTTGAAGTTATCCTTCTGCCTCAGCCTCCTAAGTGCTGGGATTACAGCCATGTGTCACCACACCCAGCTGTTGTTTCTTTCTTTTAGAAAACGATGTCCTTAGAATTCCCTTTGTCAACCTCTGAGTATAGAAGTTACTTGGGATATTCTTTGAGAAGAGGCAGTTCTCAAGGTGGCCCCAGACACCACAGTTTACCACTGAGCTACCGCTGAGGCAGGCTTCTTCCTGAAGGGACCTGGCTGGGAAGTCCACCAAGTGCTTCTGGAATAGCGAGTAGCACGCAATGAGTGCTGTCCCAAAGGGGTTTCCTGGTGGCTACCATGTCACAGGAGGCTGCCAGCCTGACCTTGAAGCATAAAGTTGTGTTTGTAGAGTAGACGCCTGCTCCTGCTTCCTTCCTGTGCTTCCTCACTGCCAGATCTGTGGCTGATGCCCAGATTGACCAGACTACAGCCCAACAAGCAGAGCCACAGTGGGTCTGCCTTTGCCTCTCAGTCCTGTCGCCTTTCTAGTAGCTAGTGTTGGGCTAGGAATGTAGCTCAGTGGTAGAGTGCTTGCCTAGCATGCACAGGGTTCAGTTCCCACACCACGCAATAAGAGAATATCCAGTGTCATCTGTCCCGAATGAATATACAGTGTCCATTATTCCTGGTACAGACAAATAACCATGTGGCCAGGATCTCTCTTCTTGCTTGTGGGAATGACTCCTTCACCACTGTTTTCTTACAGGAGCTCCAACTCCTGACTATCTCTTGCTGCTTTCTGGTTCTTTGTTGTTGTCCCATGTGTTGTCGTCCCCCACCCCTGTGAGGATTGGACCCAGGGCCTGTGTGCTGAGCTACATCCCCAGCCCTTTATGTTTTTTGAGATAAGGTCTTGCTAAGTTGCCCAGGTAGCACTTGAACTTGCCATCCTCTTGCCTTCCTCAGTGCTAGGATTGTAGGCATGCACCACGCAGGTGGCTCTTTATATCTCTTGACAACCAGCAGCACTGGAGTCCTGAACAGTGTCGGGCTGCAGCCTCTACTCAGAGATGATATTGTTACATAGACAGATGGTTTTGATGTCCTCAGCCTTAGAGTACTTTTGCTTTGTGAGCTCTCTCTGCCTACAGTTCATTAAATGTAGCACTCATCTAGAGTGCCTTGGCTGGTTTCCACCACCTTCTCATTCTGTTTGTGCACTGGCTTGTGGAGGAGCCCAAATGCAGAAGTCTTCCTGGTTCATCTCAGTTTCACTGTTTGTCTTCTGTGGTCTGTGTCCTGCCATTTATCATTCTGCCTTCTCACCAAGCTAAGCTCCTTGCCTTGCCTGGGATGAGTGTGTCTTGTCTATCTGTGGGGTAGAGATGACCTGCAATACCAGGCAACTGTAGGATCTCAGCAGAGACACTGGGAGAGTAGTCACCTATTCTCAGGCACTGCTCTGGGAAGGATTTGTGTCTGGTTATATCAGAGTTCCCATGTGGCTTTGTACCTTGGCGGTTCTCAGTGGTTTTATGCTCCTGAAGGAATGAATGAATTTGTACCATTGATTGTGATCCGATCCAGAGCACATTTAATTTAGAGCCCAGATTGTTCTTTCAGTGACTTTTCTCAAGCTAAGAGTTGTTTCTTGACCTTACCTTGATATTGTCTTGCGTATCTCACTCACACGGTTCAGGGGCTTTTTGGCCCTCTCTGTTAAGGTAGACCTTTTGGGGAACTTGGCCTATATCTCTGCTCCAGATGGTTAGATTTGGGCCACGTGATTTCACTGTTGTTAGAGACCCTGCCAGGCGTTTTGTACAGCAGCACATTCTTTGTTATTTATTTGTAGCACTGGGGATGGAACCCAGGGCTTTGCACATGCTAAGCAAGCATGCTAGCCCAAGTCTGTGAGGCACTCTAAATTTTCCGTCTTATTAATGCTTCACTGGGGGCAGGGAGATCATCTTCTAATTCTAGCTCTTTGAGGGAGGAGGAGTACAGGAGCCAAGTTCAGTTGCTAAGTGTGTTGGAAACAGAAGGCTCCTTAAATACCAGATGCTCAGGGCCATGGAAGGCTGGGCACCAGGACAGCAAGTGGCCTAGTGTAGTTACATGGTGCTTTACAGCACGAGCACCTCAGTCAGTGCAGGTTCAGTTGGCTGGAGCCAGGCAGGTACTGGGAGTTACTGTCTTCACTTAGGAATTCATCTGAATGAAATCATGTTGTATTGGAAATAATTGTAGATACCATTGCTCTTTCACTTTTTGTAGGATATGGAACTTGGAACTCTGGGACAAACAGAGGCAAGTATTATTCCCATGACCACTCTCCTCTTCCTTGGGATTGAACCAGTTGTTTCTCTGCCACTGCTCTGCTTGGCCAAGGCGAGCTTTGGGTGTCCCTGGGGCCAGCTGCTCATCCCAGAAGGTCCTCATTGGAATGGCTTGGCCCACTCGGCCTTGGGTGGCTAGAGTCTCCAGCTCTTCTCCGTGACAGAGGGCACCTTTCTCTGTGTTTGTATCTGCCTGCCGCCACCTCCTTTCTCCCTGCCCCCACCATCTCTGTGTCTCTGTCTCCCTCACTGCAGGCTACGAGAACTATGGCTATGGCTATGGCTATGGCCAGGATAACACCACCAACTATGGGTATGGTATGGCCACTTCAAACTCTTGGGAAATGCCTAGCTCTGACACAAATGCAAACCCTAGTGCCTCGGGTAGCACCAGTGCCGATTCCGTTTTATCCAGAATTAACCAGCGCATAGATATGGTGCCACACTTGGAGACTGACATGATGCAAGGAGGCATGTATGGCTCAGGTGGAGAAAGGTGAGTGGGGCTACCTGCAGCTGGGGTTCTGCAGGGGTGCCATCTTCTGAACTACTGGCGTGACTGCTTCTTTCCTCCTGGCTCTGTGCTGCCAGGCTTCCAGGACCTTCTGCTACGTCCTCTCATCTGTGTCATCCATTCCCTCCAGCCTCATGACCCACTCTCCCTGCTTATAGGGCACAAGAAGCTCAGATTGGGCTGGCTTCATGTGCACAGGATGGCTCCTCAGGAGCAGAGGGTTCAGCAGCCCTTCCCTTCAGGACAGCCATTCTTGTGTTAAGTCAGGACTTTGTAACCTGTGTGGAGTCAGGGCAGGATAGATTAGGTTGGGCATGAAGGGCAGGATGAGCCCTTGGAGCTGACTACTGTGAGCTAGGACATCCCTGTGCAAGAGACAGGGCAGATGTGAACCTTTCCTAACCACTTTCCAGGCCCTATCAATGTGGGTCTCTTGAAAATATACCTGTGAGGAACTCCTGCAGTGCTAGTTTTGGGAATGGAGAAACTGAGTTGCATGGAGGTCACCCTTTGCCTGAAAGGACCCAGAGCATAAGCGGTGGGCACCTGGGCTTCCACCTAGATGTGCTCCACTGCAGAGCATGCGCTGTGGGCACTGTCGTTGACTGACTTGGTGCTGGTCCAGGGATGCTTGTACCCCATTTTGGAGAGGAGAGTGCAAGGAGGGACCTTTGCCCTTTGAGACACACAGGGTGTGGGCCTTGCAGGTGTAGGCTGAAGCCACAGTTAAACTCTTAGCTTTCTCACGCACACACAGCCTGGCCTCCTCAGCTGCTTTGTAGGGTTGGAGTTCTTTTTTTGGCTCCTTAGCAGGCTCACAAGGTCTCCCAAGAAATGCTCCTCCTTTTGTCTCTCTTCTGTTGGATGGTGAGGGTTTAGTGGTTTCCCCCAGCATTGAGGGATGAGACCAGTGCAGTGTTTGTCATAGGTGTCATCTGGCTCAATAGAGAAGTGTTCACTGTGCTGGGGTGCTCGGTTCTGGCACCAAGGGGCAGATGTGGGTGTTTCGGTTACCACAGAAGGTGCACAGTTCCCAAGGATCTGCAAGTAGCCTTCCTGCCCTTATAAAGATCCAGAGACTCACTGGGTTAGAGCCTCCCCACCAGATGTCAGTCTATACCTGTGTTCAGGTGTGGGCAGTGGGAAGTTCAACCGAGAGGCCCTTCCTGTTTCTAGAACTCTGCTCCTGAGAAGCCAGAACCTTTTTACTGCCATTTCTGAACTTTGATCCTCCCTGACAGGGCAGGGCGGGTGTTGGTTTGTGCTTCCTGTCTCAAGGCTGGAAGGCTAAGAGGAAAGCAGGAGCAGCCTGCTTGGCCAAAGGCTGCCTGGACTCTGAGGGGCTCTGCCTGATGCTTCCCACATGTTCCTGCAGATATGACTCCTACGAGGCCTGTGACTCGAGGGCCGTCCTGAGTGAGCGTGACCTGTACCGGTCGGGCTATGACTACGGCGAGCTTGATCCTGAAATGGAAATGGCCTATGAGGGCCAATACGATGCCTACCGTGACCAGTTCCGCATGCGTGGAGGCGACACCTTTGGTCCCAGGGCTCAGGGCTGGGCCCGGGATGCCCAGAGTGGCCGGCCGATGGCCTCGGGCTATGGGCGCATGTGGGAAGACCCCATGGGGGCCCGGGGCCAGTGCATGCCTGGTGCCTCCCGGCTGCCTTCCCTCTTCTCCCAGAACATCATCCCTGAGTACGGCATGTTCCAGGGCATGCGTGGCGGGGCCGCCTTCCCAGGCAGCTCCCGCTTTGGCTTTGGATTTGGCAATGGCATGAAGCAGATGAGGAGGACCTGGAAGACTTGGACCACAGCTGACTTCCGGGTGAGTGGGGCGGCCTGCCTCCCCAGGCACCCAGCTGGGGTGGAACCACCCCTATTACCTGGTTGCCTCTTCCTTTTTTTCTTTCTTTTTTTTGGTACTGGGGATCAAACTCAGGACCTTGCACTTGCGAGGCAGGCGGCAGAACCACTGAGCTAAATCCCTGGTCCTGGTTCCCTCTTTCTGACCCAGACCAAAAAGAAAAAGAGGAAACAGAGTGGCAGTCCTGATGAGCCAGACAGCAAAGCTACCAGGACGGACTGCTCAGACAATAGTGATTCAGACAATGGTGAGCTGGGTGGCCTGGGCCCTGCCTCCTGCCCCTTTACCCTCTGCCCTAGTGGGTTCCTGAGCTGAGCTTATGACCTTCCCCTTTCAGATGATGGCACAGAGGGGGAAGCTGCAGATGGCACTGAATGCACTGAGGCTATGGAGAAGGGCTCCAGAGCAGTAAGTGGCCCCTAGCCTGGATTTTGTTCTCTGCAAGTGGGGCCTGTGAAGACCCACCTGGGATGAAGAGCAGGGCTCACCACAGGAGTCACAGGCAGTGTTGTGTCTTGTGTGCATGGGTGGCTAGCAGTAGGGCATCAGTGTGATCTGGTAAAAAGCTAACCAGCAGCGTGGTTTCTTTGTGGGAAAATAGTGGGACAAACCCCCTGGGCACGAGTGGGTGAGAGGATGGGAGGCCCCTGGTCCTAGCCCTTGTCATTTAGAACCATTATAAATAACTGCATGCCTTTTAAAATTGTGTGTTAGGAAGGAGAGGACGAGGAGGGAAAGGAGGATGGGAGAGAAGAAGGCAAGGAAGATTCAGAGAAGGGTGAGTCTTCTGGGGGGCCCTTAGTGCCAGGTGGCTCTTTCAGGTCCTCAAGTGGGAGGGATCCAGCTCGTGAGGCGGGTATAAGTGGACAGGGGCTCTTCCTCCCCCGCCCCTTCCCACCCTGGCCCTGTGCTTCCCTGGCGGAGGCCATGGATGGCGATCACTCCTGCCTAGCACGTTGGTTTTGCCTTCAGGTGGAGGCAGCAAGGAAAAGTGTGGGGGAACTCAGGCAAACCCCCTGCCCTTGGTCCCTTGGTAACATGCAGTTCCGAGTCCTCAGTGGCTGGTGTCTGAGCTGGGACCCTTGGTGCAGTTTTTACGGCTCTGGTTTGCGTGTCCTCTCCCTTAGCGCCTCTCCAGCCCCTGTTGGGAGTCCGTGTCCCCCCACCTGAGTGATGAGCGCCAGCAGGTATCTAACAGTAAATCCAGCCTCAGCCCACTGTTACCGCGGTGCCCGGTTGGGGGTGGGCAGGGCCATGTGAGCAGCCTCCCTGCATCCTGCCACCTGGCCCCTCTCAACACGTGCCAGTGTCTGTCCCCTAACGACACAGCCTCTCTTCACCTTGCAGCCTCCCCATGGCCCACTCTACAGACAGTGAAGGTGTTCTGGAGAGCAGAGGGGTTAATGGGTGTACCCCCACTCCTGGAGCCTAGGACAAACCCACTTAATGCCCAGCCCAGGGCACCCAGCCCTGCTCATGGCCAGAGGCCTCAAGCGGACAGCTGCTCTCAGATGGACTCTCTGGAGTGCACAGCGGGTGATGCAGCCAGAGGCCACAGGGCCTGCCCTATCCTGGCAGAGCCAATTGGCTGACTTGCTTCTCTCTTCCCACAGGGGCCCTGACCATCCAGGATGACAGCAGCCAGGCCAAAGGCAAATTGCTGGCAAACAAGAAGAGCCAAGATAAGCAGAAAAAGCGGCAGCGAGACCGCATGGTGGAAAGGTAACCAGCTTCCCTCCATCCCTGTGTCTCTGCCTCACTCTGGGGCTGCCGCCAGGAGAGCAGGGCCATAGCTCTGCCATCTCGCCG
The DNA here is from genome assembly GCF_053883595.1 of Heterocephalus glaber. NCBI lineage: Eukaryota > Metazoa > Chordata > Mammalia > Rodentia > Bathyergidae > Heterocephalus > Heterocephalus glaber. The sequence goes on along the minus strand of NW_028258457.1, from coordinate 2,434,647 downwards.
CCCTCTGGCCTCCCTCGGGAGCCACCACCTGCTCAGCTGTGCATGGACCCTGCTTCCCGCCAGGCCCAGCTCCCAAGGCCTGATTCGTCCCCTCCCCCTCTGTGGCCGCCTGGCGACCGCTGGCATCTGTGGCCTGAGACTTGACACTGCTCGGCACTGTTGCCCAGAAGCTCCGTCGCTAGATCACTCGGTGCACAAGCTCCGAGCAAGGTGCACTGGGGGCCCGATGCCCCTGAGGGAGGGGGCCAGCTCATCAGAGACTCAAGGTCCAAGGCGCCTGTGCCACCCCAGCTAGCTGCCAAGAGGCCACCGCCTTGCCCAGGAGAGATGGCAGCACCTGTGGGCTGTGGCAGCCTCGGGCCTGCCCTCTGCCCTGCCCGCCGGCCGTGTCAGGCCAGGCCTCTCTGCGGCTGAGCCCTTCACGCCCCTTGGTCGGGTCTGTCTGCCCTCAGGGCTCCCGCACTGGCGCTTGCCTCCTCCTCCGCCTCAGACTCTTGCTCTTGCTGGACCTTCCTCAGCCTCGCCGGCGCCCGGCCCCTGGGCTCTCCAGACAAAGCTGACCCCGTGGCCCAGATAAGGACGTCCGGCAGAGGTAGGGACCTGCCCCAAGGCCTCGGTGGCGGCTGGCCTCCTCCGCCCCTTGCCACGGCGGCCTGCTCCAGCCCAGGCCCCAGACCCCAGGCTTCTACTGTGGACGCCAGGCCCAGACAGAGCACCTCGCCCGGTGACTCCAGGCTGCCCTCTGGCAGGCCAGGTGGGCGCCCTCCTTCCAGCTCAGACTGGTCTCTTCTCGGAAGAGGAAGATGAGGCAGCAGGTGCCCAGGCCTGCTTGCCACCCATCCCTCCCGACACCACCCCCAAGCATTCTGAGCAGAGGATGGGCTGGGGCTTTGAATCCCCCAGGCCCCAGAAGGAAGATGCAGCACCTTTTTGGGCCCTGCCTCGGGACTGCGTACTCCACTCTGCGCCTCAGGGCCACCTGGCTCACGCCAGGGCATCCTTCCTTCCGGTCCCCAGCTGGGCCAAGTACACATGCTCCTGCCCAGCCTTGGTAGAGAGGCCCACCGGCAACCTTCCAGCGACTCCTTGCCTGTTGCAGCAGCTGCTGCCTCAGGCTTCGGCCTCCAGTCTGGGAAGGAAGAGCTCCTCCCCTGTCCCCTTCGTTGCAGCAACCACAGCCTGCAGACTTTCTGTCCCCTTCTGCTCCCAGCCCTCCTGGTCCCAGCCTGCCCTCTGCTGGGACTATACTTCAGAGGCCTGGGAGCAAGGCCTGTTTTAGGGCCTGCAGCTGGGTTGGGTGAGGCGGCAGCACCACTTTCCAGGACCCTGGCAGCCTTAGCTGCCTGTTTCTCTCCTGTGGCAGGATCCAGTTTGTGTGTTCTCTGTGTAAATACCGGACCTTCTATGAGGATGAGATGGCCAGCCACCTTGACAGCAAGTTCCATAAGGAACACTTTAAGTATGTAGGCACCAAGCTTCCAAAGCAGACGGCTGACTTCCTGCAGGTGAGCCTCAAGAGTGGCATGGCTGTTCTGGGTTGAGGCCCTTGGGGACACGGTGCAGCCCACATGAGCCTCCATGTCTCGGGCAGGATTATGTCACCAACAAGACCAAGAAGACAGAGGAACTCCGGAAAACCGTGGAGGATCTTGATGGTCTGATACAGCAGATCTACAGAGACCAGGATCTGACCCAAGGTGAGGGCTTCCACCCCATCTCCCCCCAGGCAGGGCCTCAGCCTGCCCTCCACTCCTCAGGGCACATTCAGGAGCTGCTCTCGTTTTTTTCCTAACCTCTGGGTATGTCTTAGGCATCTGGGACCATGGTGACTCCTTCTTCCCCCATCCACAGAAATTGCCATGGAGCATTTTGTGAAGAAGGTGGAGGCGGCCCACTGTGCAGCCTGTGACCTCTTCATTCCTATGCAGTTTGGGATTATCCAGAAGCACCTCAAGACTATGGATCACAACCGGAATCGCAGGGTGAGTGGCTACCAGGACCCATGGGGAGGTCCTGCAGTTGTCACCTTTGGCTGCCCAGGAGACACTGCAGGAGCAGGAGGGGCAGTGATGTGAGTCTTCCCAGCCCAGTGCAGTCAGGATGGCCACAGAGAGGGGCCTGGGAGAAAGTGACATTGAGCTGGACCTCCAGGAGCATGTGCCACAGGATAGGGGGACTTCCATGTGTGCAGGAGCCAGTGGACAGATGAGTTTCAGAAAACAGAAGTAGACTAAAAAGCTGGGCATGATGGCATACACCTGTAATCCCAGCACTCAGGAGGCTGAGGCAGGAAAATCACTTGGGCTATATAGTAAGGCCAGCCTGAATTACATAGCGAGACCCTGTCTCAAAAAACCAAAAATAGGGCCGGGGGTTTAGCTCGGTGGTTCCACTGCCTGCTTCGCATTCGCAAGGTCCCGAGTTCGATCCCCAGTACCAAAAAAAAAAAGAGTAAGAAAAATTGGGCTGGGGATTTAGCTCAGTGCTTCTGCCGCCTGCCTTGCAAGTTTGAGGATCCAAGTTCGATCCCCAGTACCAAACCCCCCGCCCCCCAAAAACAACAAAAAATAGGGCCAGGTATGGTGGTGCATGCCTGTAATTCCAGAACTGTGAGGCTGAGGCCGGAGGATTGCAGTGAGTTCGAGGCCAGCCCCTGGTCTACATAGCAAGATCTTGTCTCCAAAAAAAGAAAAAGTAAATTTGAAAAAAAAAAAGAAAACAGAGGTAGGCGATGCAGGTGTTGGTGGAGGAGGGGTTGGACTTTAGATGTTGGTTGGTGAGGGCCATACCGAGGGCTCCAGGCTTGTTCCTGTAAGCGACAGTCATCAAGCGAGCAGGATTAGAGTTGCCATTGACCTAGAGCCTTTGCCATCTGCTGTGGAGAGAGGTGGGGGCCACTGATGGCTGCTGCAGTCTCAGAATAGCAGAGCCTCCACCTTGAGAATGGAGAGGAGGCGGCTGTGTAAGGAAGGGAACAGGAGGTGAGTGACCAGGAACTGGGGTAGCTTTTCAGATTTGGAACCAAGTGGATGGTGGTGATGCTGAGACCATGGGCAGGAGTAGTCTGGGGTGCAGGGAAGGAAGCATGCCTGGCAAGAAAATGAGTGTGTTCTGTCTTGTTTTCTAGCATGTTCTTGGTGTCCAGCACTGAGGCCATAGTGGCTATTTTTTGGTTAAACAGGTGCCATGTTGGGTTGGAGGCAGCTCTTAGACACTGGGCAAGGTGGAGGGCTGGGACCCAGTCTGGGCTAAAGAGAGGAGAAGGCCTGTGGGATGCTGTGCACCCAAGCAAGATGAGAGCTTCTCTCAAGCTTCTCTCATGCCATCACAACTGAGCTTTCTCAGGGCAGTGATATCAGTGAGGTGGGGGTGGGGGTGGGGGTGGGGGTGGGGGTGGGGTGAGGGGTGTGGCTTGAGTGGGCACAGAATCGGGACTGGCAGATGCCGCTGAGCAGTCTGGAAAGATTAGGAAAGTATCCACTGGCTTTCCTATAAGGAACGAAGGTAAGGGATCCCACCAAGAACAGATTCTTGGGTTGGCAGCTGATAGGGGTAAGGAGAGACAGATTGTGCCGGACAGAGAATACATGACATTAATAGGATTTTTGTAAGGTCTAGGGGAGATGAGTAATAGCTAGTAAAATATATAAAATTGATCATAAAAGAAGTAAAGAAAGAGCAAGAGAGAGAAAATAAAGCCATAACAACTTCCACCATAGCTGGGTTTGGAAGATGATAAAAGATACTTAGAAGACACAAGGAATTAGAGATAGTTTAGAGATAGTTTTAATGCAATTTACATTTTTAAGATTCTGGACTATAGAAGTGGATGGAAAGCTTGCATTTACTAACTTTTTGGTAATTCATTATTATCACTTTCCCTTTGCTGGACATAGTACCCAACACCCACAACTTATAGAAGCAGAGATTTAATTTAGTCTACTCCATACATGCTCACCAGGTGCCTGGGCCAAAACCTCTTGGTGGGTGGAAGGGTGTGGCAGAGCACACCCTTTGGGAAGCAGAGCCAGGAACCCTGCTAGAGAGGAAGGGCCAGGGACCTCATATAGTACACAAGGCCACACCTCCAGGACCTACCCAGGCACACCCAGAAGTGTACTCTACTAATTTGTTAGGCATTTCTTTTTTTTTTTTTTTTGGTATCGGGGATCGAACTTGGGACCTTGTGCTTTCAAGGCAAGCAATGGAACCACTGAGCTAAATCCCTGGCCTTGTTAGGCATTTCTTAACCCAGTGAAGTTGACATATCAGAATTAACAGTCACACCCATTTAAGATGTACAGTTTAATAGCTTTTAGTTTGTACACAGAGTTCTGCAGCCATGAACCACAATCAGTCATGGAATCCTTTCATCGCCTCAAAAAGAAGGCCCTACCTCCAACCTTCCATCCTCACCCAGCCTTAGGCCGCTATGAGTCTACTATTTATTTTGCTTCTTCTAGACATTTCATGTTAGTGGAATCACATAATCCATGGTCTTCTGTGAATGTGACCGTTCAGTGAATATACTGTTTTCAGTGTCCATCTGCATTGCAGTATGTGTCAGAACTTCATTCCTTTGTATGGCCTAATGATACTGCATTATTAGGTAAAAGCTACCTTTAATTTATCCATTCATCTGTTAAGGTGTTTGGGTTATTTCCACCTTCTGACTGTTGTGATTAATCCTCTTAGGAACATGGGTGTGCAAGTTCTTTGATTTCTCTTGATTATGTACTTAGGAATGAACTGTTAGGATCAGATAGTAACTGACTTCTTGAGGCACTACCAGACCCCAAAGTGGCTGCACTATTTTCCATTCCCACCAGCAATATGTGAGTGTTCCGATTTCTCTACTCCTCACCAACACTTACTACTACCTGACTTTTTCATCTAGACATCATGGTGGGTGGGAAGTGGTATTTTCCTTTTTTTGGTACTAGGGATCAAATTTGGGACCTTGCGCTTGCCAGGCAGGTGGGGCGGAACCACTGAGCTAAATCCCCGGCCCAGGGAAGTGGTATGTTTTGATTGGTATTTCCTCAATGACCAGTGACTGTGTTCATTGGCCTCTTGGCTGTTTGTGTATCACTAGAGAAAAAAATTGTGGCAACTGCTGGGGATTGGACCAAAAACCTTGCTTATGCTAGGGAAGATGCTCTACTACACAGCTAATCCCCAGCTCAGAGGTTTTCCTGAATTCTAGACATGAGTCTTTCTTTGAATGATACACAACTATTTTGTCTACTTTGGGTTTTTCTCACTTTCTTGATGTGTCCTTTGGTATAGAAAAGTTTAATTTTTATAAAGTGATTTAGGGGTTTTTTTTGGTTTGGCTTTTCAGATGGATGGATGAATTTATTTGATACTGGGCCTTGAACCCAGAGCTTTTCCATTGAGCTACTTTCCAGGCATTTTAAATTTTGAGACAGGGTCTCTAAGTTGCCCAGGCTGGGCCTGAACTTGGAATCTTCCTGCTTCAGCTTCCCAGAATACTGAGATCATAGGGATGCTCCACTGTGCCCAGTTTGTTTGTTTGTTTTTCTCTTAGGGCTTGTGCTTTGGGTGTCAAAGCGAAGAATTCATTAACAAATCCCTGTTTTTTTCTTAAGAGTTTCATGGTTTTAATTTTTACAATTAGGTCTTGATCTATTTAGGTCTGTGTTTTTGTTTGTTTTTTAAAAATAAAGTATTAGTACAGGTCTAACCTTTCTTTTTCATGTTGATATCCAGTACTATTTGAAAGAGAAATGAAAGAGACTTTTAACTCAGCATATAGTTTGATTTTGATTTTTAGCAGCCTGGCAGTCTATGCCTTTTGACTGAATTGTGTAATCCATTCACATTGAATTAGTTTTGGATATGTGAGTGTTCTGTTCTCCCATTTCGGCTTTCTTTTACATTGAGTACTTTTTAGTAACACTTTAGTTTCTTTGATGATTTTTATCACTGCATTTTTGGGTACTACTTCCTTTGGTAGTTTCTTTAGGTTTTACGCGTGCGCGCGCGCGTGTGTGTGTGTGTGTGTGTGTGTGTTACTGAGGATTGAACCTAGGGAGTGCTCGGCTACATCCCTAGCCCTTTTTATTTGAGACAGAATCCCACTAAGTTACCCAGGTTGCCTGGAACTTGCAATCCTCCTGTCTCAGCTTCCCAAGAGGATGGGATTTTAGGTATGCACACTTCCCCCCGCTACCCCTCCCTTCCCTTACCCTCCTCATTTATTTATTTTTTGGATGCTGGGATTGAACCCAGGGATTGTGTATGCTTGGCAGGTGCTCTACCTCTGAGCTACTTCCCCAGCTATTAGCTTCTGGTTTCTGATTAGAAATCCACTTTTTTTTCTTTTGGGACTGGGGATCAAACTTGGGACCTTGCGCTTTCAAGGCAGGAGACAGAACCTCTGAGCTAAATCCCCGGGCCTAGAAATCCACTTTTTTTTTTTTGGTACCGGGATCGAACTCGGGTACTTGCGCTTGTGCAGCAGGCAGTGAAACCACTGAGCTAAATCCCCGGCCCCTAGAAATCCACTTTTAACCTTACTAGGTTTCTCTTGTAAGTGATGATTTGTTTTTTCCTTGCGGCTTTCACTCAGAGTTTTTTCCTATTCTTGAAGTTTTGATGTTTTTATTATGATGTATATTTTTGTGGAATTCCTGTTTATTCTGTGTGGAATTGAGCTTCTTTGATATGTAAGTTGTCATTAGTTTTGGGACGCTTTCTGCCATTTATTTTCATTTTTTAACAGTACTGGGAATTGAGTTAAGGTCTTCCACCCTGAGCAACAAACCTAGCCTTTTCCATATTTTTTATTTTGAGACAGGATCTCACTACATCACTAGGTTGCCAAGCTGGGATGGAACTTGTGATCCTCTTGCCTCAGCCTCCTATAGTGCTGAGATGACAGGTGTGTTTTACCATGTCAGTCCAACCATTGTTTCTTTAACTATTTTTTTCCTCTTCCTCTCTGTCTTCTTTTCTGCTCCCATTACACATATGTTGAGTTACTGAATGTTGTCCCACTGTTCTTAGACTGTTCACTTTTCTTCACTCTTTTCTCTGTGCTCTTCACATTGTGTAATGTCCTATTTAGCTGCAGGTTCACTCATTCTTCAGTTCAGATCTGCTGTTAAGCCTTTCTTGTGGTTTTTGTTTGTTATTGTACCTGTCAGCTCCAAGATTTCCTTTTTATTTTTATTACTTCTTTGTTGAGCATGTCTTTTTTGTTGTTGCTACTGGAGATCGAACTCAGGACCTTGAGCTTGCCAGGCCGATAATGTCTATTTAAAGAGACCGTCTCATCATACCTTTTACTTCTTCAAACACTTAATTCTTTAAACATATTTTTAATTGGTACTTTGAACTCTTTGTTACATCTTTTTTTCCCCCAGTGCTGGGAATCTGACACATAGTAGTCAGTTCACTGTACCACTGAGCTGTATGTCCAGCTGAAGCCTTTGCTGTGTTCTGTGCTGTTTTTTCTGTGTGGGGGTGAGAGTCTCCTTTGCATGTCTCCTGATTTTTTTTTTTGAAACTTAGAGAACATGTTATCACAGCTCTGGGCACTGGTCCCACCCTCCCACACATAGGGTCTTGTCACTGTGTTGCTTGTGCATCCTTTGGAGACTGCCAGGTGCTTCTGCAAGGTCTCTTAGCCAGGTCTCTAAAGTCTTTCTTTCCCCACTTTGTGAAGCTCTAGTATTGTGCCTGGGAGGGGAAGCCAGGGCCTGGCCAGTTGCTCCATTGGTGAGCTGGGATGGCTGGGAGCTATCCAGGTTGTGTTTAGCAGGGCTCTCTCTCTGTCTTTTTCTGGCCCATGGCTCAATTCTCAATAATGCCCTGGGGCATAAATTGCTCCCATACCTAATCCACTTAAATTCAGGCTCCTTTACAGAACTAGTTGTTGAGATTATTTGGAATTTATTCTGAACCCAGAAAGGATCTTCTTAGCTACAAGTTGTACTATGGTTTAGCTTATATCACCACAAGATCTTCAGTCTCTTTTCAGTTCTTCTACTCTGTACCCTCCGTTGTTGTTGTTGTTGTTGTTGTTGTTGTTGTTGTTGTTGCTGCTGTTGCTGTTGCTTGCTGCTGTTTTGTTTTGTTTGTGGTACTGGGGATGGAATCCAGGGGCTCCGCAATGAGCTACATCTCCAGCCCTTTTTATTTTGAGATAGGATCTTGCTAAATTGCTCAGGCTAGACTTAAACTTGGCCATCCTCCTGCCTCAGCCTCCCAAGTGCTTAGATTACAGGTGTGTGCCACTGTGCCCAGCTGTTTTGAAACCATCCTAGTCGGTTCCTTTGGGAAGAGACAGAGTTCGCTGTTCTAGGGATAAGCTTTACCCCTGTGTAGAATCTGCACCAAGGCTCTGGAGATGAGGACAGAAGAATGTTTCTCTCAGAATGACTTGCTGCTTTGGGAAGAAGATAGGGGATGAGCCACCCACACCCTCCTGGTCCTGGTGTACCGCTCTTGGCATGGGACCTCTACCTTATGAAGGAGCTAGGGTTCTGGGCCCCAGTGTTCTCAGCAAGCTTTGCCCTGGGTAAAGCCTCGACCCCACGCATGGAGGCTGAGTGGAAAAGAGCTGTCTTCCCTGTCCGGCTTACCAGACAGCCTCAGCAGCAGGTAGCAGCAGACAGGTTGAGAATGTTGACATCCTCTCCTTCCTGGAAGGGACTGTCACCCCGATAGGATGTTCAGGGTAGAGGTGGGGGCCTGCCCTCTGGCTGCACTGTCTGGAGTGGAGTTTGCATCACACTGAGCTGGGAAGGCAGGGAGCCAGTGAGTCATGTTTCCAACACACTGTCACTCTTATGGGCCTTTTCTTACAGTGTCTTTTCCTTTTTTTTTAGGATTTAAAAATTTTTTTATTAGTACATGTTTGTAGTACAATGCAGTTTACAGACATCTTGGGGAGTTGGTACATGTACATAATACAGCTTGTTTCTTTTTGTCGTTTTGGGGTTTTGGAGGGGTTGTGGTTTTTAATAGTTTTTATCAGTTTCACTAGAGAGTTGGGTTCACAGATCTCTTCAGACTAATGCCAGGAGTTTGTCTTTTCTAGTTAATTCTTAGGAAGCCTTTCTAACCTTGATTCTAAAAACCAGATAAAGATAATACCAAGATTAAAATGTAGATTAGTTTATTAACTACATAGAAATAGTAAGGCAAAATTATCAACCTAGCAGTGATGCAGATTTTTATAGTATGTTGGGCTTTGTGTCTGGAATGCAAGGATGGTTTAATAAAACAAAAAATCTAGTAACATTTTTGTTATAAAAAGGAAAACTGAACAAATAATGAGATGAAATTCTGAGAGAAGCCAAATGATTCTAGCAAATTATTTTTTAAATTAATAAAATTTGGTAAGGGGCTCGAATTCCAGATAACAGACAAAAGGTTGTATTTATCTCCACACTAGTAATAACCAGCTAGCAACATAAATGAGGGAAAAAAATCTCATAGTAACCGTATGATGTATGAAGTGTCTAAGAATACAGATTTAAGAAGAAAGCTATGGGAAGAACTACAAGCTAGGGAAAGCGGTGGCCAGCTATATTCCCAGCTATTGGGGAGGCTGAGGCAGGAGGATTGAAAGTTGGAGCCCACCCAGCCTGGGCAACTTAGAAAGACCCCATCTTCAAAAAAGAAAAAAAAGAAAAAAAGACTGAGGGTATATCTAAGGGCTCACTGGGTTAAATCTCTAGCACTGCTAAATGAATGAATGAAAGAAAAGGATATGAAAGAATATGAAATAAGATCCCAATGAATGAAGTGAACATACTGTGTTCTTAGATAAAAGTAATTTTTAATAGCAAAACAAAGCAAAATCCCATTCTCACCAAATTGATGTATACAGTGCAAATCAAAATCTTAAGTCAAACAAGGGAGAATGAAGTTGAAGTTTTACATTTTTTTTGCTTTACACACACACACATACAAACACTTAAAAAGTAATATCTATGTGTATAAATTTTTTTTTTTTTTTTTTGGCACCGGGGATCGAACTCGGGTCCTTGCACTTGCTAGGCAGGTGCCGGAACCACTGAGCTAAATCCCCGGCCCTATGTGTATAAATTTTATTTATTCTGGTGCTGGGAATTGAACCCAGGTTCCAGTGCATGCCTAGGGTGTGCTGCACTGCTGAGCTACATATCCCCAGCCCCTTCTTGTACATTTATTTTTCCTTCTTTTTTTTTTGGTACGGGGATCGAACTTGGGACTTTACGCTTGCGAGGCAGGCGGCAGCACCACTGAGCCAAATCCCTGGCCCAAATTTATTTTTTTTTTTAAAAAAAAAGAAAGGGCCAGGGGTTTAGCTCAGTGGTGTGGCCACCTGCCTCGCAAGCGCAAGGTCCCGAGTTCAATCCCCAGTACGAAAAAAATAAAAATTATCTTGAGGCTATGTGTGTAAAGTGTATAAGACATACAGAGGAATTTTTGCCTGGTAAGCACAAAGTCCCTAGTTCAGTCACCGATACCAAATAAATAAATAAGTAAATAAATTTATTTTATTTTGTCCCATTCCCCCCTCAAGCCCCCTCCCCTCCCTATGCACAGAAGCTTTGTTTCCATTTTTTTCCTTCTGTTTTCACTTTTTTCTTGTCCCTTCCTTCCTCGCTCCCTCCCTCCTTCCTTGTTCCCCTTTCCATTTGAACATTTTCTTCCCATTTCCCAACATCCATTATACATTTCAGTCCTTATTTCCACTTTTGGTTTCTCACACCAGAGAAACAATGTGGTATTTAAACATGTGTGTCTTACTTATTTCACTTAAGAGTATGGTCTCAAGGTCCATCCATTTAGCTATAATGTCTGAAGCTCATCCTTCTTTGTGGCAGCGTAGTACACCTTTGTATAAAAAAACCCCCACATCTTCTTTATCCACTCAGCAATTGATGGGCATTTGGGCTGTTTCCAAGATTTCGCTATTACAAACTGTGCTGCTATAGACATGAATGTGCATGTATTGCTGTGGCATGATACTTTTAATTCTTTCAGGGACGTACCTGGAAGGGGAATAGCTGGGTCAAGTGGGACCTCTAATTTTTTGAGGAATCTCCACACTGATTTCCACAGTGGTTGCCCCCGTCTACACTCCACCAGCAGTGGAGAAGGGTTCCTTTTTCCCCACAACCCCTGCAGCATTTGTTATTGGTTGACTTCTTGATAGCAGCTGTTCTTTCTGAGGTGAGATGGAATTTCAGCATTGTTTTCATTTGCATTTCATGACTGACCAGTGACGTTGAACATTTTTTCATATATTTACTTGCCATTTCTAACTTTTCATCTTAGAAATGTCTTTTTATTTCAGATGCCCAGTTTTGCATTGGGTCTTTAAATTTCGGGGGGGGGGTCTTTTTTTTGAGTTCTTTATATATTCTAGGTAATAGTTCTTTATCTGAGTAGCTGGTAAAAAAAATTTTCCCACTCTGTGGGTTGTCTCTTCACTCTGTTGGTAGTTTCTCTTGCTGTGCAAAAGCTTTGTAATAATATGAGGTCCCAGTTGTTAATTCTTTGTAGTATTTCTCATGCGGTCTGGGTTTTGTTCATGAAGTCTTTGCCTACTCCTATGTCTTCAAGCATTCTACCTATTCTCTCTTCCAGCAGATTTAGTGTTTCTGGTTTGTTTTTGTTTTGGTACTGTGGATTGAACTCAGGACCTTGCGCTTGCAAGGCAGGTGATGGAACCACTGAGCTAAATCCCCGACCCCTTAGTGTTTCTGTTTTAATATTTAGATCTTTGATCCATTTCAATTTTAGATTAGTACGTGGTGAAAGATATGGGTCTAGTTTCAATCTTTGGCATGTGGAAAGCCAGTTTTTCCAGCACCATTTATTAAAGAGGCTATCTTTCTTCCAATGAAGGTGTTTGGTTCCTTTGTCAAAGATAAGGTGGTTGAATATGTCTAGAGTTGTTTCTGCATCCTCTAGTCTGTTCCATTGATCCTCAGGTCTGTTCTTTTGCCAGTACCATGCTGTTTTTTTTTCAGGGTAGTTTTGTAATATAATTTCAAGGACCATGACACCCCCTGCCTTGCCTTTGTTGCCCAGAATTGCCTTTGCTACTGTAGATCTCTTCTGGTTCCAAATGAATACTAGGATTGCTTTTTCTAATTCTGTGAGATATGCTGTTGGGATGGCCATTTTCACTATATTGATTCTTCTTATACAAGAAAGGATATGTTTCCATTTTCTGATATCCTCTTAATCTCCTTTTTCAGAGTACTGTAGTTTTCAAGTACTTTTCTGTTTTTAATTGACATATAATTGTACATAAAGGGGTACAGTGTGATATTGCATTTCTTAAATACAGTATGTAATGATCAGATCAGGGTAATTGGCATAGTTGTCACCTCAGGTATTCTTTGTGTTGTGAACATTCAAAATCCATCCTACTAGCTATTCTGAAAGGTAAGTTGTCAACAGTAGTTATCTTACCATGCTACAGAACATTAGAAATTATTCCTCTGTGCAGCTGTGCCTTGTACATGTCCTTGCCTCTTTTTCTGCCTTTCTCAACCATTGGTAACCACTTCTCTACTCTGTTTCTGAGGGTACCTTTTTTTTTTTTTTTTTAAGAGATAGGCTCACTTGCTTGCTCTCTCTGTAAGTTGCTAAATTGCCCAGGCCGGGCTGGAATTCACAGTTCTCCTGCCTCAGCTTCCCATAGTGCTGGGATGATAGGCATGTCCCACTATGCTTGGCTGTTACTAGGTTTTACATCTTCCACACCTAAGTACCTAGATATAGCATTAATAATTCTATGCCTGCCAAAATTTTGCAAGTCTAACAATAGTCAAAAGAATTACACAAAATGCAGTCATGAGTTAAGAGAAAATTTGTTACAGGCTGAGGGTATAACTCGGTGATAGAGCTCTTGCCTAGCATGCTTGAAGACCTGGGTTTGATTTTTGGCACCCACAAAAAAAAATCATTATAAAGCCAGTGCAATTTAAAACAACAGGAGGGCTGGGGATTTAGCTCAGTGGTTCCGGCACCTGCCTTGCAAGCTCAAGGTCCCAAGTTCGATCCCTGGTACCAAAAAAAACCCCCAAAACAACAGGAAATTGGGCTAGAGATTTAGCTCAGTGGTGCTGCTGCCTGCCTCGCAAGCGCAAGGTCCTGAGTTCCATCCCCAGTACCACCCCCCCCCCCCAAATTTAGTATTTGTTAAAATTAGTACAGGTCACTTCTAAGCCCTTAGGTCTGGAGGTTTCTGAATTAATTTGGGGGTTTCAGAAAGATCTACAATGTGATCATTCACCTCCAGCAGGATCTGGGAAAAGTGCCTTATATTTAGGGGTTTTTTTGTTTTGTTTTTTGTACTGGGAATCGAACTCAGGGACTTGTGCTTGCCAGGTAGGTGCTGCTCTGCTGAGCTATATCCCTGGCCCTAGTGCCTTATATTTGAATAATCAATAATTCAAGTGACCTGTATAAGTAGGATAAATAAAGATGATATAAAAATGTAACATTTGGGCTGGGGATTTAGCTCAGTGGTTTCCCCACCTGCTGCGCAAGCGCAAGAACTTGAGTTCAATCCCTGGTACCAAAAAAAAAAAAAAAAGTAACATTGGCTTACGTTCTGCCACCAAATGAGTTTTGGGGGGAAACTTTTGTTTTCTAGAGCTTTTAGGATTTCAGATTTATAAATAAGGAAACGTGGGTCTGTATTTTAATTCAGTAGAGAAAATTATAATAGCTTCCTTTATAAATTTCTGGACAAGAAAGTTGGATTTCTGCTTCATACCATATATTAATTCCCAGAATATGTAAATGTAAAACAAAGAAAAAATGTATACGATTTGTCTACTTTGAGTATTCAAGCCTTCCTGAGCAAGCCAGGAAATCCAGAAGACAAAGAGGAGTTGACCTCCTTGAAACACTTGGCAGGTAGAAAACAATCTAGCTTACAGATCTGCACCCTTAGGAGGATTGCTGGTAGGGCACAGAAGTGTGCTTGAGGCAATACACTTCATTTTTATGCAAGTAACAAAAATACTCCACAATGATAACACCTGATGCTGATGGGTTTTGTTTTGTTTTTTTGAGATAGGGTCTCATTGTATAGCTCCGGCAGGCCTTGAATTCACTTTGTAAGCTAGGTTGGCCTCAAACTCGCAGTGATCCTCTTTCCTCAGCCTCCAGAGTGCTGGGATCATGCCTGGCTCTTTGTTGTTTCTGGGACCTGGCCTCACCATGTTGCCCATCCTGACCTCCAACTCTTGGGCTCAAGCCATAAACACAGAGGAAGCATGAATTGCAAAAAAAAAAAAAAATTTCTTTTGCAGTGTAATCAGGCACTGTTACTTTGGGGAGGCTGCTTGATTAGAATTAAAAGCACCAGCCTGGAAATACTTTTATTCTGTTGGTTATTGGGATGAAAATCTGGAAACGACCTTAATGCGTCTCAGTTGGGAGAGCTTGTAATATCCTATCTGGGCACCTGGAGGAGAAGGCTTGCTTATGTGGTGGCAAGTGGAAAACAGTAGCTGAGTGGGGTCTGTAGTCCATCCTGATGGTATGCCTCTGTAACTTATGAGCATCCATGAGATCAGTTAATATCTGCCGAAGTAGTAGAGAAAGAGAAGTAAATGTGGGATAGGGTGTAAAGACAAGTGAGAGGCTTTCTCTGGTTGACTAGAGCTCAATAGTTAGGGTTCCTGGAGGAACAAAAATAGTATTCTTATCTTCTTTTTGCTTATGGCTTTATGATGATGAAAGTGATATTTGCCAGGATTCCCACCATGAGGAAATAACCCAAAAAGTTGGTATAAATCCTTCCAGACAAAACAGTTGGAGCATGGTATACAAATTTTTCCACACACAATTTTTTTTTCTTTAGTACTGGGGATTGAATTCAGAGCCTTCCAACTGAGCTACAACCCTAGCCTTTTTTTGTTTTGGTTTGGTTTTTTGAGTCAAGGTCTCACTATGTAGTTCAGGCTGGCTTTGAACTCAGTATGTAGCCTAGAGTGGCCTCAAACTCGTCTTGCCTCAGCCTCCCAAGTCCTGGGATCACAGGGGTGTGCCACTATGCCCAGCTCCTAGCCTTTTGTTTAAATTTATTTTTTATTTTGAGCCAGAGTCTTGATCAGTTGCTAAATTGCCCAAGATGGGCATGAACTTGTAGTCAGAGCACTGGGACTATAGGTGTGCACCACCACACTTGGCTGTGCTACATTTTTCTTACTATGCCAGTAGAGAGACAAGCTTGATTTTAGTGACTGAATTATGTTCTTTCAAATGTATGATTTATTTCTTCATTCCTCCATTGAAGAACATTTAGGTGCTTTCCAATTTTTTCAGCCCTACAATCACAGTGTGCATGTGTATTTACAGATCTTAAACTTAGGGATAGGAGTTACTGATGAAAATTATCAAACTGCCTTCCAAAAACCATGTAAAGAGTTATCCCACCAACAGAGAAGTCTCTTTACAGTCTTCGCACTGCTGCAAGTATTTCTTCATTTCCTGAATCCTACAGGTTCAAAGGACGTATTTTTCTTAAATGTACTGTTTGACTGTGTTTCTGTCTTTAAATATTCTCCCTCTTGATCCTAAATTGCTATTTGCACGATAGGGCAGTTGATTCCTTATGGGTTGCACATTTGGCTTTTAAAAATAGTTCTTTTTTCTTTTTGTGGTACCGGGATTGAATCCAGGATCTTCATCCTGAGCCACATACTCAGCACCCCCCCCCCTTTTTTTTTCTTTTTTGGTACCGGGAATCAAACTCGGGACCCTGAGCTTTCGAGGCAGGCGCCGGAACCACTGAGCTAAATCCGCGGCCCTTCAGCCCTTTTTTGAGACAAGATTTTCCCTTAATTGCTCAGGCTGGGCTCCGACTTGCTTTCAATCCTCCTGCCTCACCCTCCTTGAGTGCTGGGATTACAGGCATGTGCCTCCAAGCCCGGTTTAATAGCTGTCATATATGCATATCTCTATCTATCTTTAGCCACACAGTAAGTATGAAAGGACGGAGCATTTGAACAAAAAAGATCAGACCAGGTCGTATTTCCATGCTTATGGAGTGGCCTCACTGCCTGCCTCACTCTGGCTGGATGTGACTGCAGAGCTGAGGGCGATCTGGAGGGGGTTGGGTCCGGTCGGGTGGGCTGGCCCCAGCTCCTGGAGCAGCTTCTGCAGCCCTGCCTGCCCTGCCTGCAGCTCATGATGGAGCAGTCCAAGAAATCCTCGCTCATGGTGGCCCGCAGTATCCTCAACAACAAGCTCATCAGCAAAAAGCTGGAGCGCTACCTTAAGGTGAGGGAAGGAGCAGACCCCGCCCCTGTCCTTCCCAGTCCCCTCGAATCCTCTCGCCCATCACTGCCACCCCCATTCCTTGCAGGGCGAGAACCCTTTCACAGACAGCCCCGAGGAGGAGAAGGAGCAGGAGGAGGCGGAGGGCGGTGCTTTGGACGAAGCAGCGTCTGGCGAAATGGCTGGGGTCGCAACGGGGACCGCCGAGGGGGCCGAGGGAGCCCCAGCGCCGCCCCCTGTTCCTCCAGAGCCGGCACCCGAGACTGCGTCTCCGCCACCCCCGCCGCCTCCCGAGGAGGAAGAGGAGGGCGCCTTGCCCCTGCTGGGCGGGGCGCTGCAGCGGCAGATCCGCGGCATCCCGGGCCTCGACGTGGAGGACGACGAGGAAGGCGGCGGGGGCGCCCCGTAACCCGTGCGTGGGGCGTGCAGGGCCTGCGGGGCCGGGGCTGGAAATTCAGTCAAATAAAGTTTTTTCCTTCCATCTCGCGTCCATGTGTCTGCGGAGGGAGTGGCGCGCCTGCGCACAGGTGGGGAGGCCGGAATGCGCCTGCGCGGCGTCGTCTTTGGCACCGCGACTCCCGAGATGCTGCGGGTGCTGGTCCTGAGCGACCCAGAAAGTAGATGGAGTGGTAGGGCGGGACCTGTGCAAAAGGCGGCCAATGGGAGCGTACAGGAGGAGTGACGCGCGCATCTAGTCTTCCAGTAGTGGACGCCGGAAGGTACGTTGAACGCATGCGTCCTTTGGAAGGCTAGAAAAAGGGTCGGCGGGCGGGCTACGTCGGAAACATGGAGCAGGGCTACGGAGGTCAGTACGAGCTCTTCGGTGCGGTGTGGGAAGGTGCGGTCTGGGAGAGGAAGCCGCTGCCGCGGGTTCTGCATCCCTGGGCTTTCAGCTACGGCTTGGTAGCTGCAGAGCGGCCCTGTGGAGAGGCGGGCTCGGCGCGGTAGCTCCCCGGGCACCGCAAGCGGATTGGGCGGCAGGACCCGAGGAGGCAGGCGGAGCTGAGCACTACAGTGCGGTTCGGGGGGCTCCTCGGGCGGTCCGGGCCATCACAGTCCCGAAACCGAAAAGTTGGCGGAGCTCGGCCGGCCCCGGCGCTGGCGACCTCGGCGTTCGCTGTCCCGCCTTGCTTTTCTGAGGACTCCACAAAATGGCGGCGCGGGGAGGCGGAGCCTCAGCGCGCGGCTGGGGTCCGCCACCGAGATCGGGGCTCGGGGCGCTGACTCCCTTTCTGGGTGTTGGCTGGGCCTTGGGGGCTCTGCAGGGTTCGCGGTTGGCGCCCTTGGCCCGGGGCGACCGTCCCAGAAGCCAACCGTCAGCCCACCTGCTGTGTGCCCACGCGTGCTGGCGGTGGTCTGTAGAGACGACGGCGTACGACGAGACGGCCAGATATTAAGTGTTTTCTCGTTCGAAGTTGGAAACCTGATGTATTCCGGTTTAGATGACAGACTGGCTGTTCCTCTTCAGGTCCCCTCTTACGGTGGCGTAGAGGAGCTAAGGGGCGGTATAGCAGGCACCTTGTCCATTTCCCACTTGGCTCCACGGCCTGCTTGCTGTTGGGCCTGCCTACTTCCTGTCTCTGGAGTTCCACCCTCCTTGGAGACCTTGCCCTGAGCTGAAAGCTACAATTGGCCCGAAGGGAACGATTAACCTACGAGATGGGGCTCCGCAGGACATAGAAGAAGTTGGTGGTCTGATCCTGGGTACAGTTCCTGGGGAAGGCCTGGATCTCCCTCTTCCTCCCCTTTCCCGTTCTGGGGATTGAACTCAGGCCCTTCACACTGAGTAACATCTCTATCCCTTTTTAAAATTTGTAAGACAGGCTCTCAGTTGTTAAGTTGCCCAGGCTGTGCTTAAACTTGGGATCCTCCTGCCTCAGCCTCCTAGAGTGCTGGACTTACTGGTGTGCTCCGATATCACCAGTAAGGCCTGGATCTTGAGAAGTGCCAGGATCTCCTTTAAGGGGAATTGCTGAGGAAGAGCCCTGCAGCCTGTGGTTGGGTGTCTGCAGAGCTCTAGGGGGAGACAGCCTGGCTCTTCTGGGCTTTCAGAATCTGGCTAGATCTTCCATTCTTTGTTTTTCTATCAGGTATTTTTTGCGGGAATCCTCCTGTTGTACTCTTAGAGGGTTGCAGTACCCCACTTCCTACCTCCTGAAACCTTTAGGAAACGGCTGCCTCAAAAAATGTTTTGAGATTAAGCGACTAGATTAGTGCCTCACATGGAAGCCCCAAGGTTGCTTGGTCACTTGTTTGAATTTGCTTTCTATTTTTTTGCTGTACCAATGGCAAGGGTATAACCTTCAGAGATGATCAGAGGGCTAATGTCAGTCACAGTAGGACCATGGATCAAGTCCCCGTAACTTGTGAGCCTTTGCTCTCTCATCTCTGAGTAGCAGTCAGGAACATTTGTTGGTTGGTCATTCAGTTTCGATGAGAGAGATGAGACCACATCCTGGCCTCATTGAAATAGTCAGCTGGGCTCTAGGGACACAAATTTTAAAAGTATGGTTTGCACCCTCCTGGTTAGAGGGACAGGAGGGCAGTCTGGTGCCTTAGGGCCAAGCTGAGTAATGCTCTGGGACTTGAAGGCTCAGAGAGTAATTGGAGGGTTTAAAAGTCACTTGGGGGCCGGGGATTTAGCTCAGTGGTTCCACCACCTGCTTCACAAGCACAAGGACCCGAGTTCGATCCCCGGTACCCCCCCCCCCAAAAGTCACTTGGAAGTGAAATCCAAAGGACCACAGTTTATGTCACCAAATTCCCAAGTTTGTTCCCAGTTATGGGGTATCTCCGGTGGCAATCCGAGCTGGTTTTCCAGCTGTGGGGGCCATAAGGTTGGGGGACCCTGTCCTATCTGTGTCATTTGCAGTTTGTGGATTGAGTCTTGGAGAGGGGAGGTTGTCTGCCAAGGTCCCTCAGCAGGTGATGGACAGAACTGACTTCCAAGCCCAGTTCCCTCCCCTCTTCAGCTTTGAACCCAGCCTGGTGGAGATAATGCAATTAGCAAGTAAGGAGTAACTTTTAGAGAGAAGGCATTGCTGGTTTATGCTGCCTTCTTGTAAGGCGGGCATTGAATGCTTGTGAGGAGATCCCTTTAATCTTCCAGTACCTCAAAAGCCCCATTCTTTAGTGTGTTGAACAGGATCTTGACACACAGCATCATCTTCTTGCAGGCTATGGGGCCTGGAGTGCTGGACCTGCCAACACCCAGGGTAAGTGAGACCTGAGTCATGGATAAGGGATTGGCTTCCCCTACCGAGGGCCCTAGCATGGCAGTACCAAGACAAGGGACAGCAGATTTTTCCTGTACTGGGTCAGATAGTAGATGTCTTCAGCTTTACAGGCTGTATAGTTTCCATAGTACAAAGTCAGCCATAGGTAATATAAAGTAGACAGTGATGTGCAAATATTTATGCACACTAAAGTCTGACTATTACAGTTTTCATGTGTCATGAAGTAGTCTGTCCTGGCAGTTTTTTTTTTTTTCTGTAGATAAATATTTGCGAGTACAAACACAGTTTTTTCTGTAATACACTTTTTAGGACAGTTTTAAAGAATTCAGGTGGTACACAGAATTCTGTGCATGATGTATACATTGTAATGTGTACTTTTGGATGCTTTTTTCTCTATTTAGAAATGTCAAACCCACTCTTAGCTTGAGGGCTGTACAAAAACAGCCTGTGAGCTAGATGTGGCCTGGAGCTTTTGCTGATCTCTGCCCTAGAGTCCAGACAGGGCATTTAACCTTGTTTGGAAGACTGGAAAGTGCTTTCTGGTGGCGAGTGTTTTGTTCTGTTTTGTTTTGTTTTTGCTTTCTGCCAGCCACTGTTCAGCTTTTTTTTTTTTTTCTTTCTTTCTTTCTTTTTTTTTTTTCCTCTTCCAGTACTGGGGATCAAACTCAGAACCTTGCACTTGTGAGGCAGGCGGTGGAACCACTGAGCTAAATCCCTGGCCCCCCCCCTTTTTTTGAGACACAGTCTCGTTATGTAGTTCAGGCTGGCCTTTAACTCACTATGTATTCCATGCTGGACCCAAACACACAGCGGTCCTGCCTCAGCCTTCCCAGTGCTGGGATTATAGGCCTGTGCCACCATGCCAGGCTAGCCACTGTTTTAGGAGATGATGGCTTCTTTTCTTTTATGAGCCTAGGACCTGCCCCTAGTACCACTGGGAGCAGGGCCACTGCTCAGCCCATCACTGTGTCACTGGAGGAAGCCTCTCAGGTTACTCGTGGCATATAATGTCCTCTGCTTAGTTGAGTTGAGGACGCGAGTTTCCTCTGCTGCCTTGTTGTTGTGGTTGGCAGTGCCTGGGCTCTGGCTTCTGGTGAGCACTGATACTTTATAAGGGTTTTGCCTGGGGCCTCAGCTAGGCTGGCCTCCCAGCTGGCATTCCACAGCCAGCCAGCTTCCTGGGAGGGTACCACTTCCTTTTCCCACTGTCACGGAGGAAACTAGCCTCACCTTGGAGGAAACCCTGAAGGTGCTTGGCCCCCATAGTGTAGGAAGTAAGCACAGCGAGAGGCAACTAAGGGTGCTTCCTGAGCACTGCTGTGGCCATGGCTGTCCTGGCTCCTCTGGAGCCAAGTGGTACCTGTCTCTCCAGGGGTGTTTCAGGCACTCTTGTTCTGCCCGTAAAGTTTTTGCCTGTTTTTGTTTTCTCCAGGTACATATGGAAGTGGTGTGGCCAGCTGGCAAGGTAAGCCCTTCTGAGGGCATGCAGGTATGCACTGGGCTCTGTATAGCCGTCCCTACCCTAGTCTGATGGCTTGCAGCTCTCTTGAAGATGGAAGGGCAGAAAGGGAAGTTTGTGTGGATTTCTTGGCTCTTTTCATGAGTAAAGGCTGGCCCTTACCGCTGTTTGAGCGCAAGTTGCTGAGGGGAGCCAGGGCTCCACCAA
Source organism: Heterocephalus glaber (assembly GCF_053883595.1). NCBI lineage: Eukaryota > Metazoa > Chordata > Mammalia > Rodentia > Bathyergidae > Heterocephalus > Heterocephalus glaber. Next base: position 2,413,473 of record NW_028258457.1, on the reverse strand, counting down.
CCTCAAGAACTTGTTTAAAAAGGATTGTGGTTGTGTCTGCAAGAGCGGGAGCTCTCAGATGGGTCTGTCAGCAGCCTGTGCTGCTGTTCCCAGGGTGCTCAGCCAGCTCTGGTTTGGAATGAGGAAATAAGTTATAAGGTCTTTCCCAGGAAACTTGCTGCTGAGAGCTGAGGCCTCCTGTCCCTCTGGCCTCCTCTTCTTGCCTCCTGACAGATCATGTGCACAGTGTGTATGCCAGCCGCACTTGGTGCTGTGAACTTTGTCCTTTTCAGTGGATAGTGGGTACTATGCATATGCATCTTCCTAGATCAGCTTTATGGCTGATGAGGTCTGACCTCCTTTTCTCTCTGACAGGTTATGACAACTACAATTATTATGGTACCCAGAACACCAACGTCACTGCAGGAGCAACCTACAGCTATGGCCCAGCTTCATGGGAGGCCACCAAGGCCAGTGATGGTGGCCTGGCAGCTGGGGGCCCTTCCATGCACATGGCCTCTTATGGTCCAGAACCATGCAGTGACAATTCAGACTCTCTCATTGCCAAGATCAACCAGCGCTTGGACATGATGTCCAAGGAAGGAGGCAGGGGCGGGAGCGGCAGCGGTGGGGAGGGCATGCAGGACCGGGAGAGGTGATTATGGATCTGAACCCTTCCCTGGGGACCCCTGTCAGCACAGCTTTCTGTAGATGGGATGGCACCTGCTCCTCCTTGTCTTTCCTGAGTGCGGCAGGATGAGCTGGCCCATTTGGGGCGGAGGGCAGACCATTGCAGTTCCCTAAGTTGCTGGTTTCCTAAGTGGGGGGTTGGGCTACGGACTGAGTTGCCTGGGATTTCTTATTTCTGTATCCTGCTGTTCCAGGTTCTCTTGGCCAAAGGCTCCATGACCTTTGTTCAGTGATGTTTGAAGGGGGTGTTCGTTTGCTTTGCCTTCTGAGCATTGATGAGTTTTACTTTCTTTGTAGCTCCTTCCGCTTCCAGCCATATGAGTCCTACAATTCCAGGCCTTGCTTGCCAGAACACAATCCCTACCGCCCTGGCTACAACTATGACTATGACTTTGACCTGGGGACTGACCGCAATGGCAGCTTTGTTGGGCAGTACAATGACTGCCGGGACCCAGCCCGAGAGCGAGGCTCCCTTGATGGCTTCATGCGAGGCCGGGGTCAGAGCCAAGGCCCGGGCCCGGGACCAGGTCGCTTCCAGGACCGGAGCAGTTCTAGCACCTTCATGCGCAGTGACCCCTTCATGCCACCCCAGGCCTCCTCTGAGCCCCTGTCCACTTCCTGGAATGAGCTAAACTACATAGGTGGACGAGGCTTGGGAGGACCCTCCCCGAGCAGGCCGCCTCCTTCCCTCTTCTCCCAGTCCATGGCTCCTGACTATGGCATGATGGGTATGCAGGGCACGGGTGGATATGACAACACCATGCCTTATGGATGTGGCCGATCACAGATTCGGATGAGAGAGCGGGTAAGTACCCACAGTGTTCAGTAGGCCGCCTTGGCTTTTCCTCTCAACAACTTGCTCTGTTGAGGTAAAATTTATATGCTGTAAGACATACCAATTTTTAAGTTAGGGTTCCACTTTTACCAAGTTTATGGAATTGTGCCATCATCACCACAATGTAGTTTTAGTACATTTCCATCAACCCAGAAAGAAATGTACCAGTTAGCAGCAGTCTTTCCCTGTTCCCTCTGCCGGGCCCAGACAACCACTCATCTCCTTTCTGTCTCTGGTTTTGCCTCTTCTAGACATTTTCGTATCAGTAGAATCGCACATGTGGCCTTTTACATCTGGCTTCATTCACTGAGCATGGCATTTTTAAATTTTTAATTTATGTTGTCTCTTAGCTTTTTTTTGGTACTGGAGATCGAACTTGGGTCCTTGCGCTTGTGCAGCAGGCGGCAAAACTAGTGAGCTAAATCCCTGGCCCTATCTCTTAGCTTTTTGAAAAGGCCTTTTCCTTTGTTTGTTCTCTGATCTTGCAAATTCTCTGTTCTTTACTTCTGTGGGGTATCTTAATGGCCCAGGGAAGTGGTACATGGGATGTGCTTGTATCTATAGCCCAGGAGGAGAGGGTTTGACCGCTTCGGACCAGACAGTGTGGGCAGGAAGCGGAAGCAGTTTCCTATGTTTGAGGAGCCGGACACCAAGCTGGCCCGTGTTGACAGCGAAGGCGATTTTTCAGACAATGGTACATTTGGGGCCCAGCAGGCTGGGTGGGTGTGAGATGAGTCCGTTCTCTGCCTGGAGTGCTCCCTGCCCTGCCCAACTGTGTGCACATAGTTATTTGGGTGGCTTTTCCCATTGTCCCTTGGCTCCTACTGTGATCAGGACAGGCTGTCACTCAGGTCACTGCTTGAGAGCAGAATGGAATGGGTCCACCTGCCCAGGGACTGATTTTTTCTATTCCCTTGTATCTGGCAGATGATGGAGCTGGTGACTTCCGGTCAGGAGATGAAGAATTTCGGGGTGTAAGTTCACCTTATGGGTCAGCCCCTTTGGGCTCTGAGGGCCTTCTTACTTACTTTATTGCTCATTCTCACAAAGGTGGGAGCAGTTACCCTAGTAGGCTCCATTCTATACATCTCTGAGTGGATTTGGTACACTAACTTGTAGCTAGATTGCTAAGTGTTTCAACTGCAACAATCTTTCTTTTCCTAAAAAAAGTTCCAGCACCTTCCCTGGCCTCTCCTGTGTCCTTGTAGTGTTGGGCCTGGCCACTTGTGTGATAAATGCAGTCTGACAGACATGTACCAGAGGCTCATTGGCTGCCAGCTGTGTGCCAGATGCAGCTGGCTTGTGTCCTCATCCTTCAGTCCTTGTGCCCTGTGTAAAAAGCAGGGTCTGCCGAGTTCTTAATGGGAACCACACCACACATCTGGGGAGGTTGCCTTCCCTGGTGTCTGTAGATGCTGACCCATGCAGGGGGGGAGGGCCTGGAGACCCCAGGGGCCTGAGAAGGCTGCTCCGAGGTCCTTTTTTTTTTTTTTGGTACCGGGGATTGAACTCTGGTCCTCGGGCTTGCGCAGCAGGTGGCAAAACCACTGAGCTAAATCCCCGGCCCCATCTCCCAGGTACTTTTGATGGCCAGACAGATGGTGGGGCAGGGAGAGTGAAGAAGCAACAACGTCTCACTCTTGCTCCCCATTCATCTGGCTTGGGGGATACACACATGAGCTCCAAGTGAGTCCATGGCTTATTGTTCAGACTAGAAATCTAAAAATCTGATTGTTAATTTAATTTTGGGCTTGCTGCCTAAGGCATTGGCTCTGTTCAGAGTTTCAGTTAGGAATCTTGTCTTTCCATACCTCTTTTGTTAAGAACACTTGAATATATTTGGTAAAGCCCATTTTCAGTCAAGAATGGTGGAATAGCTGGGCGTGGTGGCACGTGCTTATAATCCCAGCACTTGGGAGGCTGAGGCAGAATGATCACCAAAAGCTTGAGGCCAGCCTGGGCTACATAGTGAGTTCAGGGCCAGCCTGAACTACATAGCAAGATCCTGTCTCAAAAAACCAAAACTAAGGGGCTAGGGGTTTAGCTGAGTGGTTCCACCGTCTGCCCCAGAAGTTCAAGGACCCGAGTTCGATCCCTGGTACCAAAAAAAAGGGCAGAATTAGCATCACACAAATCAGAGCTTCTTAACCTTCCATTGATGGGTGGGTTCCTGGCAGTCTGGGATACAGAACTGGGTATGCATTTCTCAGGGGGCAAATTCTTAAACAGTAGAGAGAATTAAAAAAAGGTTAGTGGCTTAAAGACCAAAAAAAAGTCATTATCATGGTCTTTAAAGGGAACCAGAAGTAGTAATAGAACACTCAGGCTCCAGGTTGAGGCCCTCAGGCTTGTCCTCCCCACAGTGCCTATTTTCTGAAGGCCTCAAATCCTAGGTCTTGGAGGAGATGCCACACACCAAACAGTGGGAAGGGGCTGGACTGGCTGTGGGAAATTATGGAAATACCTCATTGTCTGACTTTTCCTGTGCCCTTTTCCAGGAGGATGAATTCTGCAATGCTGGGAGGCAGAGAGGTAGGCATCACCTAGTGTCCCTACAGCTTTTGTGTGTCTGTCCCAGCTTCCAGCCAGGGTGGGCTTTTGAGCCAGCTGGGGCCTGCATAGAGCTCATCGCTTGGGACAGAAGAGGGGCTGTGGCTGCTGGGTGGGCCTAGGTCATCTAGGTCATGGTGATCATCCCCAGGCTTTGCCTCAGTGCCTGAGGCAGCATTTGCTGGAAATGAGCCCATTTGCCTCACTCAGTGCAGGCTCGGGGTGGGTGAGGTATTTCTGGATGTCTGTGACACTTGTGGTAGGGAAGGAAACATCTCAGAAACCTGAGAGAGACAATGACCACCCCCACCCCACCCCCGTCTTCTCTGTCCCTTCTCCTGGGCTTCATTGTGTCCAGTTTCCCCCATTGCCACCCCAGCACTGTGCCCTCCACCTCCATGCCGGGGCTCTTGGCAGCTGCAGTACATGCAGGAGTGGGGCAGCAGACACTCACAGGGCTTGGGAATGCAGTAGTAAGGGCAGCCTGTCAGGTGGACCCAGGCTCATATCTCAAGAGAGAAGCCATCACTGTAGCTCTCATGAGTTCCAGGGCAGGAGTCTGACCCAAAAGCCCAAGGCAAGCAGTAAGAGAGAGCAAGGTCATACTCTTTGGAGAGACCTGGAGAAGCAGCCTGGGCCACAGTTGCCTTGGGCTCTCCCAACAGCCATAATTTCTGCCCTCCGTTCCCTGGGTCGGTCTGTAGCTGGTTACACCAAGGATCCCAGGCTGGCCCTGTGTCCATTGGTGGTGAAGGCCCTTGGCCTAGCCAACCTTCTGAGGCCCCCCTCCCCCGACATACCGGAGCAGCTGTGTCTGTAGTGCAGGACTACACCAAGTGTTCAGCAGCTCGTGCAGCCGGGTAAATGCTAAAGCAAAGGTGACGTGTTTGTTGCGCACAGGTCCTGCTACCTACCGGGGATGACTTTGCTATTAAACAGCAGTCATAGTTTCAGGCAGTGACCTCTTGCCAAAAGTCCCACACGCCCTTTTGAGAGGCTTCTGAGCAGCGCCCGCCGGTCGCCATCTTCGTGGGACAGTCTCGGGACTGGCTTCAGGGGTAGGGGTCACAGTTCAGATGCTTATCCAACGTTTTTCAGCATCCAGCCTTCGGCCCAGGCCTTAGGTCCTGGCCTGGCCTCATACTGGGATGCTGGCCGCATGGCTCTGCCAGGAGCTCCTGCGCTGGCCCCAGGGGGCCCATGGGAGGACCAGCTGGTCTCTTCCCATTTTTGTTTCCAGGATTGCTTCCCATGCAGCCTGGGAAAGCGGAAAGCCCTAGGTTGGCAGTTTTTGTGCACAGAAGATAGAGGATGGGCCAGCAAGGACTGTTAATCCTGCTGGGGCCCTAGCTCAGACAAGGCCGACGGGGACTGTCATCGTGGCCCACCAGGAGGTGGGGAAAGAGGGCGGTAGAGCGGCTTGCTTTCTTTTTTGAGCCTCCCAGCTGTTGCCTTGGTCTGGAGAGAACTGCTCTCCTTAAATGACAGTGGGAGAAGACTCAGTGACAGGGCACCAGAATGGGCAGCCAGGCTGGGGCAGCACAGCAGGCTGGCCGTGTCAGTGGGATGGGCAGGCCCATCCCATCCTGCCAGCCGCAGGAGTGAGGTGACTCCTCTGGGTCCTCAGCAAAGGCTCTTGTCCATCAGGAGCCTTTGATATCCCTCAATTCCTTGGGGGTTCCTGGACCTGCCATGCTGTGGAAGTGGAGGGCAGGCACAGGGTGCGGCAGCCAAGCTGCAGCCCATGAGGCTCTGGAGCTAGTGTCTCTGCCGGCCCCTCAGAGCATCTTGAAGGGACTTTTCTGTTACAGGAGAGAAGGATGATGAGGATGAGGAAGTGAAGAAGAGACGGGAAAAGCAAAGGAGGAGAGACAGGATGCGGGACCGAGCAGCTGACAGGTGAGGAGGAACTAGTGGTGCATTCAGAGGTGAAAAGTGGGCACAAAACCCCCACTGAAGGGGATGGGACATGGGCATTGTGCAGGCTCTTCTGAGCCCACCTGTATTCAGTGCAGGGGAGCCTGGTTTGATCTGGCTCTAGGCGTCAGGAAATCTTAGCCGGTTTTTTTAGGATGAAGCCTGGGAGAGTTAGAGTAGGGGAAAATGGGTGAGAGTGGGGGAAAATGGGTGAAGTTAGGTTTCTGCTCCTGCTTGAAAAATTGATTTCTGTGGCTGACTTTTGGCCTCTAGAATTGTAGCCTTGGTGGTGCCTTTTTGTGGCCCGTACATACCCACCTCCCTTCCCCCTCAGGCCAAAGGGGTGTCCTGTCCCCAAATTTGGTGTTCCGCACCCTAAAACGTATTTAAAAAGTGCCTTGGTGCCCTGTCCAAGTCCACACCATTTCTGGAGTTCAACATAGGGAGAAAATGTGTAGATGGCTCTATCATCTAGACGTTGGAAATAGAATAAGAATACAAAAAGGCTGGGCAAAGTGGCCATGCCTGTAATCCCAGCACTTAGGGAGGAGGAGGATCAAAATTTGAGTCCCACCCAGGCAATTTAACAGCATTCCAAGACCTGATAAAAAAAAAAAAGTGGGTGGACGGGAGACATGGAAATTAGAAGTACCCCTGGGTTCAATCTCTAGTGCTGCAAGAAGCAAAAAGCATTAAAAAAGACCAAGCCCAAAGGTGTCACAGTGACCACACCATGGTTCTGTGATTGAGGGTCTTCTGTGTAGTCATGGTGGCCATGTGGTCACATGGTTTTAGGCCTCAACCACACAGTTGTTTGCAAAGTTCCTTTTTTGTTACTTTCAGGGAAGTCCTCCACCTTAAGGCTCAGGTGGGATAGTGGTTTTCATGTGTGTAGAAATACTCAGCAAAAGCACTAACAGCTGGGCATGATGGCACACTCCTGCAATCCCAGCACTCTTCAGAGGCTGAGGCAGAATTGAAGTTTGAGCCCAGCCTGGGCAATTTAGTGACTTAGCAAGACCCTGCCTCAAAATGTGAAAAGGCAGGGGATGGAGCTCCCTGCGGAGGCCTTGGGTTCAGTCCCCAGTACTGCATTAAAAAAAGTGCTAGCAGTAGATTTTGGGAAACCAGGAAACAGGTTTATTTTTCCTAAGTGAAAAGTCATCAAAACTTGTTTTTCAGGGGCCGGGGATTTAGCTCAGTGGTTCCGGCGCCTGCCCCACAAGCGCAAGGACCCGAATTCGATCCCCGGTACCAAAAAAACCCCACAAAAACTTGTTTTTCAACAGGTAAATGATAGGTGAGTTAGGTCTATATTCATACTACATGGAAACACATGCCTTGACTGATTTATTTTTGCAGCACTGGTGATAGACCCAGGGCCTCGTCCATGCTAAGGGAGCACTCTACCACTAACCTATACCCCTCAGCTCAATGACGTTTTTTTTTGTTTGTTTGGTTGGTTTTTTTGAGACAAGGTTTTTCTTTGTAATTCAGGCTGGGCTTGAACTCAGTAAATAGCCCAGACTAGCCTCAAACTCTTAGCAATCTTCCTGCCTCACCCTCCTTGGGATTACAGTCATGCACCACCACACCTGGCTCTTTTTCTTTTTTTTCTTTTTTTTTTTCTAGTACCAGGAATAGAACTCAGGACCTTTTGCTTGCCAAGCAAGGCACTGCTGGGCTAAATCCCTGGGTCTGGCTCTTTCTTTTCTTAAAGACATCTTCAGACTTTGCATTAGTGACTGAGGATCTCAGAAGGACTTAGATTGTCATAGGGGAGGTGAAATGCAGCAGGGCGAGGTGAATCCTTTGCCCATGGGTCTTCCTGAAAGCCCTGTGCACAGACCCTCCTATTCTCTTCACTCCTCTGTTGGGGCATGTCTGCCAAAGCAAAAGCATCCCAGGATGCTAGTCACATCAGAGCAGGGTGTTGGGGCTGGGGTGTAGCTAAGTGGCAGAGCACTTACTTAGCATCCAAGAGGCCCTGTGTTCAGTCCCCACCACTGCTAAAACAAAACTGAGCCAGGTGCTGGGAGCCAGCAGTTGGCAGCAATGGGATCTTGAGTGCTACAGGACCTGCATCCTCAACCCCAGAAGGGCTGGAGTCACCAGGGAAGGGGCATCCTGTTTGGGGGCTGGGGTGGGGCAGGGTACTACAAGCCGCTATCTTGTTATGCAACCTGATTGCATTTGGTGAGACCTGGGAATCACAACAAAGAAGGCTCATCTTCCCTGTAGAACTTGATATCTTCTTTCTTTATACTGGGTCTGTGGGAGAACTGATCTTGGGTTATATGAGCTTTGAATTGTGTGAGATCTTCAGGAATTTTTCCTTCACATGAAATGAGCTTGCTATATATCGTCCCCATGGCTGTAGACGGACTCACCTGAGAAGCTAAGTAGTAGTCAGTTGGATCTTGGGGAGTCCACAAGTACAAAAAGTCACTACCTTAGGATATTCAGTTAGGGGCCTTTGTGCCAAAGAGACTGGAATGTCGCTGAGTTAGTACATGAGTCATTTTCCTAAAATACTTTCAGGGCTGTGTTCTGTTCTTCAGATGCTTGGGTAACTGCTGCTGTGCCCCCCTGCTAAAAGTTACAAGTCTTGCCACTAGTTCAGAAGTCACATTTCCTGAGGCCAGGCTCAGAGGCACACACCTGTAATCCCAGCACTGGTGAGACTGAGCCAAGAAGAGTGCCTTGAGTTTGAGGCTACCCTGAACTACATATTGAGACCTTACGTAAAAAAAAAGACAGCAAAGAAATCACATTTCCTTTTCCATTTCAGCTGTACTCCGGCATGGGTTGTATCCCCACCTCACTGCTTTTTTGTCCATTTTCCTTCTCCAGGATTCAGTTTGCCTGTTCTGTGTGCAAGTTCCGTAGCTTTGAAGATGAAGAAATCCAGAAGCATCTGCAGAGCAAATTTCACAAAGAGACGCTGCGGTTTATAAGCACCAAACTGCCTGACAAGACAGTGGAGTTCCTCCAGGTAAGGGACACTTGGCCTTTGCTACAGAGTTTCCTGGTGACCCTTTGCAGAGAAGGAAAAGGAAAGGTGAGAGGTTTCAAGGTGGCCAGAGCTTCTTTTCCCGGATAAACAGCTGTACAAGTCCCCAAGTCACAGAAGGAGAACTCAGAGCTCTGGGATTTGTACCCATAGAGCTGCTCCATTGGCATCTTACAGGCCTGTGAGCAATTGGGAAACACCCAGAGACAGTGTCCTCTCATTTTACTTGGTGCTGTCTCTCACCTTCTAGGAGTACATCATAAACAGGAATAAAAAAATTGAGAAGCGGCGACAGGAGTTGATGGAAAAGGAGAGCCCGAAACCAAAGCCAGACCCTTTCAAAGGTAAATTGCAGTTCCATGGTATAGGTTATTCTGGATGATCACGAGGCATTGGCAGGACCCTGGAAACTCAGTGCAGCTGGACGTGGTGGTGCACACCTGCAATCTCAGTTACTTACGCAAAAAGATCACAAGTTCAAGGCCAGCCTGGGCAAATTAGCGAGACCTGGCTCAAAAGGGCTGCGGTCATGGCTGTCGTAGAGTGCTTGCCTAGTATGCATGAAGCCCTGGGTTCCATTCCTGGCTCAGGCAGGGCTGCAGGGAATGTGTGAGGTCAAGTCCTATGGGAAAAAGCCCTGGGCATGGCCTAATGGAGATCAGGCTCCATGAGGAGCTTATGAGAGTGATGTCAAACAAGCTGGGTTTTTTCCTCCTTGGTATGAAGTGAGGACTGGAAGGATGACAAAAGTTAACATGTAAAATTCTCAGGTGTAGAGGTAGGCTATGCCTGTCTCATATTCTGTCCAAACTGAACCCTTAGGGTTGCAGGGAGATCTGGGTGTGGTAGTACATGCCTGTGATCCAGCACTTAAGAGGCTGAGGCATGAGGGCTCAAAGACAGACTGGGCTACATAGTGAGTATAGGGCCAACCTGAACTACATAGCAAGACCCTGTCAAGAAACAACAACAGCAGAGTTGCAGGGAGAAAATGTGGGCCTTGCTGGGGAAGAGGAAGGAGCCATCACTTGCTTGGGTTCTGTTGTAGGGATTGGCCAAGAGCATTTCTTCAAGAAGATTGAGGCTGCGCACTGCCTGGCCTGTGACATGCTGATTCCCGCACAGCACCAGCTCCTCCAGCGGCACCTGCACTCTGTGGACCACAACCATAACCGCAGGGTGAGTTTCTTCTGTGGGCTGGATGCCTGGGAGAGCATTCCTGGGCTGCCAGGGGTGAAGTGTGGATCAGAACCTTCTGTGTCTTACTGGGAACACTCACATCTCTAGGGCTTCTTGCTCTATTTCATTGAGTCTGTTCCATTGGTCGATTGTCCTTTTTCATCCTCTCAGTCTTTTCTTCATACCAAGGGGAAAAAACATCAGCTTGCTTGACACCACTCCAGTTTTGTTAAAACATGAGCCAGACTCAGTGACACCCACCTGTGTTTCCAGCTCCTTTGGAAACTGAGGCCTAGAGTTCAAGACCAGCCTGGACAACATAGTGAGAACCCTCTTAGAGAAATGTTTTGCTTAGGAAAAAAAAATGTGTTGCTTAGAAATGATCGAATACCATAGCTGAAATTCTGTTCTGAGTGTTCCCTGTAAATCACCAGATAAACCTTAGTTGCTGAAGGTTATGTAAGCCGAGCCTGAGGGCCTGGGTTTCAGGACTGGTTTAGTCCTAACTCACTGGTGGCCCTGAGGCTAAGTGTTTAACCCAGAGCTCAGCAAGGCAGTTATAAGTCAGATCATAGATATAGTTGGCCCTCATCCCTGAGTGCCACATTCATAGATTGAGCCAGGAGTAGATCAGAAACATCTAGGGGTGGGTGTTGTATCTGTCATTCCCTAAACTATGGATTGCAATAACTACATAGCATTTACATTGTATTAAGTTTAAAAAAATTTTTTTTGAGTCAGGGTCTTCCTTTGTAGTTCAGGCTGACCTCAACCTCCCGAGTTACATTGTATTAAGTTTATAAGTAGTCTAAAGTGGAGGAAGAATGTGGCACATAGCTGTAATCCTACCACTTGTAAGACTAAGCAGAAAGATCATGAGTTTGAGGCTAGCCTAGACTACATAGAGATCCTATCTCAAAAACAAAAGAGAGAAAGAAAGATAGAAAAACCTATGCCATTTGATGTAAGGGGTTCAAGTGTCTGGATTTTCTATCTCCGAGGGTCCTAGAGTCAGTCCTCAGGAGAGACAACAAAGGGTGACTGTACTCTGTGCAGGCCCTGGGAACTGTCCAGTGATAAACTAAAGCAGCCACGGATGATAGAGTGGATGTGGCTGCGCTTGGTCTGCTGGCAGTCGCTTACAGACCCCTGGGTCAGACATCTATCTTTAGTTTTCCCAACTAATACACAGGGATATCAATAGTTGCCCCCCATCTCCCAGTGCTAGATAACAAAAAACTACAAGCAAGGGATTAATGTATGCATGTGCAAGCTCTCGTACAGCAGCTTGGGTGATATATTCATACTTAACTAAAATGATTGGAAGGCAACACAGCCCAAAAAATGAAAAGCCTTGCCCATATAGTTTAAATGTTTTGCTTCTGCACATGGCACATGGTTATCACTGGTCTAAGCATTTATTTTAATAGATTATCAAGCTTTCCATTTTGTATCATCTACCTCTAAAAGGCTGTTTGGCGCCTTCTTTCTGTCATTCTTGGAGCCTGGCATTTCAAGCTTTGCCTCAGTGAGGGATGGTGCTGCCACTGGAGACAACTCAGTAAATTCTAGGTGCTTTGTTCTCTTGCTCCTCTGCCATTCTTAAAAGCCCATGTTTGGTTCCCTCTGCAGTTGGCTGCTGAACAGTTCAAGAAAACAAGTCTCCATGTAGCTAAGAGTGTTCTGAATAACAGACACATAGTGAAGATGCTGGAAAAATACCTTAAGGTTTGTGTTTGGGAATCCAAAGGACAGGACAAACTCTTGAAATGGAGGATGAGTATGGGATTGCATCTGGAGCAGTGTGTAGTATTTCCAAGTCCCTTGAAGAATTGAGGGACATTGCAACGTATAAGGCAAAGATGTGTGACAACGGGGGGTTTCCTAAGACTCAGTGCTTGCCTGGGAAGTCTGGAGATGGATACTGCTTGATGAATCACTATCAATGGTGCTGACTCACCACGAGAAACCTTGGTTGTCTGGCTGTAATACACTGTGCAAATGATAGTGAGATGCTTTTTATAAACAGTTCAAGCCAGATGTAGCACGTGCCTGCAGTCCCAGCTACTCAGGCTGAAACAGGAGAATTGCCAAGACCAGCCTGAGCCTACACAGTGAGACTGTCCAAAAGAAAAGAAAAAAAAGAATTCCAAGGTAGATGCTAAGTGTTAAGGAAAGAGGCTTGAATCTAGGGCCTTGTACATCCTAAGTACACAGTCTGTGACCAAGCTACAGCCCCCAGGCTAAGCACTATATTTTAAAATACGTTTCCTGATCTTACTGTAGTTTGCTTCCAGTCTAGAGAAAATCTTAGCGTATAAGTTTGGTATCTGAAGGAGTCAGACTTGGTGTTGAATTTTCACTCTGATGTTTAATAATTTTGACCTCAAGCAAGTTACTGATCTTTATTTGAGTCTTTATCCATTAAATAGAAACAATTTTCTTGTTGGAGTCATGAGCTTCAATGAAACTAAAATACAAAATAGTCTTTTGAGGAGCTTCAGTGTGGTTCGGTGGTAGAACGCTTGCCTAGCATGTACAAGGCCCTGGGTTCCATCTCCAGCACCACAAAGTGTGTGTTGGGTGGGTGCAAAATAGTTCTGGTGAAGCTTTTCTGAAATGTCTTTTTTGGATCTGTAGCCTCTGAGAATGTGTAGGATTAGCTCATGGGCTGTGGTTTGTTTCTGTGGTGGACTCCACCAGTCATAAATATGTGAGCCCTCACCTCTTTAAGCTCCCGTTTCTTGTACTGATCTGTTTCTTCTTTATCCAGGGTGAGGATCCTTTCACCAATGAAACAGTTGATCCTGAAATAGAAGGAGATGACAATTTAGGAAGTGAGGGTAAGGAAGAGACACCTGAGGAGGTGGCTGCAGAAGTCTTAGCAGAGGTGATTACAGCAGCAGTGAGGGCTGTAGATGGAGAAGGAGCCACGGCTGGAGAGAGCAGTGAAGATCCAGCCCAAGGGGAAAGCCTGATGGACATGGCGGGGACCAGCAGTGAGCTGCACATTGACCAGCCACTGGAAGAGAATGCCTCCTGTGGAACATCATGTGAGAAGGAGAACCCTGAAGCTGAGGCCGGAAGTGAGGCCATAACACTGGCAGCAGGGCCAGAAAATGCCACAGCTGAAGCTCCTGTCCCAGCTGCCATGGAAGCTGAAGTGGGACAAACAGATGCAGAGTCCAAAGATGATATTCCCACAGAATGATCCTCCTTCCCTGTTTCAAGGGATGTGTTAGATAACATGTTGCTCTTTCTTTGGTTTATAAGCAGTACTAGGGTGTGTTGCTGGAATATGCTGTAAACTAATTCTGGTGAAGAGATTCAGCCATCTCCCTCACAAGCTTCTCTTACACAGTTGCATAGCTTCTCACCTCAGCTTGAAGGTTACAGAGATTGTACATTCCTCCCAAGCAGCAGTGATGTCCTTTTAGACAACAGTTGGAGTAACAAAATTTGACTAATTAGATCTTGATACTTGGCTTGTTACATACAGCCACTGGCTGGATTCTGCCTTTGTTTTTCCCTTTAATTTTTCTTATTGATTGGGAGCAATTGAACATTAAGAATATATCTTGCTTGAGGAATTTTTTTTTTTCCCCCTAAGGCACTTACTTTGGCCTCTGCTTTTCCCCCCCCCTTTAGTACTAGGGATTGGACCCAGGCCTTTTGCACTGAGCTACATTCCCAGCCCTTTTTTATTTTGAGAAAGGGTCTTGTTAAGTTGCCCAGGCTAGGCTTAAGTTTCAGGCTTTGGCTTTGGCTTTTGGGGCCTCTGCTTTTGTAGGGTGCACATTGCAGTGTGGTGTCTTGTTGACATGGGATGTTGGTTATGCAACAGCAGTGAGGTCTATAATATATGATGCATCCGACAGACCCACACCATTATAGAAGCACCTGCTTGACCCTCAAGGATGAGGATACTTTACCTAGGGCTTTGTTTCCCAATCATCAGTCCTCTGTGAATCTTTTTTGGTTTTTTTGTTCTGGGGATTGAACCCAGAGAGCACTGAGCTCCATCTTCAGTCTCTCTACCCCTAGTACTAAGGATTGAGCTCAGGGACTTCCCACTGAGCTACATATCCAGACCTCTTATTTTCTATTTTGAGATAGGGTCATACTAAGTTGCTAAATTACCCAGGCTGGGCTCAAACTTGGGATCCTTTTGCCTGAGCCTTTGGAGTAGCTGGGATTAAAGGCATGTGCCATTGTGACCAGCATTTTTAGGTTTGGTTTTGTTTTGGTACCAGGGATCGGAACTCGGGACCTTTCGTTTGTGAGGCAGGCAGCAGAACCACTGAGCTAAATCCCCCGTCCAGCATTTTTAGGTTTTAACTCATTTGTGTTCCACCTCACATTATTTCAGGTTGTTTTTTTTTTTTTCCTTTCAATTGAGTTAATCTTAAATTTCATTTAAAAAGAAAACCAGATGTCACTCATAGATGGAAAAACTAAATTTTGCATAGCTAGAAACCATCTATAATTAAGTAAACGTGTTTTAGATAAACACTTCTAGAAAGGCAGACTGGCATGTTTTGAAGGTAGCACATTACCATTACATTATCATACAATCAGAAGAACTGGATGATCTTCCCTTTTGAAGTGAGACTGCTGAGTCTGTTTTCCTGTAAACCTGTGAAGCGTGTACGTCTTGTGTGCCAGGAAACATTGGCCAAGGGGAAATGATTAGAAGACACAATGGAATATTTGATGAGCATCTACTGTATACCAGGTGCTAGTTTGTCATAATATCCTAAGATACAGGCACTGTTCTGAAGGAACTTTGTGGAGGTACAAGATGAACATTTATGGAAAAGTTAATGCTAGAACTAAACAGTGAAATAAATGCCTTGATAAGCAATAAAATGCCTCTGAATCATTTCTGCTCATCTTTCCTTACTGTTGCTTACATGGGGCCTAGGGAGCAGAATGGTGGCCCATACCTATAAACTCAGCACTTGGGAGGCTGAAGCCTGAACTACATGCAGTGAGACCTTGTCAAAAAACAAAAAACGTGGCCTAATTACAGGTTCAACTTGCTCTTTGAGGACCTTTTTTCATTGTTCTGTGCTAGGGATTGAACCCAGGACCTCATGCATGATAAGTGCTCTACTATTAAACCACACTCAGCCCAAAGCATTTTCTCCTAAAGCAAAAGTGAAAGATGTTTTCAGCATTGAATGTATGCAGGGTGGAAAAGATTGAACAGCATGGTATGATGTCACATGTCTGTGATCTCTGCATTATGGGAAGCTGAAGGAGGAGGAACACACCACAGAATCGAGCCCAAATTGAGCAACTTGGTGACTCAAAATTTTAAAAAGGCTCGGCATGTAGTCAAAAGCAAAGGCCCTGGGTTCAAACACTACCTTTGAGGAAAAAATCCCTGGCTTATTTAATTGCTCTAAATTTCAGTGAGTTTTCTACCATCCCCTCCCTGTGAAACTACATGAATTATTTTATTCCTATACTTGGAGTTAAATGGGTCTTTATTTCCCAAGATGGGTAATGACTACCTGGATTGCAAAAATGTTGCCAGGACATGGTGACGCATGTGTCATCCTGGCACTGGGAGGCTAAGGCAGGAGAACTGCTGGGAGTTTGAGGGCAGCCTGGACTACCTAGTGAGACCCTATGTCAACAAAACAAGGAGGGCCAGGGATTTAGTTCAGTGGCACCTCAGCTGCCTCCTGCCTCACAAGCACAAGGTCCCGACTTCAATCTCTGGTACTAAAAACAAAACTACAAGGTTTGAGGAATGCTCTTAATGGATAAGTTAGTCTGGCTGTGGGGCTGGCCTTCTTGGCTGAGTTGAGGGGCTTCCTGTGCTCCACCCTCGTTCACCTGGCCCACCTGGAAGGTGGTGGGAAGGCCCACTAGGGTCAGGCACCCCAGCCCTACCCATGAGACACTGCTCTGTCCAGGCACCACAAAGGTAGGCAGAAATGCACCTTTAAAAGACGAAGGGGGTGGTTTTCCACTGACGCTGAAGGAATCTGCAATACGGTAATGGAAAATTAATTGCTCAGCTGGGTGTGGTGGTGCAAGCCTATAATACCAGCACTCTGGGAGGCCGAGGCAGGAAGACTAAGTTTAAGAGCTCAGCCTGGACAATTTAGTGAGTTAGCAAGACCATCTCAGAATCTTAGAAAGATTGAGGAAGGGGAAGCCTGGGAATATAGGTCAGTGCAAAGGCCTAGGTTCCATCCCCAGTACTGCGATAAATACTGAGCTGCCGCTTCATCTTACTTACACAAGACCACTGACGTCTGTGAGGTTGATTGGTTTTCTGCAATCAGACTTAAAGTCTGTGTACTTCCTGTCAATATTTGTTGAGTGTCTATATAATACATCATAATTCAGTTTGAAAGCTGGGTTTGGTGGTGCACGCTTGGAACCCCAGCACTTAGGAGACTGAGGCAGGAATATCACTGCAGATTGGAGGCCAGCCTGAGCCACACAGCATGACCCTGTCTCCAAAAGAAGAAGAGCATTTTGAGGTCTGGTCAGGTATGGAGCAATCCTCACAGGATTTTTTAATTGAACACTTGGCACTGTTGAAGTTCTGTAATGGCTCATGGGGCTGATGGTGTAGTCAAGTGCATAGCACAACTTAGTATGTGCTTAGTGTTGGGTTCAATTCCTAGCACGGGTTAAAAAGGTAACTTGCTTTCCCCTTTTGACCCCTTTTAGCTAAAATTCATAGTACTAAAAGTAGGCCTAGGGATTTAGCTCAGTGGCAACGTGCCTGCCTGACAAGTGCAAGGTCCTGAGTTTGATCCCTGGTACCAAAAAAACTCATTACCAAAAGTGAACCATTCTAAAGTGAACAATTCACTGACATTTGTCAAAGTGAACTTGTGCAACCAGCACTTTTGTCTAATTCCAAGATACTGCCCCTGTCCTAAAAAGAAACCTCCATACTCATCACCCGCCCACCTGGCCTCTGACAACCACTAATCTGTTTTCTGCCTCTGAATTATCTGATTATCTATCCTATCATTCATTCATTCATTCATTCATTCATGATTTTGAGGCTGGGTCTTGCTATGTAGCCCGGGCTGGATTGAAAAGGTGATCTTCCTACTTCAGCCTGCTTCCTGAGTGCTGGGATGGAAGGCATTCACTACCACATCTGGATTGTATATAAAGGGAATCCTATGACCTTCACAAACTACTTTTTCCTAAGGATAATGTTTTTGAAGTTCCCCTATTTTTTTTTTTTTTTTTTTTTTTGGTACTGGGTATTGAACTCGGGTCCTTCCCCTTGTGAGGCAGGGGGCGGAACCACTGAGCTAAATCCCCGGCCCAAGTTCCCCTATACTGAAGCATGCATCAGAACTCCATTCCTTTGTATGGCTGAAGAATATTCTACTGTATGTGTTTGCTGTGCTTTGCTTAGTCATTCATTCATCAGATTAATAAGGATTATCTTTGTTTTCTTTGGTGCTGGGGATCAGACACAGGGCTCTTACATGCTTGGGAAGTGCTCTACTACTGACTGACATCCCCAGCCCTGTTTCCACTTTTTGACCATTGTGAATAGTGCTAGGCTAGGAACAATCATAAAGAAATACATTTTTTTTGTACTAGAGATTGAACCCGGGACCTTTACAACCCCAGTTCCCTCATCCAGTACTTTTTTTTTTTTTAACTTTTGAGACAATCTTGAGAAATTTCCCAGGTGGGGCTCAAACTTTTGATTCTCCAGCCTCAGACTCAGTGAGCCACTGCAGCCAGCTTCCAATTTTAAATTGGATCATCTTTTTGTTGTTAAGTTGCAGGAGTTCCTTATATATACACATATCTTGGAATCTGGAATCAAACATATGATTTTAAAATATTTTCTCTCATTCAGTGGATTGCCTTTCCATTATTTTGATGTTGCCCTCTGAGGCATAAACATTTTTACTTTTTTTTTTTTTTTTGGCTTTTTGTTTGTTTTTTTGAGACGGGGTCTTGCTATATATATAGCTCAGGCTACCCTCGAACTCCCTATGTAGTCCAGGCTAGCCTTGAACTTTCCACAATCCTCCTGCTTCAGCATCCCAAGTACTAGGATTAGAGGCATGCACCACCACACCCAGCAACATTATTACTTTTGACCAAGCAAGGCCAATCACCCACTTCTTTTGTTATTTATGCTTTGGGTGTCATATCCAGGAAGCCACTGTTAAATTAAAAGTCATGAAGATTAACTTCTATGTTTTCTTTGAAGTAAGGATCTAACTTCATTCTATTCTTTTTTTTTTCTTCAGTACCAGGGATCGAACTCAGGACCTTGCACTTATGAGGCAGGCACGGTGCCACTGAGCTAAATCCTCAGCCCTATTTCATTCTATTCTGTTGTGGGTTTTTTTGGTACCGGGGATCGAACTTGAGTCCTTGTGCTTGCAAGGCAGGCGGTGAATTCATTCTATTCTGTATGGTATCCAGTTGAAGAGACTCTTGTTGCCAAAGTCAATTGACCACTATGTTGGCTTATTTCTGGAATCTCAGTGCTATTCCATTGTTTTGTGTGCCGATCCTTATGTCAGTATCATACTATTGCTTTGTAGTAAGATTTGACATTGAAGGGCCAGGGATTTAGCTTAGTGGTTCCACTTCCTGCCTTGCAAGTGGAAATAGCTGAGTTCAATCCCTGTGTACATAAAACAAAGAAAAAAAAGAAAAAAAAGATTTGACATTGAAGCCTGGTGTGGTGGCACATGCCTGGGAGGCTAAATCAGGAAGATTGCAAGTTTAAGCCTAGTCTGGACAATTTAGCAACTTAGAATCAGTTTCAAAATTTAAAAAAAGAGTCAGATGTGGTGGTGCATAGCTGTAATCCCAGTACTCTGGGAGGCTGAGGCAGAAGGATCACACATTTGAGCCCAGCTAGGGGAATTTAGCAATTTATGGAGACCTTGTTTCAAAATAAGAAAAACAAAAAGGGCTGAGAATGTAGCTCAGTGTGAAGACCTGAGTTCAATCCCAGTACTGTGAAGGAGGGGAGGGAAGGACAAAGGGAGAGAAGGAAGGACAGAAGGACAGGACAGACAGATGGCAGGCAGGCAGACTCAGTTATGGAAGGATCTGTTCCAAAGGTTGCTCTGAGGTTGTTAGCAAAACCAAGTTCCCTGCAGCTATACCACTGAGTGCTTTAGCTCCCTGTTGGCAATTGGCCAGCAGGCATCTCCAGTTTCTTAGCACTTGGGCCTCTTTTCTTTTTTAAAAAAATATGGAACGCTTCGAGCACACAGGAGGTAATCCACTCGCAGCGCACAAGAGGAGGCTTCCTGGCCGCCATACCAACCCCGCCAGCACACAGGAGGTGAGCTGTGCCGGCGCCAGCAGCAGCACGCCCCCTTCCGGGTCGAAATGAGAAGACACGTAAAAAAGTCACAAAACCAGACTTCCAGATCACCTACAGCAACCCCCAAAGTGAAATGAGATGGAACACCCTGATACTCAACCACCTGGAGAACCTGAACTGGCAACAAAAGAAGATCTGGAAAAAATGAAACCAGAAATAATTTCCCAGATAACAGGAGAGACTGTGCTCATAGTGCAAGACATGATTAATAAATCTAGAGAGGAACTCAGGAACACGATGGAATCCCAACATAGGAAACAAATGGAATCTATAAAACAGATGCAAAGAGATTAATTTCAGATTTCCAAGAGATTAAAAACTCCACTGAAAGTCTACCCAGCAGAATGAGCCAGTGTGAGGATAGAATTTCAGATATAGAAGATAAGATTGCAATTAGTGACCAGGAAAAGAAAAATTGCTTTAAAATTGTAAAGGACAACAAGAAATCAATCCAGCAGCTGCTAGACGATACAAAGAAGAATAATATAAGACTGATTGGCGTCAAGGAAGAAACAGGAGAGAGGTCAGTGAAGCTCAGCCGGTCCCAGCACCCGGAAGGAAGCTCCCCGCCTCCATCCCAGGCTCCTAGGGCAGTGAAGATCAGCCGGTCCCAGCACCTGAAAGGAAGCTCCCCCGATGCCATCCCAGGCTCCTAGGGCCAAGAAGGTGAGCCAGTCCCAGCACCCAGAAGGAAGTTCCCCCGATGCCATCCCAGGCTCCTAGGGCAGAGAAGCTCAGCCGATCCCAGCACCTGGAAGGAAACTCCCCTGCTGCCATCCTAAGCTCCTAGGGCACAGAAGGTGAGCCGCGTGGGCGCCACCACCCCCCCCCCGCCCCGCCCCGCCCCGCCCCGCCCCGCGGAAATGAGAAGACACATAAACAAGCCTCAAAAACAGACTTCTGGATCACCTACAGCAACCCCAAAGGGAAACGAGATGGAACACTCTGATACTCAACCACCTGGACTCTCTGAACTGGCAACAAAAGAGGATCTGGGAAAAATGAAATCAGAAATAATTACTCAGATAACAGCAAAGATTTTGCTCATGGTGCAAGACATGATTAATAAATCTAGAGAGGACACAGATAAAAAAAATAGAGGAACTGAGGAACATGATGGAATCCCAACATAGGAAACAAATGGAATCCAGAAAACAGATACAAACAGATTTCCAAGAGATTAAAAACTCCATCAAAAGTCTGCGCAGCAGAATGAACCAATGTGAGGATAGAATTTCACATATAGAAGATAAGATTGCAATTAGTGAGGAGGAAAAGAAAAACTGCTTTAAAATTGTAAGGGACCATGAGAAATCAATCCAGCAGCTGCTAGATGATGCAAAGAAGAATAACATAAGACTGATTGGAGTCAATGAAGAAACAGGAGAGAGTGCAGATGACATAAAAAAACTCTTCACAGAAGTGATGGCAGAAAACTTCCCAAGCAGGGGAAAAGAACTTGACATACAGGTAAGTGAGGCATATAGGACTCCAGCTAACCTTAATCAAAAAAAAATCTACACATAGGCATATAATAGTTAGGATTCCAGAAATCCAACAGAAGAATAAAATTCTACAAGCAGTGAGAGAAAAGAAACAAATCACATACTAAGGAAAGCCCATCAGAATCACAGCAGACTTCTCAATGCAAACCCTCAAGGGAAGAAGAGCTTGGAGTGATGTATTTCAAGCCCTAAAGGAAAACAGCCTCCAACCCAGACTGATGTACCCTGCAAAACTGTCTTTCAAAATTGATGGAGAAATAAGATGCTTTCATGATAAAGAGCACCTCAGGAACTTCATGACTACCAAACCGGCACTCCAAAAAATTTTAGACAATACCCTAGGAAAAAACAATGAGGATCACAACCCCAGGAAACCCAGAAGAATGAATCCATTGGGTGTGACAAATTAAATGCAAAGGGGGAGAATCCAACAGAAAGAAAAAGTCATGACAAGGCTTTTAAAACTTTTGACTTCATCTCCCTAATGAGTGTATAATTCAATCTTTTTTTTTTTTTTAGTACCAGGGATCAAACTCGGAACCTTGCGCTCACGAGGCAGGCGCCAGAACCACTGAGCTAAATCCCCGGCCCAATTCAATCTTGTTATTGTACTGATTAGTATTTTTCTGATTCTAGTGTTGCACACCTTTCTGTACTGGCTATTTATCATCTTCTTGTGTCTACTTTTTCTTTTCTTTTTTTTTTTTTTTTTTTTGGTGGTGCTGGGAATTGAACCTAGGGCCTTTGCACTGAGCTATATCCCCAGCCCCCTTTTTAATTTTTTATTTTGAACTCTTTGTATTTCTCTCTCTTTTTCTATTGTGTCTACTTTTTAATTGGGTTGTCTATTAATGAGCTGTAAGAGTTCTTTATATATTCTGGTCATAGGTTATATGCATTATAAATATGGTCTGTTTAAGGACTACTTTTCATTTTCTTAACGATGTCATTTAAAGTTCTAAATTTTGATGGAATCTCATTTATCAGTTTT
This sequence comes from Heterocephalus glaber, assembly GCF_053883595.1. Taxonomy (NCBI): domain Eukaryota; kingdom Metazoa; phylum Chordata; class Mammalia; order Rodentia; family Bathyergidae; genus Heterocephalus; species Heterocephalus glaber. The sequence goes on along the minus strand of NW_028258457.1, from coordinate 2,391,456 downwards.
TTTCTTTTATACATCATGTTTTTTGTATCCTAGGAAGTTCTTTCCTACCCTAAATTCATGAACATTTTCCCTTATAATTTCTTCTTAAAGTTTTATAGTTTGTCTTTCATATTTAGGTTCATAGATCCTTTCAAGTTATTTTTATGTAGGGAAATAAAAGGGTTGAGGTTAATTTTTTTATGTACAGATAGCAGGTGTTCTAGTGCCATTTGCTGAAAACACTATCTTTTCCTCTGCTCTTGAATTGAGTTTATGTTCTATAAAATGTTAAATAATCTTTCAAAACTCAGTGGACCATATATGTGTGGTTCTATTTCTAGATTCTCTGTTTTATTCCAACAATCTATATGTCTTTCCTTATGTCAACACTGCCTTGATTACTGTAGCTTCAGAGGAAGTCTTAAAATTAAGTACTAAATGTCTTCCAACATTGTTTTTTCTTCTTCTTTTTACTTTGCTAGGCCCTTTGTTCTCCTATCTAACTTTTAAATTTCAATATCCAATTCTTCATTTATAGCAAGTATACATACACCTGAATTTTTATATATACCTTGTGTTTTCTAATCCTGCTAAACTCAAATGCAAGTTCTAGGGACTTCTAGAGATTTCTTAGTATTTTCTCTGTAGGTGATCATTTCATCTACATATAAAAATTTTACTTCTACCTTGCCAATCCTACGCTATTTACTTTTATTGCTGGACTATTTTGGTTTGGGCCTAGGTTTCAAAGTTTAATGGACAGATGAAGAGTAGGCATATCTGCCCTTGTTCCCCACCTTAGGGAGAAACCACTGTATCTTTTCCATTCATCTAAGGCATTTTTGCTGGAAGTATGGAGTACATGTCTTTGATCTGTTGAGAAGGTTCTGTTCTACTACTAGTCTCCTGATAGCTTTTACCATGAACAGCTGTAGAATTTAGTACAATACTTTTTCGCCAACTACTGACAAGATCATATCGCTTTTTCCTTCCCTCTGTTAAAATGATGACTTTTGGGGATGGATCCTCCAATGCTGAACCAACACTGCTATCCCTGTAATAAAACCACTTTTTTTTTTTGGTACCAGGGATCGAACTCGGGTCCTTGAGCTTGTGCAGCAGGCGCCAGAACCACTGAGCTAAATCCCCAGGCCTAATAAAACCACTTTCTACATACTGCCAGATCTGACTTCCAGTGGTTTGTTTTAGTATTAGCACAATGTTGATTTCCTAAAATGAGGGGAGTATTCCTTCTTTTGTCTGCTTTAAATGTTTGACATAATTTATCAGCTAAAATGTATATTCGCCTGTTGTTGTGATATAGATAGGTTTTCAAGCTAGGAATATACTTTAATAGGCGTTATTCAAATTTTATATTTCCTTTAGTTAGGTTCATTAATTTGTCTTCCAAGGTACTTCTTAAAAGTTATCAAATTTATTTCAAAAAAGATTTTTGGAATATGCTTTCTATATCTTTTTATTTATTTATTTTTTGGTACCGGGTATTGAACTTGGGACCTTGCACTTGCGAGGCAGGTGGTGGAACCACTGAGCTAAATCCCCATCCCTCTATATCCTTTTAAATTCTGTAAAATCTGTAGTAATGTCTCCTAGATCTTTTCAACTTTTTTTTTTTTTTTTTCGGTACAGGGGATCGAACTCGGGTCCTTAGGCTTGTGCAGCAGGCAGTGCAACCACTGAGCTAAATCCGTGGCCCATCCTAGATCTTTTTATTTATTTATTTATTTATTTTGGTACTGGGGATCAAACTCGGGTCCTTGTGCTTGTGTAGCAGGCAGCGAAACCACTGAGCTAAATCCCCGGCCCAATGAAACTGAAGGAGAGTTTTTTTTTTTTTGGTACCGGGGATCGAACTTGGGTCCTTGAGCTTGCAAGGCAAACGGTGGAACCACTGAGCTAAATCCCCAGCCCTCCATCCTAGATCTTGATATTGCAATTTTAAAAATGTATAATTGATATTGTGTAATAGGAAGAAAAGGTCTAAAGGAGCAGAGGAAGTGGGAGGAGCAGGGGAAGTGGGAGGGGTAGGGGAAAGGATTGAAGGGAAAAGAAAAAAATATGAGAAAAGGAAAAAAATGGAAACAAAGTCTTTGCAAATAGGGAAGGGTGGAGGGAGTGAAGGAAGGGCAGGGGAAGAGGAAAAAAATAAGAACCAAGATACTCATGTAATGGTACAAGATCCCAATGATGAATGTAACTGTATTTTATACCTAAAATGTACCAATAAACTTAAGGGGGGAAAAAAATATGGAACGCTTCACGAATTTGTGTGTCATCCTGGCGCAGGGGCCATGCTAATCTTCTCTGCATCCTTCCAGTTGTAGAATATTAGCTGCTGAAGCGAGCACCCTCTTCTTTTCTTTATGGAAAACACTGGGAACTGAACACAGAGGCTCATGCACATTAGGCAAGCATGGCATCACGGAGCTAAATCCCAGCCCAGGCTGTACTGAAATTGTGATCCTCCTGCCTCAGCCTCCTGACTAGCTAGGATTACAGGTATGTACCAATGTGTTGAGCTTACACTGGCAGCTACTGTCCTGTGCACTTAATATTCTGTTGGGGAGGCTAAGTATGGAACCGAGTGGTAGAATATATGCTTAACATATGTGAGGCTCTGGGTTCAATCCCCAGCACCAAGGGGGAAAAAAAAATATACTTCATATTGTGTGTGTGCTTTGTATTTTGAGACAGATCTTGCTACGTATTCCACACTGGCCTTGAACTGGAGGTCCTCGTTCTGCCTCAGTGTCCCCAGTGGTTAGAATACAGGAACACACCACCACGGTGTGGGCTCTCACGAACGAAGAGCACTGGACCTTCTTCGAACCTTCTTAAACGTGTCAGCAAGTTTCTGTGAAACTGGAGTTACTGTGTCACAGGGTAGAGAGAGCATCAGCTTTGATAAGGTCAACCTGTTTCTTCTTTTCTTTTCCCAGTACTGGAGATTGAACCCCAGGCCTCAGGCATGTTAGACAACTACTCTAGCACTGACCTGTATCCCCAGCCCTTTTATTACAATTCTGAGACAGAGTTTCACTAAGCTGCCTGGGATGGCCTCTCTCTTGTGATCCTCCTGCCTGAGCCTGTCAAACAGCTTGGATTAAGTGGTGTACACCACTGTGCCTGGGTAAGGCAAAACTACTTTTTAAAGTGGTTGAACTGAACCACCAGCAGTGAATGAGAGCTCCTGCTGTCATTCCTTCTTTGACCTCAGACTTCTTCCTGAGCACTTAAAAGAAAAGTTGTGGGTTTTTTTGGTACTGGGGATCGAACTCGGGTCCTTGCGCTTAGGAGGCAGACTGCAGAACCACTGAGCTAAATCCCCAGCCCCCCAAAAAAGTATTTTTGAGATAGTCTTACTGTGTAGTCCAGGCTGGCCTTGAACTTATGGTGACCCTCCTGCCTCAGGGGGATGACAGGTGTGCAGCCCCATACCTGTCTTGAGCACTTTTCTTTTTTGGTACCCGGGATTGAACAGGGGACCTTGCGCTTTCGAGGCAGGCATGGTGCCACTAAGCTAAATCCCCGGCCCCTGAGCACTTTTATTCTATGTACATTTGCTTTTTCTCTTAGTATTTTGAACCTTTAAAAATTACTTCCTTTCAGGCTGGGGATTTAGCCCAGTGGTGCTGCTGCCTGCCTCACAAGTGCAACATCCTGAGTTCAATCCCCGGTACAAAAAAAAATATTTACTTCCTTTTTAATTGGGATTACCTGGCTTTTCACAAAAGGTCTTAGAGTGGTCTCATAGTCAATGAGTGGCATGATATTTATAAAATACTTGAAAACTGAGCAGCTAGGGTTGGGGATGTAGCTCAGTAACAGAGCATATGTTGGGCCAGGGATTTAGCTCAGTGGTTTCGCTGCCTGCTGCGCAAGCGCAAGGACCCAGGTTCGATCCCAGATACCAAAAAAAAAAAACCAAAACAGAGCACATGTTTAACACATGAGAGACCCTGGGTCTGATCCACAGTACTGTCAAAATAAATCCAAAAATTTCACAGGCTATGCAATAAAGTGGGAACCCTAAAGTATGGGGTTTAGTCAATATCTTAGTTACTTTTCTTGTTGCTGAGACAAAATACCCAATACCCGAAGTTAAGGAAGGTAAGGTTTATTTGGCTCAGTTTGTAGAGGTTTTAGTCCATAGTCAGGTGGCTCCAAGGCAGGGTGGATGGCAGACAAGTATTGCAGAGGAGAAACAGTTGATGGTGGCCAGAAAGTAGCAAAGCAAGCAAAGGATGACCACAGCTCTTCCTGTCCCTGATATCTTATCCAGGCTACTTAGGGCAGGTAGCACTCACACCCTCAATCCTAGAGCCCTTGATCCCACCATTGCAACATGAATCAATCCCAACCTCACACACTCTAGATCCAGCCACCTCTGAAAAAGCCCCACCTATGACTACAGGAGGGTTTGGGGCATATCTAGACACAAGTCATAACAGTCAATAACAATCTATCAATTGCTCCCAGCACTTGGAAGGCTGAAGGCTCACTGTGTGTTTGAAGTCAGCCTGAGCTACATGGTGAGACTGTTTTGTTTTGTGTTTTTTTCTGGTACTGGGGATTGAACTTGGGACCTTGTGCTTTCAAGGCACCATGTGATTCTGTTTTAAAAACAAAAAACAGGGCCGGCCGGGGATTTAGCACAGTGGGACCAAACCTGCCTCACAAGTGCAAGATCCTGAGTTCGAGCCTCAGTACTGGAAAAAAACAAAAAGCAAGAAACAAAGCCAGGCGTGATGGTACATGCCTATAATCCTAGCACTTGGGAAGCTGAGGCAGGAGTACTGCTGTTTGAGACCAGCATGAATCACATAGTGAGACCTTGTCTCAAAAAAGCAACAAAACACGGCCAGGGATTTAGCTCAGTGGTTCCACCACCTGCCTCACAAGTGCAAGGTCCTGAATTCGATCCCTGGTACCAGAAAAAAAAAAAAGCAACAAAACCAAAAAAATCCATCAATTGGCTAATCAACTGTAACAAGTGTATCATACTCATGTTGGGAGAAACAGAGAGCAAGAAATAATTCTGTATATGGGAACTCTGTATCTTCCCCAGGGTTTCTTGTTTTTTGTTTTTTTTTTGTACCAGGGATCGAACTCAGGACCTTACACTTGCTTGCAAGGCAGGCGAGGTACTGCTGAGGTAAATCCCTGGCCCTCTCCTCAGGTATTTTTTTTTTTGGTACCGGGGATTGAACTCGGGACCTTGCGCTTACGGGGCAGGCAGCGGAACCACTGAGGTAAATCCCCGGCCCTCTCCTCAGGTTTTGTGTAAAAAAATACTCTACTAATGAAAAAAATTGCAGACTAGATTGTGTATAATGGGAAAGAAGTATCTATTGCTCTAGAGTTGAGTCTAGAGTTGGGAGCAGCAAACTACTGAATATGGGACAAATCCGGCCCCATGATTTTCAACAGTGTTTCTACTAAGAATTTATATGTATATATATTTTGTAGTACCCAAAGCCTTTGCACTGAGCTCATCTCTCACCCTTTTCTTTAAAAAAAAAAACGCAAAATATGTATACATATATGAGACAGGATCTCGCTATGTTGTTCAGGCTGGCCTTGAACTTGAAGTGATCTTCCTGCCTCAGCCTCCTGAGTGCTGGGATTATAAGAGTGCACCACCATGCCTGGCTCCAGTAATTTAATTTTATATATATATATATATATATATATATATATATATACACACACATATATATATATATACACACACATATATATATATATACACACACATATATATATATACACACACATATATATATATACACACATATATATATATACACACACACACACACATATATATATATATATATATATATATATATACATACACTTTTTTTTTTTAAAGGCTTTATTTTTTGGCACTGAGGATCAAACTCAGGACCTTGTGCTTGAGAGGCAGGTGGCGGAACTACTGACCTGAATCCCCGGCCCTTTAATTTATATTTTTAACTTGGAAAAATTACTTGAAAGTGTTAAATGGAGCTAGGCGCAATGGTACATACCTGTTGTAATCCCAGCACTCAGGAAGCTGAGGCAGGAGGATCACAATTAAGTTCAAGGCCAGCCTGGGCTACATAGTGAAACCTTGTCTCAAAACAAAACAAAAGTGTGAAAAAGAAGTGAGAAATGTATAGGGATGGATATCCACTGTAATGCTACTATTATGATGGAAAAACTGGGAATGAATTAAATATATATACAGTGGTACCTTGATTCATAAACTTAATTCTTTGCATGATTCTGGTACATATATGCTTGCAATTCAGTCGCAACCAGAAACACAGAATGAATTCTGTGACCAAAATTGTGGAAAGAATTAAGTTCGTGGAACAAGGTACCAAGGTCATAGGAAAATGGTTAAACAAACTAAGATATAGCTATCCCAGAGAATATGCCATATGTTAGTTCTCATAGGGCAGATCTCTAGCATTCATGTGGAATGACTTCCAATATGTATTTTAAAAAAAACAAAACAGAAGAAGCAAGCTGGTCTGGTGGTGCACCCCTGTAATTCCAGCACTCGAGGCTGAGGCAGGAGGATTGCTGCAAGTTTGAGGCCAGCCTGAGCTATATAGTGAATTCAAGGCTAGCCTGAACTAATAGCAAGACCTTGTCTCAAAAAACTAAACAAACGAACAAAAAATGCTTTAAAAAGAAGCATACTACAAAGTAATACATATAGAACAGTTCCTTTTGCATTGTAACAACACAATTAATTATATATAGGGGGGCTGGGATTTAGCTCAGTGGTGCTGTGCCTGCCTCACAAGTTCAAGGTCCTGAGTTCAATCCCCGGTATAAAAAAAAAACTCAAAAAAACAAACAAAAAAATTATATATAGGAAACATACTGATACATAGAATAAAGAAATCTAGACTGGCACTGTTCATTTGAAATATAATGCCAGTGGTTGAGGGCATAGCTCAGGGGCAGTGTATGCTTACCATGGATTAATGCCTTGGTTCAATTCCCAGCAATACTACCACACACACACACACAAAGCAAGCCATAGAGGCCATTTTATATTTTCCAACAGTCATATAGTATTCACAAAGTAAACGCAGGTAAAATGATATACTTTATTTGGGACAATGTATAAAATTACTTCAACATTTAATATATGCAAATGAATAACTAGATAGTTTACATTTGTTTTTTCATACTAAGTTTTTGAAATCCAGTGGGGTTTTTTACGCTTACAGCAATTTTCAATTTAGGGCAACCTTTCAAGGTTCAATGCGTACATGCAGCTAGTAGCTGTATCACACAGCACAATATTAGAAATAAACCTATCAAAGCCATAACCTTGATAAGCCTGGTTATTCTGGCAGAACAGGAGAAGAAAGATGGGAACTCTTCATTTTTCCTGTATATTCCTTTGTATTATTCCATTAAAATGCTTTCATGATTCCCATTATTACTATTATTGTTTTAGTTTTTTGTTCACTATGAAGTCCAGGCTGGCCTGTCATTTTCCATCATCCTGCTTTGACCTCCCAAGTGTTGGGACACAAGGCATTGCCAAGATACCTGGCCATGTATCACTTTATTAAAAGTGAATAGTAGGGGTCGGGGATTTAGCTCAGTGGTTCTGGCGCCCGCTCGCAAGCACAAGGTCCTGAGTTCAATCCCCAGTACCCCCCTTCCCCACAAAAAAGTGAATAGTAGGGGCGGGGATGTGGTTCAGTGGTACCAAGTCTGCCTGGCAAGTGCAAGGTCCTGAGTTCGATCCCTGGTACCAAAAAAAAAAAAAAGTGAATAGTAGATGTTAAAATCAGTCATTAGAATTATTTATGTACTTCATGTTTCATTCAGTAGCATTTTCATTAATCTCTCCTGGGTTTTAGAGCTTAAAACACAGCAGTAAAAGGAGAAAGTAAAAAAAGCTTATTTAAAATATTAAACACTAAGAAACAAGGGGATTTTCTTGGATTTTTTTTTTTCCTAGTACCAGGGATCGAACTCAGGACCTTGCGCTTTCGAGGCAGGAGCAGCACCACTGAGCTAAATCCTTGGCCCAACAAGGGCATTTTCATTAAACTGATTTAACTAGATAAATATTTTCTGAGTCTGAGCTATTTTGAGGTGTTAGGCTAAGTACTATGGAAGATAGAATGAGTAAGACATTGCTGTCCTAAAATGCTTTTTTTTTTGGTGTTATTGGGGATTGAACCCTGGGCCTCAGCAATGAACAGTATCCCCAGCCCCCTTTTCAAAAACAAATTTTTTTTATTTTTGGTTGGGCATGGTAGCACCTACTTGTGATCCCAGTGCTTAAAAAGAGGCTGAGGCAGGAGGATTGCTGCAAGTTCGAGGTCAGACTGGGCTATGCGGTGAGTTCAAGGGCAGCCTGAACGACACAGTGAGACCCTGTCTCAAAAAATGAACAAACAGGGCTGGGGATTTGGCTCAGTGGTGCCGCTGCCTGCCTTGCAAGCACAAGGTCCTGAGTTTGATCCCCGGTGCCAAAAAAAAAAAAAGGAACAAACAAAAAAATTATTTTGAGAAAGGGTCTCATTAAATCGTCCAGGCTAGGCTCAGACTTGTGATCCTCCTGCCTCAGCCTCTCACAGCGCTGGGATTACAGGTGTGAGACACCACACCCAGATAGAAGAAAGTTTTAATGAAGCAGTTAAAACGAACTCTTGGGCTGGGGATTTAGCTCAGTGGTTTATACGCAAGGACCCGAGATCCCCGGTACCAAAAACAACAACAACAACAACAACAAAAAAAAACCCTAACTCTTATTTCTTACAATGAATTACTTATTTCAGGCTTTTGTTTTGTTTTGTTTTTTGAGACAAGGTCTCTATGTAGCCTGGGCTGGCCTGGAACTCCCAGCAATCCTCCTGCCTCAGCCTCCTGAGTGCTGGGATCACAGGCGTGTACCACCACGCCCAGCTTATTTCAGGATTTGTGAAAGGATAAAATTTAGGTTTTGCTTGGGTTAGAGTCCCTTGGTAGTTTATGATTGCCATTGGTGAATCATGAGCAAACATTAAAGAAATTATTTTACTAGTATTCAATTTTATCCATATGTTCTGGAAGAAGGCACCATCAGGTATTTTTTTATTACCTACAATTTTTGAGATGCTGGGGATAAAACCCAGGGCTTTGTGGTTGCTAGACCAGCACTCTGACCACAAACCTACATTCCCAGTGGGCTACTTTTCAAAAATGAGCCAGGAGTGGTGCCACACACCTGTAATTCCACCACTCTGGTATCCTGAGGCAGGAGGATCACAAGGTCGAGCCCAGCCTGTGTAACTGTGTAACTGAGTGATTTAGTGAGGCCCTGTCTCAGAATAATATAAATAAATAAAAAGGTGGAAGATGTAGCAAAGGCCCTGGGTTCAATCCCCAGTACTGAAACAAAGCAAATCAAATCAAAACAAAACAAAACAGGGCTGGGGATGTATCTCAGTGGTAGTCTTTCTGGGTTCCATTCCAGAACCTTGGGGCGGGGGGGGGGGGGTTAAAAAAGGATAAGATGGGACTAAAAAATGTTGAGAATAAAGATAAAGGCAGAAGAGGGAGGAGGTACTTATGTTTCCAGGTTTGAAAACATTTACAAAATGAAGCCAGGCATGGTGATCCATGCCTGTAATGCCAGCACTCTGGGAGGCAGAAGCAGGACGATTGCAAGTCCAAGCCGGCCTGGGCAATTTAGGGAGTTTGTGAGACCCTATCTCAAAATTTAAAAATGAGGTCAGGGGATTTAGCTCAGTGGTTCCGGTGCCTGCCTCGAAAGCGCAAGGTCCCGAGTTCCATCCCCGGTACCAAAAAAAAAAGAAAGAAAAAGAAAAATGAAAAAAGGGTTGGGGACATAGCTCAATGCAAAGGCCCTGGGTTCGATTCCCAGTACTGAAATTGTTTTCTTTTCATAAAATCATGTTACGCTTCAAGAGACCTAAGCCTATCCTTCTCCTCACATTTCACAAACATAACCAATGTTTATCAAAATCTTGTCCTCTATGTGGGGTGCTTTGCAAGCTCCAGAAGGGGTCTGTGATTGCCCCACAGCCACAAAGCTAGTCTAAGCACGTAGCAGGAGTCTTGAAGAATGAAATTAGCCGGAGACAAGAGGAGGGAGAGCGCCCCAGGCTGGCAGATCGGGACTCTCCAATCTAGATCCTAGAGGCTTCTACCTCGTGAGAGCCTCTGTTGACCTTTCCCTCTCTTCACCTCCGCCCCAGTGTCCCCAACGCGGGTCGCCTTAATATCCTGGCACCACGGACTCCAGACCTCATCCCTCCCACTAGGGAAGCGTTCCTCCAGCACACAAGGCTTTGAGGTTTCTCCTAACCTCTTCCCTCGGGCTTCGGGGTCCCCACCGTGATCAGCGGGGTCCCTTCTCTCGTCTGTGAAGCTCCTTCCGTCGGTCTGTGGGGATCCCCTTTTAGATCTGAGGGCTCCTCTCAATAAGCTTTCGGGATCCCCGCGGGCTCTCTCCGGGGCTGCCCCGCGCACAGAGTTCCGAACTTGCACTCACCTCCGCCGCCAGCTCTCCCCAATTCGTTCTAGCCCGGCGGCAGGCGCGGGGCTGCGCACGCTGGGCGGTGTCAACGGCGCGGGGCCGCGCGCGCAAGGTGCGCGGTGACGTCAGCGCGCTGGTGGCGGCGGCGGCGGCGGCAGGGCTGTTTGTTCTGCTCTCCCGCAGCCAAGCAGCCGAAGCAGTGGCGGCGGCGTCCGGCGCTCCCCGCAGGCGAGCGGGGCCTGTGAGCACGGCTGAGCGGCGGGCGCGGAAGCCAGAAGGGCGGTCCCCGGCGCCGCGCAGGCAGCCCGGAGAGGGGCGGCGGCGGCAGCGGGAGGCCGGCCGGCGGGGGTGGCGTGCGGCCTAGCGTCTCAGGTGAGGACCGATGTGCCCTTCGGGGCGACGGGCAGCGTGGGGCGGGCGGCGGGGACTGGCGGCGCGCCCCGCGTCACCTGCATTGCGTAATGGGGCCGGTGCGCCACCACCTACGCCATCGGCGCGGCGCGGGGGCGGGGAGGCCGGGGCTGAGAGGGTCGGGCCTGCGGGCCTCCCGCGCGGGGCCGGAGTTGCCTGCACCGTGGGCGTTGGGGCGGCTCGCGGCGCTCGGGCTCGGGCCGGCCGGCGGGGCGGAGGAGCGGACGCACGGGCAGGCGGCGGCGGCAGCGGCGACAGCGGCGGGGGGCGCGGGGGACCGGCGGGCGGGGGGCGGGCCGAGGCGCCCGGCACTTCCTGCCGCCGCCATTTTGTCAAGTGAGGAGGAGGAGGAGGAGGAAGAGGAGGAGGAAGAGGCGGCCGCGGGAGCACCGCGAGCCCGGCACGGGTAAGTCTGGGCCCGGCGCTGTGGCCGCGGTCGCCACCGTTCCCCGGCCGAAGTCCCCCGGGGCAAGCCGGGCCTCGGCGCTCACTTGGGCTGTACTCGGAGCGCGCTGCTTCCGGCACCTGGGTCCCTGCGCCCAGGTTGGGGCATCGCGCCCCCGCCTCCGAACCTCCTGTTCTAGGTGGACTCCGAGGCTCTGCGGAGACCCAGGCGGGTGTTCTCGAGTAGGAGAGGGCTGCCACCGTAACCTATCCGGAAGACAGACCCCGAGGGATGGGTGGGAACGGTGACTTGCGGGGTGAGCCAGGCCCACTTGACCCACCCATTCCCAGGCTAGAAGCCCCCTCGCTGGGCGCTTTGTTTTGCTTGATCGGTGCTCTTTGGCGTCCTTGCATTGGCCTCTTTTTATTTCCAATGTTGTGTGCGTGTGTCGAGGTTTGGGGTGGGGATGTAGGGGAGTTGTGATTCAGCGAAATAAAATGATTCCCCCCTTTCCTCCATACACACCCTACACGCGCACAAAACGGAAATACCACAGCTTCATTCGCCTGTGATGCTCCCAAGGCCCGGCTTTGGACGAAGGTGGGAAATCCTACTTTGGTGTAGTGAACGGTGTCAATGCTTATGTTCAGGCCCGTGGATGAGTCATGGGCTTATGCTGAGCGGCTGACCTCCCTTTCACTCTAGACAACGCTGTTATTTTTGTGTTTTTTAAGGTGTTATTTTCACTTGCTTGTTGACTTGCTTATGTTTTGTGGAATCTGGTGAGGTTTATGGTCTCTGTCCTTGGGTTCATTTTTGGATGAGTGTTTATACTACATCTAAGCTTATCTTTAAGAGGATTCCTCTAAAATTCCCTCATGTTGTACTTCTAAGCTAGTGGTCTTTGGTGCTGTAAAACTGATTGGAAAATTTTCATGAATGAAGCTGTCAAGTTTCCTAAATGTTTAGTCCTTGAAATTTCTAGACCTTGGAAGTTGTAATATTCAAAGGAATATATGACTATTTTCAGTTTCAAGGTTTTGGATGGCACAGTTTATGACCTTGCATTGGTCATACAATTTCTTAAAGCATTGCTCTAGGTTTAATGTGGTTAGGGATTATCTTTATACCAAGGTTTTGTAGATAACCAACCCCTTCCCTAGGAAAACTTCAACCAGGGGAAGAGAAGTGTCTGGAACGGTTTCCATTGATCAAATCTGCAGTCAAATGCGTTGCTGTCTTGTTCATCCTTTCACTTGAGTAGGCAACATAGTATCTTAAAGCCTAAGCTGAAGTAAGTAAGTGTGTTAAGGTGGTTATAGTTGGTCTGAACTGGAAAGAGAAGAACCCACCTCCTTGCATTTTGGTTGCATTCCACACATGCAAATTACTGAAGTGGAGATAAGGGAACTTTGCCTACTGATGAAATTTAGAATGTGAAAGTGGCTAAAGACTGGGTGTTCTGGGTTGTCTGTCTGCCTACTTCGGGGGTCAGATAGGAAAAAAGGTTAGCTGACAGTTACAGGATAATCTTTGGCCACTTAGTGAAGTTTCCAATAAATTATTGAATTGTTAAAGGAATTTAGACTTTGTTTCCAAAAGTTACCTTTTTGAGCCAGTTTTTGTGATCTTTGTACTAAATTGCACTTTTGATTTTGGAGGTAGGGAAGAATGCAATATTTTCAGATTACACAATTCAGGTTATTGAATGACTTGAGATTTACGGATTCTGGAGAGACTGGAGTTTTGTTTTTTAAGCAAAAATCATTTGATACTTCAGTAATTTGAAGATCCTGGGCTGTTAAATCTGTTTCCAACAACCCTCTGTCATCATCTGGCAAGACTGTGGATGTAAAATATTTTGATTTCCAATTTTGAATATTTTTGTAAAGTAGACCATTTTGGGCTTTTAAAAAAAAGGAAAGAAAAGCTTGTCAATGGAAATTGCTACCCCCCCCCCCCCCCCGTAGTAGATTGAACGTAGGGCCTTCCACTGACCCATCCTTTTTTTATTTCAAGGATCTAAGTTGCTCAGCACTGCTAGAACGTGCAATTCTCCTGCCTCAGCTTCCCAGAATGCTGGGATTACAGATGTGCTCCACCACACCAGGCTGTATTAATATTTTCTAAGTCTTTGTGATTTTTAGTGTTTAGAAAAGACTGTACGTTTATAAGGTGAGAACGTGCATTATTACTTTATTTTTAAATCTTGAGACAAGGTCTTGCTAAGTTACACTAAGTTGCCTGGTCTGAGTTCACACTTGCTTGCCTCCTGTCTCAGTTTCCCATAGTACTGGGACTAAAGGAGTGTGCCACTCTGCCTGGCTTGGGTTTTCTTATTCTGTGTGTATCCTCAGTGCCTAGGAGAACGTCTTAGTCTGTCAATGAATAAACTGGAGAGAGGGCGGGGGATTTAGCTCAGTGGTTCCACTGCCTGCCTTGAAAGCGCAAGGTCCCGAGTTCCATCCCTGGTACCAAAAAATAAATAAATAAATAAACTGGAGAGAGAGTTGCACAGGAACTTAGTGTGTCTAGTGCCTGTTGTGATTGTGCACGCCAGTAATCCCAGCATCCTGGAGGCTGAGGCAAGAGAATCTCCACAGTTCAAGGCCAGCCTCAGCTACATAGTGAGTTCAAGGTCATCCGGAACTATACATAGTGAAACCCTGTTTCAAAAAACAAAACAAAACCAAAAAAAAAAGAATTTACTGTGTGCGTGATACTAAATACAAATAGTACCTTTAAAAAAATGTTGCTAGGAGGGGACATAATTGGTCAATACTGACTTAAAAGAATGTGAGTTTTAACTAAGAGCTAACATTGAATCCCTAGGAATTGTGGTAAACTTATTAATAGTCTGAGCAGCATGGCATGTGATTGCCTCCATGCATTTTATGTTTTCTGCTTAGCAGTTTGAAATGTGGTAAGTGGGTTTGGGCTGTGGTTCAACCTTAACCTGCAAAAAAGTATTTCAAGAGGGAGATGAAGTGCATAGTAAACACGTGGAACCAGGAGTGGTGGTGCATGCATGTAATCCCAGCACTCTTGGTGGCTGAGGCAGGAAGATCCACCAGTTCAGGCAGTATAGCCAGTGAGACTGTCTCTCAAAAACAATAAATAAATAATTCACACATATGGGTAACATTTCTTTTCATAAATCTCATATTGTAAAAACTTGATCAGTTTTTTAAAACGTTGGACACTTTTACTTTTTTGTTTTATTGTATTTATTTTTGCGGTACTGATTACTGAAAGCAGGACTTTGTACTGAGCTACGTCCCCAGTCCATTTTTTGTTTTGAGAGAAGGTATCACTAAGTTGCCCAGGCTGAGCTCAAAATTGTGATCTTCCTGTCTCAGCCTCCCTAAGTGCTGGGATTACACATGCCTCACGTCCCAGCCAGCACATTTTAAAAAATTAATGTATTTATTGGTAGGTTTTTGTGTTTGTTTGAGACAGAGTCTCTCTGTGTAGTTCAAGCTGATCTTGAACTCACTGTGTAGTCCACGCTGGCCTTGAACTCTTGGCAATCCTCTTGCCTCAGCCTCCTGAGTGCTGGGGTTAACAGGTATGCACTACCAGGGCCTGCTTTGTATGCAGTTCAGGCTGGCCTTTACCTCACTCTGTAGTCCAGGTGATCCTTCTGCCTTAGCTTCTCTCCTGATGGGATTATAGGTGAGCACCAGCATGCCTGACAGCGCAGATCTTGGGACCTTGTGCTTGTGAGGCAGGTGGTGGCACTACTGAGCTAAATCCTCAGCCCCAGCACATTCTTTTTAATATTGTGATTTCATGTATGGATGATCACCAGTCTATATAATTAATTCCTGAGCTTTTACTATGTGTAAATGAAGACATATGTTATACAAATGACTTTATTTTTGGTATACATAATCTTTATTAATGTGTTTACCACCCATTTATTCAATATCAATTACTTATAATTTGAGGATGACAGTATTATAAAGTTCTATCAGACATCTTTTCTGTGTGGGCTTTTTGTGTGTGTGTGGTGGTGGTGGTTAGTGTGTTTTTATTACATAGTTACTGTTTGAGACAGGGTCTCAACCAGGTAGCCCAGGCTGATCCCAAATGCTTGATCCTCATGTTTCAGTCTCCCAAGTGCAGTACTGGGAATTGAAGTGAAAGCCTTCATACTGAGCTACATCCCAGCACATGCTGTGTGTGCGTGCGTGTGTGCGTGCGTGCGTGTTTGTGTGTGTGTGTGAGATTATTTATGTGGTCTCACTATGTAGTCCAGGTTGTCCTTGAGCTCACTGTATATCCCAAGTTGGCCTCAAACTCAGGGTGATTCAACTGCCTCAGCCTTCCATGTGCTTTGTATTTTAAGACTGGGTCTTGCTAAGTTGCACAAGAGGGGTCAGACTTGGAATCCTCTTCCCTCCTCTTCCCAGTGTGCTGGAATCACAGGCATGCAGCACCATCCCAGTGTTTTTCCTCTTTTTTTTGGTACTGGGAATTGAACTCCAGTCCTTGTGCTTCCGAGGCATGCAGTGGAACCAGTGAGCTAATACCCAGCCCTTGTTTTTCCTTTTTTAATAGCAATTTTAAGATGTAATTCACACACAACAGAATTACGAATTTTGGCATATTTATAGAATTGTGCTCCCATCATTACAAAAGTTAGGACACTTCCATCTTCTCTAGAAGAAACTGTATCTGTTAACCTCCTGTCCACTACTGTAGATTTGCTTGTTCTCTGGATATATCAGTGATCATACTGTATGTAACCTTTTGTATCTGCCTGCTTTGGCTCAGCATGATGTTTCCAAAAGGCCCATGCTGTGTGGCAGAAACTGGTTCTTCATTCCTTTTTATGACTAGCAATTTTTTAATTAAATGAATATATCATATCTTCATCTGTTCAGTGCCGCTGGACATTTAGGTTGTTTTCTCTTTTGGTCCTTTGTTAATAGTGCTGCTATAAATGTGTACAAATAATTGTGTGGAGCTGTATTAATTTGGGGGGGCAGACATATAGGAATGGAATTGGCTAGATCATATGGCAACTGTATTTATCATTCCGAGGATGCGCAGTGACTTTTTTGTGCTTTTGTAAGAGTTAGAACCTTGATGAAATGCAGTGAGACCATTTAAATGAATGAGTAAATGGAAGCCCATGAATGTCAGTATGTTGACATGTACTGTGGTCTGCATGGTTTGATCCTTATTTTTTAATTGCCTGTGCTTATAGACTAGTTTGAAAAGCTCATGCATAAAAACCAGTCTGGAACTTGTGCTATTTATTAAAAATAAATTTTATTTTATCTCATTTTCCCCCTCAAGCCCCCTCCCCTCTCTATGTACTGAAACTTTGTTTCCATTTTTTTCCTTCTATTTTCACTTTTTTCTTGTTTCTTTCTTCCTTCCTTTCTCTCTCCCTCCTTCCTTGTTCCCCTTCCCATTTGAACATTTCCCAACATCCATTATACATTTCAGTCCTTATTTCTACTTTCAGTTTCTCACACCAGACAAACAATGTGGTATTTAAACATGTGTGTCCCGTTTATTTCAGTTAGGAGTATGGTCTCAAGGTCCATCCATTTAGCTATAATGTCTGACGCTCATCCTTCATTATGGCAGAGTAGTATACTCCATTGTATAAAAAAATCCACATCTTTATCCTGTGCTATAGTTATTGTAAAGGATTTCTTTTATTTTTAAAATTTATTTTGTTACTTATTTTGAGGCAGGTTTTTACTGACACTAAGTAGCCCAACATGGATTAAAACTTGCTATCCTCCTTTCCTCAGCCTCCTTGGATGCTGGTATTATTAGTTGTATGTTACCACTCCCAGTTTGGTCTTTTTAAATTTTATACCTCAGTAACAAAGTTGAGTTGTACTCTTTGAAGTTTTTTTCTTTTTCTTTTTCTTTTTTTTTTTTGTACCAGGGATCGAACTCGGGTCCTTGCGCTTGTGTAGCAGGCAGTGAAACCACTGAGCTAAATCCCCGGCCCTGAAGTCTTTTTCTTAATACTCCATTGTAATATTTCTAAAAGTGAATTCCTATTCCTGTTATATGAATATGTCATAATTTATACTGTTTTGGGGCATGATTTTTATTTTTTTTCCATTTTTATGAACATGATCGCTAGATCAAGGTCAAAGGGTGTATTTTTGAAAACTTAACATAAATTATTTTTCCAGAAAGATTTCAAGAATTTTTCTTTTTTTTTTAAAGAATTTCAATTTAAGTCCACAGTGTCTTGTTTATACTATAGAGAGGTTTTTAACCTTTTTTTCCTGCACAAATGAATTTGAATACAAGATGTGTTCTGAGGGCTTCTGAGATACAAAAGTGTTTCTAGCTCTTGATCTTTGATTTTTCTATCCTCTCCTGCCCGGTGTTGGACCCGGAAATCAAGTCTTGAGAGTCTGGGGTGGGAGGCCATTGTTATCTGAAAGTTCTAGGGAAGAGGGTTGGAGCAGCCTCTGGGCATCCAGTCTCTTCTCAGTTTTGCTCTTATGCTCCAAAGATTGTAATACCCAGCCTGGCACAGTCAGACCCCAGCTTGATTTCCTGGCCCTGCTGCCCACTGTGTGACATTCAGTCTTTGATTCATTCTTTTCTGAGCTTCTGTTGCCCGTCTTTCAGATGAGGACAAATAAGTGCCTCAGTGGCACACAGCATAGGTGCTGATACCAGTGTAGTGCCCTCTCAGGGCTAGTATTTGCTGTCATTGCTCAGGGAGAAACATAGAAGTGGGGAAGATGATGCCAGGGGTGAGAGTAAAGATGTGGACAGCTAAGATTATGCACCAGTTGATCCAGGAATTGGTTTCCAAGATCTGCCAGGTCCCAGGTACTTTCCAAGGGTCCTGTCTCTTCCTCTGAGCAAGTTGTAAGGTGATTGAAATGAGGATTGTCTTTATGTTACCTGATGATGAGATTGAGTGGTGATAATAGGTTGAGTAGAAATGCAGCAGTTCTGGGGACATTGACACTGGATGTTTGGTGCAGACTTGGGGAAATGATCCAGCAGGGGAAGGTGTTCCACTGCATTTGCAGGCCTAAAAAGTAACAACCATTTTATGGAAACCTGGTTACCTGAACTTGAGGCATGAGCAGGGAGCTAGAAGGTGCCCACTGGCCAAAGTTTTTTCCAGAGAATGAGTATAGCATCTTGCCATATTTTCATCTCCCTTGCTTCTGATTTGAATTATATTGACACCTAGACTTGGCAGAAGTCTTCCGGTTCCTGGAAACGTGTGTGCTACCAGTTAGGATCTTCCAGGAAGGGTTTGGTTGGGTCACCCAGGGCAGTAGAATTCCTGACTGGGTGTCTGGGATCCTGCTACTGAACTGTGGGCCTTTTGATTAGGAGAACCAGTTGATGCCAGTCATGTTACTATCAGCCATCAGGATCCAGTTCCGAGAGGGATCCCTTTTGTTTATGTGGGATACTATGGGCATTAACCTCATATTAAGAGAAGTTGAATAAATTTTCTATTGCATCTATGATATAAGTAGATCTCTTTTTTGTTTACCCTAGCTCTGTGACCTAGTGAACCTGGCCAAGTGACTGAGCTCTCCATATCAAGAAGCAGCAATGAGTGTGGTGTGGTGGCCCAACCCTATAACCCCAGCATTTGGGCGACAGGAGTTCGAGGCCACCCTGGGGTGGGCTACAGAGATCAGGGCCAGAGTTCAGGACCCACACAGCAAGACCTTGTCTCAAAAAAGCAGTGGTGATACTATTACCTAGTTCATAAGGTTGCTTTTCTGAGAACTTAAAGAATACATAGCAACTTATAAATACAGTACCAAGGCACAGAAATTACTCAAATATAATTACCACCTTTAAGCCAGTGGTGGTAAACCTCTGGTATGCATGCTGCAGCCAGCTGTTTGTTATCATTGAAAGCACTAAAAGGTTCACCATCAATGGCATAAGTGATTTCTTTGTGGGAAGTTGGATTTAGGGCCTTGGTCCTGAGCTGCATCCCTAGCCCATGTTTTGTTTTGTTTTTGTTTTTGAAATGAGGTCTTGCTAAGTTGCCAAGATGTAATCCTCCTGCCTCAGCCTCCCAGTGCTCTGAAATTACAGGCATGCACCACTACACGTGGCTGCTATAAGCTATTCTGTGGTTTTTTTCCTTTGGCCCAGTGTAGGAAGACTCTGGGACTGTGGGCTGTGGCAAGTTGGGTTGGTTGGGTTTGTGTAGAGCCATGTACAGAGACAACTGTGGAGTCCACTGTCAAGTTTCAAGCCCAGCCTTCCTCTTTCTGTCCTTCTCGTCGGGCAAGTTATATAAACTTCATGGCCCTAGGTTCTCCTTTGTAAAATGGGATCAGTATTCCTAGGCATTGCCAGTGGACAGATGTGACACCATGTGGGTACTGACCTGGGGTGCACATCTTACTATACTATTAAGATGCCTTGAGGTGGGAAAAATGGATACGAGGAGCTCTTGCTTTGCTGGAAGGATTGTGAGAACGATTGGTTATTCTTGTCTAGCTTTGCATTGTCCACCTTCCTTGTCTTCGTTTTTTACTTAGTCAGAAATTCCTTATTTCCAGCTGCTGCTATGTGTGGAGACATGGGCACACTGTGGAGTAGTGCCAGGGGAGAGATGTTGGGTTTGGTATTCTGCAATTTCCAGAAAGCCCAGTTAGTAATTCTGGTGTCCTTCTTTATGGCTAATGTCCTCAGTTGTCCTGCTTTAGGCAGTTACACATACATCATTATGGGAAAATTGACCTTTGAGATTGTGTCATTTTGAGTAAAAGAAGAGGGAAAAAAAGAGTTAAATTTGGGGACTTCACACTTGAACCATTTTCCATGCAGGTTTTTTTGTGTGTGTGCCGGAAATCGAACTCCGGACCTTGTGCTTGCGAGGCAGGCGCCAGAACCACTGAGCTAAATCCCCGGGCCTTCACCATGCAGTTTGAGGAAACATTTTGTGGGAGCAGATTGTTACCTTGAAGGTTGAAACGAGTACTGCACAGAATGGAACCTGTCAGCACAGCAGTGATTACCAGCGTGGCCCCTAGCTGCATTTGGGCTTCTTACCTGCTGTGTGGCCTTAGACCAGTCACCTGCCCTCCTGAGCCTCCATTTATGTAAAGTGAGGTAAATAGGATTGAGCTCTGGATACTTTTGACTAGAATCTAGATTTTGAGAGAAAGTAATTTTTTGTGTTTTTCAAACCGTGAGTTAAAAAATTAATTTAGTGGGGCTGGGGAATTTAGCTCAGTGGCACCATGTCTGCCTTGCAAGTGCAGGGTCCAGAGTTCGATCCCTGGTAATGAAGGGGGAAAAAAAAAAAAAAGAATGAATTTAGTGAGTTGCAATTACTGATTAGAGAAAAATGAGAGAGAAATGTCAGAGGATGTCACGTTTCAGGGCTAGGTTCATAAAACCTTTGCTTTGTTCATGTTGTATACATGATTATATGTGGTTTGTTTTGTGTGCTAGGAATTGAACCCAGGGTCTTGAGCATGCTAGGCTAAATGTGATTCTTTTTGGAATCGAACTTGGGTCCTTGTGCTTGTGAGGCAGGCAGCAGAACCACTGAGCTAAATCCCCGGCCCCTAAATATGATTCTTAGTACGGGCTGTGTCAGAGGAGTGTGAATAACATTGTTTTCCCATGTTACCTGGGGATTATTGTGGAAACTTTTCTTTCCTTTTTTTTAAAGTCCTTTTTCAGTCATTTTTTTCATGATTTGCCCAAGGGTGACTATCCTGAATATGCTTTCTAGTAGCGAGTGAAATGCATAGTTTCTTGTGCCCACACTGCTCGTTAGAAGCTATGTCAGGTATAGGGGAAGGGTTTGAGGGTTGTAGTGGTTATGATCTAGTCAGTGGTTTTTGTTTTGTTTTGTTGTTGTTTTGGTACCAGGGATTGAATTCAGGACCTTGTGCTTGCAGGGCAGGTGGCGGAACCACTGAGCTAACAGCCCCCTAGTAAGTGTTTTGAAACAAGTGTGTAAGAAGTGTCTTGTTTTTTCATGGGTGTTGTGTTGTAAGGTAGTTAGTTGTCCTTTATTTCCTCTTTTAGGAAATGGCTACATTAGTTACATCTTTTTCAGGTATAAATAACAAAACTAGTTACAGCAAAAGAAAATTTGTTAGGTGATGTGACAAAGAATTCTGGAGCAAGATTCAGACAGCTGAGTCCAAGCTCTGAAATGGTGACTTCAGAGCCTGTTTGTCTCATACTCTGACCTCAAGGTCAAGAGTATGTCCTAATAGAGCTTTCTAATGGCAGAGGACTCTGCAGTATGGGAATGTAGATTTATCTAGGCAGTGGCACTGTTTGGCCAGTCTCTGTCCTCCACTTGCTCGTTCTTAGTAGCAGCTCTGTATTTCTTTTCTTTTTTCTTTTTTCTTTCTTTTTTTTTTTATTTTTTTTTGCATTCCTGGGGATTGAACTCAGGCACAGCGCCACTGAGCTAAATCCCCAGCCCTGCTCTGTATTTCTTGCTCATTATAGAGGCACACCAGATGGGATACTTGTTGAACAGTCTCTTTTACTGGAAGTGGAGTATACTCCCGAATTTGAAGCAAGAAATTTTAAATTGCTGAACTCAGAAAGCTCATTTTCCATCTAGCTTACAAACTGTAAGTAGTCAAAATGAGTTTAGAATGAATTGCTTATAAAAAGAATGAAGATAGTGAAGGATATGTGTATGAAAATGAAAGTCGTGGTTTATCATACTTTGGGTCAGGGCACAGGGAGGCATTGCCATGGGGGCTTTGTGCTGAGTCCAGCCAAGTCAAGAGGCAACTTGGGGTGCAAGCCGACATAGGCTGCCAGTAATAGGGCTCAGTTTGGTAAAAACGTAGCCTTGAGGGAGCACAACGGTTTATACCATCAAAGAATTGCAGGCTGGGCACTTGGAAAGCTGAGGCAGGAGGATCACCAGGAGTTAAAGCCAGCTTGAACCACAGAGTAAAACCTTGTCCAAAAAAAACAGGTAGATAATTAGTTTCAGTAAGTGCTTACATGAATGAAATTGTGACAGAAGACATTTCAGTACCTAGATTGTTCTCCTTCCATGCCTGCAAAAACTACAGTTATAATTTCAGTATTTGCTAAGCTGTTTCTGTACTCAGGTTCTTGTAAAATCTGCTGCTTGGCATTCTTCTGGTGTTACAAAAGGGCTGCACAGATTTCCATAATCAAAAACAAGTGTTATACTCTATTATATAATAATCATTTTCTTACAGTTTTTCTCATTCATTTAGTGTTGGTGTTGGTTTTAAATTAATACCATCTCTCTACATTTCTCACTGTTGGAGATATTTAGTACTTTAAAGGGCTTAAAATAATTGGAGGTCCAGTGGCCAAGAATGAGACTAGCTCCGCTTTTTATTAGAGTATCAGTTCTTAACTTGAGGGAGGTCAGAGGTCTCCCGGAGAATGTGAGGAATGCTGTGGATCTTCTCCACAAAAAAATGCACATATGCATAAACGTTGAATCCCAAAGACCTTTTCAGGCACATGTTCTAGAATAGATTTCCTAGATTTTACTCTTAGGATGAGAAAGCAGTGTGGAGCACTTATTTTCATTTATCCTTGCAAAAATCCTTGACCGATTTTTAGAATGCTCTCAAATTTACCTGTGTGTCACCAATGTTAAATCTTGCCCCGTGGCCCTTGTGTCTTTCCCACCTTTTTGCCTTTGCTTTTTCTGGGCATATTGCAGTGTCTGTACATGAAGGAAGGTCTTTGTTCTGGGACACTTCCTGAGCTGCTGCTGTTCGTGTAACTGTCTCCAGGATTTGATGTTGGCTTGGAGCCTTTGCTGTGTAAGGTAACCTAGTAGGCCCCCAGCCAGACTGATCATTTATTTGGTGGTGTGGGGTGTGGGTAGACTTAGAAATTCAGATTTATGGTTGTGGTCCCTTATATGGCTTAGCACCTCCTCTCAGCTGTGGGATATTTTGTTCAACCAGGTACTTGAACCTGCAGGCTGGGGAAGACAACTTGTGGGGGAAGTACATGCTGATGTTAGGAATATTGATTCATTACACCGGGCAGTATAGAAGATGCCACTCTACTCTCCCTCAGCACATCCCTGCCTGTGGGAGAAATAGGAAATACAATATCATAAACTTGAATAATTCATACTTCTGTAATTGGGTCAGAGTTGAGTCGAGCATGGAAAAGAACACATTACTTCTAAGAATAATGCCGGTTACTCCTTTTTTTTTTTTTTTTTTTTTTTTGGTACTGGGGATCGAACTTGGGACCTTGAGCTTGTGAGGCAGGTGGCAGAACCACTGAGCTAAATCCCCGGCCTCTGTTATTCCTTTTTAAAATTAATTAATTAATTAATTTATTTATTTATTTATTGAGACAGGGTCTCAGTTTGTAGTGTAGGCTGGCCTTTTGAACTCACTGTGTAACCCAGGCTGGCCTTCAACTTGTGACGATCTGCCTGCCTCAGCCTCACAAATGCTTGGATCACAAGCATGCCTCTCCACGCCTGGCTCAGTGCCTGTTATTCTTTCACCCCTTTGTAGTCTTTAAAGTTTGAAGATTAAATTTGTCTTAATGTTTCTCCTCATTTATTTACTGTTGGTGGTGGCTTTAAATTAATCCCATTTCTTTACTCAGTTGAATTGACTTCTGTTAAGCCATTTCTCCTTTCTAGTTTGTAATTAAGAGAAGTAAGATTGCATATGTGAAGAAGTTGTAAAAGGTGGTGCTATCCGTGTGTAGGCTGTTTTCATTTAAAATCTTTGTAAACATTTCTTGGCTCTGAACTGCTTTCAGGTATTAAAAGCTGCTAAGTAATGAGTGTGTGTGTGTGTGTGTGTGAGAGAGAGATTCTTCCTATGTTTCCTTTTGACATTGGGAACCTTTGAGCTGACAGATTAGCTGCCTGGAAATAACACCACCTTCTTGTTCACATGTTTCACGGTAATAACTCACCTCTTTGTAATCCTAAGCATGCAGTTTTGGTTTTCCAGTGTTGAAGCAGGTTCCCTGTGGGACCCTCTTGAGTTGTGTTATATGCTGCCTGCAGCTTGACTATCCGCAGTGTCATCTCACAGGACATCTCTGCCTATGTGTGAGAGCTGGTGTAGACCTTTCCATCCACTTGCCTTCTGGACCCCCCACTTCCCATTGTTCTTAAGGCAGTGTTTATCTTTTACTGTTGCCTCTGTGAAAAGTTTATAGAGCTTTTAGCAAAACAGCTGCCCAGGAAGGGGCTTGCTTCCCTGTAAAGTTTAGAGCTATATTTTCCATTTTTGTTGTTTTTGGGGGGTTTTTTTTGTACCAGGGATCGAACTCAGGACCTTGCGCTTGCGAGGCAGGTGGTGGAACCAGTGAGCTAAATCCCTGGTCCTATTGTTTTGTTTTTTTGAGACAGGATCTCATTATATATGTAGTCCAGGCTGGCTCTGTACTTACTATGTACCCCAGGCTGGCCTTGAACTCACAGCAATTCTCCCTTGGCCTCCCAAGTGCTGGGATGATAGGCGTATGGCACCACACCTGGTTTAGAGGTATATTTTCTAAATTGATGATATTTTCCTTTACTTTTCTCTCTTATTGCATGCCTACTGTGAAGTGGTGATGCCAAACATTAGCCATTCTCATTTCTCGGTAAACCTTAATATCAGTCCCTCTCCATCACCACTGTGCTGTCTCTCCAGCCTGTGTGACCCTACCAGTCACTCCCTTTTAGTGAATATTTGAGTAATTTCTGTGCCTTAGTACTGTATTTGTAAGTTGATATGTATTCCTTAAGTTCTCAGAAAAACCACCTTATGGAACTAGGTATGTGATAGTATCACCACTGCTTGCTTATTTATTTATTTATTTATTTATTTATTTAGGTACTGGGCATCCAACTCAGGACCTTGCTCTTTCAAAGCAGGCACAGTGCCACTGAGCTAAATCCCTGGCCCTGATCTCTAGCCCAGCCCAGGTCAGCCTTGAACTCCTTCCCAAGTGCTGGGGTTGTAGGGTTGTGCCACCACACCAGACTCATCACTGCTTCTTGATATGGAGAGCTCAGTCACTTGGCCAGGTTCTCTAGGTCACAGAGCTGTGACAGCATGTGGCTCCAGAGACCACAGCTATGGACTGCTGTGCTCCAAGTTGTGGGAGGAGGGATTCTACCAGGTGCAGCTTTGCTCTCAGGGATCTCAGATGGTTTGTATGATACATAATGTGTTCAAGGTAGACCTCAGAAGTGCTCTCTGAAAGGTACAGACAGCCTGAGAAAGGATACCTTCCAGGTGTGAGCAGAAGAAAGGAGCTAGCTGGTTCTTCAGTGCTCATTAAGCTGGGATGTGAAACTCTTGTTGCTGCTTTTTGTGGTACTGGAGATTGAATCCAAGACTTTCGCATTCCACTGTATCCCCTGCCCCGCCCCTAAATTTTGAGAAAGGGTCTCCATATATTGTCCAAGCTGGACATGAACTTTTTTTTTTTTTTGGTACCAGGGATCGCACTTGGGTCCTTGCACTTGTGCAGTAGGCGGCGTGGGCATGAACTTTTGATCCTTCTGCTTCTGCTTCCAAGAGTAGTGGGGATTACAGATGTGTCCAATTAATTGCCTTTTCATCTAGATGTCTGTTCAGTAAAAGCATTGCCATCCTCCTGTGGAAGTCTGTCATGAAAACATTCGCATGAGTGAAATTTAACCTCATCTTGAAAAAGTTTCCACTAGAGTACCAAGCTGCCTTGATTTGGCTCATGTCAATGTTTTCCTTTGATACTTTAGTGAAAGTCTGTGAGAAGAGGGGTGTGTTTAGGGAAGTCCATAAACTAGAGTAAGTGTGTCTTTATTTCAGGTGCCTGGGCCTGTTCTAATTGGGTGAGTTGGGGCCGGGGATTTAGCTCAGGGGCACCGTGTCTGCCTTGCAAGTGTACCAAAAAAAAAAAAATTGGGTGAGTTGGATGATCTCAGTCTTTTGGGGAGTGTCTCAGTCATTGCTTATTGTAGGGTAGAATGGAATTCAACTTGTGGGTACTTTTTCCCCACTTCAGGACGATGAAAGAGAGTTTACCATTTGAACCACACACTAAATGGGACTAGATTCAGTACCCATGGCAGTGTGTGTGCTGGACTTAGTAAGTGATTAGGCACTGGGTGTATTCTCCATGTGGAATGAGATTTTATGGTGAACTATGGTGCCTCTCATGTCTGTGTCCTGTGTATAATTAGAATATCCCTGGGAAGAGAATGAGGCATATGTTTTAGGGATCCTGACATCTCCAGATGGCCAACTTCCCAGGGCTAGACCAGTCAGTGTTTATTTAACAGTTGTGCCTTGAAGGATTTTCATTTTACCTTTTTTTTTTTTTTTTTTGTACCGGGGATCGAACTCGGGTCCTTGTGCTTGCATAGCAGGCATCGAAACCACTAAGATAAATCCCCGGCCCTCATTTTACCTTTTTGTTGTTGTTCTTGGTATTGAACCAGGGGTTCTTTAACACTGAGATACATCTCTAGCCTTATTTTAGCTTTTTTTTTTTGGTACGGGGGATCAAACTCGGGTCCTTGTGCTTGCGAGGCAGGCGGCGGAACCACTGAGCTAAATCCCCGGCCCTCTAGCCTTATTTTATATTGTTTTGTCACAAGATCTCACTAAGTTGCCCAGGCTAGCCTTAAACTTGTGGTCCTCCTCCTCAGCTTCCCAAGTAGCTGGGGATTATAGGTGTATATACCCATCTCATTTTACTTGTAAGGTCTTTCTTTGGCTTTGTAAAATAATAAGTAAGTCTTGCTCAATAATGAGTTTGGCTTTTTTTTTGAGATAGGGTCTTTCACTATGTGGTTTAGACTGGCCTTGAACTCATTACATAGTCCAGGCTGGCATTGTAAGCATGTGTCACCACTCTGGGCATGAGTTTGCCTTTGGGTATGTGTGAGAAAAACCCAGTCCAGAGAAAATGGTAGAAGTGATGAAATAAGTGCTGTGTAAAATTTAAATATATAGTATCCTAGTTGCAAAGTACATGGTCAAAATGTAATCGATTTTTGTAGCATAATTATTCTCCTTTAAAATCCATATTCCTATCCTGGGCTCCTGGGCTCTCTGAAAGACTACTCAATTCCATTTCTGTGATTTCCTCACTTCTTCCAGATGACCCCAGCTCCACTCCCCCATCTTTCAGAATCCAGTTTAGACTTAACTCATTTTACAGTGAGCTACCCAGTTTGTAAAGTCTGGTGAGGGAAATGTTCTCTGGGTTATCCAGCCCATTAGCTACTTCCCCATGTGGTAAGTGAGCCTTTGAAAGGGGGCTGGAACACTGAGTAGGACTGTTAGCAGCCTGCTTTGACAGATTTTAGATAAAGCTCCTGTCACTCTAGTGTCCTGACAATTATGGTGTTTGTGAGGCTTCCTCGTGGGCACTGCCCTGTGGGCAGTTCAGGGTACAGGTTTATGTGTGGCGTGGTACTGAGCGTTGCCTGGATGGTGGGTAAGGTCTTTGTGGGGCTGTGGAAAGAGAAAGGAGGAAAGTTCAAGGACGAGCATTTAGGGTCCAGTTAGTCAAGGACTGAATCGTGATATTGGAAATATGCCAATTCTCTTCTCCTGTCCTCATAGAAGGTTGGAAGTGGAACTCCAGGTTTGAGGAGGTGTGGCTCCTGTGGGGTTAAGAACATTGGTGGTGAATTTGCCTTCATCAGAGGAAGGGCTTTTCTTTCCAAAACTCCTTATCATAGTTAACCTAGATGTTCTCTGGTTTTGTTCGTATGTTCTTGGAGAAAGTTCTCCTCCACCTTTATCTGGTATCACCGGGCCTGGCTGAGGTGTAGAACTATTTTATTTTATTTTATAAAACTGAAAGTAGTTGGGCCCAGTGGCAAGCATCTGTAATCCCAGTACTCCTGGGAGGCTGAGGTAGGAGGATCACTGAGGCCAGCCTGAACTGCATAGCAAGACTTTATCTCAAAATAACAAGAAAAAAACTGAAAGTATATCCATTCAAGTCCTTTTTTTATATATATACCCCCCCCCCAAATTGGCATTGCCCTTCTACTTTCTCTTTCACTGTTAAAGATTCCTTACACAAGTAGATCAGACAGCAGTTGCCTTTTTGTGACTAGCTCGTATCCTTTGGCACAACATCCTCCAGGCTGATCCATGTTGTAGCACATGTCAGCATTTCTTTTCAAGAGTGAATAATATTCCATTCTCTGGATATATCATCTTTTTATTCGCCCTTCTGTTGATGGTCACTTGGTTTGCTTTCAATTCTGTTTTGTTTTGCTTTACTTTTTTGAGATAGGGTCTTACTATGAGTCAGTCTGGCCTTAATCTCAATCCTCCTTCAGCTTCGCCCAAGTGCTGAGGTCATGGATGTGCACCCACCCCATTATTTTTTAGTGTAGTAGGGAACTAACCTGGAGCCTCACACATAGTAGGCAAGCATTCTACTACTTAGCTACATCTCTAGTTCTTGCGTGCACCCTCTCTCTCGCACTTGCTCTCTCTCTCTCTCTCTGTCTCCATATATATATACATATATATATACATGTGTGTATATATATACACACATATACACATGTGTATATATATAGCCTCAAACTTAGAAATCTTTCAGCCTCAGCTTCCTGAGTACCTAGGATTATAGGCATGTGCCTCTGCCCAGCTTGCTTCCACTTCCATCTTGGCTGTTGTAATGCTGCAGTGAATATGGATGTCAGATAGCCGCTTGAGTACTTTATGAATATGGTAGAACTCAGAACTTGAATCTGGAAGCCTTCTAGAAGGCTAGAAACCTTCCCACATCTTGCCTGCACATTAAAATTATTTGGCGTTGTGCGATTTTATTGACAGCTATGAAATGTGGACCCAGGGGTCAAGGAAGTGGTTCAAGCAGTGACACCATAGTATCTGCCAGGTTTCTTCCAGAGCAGCCTAAGAAAAAATAATTTTTTTTTTTTGGTACCTCTCCCTCGTGACGCTAGTATTGGCAAGTATTATCTTTTTGGGGTGCGGAGGCGGGTACCAGGGATCAAACTGAGGTCCTTGTGCTTGCAAGGCAAGCGGCGGAACCACTGAGCTAAATCCCTGGCCCTGGCAAGTACTATCTTGATGATTTGTGACATACACATGGACAACTTAAATTGCTTTCTCCTCTCCCACGCATTGATTCTTGGATACTGAACAGCAGTACTTCAAAGGGCAGCATGGTGCCTCAGGATTGACTGCCACACTATTCAGTTCGCTCCCCTAAAAGGAAGTATCTTTTTTCCTTAGAAAATCTGATTTCGGGGCCGGGGATTTAGCTCAGTAGTTTCACCGCCTGCTGCACAAGCGCAAGGACCCAAGTTCAATCCCCGGTACCAAAAAAAAAAAAGGAAAAGAAAATCTGATTTCATTCTTACAAATAATATCTAGTCATCAGTTCATGAATATTTTGGTTTTTATGAATAGTGTTGCTTAATGTTCATGTACAAGGTGTGTGTGTAAATGTGTTTTACTTGCTGTGATGCACACCTGTAACCTCAGCACTCTGGGAGGCTGAGGTAGAAGGATTGTATTTTTTTTTTTTTTTTTGTACCAGGGAATGAACTCGGGACCTTGTGATTTCGAGGCAGGGCGCCGGAACCACTGAGCTAAATCCCCAGCCCTCACCTGGGTAACTTTAGTGAGACTCTTGTCTCAAAAAAAAGAAAAAAATGTTTTATTTTCTCTTGGAGACATACATACATACCTAGGTCATATGGTATCTGTGTTTAGGTACCTTTCAAGGAACTGCTAGATTGTTTTCCAAAGTGACTGCCCTGTTTTCCATTCCTTGTAGCAATTTGTGAGGGTTCCTTTTCTCCACATTCTTGGCAATACTTGTTATTTGTCTTTTTGATCACAGCACAGTTTCGTTCTAAACCTACCAGAAGCTGAGAAGTTTCTGCTTAAATGTAACCTTCCCTTTCAATCATTGCTTTGAGCAGCAGTTGCAGGATATATAGTTGTGTTTTCTCAGTATTCTTGGAAGTTAGTCCTGCTAAGGTGAGTATCGTCATGTGACAAACCAGTTGCAGGTGGCCTTGTGTGCAGACCTGAATGTGTAGTGTTGTCAAGATGTTGAATTTTAAGTCTGCAACATGGAACTCATTTTCTTTATGCTTTTATTCAAGTAATGTTTTAATTGTAATCTTTAAGTAGTATGGTATGTGAGACTTGGGGTGGAAGGTCCCACTTCACACTCCCCCCAAGACAAAGTCTTGTTATGTACCTTAGTAGTCTGGCTTCAGATTTGTGATGTTCCTTCCTCAGCCTCCTGAGTGTTGGGATTACAGGTGTGTACCACTACACCTGGCCCCCCTCTCGGTTTTATTACAAGCACACCTGTATACTTGAGGCTAAAGATGATGGTTCTGAACCCATCTTTCTTTGTGGGCTTATTGCTAAATGGCTTCTGGTAGAGAGTGAGGGGAAGAATTGATTCATTGAAGATCTTTTGCAGGTGATGCCTCATACAAATTGCGACCAGTCTATCTTTAACTTTTTTTTTTAACATGCTGAGAATCAAATCCAGGGCCTTGTGCACGTTAGGCAAGTGCTTTACCACTGAGCTACAGCTCTGGCTCCTGCAACCAAGTTATCCTTGATGTTTACTGTTGCATAGTAATTGGCATTGTCTTGTCTTGGAGAAAGGTTGAGATAGTTATTTTGTATCGTGTTTATTTCATGATTAGTTGAAGTTCTCTATCTCTCATGTGTTTTAGCTGAAAATAGACTATACTGTCTGAGGAGAGGACAGAGGAGTACCCCTGTGATTGTTGGTACTGAAGCTGAAAATGGACAATGACTTACTAAAATTTGAAGACATGGGCAATGAAAGGGGATAGACTGCTTAACCTCAGGCCTCTGGTTCCCTGTAGGTAAAAATGAGGTAACAAAAGCACTCCACCTGCCATTCAGGGTTGTGAAGTTACTGTGTCTGGGAACAGGTAGCTCTGCTTGGTACTGATGGTAGTTAAGTATAGCAGAGACGATTGCTCCTGCCTACCCTGAAATATTCCCAATTTTCTGAAGATGCTGAGACTGAGTCATGGGTGATTGATGATACAGTGGTTTGGTTTGCACGCTAAATTTAAGATGCACTTTAATGTTCATCTCCCAGTGTGAGGAGACTTGGATGACAAGCTCAGGCACCTCTGCTGCTCCCTGTGTGTTTCTTTCCTTGCCCCATGTCTTTGGCATCCTGAATTTTGAATAGACCAGCCTTCTTTTCCCTTTTGTTTCAGTTGCTTATACTACTTTTTTGCTGTGCTGGAGATTGAACCCAGGGCCTTGCACTAAGCCATTTTGTATTTCAGACAGGATCTTACTTAGTTGCCCAAACGGCTCAAACTTGTGATCCTTCTGCCTCAGCCTCCTGAATAGCTGGGATTATAGGCACCCACCATTGTGACTGGCAGTTGCACATACTTCTAAACAATTGATTGCTTAACTTCTGTTGTGCTTGAGCTTTATATCATTGGCAGTTTATCAGTTACCATTTGCTTGTTTAATGATCAGCCATAGAGCAGTAAGTATAGTTCGTTTTCACTGAAGTGTGAATGGGATACAGGTTATTCATTCTTGCATAGGGAAACATTTGGGTCATTAGAGTTTGTACTGGAGTGTGGAAGAGGCACCACTGTCAGCAGTGTTGCTGTGAGCATTTTGCATGTGTGCATGCATGTGACATGTGAGTAGGTTTCTCAGCAAATGCCCAAGAGTAGAATTGGTGGGCCATCAGGCATGCCATAATGCCAAATAGTTGCAGGAGTTTTATCTTCCCACATTCTAAACCATTGAACTGTATTTTCACTGTCATTACGTTAATGGACTTTTTTTGGCCAGTCTTGATGGTTATAAAATGACATTGTGACCTGGATTACAGGGAAATGCAAATTGATGAGGCTGAGCATCTCTGCTTGTGTTTATTGCCCTTAGTTGAAATGCCTATTCCTGTCTCTCTCTCTTTTTTTTTTTTGGTTGTTTATTTTCTCTTTAGATACATTGGCAGTCCTTAGTAGGATCTGTGTACCATATCTTTGTGGGTAATAATTTTGCAAATACTTTCTTCTAATTTGTTTCCCCTGCTCCCTGTAACATCTTTCGATATAAAGAAGATTTTGGGGGGAAAGGGCTGACTGGGGATTGAACTCAGGGCCTTCACACTGAGCTGTATCCATAGCCTGTTTTTTTATTTTGAGTTTTGAGACAAGGTCTCACTAAGTTACCCAGCCTGGGCTTGAACTTGGGATTCTCCTGCTTCACCCTCCCAGAGTGCTGGAATTACAGAAGTGTACCACCAGGGCCAGGTCAAGATTATCTTAATTTTAATGTATATGAATTCATGAATCTTTGCTTTGTGGTTGATGAGAAGAACGCCTCCTTTAGGTCAAATATACAGTGGTACCTCAGCTTATGAACTTAATTTGTTTTATGATTTGGGGGAAGATGGCCACATTTGTGTTTGTGTGGGGAAGATGGCCTGGTTGTGTTTGCTACTGTGTTTGTGAGTGGAAGCAAAATGTTATCAAATGCTTTTGTTTGAGAACCGAATTGTTTGCAAACAGAAGCATTCATGAGCCAAGGTATTACTGTATTCTAAAAGTTGTAAAGTTTTGCCTGCCTAATTTATACCTTGATCTATCTAGTAATGATTCTTGAGTATAGAATGAGGAGTCCAAGAAAAAAACAAACAGAAAAACCCCAAATCTATTAATGGGCAGTGTGAACTTAGATAAATTACCTCTTTTGTTTTTGTTTTTTTTTTCTTCTTCCTATCATCAGATTCCTTGGCTGCAAAACTGAGATCCTAGACGCTATTGGGTCCAAGGTTCCCATGTGGTTAGAATACAACATACAAACACATTGAGCCCCTGCCTCGGTAGGCATTTAGTAATTGCTTGCTGGTCTGAGTCCAGCTGCATTCTGTAAGCATGTGGACACTCTGGGAAACTTGGCACTTAACTGGGAAAATTGCTGCTAGTACATTGCCTGCCAACTACTGCAGGCATGGTGGCCAGGCTGGGTTTGGCTGCTTAGCGAATCCCCTGGCAGGACACTGGGAGCCTAGAGAATGTATACCACATGCAGAGCTTGCCTGGTGCAGGCAAGTGCTCAGACAGACCTAGAGCTGGTTTCATGTGATAGAATTGAGAGCATAAGAACATATTCTAACTTTTCTAGGGTCCCAGACTCTGCTTACTTGGCCTACTATTTCAAACTGTTGTGGGGAATCTCAAGGTATTGAGTGGAGCAGAGCCTCCTGGGGCAGAAACACTTGGTGTAGTGACTGCCAGTGACTATGTGTGCAGACACACAGTGTGTTCCTGTGGGGAAACAAATAGACAGCTGGGGATCTGGTGGTTGTCTGTCATTTGTGTCACCGCATGCCTTCTGTGAATGACTTGTGAAGGAATCAAAAGGATTGTGGGGTTGTGTAGGTTTAAAGATTTCTGCAGCCAGCATTTAAATTAGCCTTCTAGAAGAGAGTAATTATGGATGGGCATTTCTTTGTGTGCCCTGAGCTCTTTTATCCTCCTGTTGATGGTCAGGTGGCAGAGTAAGGTCTTTAAGTGCCCAAAGGGCTACTGACTACGAGCATTGCAAATGGAGGTTTCCCCCCACCCCCCACCCCTGGGATCGAACTCAGGGCCTTGCACTTTCAAGGCAGGCACTTGGAACCACTGAGCTAAATCCCCGGCCCCGCAAATGGAGTCTTATGGGGAATGATGATTGAGACAGGGTCTTGCTTTGTAGTTTAGGTTGGCCCTGAACTCAGTGTAGCCCAGGCTGGCCTTGAACTCAATAGTAATCCACTTGCCTCAGCCTCCTGAGTGCTGGGGTTACAGGTGTGTGCCAGCTACCACACTTCTTGCTAGCATCTTGATCGGGGTTCCATTCATAGTGGGGACTGTTGAGCAGGACAGCTAATGATTAGCCATCAAATGCTTATCGATCCTTCTCTTCTTCGTCTAATGACCATATCTGGAAAACTGGAAACATCCCAGTATGAAATGGCTGAGGAGTGGCCTTTTGTGGGCATGACGTCCCAGTTAAAGGTGACAGGAGCTGGATATGTTGGTACACACATGTAAACCCAGCAATCTAGAGGGCTGAGGCAGGTGGATCACAAATTTGCACCCAGCCTAGGTGACTTACTGGGATCCTGTCTCAAAATTAAAAAATCAAAAGGGCCTGGGGATGTAGCTCAGCGTGAAGGCCTTGAGTTTAGTCCCCAGTATTACAAGGGGAAAAAAGTGTCAGATTGAGTCTGTATACTTGGTATCCCATCAAAAACAGCACAGCAAGCTGGGTGTGGTGACATACTCTTATAATCTCAGCACTCAAGAGACTGAGCCAGGAAGATCCCAAATTCTAGCCCACCCTGGGGCAATTTAATGAGACCTTGAATAAAAAATAAAAAGGCTGGGGAGGTAGTACATTGCCAAGGCCTAGGGTTCAATTTCCAGTTCTGCAGAAAAAAGAAAGAGATAGGCCTGAACTGTATAGCAAGGCCTTGCTCAACACTGAAGTGCATGTGCACGCACGTGCCTGCACACACACACAAATTGTGAAGTTTTTGTTTTTTGTATCAGGGGTTAGATCCAGGATCTTCACACTGAGGGCAAACAACCCTCTTCTCCCCCAGGATCTTCGCACTGAGGGCAAACAACCCTCTTCTCCCCCGTGCCTTTTCTTTGAGACAGGTCTTGTTGAGTTGCCTGGGCTGGGCTCAAACTTGTGATCCTCTTGCCTTAGCTTCCCAGAGTACTGGGATTACAGGTGCACACCACCACGCCTGGCTATAAAGGGAATTTTTTTTTAATTAAAAAAATTTTTTTTGGTACCAGGGACCTTGGGACCTTGTACTTTCGAGGGCAGTGGCGGAACCACTGAGCTTAATCCCCGGCCCTATGAAGGGAATTTTTATGGCAAGTAATCCAATGGGCTGATTGTAGTGATAGGAGTTATAATACCAGACCGCCTTTTCCCTAGTAGTTTTGTTTTGTTTGCATTTTATTATAATGATGGTTACACAGTTTAATCACAAAATCTCAATCAAAAGACAGAATTGTCATGTTTAATGCTGCTTTTTTTTCCCCCTGTGGACCTGAAGGTATACTGTTGTTGGAGTCAGTAGAGTTTTGATTCTGGCACTTTTAGAAATCCTTGTCCCCTCCCCATCCCTACAGAAATAAATATCTTTCGAACTTTGAGATCTAATTGACACTTTAAAAGTTTGACCAAAGTACTCCTGGAAGCATTAGTATGAAAAATATTCTAAGCAGTAGCTTTGCTCTGTAAGCACAACTGAGTTATCTCAAAAGGTGAAATGTACATAAAGCACTTTTGAGTAGCTGTTCCCTCCTTAGAGGTAGAAGGAGTAGGTTGTTCGCTCTAGTGGGTCTGAATGCAGGGGTCACTGATTTTTTTGCTATTTCAAGATTTAGTCTTGCTGCTTTGGTTTCTCAAGTGTAAAGTCACAGAACCCCTTCTTTACCTTAACTAGCACATTCCTTTCAGTAAACCACTTTCAGGATGTATTTGGGTCCCAGGGGGTTAATGTCTACAAGTATTTATTTGCATTGCCACTCTAAGGAAGGGGTCAACAGAAACAGGCAGATGCTGTAATGCTTATGTCCTGACCCATAAAGGTGACATCAGGATGTGCCAGTTACCCAAGTGCTGGCATCCCAAGAAATTAACCTGTGTTGCCTGGTGGGTGGAGGGGGGGTCCCTTCTTGTGGGTCGTGTGTTTGTTCTTCAGGCCTCAGGTAGAGTCGGATTGTTTCATGAGGGATGAATGATTGGGTGTTCTTACTGTGAAGCTGATTGTCTGGTTGTAGGAAGTAGATTGTTATAATTTTGGTTTAGTTCACAAGTTGTCAGGGAAACTGTGAAGTTCTTTCGTCCCTTTTAGGAGGAGGGGGAACCACACATTTTTATACTAAGAATGCAAGGAAAGTATTTTCCTCCCTCCCCTCATCAGTACTGAGTACAGAACCCAGGGCCCTCACACTAAGTTACATTCCCAGTCTTTTTCTTTTTTCATTTTTGAGACAGTCTCAAAGGCTCTAGGTTGCCCAACCTGGGCCCAAACTTGGGATCCTCCTGCTTCAGCCTCTCTGAGCGTTGGGATTACAGGTATGCACCACTACACCCGATTTCCAGTTTTCTTGAAAGCCATTAGAGTAGACCACAGCCTCACATGGATTTATCCAAGGTTCAGGCCAAAAAAGATGCCAAGTATTCTAGGAGTGCTTACAGTGTTTCTGTTTGTGGACATCTACATATATTTGTGTCCTTTACAGAGTCCACCAGTAAGCCATTGCTTAATAATGAAGTCTGAACTGGGTTATGCATAACTGGGCGAACACATGGCAGGCACAGAGGAGCCTTTCTGGCAATTGACAGCTGCTGCATAACTTGGCATCAGACAGGCCATTGTATTGTGACTCTTAGGGGTTCTTCCAGCTGGGAACAGTACTGGATGTAACCGAACTGTTATTTCCCTTTTGCCTCACAGATGAGATTGCAGAAATGCCTGAGATTAGAGATGGGAGCATATACAACCAGCATCTCTTCCTCCGCACTGCTGGTCTCTTGGGAATCCCCGGGGATTTGGGGTATTTGTTGTATTTCATCTGCTGCTTTCTGTGTCTTACATCATCTCCTGTGATGAGAATTGGCCACATGCAGAGGAAAAAAGACTCTAGTTGGAGCACGGGAGTACAGTCCCTTTGTGGACTGGTGAGGGCATCCCTCACTAGACCTGAACTCTGCACAGAGGCAGATCCAAAAGCAGATGAAATGTCTGTCAGCTCTGAAAGAGACCCATTACTTATGCAAATACAGTTTCTTGTACTTATCCAGTAGACACATCAAAGGTGTGGGAGTGTGTTGGCCTTTGATGAGTGACAGACTTGCAAAGCAGTTTAAGGTCCCCTCTCCCCACAATTTAAAAACTATGTGAAGGCAGATTGGATGCCCTCAGTGCTTCTCTGTCTTTTTTGTAGATTGTTATTCTGGAAGTTGAGGAAGGAATATATTTAATCTGATATTTTCTTAGCAACAGAAAAGAAGAAAGCTCTCAATAAGTTTAGGCCTGCAGAAGGTGCAGCTTGGTAAGCTTTGCAGTCTATATGGCCTGCCCAGGTCTCTTTGAACTTTCTGACATTTGAAGGTTCCATAAAGGAGGCCACACAGACCTAGCTGCCCTGCTATGTCTTTTGTTAAGGTGGTGAGAATATAACTGAGGGATCCTGTTTCACATCCTGTGATTACGTCTTTGTGTGTAGGAGGGCAAGGACCTTATATTTTGTTTTGTTTTGGTACCGGGGATCGAACTCGGGTCCTTGAGCTTGTGCAGCAGGCGGCGAAACCACTGAGCTAAATCCCTGGCCCCTATATTTTGATTTTTAAATCCTGTACTACAAGCTGTGCCCACTTTATTTATATATGTTCTTTTATTTCATCCTTATAAGAATGCAAGATGAGGTTTACAAAATTCCCAACTTGGGCTGAGGTGCCTGCCCAGAGTCATTGGGGCAATGTCTGAACTAATGTTTTGCTGGTTCTGGAGTATTTCATGTGGTTTCCTTATGGCACCTTCACATGTCACCACCAGAGAACAATCACTCATGCACGCTCACATGTGTGCGCCACTCACGTAAAGTGAGTGGACAACTGCATCTGAGGTTCTGGCCTTAGAAAATCAGAGAGAACTCCATTGATTATCAGAATAGAGATATCTCTGTCAGCACACCTCCTTTATTAAGTGGATTTTCAGAGAGTTGTAAATTGGCTTGTCTGTTTTTATATCCCTGGATTTTCAAATTCAGCTTAAAGCTTTGCGCTTGGGTGGAGTGGTGTTTTAGAAGTTCAGTGGGCTTGGGAGGTCAAGAGACTGTACATTGGTTTCCCACTTCACTGTGTGTTAGTCTTCTTGGCACCCTGCTCACTTAAGCAGCCATCTAAAGATAATGCAGACAGGTCTGCATACATCCTGCCCTGTTCTTTTGAGTTCTGAGGGGTGTCTGTCCGAGAGTTTAGGCTTTGTGTGGCAATCAGTTTTGATTATGTTCTGGCTTCCTTCATACTTTTTTTATTTTTGGTACCGGGGATCGAACTTGTGTCCTTGCACTTTCGAGGCAGGCAGGGGAACCACTGAGCTAAATCCCCGGCTTGGCTTCCTTCATACTTGGGGCACTCACTTGATGCTGTCCATACCCATATAGTATACTTCAAAGAAAAGCATCAAACTAGATCACACTATTGTAGTGTGGAAGATGCTGTAATTTCAAATTTTGTTTGTTGCTGGTTTTTAGGAAAGCAGTTGACCTTTGTATATTAACCTGGTATCAGCAACCTTGCTTCTTGGTTCTAGAACTTTTTTTGTCAAATCTTTGGGATCTTTGTAGACAGTCATGTCATCTGCAAACAAAGATAGTTTTTTTTTTTCTTTCCAATCTGTGCTTGTGTCTCTCTCATTTCCTTTTCTTATTGCATTAGGACTTCCAGCATTGTTCAAGATGACAGAGAGAAAGCATCTAGTTTCTCAGCATTGACTAGATCCTGTGATTGTAATAAACAAAATCTGGCCACAGGAATACTTGAGGAGAACACCTACAGCAGACTTAAGATGCGCAAGTGGAGTTCAGAGAAAACAGGATATTCCAGGTTCTAGAGGATTCATCAGCCAAATCAAAGGAGGAAATCTCAGAGTGAGCACTTCTGAGAGAGATCAAGAACGTGGGTAAAGAGTCCTTGGGCTTCTACCCTGTGCTAGGTGCCCTGAGATGTTAGGGATCTAACCTGACATCCCTGGGTCATAGTGGGATAGGGTGCAGCTTCCTTGAGTAAGCTGGTTCTCTGAGTGGATAGGCTTGATTTACCAAAGTTCAGCTTCACCTGTAAGGCTTGTTCCCTTGGCTGACTGTCACCCTGCTGTTGCCCTTCACAGAATCTCTAATTGATAGCAAACTAGGAAATTATAAATGCCACAAAGTCATGTTATGGCATTGAGTGTTGAGACAGTAGGGAAAGCAATCACAGCTGAAGCATAATTTTATCTCCTTTTTTGAAGCTGGGTGAAGTAGTTCTTTACTTTTTGAATGGGCTTCATGGTGTAAAGTCTGGGAAGACCTGCCCCCCTTTCACTATTCTTGACTGCGATGCCACAGAGGGCCCCACAGTGCCTCTGCCTCAGGGATCTTGGATGTCAGCCAGGTCCTAAAGCCTCAGGCTCCAAAGGGATCAGTGATTCTGTTCATTTAGATTAGTGCTGGCACCCAGCCACCATTTACAGCATTCCTCCCTGGGGAATCACCAGAGAGGCCCCAAGAGCTAATGAACGTGTTGGACGAACCTTTGGAAACTCAAGCCTGTCCTAGGTTGCTGGCTGCCTATGTATATTGAGAAGATAGGGAAAAAAAGTGGGAAGGGAGGAAAAGATTAGCCCTGGATTTCTGAGCTGGTTCTTTCGGTGTTATCCTGCCTACTCTCCAGGTGGCAAGACAGGTTTCAGTTATGTTCGGTGCTGGTAGTAAAAATCACATAACGTCATTCCTCTTCTCATCTTTTGGCTTTTGGACTGAAGAGAAAACCAATGAGCCCAGAAAATCTGCTCTGCATGAGAGCAGTTCCACCTTAGCTGCATACTGACCAACCAGAATCCCACACATCTAGACCTTTGTTGGTTATGGTACAAATGCACCAGAGAAGAACATTCCACCTTGGCTTTTCTATTTATATTTAACTCAGTAAGATTATGAGAAAATGAGGGTTAGGGTTAGAGAGTATATTACATGTGTTACATGTTTGTGAAAACTCATGGACTTCTGACATAGCTCTCCATTTCTTGGGTGTTTATTCACTATATAGTCCAAGCTGCCCTCAAACTCATGGTGATCCTCCTGCCTCAGCCTCCTGCATGCTGGGATTACAGGCATGTGCCACCATGCCCCGCTCCATTTCTTGATTGTGTAGTGGTTCAGAATCATGGCTTGAATGTTAAAACCACCTCAATCTCAGTACTTGGGCATCCCCTGGGGACTCTGTTGGAATTTCTGTGTGTAGGGGCCCAGATATCAGTATTTTTTAAGGTGTCCCCAGCGTGCCAGCTGTGCGGTTCTGCATACCATTGATTCATACCAGGTCTTACTCCGGTTCAGGAGTTGAGTGTTGAATTCAGAATCCTCATAGTCTTAGTAGTAGAGAAATGAGATATGATTGAAATATAAACCAGGGATGGGGATTTAGCTCAGTGGTGCCGCACCTGCCTTGCAACCACAAGGTAGGTCCTGAGTTTGATCCCTGGTACAGGGAGGCAAGGTGGGGGATAGATACTCTGCTTGGAACACACTTAACTATCATTCTGAAGAAGTTCTGCAAGTTTCTTTCGTGAGTGTCTTTACTAGGTGTGATAAATATAGTGAATGCTGCTGCTCAGCGTCATTCAACAGAAAGGCAACTGGTAAAAACATGACAGTGTGTCTGCATCTATCTTATTCACTGGATCTGGCACCATGTGACTTCAGGTTCTTCCCCCAAAGTCAAAATGACCTTGAAAGGTAACATTATGAATCAGTTCAGAACATGGAGGCAGACACAAGAGAGGACTTTCAGAACTGCTTAAGAGAGTGGCAAGAGGGCTGGGGATTTAGCTCAGTGGTTCCACCACCTGCCTGGCAAGTACGGGACCGGGGTTCAATCCCCCGTACCAAGAGAAAAGAAAGTGGCAAAAATGATGGGATGATTGTGTTTGAGGGGGGATTAATGCCAATGTATTTTTTATTGTACTATTGGGGGGTTTTGGTACTATTGTTAATTTAAATTCACTATAAGTTCTGGTCACACTGCATTATACTGAGTCAGACTCTTCTGTGACTAAACTCTTTTCTTCATTCCTGCTGTTAGATTCTTCCTCCTGTCTTCCTTGTAAAGAGCATAATCTTAGTCTGAAGATGTAGAGAATGATAGTCTGATTTATCAAGGCCCTGTTGACTATGTTGGCTATACTTGAGCCTCAGTGAAATCTGGGAAGAGGGGTCCGGACTATCTTAAGTGCTTAAGCTTTTTCTGCTAGTTATTTGACATGGAAAACTTTCTGCAACGAATGATCAGAACTTGCCCTGAGATGTGCTTTCACCAATGCTGATGGTATTATTCAAAATAACCGAAAGGTAGAAGCGACCCTAAATGTCCATTTTTGGGAGAGCTAGATGGATAAACAGAATATATATTCACATGGAATACTGTTTGACCTTAAAAGGGATGGAAATTTTGACACATGCTACAGCACGGACCAACCTTGAATATATTGTGCTGAGTGAAAGCAGCCACACACAAATTGACAGACATTATATGATTTCACTTAGAGAAGATAGAAGTAGTCAAATGTATAGAGACAGAAAACAGTACTAGTAGTTACCAGGGGCAAGGGGAAGTGAAGAGTTACTGTTTAGTGCATAGAATTTTAGTTTGGAGTGATGAAGAAGTTCTGGAGAAGGATAGTGGTGATGGTGATTGTACTACATTAAAAATGTATAAATGGTGCTACTGAATGGTACACTTAAAACTGGGTTAAAATCATGCCAGGTGTAGTGGTACATGTCCGTCACCCTAGTACT
The DNA here is from genome assembly GCF_053883595.1 of Heterocephalus glaber. NCBI lineage: Eukaryota > Metazoa > Chordata > Mammalia > Rodentia > Bathyergidae > Heterocephalus > Heterocephalus glaber. The sequence continues at coordinate 2,349,567 of NW_028258457.1, read as the reverse complement.
TAGGAAGATGGAACCAGGAACAAGCTTGAGGTCATCCTGGCTACATAGCAAGAGCCTGTCTCAAAAAAAGAAAAAAAAAAGATACAGTGGTAAATTTTATGTTCTCTGTGTTTTACCACAATAATAAAAAAGTAAACATTTTAAAAAGAGATGTGCTTTTTTTTTTTTTTTTGAGACAGGGTCTTGCTTTGTAGTTCAGGCTGGCCCTGAACTGACTATTTAGCCTAGGCTAGCCTGCCTGCCTCTGCCTCCCTCCCTAGTGCTGGCATCATAGGCATGTGCTACCATGCCTGGCAGGTGTCTTTTTTTGAGACAGCTTGGGAATGCATAATTGGTCATCAGTCTATTCTGCAAAGGCTGTGAGTAGTATCTTCACAGGTCCGCTAAGGCTGTTTCTCTTTTTTATAGCAGTTAAAATTTTGGCTGCTTTTTCTTTTGGTGAAACAGCATAGCTGTCTCTTTGCATGCTATCGAATTGCCAGCTGTTGCTTCCTGCTTCTGTGCCTTTAACTCTTCTTCACTTTTAATGGGCTGCTTCTAATGTGGTACTCTGGGAACTGAGATAAGCTTGCCTTCTCAGTGGTGTGGGGCTTTGTGGTGGCCTTTGCCTGGTGCCACCCTCCTGGGACCTCTGGTTTGGGGCCACATTATTAAACTCAAGCAGCCAAGAATTCCTCAACCACACACTCTAGTGTAGTTAAGTTAAACTGTACTGTTTCAGGTCTGTTTTTTAGTTCCAGTTTTGGCTAATCTTGTTTTGAGTTAGATAATTTATTTGTTGGCCTTTCAGTTTGGATGGCACAGTTTTCTGCTGCTGTTTGCCACTTTTAGAGGTGTTGGCATTGATGGTAGATTGCTGTTGTGAGGCCCTGAGACATACACATAGCAGGGTGGTACAGCACCAGCCCACACTTTGAGGGCAGTGAACTCCAGGAGGAAGTGGTTGTCTCTTGGCGACTCAACAGTGAGCAAAGAGTTAGTTTCCTTTTGCTGAAGTTCTCTCAGGTCCAAAATTGTGACCTAAAATGTTTTCACTTTGAGGGAGTTGGTTTGGGCTTCTCAAACACATCTATAGATGCCTCCTTATTTGTTCACAGTGCCTTCTTAGGCAGGCATTTTTCTCCAGTCTTTTGTCTAATCCAGCTAATGCCACTGACATGTGGATTCATCATTTTCAGCAGCAAAGAGACCCTTTGCGGGTGTGTATATAAGTTATCTGGAATCTACTACAGCTATGGGAAGCACCTGTCAGTTGTGAAATGAAGCTTTTGTCTTTAATTTATGGGAGCTGTGAGAAACTTGAGAATCCCAGCCTAAAGAGAAGACCCTAGAATAGGGTCATTAGGCACGGTGGGTTATGGCTTGTTTATAACCAGGAGTCTCTGTTGGGCTTGCTTTCTTTATTAGAAGTGAAACATATTTGTGAACAGAAAAATCTGTCTTTGGTTAGCTGAGTATTTGTCATTCAGTGGTGCTTAACAATTGTGTTTATTTAGGGAATATTTCATTACCACCTAGCAAAATAACCAGTGTACCCGATGGAATTACCATCCTTCAGGGTAATAATGTAAGCCTAGGGTTGCCTGAAGGCTGGAGTCAGGATGATGGACTCACACCTGACTGCAGAACCACCAGTTTTGAAGGAAGATAGCACAGCAGATAAACTACCCAAGTTGTGTTGATTTAATGAGCTACATTGTCTTATATGTAAATTAATTCTCAGAGATAAATAAATGCAATCATTTTTCACTAGATTTAAAGATGATAATGTAGCTATTGCAGAATGAGAGCTGGTTTTAAGTAATTCCCAAGCCCCCAGTATTCAGAATAAGACCTATCTGGGAAACCAGTTTAGAGTAATTTGCATATGGATGAGGTTTTCCAACAGTTTCTTCTTCAGGTGGATTATCATCCCCTTTAATGCATAATGTGGAGGAAATCAGAAGAGATTAGGAACCACATTTTCACTTGTGAAAGTCACAAGAAGTAGCAAGTAAAAATAGCCCATCCCTTCCGCTTGCTCCCTTGCTTTTTCTTTTTTTCACAGCACTTACTAGCTCCTAGTACATCACATTTTAGCTGTTACTTTTGTTTCTGGTTGTATATATGTCTGTCCTTGTGAACCAGTGAGGGCAGGTGTCTTTGTGCTGAATTCCAAGAACCTGCAGTGTTGCAAGACATGTAGTGGATTGATTGTTCAGTGGATGAATCAGAAATCCAAAGTTTTTCACTTAAGCTAAGTACACTTCAAATGTAGGGGGAATACTAAGTCATTCCCAGGCAAGCACCTGCTGGTTGGCCAGCCTTTCACTAGGAGTTGGTTTGCACCCTATCCTTTATCTTTCCACTGACTTCTTTACAGGGAGAGAGGGAGCAGCAAAAAATCAGAAGCCCAGAGCAGGGAGTGATAAGCAGTAGTGGGATCACAGGAGCAAGCTGAACCCTTACCATATTCCATTGATGTGAGACTTTGCAGGGGGTCTGAGCAGCCGTAATGCTTGTTTGTTCGTTCCTTCTGGAACCTGTCACATGTGCCATTTCCCCTGTAATTCAGTAGCCTTTTTTCTTTATAAAGAGCACATTATTGTTAATATTCCTCAGCCCCCTTTTTTATTTTGAGACAGGGTCTTGCTAAGTCACTAAGTTGCCAAGGCCAGGCTGAAATTTGCAAACATCCTGTCTCAGCTTCCCAGAGTGCTGGGCTTACAGATGTGCACCACTGTGCCCAGTTGTTTCTTGAATTAATATCATATCTGTCATTACCCAGTAGAATATAGTTAACCCAACCCCATGAAGGAACTTGAGTCGCTGAGAGGGGCCACTTAGAGTTTCATAATGTAAGACCGAGGGCCTTACCAAACGCTCCGAGGAGCTGACTGCAATGAAGAACACCCGGGAAGGAACACACCGGACAAGTTGGAAAATAAAACAGACCTTTATTAGTCTGGCCAGACGGCACTCCCAAAGCAAAATAGCTTAGAGAGGCAACTGGCTCAGGGTCCGAGGCTGTTCTTATAGGGGGTTGAGGGGGAAGTTAACATATAGAATTAAAGAAAAGGGACAAAGGTTAGTGGTCAACTGTCACGTATTGATGGTCAGCAGACATTTGCAGCTTGTTCTATAGATTGTGGTGTCCAGAACATCAGTTCCAGGCAAACAAGGAGTTGAGTGGTTTACTTTGGGACTTTAGGTCTGTTACAGATTTTATCTAGTGTCCCAAAACTAACTAGCATCTTTATCCATTAACTCACATTTAATCACAGTGGGGCTGGAGAAAAGGAACAAAGGTTATGCAGTCCCACGATAATATGGGTCATTATGAGAAATATGAAAATTATATGACTTAGAGGAAAGGAAATGTATATTGGGTGAACTTCATCCCTTTGAGAAAGAACCCAGAGCATGGAGGCACAGAGCATGGAAGGGCGGGCAGCCTACCACCAGAGCAGTTTCCCCTGAATAAGTAAAAATGAATGAGTGAAACGCCTTTCTTCCCAAGACCTGGAGCACATGTTTGGGTGGTGTTCTGGATGTATTTGCACCTAATTTAGTATTAAAGGGGTTTGGGTTTGTACTGGATTTGATGAAAGTTTTTCTTCAGCATCTGCGCTGCATTTCTTCACCTGAAAATATAATGCATTTTGATGCTGTTTCTATGGAAACCAGTGAACTCCAAGGAAACAAGTTCTATTTTTGTGTTCTAACATGGAAACAGGATTAAGGAAGGCACATCAAAAATTCCATTATAAGCCAGTGCTGCTTTTTGAAGAGAATTGAACTGGTCAGGCACTAAATTTTTAACATTAACTTCATTTGTATACACTTTTAGTCTACATGTTTCTTAACTTTATCTTGGTTTTAAATGTCTTCAGGATTTGTGAAGGGTGCTTGATGAGATATTCTTTTTTTCTTTTCTTTTCTTTTTTTGGTACTGGGGAATCAAACTCGGGTCCCTGCGCTTACAAGGCAGGTGGTGGAACCACTGAGCTAAATCCCTGGGCCTAATGAGATATTCTTTTAATCTCAATTGTTGGTTCCTTAGTAAAATCTTTAAGGACATCATTCTCTGGGTTTCAAAAGCATACACATTTCTGCCATTGGAGGTTCTTATGTCTAGTGTGTAAACCTCCTCCCCCCTTCTCCAGGAGGTCAGGGGTTGTAACTTATCCGTCCTGCCTGGACGCCATACGTCTCCAAAAATTGAAAACAAAAATATGAATTCATCTTTGCCCTTCAGGCACTTTTTTGGAAGCGTCCTTGCCCTGAGATCTGTGCTGAGGGATGTGCTGAAGCCCCTGTGCCTTCCTGCTTATGCAGGCAGAGACTTGACTGTGGGTGGTACCCATAAGCAGAACCCAGGGACTGGGGGCTCCCTTGCCTTGGTGAGCCCTGCCTTTCCTAGCATCTCCCAGTTTAGCTACAAGAGTGGGTTTTTTTTTTTTTTTTATCTTTTACAAATTTATTGTACTTGAATTGGAGGACTTTCTGTTTTGCTTTTATTCATTAAGTTTATTGGTACATTTTAGGTATACAATATGATGACATTCAGCTTAGGAACTTGTACCTTTACATGATATATCTTGTTTCTTTTTTTTTTTTTTCCCCATTCCCCTGGCCTCCCTTCAACCCCTCCACCTCTCCCTGTTTACAAAGACTTTGTTTCCATTTTTTCCTTTTCTCATATTTATTCCTTTCTCTTGGAAACATTCCCCTTCCCCTTTGGACCATTTCTTCCTATTTCACATTCTCTGTTATATATTTTGATCCTTATTTACACTTTCAGTTTCTCACACCAGAGAAACTATTCGGTATTTACATATGTGTGTCCTAAGGATTGGTTTTGAGTCTTGGAAATAATGCTCACCTGTTTCCAAATTTTAGGTGACTAAGAAGCATAGTTTTTTACTAGAATCATTTTGGAGATGTGGACACATCGCTGCCTAGATTTCCTCTTTGGCCTGGCTGCCTTCTGGCTTGTGAGCACTAGTCATCTGAATCTGGGATACAGATAACAGAAGCATGAGCTTAGAAGGGAACTGAACAAATGCAACCAGACGTAGAAGACAGGTAGCATTTCTGGAGCACTTCTTCAGTTCCCTTTCCCCGGGTAGTTACAGGCAGGGACTGTAGTTCAGTTTGTTAGAGTCTCATGTTGGGCTGGGGTACTTGTCTGTTGCAGTTATCTTGATACAGTAGGCCTGGTTGGTCATTTTTGCCTGAGTGTGGAGGACCAAGGATTTGGTGCCTGTTCTATAACCTTTCTGTCCCCTCTGCAGATGGTGCTGTGTCCTGTTCTCCAGCAGTGAAAGAGCTCAGTCATGCAGTGTGTTCAGCACTCTTCCCTCCTCCGTCTGCTGGAGAAGGCACCCACCTCACTGCTTTCAATGGCCACCCTGGGGCCAACAGCTCATGTCCTCATTCATGGATAAGCACCATCCTGCATAACACCAGCTGCATGGCTGCTGTGGCAAGAACCAGGGAAGTCTGTAAAGCTGGGCTGTGTATTGTGCCGCCGTGGGAGAATCTACCTGAGGATGCGGAGGGCTTAAGGCAGCATCAGCAGTTTTGGCTGATCTCTGTGTGTGCCTCATAAACAGCTGGGATAGAGCTACTCTTTCCCCCAGTGGTATCAAATCCAGGACGTTGTGTGTGCTGGGCAAGTGCTCTATGACAGCCATACCTCAACCCCAGGAGGCTTTTTTGGGGGGGAGGGTACCGCGGATCGAACTTGGGACCTTGGCGCTTCTGAAGCAGGCAGCGGAACCACTGAGCTAAATCCCTGGCCCTGGAGCCAATTATTTTGTTTGTTTGTTTGTACTGGGGATCAAACTCGGGTCCTTCCACTTACGAGGCAGGTGCCAGAACCACTGAGCTACATCCCCGGACCCTGGAGCCAATTTTTGATGGGGGGAAAGATCACTTAAGTAAGTTTATAGCTAGATCCAGTCCCCCACCTTCTAATGATAAGAAAAGAGGGGCTGATGAGATCTTTGCCCAGGCTTTGGAACCTTCATTGAAGGTTAATTTCTGATCTCTTCTTTCTTTTGGTGTATTTACCTTGGACCATGTGGTCTGTACATACAATCAGCCTTAAAAAGGAAGGGAATTTTGACATATGATAACATGGATGAACCTTGAAGACATGCTAAGTGAAATAATCTAGTCATAAAAGGGTAAATACTACTGGATTCCACTTGTGTGAGGTTCCTAGAGTAGTCAAATTCACAGAAAGAATGGTGGTTTTCCAGGCAGGGTTGGGGGGAGATGGGGAGTTAGTGTTTAATATGGGTATAGTTTTTCAGTTTTCCAGTATGGAAAAAAGTTCTGGAGATATGTTAATAGCTGTATAACAGATAGATGTACTTTAAAGTCTTTATTCTGTCTTTTTAAAAAGAACATTGTCCTCTAAAGCTATAAAAGGAACTGGATGGAACTATGTGCATAGCAAGTACAAGGCCTTGGATTCCATCTCCAGCACCACAAAAACAAAACCAAAAATCTCACAGTAAACATTGTTACATACAGGAATATCGGTTGCTGCATACCATATAGAGATTTCTCATGTTGTCTCCAAAACTCCATCTCCCCCATCACACAAGTTGACTTGTCACACGTGATGTGTTAATTTCCCATCTTTCCTTCCTGGGGATTGAATCCAGGGCCTCACACGTGCTAGGTGAGTCCCGTTGGGCTGAACTGCGCCTCCAACATTCATTCATTCATTCTTCATTCATTTGACAAAGTCTCACTGTGTAGCCCAGGCTAGCCTCAAACTTGTGATCCTCCTTTCTCAGCCTCCTGAGTGCTGGGGTTACAGCTGTGTGTGCGCCACTATACCAGTTCTTATTTTCTGTTTTGAGACAAGATTTCCCCAAATTGCTCACACTGGCCTTGAATTTGGGACAGTCTTCCTTCCACGGTCTTGGGAGTTGGTGGGATTACAAGCAGGTGTCACCATGCCTAGCTTAATTTTTTCTTTTAAGTAAGTATACTAGAGTTTGTAAAAGCAACTTTATTTGTATCACAGATGGATCTATGGGCGATGGAGGTGGTGAAGAGGGTCTGACTGCTTAAACCAGCCCTGAATATGTAGTGGTCTGCATCACTGTGGCACCAGAATGGATTTCTTAAAATACCTACCCCTTCCTGTCTAGCTGTTGAAACTTAGATCTTCACAGTAAGGTAGTAGTTAACAAACCTCATGTGTCTCTGGAACATCAAAATGTAGATGGTGCTACTGAGAAACTAGATTTTTAATTTCATTGAATTACAACATAGTTTTTAAAACCAGTGCTGAGTTTCCTTATTGGAGAACTCTTTAAGAAGGTTTGGAATGCCTCGAATATGTGAATCTACCTTTTCAACTGTGAGTTTTCACACTGAGCTACATCCCTAGATCCTTTTATTTTGGTTTTGAGATGAGATCTCACTAAATTGCCCAGGCTAGCCTCAAATTTGTGGTCCTCCTGCCTCAGCCTCCCAGAGTGCTGGGATTGATTACTGGTGTGCGCCTGCATGCCTGTCTTCAGTTGCAAATTTTATGCAATCTAAGTAGGGATAAAAATTTTTGAAGATGTAGTGCCTGACTTGAGTTGTACTGTGTGTGTGAATGGAGTACACACTTGGATGGATATCGAAGATTTAGTATGAATAAAACTTTATCCGAATTTTTAATGCTGATTACATGTTGAAATATTTGGAGGGCCAGGAATTTAGCTCAGAGGCACTGTGCCTGCCTCGCAAGTGTAAGGTCCTGAGTTCGATCCCCAGTATTGGAAAAGAAAAATTGGGGTATTAGGTTCAGGAAATACACTATTAATTTTCCTGTCTTTTATGTTAATGTGAGTCCTAGAAAATTTAAAATTGCCTGAGTCACCTCATTAGATTTCTCTTGATACCCACAGATACTGTGCAAGTATGGAATTACACTTCTGTGCAGCAGCCCCTGCTGATACCCTTCACCTACCTCTTACTTCCTTTCTGTGCTGCTGAACCTTCAGGCCTGTCTTTTGGTGATTTCTTGGCTGGAGTCTCTTTCTTTGTTCTCTGTCCTAATGAGGCCTCGGGCCTGTGAGTGCCCCTGATGCCCAATCTTGCCTCACGCTTCATTGGTTCCTCCACTGTTAGCTGGTGGAGAGGAGGGGCTCAGGATTGACTTGCATTACTAGATACATGGGAGGAGGGCCCTCTCCCCTTGGTTTTTGGACCCAGTTCCTCAGAAAAGACATAATCCTCTGAAGCAGGTTCTAACGTGGGAAGGCAGTGGCTTCCTTCCTGGATGAGACTTGCACAGAGCTGGAGAATGTCATGGCATGTGGCTCTGCCTCTTTCCCCACACATGCCTCATAAATCAGGATGGGTCCATTTTTACTAAGCTGGGTGTGTCTGGGTCTGAGTCACGCTCCTACCCAGCCTCTGCCCATTAAATCTTCCTTAAAGCACTTTTTTCCTTTCTTCCTGATAGATAACTATGCACATATTTCAGGAAGTTGGAAAACACAGAGGTATCAAGCAAAAAATACAAATGAGACAAGATCCCGGTGTTATTTTTTTGTTCAGTTCATCATCCCTGTTAGTATAAGAGTTGGGGTGCTTCACTGCTTTGTGGGAAGTTTGTGAAATGAACTGCAAACAATGTCAGCCTTAAAAAATAGCTGGGCATGGTGGTGCACGCCTGTAATCCCAGCACTGGAGAGGCTGAGGCAGGAAGATTCCCACAAGTTCAAGGCCAGCCTGAACTATACAGTGAGTCCCTGTCTCAAAAAAACTTTATAAAAAGAAAAAATGATAGTTCCCTACCAGGTTAGCTATTCTCATCTGAAACAGTGTTTTGTTCCCATTCAGCTCCTCTGCCTTCTGAAAGTTACTGAAATCAAGACAGTTTTGTCTCAGTTAGGTTGTCTGGACCTTAGTCACAGAATGCTGGCTAAGGAAGTCCTGGATGGCATGTGCAGGTGGTTGTCTGGGTGGCTTGGAAGCCAAGTCTGCTTGGCCTATTCCCTAGGGCTTCCATGAAGATGTTTGGCCTTTTCTGCAACTTTGGGGGTGTGTTTTGAGTATAAACCTGGCGGTTTAGTTGGTCATTGGGCCTTGGGTCAATCTTCACATTTTACTCTATAAACTGAGGACTTGAGATCTAACTCTGACATTAATTTTGAGTCACTTTGTGCATTTCCTTTTCTTTGAGTGAAGTGGTGCTCTCCCTTCTTCCTAGTTAGGGTTGAATACCTGATGAGAGGTGAGGTCAGGGGATGAAAATCATTTTACCTGGAGCCACTTGTTAAGAGTGCCTGGAGGGCCGGGGATTTAGCTCAGTGTTTTCCGCCACCTGCTGCGCAAGCTCAAGGACCCGAGTTCGATCCCTGGCACCAAAAAAGAGTGCCTGGATATTGACTGATGTAGTTTTTTTTTTTGGTACCAGGGATCAGCCTGATGTAACTTGCTTTTCAAAGTTCAGCTTCACAATGAAGGATGCAGAGTAATATTGATGAAGAAAGGTTTGTCCCATTAACAGCAGCTCTGTCATTTACATAACTGGACTCCAGAATCTCTCAACCCTGAGTCAGTGTGTGTGCTTGCCCTTTGTGGGTGCATTTGTTCCTGGCACGTGGGTCTCTCCATGCCTCCTCTTGGCTGTCAGAGGCCTGGCTTTCCCTCTCAATGAGGGCTCTCTGTTGTCAAGTTGTTCCCCTGGTATTGGTGTCATGGAGTCTTTGGAAGCACTTGTGCTAGCTCTGTTCCTCAAACCGCTTTTTGTCCCAGTGAAAGTAGGTGGGTTGCAGGAATGTGCCTGGGTACAATTTACTCTGGGTTATTCATCCATGCTCCCCCTTTCCCCATGAGTGAAATTGAATAGAAAATTTGATTGGAATATCATCTTTCCTATTCCATGAGTCTACTCATGAGTTTGTGTTATTTCCATTTCTATAAAACTGTGCCAAGCTGATATATTCTGAACATTTCACCCACAGGCAGTCTCATCATTGGGCTTGCAGATTTCATCTGCACCTTATCTCTCCCTCTCTTAGTGTCCCAAATTCCCAGTTTAACCTCGACCACATGCATTGAACTTGGTACTAATATGTTTCTCTGATGTTTATTGTACTGGAAATGCTATAGTTGTATGTGTGTGTTGTGTAATAAAGCTTTAAGTTTTGTTCATGAGGACCGTGAAATTGGTTTTTATTCTTTGTCTGTTGGTTTTGAAACAGGTTCTCTAGTTCAGGTTGGCCTCACACTAGCAGTGATTCTGCTGCCTTGTTCTCCCAAGTGCTGGGATTACAGGTGTGTACCACCATGCCCAGATTATCCTTTTGTTGGAGATGTGAGTTTCCAGAAGATCAGTGTGATGTCATCCCCAGGAGCTTTCTCATCTCTACCAGGGCTCTTCAGCGCTGTGTTAACAGCTTGGTTTGGCTAGCCTACGTTTCTCACTCTTACACCTTTTCCTCATTTCTAATCCATGTGTCTTCCATGAAGTAAACATCATCTCCTAGTCTTGCTGCCTTGCACATTCTTTTCTTCTTCAGTGTCTCCTTCATTTCTTACTAGGACCCCTCTAAAACAGAGAGAAGTGCCCAGCCTTACTGCTTCCTACTCTACTCCCCTGCCTATTTTAGTCTCTCTTTTTAGAGGTGGGTGTATTGTGTGTGTGTGTGTGTGTGTGTGTGTGTGTGTGTGTGTGTGTGTGTGTACACAGGCACACCTGATGCATGTGTTTTGGGGCAGGGTCTTGCGGTGTTGCCCAAGCTGGCCTCCCAACTCCTGGGCTCAGTGGTCCTTCTGTTTCCCCCTCACCTGACTTCTCTCCTTCCCTTCTCTGCCTCTCTTCCCCTTTCCACTCCCTCTTGATGCTGGAGATTGAACCCTCAGTCCTCTACACTGAAGTATATCCCCAGCTCTCATATTTTTTATTTTACTGTCTTTTATTTTGCTAAATCATTAAATTCCCCTGGGTGGCCTGAAACTTGGGATCCTCCTGCCTCTACATCCCAGAGTTCTGGGATTATAGGTGTGCCTCCCATGTGCAGCTCTGTGTCCCTATGCCCCCCCCCCTTGAGATAAGGTATTATATATCTTTCTGATGTATAATTCAGGCTGGCCTTGAACTCTCAGCAGTCCTCCTGCATCAGCCTCCCAAGTGCTGGGATTACAAGTTTGCACCACCACACCCAGTGAGTTTGTCTTGAAGTAGAGTTTTTCTACATGAATTAACAGTCCTGTTGTTTTGTTTCACACTATGCTGTGGATTGAGCTCAGTACCACACATTCTACACCACCTTTGTTGAAAGAATAAATTTTTAAAAAATTAGAGATAGGCAAAGAAGATAGAGTAATGATGGTGGCAACCAGGAGAAAACATAGCTCTTAACTGTGAAAGGCACAACCTGAGACACACTCAGTGCAGCCTGAGTCAATGGGTTTGTGTACCTTGGATTAATGGTATCCTGTTTCTTTTTTGGAGGATGCAGTGCTGGGGATTGAAGCCTTTGAGCATCAAGGCAAGTGCTCTTGTAGTGAGCACCTAGCTCTGTTATAATCTTTGAGTCTTGAATTTGGGTGATTTCCAGGTCACAGCTCCTTTGGGGAGCAGTGCTTGCAGGCCAGCCAAGCTGGTAAAGAGATGGACAGGTAGACCTCAAGAGAGAATGGTGGGGACTTGTGGAAAGGGCAGATGGAAAAGGGCTGGGCTGTTTTTACGTACTGGTTTTTTTATTTGTTTGTTTGTTTTGTGTTTTTTTGAGACAAGGTCTCACTCACTGTGTAGCCCAGGCTGGCCTTGCAGGGATCCTCCTTCCTCAGCCTACAGGATGCTAGGATAACAGGAATGTGCCACCATGCCTGGCTACATGCTGTTGATTGGGTTGTTTTTGGGTTTTTTCAATGTGAATAGATACAGTCACTCAGACCTGCACCTGTATACCCTGCTTCATCCTGTGATCCCACATGCTCACCCACACACATGCACATTGCTACCTACTTTCATCTAAACATTTGCCTTTTTTTTTTTTTAAGATGGCGTCTCACTATTCAGTTCAGGTGGGCCTAGAACTCACACCAGTCTTGCCTCAGCCTTCCAGGTGCTCAGATTACAGGATGTGCCATGCCCAGCTTTGTTTTCCTAATGTAATGTTTTTTTTAATCACATACCTTCCCCTTGCCTTCTGGAAATTTGTGGAACAGGGGCTGCAGATTATGAGCCTCAGGCCGAAGTTGTTGGCACACAGCCAGGTTTATTTGTTTGGCCGTGGTAGCTTTCATGTTGTAGTGACAGCAGAATGGATTATTTTGATAGACGGTATGTCCTGCACAGCTGATATTTACTCATTTCCCTATATAGGAAAAGTTAGCCTAGGCTTCTCCTGCTGGAATATGTTTTAGCCCAGCAGTCTTGATTTTGTGTAGTAACACTGTTTTCTTTGGCTCACAAGATGTAGTATGTATGTAACAGGAACCTTTTACTGTACCTGGGCTGCTCATCCCTCCAGCCAGCTCCTGACAGCTTTCACAGGGAAAAGTGCAGAATTCATATGTTCCTAGTGTAACTGGTCTTCTTAGTGCTTTCTAAAAGGAATGGGACTAGAGTTTTGTTTGGCTGGGTTGTGGTCAGCCCAGGCTTGGCTCCTGCTCCTTCTGGCTGCAGGACCCTTGTTGCCCTGTGTCCCCTGGACAGAGAAGAGAGCCTGAGTGTGTCTCCCCTCCCGTTGCTGGAAGGCCAGCTTATCTCTCTGCCTTGGCTCATCTGGTTCAAGACAAATGACAAGGTCTGAAGTAACGAAGTCCCCACTTGGCTGGTCCAAGAGGCAAGGGGCAGGATGTATACAAACTTGTGTGAAGGAGGATTAAGGCTTCTAAGAGCTGCCTCTGTGCATGGCCACTGGCTCTTCTCCAGGCAGCACTGTCTGGCTGATGACAGAAGAGCTGTTCTCACTAGCCGCCCTAGCCAGTCAGATGGAAAAGTAATCCTGTTTGTGTTTCTCCACCGACACAGATTGCACAATTGAACACAGCCATCGTCGTCATGAATGTGAATAGCCACTGCACTAGGAGCAGGAGGGGAGCAGACCGTCTGTTACTTGTGTTTAGCCAGCATTTCGGCAAAGATTCTAGGACAGGATAAGGTATACCACAAGTTGACTAATACAGAGAAATTATAAGGTTTTTACCAAAGTCAGAGTTCCTCATCCTCTTCTCTCACCTCCCCCTCACAGGAGCCTCACAGTAGTGGGGAAGGGGTGACCTTCTATTTCTAAAAGGCATGTGTGACTGGGAGGAAGATTGCAAGTTCAAGCCCAGCCTGGGCAACTTAGCGAGATCTTGTCTCAAAAATTAATTTAAAAAGGGCCGGGGATTTAGCTTAGTGGTTCTGGCACCTACCTCGAAAGTGCAAGGTCCCAAGTTTGATCCCCAGTACCAAAAAAAAAAAAAAAAAATAATAATAATTAAAAAAAATAATCTCCTGATATAGCTCAGTGTGAAGGCCCTGGGTTCAATCCCCAGCACTGAAAAACAAAAAAGGGTACATGTAAATGTGAACTTATATTTTTACTACAGGCTGGGGTTGGCTAGTATTGCCCAGCACAAAACAAGTTTAAACCATGTCCCCTCAAGCTAATAAATATATAGGCTTATAATTGATAGGCTTGTAAGTGATAACTTCATCTCTACTCCTCTGGTCCCTTGTCCCATGCCCCACAGCTTCAGCAAGGAACTGTACTTCAAGTTTTGGCTGTGACATGAGCCTAGTCTCATTGCAGACAGATGGCCAGGTGCTGTGAGAGTTGTCTCAGTTCTGATTTGTTCACAGGAGTGAAATTCTTCAGAAGTACCACTGCTAGAAATCTTTCCTGAGCCTCAACTCATAAGTCAGGTGGCATTCAGATACCTCTGCTGTGAAGGCACTCCCAGTGATGGATTTGTGAAGTGTGGATGTTGTCGGCCAGTGGATACCTGGGGGTTCTGGTCAGTGGTCCTCTGCTTCCTTGTGGTTGTTGCCCGTGTGCTTGGTGAGGAAGCACCTGTGGGGCAGAGCTTGCAATGCAGAACACTGTGCTTCTGTGTCGTTGTGGGGACAGCAATGATGATGCCACTGCTTGCTTTGCAAAGATTGGTTTGACTGATACAGGTCAAGTGCTCAATACAGAGCATCAGCTCAGGAAGCCGCATGTACCTTGGCAAGCTTTCCTAGGCCTCCTGCAGGTGCATGTGGTGATGGCAGGTATAAAGTTCTGCTAAGTACAGTTTTATGAAAGAAGTGCGAAAGCTTTTCAGTTAACTAACATTTGTCTTTACAACTGCTCCTGCCTTCTCTGGCATCTTGCCAGTGTACTGTCACTTTAGGAGGGAAATGGGTCTGAACTAACAGGACAGAGTTTGGCACTTTCAGTGGGCACTTAGGTAGGCTGGGAGACCAGGAGAACTTCAGGTGGAACAAGTGTAGCTGGTTAAAACCCACTTGTTTTACTCAGTTTCTATCTCCCATATTGGGAATTGAACTCAGGACCTTGCCCTTGCCAGGCAGGCGTGGCATCACTGACCTACATCCCCAGCCCCTACTCAGCTTCTTGGAATGGACAGAACTGAGAACTCAGTCTCCAGGAATAAGCCGATTTCTGGGCAGTTCAGATGTGTGTGGTCTTTTTCTTCTCTTGTCTGCTTGCCCTTAAAGTCTCAGAACTAGCCTGCCTCTGTCTGCATCTTCCTCTGTAGCCAAACCCCACTCCCCAAATTCCAGGAAGGAAGCCCATCTAGTGTTCCTAAAAGCCAAGTCAAAGGACAGGAGCCCACCCGGACGTGGTAGCACACACCTGGCATCGCAGCACTTGGGAGGCTGAGGAAGGAGGATCGCTGTGAGTTCAAGGCCAGCCTGAACTACGTAGTGAGTCTCAAAAACCACACACACACATAGTGGTAATAGAGGGCAATGAGAACCAGGACTTGATGGGGACAGCTGGTGGATGGGGTTTGCTGCCATATAGTTTACAAGTTGGAACTCTGTCATTGCAAAAAAATACTCAAGCGTTCTGAACTTGTTTTGAATCTGTGAAATAAAGTTTTGCATCTTTAGGCTTCTGAGTTGTCTGTACTACTGGCAAGATTACAAACAAGTTTTAAGATAGCAAAGGAGATAAAATATTTTCTGTACAGAGTTAGAAAACTTCACAGTGATGTTGTCTGTTATATACTATTCTTTGAGCGGTGGGGGGAGGTTGGTTTTTTGAGGCATGGTCTCCCTTTGTATTTCACACTGGCCCTGAACTCACTGTGTAGCCCAGGCTGGCCTCAAGCTCTTGGCAATCCTCTTGCCTCAGCCTCCCAAGTGCTGGGATTACAGGTATGTGCCACCATGCCCGGCTTTGCTATATGCTATTCTTAAAATGAGAGGTGAATTGATAACAAAGACTATCCTTGAAAAGCAGCCATGCTTTATCAGAGGGCTGTGAACATAGAGAAACATTTTATGTTTTTATTTTCATTAGATACTCTCTAAACTTCTGGTTTACAGCATCCTAAAGCATCTCAATTTTTTCACAATGCTTCTAGGTCTAATGAAATATTAAACAGTTTTGTTTACTGGGTAGCTATGTATAAACAACTAAGTACTGATGTCCCAACAACTGTGTAGCTGTTGAAAATATGAAACGTGTAACTTGAAAGGATATTATTTTATCCTTACATAACCATAGTTATTTCCTAGTGGGATGTGTGTCTGTTGCACACTGCTGTCTGCATTTCCTGTTCATGTTGATTTTATTTGTTTTGTTTGTTTGTTTTATTTTGGTGGTACCAGCATTTGAACTCAGGACCTTGCCCTTGCGAGGCAGGCGTGGCGCCACTGAGCTAAATCACTGGCCCCCATGTTTTTTATTATAACAACTTCACAGGGTGTGGCATTGTCAAAAGGAATGATAGTGCAGTCTAACATTGAAATTATCGATTGTTTTGTGTTAATAGTTCCTGCAGTGCTCCTCTGCTTTACCATGGCATCCTGAGGCATCTTGGTGCTATCCATGGCTATCTTAGCATCATATATTTCTTGTTCCTATGAGAATTTATGTTATAGGACTTCTTTGAGAGTAGATACATAAATAGAACATCCATTTGGATCATCCAGCCTTTTGGGGTTGGAAATAGTTAAAATGAAAATTCTCTTCGTGTCCCTTGATTTTCATCTATCTCAGCATAGAGACAGTTGGCTCTTGCTCTTGGCCACTGGTCAGAGTGAGAATGGAAAGAGAACAGTCTTTCATTTTTTAGATGGAAAACTTTGGTTGGGAACAATGTCACAAGAATCCCACTTGCCCTCCTGCCAGCAATTTACATGTGGTAGCCTCTTTTTTTTTTTTTTTTTTTTTTTGGTACCAGGGATCGAACTCCTCGGGTCCTTGTGCTTGCATAGCAGGCGGCAAACCTCTTTTATCTAAACCAGTGATAGCAAACCTTTTAGAGCTTTCAGTAATAACAAACAGCCCTCTGTGGCACACATGCCATAGGTTCACCATTGCTGGTCTAGACCTTTGCCTGTGCTGTTACTACATTGGTTAGGAGTCCTGTTTTCCTGCCTGCTTCACTAACCTCAGAAGCATGTACCCAGTCTGTCACCTTCCCAGTCTCATCCTGTACCTCCTTCAGAGATGTAACCTTTCCCGCGATGTCAGCACAGTCCTTCTCTCCCTGTCCAAAGCAACCTTGCGGTTCTTTGAAGATACTCACCTGAGTATTGTTTAATTACTAGGGAGGGCATCACATCCACTGCAGAGTTTCCAGGCCTGCCATGTATCTTAGACGAGTGACTGACCAGATCTGGCAGTTGCCACATTGTGAGTGTGAAAGCTGCTTTGCTTTGCTTTTCTGGAGGTGGTGATCCAGTGGAAGCCCCAGGATGACAGTCTAGGTGTGGTCACTGTAGGGCAAGACTGCCTCCTGCTAGGAGGAGTAAGGTCACTGCAGGCCTGCCCTCAGAGTTGACCAGGAGCCACTAGGTAGAGATCAAGAAAACACCTGGTGCTGGTTGAAGGTCATGGTCTGCCTATGTGTGTCCTCCGAGCAGGGGTAGCAAATGACTGGGAGGCTGTGCTGTTTGGAACATTGATGCTAGGGGCCTGGGGCAATGTGGTGTAAAGATGACCACTATAGTAAGAATTTACCAAAGAGGCTGACCTAGTCAGCTCTATGCCTCAGTTTTCTGGCTGTCTCATAGAACTCCCAGGGCCCTTTTCCTTGACCTGTAAGAGACCAGATGTTCTGGTTGGTTTTCCTCATGTTTCTTTTTACTTCAGTAGGAGTAGTGCGGGGATTTGGGGTGGGGTACCGTTGTGTGATGTGTACTGGGGATGGAACCCAGAGCTTGTGCATGGTAGATTAGTGCTCTGCCACTGAGCTCTACCTCCAGACCAGGAGTGGGTGCTTGAAGTTCCTCAGACATTTTATTTTCCTATGGTTATGTGCAGAGAACGCTGTGCCACAAAATGCAGGATGTCTAGGGATAGCAGCCTTGTGACAGGTCAGTGTGTAGTCTCTAGAGGTAGCCGGGGGTAGGTGCCAGGCAGTAGTACATGATGACCCTCTGGCTCAGGCATCATTACCTGGTGACATCCATTGTGGAGATTGTGTGTGTCACTTGATAGTGGTTGTCCTGAGAGCCTCTTAAGAGAAACTGAGGTACTTGTGGCTCTCAGGTCCAACCTATATGGGTTTTTGGTTGATTTTTTTTTTTTTTTTTTTTTTGAGACAAGGATTGGCTATGTAGTTCAGGCTGGCCTTGAAGTCACTGTGGAGCCCACACTGGCCTCAAAATTGTAGCAGTACTCCTACCTTGGCCTCCTGAGTGCTGGGATTACAGGTGTGTGCCACCAGCCTATATGTTGAACATGTGATACCTTCACATTTGGGCAGCAGCCTTCAGCAGTTTCTTTCCTTGTGGAATTGACTTAAGTCTTTTTTTCAGTATATGGATCTTGTGTCTGGTTGGGTTGGTGGGTGGGTGAGTGGGTTGTTTGTTTGTTTTGTTTTGTTTTGTTTTGTTTTGCTATATTAGTGATAGAACCCAGGGCCTCTGCATTGAGCTTCATCCCAAACCCATTTTTTAAAGAGGGGATGAGGAAGGAACCATATTAGAAAGTTGTAAAGATTTAAAGGTTACTGTGTATCATATAAGCAGCCTGCCTAGCCAGGGGTGTTTCAGCTTTTGTAATGGCTTAAAGCACTAAGATGAGGCAAAAGAAAGGCTTTTTTGCAAAGTAATCTCCATCCATCTTGTAAACAGAAAATTCCGCTTCCTTGGCCTGTCTGGCCCTGGCATGAAGGTGAAGAAAGTCATCAGCCCAGAGCACACAAGAGCCCCTTGTCCTTTGGCTTTGCTACGACCTTTTTGGAAAGAGAGAAGGCATAGCCAGCCCAGAAGCTCCAGAAATTGGCTACCTTGGCTTTCCTCTTGTCTCAGGAACGTTGCTTGGAGATTTCCAGAATGTCACTGCTTAATGGAAATTTTCTGGGGCTGCTTCCTCTTTGTGGGAAGAATGCAAGCTAGACCCTCTCTTGTCCTATGTCCTTGCTGCCTATATACTTCTCTGCCCTGGGGCTGGAGGTTCTCCCTCAACCCACCTGCAGCTGTGCCCACTCCCCTGGCATATGCTCCAGGTACAGCATCAGCTATACTTTTCCTAAGCTGCTATAAAGGAGAAGTCTGATTGCAGCACCCAGAGGACATCATTCTTTAGCCTTATTCACTGTGCCCTCCACCCCCATTTCATCCTTCTCCAGGACATAGAGGCCTCCCCTTGTGCCGGGCCATGTTGCACCCATCCCCTTGTCTCTTTGGACATGCTGGTAGCAAAGACTCCTGGTGACCTTAAACCCCCTGGCAATGCTCCTTCTATGTAATGCTGTTCCTTGCTTGATGCTTCTGTGCAGTCACCTAGCATGTTCTTGTACTCTGTGCCCTCACCACTGTCACTCCACTCCAGTCCTGATTTGATATTTGTATGCTTAGAGATGTTTCTTTTCTTTTTTTTTTTTTTTTGGTGTCAGAGATTGAACTCAGGACCTTGTGTTTGTGAGGCAGGTGATGGCACCACTGAGCTAAATCTCCAGCCCGAGATGTTTCTTTTTTAAATCAGTTGTTTCCTGTATAGTACTTATTTTGAAAGGAAGCTAAAAGCAACACAAAGAGGTAAAATAAAATTAAATACCATGAGAATAAAATAAAGTTGTTAATTTCTCTCCAGGTGATAAAATTGTCTGCTAACACCTCTCAGTACAGCCTTCACATTGCACCAAACTTCAGCTTTCCTCATCAATACTGGGATGAGAATGAAAGTAGGAGAACTCAGGCCCAGTGCTCACACATCCTCCACCTAAGACCAGTCTGCTTGCTTGCCGGCTTTGAGACACAGTTATGCAAATCCTTCCACAGCACTACTTCGGGCCCTGGCATGTCTCTGAAGGTGGCTGTGCTCCCCTCTCTGAGGTTGGGGTTCTCCCCATTCATTAGTGGTGAAATCATCTTGTCTCTCTTGTCACCTCAGGAATGATGGCGAGTAATTTCTACAAGGTCCATGCCCAGCTGGATGCCATTTCTGGGTCGCTGCCTCCCTCTAACCTCTTCTTGGATCGCCTGCCTTGCTGTGCTACACCTCTCTGGTTAGCAGTGCCTTGCTCTCTGCCAGACTTGTGTGCCCATACACAGAGTCACAGTTTTGTATGGTTAGGCCCAGGTCCTAGGTCTCTCATCCTGCTCTGCTGTTCTCTCCTGAGCAGAGCTTCTGACAGTTTACACCCTACCCCCAGCTTGTGGGTGCTGTCTCCCTTTGGATCTGTACGTGACCTCCTCCTCCTTTCTTTCATTGGCATGTGCTCACTCAGGGGTCCAGGGCTCATACTGTCTTTCCTAGCTCAGTCTCAGATGCCATCATTTTTCCCAGGTAGCTCCCATGTACTTGTCTCCCTCCAGTTGCAAGTGAGAGGAGACCACCCCTCCATATGGGACTGGGCAACTATGGGTTAACTAGGTAACTGTGCTGTTTGTAAAATGTACCTGGGTAGCCATGACAACTTCTGTAATCTGTCACCAAAGGAGAATTATGGACTCAAAAGTCCTGCCAGAACTCTTTGCTCTCCCCCCTCCACTGCCCTGCTTTGTATAAATCCTGCTTGCTACATTCTCAGGGAAATTCCAATAAAATTAAGCTTCGTAGATTTAAAAGGAGGTATATAAGGACACACAAAACTTCTATTCGGGGCTCTCGAGACTGATAGGAGTCACTTGCTGAACTGCCAGCATCATTAAAAACCACTTTTTGCCCCTATCTTTGTGTTAAAGAGTTATCTGTGCTGAGGTCGTCACTGTTTCCCGCTTTCACCGGAACTCTTCTAGGTCTGTCTATGCAACAGTTACTTCTTGTTCCAGAAGTACCCCCTATAGGGTGGGAAATCCTTGATACATGAAGCAGGCCCACCTAGTCAGACATCACCCTTTAGAAACCATTGTTGGGGTGAGATGGCAGGAGTTCAGTCATAGAGCATGTATTTAGCATGCATAAGGCCCTGGGTTCCATCTGTAGCACCAAGAAAAAAGGGTAGGGGGGATGAAAGAAATCACTGTAGGGTACGATGATGGCTAGGTGCTGGTCAGGCTCTTGTGATAATTCACTCAGCCCACCCTCAAATGAAGTTGCTTCAGGGAAATGGCCCATCTTGGTCCTAAACTCCTGTCTCACTGCGCCCTTTCACTTGGGGGACACTTTTGCCCACCTGATCCTAACCCTTTGTGTCCGTAGAGCTGTGGTGCAAGGTGACAGATTGAGAGGGACCTATCTGTGCCCCTTCCCCATCTCTGGTACTCTGTGTGGGACAGGTACCAGGACAAGGCTTCACATTCAAGAAGCCCTCCCTGACACACACACACACCCTTTTAAAGTAGTCTGTTTGAGCTGGGTGTCCTCCAAGGAGAACACAAGTTCCCAGAAGTTGCCACCCCTCTCCTCAAGGCTTGGGAATGCCTGGTGCAGATTGTTGGTTCCAGTCTGGCATCCTGGACATAGTCACATATCACTAAATCTTTGTTTAGCAATGGCTGCTACACCCCTCTTCTGTGAATTAAAGGAACAATGGATTACTCTGGGGGAGTTTTGTTGTTGTTGTTGTTGTTGTTGTTGTTGTTTATTTGTTATTTGTATCCCTCCCCTCTCTGGCTTTTGGGGGAAACAAGAGGGCAGTTTCAGATGGAACCCCCAGCCGAAAAAAGTATTCTTAAATCTCTTCTGGGATGAAAAAAGGACATCCTGTCCTCTTGAAGCAAACAAAGATTTTGTTCTTATATTGGATCTGTGAGATCCATACTATAGTTTTCATTGCCACCAATCATTTGTTGATTCTTGAGTTACATTTGTTCCCTGTCCCCTTCAGAATCTGCACTAAGTAACCTTGAGCTACTCCCACATGGACCAGACTCTTCCTTAGAGCATTGCTTTTCTCATTGTTCTCCAGTTGGTTGGTGACTGCATCTGTAGTTGGCCAGAGTACCATGGAAAAAGAAGATGCTCTCTGGAAAGGTTAGTTTTTTCCCTTGGGTTCAGTCTGTAGCCAGGACCATAGTGTAGGATGCATATGGCCAGGACCTTCATGCCAGGCTTCTAGCCTGTCTGGTGTCTAGAAGTTCAGCTCTCCACAGACCCCAGAGACAAAGACTACTGAGTTGCTTTAAGTAGCATGATGGTGCTTTTAAAATTTGGCAGAACTGTATTTGCAAAGAAGTTTATAGTATCCTTGGTTTAAATTACATTTGGACTGAATTATAATTCATCAGCAACTACAGTGCCAAGGTGTAAAGCTGCTTCTTGACCCATTCATTGTGTTCCAGAATGTTCCAGAATGAAAGCTACCACAGAGCAAGCCAGCCTGCCCTGCCTTTTCTTATTCTTCTTCCTGCTGGTCATAAAACTCTCCTTTTGAAAGCTCTTCCTTGGCTGACTTCCTCAGCCAGAAAGGTTTTCTTATCCCCACTGAACTCCCAGGTTGATTCCTAGAAATGCTTGTTAGATACAGGCAGCCTCAGCTACATACTGCTGAGTTTAAAGCTGGTAGTATCTTTTTCTTGCCTATAGAAAAATGTTATAAATAGGCAGGACACAAAAAGGTTGCAGATGGCCAGTTCACATTTGAGTATTTGGTTTTTTTGTTTGTTTGTTTGTTTTCTCATTAACAGCATGGGAACTTTCAGCCCTGTAAGTAGAGGGTAGGTTATTGTTTCTGGAAAGTGGTTTGCATTAAGAACGAGTGTACCCCCAAATTACAGTTGTGTATCTTGGAGTTTGTCTCATTGTAATAACTGGACCAGTGTGCAGACTTGCCCTTTTGAGGATGCTTGTGGCAGGGTTTCCAGAGTGCCTTCAGCATAGGTTGTTCAGGGAGGGATGGGAGGGTCCCATCTGGTGATGTGCTCAGCAGGCACTGACAGACAAGGAAGGCATTGCTGCTGGAGGTGCTCCTTTCTGGTTAGTATTTAATGGTAGATTGGATATGGATTCTTCTTTTAATCTATAGTAACTTTGTATGATTTCTTTCATCAGTGTGCATGTATTATTTAAGTTACCAAGAAAATGTTCTAAGAATGAGGCTATACTCTGAGCACTCTCCAGAAGTTTGTATGGGCCATCAAGGAAGGGCAAGCGGGCCTGGAATCTGCTCACCAAGTGAAATTATGGACCTGGCTCAGTGCTCAGTGAGCCAGAATACAAACAGTTTGAATGTAAATGCCAAATTCAGGGACTTTCAGACCTTCCCCACTCGAGGCTTTGTCCTCTGAATACTTGCAGGTGGGAAAAGGAATGTGCAGATTTGTGAAACGTGGCTTTATTAAACTTTCTCCCCCATGAGTTCCATAGCACTCAGTACCTGCTGGCTCCCGATGGGCTCTCACCACCATGCCTATTCTGCACTGTTGGGGAGGTGATCTCTCTCTTCCCTGCTGGATGGTGAGTCTTGAAGGAGAGCAGGTATTAGAGCCCCCATACTTAGAGCATAGAATTATTCTCCTGACTCAGAATCCTGCCAGAGGAGCTCAGTCTTTGGAAGCTGAAGCCAGGGGGCCATATGATTTAGGAGTGCCCATCTACTGCTTCATCTCTGATAGGACTTTTCTGTTTCCTTGTAGAGTGCCTGGTGAAGAATGTGATGGGATCATTAGCATGTCTGCGGAGAGCGGCCCTGGGACGAGATTGAGAAATCTGCCAGTAATGGGGGATGGACTAGAAACCTCCCAAATGTCTACAACGCAGGCCCAGGCCCAACCCCAGCCAGCCAACGCAGCCAGCACCAACCCCCCACCCCCGGAAACCTCCAACCCCAACAAGCCCAAGAGGCAGACCAACCAACTGCAATATTTGCTTAGAGTGGTGCTCAAGACACTATGGAAACACCAGTTTGCGTGGCCTTTCCAGCAGCCTGTGGACGCTGTCAAATTAAACCTCCCTGTGAGTAGTTTGGGCAGGCCGAGGACCTCTGTCCACCCTCAGTCTCCTCACAAGGACAGATTCCAAGGGAGGGTGGAGATGGGTTTGGAGTTATGGCAAAAGCTCTGCCAGCACCTAGAAGGCCTTTGAGTGTATGGTTTCAGTAGTCCTGATAATCGGAATAGGGAAGGAGAAAGGAGCTAAGTGCCGTAAACACTAACTGGTTTCTTAGGTATTGGGGTCTTGGGCAAAGAAAAAAGAGAGGTTTGAAACAAGAGGGGAAGGGCTACTCAGATTCATTTCTATTTCCAAGGTGTACTGAAATTAGAGTGCTTGGCAATCCCAGACCCTTCCCCTCTCAAGAGGTCTGTGGTCCACCAGGCCAGTAGTAGATATGTTGGTCAGACTGTGCTGAAAGGGACTGGCTTGCTTCATCAGTAGTCACTACCACCATCATCTCCATCACCAGCACAAGGTGGGAATACACACCAAATTCTGTCACAGGGAGTGAGTGTATGGAAGGGCCCTGGGGAGAAGTGCCCCTGGCTGCATCTACATAGGCCATGTCCTCAATTGGCAGCTTCACCCTCTTCCTGGAGTTTTCTATTTGCCCATTTCTTGGCAGACAGCTCTGTAAGCATAAAAGTCTCCCTATCTGAACCTCAGGGAGGAGTTGGAATAAATGCTTTAATTTTTGCTTTCCTTCAAAGCATCAGGGACTTCTCTAAGCTGCCCTCTCCTATGTACCGGGACCCATACCCACTGGCAGGTGAATTAGTGGGTGACAGCCACTGACCCAGGTTGGGTCTGCCTTAGCACCCATCAACCACCCAGATTCATAAAGTAAGGATACCCTCGAATGGCCTTCCTTGCCTGAAAATTGTCCTTGTGACAGTTGTCCAGTGCTGTCTCTCCACCACATACATATCATATGACCTTGGGGGAAGGGTCAGCCAGAGAGAGTGCCACAGGTCTGTATAATAAACTGGCTCAGGAAAGGGTAGAAGCAAAAGAGGGCCTATGTCTGCATTGACCAAGATACGGAGAGGAGGCAGCCAGCTATGCCTGACAAGTCACTTAGAAGAGGCTGTTAGATGAGCTTGCTCTACCAGTCTGTATCTGGGCTGTGTAGGGGTCCACAGTTGAGGGTGGACCTTAAAGAAATCCAAAGAACCCTGGGATAGAAGGAGCTAGGATTGGAATGCAGGGTGTTCTGAGGCTTCCATGGGAGGAGGCAAGAGAATCACTTGGCAGATGACAGCATTCCCCACATTTCTGCATCAGGCTGCAAGGTTGTGAGAGAGATGAGGATTCTGACCTGACTGCCATGTTGGCCTTAGGAGGTCATTGATGACCTTAGGAAGACATGACAACAGGAGTAGAAACCAAATTTGTTACCGTGCAATTGA
The DNA here is from genome assembly GCF_053883595.1 of Heterocephalus glaber. Taxonomy (NCBI): domain Eukaryota; kingdom Metazoa; phylum Chordata; class Mammalia; order Rodentia; family Bathyergidae; genus Heterocephalus; species Heterocephalus glaber. Next base: position 2,324,708 of record NW_028258457.1, on the reverse strand, counting down.
GAAAGTGAGGGTGCGAAGCCACCATTTCCAGAAATTTTGCTTTAAAGGGAAAGAGTATTGTAGCCAGATCAGGGGAGGGGCCATTTTTTGGTAAGAAAACAAAATGAGAACAGAGTCTCTGAGGGCTGGGCCAGCGAAGATCAGGTAGAAGGGGCCTCTGAGAGAACTGAGATCTCTGAGGAGGCAGCATCCCGTGAGAGGGCATGGGAACAGCACTGACTGGTGAGACAGATGTGTGCGGCTGGTGAGGCCAAGGGCTGGGTCTCTGGAGTGGGGCTGGCCGCCCTAGTGAGCAGGGGGACAGCCGTGCTCTTGGCACAGCGTGGGTCCCAGTCCCTGACTGGTGACAGGACCTTAACAGCTCATTGCTGCTGGCACCGATCAGTGTCTTCAGGCATGGGGGAGAGAGGAGCCCAGAGGAGGAAAGCTGTTGCTTGCTGTGAAGACATCCTGCAGTCCTCGATGTGGGCTGATGGAGGGGCTGGTTCAGTAGCAGCAGCATCACCCAGTTATTCTGGGAGCTAACAAGAGCTTCCTCTTCTACAGGAGCTGTTAGTAGACACTCCTGCCTCCAAAAAAGCTCCCCCCATGTCTGCCTTCCAAGACCTTCTAGAGTTTTACCTATGTGTGGCCCTCTTGTCATGCCCTAAGCCCACTGCCCTAGTTGTCATCCCACGCCCAAACACTACTTTCATTCCACCTCCCTCTTGCTTAGCTCTCTATCACTGTCCACTTTGCCCTTGGCGGTACTCGAACCCACTGTGGCCAATGCAAACACGGAATACTATTCTTAGGGAACTTTGGCCACAGAATGAAATATAGATTTCCATTGGGGCTGATGTATTTGGGTTTGGAAAGGAGGCCTGAGCATAGTGTAGAATCTAATTTTGAGTCCCCCCTTGGCCTCTTGTCTGGGATACCTGGGTGTGCACATGCACCCCTTACCAGGGCAGAGCCCTGACCTATGCTAGCTCTTAAACACAAGTGGTAATTTTGTTCATTTCAGTGTCAGAGCAACTCAGACCCCACTACCCACCACCATTTTCTTTTTCTTTTTTTTTGGTACTGGGGATTGAATTCGGGTCCTTGCGCTTGCACAGCAGGCGGCAAAACCACTGAGCTAAATCCCCGGCCCACCCACCACCATTTTCAACCAGAACCTTGATACTTCCTACTGCTAGGTCTGCACTCCTTACAACACCCTCTCTGCCACCCTAGATGCCCCATTTGGACTTAATTCTGATGTTACGGAGCCTTCTCGTGGAGGAGATGCCCTGAGAAAAGGCAGCTCTCATTAGGTCTGGCCTTGAGGCCAGAGCTGGACCAATACTTTGGGGGCTTGCTGTCTCTGTGAACTCCTCCCTCACTCTCTGTGGTTGCCCAGGCACTGCTTGATCTGTCCCCAAATTCTTCACATATTTTTGAGAATAAACTTTTGGTTCTTCGAATAGCTTGGATTTAGAGAAAAGTTGTGAGAGTGGTAGAATTTGATTTCACATCTTTACCTGCCATCTGAGTCCTCCTGTTTGGGGAGTGAGATCTGAAGGTTTGTAGACTGGGCCTGCTGGATTTTTTCATTGAGGATTGCAAAGATTGTCTTCTTTAACAGTTAACCTGAGTAGTCCAGCTGTGTGAGAATACTAATAAATCCTTAGTGGCAGCCTGCATGTAAGTGAAAGACATGGATGTCCAGTGATGCAGGGCACATATTTGTGCTTCACAGTTTTGCTGTGTGATATAAAGTAGGGAATGTAGTCATTAGAGGGATTCAAATGTGGAGACCTGGGAATTTGCATTTTATGAACCAGTAAAATTTCAGGTGGTATGGACAAAGGAGGACTAGCTATGGGTTGTTTTACTAGGTAAGACCTGTTTTCTTAAAAAAAGGAAAAAGGCTGTGTACTCTCCCCATTATTTGTTTAGAACAAAAGGATATTTTAACATAAAAGAAAAAAAGTAAATTTCAACAAAGACAACCTATTCTAAGATAGGGCAGTGGGCAGCTTGCACATTTTCTTTCCATATTGCCACCTGGTGTTTTGGAGTCCTTCCTTGTCCACTTTATCTTGGGTTTCCCTTAAGGTCACTTGCTGACGTCATAGAAGAGCTTCCATCTCTGCTATACCTCCTGTGGGTTTACCTGTGGAGTGACCTTGAATGAAACCCACAGGCTGCCCTGCCTGACCTTCCCAGCATAGCTGCTGAGGTGAACACTGGTCTTTGCCCTCTCTCCTTCCCAGGATTACTATAAGATCATTAAAACACCTATGGATATGGGAACAATAAAGAAGCGCTTGGAAAACAACTATTACTGGAATGCTCAGGAATGTATCCAGGACTTCAACACTATGTTTACAAATTGTTACATCTACAACAAGGTGAGATGTGGGAGTGGGTGTCCAGATGCCCTGGGGGGAAGAGGAGGAGATAGAGAAGATGGGAGACTTGTCAGGAGGCCAGGGACAGGGAGTTGGGGTGCTTAGAAGAAGCTGGGGTTCCAGTCTGATAGCAGGAGACCATTGAAAGCGCAGCTGATGGAACCTTCAATTGTGCCTGGGACTGGGAGTGTTTCTTTTGTGGGGAGGAATTCACTGACCGCTTTAAGCTGGCTTTGTGAGCCTGGAGCATGTACTCCTGGTACCCTTGGGATTTTGGCTCCTGAGTATGTCTAGTAGAGAAGGTGTGAGGAAGACAATGACAGCCTGTGACAGTCCATTGGGATGGTATGAGTTGTCAGGGAAGAGCCTACTCAACTGTGATCATGCAGAGGAGGAGGTATGCTCAGACAGAAACGTCAGTGCGAGAGAGGGCACAGTGGGGTGGGCTGCAGAGCCCAGCTGTTCTGTGGGTCATATTCTCGGAACTGTGGACATGACCATTGATAAATCTTGGCCATAGAGTTGAGTATCCCCTTGATCTTACATGTAGACCTGAGAGCCACTTCTAACCCCGTAGCCAAACCTTTTGGCTCGGCCATGAAGCCAGATCATTTGTTTACAGTTCAGACCACAGAAGTGATTAAAACCAACCCTTTCAAATTAACGACTCTGGAGGGAGACACTATACAGAACTCAGCTTTTGACCTCTGCTGGTGTAGTGGGTAAAATTGCCCAGAAGAGATGGGTAGGTGAGTTTCTTGAAGTTTACTGTGTTTTGTAAAGTCTTAGCTCTCACCACTTAGGTGGAAGTGAAATGTACAAACCAGGCCCTTGGCTCAGAGCTGAGTGGTAACAGCATGTTCTGGACATAGTGACAAAGTGGGGACCCATAAAGCAGTATGAGATGGGCCTTATCCAAACCCCGTCAAGCTGATTGGGGGTACATTGGGGAGCACTGTTGAAGCCCTGCTAAAGTATTTGTGGCAGGAAGTCCTGTATAATTTGAGCATTGTAGTGAATTCAGTTGAGATATGCCAACTAAAGCAAGGAGGGCCCCTGTCAGTGATTGGCTGAATTTGGTAGATGCTTTTAAGACACCAGGATGGTTTCCCAGACAGGCCAGAGCTTTAGCAGTAATATAAGGAGGTGCACGTTAGATAGATGCTGGATCAGCACCTCTTGGGGGCACCTGGTAGCATATAGTTGTGGCCCCTTGGGCTCCATGTCAGGGTAAGCTTGTAAATACAATGCTTCACACACTGGGGCAGGGGGTGGCTTGGGTGTCCTGTCCACAGAGACAGGGAGGGGAGGGCTTCTGGCTCTACCACACATGTCTCCTCATCCAGCCTGGAGATGACATCGTCTTAATGGCAGAAGCATTGGAGAAGCTCTTCTTGCAGAAAATCAACGAACTTCCCACAGAAGAAACTGAGATCATGATAGTCCAGGCAAAAGGAAGAGGACGAGGGAGAAAAGAAGCAGGTAGAGTACAGAAATAGGAAGCAAATTGGCTTTGTCCCTTTTCCAAGTTTAATGGAGTAGTAGGGGAGACAGGAAGCTAGATGATGACTATCTACTGAGGTGCTGCTGTTTGGAAGCAGTGGGATCAGTGTCAGTATTGGATCTACCCCACAGGGTTCTGGGATCCTATGGTCTTCACCCAAGTAGTGGTTGATGGACCTTGCCTTCTCTGTGGTGCTCAGTGGACTTAGGTCAGAAGTGTAACACCTGTGATCCTGGCACTCGAGAGGCAGAGGCAAGAAGATGGAAAGTTAAGGCCAGCCTGAGCTACATAGCAAGACCCTGTTTGAACAAAAAAGAAAAACCTTTTCAAAGTACTTTGACATTGTTTGAATTTTCACTTTGACAGTGTTGTATTGCTGTAGATGGTTTCTTTCCCCCTCCCACTTCTTTTCTCCTCCCCCTCCCTTTCTTTTTTCTGTTTTTCTTTCTTTAGTCCTCTGGGTGAACCCAGGGCTGCGGGACTGCTAGGCAGGTGCTCTGTCACTGAGCATACTTGTAGCCTTGCCTTTCCATTTTAGAATAAAGCAGTTAATCTGATCAGAAGCATTTTTAACCAGCGATCTGATAAAAAGCCTTGAGGTTTGTTGTGTGGCATAGTCATGTTCTCTCCAAGTCATCTGAAGTCAGTTATGCTTTCTTTGTCTGGCTCTGCGTGTCCTCTTGTCCTTGCACCCCCACTGACACAGGATTCTGCAGGCCATCTGGCAGAGAGTTGCCCGAAGAAATGTTTCAGCCTAGGAAAGTCTCTTAACAGCTGCCTTCTGTAGCTCTGTACTACAGAAGGATGATGTTTTCAAGGCAGTTCCTGGGTATGAGTTGTTGGCTTCTATAGCCTAGCCTCTTAGCCTGTTCTGAAGTGGTGGTAGCACAAGGACGTTTAGATCCCCTAAGGTGCCTGGAGTTAAACAAGGGAAACTTTGTTTTGTTTCTTGTGTTAGTGGAGATCAAACTCAGGACCTTGCACTTGCACACACTTCCCCTTTTAAGAGGACCTCAGTTCTTGCTTCCTGGGCCCAGATGTTTGGTCTGTACACGGGGCAGACATGGAGACAGCTTCTCTGATCCAATTCTGGGAGTACCTAGGGAAGGGGAATTGGGAAACTCAGTAGGACCTTCTACTTGCTTTTCACAGCCTAGGTGCTACCCAAGGGCACCTCACTGATGAAGGCTTCTTTTACAGAGTTCTGGGTACTTGTTCTTTTCTTTGCCATCGAGTGTGCCTTTGAAGTACCTGGCAGTCAAGGTCATGGTCCTAGGTTCCAATTCCCTGGTCCACCTGTTTATGAGAGAACCCTCCCTAGTCATAACCCCTCAATTTGGGAGCATGTTGGCCATGCCATGTGACCCTTTCGTGTCTAGGTGTGGCCACCTAGCCACAGAGGCACAGCCTGAGATAGTCTTAAAGGGCAGTAGCTGTTCACCTGTCCCCAGTGACTTTGTGTGAAGTCATGCCTGTTTCCAGAAACCTTGGCCAAGGGTGGCTACTGCCAGCCCTGCCAGAATGCTCACTCAGAGTGTAGCACTTGTGGGAATGGGGACAGCTCTGGCTGGATGTTCCAAGGAACATCTCTTTGATATCCATCCATAGTCCTGCTTATAACACCCAGCATGGACTTCTGCTCCTTCAGGCCAGGACGCCTAGGACGTGCGAAACTCGGTGTGCAGCTGCTCCCTGAGCCCTAGGGTAGATAGATGGCTTTGGCACAGTGACGTCCTGGAACATGCAAATGCTCTGCCTGCAAGCGTACCACACAGATGTGTGCTGGTGTGTGGCAAGGTCAGCCAGCATGTGTCAGCACAGCCTCTAACTCTCTGTCCTTTTTATGATTGATAGGGGCAGCAAAGCCTGGTGTCTCCACGGTACCAAACACAGCTCAACCATCAACTCCTCCACAGACCCAGACCACTCAGCAGAATCCTCCACCTGTGCAGGCCACGCCTCACCCCTTCCCTACTGTCACCCCAGACCTCATTGTCCAGACGCCTGTCATGACAGTGGTGCCTCCCCAGCCACTGCAGACTCCCCCACCGGTGCCACCCCAGCCACCACCCCCACCCACTCCCACCCCCCAGCCCGTGCAGAGCCACCCACCAATCATTGCGGCCACCCCACAGCCTGTGAAGGTAAGCATCTTGGGCGCTGGTAGGCTCCTCCCACCAGGGGCAAGGGCTTGTAGAAGACAGGTGGTCCCATCCTTGTTGATGCTTTATTCAGAGCCTGTTCTGTCCCCCAGGCACTGGCAAGTATTTCTGGTGAAGATCTTTCCCAGATCTTTCTCTGAAGGGTTAGGGTGAAGGGGGTACCCTGCTGACCCAAAGAATTAACCATATTTCTCCTCCCAGTGGGTTTCTGCTTCTGATTTGACTGTGTTTACAGAGATGTCTGAATAGTTGTGACTCGTGCCTCCTGTGGGGACTGTAGGAGAGGTCCCCCAGTAGGAAACAGCTTTGGGAGGTTCCTTAATGCAAGCATGGGAGTGAAGAGAGCCTGAGCTCAGTTGTGTGCTTCCTCCTACCACTGGCTGGTTCTACCCCAGCTGCTGATAGGAGTGGTGGGATTGGGTCTCCCTGTCTTCTCTGTCCTTCACCTGCCCAACTGCCTTTGGGTCCAGTGCCTTTGATTGTTGGGATCCTAGATAGGAACTGGTTTCAAGGGTGAGCCCAGGGGGCAGCTGTACTGGTTGCCACCTCTGATGGAGCCTGACACATCTGTGCTCCTGGCAGACAAAGAAGGGGGTGAAGAGGAAAGCAGACACCACCACCCCCACCACCATTGACTCCATTCATGAGGCGCCCTCACTGGCCCCAGAGCCTAAGACCGCCAAGCTGGGTCCCCCACGGCGGGAGAGCACCCGGCCTGTAAAGCCCCCAAAGAAGGATGTGCCCGACTCACAGCAGCACCCAGCACCAGAGAAGAGCAACAACAAGGTCTCAGAGCAGCTCAAGTGCTGCAGCGGCATTCTCAAGGAGATGTTTGCCAAGAAGCACGCTGCCTATGCTTGGCCTTTCTACAAGCCGGTGGATGTGGAGGCACTAGGCCTGCACGACTACTGTGACATCATCAAGCACCCTATGGACATGAGCACAATCAAGGTGATCCCTCACTTGGGGAGGGAGGAGTGGGCAGAGGCCTCCCTCACCCTTAGGACCTTTCCCCAGGTTTCTTCCTAGAGTAGTGGAAGAAGGCCCTGGCCTGCAACTCGCATTAGTTGTGGAACTGTAAAATTTACGCACCAGCCCAGAGAAACCTAGCACCCCCTACTGGGTATTTTGGGAACATGCATCCTAACAGTGCTCTTAGTCATTTTGGTTGCAGGCGATAGATGAGCTCCCCTCTTCCCCTTGTCTGAGAAACATGATGTACCCTCTGTGGCCCTGAGGGCCCAGTGCCCCAGGTGCCTTGTACCTGGTAGATGCTGTAGGAGGGCTTTGATGGTTCATGGCCAGGTTCTGTGTAATGGAGCCAGATGATATTTTCTTTCTTTCTTTTTTTTTTTTTTTTTTTGGTACCGGGGATCGAACTCTGGACCTTGCACTTGTGAGGCAGGCACCGGAACCACTGAGCTAAATCCCCAGCCCTAGATGATATTTTCACTGGCATGTTTTGAATCCTTTTAAAGACTGCATTTGTCTCCTTCTGGGAGTGGAATAAAAGAGCCCAAACATGAGGTAGTCAAAGCAGGGAATGGTGGTGTGTTCCACTGACCAGGGTCCTGTTCCATGTCCCCAAGAAAAGTGCATGCAAAATCAGGGCTAGACTCATCTTCTGTTCTTCAGTTCTGGTTGAAGCCCTGCCTTTTGGGATTCTGTGTTCTCTTGCCCTAAATTAAGGCAATTAGGATGACCCCAGAGGGTGAGCATGGGCTGCTAACAGGGCGGGTTTGCAACCCCAAGACTTGCTGTTGAAAGCCTCCTTGTCCATATGATGCTGATAAGTGGGGTCATGGCCTGTGCACACCTCCACCCCAAATCTGGCCTGCATTTTACAGGTAGCTCTCACTGCTGCCACTGACCACCCCAAATCAAAACACAGGCAGACACAACTAACTACCTGTCTCATCTTTCCAGTCTAAGCTAGAGTCCCGTGAGTACCGAGATGCTCAGGAATTTGGTGCAGATGTCCGATTGATGTTCTCCAACTGCTATAAATATAACCCTCCCGACCATGAGGTGGTAGCTATGGCCCGGAAGCTCCAGGTAAGGCTCTGGGGAAGGCAGGCCAGACCTCTCACTTGCCTTGGGACAGTGCATATATATCACCTTACAAGAGTCCACCCAGTTCAGGCCAGGGCATACATTTTAGGTTGGTGTTACTTACTTGCCATCAGAATAAAGCTGCTGGTTTCATTTTGGGGTGATCCTCTGAAAGTTCCCTCCTCTGCCCCTTCTCGCCCTCTACCTCCACTTTCTTGCCCTTGGCTGGAAGAGCATGTGTGCTGTGCATGGCTGATTTTTTTTTTTCTGAAATAGACCTGACTCAAGTTGGTGGGGGACACACTTTCCTAGTAGACAGTTTGTCACAGCTGTGAGCCAAAGTAGCTGCTTGCCTGTGGGTGTTTCTTCACTAGAGGCTTGAAAGCCTTTGTTTGCCCTCTAGGTGCATACTGGCTATTTAGATGTTCCATGTGACCGTAATTCTCTAATAGGGGGAATTCATGGGCCCAGTTGAGAAGTCCTGGGTGGTCCACACTGTAAAAGGCACATGCAAGAGGCAAGTGAGAGGTATAAATGTGTGAACTAATTCACTTCTGTATTTTAAAGGATAATTTATTTATACCTAAATTTAAACAGTGGTAATCTTTGGGTAATAAGATCAGGATTAAAGATTTTGGATAACAGTCAGTATCTAATACTTTGATAATCTGTGTTTTAAAGTTCTTTGAAAGTAAACAAACAAAATCATAAAACTTCCCAGCCCTTTCTCCCCAAGGCCATGGGTTGCTTTTGCTCACAGGTCTGAGCAGACTATGGGTTGGGCCACCTGATGTCACAAGGTACAAGTGTGCTCATTGTGGGCCTCTGGGCTTCCTCACACCTGGCTTGCACCGCACTGTTAGTGTTCTGGGGCAGAGGTGAGGGCTTGCAAAGCCTTGTGTGTCTGTGCTACACAGAGGTCACCTGAGCCCCACTGCCTGCCTGCCCCCCAGCTCTGCCAGCTCCAGATTCTGTCCCATAGTGCTACCACTGGAGCTAAGGACCTTTGTCCCCTACGCTGGCTGCTCTGTCACTTGGCCTCTGCCTGGTTGGGGCTGCCTTTAGCTCAGAGGATATGCCCTCACCTGTGGTGTAGAAAAAACTATTTCCCTATGGATGAAGTTAGCTGGGCCCTTTATTACTAATGTGGCCCTGTCTCTTGATATTCAAACCCACGCTCATATTGGAAGGTTTTTATTTCTAGAGCTTGTTTATTAGTTCTGTTTTCTATGACTTTGGCTGGGCAAGAGGCACTGCAAAACCAGTTTGGTGTTGTCTGTCTTCACAAAGCCCCTTCAACTCATTGTGTTTGCCATCCTTAAAGGAGTTCCATATTTTTAATTTTATTGTAGTTCTTATAAGGGCCACCTAGTGGCAGTGGTGATTTCAGATTTATCCCACAGATATCTCCCTCCCTCCTGTTCTCTTGAGAAGATGTAGCTTTTGCTTGTGCTGCCTAGATCTGATATCCATATCCTTTATTTGCCCTCATGGAAACAGTGAAACCCAAACAAGTTCTCTATCAGCACCCAAGAGTGCTATTTTGAGCTAATTTATTAAAGAAAGGACTGAAAAAGACTGCACCCTCTAATATGTTCCAGTGCTCTCTTCCTCATTTCTGTGTGTTTTTTTCTGGCCCTGACTGACACCTTGGAGCCACCTACTCTTCAGTCTCTGATTTTCTAACAAAAATTTATTCTGTTTGCATCTTTCTCCTTCTGGGAGTGAGTGAACTTGCCCAAACATGCAGTTTTCACCTGTAGCATGGCCACTGAGATGTGTGTCACACAATAGCCTTTTGAACTAAAGGGTTCTTCTTAGTGACCTAGGTACCAGACTGGACTAGACGTGGGCCTCACCCTTGAGAAGGGTCCAGTTGTGGTGGTGGAAGGGTGTGCTATGAAGGAGCCCCTGGGTTTCTGAGAATAGTGCTATCTTTCCCACCTCTTCTGGAAGGCAGTTGTGATGTTTGTGGCACCTCAGGCTGTGTTCCACTTTCTCTTCTAAGTTCTCCCATTACCTCCTTACTTGCTTCTTTCAGAGGTGTTGGGACCTGCTTAGTTAGGTCTGCCCAGAAAGTGGGAATTGTCTAGAAATTTGCACGGAGGAGGATGGATTTACTTTATTCTTCTAGCTCCTAAATTGTGGGCCTTTAGAAAATCCACATCCCACAGCCTAGGAGCCATGGCCACAAAGATGACCAGAAGCCTCTAGGCAGGGCATTTCCTCAGGAGCCCCAGGATGGCCACCAGCACAGCAGAGGACGCAGACCCACGGGTGGTCCTGCCTTTTACTCTACCCTGTTTTGAAGAGTGATGAAGGAAGTTTGGTAGCAATTGTAGCCCATGTGGCTACCAGTTTTATTGGGGTGGAGGGGATATCACAGAATCTAGGTTTTTTATAAGTATTTTTAGGAGGAAAGATAAACTGAAAAGTACATTGGCCTCCTCCATTGGATCCTAGAGGCAGGAAGGTTTTGAAGAGAGTGTGTGTGTGTGTGTGTGTGTGTCTGTGTGTCTGTGTGTCTGTGTGTCTGTGTGTGTCTGTGTCTGTCTTCCTTCCACTCATGGCCGTGTCCCCAGCCACCTGGCACCTCTGCTGAGGGTTTCCAGCTCCAGCCCTTAGCTCCAAGAATGTTTGGGCATTGGTCCACATTCTAGCAAAACGGAACTTGTTCTGAAACCAGTGGCATGTGCCCAACTCAAGATGGTGTAGACCCAACAGCAGAAGACCTAGGCCCTGTTCTGGGTGGGTACTGGTGTCCACTGCTCCTCTATATCATTATCTTCCCTCACTCTCCATCAGTATTCTTCCTCACGAGATCCTAGCTTTTGGTATGTCTCCAGTTAGTTTTTCCTGGACTCTTACTGGCCCCACAATAGGCCTGTTAGCATTCTTGCCCATTCCCTCTTTCCTAAGCCCCATTTTCTCTGATCGCTACAGAAGTGTTTATCTTGCAGCCCTTGTCCTGGTCCAACCCTCACCCTGAGTTTACAGCATACTCTTCCCAGGTACGTCCAGTGGATTGTGACCCCTTGCTGTCTCCCTCTTAGCACTAATCCAGTGTAGAGCTATATGTTCACTCATCCTTGTTCCACTAGACTGATTTGAGGAGAAAGGCTTGTTTCTCTTTTCCATTTAGCAGATGCTTGGTGAGTATGTGGAGTGTAGTCAGCAAGATCTTCCTGCCACTAGCATATGGGTTTCCCAGCGTTTCCCCTGCTCAGGCTAGAACAGAGTTCTCACATCCCAGACAGTGTCATTTAGCTGGACACCATCAAGAAGCCGCGCCCAAGCCTGCCTGGTGGTATTTATTCACTGCAGCTGGCTTCCTGTCTTGTGCTCTGTGCTGTTTGGCCTTGCCCTTTGACAAGCCAGGGTGGGACAGCTCCTGGGACAGCCTTGGTGCTTGGCCTCATGCATTGTTCTGTGACACATTCTTGGGGTCCCTTTCATTGTGTGAATTGTTACATTGACCAGTTTATTCTGTGCTTAAAGCAGCCCTGAAAATCCTGCAGGGAAGCCAGCCCTGTTCCTTCCATCTCTGACCTCCAAGTTATTGTTGGGTTGATCATGAGCACGGCAAGATTACTGTTTTCCTGAGCTGCATGACCTCACAGATCTTAGAGTTACAAGGTCTAGGGGTCTCCTGGAATGGGCTCTTAATGCCCAGTATCACTGTGGCCTCTCCAGGTCATTTGCATCTCACAAGGTGACTTTTTCTTAGTACCTCCACAGCATTGCCTGGCGTATCTTGGAGGTGCCTCGGCCAGGGACTTGACCCTGCTCAATTAGATGCTGCTGGGTGCATCTGAGGAGTCATGCGGCTGTGCACTATGCCATGCACACTTCCACCCCAGGGCCTGTGCATGTATGTGGTTTCCCACCTGCCTGTGAGGTTCTTTCAAACTGCAGTCCTCATGCGTTGCAGGCTTCCATGCTAGAGGGAGAACTAAACATTAGTAGAGCCTTCTGTTCTGGGGGCCACAGACCTGGCAGAAGCTTTGAGAGACTGGTTTTTTTTGGTCACTGTGTCCCCAGAGAGTGAGTGCCCAGCTATGTCAGGATCACATGGTTCTTCAAATTGTTGAGTCATTGAAAGCCCTGCCCGCTGGGCGTAGTGTCACACACCTGTAATCTCAGCTGAGGCTGAGGCAGGAGGATCGCCATGAGTTTCAAAGCCAGCCTGAACTACATTTTGAGACTCTCTGTCTCAAAAAATAAAATAAAGCCCTGCCAGAGGACCTCAGCCAGCCCTTTGGTCCCTGCATTAGTGCCAGAGGGTAGCCCTCATCCTCACAGCCCTGTTATCCTCTCACCTACTTTGTCCTGAGTTGTCCCAGCAGCTGGCAAGGCCACGGTGACCTTTATGGATTTGGCCTTCCCTCTCCAGGATGTATTTGAGATGCGCTTTGCCAAGATGCCAGATGAGCCTGAGGAGCCTGTGGTGGCTGTGTCCTCCCCAGTGGTGCCACCCCCCACCAAGGTGGTGCCCCCTGCCTCGTCCAGTGACAGCAGTAGCGACAGTTCTTCAGACAGTGACAGCTCCACCGATGACTCTGAGGAAGAGCGAGCCCAGCGGCTGGCAGAACTCCAGGAGCAGGTGAGGCCGTGTGGCTCTGTCCCCAGCCTTCGAGAGTCCATGGACAGGTGGTCTCCCCAGAAGTTTTTTGAGATGTGGCTAGCTCTTGGTTCCCACTGACCCTCATGTGGCTTACCCTTCTGCCTATTCATTTGCATATTAATCATACAGATGCATATGTTGTCTATGTTGAGGGAGTAGGGGTGGTCATTTTCTGAGGAGAGGTGAGGCTTTTGTATCCTCCAGTGTCCAGAAGAGGTCCAGGCAGGATGTCTTGTCTCTCCTGAGGCTGCCTGCTTGCTCCTCTCTCTCCAAGGTAGTCATCAGGTCCTTGGGGCCCAGCATGTCTGTGTGCTCATGGCTGGCCTCTAGGAATCCTCCTCAGGAACATCCTGTACCAGGATGGCCAGGGTCTTAGCCTCCCTCAGCTTGGGCAACTTCTCTGGTGAGGCGGACACTAGGAATCCTTGGAGTTGGGAATCTGATGAGTGTGGCAGATCACTGAAATGCCCACACCCTGACCCTTAGGGCTCACCATTCCATGTGGTACAGAGCCGGCACTCTGCTCTTGGGTGATAGGAAGGTGTCAGCCTGGGTATATATCTTGCCTGTCTCCTCCTCAGCTCAAAGCCGTGCACGAGCAGCTTGCAGCCCTCTCGCAGCCCCAACAGAACAAACCAAAGAAAAAGGAAAAAGACAAGAAGGAAAAGAAAAAGGAAAAGCACAAAAAGAAAGAGGAAGTGGAGGAGAATAAGAAAAGCAAAGCCAAGGAACTTCCTCCCAAAAAGACAAAGAAAAACAACAGCAACAGTAATGTGAGGTCTGTGCTTCCTCATGTGGGGACCCTCTATCCCAGTGTGCCCTCAGTGGGGAGGGAGGCTGCCCTGGTGCATGGCAGCTGATACGCTGGTAGTCAGACTGGCAGTCACATATGTGTAGCACTTAGCTGCTCTTTCTACCCTCTCTCTGGGGTGAGCTTTCTTTCCCTGCCATACTAGGGATTAAACCCAGGGCCTTCACACTGAGCTCCATCCTTGGCTCATTTTTAATTTTGAGATAGGATCTCACTAAGTTGCCCAGCCTGGGCTTGAACTCGTGATCCTTCTGTCTCAGCCTCCCAGAATGTTGGGATTGCAGGTGTGTGTATCAACACTGGGATGAGCCTTTGGAGCTCACAGTGTTTGGGAGAAGATAGTATGGTGCAGAGGCAAGAGTGCAGCCGCAACAGAGCCCCTAGCTCACACAGCCCCTGTTTGTGGTTGGTTTCCATTTTGTGCTCCCAAGGAGTGAGTTGCCCAAGGCCCCTTTCTTGTGAAGACCAGATGGGTGGGGTATAGGAAGCTCCCCTACATACACATGGAAGAATGAGTGCCCAGCTTCCTCAGGGGACCTGTTCTTGATGGTGTCTGCATCGTCCCTTCATAGCAAGAAGGAGCCAGCACCCATGAAGAGCAAGCCCCTCCCCACATATGAGTCAGAGGAAGAGGACAAATGCAAGCCTATGTCATATGAGGAGAAGCGCCAGCTCAGCTTGGACATCAACAAGCTCCCTGGCGAGAAGTTAGGCCGAGTGGTGCACATCATCCAATCTCGGGAGCCCTCACTTAAGAACTCCAATCCTGATGAGATAGAGATTGACTTTGAAACCCTGAAGCCATCCACATTGCGCGAGTTGGAACGCTATGTCACCTCCTGTTTGCGGAAAAAAAGAAAACCTCAAGGTGCACTTGGGCCCTCTGGGTGTGGGGCTCCTTCCCATGGACACCCTCATCTGATTTTCCCTTTCTAAAGTAGCCCTCTCCTTCCATGAGCTTTTTTCCAGTTACAAAATCTGTGTCCTTGATGTAGAAAGCCCTGCAAACCCAGAGAGCGCACATGATCTTGGACTGTCCATGCCTTTCTAGACCTCTGGCTGGTGGCTGGCTAGGACCCACTTGCACCTTTGTGTTTTGAGCCTTACTCTAAGCAGCAGCTGCTTCCATCCCTGGCTGCCTGCCCCTCAGTCTCTGGAAACCAACTCCTGTTTCTGGGGGGTCTGGGGTGGGTGGGGGCAGGAGGAAAACGTACAGCAGTGTCCCAGGGGGCCTGTGTATCGACACTAGGTCAGAACTGAGCCAGGCCATCCTGCATCTGCAATAATGTGGCTCTCTTTGATGACAAAGTCTGGTGTCATATTGGTCTCACCTTGGCACACCGTTTTCCTCTCAGGACCACAGGAGTGGGGTCTTACGTCAGAATATTTTTGAACACAGCCTTTGTTTCCAACCCAGACCGGCTTCTGGGGTCCTCAGTCCCCTCCTTAAGGTGCTCTTTACACACCATGTGAAAGTACTGGAAAACCTGGGTTTTGTCTCCATGCACCATGTCCCCTATGGGTCACCTTCACCATTAGCCAGAAAGATAGCTGAAGGAAGCCAAGCCCAAAGCAAGCAGTACTTCATGCCACTGGAAATGAACTCCTCTGCTTGGTCTCCTCAGTCCTTGAGAAATCCTCCAAAGGATGTTCTGAGAGATGGGCAGGGCCCTGAAATTCCATGTTTTGGCTGGCTGCTGTTGGGAACAGTGAGGGTGGCACAGGACCTGGGACAGTGGCAACTGACAGGAGCTGGTCTTAGGCACAGGTTTCCCACTGGTTCTCCTTAGGGGTGTTTGGGTGCACTGTAGCTAAGAGCAACTTCCTGGGTC